>NC_138751.1:21042762-22242762 GCF_965113315.1 Podarcis vaucheri
GTGCTGTGGAGACTCGGGACGTATTGATGCGACAATGGCAGAGCTCGGGGTCTCAGAGTCTGAGGCTTGTGACCCGAAAACCAAGCAGCTGAGCGATTGCCTGCGCCGAATTGGAGACGAGCTGGATGGGAACATGGAGCTGCAGAGGTGCGTTTTACTATCACGTGGGGGCGAGAGACCAGGGTAATAGGCCCTTCTTCCTGGTATTGTTTATCAGCAAATGGGAGTAGAACCAGCGGAAGCACAATTGCCTTTCTGTCCTCTACCAATTCTGTGCCTCTTTATTGATAGCAAGGGGAAATGCCCATCCCTGTGCTGTGCATGCAGAAGAGGAACTTGCTTTTTCTTAGTTTAACTTGTTAACTGTCCTTCACCATAAGCGCCTGGAAAGATGCAGGATTAAAACAGCGCGGGTAGGATTAAAAAAACAACACAAAGCAACAAGAGCACTAAAGCAACAACATCAGTAAAAAGTTGGTTGAAACACAAAAAATAAACATTTGCCTGGGGCAGCAAAGAGATTAAAGCATGCACCCAGTGAGCATCTCTGGAGAGGACATACCTCATACAAGGTGTCGTGACACCAAAAAAAAAAAAAAAAGCTACCTGCTGCAGCCACCTTGTCCACTTCTGCAGTTGTTATTATTATACCACTTTAACCAAGCATGGCTTCCCCCAAAGGGTCCTAGGAAGTATAGTTTGTTAAGGGAGCTGAGAGTTATTAGGAGACCTCGTTCCCCTGGCAGACCTAAAATCCCCATACAGTGGTACCTCTGGTTATGAACTTAATTCATTCAGGAGGTCTGTTCTTAACCTGAAATCACTCTTAACCACTTTAGCTAATGGGGCCTCCCGCTGTTGCCGCGACGCCAGCGAACAATTTCTGATCTCATCCTGGGACAAAGTTCTTAACCCGAGGTACCACTGTATTTCTCTAGGAAGAGGGATTGATTGCTAAACCTTCTGGAAGTTGTAGCTCTCTGTGGGGATGCTGTTTAGGTTTTGCACCGAATGCAGATCTTGCCACCGGGGTTTGATTCACTCCGGGGATTCTAAATGAATTTGGACGTCTGCCCAAAATACCACTCCTTTTTATTCAGGGAAGGTTCCCCATTTCCTCTTCCAGCACGACTTGTACTTGGCTGCGTTTAAATCTGATGCTGAGTGCAAGCTGTGTGGCTTCAGCCAAGAGTTAAACACACCAAATGTTATATGAGGTCTGGTGCTAGACAGGTTAGATGGCCCCACCCACCTGTCAAATGTGGCCCACAGAGGCCACAATGAACCTGGCTTGCCAGCTGGAAGTGATTCCCCTGCTCGATATGCATAGATGAAATGCAGTTCTATTCCAAGAACCTCTTGCTGTGTATGTTCGCATGCTTTGAGCACAGAGAGAGAGCACACCTGCAAGATCCTCTCCAGGTGACGCAGTGTCAAAAGTGGGGTAGAAGGCAGGTTTTGCTGTGATTCCAGCTAAGCTAGGCTAATTCTCCTCCTCACCAAGTGGTTATTGAGACACTAGCTTGTTTTTCATCTTTGACACCTCCTCCCTCTTCCCCTGTCCTTCTGCATCACCCATTCCTGGCTTCTGCTTCTTGGTGGCCCTAGTGTGTGATGAAATGTTTGAGGCTGGCCTAGAGAGAACTTACTGCATCATTGCATGGGGCGTTTGAGGACAGATAAGACCAAGTAAAATAGAAATGTTTCCACTCCTTTTTCATGGACATCAAACACTCCTGCAACGGGAGACAGGATGCTGATTAGAATGTGCTTCTGCCCCTTTGGGGAACTTTGTGGGTGGCTTTTGTTTCATATTCCACCTGTAAATAAATGTGTTGTGTTTGTTTGTTTTTTGCCCCCTTGCTTCCCATAACATAGGCTAGGCATCTGGGTATGGTTGCATTTCTTTTCTGGCATCCTCAAATTTTGCCGGGGCTCTTTTTGGAGTGCACATTTACACCCGGGTTCTAATATGCTCTAATTGGGATTTCATGCAAAGGAAGCCAGGTACCCACTGTGTGCCATCTTGCTTTGGAGTAGGGATGGGGAAACTGGTTGACTTTCTGATGTCCCTGAACTTACAACTCCTCAACTGCTGCCGATCCGGATGGGGTTGGAGTGTAGAGGGCAAAATTTGGCTGGGTGACTTTCTGATCTCTTCTCTGTGGTTGACTCTCTGCCTTGTCAGATGCATGTCTGCTGAACTTATTAAATGGTATTAGCTTTTTACAGAAGCCTCAGGTCTCTCTCTTTTTCCGAGTCTGCACTGAGCCCAAGCGCTTTGTGGTTTGTGTGGGAGGAAACCTCAGTGTCTTCTCTGCAGCTAGAAGCATGCCTAACCTGAGCTACTCCTTCTCCTGTGTCCCTGCAGAATGATAGAGCAGGTTCAGATGTATCCTCCCAAGGAAGTTTTTTTCCGAGTGGCTGCAGAGATGTTCTCGGACGGAACCTTCAACTGGGGCCGTGTGGTGGCTCTTTTTTACTTCGCTTGCAAGCTGGTCCTCAAGGTGGGTGTGTCATGTCCCCAGCCCCACCCCAGCTGATCTGGCCTCTCCTTCACTGCATCAAATAACTGGCTGCTCTTCCCTCTTTTCCCCTTTCCTCACCCTTGGGCAGGCAATTTGCACTAAATTACCAGAGCTCATAAGGACGATCATCAGCTGGACCATGGAATACATCCAGAACCATGTCCTGTCCTGGATTCAAGCCCAGGGAGGATGGGTGAGTGTACAGTGATGCTTTTGGGCGTAGAAAACCTTAGGCTAGGAGTGGGCAGACTTCAGGCTGATGGAATCTGCTTGGGTTTTGGTGTTTTTTTCCCCACGAGAACCATACCAATCAGGTGGAAAACACTTGGAATGAAGGAACAGAGTGTCTCTGTGTACATGAAGCTCAGCACAGGAATTGTGGTTTCAGTACCAAAAGTGAGCACACAAAGCCTTTAATAAGCAAATACACTCCTGGTTTTCCACAGTGCTTTCTCATTTACAGCGCCTAATTTTGTAGGGTGCTTCTTCTTCTTCTTCTTCTTCTTCTTCTTATTATTATTATTATTATTACACCTTAAAAGTGAACAATGGGGAATGAGGAAGCCTTGCAAGGCTGTTGGGTAGTCAGCATGATTTGAGTAGCCCATTTAGTGAGTATGGGTAACAACTTCAGTTGCCTTTCTTGCTAATTAGTTTATCATACCTTAAAAAGCTTACATATTATGGAAATCTGAATATACGTCGCCTTTTGTTGATGTCTTTTTGGTGATAGGAAGCAAGCAATTCTTGCGCCTAGATTTTACCTTCTGCAGCCCTTCCCCCCCCCCCACCCCAGTCAATACTTTTTTTCCTTTTGACTGATCTCTGTTCCTCCAGGTTATCTGGAGAGAAGAGTACCTGGTTGGGCCAGTGGGGGTGGTGTTGAAGGAGCAGAGGCTGCAGGGCAGCAACTTGTGAGTGGAGAGAAGGTTTAATTATTATTATTATTATTATTATTATTATTATTATTATTATTTATATCTCACCCTCCCCAGCCGAAGCCAGGCTCAGAGCGGCTAACAACAGTAAAATGATAAAACATTCTAAAATCATTTCCTTATAAAATTAATTCCAATCAGATTAATGGCAACCATTGGGCTAGAGTTCTGTGAGAATTGCCAAAGGAGGGAGTCAGGCTGTGCCCTGGCCAAAGGCAGTCTGCTGGCATTCCTCCCCCTTTTCTTTTGCTGTTTAAAACTGTACCCCTCTTCTGCCCCTTTCTGCATGTGATTGGAGCAGATCCAAATACCAACACAGGGCTTTTCTCCCGTCACGGAGCATTACAGTTTAAGAACCTGTTAAGAGTGTCCTGCTGGATCAGTCAGTGGTCCAGCACCCTGTTCTCGCAGCAGTCAGCCATATCCCTTTGGGAAGCATGCAAGCAAGACCTGAGCGAAAGAGCCCTCTCCCCTCCTGCAGTTGCCATTAGTGGGACTTTACTGTCTCTGCATGCTTTTTCTCACGACTGCCATCCTTTTTTCTTTTCCTTCCAGGAAGGCCTCCTGTCCTACTTTGGCACCCCCACTTGGCAGACCATCGCTGTATTTGCCGCAGGTGTCTTGACTGCCTCGCTGACCTTCTGGAAAATGTCTTAATCCTCAGCCCCCCCACCAAAGGGGGGCCTTTTCATTGTGATGACAAAGTGGGGGAGTCACTTTCCCCCTCTTTTTTTCTAATCAAAGAATGAAAATTGGCTAGGAGTTTCCCCCTCCTGTTATGGGCAGGGGAGCCTTTAAAACAAATGCTGTCATTATCTTGGTGCCTTTTTTTTCTTTTTAAGTGCACACCCTTTTTTCACCCAAGGAATGTGTACTATTTGGCTTTGCTTTTTGCCCATCTGTGCCTCTTAGGGTCAGAGGACATGGAGTGTGTCTGGGCTCTGGACTATGAAATGAAGGATCTGAGTGGCTGTTCTTGTTTGCTGGAGGGTCTGTCGACGCTACTGAATTCCTGTTCAGTTTTCGAGGAAGAGGATGACTCTCTCAGGTGGCATCTCTCAAACTGAAGTGAGACCACTCTAGAAATGCAGATTGAGAAATTGTCTGAGCAGATAGTGGTTTGGATTTCAAGGCAACTTCCTGACCCGGCTAAGAATCAGCACTTCCGAGGAAGTGAATTTAGGCAGAGACTCTGCAGCAACCGATTTGTTTGTTGGGTCTTCGTTTTTCTGTTTGCCTGTCCTTGTTTTGAAGAAACTTCCATACCTGTTAAAACAGTAGGAATTCCAGAGCCTTGTTTCATTCTACCAGATCCATCTGTTTTTCTAGAGAAAAACTCTAGGTGGTGCTAAAGAGAAGCACTCATGCATATGCCCCAAGTCAAGAAAGCAAGAGAAGTGCTTTTAGAAAGCAATTGCTCCAAGTGGAACAGAAGACATTGCAAGAAGGAAATTCACCTGCTTTGTTCTGTCCCCTGGAAAAAGCTTTCAGAGGCTGGAGAGAGCCTTGGTGGCTTATGAAGCAGAAGAAGTGGGGAGGGTTTGCAGGTTGGGTTTCTGTCTATCCCACAGAGTTTTCTCATCTCTTCTCCGTTCTGTATTTTAATGGATTAATTGTCCTCCAGGGGTTTATTAGGCAAAAAGAAAAGAAGACGAAAAGCACCAAACTGTTCTGGCAAACCTTCCTACTCCATGTGCCAGTGTGGAATATCTTAATCCTACCTGTGATGGGGGCATTTGGCTCAGTGTGGCTTCTCTCCTTTCTCTCCTTTCCCCCACATGCACAATGATAAGGTATTGTGACTGCATACCAGCACATAACGCCCCGAAACCTGTGCTACCGTGCTGGCAGCGCACCTTGAAATACGTGGCGTTTACTTTCTTGCCAACAGGTGCTTGGAAACTTAACTACTTACTGTAAGGGGGCAGAGCTTTTGTCCTTGCCTAGCAGTCTTGGGTGCTGTCTGCCTCTTTGTTCCCCTTTCCTCCAGTTCATCAGTTGCTCATCGTAATGGGTTCTCAAAAATACTTATTATCGGTCAGCATCTTCCCTGATGTTTTGGAGAAAGTTGTTCATGGCAGATGGAGACAGACAGGTACGGGGCTGTCTGGCACAAGGGGGTGAAGGGTGGCAGAAAGCTATGCTGCTGAAACTGCTGAGGTATATATTGGGTGGTTTGGGGCCTGCTTTGCCCCATAACCGGCAAAATCCACTTCCTGTAGTCCTCTTAGTTAGGCAACCTTTCGGTCACCAAGCCATCCCTCCTGCTGCATGGGTGCCGGGATTGAGCTGGGTGCATGTGCCTGCTTCGAGGAAGCACGGGGGCTCAAAATAAGGCACAAGTAAATGGCTGGAGCAGTTTGGCCTTCACAACTATTTAACTTTGCTGAGGAACCGGATAATACTGCTTGAGACTGGCAAAGAAGCTTCTGTCCCCAATTCCAGCAGCAGATGCTTCTCAGGGGCCATCTTGGGAAGGGGAGGGTGATGGCATACAGCAGAGAAGGGTCCAACAGAGAACGGCATTTGGGTATCTGAATTGCTGCCTTCCAGATGTTGTGAGCTACCGCTCCCATCCCCCTCAGCCAACAGGGTGTGCTGGTGAGGCACAAGGGAAGGCTAGGTGATTCCATAAGCAGAGGCAAAAGGCCAAGGCCTGTGCAGTGTCGGTGGCAAGCCTGTAACCCTCCAGGTGTTGTTGGCTGCAGTTCCCATCATCCTCCGCCATTGGCCAAGGCTGGCTGGGGCTGATGACAGGAATGCAACAACACCTGCAAGGTCACTCGTTCCCCGCAACTCGCGCAGTGCCTCCTGCAGAAAGTGATGATGCAGCCTATACATCCCTTCCCCCACCCCCAGCTGTACACATATCTGACAGCACATACAATCGGCGCAGGATGTGACATCTAGAAGCCCCCAATAATCTTCCTTTACAGCCGTTGGGCAAATCGGTTCAGCCTGATGTTGCGTCGTGAAGCTGGTGAGGAAACGAGGAGGGGGAAGTTTAGGATTTGGAGCATGAAATACCCCATAGTGGTGTGGGAGAGGCGGGTCAGGGAGAACCAAATGTACTTGAATAATTATATTGGGAGGGGGGATTTTGTTACCTCAGGGGTTGGGTTTGCGGGAGTGTAATGTCATTAAGGGAGGGGCTTGAGTTTTTCCCCATTGGGGTGGGGTGGGGGGACAGACAGGAAAATGCATATTGCTGTTGGGATTGGGATGATGGGCATCTGAAGTCTTATATTTGGAGTCTTTGATGTCATGACTTTGACGGGGATTATAGAGTCTGGAAGTGGAAATGAATTGAACTGGGAGGTTGGGGAGGGGAGGATTCTGAAATAATGGGTTTTCAGTGCTTTGATAATCTCAATATGTGGGGTGTGTTTTTTCTCTGTTTGTTTCTCTTCTAAGGGCTTCTGGGGTATTAAGGAAGCGTGGTTAATTGTGCAAGAAAACGTTGGAGGGTTTAACTCCTGGGTTTAAACATCATTACCTGAGGGGCAGTTCATGTCTGGATAGGTTTTGTGTCAGCTACTCTGCAGCCTTGATTGTTAATTGTGGGTTGCATTACAAATATGCCAAGACCTGTATGTGTGTGTGACCCTGGGTTTGCCCCCTTCTTGGGTATGTGTCTTGCCCAGTATTTCTGTTCCCGAAACCCCACCCAGCATCATCCTTTATTTTCTTCTTCTTTTTGTGACTAATCTCTTTTTCTACCAGCATCTTCAGCTGTTCTCTTGATGCCCAGTGGACTTGCTCCTCATCTATTTGGGCAAGTGCCAAAGGGGCTGTGGCAAACAACTGCTGAGAGCTTCTCTGGGTGTCCACATTTGCCAGCTAATCTCATGGTGGTGGAGGAGTTGAACACACAAATGGTCCTGCTGGATGGGCTGTCTCCAATATGGAGGCAGGCACTCGCGCCAAGGGACCGGGCCCACACTATGCATTTCAAGCTCTCTTAAATCATGTTAGAACAGCCATGGCTTCCTCCAGAGAATCCTGGGAGCTGTAGTTTGTTAAGAGTGCTGAGAGTTAAAAGAGTTGCTAGGAAACCTATTCCCCTCTCAGAGCAGTTTAACAATCTTTCTTCCCAAGGAACTCTGGGAATTGTAGCTCTGTGAGGGAAAACACATCTCCAAACAGCTCTTGGTGCTTTTAACTAGCTACAGTTCCTAGGATTTTTTTAGGGGAAGCCATGTGTGTTAAAAGTGGCATTGCATTACTTTAAGTGTATGTTGCAAATGTGGCATAAATCATTCTCTCCTGCTGAGCAGTGACCTGCTTCTGAAATGGAGGTGAGCTGTTGGCAGAGGTCCTTAAAGCGTCAAGGCCAGCAAGCAGCAGTGGGTCAGCCTTCTCCTACTCCACCCTCCCACAAAATCTGCTTCAGGCTGACCTGAGGCCTTCAGCAATGGCTGCTTCTGTTTCAGGAGGGAGTGAGGGGGGTGAAGTGATAATGTTGTTGAGACAGGGGAGACACAAGTCCCTTAGTGAGGCCTCAGAATTTGTCAGTAGGTTTGCCCCCTCTGTGTCTCTGCAGAGTGCCGTGTTATTTCATTGGGAAATAAACATTTAACAGTGCATATTTATGTTTTTGGCATACACTGCAAGAGATCCACAGCCCTGGAGCATAGCAGAGGGTAATAGGCCCCAATGGAGGGTACAGCCAACAGCAATCTCATCTGGCTGCCATGAAGCCAGCCTTGTACTGTAACTTGAAGGGTGGCGGTAGCTGTCTTAACAGTTGAAGTTGATTCACATGTCTCTTTCTATGCAATTGACCCCTTACCGACGCAATAGTTTCTGTACTTTTTTAAAATAAATCAAATTACCCATTTTATAATTTTTTTTTAAGAAAAAAAAAGTTTGATACATCTTTTCTGATCTGTTAACTGTGAAGTTACAGTTTTTTGTTGGTGTGTGGCAATGAATTAAAAGATTTTTTAAAATTAAATTGCAAGTCTTGGGAGTTATTCATAAGGGGGGGAGGAAGGGTCTGAGGGAGGAAATGACAAGCAAACTGTATGAGTACAACCTGCCAACTGACTAATATATGATGGACCACCAAGGTCCCTGCTGATTTCTGGGATTATTGCCAAAGGCTGCTAGGCCTTGGTCTGATCTAGCAAACCCTTTCATGTGTTCTTACAGGTTAGTTATGCTTTATCTGTGTTAGATCCTGAGTGTGCATGCTTGCTTGGTAAATGGAAAACCCAAGTTTGGTTTGAGGACTACAGAGATATTACCGTATTGGCCCAAATATAAGCCACACCTGAAAATAAACCACACCTGTAAAATTAAAGGGGAAAGAAAAAAAGACAATACCTGAGGAGGAGCGGGGGCCAAGGAGGCAGCGCCTTCACTCCGGCAGCAGTGCTTCCAGAGGGTCAGCACCACCATGGCTCCCCAAAGGGATGAGAGAGGCGGCGGCTGGTGGGACTCACGCCCCTTGGCAGGCTAAAGCCAGGCAGCAGCTCTGGATAGTACTAGTCCCAGCACACCGGCTGCATCTCCTGTTACTCCTCCTAGAATACCTTCTTGCTCTTTCACCCACGCTCCTCCCTTCCTTGCCGCCTTCTGGCTCCCTCTCAGGGACCCTCTCAGCCTGCCGCCATCTTGGGAGCCCGCCCAGCCGAAACCAGGCAACATCTGGGGACAAGCCCGCTCCAAGCCAATTTTGGTAAGGTCACAAATATAAGCCACACTTTTAACTTTTCACAATCAGAATTGGGGGGCGAGGAGGGAGTACGGTTTACCGTATTTTTTTGCCCTATAAGACTCACTTTTCCCCTCCTAAAAAGTAAGGGGAAATGTGTGTGCGTCTTATGGAGCGAATGCAGGCTGTGCAGCTATCCCAGAAGCCAGAACAGCAAGAGGGATCACTGCTTTCACTGCGCAGCGATTCCTCTTGCTCTGGCTTCTGAGATTCAGAATATTTTTTTTCTTGTTTTCCTCCTCCAAAAACTATGTGTGTCTTGTGGTCTGGTGCATCTTATAGAGCAAAAAATACGGTATACTCGAGCCAATATGGTACAGTGGTACCTCAGGTTAAGAACTTAATTCGTTCCGGAGGTCCGTTCTTAACCTGAAACTGTTCTTAACCTGAGGTACCACTTTAGCTAATGGGACCTCCTGCTGCTGCCACACTGCCAGAGCACAATTTCTGTTCTCCTGAAGCAAAGTTTTTAACCCGAGGTACTATTTCTGGGTTAGCGGAGTCTGTAACCTGAAGCGTCTGTAACCCAAGGTATCACTGTATGAAACAATGGACCATGCAAGACTGCAGCCTGACCACCAGGGGTCTCCCTCCTTCCCTCTCAGCAGGCGGCTGCTAGGGAAAGGACACTTTCTATGATAGCACCCAGATTCATTCATTTTCCTCTCTTTTCTCACCCTCCAGTTGTCAGGCAAATCCTCTCCAGGTATTTTATTCCCACCTGCCCTCTTCTGCTTATAGGGATATGTTGAGCCCTTTAATTTAATGGCTTTATATATAGCTACTGGCTTTGCTGCATTTACCTCTATTGCTTTATTGTTTCGATGTTGTGTTTTGATTTTAAACCATATTGAGGCTGCTAGTGGCAAAAGGGGACAGATGGGGACACAAATCCTAAGCTCTGCTAATTCAGGGACGGGGTAACTCTTTGCCCCAACAGCCTCAGTTCCTTGTTCGCAACTTACTTGGGGTGGGGGGCCAGTACTGGGTGGAGCAACAGATGCTACTCTTATTGCTTTAAGGAAGGC
Organism: Podarcis vaucheri; assembly: GCF_965113315.1. Lineage (NCBI taxonomy): Eukaryota > Metazoa > Chordata > Lepidosauria > Squamata > Lacertidae > Podarcis > Podarcis vaucheri. The sequence goes on from NC_138751.1 coordinate 21,052,976, forward strand.
AGCAGCCCAGTGCATGCAAAAATCAGAGGCTTTTTTTATGTATCTCTCTCCACTCAGGCAAACAAGAGGCATGGTTGCAGTTCAAGGACACTTTCCATCCAGGTAAAGAAGGATGCGAAGGGGAGCAGGCATGGCCCGGGGAGAGTACCAAGGGCCGGACAGAAAGTCCAGGAGGGCCACATTTGGACCCTGGGCCTGAGGTTTCCCCCACCTCAGTCTTGGGCCCCTCACTAAGCTTGTTGACTCCACACCCCTTTCAGCATGACAGAACATGCAGCAGGTCACAGCCCACTGAAACTCCTGGCTGAGGTGTCTGAGCAGCTGTTTGCTATGGGGATCAACTGGGACTGGATCATTGTCGTCTTCTACTTTGCGTACAGAGTCATCGCCCAGGGAGGCAAAGGAAGGATCTTCAAAGTAGGGGTGTCTGCAGTGCCATCCCTGAAGAGGCTGGGGGTGGGTGCTTAAAAGTTGGCCGGATTATCAGGTGGCTTTTGCAACACGGCTGTGCCTTCTCATCCCAGTAACCTGACAATTTCTAAATTAACAGCACGGAGGCCACACTTGAGGTCCATTTTGACCGAGGAACGTGCCAACAGCTGCATCCCTATCTGTCAGCCATAAAAGTCACTCAGGGGCAACTTGGGGCAGTCACTGTCTTTCGGTCTTGCCTACCTCAGGGTTGTTGTGAGGAAAACACAGACTACCAAATACCACATGGAATCCTGTTCTCACTCACTTTGGAGTTAGTCCCACTGAACTCAGGCTGGCAAACAACCTCCTCCATCACACACCTAACAATGCTTACTCTGAATTAAGTCCCACTAAATTCAATGGCGCTTACTCCCTAGTGAGGGAATCTAGGGTGATGTCCTTAAGACTGTCACAAGCTGCCAACACTCTCTCTCTCTCTCTCTCTCTCTCCCTCTCTCCCTCTCTCCCCCCTATTCACCCTTTTCTTCACACCATTACCCATTTTTGGTGGGAGGAATGAAGATATTGCCTGAAGAAGAGTTCTGGTGAACTCTAAAGGTTACTCATTACTCTGCAATTTTTGTTACTCATAAAGGTATGCATTGTTAGGAGAGTTATAGTACCTCTGATGAGGGACATATCATGCTGCTTCTGGGGTACTTTGTCCACCTTTAGTCCCCACTCTGCACTCAGCTCTCACCTGTGGCTCCTAGAAGCTGTCAGCATGGGTCAGTGGCCACACCCTGGGAACGGCTTTGGCTGACCAGCTAAATGAGGTGAGGATGGCCAATGGGTTTCAAACCCTCAGTGAGTTAGGGACTTCCCCTTCATGAAAAGACTGGCTCCAGTGGATTGAGCAGACAAGACCAATAGTGAGTTCCAATGGTCAAGAAGATGGTTTCTACACATGCTGTGAAGGTAAGTGAGGAGCAGATGGGGCTTGTCAACCTGGGAAGGTTCCACCTAAACATTAGGAAGAACTTCCTGACAGTAAGAGCTGTTCGACAGTGGAATTTGCTGCCAAGGAGTGTGGTGGAGTCTCCTTCTTTGGAAGTCTTTAAGCAGAGGCTTGACAACCATATGTCAGGAGTGCTCTGATGGTTTTTCCTGCTTGGCAGGGGGTTGGACTCGATGGCCCTTGTGGTCTCTTCCAACTCTATGATTCTATGATCTCAAGGTGGTGAACATGGTTCTTCTCCTCCCCATTTCATCCTCACAACGACCCTGTGAGGGTTAAAATAAAAAAAATTCCTTCCAGTAGCACCTTAAAGACCAACTAAGTTCTTGGTATGAGCTTTCGTGTGCATGCACACTTCTTCAGATACCCCTGTGAGGGTTAAGTTAGGTTAAGAGATGGTGACGGGCCCAAGCTCATCCAGTGAGTTTCATGGCTGAGTGGGGATTCGAACCCTGGTCCCCTCCAAGTCGTAGTCCAACGCTCTCCGAGCTACAGATTGCCCTGTCAGCAAATCCACTTGCGGAGCACAGATTAACACCTTCGTCAACCTCCTGAGATGCCAAGCACCTTCCTCCATATGAACTATAGCTAGCATTGGGGTTGGTTTTTTTCCTGCCATGTTCAGCAAAATAACATTTATCCTGAGAGATTACGGGTTGTAACCCCAAAGATGTCATCTGTTAATGAGTCCAATTAAGGCGATATAGTCCTGGCCACAAGATAGAAAAGGCCCAACTCAGCAAGCCGTGGGTGCCGTTAGTGGCTTTTAATTAGCAATTAATAACTTTCATGCCTCAGGGCCTCCGTTACAGGCTTTGCTGACTTATCAGTTTGGAAAAAGCATTAGAAAAAGAGAGAGAGAAAAACAAGGCCCCGGTATTCCTTGACCTCTGCTTCTGCAGTCTCCTCACAGCAACCTAGAATTTGAAAATAAAAGACTAGGCTGCTGGTCTGCTGATGAGAAACAGGTTGATACCTGAGTTTGTAATGAGGGGCACAGATCAAGATGGAGAGTGCGGTTTGCCATGGGCATGTTGACGCCAGCTAATCCAGTTTGAGCCAGTTTTATCGGCTGAGTGGAAACATGATCCCGTCAGGGCTGGGCCTCACGTAGGCCTTGTTAATTTCCCCATTTATCCAGCCTTCTTGACACTTTACAACCCTGGGTTTTGCTGACTCAATGGTGCTGATGAAAGAGCAGTCAAGCCTTGTGACTGTCACTACACACAAAGTTCATTTGAAAGGGTGGGAGGGGGGAAGAAGAAGATCCTCTGCATCTTTGAAAAGGCAGAGAAATCCAGTGTGGTGTGGAAGAAGAGAGATGTCATGGGGCGGTTAAGGGGGAGGATCATACATTGAGATTTGCAGACTCATCCTAAGTATGCTTAATTGCAAGTCCGCCTGAGCCGAGTGTGACTTATTTCCTCACGTGAGTGATTAGGGTGGTCACTAGGGACTTGTACATTTTGCCTCTGTTGAGTAGCCAGCCATTATATGTAGTGGCCACGATCCTCACCCCTGATTCCCTGATATCTGGGAGGTGGGTATTCAAGGCAAAGGCAGTCGCTACATGGGGTTGGTGGCCCTTGTGGGGTGCTGGACTAAATGGGCCTTTGGCCTGATCCAGCCACACTCTTCTTCTTTTCTACCGAGTTTGAGAGGGTTAGGATGCTGGCTTCTGAGTTCTGCGGGTGGAAATCAAGCCAGAGAGGGCAAGAGTTAAAAAGACAGAACTCCTGGGTTCTATGGGAGGAGAGATGATCTGAACCTAAAACTCTAGGCTTCACCAGGGCCCACCAAGACTGAACATATAGGAGGAGGCTGCTATACACAGAATCAGAACACTGGTCCATCTAGCTTGGCATTGCCCTACGCCAACTGGCAGAGGATTTCCAGGATTACAGGCAGGGAGTCATAGCACCGTAGAGTTGGAAGGGAGCTCAAGGTCACACCAAAGTCAGAGTATCTCCCAGCCCTCCTGGAAGAGCTGGGGACTGAACTTGGGGCTTTCTACATGCAAAGCAGGTGTTCTGCCACTGAGCTGCAGACTCCTTTATGTGTCTGATCCCAAGACATCCTGGGATACTACAACAAATTTCATTCACATGAATCGTTTATACAGTGGCACCTTGGTTCTCGAACGGCTTAGTTGTCAAACAAATCGGCTCCTGGACACTGAAAACCCGGAAGCAAGTGTTCTGGTTTGCAAACGTTTTTCAGAAGCTGAATGTCCGACACAGTTTCCGCTTGAGTGCAGGAAGCTCCTGCAGCCAATCAGAAGCTGTGCCTTGGTTTTCGAATGGTTTCAGGAGTCCAAGGGACTCCCAGAATGGATTAAGTTTGAGAACCAAGGTCCCACTGTATGCCTTTTAATGCTGTTAGCTGTGATCCTGTGCAAGCCTAAACAGTTGCCTTTTTCACTCAACTGTTTACAAATTTAGCAGCCTGCCAAGTGTGAACTCTCACAAGTGTTATGAAACTATGAACCGTTAACAAGAAGGTTGACGAATACACCCTGAAGTAATAAAAAAAATATGGGCTTTAAAGAAGTAATAGCACAGATACTTGCCCAAGGCAGTTATACAGAAAGGTTTAATAGACATATCTGAGCCTCTTCACCTAAGATGGACTAAGGTCAGGCATTTAGATTTCCTGCCCTCAGACTCAGGGTGCAGCCGGGCCCTTGGTACCTTCCAATAATTGCAATGAAGGGTGAAATTCAGCAAGGGGAGCTTTTCCCATTGTAGGGATCCAGTGAGGGAGAAGTTATATCCAGCCCAGTTCTCCCTCCTTTGCAACCTCCTCAGGCCCTGAAGCAAATAACAGCAAGCTACATATTGAAGCCATACAATTTGGGGGCAGAGAAGTTAAGGGTGGGGAATTTACCAAAGAAGGCAGGGAAAGAAAAGATTGCATGTGCACACCATACATGCAAAGCATTCTCACAGTAGTTATGGGAACTGTGGTACACTTGGAGCTACAATTCCCAGAACCCTTAACAAACTAACACCACCTTGTGGTGTGGTAACACCACCTTGTTTGTTACCCAGGTGAGGAACAACTGCCTTTTGAATAAATCACAGAACCAAGGAAACTAATTATCGAGTCCAGCACCCAGCATTTATTGCAGCTATTGCAACAGGACAGAGTTCGCTCAACGTGCCTGTTAAGAAACTCTGCCCCGAGGCACATCAGAATAAAAGTTTATATAGTCGTTCAAACCCAGCACACAAAAGAGTCATAAAACATGGCTAAGCCATACCGGTATCTTCACCCCCACAATGCGGCCCACTGTGCCCAGGCCATTTGACCATTCTAGGTCTCAGATGTCACACGATTGTACCCTGGTAGCTAAGCCTTCCATGGGGAGAAAAGAGCACCATTAAAATCCTCACCCACTCCTCTTCCTGGATCTCAGATACCTTCAAGGATAGCTAATTAACACTCTTGTTGCTAACTCATGATAGACTTAGCAAAACATTCTGCCATTTGTACCACTATTGGGGTTGGATAAGGAAAGATGGAATACAGCTGTAAGGAGGGACATTGTCACAAATACAGAACACACAAAACCCAAGCCTAAAACATTCTATCTGAAAGTTAAATGCAATTAAAACTGAAACATGATTAAAATAAAAAATAAACACCTGGGGTTCCTAATTCTTTTATCACCAGGATTCTGTGGGACATCCCAAGTGCTTTCAAGGTGTGGTGTGTATACAGCCTGTTTCTTCTCCAGGAAAGATGAGTAAGTTATAAGCGGTGAAAGCCAGGACTGCTGGGTCTTCCGGGGCTACATGGCGGGACAAGAATTGGGTTGGAAACGGGGATTTCCCTTGGCGGTGGTTCGTTCGGATAGGTAATTTTAAATTCTGCCCTCAATGGTATTCCACCCCACCCCCACCCCCCTTTTAGAGGAGAATGTGCATTACTCCACTGGGAAAAGTTTTTCCTGTTGAATTCTTTATTTCCATCCTGAAGCAGGGAATCCGTAGCGGGCGCAAAGCAACTACACTACGACGTGGTCTTTTTTCATGCGGGGGGTGCGCAAAGATAGCGCGCGCTTCTCGGCTGGGGCGGAGGAGAAGCCGAGCCCGTCACGTGCGCCAGGCAGGGAGAGAGGGAGGGCCGCGCGCTCGGACGCCTGGGTTCCCCTTTGCCCAGACTCCGCCTTTCGCAAACACTCGGCCTCGGCGTGCGCTGAAGGGCCGGTCATTGGTGGCTGCGCACGTCCCTCTCGCTGCCCGGCGGCCTTATAAAAGCGCCCGCGATCCCTTTGTCCCCGCAGAGCTCGGTTCTTGCTTCAACAGTGTTTGAACGGAGCCGGTTCCACCACCAGCCTCTTTTTCTTTTTCCCCCTCTCTTTTCCCTCTTCAGCAAACAAAACAGCCAAACAAAAAAAAAGGAGACTCCCTTTTGCTTCTTCTGCTATCCTTGCTTGAGTTGACCCGCGGAGAGACCAGCTGCCAGCAGCTCCCCAGCCAGCGAAGAGAGACCCACGCCGACGCCTTGCAGCCGACCCGCCGCCATGGAGTCCCAGGTCCGCCAGAACTACCACCGCGACTGCGAAGCCGCCGTCAACCGCATGGTCAACATGGAGCTGTACGCCAGCTACGTCTATCTGTCCATGGTGAGCAAGGGGTCAGGGTGTGTCGGCGACGTGGTGGTGGTATATTGGGGTGCAGAGCCCCCGGGTCACAGCCTCATTCCAGCATTGCAGGGGGTTGGACTAGATGACTCTGGGTGCCCCTTCCAACTCCACAATTCTGTGATCAGTTGGCCCTGGGGAAAAGGGAGCGTGGCTAGAGAACCCCGGAGGACACCAATTCCACTTGCCCCGCGTTCTTTCCGTCCCACGTTTGTTCTAAAGAGTTCAAGGTAGCAGCAGGCATGGTCTTCCACCCACCCACCTTCCCGTTGGAAGCTCACAGCAACCCTAAGAGGTGGTGACTCAGGGCCTGAAGTCGCCCAGAGAGCTTCATGGCTAGGTAGCGGGTTTGAACGGGGCCGGAGAAGAGCCCAGGAACACCATGCTCTCTTCTCCCTTATTAGGAATCTCCATTTTCATCACTTTTGTTTCCTTGCAAGGGGAAGAGCAGCAGCAAGAACAACGAGAGAGACTTTGTTTTGAGAGTTCTGGCTGCCTCTGCTTCCTTCCTTCCCTTTGTTTTCAAACGAACACTCTTTCACTTCCTTTTTAGTGCTTCCCCTAGTCTTGGTCATTGTCCTCTTGCTACGCTGCAAAAATACTTATAACACACTCTTTCTTTCTCTCTCTCTCTCTCTCTCTCTCTCTCTCTCTCTCTCTCTCTCTCTTAGGCCTAGGGGTCATGGTGGTGGTGCTTGGCATCCCATAGTTGCTGATCAGCCTTGCCTACACAGCCTTGCCTCTCTCTTTGGCATAAAACACCATTCTTGCATTCTCCATCCCCCCCCCCCAGTTGCCCATGGTGTGTTCCAGCCCAGTCTTGGGCGGATCAACAAGTGGGAGGCAGAGATAAGCTTCTAGGGTGGGGTAATTAAAAAGAACATCCCATGGCAGTTATTCTCTCTTCTTCCCAGACCTAATAGCACCTTCTCTCTACTTGACCCACTTCCAGTATAGGAAGATGGAAAGGGGTGTGTGTGTTGTTATTCTTGTTTTGCTTTGGCTTCTGTTAACAACTGTTTCTTTCTGTAACTTCTGATGCCCACACCTTGATGTCTCTCTGGGAAATGGACTGTGTGAGAGAGAGTGATGCTAGCAGTCTTTCATCAAGGGCGCCTTGCCTAACTTTCACCAGACCTCTGCCCCCTCGGGCTCCTGCAGGTTCCACCCCCCATATACTTTATTTTTAAGAGGGGAGCCTCTTGCACCGAGGGCACTCTGCTCAGTGTCCCCCTACTTGCCCCATGGCTCTTTATACATTTCCTTCCCCCATTATATGTGGGTTGGGTTTTCCCTCCCTAACTGCCCTGTTGTTTTGCGGGTTGGTCAGTTCAGTTGCTTTACAATCTGCATACAGTTTGAGGTTAGTCCACACCTGAGACTTGCCTCTCCTCCCCTAACACCAATGGGCTCCATTCAGTGAGTCTCTCCTCCTCCTCCTCCCCCTTCAAAATAGTGTTTATCCCCTGGATACCTTCCAGACTTGGAAGAAGTACAGATTCTCCATTCAAAACTTGTGTGTTCTTGTTCACGTTTTTCCATATCCCTCTCCCACACTCACTCATTTCTCTGCAATACTAGGCATGCAGGATTTGTGGATCCCTGCCCATTAATATATATTTTTTTAAAAGCATAATTAGGGGTTGTTGTTTTTTTGGTGACTGTTTACAGCCTTTTTGCCAATTCATGTTTGTCATATGTTGCGTCTCTTGTATGGGGATTTCCATTTCTTCTTCTTCTTCTTCTTCTTCTTCTTCTTTTCTTTTTGTAGCCTTAGGAGATTCGCCAGTTATCCCAAGGAGAGAAACGTTTTTTTGCAAATAAATTTCTGGGCTGATGCAGTTAAATTCTGTGTGTATGAGAGAGAGAGAGAAAGAGGTTAAAAAACAACAACACAAACTTGCACAGCACCTCCTGTTTTCTCATGTGTCAGAGGCGCCTTCTGCAGAACTGTGAAATCACCATGAAGGCACAACGGAAAGGGATGTCTGGAGTGGCCCCCTGTCCTGCTCTGCTTGTGCCTGGTAGCAAACTGCAGACAAGTGTCTTCTCTGTAGTCTCGGCACGTGGCTAAATGGGAGACATTTTGTAGTGGCGTGGACTTTCATTGTCTCAAGAGTTTTGTTTTTTTTACAAAGTAAAAGTATTTGTATACCGCCCTCTCGTAAATCTTCAAGGCGGTGCACGGCAATATAAAAACATAAAACAACAATTAAAAGCAGTACAAAAGAATCATTAATAAAAGACTGGCTACTTGTGGAAATTTTAAACAACTGCAGAGACCTGTTGGCATAAAGAAGTCTGTAAGAAAGTCAAAAGTGAGGGTGCTTGCTGAATCTCGGCTAGAAGAGTGTTATGCAGCTTCGAGCCAGCAACCCTAAATGTTGAGGCCAGCTTGGAGCCAGCAACCCTAAATGTTGAGGCCAGCTTGGGTATACAGAAGACAACTTATGCAGAAGAACTTGAGGGTTTCCCCCTGCTTCCCAGAACTTCAGGTGGTTGTTCTTTTACAGAACTTGCAAGCTTCTGAGACATTGTGGGAACAATTCGTTCTCTTAACAGACCAGGCCTCCTCCTTCCCTGCCCACAAGACTTCCCCAGATCTGAAGGTCTGTTTCATCTGCCTACTTGTCCGCAGTCTGGCTAGGATCTCCCCAACGTAACCCAGCGTCTCCTCCTGTTCCCTTTCTCCAGTCTTCCTACTTCGACCGGGATGACGTTGCCCTGCGACACGTGGCTGCCTTTTTCCGCTCGCAGTCCCACGAGGAGCGGGAGCATGCTGAGAAGCTGCTGAAGTTCCAGAGCCAGCGCGGTGGTCGGGTCCTCCTGCAGGACATCAAGGTACAAATCTGGTGGGGTGCCCTGTTTCTAGCCAGAGATGCCAAGAGCAACGACTGCAGGACTTCCCAGGTGGTGGTTCTGTCTTGAGGCCTGTTAGGACCTCAAACCTTTCTATGTGAGCTGGGCAAAAGTAGCATGTTGACCCTGGGTTCGAATCCTGTCTCTGGTCTTGGGGAAGCCACTGTCCCAGAAATAGCAGCAGCCAGTCTTCAAAAGCCAGTTTGTTATGGAACTCTATAATTTTATATTTGTTTTCTGTCTCTACAGAAGCCAGAAAAGGATGCTTGGGGTACAACTCTTGATGCCATGGAGGCAGCCCTTCAGCTGGAAAAGAACGTGAACAAGGCACTCCTGGATCTGCACCAACTGGCAAGCAGCCAGGGAGACCCACATGTGAGTATCCGTGGGGTGCTGATAGGCTTAGGAGTCCTGTCTTGAGCCGTTACTATCCTTGCACATATGCCTTTTACCTACTTTGCCTCAGAGGTACTGGTAAGTTGCTGGATTTGCACAATGTTGCTTCACTGTTTTATCAGTGGTCTAGCCATCTCTGCATCCTGCCTCTGATTCTGTGAGATGTTACGCCAAGACCCTAATAGGTCTTCCTGCTACCCTCCTGGGCAGAAATACTTGTAGCAGCTGCAGCACCCATAAATCTACGGAAAAGCTGCTATTCACATCATGTGGGGCAGGAGGCAGAATGCAGAGAAACAGAAAAAAAAATCCTTTGCAATGCGTTTAAGCAAGGACGGCTCTCCAAAAGTCATTTGATTCCCAAGCCCCGTAAACCTCAGTCAGCATGGCCCAATGATCGGGAAGGGTGGGAGTCCTGCAATACCCGGAGGACTACGGGCCCCCTTCCCTGTTACTAAGTGTAGTCCTGAAATAAAACTGCCATACCTTTTAAAAAAATAAAATAGCAGAACTTGAACGTCCGATTGCCACTGATCCAAGGTGAACCCTACACTAGAAGAGACAGCTTCAGAAGTAAACAGTTGGGGGGAGAGTTTATTGGAAGTGCTCTGGGTGTTGTCCCAAATCTTTGATAGTAGACCTGCCTGACCAAGCATTTCCCCATGTCTTCTTCTTCTCTCTATCTCTACAGTTCTGTGACTTCCTGGAAACTCACTACCTTGACGAGCAAGTGAAAGCTATCAAAGTCCTGGGCGACCACGTCACCAACCTCCGGCGGCTGGGGGCATCCCAGGGAGGTCTTGGCGAATACCTCTTTGACAAGCACACCCTGGGAGAGAGCAGCAGCTGATTCCCTCTCCCTCCCTCGTCCCCAAGAGCGCAATACCCCTTCCGTGAACCCACAGAAGCAAGACCCACCTCCGTCACTCTGGCCAGGCCCCACTCAAGGGGGGCTGTACCTGCCACCACCCAGTTGGCATGCTTCCAATAAACAAGGGTTCACCCGTTTAAACTCGCCTTGTGGTTTTTCTTGGGTTTTAAGGGGGGAGCTTTGCAATGTCCGAACAAGGGGTATCGTCACTGCTTAAAGGCAAACACTCTTGTCTTAGGCAACCAACCTTTCCCCCCCCCTTTCAAGGGCCGTTTTCCCTTGGGCATAATTTTTCCAGGGCCACATGCTGATGGCGGATGGAGCCAGGGCCAAAACTCATATAATTGTAGAGTTGGAAGAGACCATGAGAGCCATCTCATCCAGGATCTCCCAAAATTGGGTCTCCAGCTGTTTTTGGACTACAAGTCCCACTGTCCCTAGCTAGCAGGACCCAGTGGTCAGGGATGATGGGAACTGTAGTCCAAAAACAGCTGGAGACCCAAGTTTGGAAGACCTGATCTAGTCCAACCCCCTGAAATGCAGGAAACCTTTGTTCCTAATTAATTTACCTAGATTTAAAACCTGCCCTGTTTCCATTTGCACCGTGGCTACCGTAGATTAAATTCCACATCGCTCTGAAACGGGAGGGGAAGCTCCTCTCCCCTTCCACAGCAAGGCACTTCAATCTTGTACCAGCAATGGTGGAGAAAACTGCTGCCTTCCAAATCTCCCATCTCCCATGTTATGGACTCCCATCTCCCATGTCATCCCCAGCCACGGGAGCCAATGGCCAAGGGCAATGGGAGTTGTAGTCCAGCAACATCTGCAGGGCTACAGGTTCCCCCATCCCCGTGGTGTGTAGGTCTCCTCAGAAGTAAGCATGAGAAGTGACTCCCAAATAAGTTTAAAGAGGATTCAAATAATAGCATAATAATAAAAGGACCATAGGCCAAGCACACGAATCAGTTAAATTATTTATAAAAATGTTACACTGCTGAACTAGTTGGTTAGGTATCAACCTTACCTGTACAGAATCTTATTTCTGAGTTTCTCCAAGTGCCTTTCTGGGATATTGCAAGCAGAACAGCCTATACTTACGTTTTGTTTACAAAGAGGCAAACTGCACTTATCTTACATGCTCATTATTGCCCAAGACTGCAAATTCAAGCAACTGCAAATACCTTTGAAGTGGAGCTTGGCTTTCTTGCTTGTATGGAGGAACAGAGGCAAACTATGCTGTTCTTAAAAATAACAAACATATACCCAAATCACTCCACCCACAGCTGTGCTTGAGAGATAAGGGCTCTGCTATTGCTAGCCGCAGAGCCTCTTACCCTACGTCTGAAGCCTCCTGCAGCTCATAACTTGAAAGCAACGTTGGCTTTCCTTGGACAGTTGCGTAAATTGAAAGTCCCCCCCCTCCCGTGTGTGTGTTAAATAACTGGCTTCCATCAGAATCAAAATACCACTGACACACTGATTCCTCCACACACTGACACAGATGTAAGGGACAAACTTGTATGTAGGGGTATCAGGCATGTGTTTTAAAACTGGATTTGCCAGCACTCAGCAGAAAATGTGGCATCTCTCTTAAATAGCAAAAAGGGAGGCTGTGGGATGCTAATGTCTTCTCCCTGGAGTCCACTGCCTCTTTCTCTTCCGCCCCCAGTGACTCAAATAACGGGAGGGAGCCCAGCTAGAAAAAAAGTTTATGGGATGACAGTCCCCATCAGACCAGCCATTGTAAGGGGCCTAGGAAAGGTTTTGTCTTCACCGCTACTGCTGCCACCTCCTCCTTAAAAGGCAGTGCTTGGGAGAGGCCCATGGCTTAGTGGCAGAGCACATGCTTTGAGTGCAGAAGGTCCCCAGTACTGTCCCTGGCATCTCCAGGATCAGGTAGCCAGTGATGTGAGAGGCCTCTCTTCAGGAGACCCTGGGTGGCTGCTAGGGAAGAGAAACTTGTCAAGTTCCTGCAGGAGTGATGGGTGGCTGATCCGATACAGGGAACTGCGCCCATTCCAAGAAGACTCCCTTATAAATTAATTGCTGCCATTCACTCCTACTGGGGAAGAAAATGCTGCATTGGGGCAAGAACCAGACCTGCTCTTAACTACTTGGTCTTGCCTTTAGTCCTGCAACCACAAGACAGAACTCAAGTGTGAGAAAAAGCAGGGCTTTCACCAATATAGATAGTCCCTAGAATTAGTCCTTGAGCAGCGTGCATTGTATTCGTGGCCTCCTTCAGCTCAGGAACAACGTTCTATTGTCACTTTGGACAACTGCCAGTCTCCCCACCTCCTTCCTTTGTTATCCTTCCATCGCAGCCTGTAAAAGTGTGTGTGAATCTAAAGTCTCCCTTTTTATTTTATTTTCTCAAAGAACTTCGATCAATAAATGAAGGAGAGCTCGGCCAGTTTTCTCTGAACTTTCCTTACTGTTATTGATACGCAGACTCGCTGAACTCCATGAACAAACACAAAGTAAATGCTTGAGTTATCGTGCCCCACCCCAATCTCTTGAGTGCTGCAACATCCTAGGGTTCCAAGCTCTCACCCAGGGTTTGGGTTTGCTTTCGGACAATGAGCCTGTAATGTCTTTATGATATTTGGTTTATTTACACATATATACAACCTGAGCCAGGGGGACGCGGGTGGCGCTGTGGGTTAAACCACAGAGCCTAGGACTTGCCGACCAGAAGGTTGCTGCTTCCAGTCCCCGTGACAGGGTGAGCTCCCGTTGTTCGGTCCCTGCTCCTGCCAACCTAGCAGTTCAAAAGCACGTCAAAGTGCAAGTAGATAAATAGGTACCGCTCTGGCGGGAAGGTAAACGGTGTTTCCGTGCGCTGCTCTGGTTTGCCAGAAGCGGCTTAGTCATGTTGGCCACATGACCCAGAAGCTGTACGCCGGCTCCCTCAGCCAATAAAGCGAGATGAGCACCGCAACCCCAGAGTCGGTCACGACTGGACCTAATGGTCAGGGGTCCCTTTACCTTTACCTTACAACCTGAGCCTACGGCGATATTCCAGCAGAAATCAAGCATTGCTCTTTGACCCTTTGCTTGCTGCTCCCCCCCCCCCCCGTTTCTTCACTCACATAACAGCAAAATTCTCAACTGACTTTTATCCTTCTCCCTCTTTGTGAGATGGAAGAGGGGCCCTACCTACCTGCCATCTGGCACAGAGCCCCCTCTCTTTTGCTCTCTTAAAGGTCCATCGCCTTTACGTTGTTTTCTTAATGGCCCTTCACCCAGGCAATCACCTCATAAGGAAGCTAACCTGATTTATATTTTTAAACACTTTCTAGGATTATAGGGCTTAGAGGTCTGGCACCCACAAACCCATAACACTGCAAACCAGCTGCCCTTATCAGCAGTCAGTTAATATGGATTTCCATCCCCCTGTAAAATTCATGACATGGGCACCCTTCCACGGCCCATTAAATATACACCTGCCAGAGCTGGATTCAAGGGCAGGTGACCAAATATAGGCCTGGAGAGGTGCTGTGCTTGGGAAATGCCTGCCATGTTATCTAGCTCCAAGCGCCTTCTGGAGGTTCCCTCACTGCAAGACATGAAATTACAGGGAACAAGGCATCGGGCCTTCTCGATAGTGGCACCTACCCTGTGAAACGTCTTCCTGTCAGATGTCAAACAGATAAACAGCTACAGTGGTACCTCGGGTTACAGACGCTTCAGGTTACAGATTCCGCTAGCCCAGAAATACCGTATTTTTCGCTCTATAACACGCACCCAACCATAACACGCACATAGTTTTTAGAGGAGGAAAATCCGTAGGCATGCCACCCGTAGGCATTCCCTCCATAACACGCACAGACATTTCCCCTTACTTTTTAGGAGGAAAAAAGTGAGTGTTATGGTGCAAAAAATACGGTAGTACCTCGGGTTAAGAACTTTGCTTCAGGATGAGAACAGAAATTGTGCAGCGGCAGTGAGGCCTCATTAGCTAAAGTGGTGCTTCAGGTTAAGAACAGTTTCAGATTAAGAACAAACCTCTGGAACAAATTAAGTTCTTAACCCGAGGTACTGAAGGGACAGGATACCCAAATCCTGTCTGTGAAATCACCCCAGGCCTCAAAACTGTCCAGAATTCCTTTTGTCTTCTAAAAATCCAAAACAGCTTTTCTCTGCTCTCCTCTGCTCTATCACAAGATGCTGTTCCAAAGGCAAAATGTTACTTTTAAAGGCTAATGAATAGACTCTGCCATTGCCAAGAATACTCAGGCCTGAGAAACGAATCTTATCTCATTCTAGTTGCAACACATTTGAACAAGCTGGACGCAAGGCTTCTCACCCCCCCCCCTTTCCTGGGAAGAGTCCAATAGTCCCAAGACAGCTTTCTGTTCATGCTCAGAGGAACTCATGGGGCAGGACTCCTAAGGGAGGAGAAAAGGGGGAGGGAACTAGAAAGGAGTATATATGCTTGTGCACATGATTGTGAACTTGTGCATGCTTTTTGTGAACTATCACACTTGCTCCTTCTACCAGTTCATGGACGGTAGAAATAAAAGCCTTTTCTCCGAAACTATTCCTTGAGTGTCTGTTGACTCCCACTTCCCTTTCCCGGGCGCAATATTTTTCCCACCCGAGGGCAAAGCCTCATAAGGCTACAGTACCACTGTATACGACTTTTATAAGACATCTGAAGCATAGGGAAGTTTTTTATGTTGTTTTATTATGCTTTTATATTTGCTGGAAGCTGCCCAGAGTGGCTGGGGCAACCCATTCAGATGGGTGGTGTCAGGGAACTGCCATCGGAGCCAAGAGTGGAGGTAAGGCTCCCCAATGATGCGGGAGAAGGGACCAGCAGAGGGAGAGAGAACACTTCCTTTGGGGAAGGAAATCAGCGTGACACCTGGGAGAACAGGGGGCAGGGAAGGACTTCGGAGAGAGGGCTCTAGGACTCTTCCACTGAGACCAGCGGGGAGAGTCCAGGACCTCCGCTGGCCACGCCCACTCTGCGCAGGAGACTTCCGCGCAGGGAGTCTAGGCAGAGACTTGGTTTCAAGGAGTTTTTATGTTGGAGGAAGTTCAGGAAACGCCCACTGACTGATTCTGCCAGTGACTGAGACAGCCACGGAGAAAGGGCTGTCCAGCCAGGGAAAGGTTTAGCCAGGGAACGTTGCCTAGAGCATCAGCTACATCTACGCACAAGCAACCCCAATCCCCTTTACAGGTGGGGTACAAATGATATCATCATCATCATTTTTAATTTGTATACCGCCTTTCTATCTTACAATACTCAAGGCGGTTTACAAGCTGAAGAAACAAAAAATGTACATCTTATAACAATCTAATGCAATACAAAAATGTGATAATAAAACGTAGCTTTAAAATAGGCAGCCTTCATCAAAAAAGTAACATTCAACAATCAATTAGAATAGTATAAAAAGTTAAACAGAAATCCATTCAACAGTTACAATAATATCTAAACTATAATCAATAAAACAACAGCAAGCCACAGTACATAAAACAATACAATACACATTGAGAAGCAGAGGGTGGGGCAAGGCAGGTGGAAGGAGGCCTTGCCTGATGGCAAGGTCTTATCACTCTTATTGATTGTTGAATAGCATTGTCAATGCACATGGAGCTTTGTTGTGTACAAGAGAGCAGGTCTCTGGCCCAAGGGGCTTACAATCTAAAATATGATACTGGGGGAGATCATAGGGGAAGTAAGTGCCGTGAAGCATAGTTGCCATTGAATTCAATGCCTGAAAATGCTGCTTCCCTTTTTTCAATAAGGGAATAATCAAAAATCAAATTTGCAGTTTGGGGGGGGGAGTGATTTCAATGGGGAAAACGATGTTAAACACATGTACATGTAAGCCATTGTCACTAAAAAAAGAAGCAATTTGGGAGACCCAGCAAGCTGCAGTCTTACCTTGAGAACAAGGCTTGTAAAAACAAAACTATTTAGCACTGTAGTTCAGGGTTGCTGGAAATTGTAACTCTCTGAGGGGTAAACTACAGTGTCCAGAATTATTTGAGGGGAAGAATGTGCTCTGAATGTGCTTCCGAGAGATAGTGCATACACAGCCTTTTGGTTTGCAGCTGGTTTTGCTGGAGGGCCAATCCGAGAAGGGGCTGGTGAAAGGGATCCCAGGTATAGTTCAGCATACACTTTTTAAACAGAGTATTTTACTTTGTTGGTTTCCAGCACAGAGGAAGCCAAGCTGAGTGCAGATGAGATAAATATCATGCTGGTGGAGTCTCAAAATAACCACAGGTAGGGTTGTTGGGGAATTTCCGCCAAAGTCTGAAAATAAGACAAGTGTGTGAGACTTCCCCTGTTCCTTGCCTGCTTTAGGAAAGCTTCACACTGTCCAGATTGGTGGGGACGGGAACAGACAGCGTTCAGGAATGTGTTCTTATGTATAAAATACAAACGGTGTTTTATTATAACATAACAAATGGTTGCTTATTTGGATTGTTTTGCTGCACTTTCTGTCTTGACGTATTTTGTCAGGAACTACAGAGAGAGGGAGATGAACAACAAACCATAATAAAACATAATAAAAATAGTCCAGTAGCAGCTTAAAGGTAAAGGATCCCTGACCATTAGGTCCAGTCGTGGACGACTCTGGGTTTGCGGCGCTCATCTCGCTTTATTGGCCGAGGGAGCCGGCATACATGTGGCCAGCATGACTAAGCCGCTTCTGGCGAACCAGAGCAGCGCATGGAAACACCGTTTACCTTCCCACCAGAGCGGTACCTATTTATCTACTTGCACTTTGATGTGCTTTTGAACTGCTAGGTGGGCAGGAGTAGGGACCGAGCAGCGGGAGCTCATTCTGCCGTGGGGATTTGAACCACCGACCTTCAGCGGCAAGCCCTAGGCTCTGTGGTTATTATTTGGATTGTTTTGCTGCTGTTACCCACAGAGCCACCCGCATCCCATAGTAGCACCTTAGAGACCAACTAAGTTTTTTTTAGGTATAAGCTTTCCGAAAGCTTATACCTAGAACAAACTTAGTTGGTCCCTAAGGTGCTACTGGACTATTTTTTTCCCCCTGACTGCATCAGAGCAACCTGAATCTAGCAAACCATAATGTTACAAAGGTTGCGATCCTCCCCAAATCTCTGCCAAGCAGGAGCAAAATCCCAGGGAGTCCCAGGGTTCGTGTTTCCATTGGGAAACAATACATGGCCGAGACTGTCGTGTTCTTAAAGAAAAATGGTTTATTGACACATATTTACAACCTGGGTGCAGATGGAGGGAGTGCAGAGTTTAGACCACTTGCATCTCAAGAAGGGATTGTCCTTCACAGCAGAAAGAGGATGGCACTCAGAGGCTTTCCAATCACCATCTCTGTGCCTCTGCCGCAGCTTGTCTCCAGCCAGCCCTCATGGCACCTGCCCTCCAGTGCCCCCCACAGACTTCTCCCCACTTCTTCCTTCTTGTTCGCAGAACACCTTGCCCAAAACACAATGCCTTCCCTTCTGCCTGCCTACCCCCCTCACTCCTCCAGAGCTCTGCTTTATAAAAGGACACATTTTTCCTATGTGACATCACCTTTTTGTTGATGTGTGAATGACTTGCTTCAAGCAGTTGTGGTAATTCTTAGCGACTTTTATCCCAGGTGAGGCCCTGGTCTGGAAAGGGAGCATATCCTGTATTTTTCCACTGGCCTGGAAATTTCCGTTCAATGCTTCCAAAATCAGCTGAATTCTACCCCTTTATTGGTTTCTAACAGTCACTAACTCTAGTAGTTATGGGTGCTTTTACACCCGCAAACTCTGTTACCCCAGATCTGTAGCGATACTTTTGGGAACGGGGAGACCATCTTTAGCAGTTTGAAGCAAAAACTAGCTAAATAACAATTTTCTCACCAGAGATCTTTTGGCTTCTAAGCTTCCTCTTTCGCTATTTGTCACCACAACACATTCTGCTATCACGTGCTGCCGCCCCACAAAGCTGACCTTTGCAGAAATTCTGCATATCCTGCACTCCTTATGAGAGGCAGATAGAGAAGCAAGACAGACAGATGAGATCCTCCCTCGCCTTCACCTTTACTACCCCACTTTAGGCCAGTTTTAAGACCCATCCCATCACACGCCCAGCTTCCTCATACAGTTTCGGTCCCTGTTTCCCAGCATCATGCAGTTAAACATGTCATGGGGTCATGGCCAACAGCAAGATCCACACTGCACTGCTGAGTTCCTCACGTCTGCCCCACTTCTGATTCCCCTTCCAACTTGTTTTCATGACAATGACAAAGCTGAACCCAAGACGACATGTCATAGGGATGCAGAGAGAACCAAGACCGGGTTGGTTCAAATGGACGGAAAAGCCTTGTTTGACAGAAGCTGTAGAGAGAACTATCCAATAAAATGTATGTCCTCATCAAGTGTTGTATTATGAATTCTTCAAAAACACCTGTGATAAATATTGCAAACAGCTGAACACAAGGGCGTGCCAAGCGTTGCAGACAGTGCTACTCCTACCCAGAGTAGACTCACTGAAGTTCATTAAGAGGACTAACTTAGATTTATTCGTTACAATGGGTCTACTTGGGTAGAACAATGAATACAGCTCACCAATTTTGATCACAATGTCCAAAACCGGATGCGGTGTGAAATTGAAGGGGTATTTCTGTATCTGTGCTTAGGGTGGATTGTTTTTAAGGCATGTGTGGATAGCTAATTATCAGTCATGTCATCGCAGCAGGAATTCCTGGGATAATTTCCTAATCTTTTGCTACAAATTGTATGGGCCTCGCGTGCCTGATTGACTCAAAACTACCCAGTATAATTTTGAAAACACGAACAACAACATGAAGCTTCCATGGCAAATGGGCCTGAGAAAGAGGATTCTCATTTTGCTGGAATTACAAGATCTCTGTCTCCTGGCTGCTGCATCCCACACATTGCTAGCTAGTTATTTTCAGGGGGCAGCGGTGGATAGACAGAACAGCCTCAAGGCCTCCAGCTTGAGAACAATAACAAAGGGGGGGGGTGGGAGGAAAGGGAAGGGAAGTGAAAGACACTTTTTTTGCTGAATCATCCTGAGTTTTCTCCCCGCCCCCTGTGTCAGTGTTCTGGAGGAAGTGTTTCTGCTGAGTCATGTCCATGAGGGAAGAAGAGGGGATAGAAAGTGTTTACTTCTTCTTTTTAAAACCCCCATGAATTTATCCCTCTAGAGAAGGTGCAGGGAGCAGTTGGCCCTCCACATGTTGTTGAACTACACAAAGTTCTGCAACATCTGGAGGACCAAAGGTTCCCTGCCCCAGCTCTAGAGACCTTGGCTGTCCTAGGCCACATCCACCTGGCTTCCCCCAAAGAACCCTGGGCAGTGGCGTAGCGTGGGCAAGGCAAGTAATTTGCGC
Source organism: Podarcis vaucheri (assembly GCF_965113315.1). Classification (NCBI taxonomy): domain Eukaryota; kingdom Metazoa; phylum Chordata; class Lepidosauria; order Squamata; family Lacertidae; genus Podarcis; species Podarcis vaucheri. Next base: position 21,072,526 of record NC_138751.1, read on the forward strand.
CCCCTAACCCATGGATTTGCGCCCCCTAACCCATGGATTTGTGCCCCCTAACCCCCAGATGTTGCGCCCGGTGCGGCCGGCCCCCCCTGAACCCCCCACGCTACGCCACTGACCCTGGGAACTGTAGCTTAACCCTCAAAGAGCTCCAATTCCCAGCACTCTCAGCAAACTACAGTTCCCAGGATTCTTCGTGGGGGGGGGAATGTGCTTTAAATGTCTGGTGTGTTTACAGTCCAAGGTAAAGGTACCTGTTATGTACTACCCCTGACAGTTTGGTCCAGTCATGGACGACTCTGGGGTTGCATGCTCATCTCGCTCTATAGGCCGAGGGAGCCCACATATGTCCGCAGACAGCTTCCGGGTCATGTGGCCAGCATGATTAAGCTGCTTCTGGCGGACCAGAGCAGTACATGGAAATGCCGTTTATCTTCCCTCTGGAGCGGTACCTATTTATCTACTTGCACTTGCCGTGCTTTCAAACTGCTAGGTGGGCAGGAGCAGGAACCAAGCAACGGGAGCTCACCCTGTCTCGGGATTTTGAACCACCGACCTTCTGTGGTTTAGACCACAGCACCACCCGCATCCTAGCTTCTCTCTAATCCATAGGTCGATGGGCCTCTTTTACAGAACCCAAGAGAAGTGATCCTGGCCACCTTCTTCATCTCCAAACACACTTGCTAGTCCCATTACTTTTTAAACTTTTCTTTCCCTGCAGGTCATGTTCTAAACTAGGTTTGTTGTCCCCCACTTCCCTGCCTTTGTACCTTAAAAAGAGAGCAGATATTCAACAGGTACAGCTTCTCTTGCCCCCTTGCCCCCCCCCCACTGTGGGACTCTAGGAAGGGGAAAGCTGTGTCTGTTGAAATGTGCTTCTGCCCAAAGGCTCAGTGTATCTGTTTGGAGGGAAAAGAGTTAGGAATTGTATGTTAAAAAAAAATATGCAATCCTATCTACTCAGCAGTCAGTCCCACTTAGTTAAATTGGACTTACTCCCAAGTATGTGGGCAAAGGACTTCACTGTAAAAGAGACCCATCTCCACTTCCTTCCATTAAGAGGGGTGTTTCAACCTATCACCATCTCCTATCTGGTGTAATGGGGAGAGAGTACTGCAGTAGGATGAGAAAAATTCCACCTTCAGCTTTGGTTCATTGAAATGCTTGCGGCCGGTCATCTTATTTATCAATTTATTCAAACTATAGATGCCTGCTTTTTTCACCAGGGGAACTCAAGGCAGCTTACAAAGCAGCATTGACTTTAAAATTAATTAAATTACAAAAATAACATCATTAAACAGCCCTCCCCCCCTTTTTTAAAAGGCCAGGAGACATTCATCCAAACACATTATTGAACAGCCATGCTTGGACCAAATGCCTTAAAAAAGCCATCGTTTTAGGGCCTGACTGTTCTCTCAAGGTGAGGGGCCACCACAGAAAAGGACTCGCCCATCAATACCTCATATAATTGAGGGATTTGGAGCAAGATTCCAAGTGCCAAGCACAGGAATATATGGAAGAAGGAAAATGTCAAGGCTTGTTTAGCGCTTTAAAAGCTAAAACCAGCCCTTTTAACTGAGCCTTGACACAGATTGGCAACCATTTTTATTCCAACAAAAAAATCTAGCCCCTGTCAACAAAATGGTAGCGACATTTCACACAAGTTGTAAGTTTCTGAATGCTTTTCAAGACAGCCCTGTATAGAGCAACTTACAGCAGTCTAATCTGGACCTCTCAGTGGCACAAACAAATGTGGCAAGATCAGATTTTATCAGGAGGCAGTCTTGGCTAGTGGTACCAGCTGAAGCTTCTCATGCCAACTTGTGCATCCAGCACAAATACAGGATCAGGGATCACCCTAAAGCCATGGGGCTGATCCTGCAGCAGTTGAGAACACAGCTCCTTCCTCTGGGCTTCTTGAGGAGGCGGAGTCTGGTGACCTATTGTGTCATCCCATTTTGGCCACAACAGGTGTAAAAATGCAGACAAGGAATTTAAAGCTGCAAACTCCTTAAGGTAGCAAACTTTATCTACACACTTACCTAGGATCAAACCCCACTGAACTTTACATCTGGGTAGACATGCATAGGTGGGACGCAGGTGGCGCTGTGGGTAAAAGCCTCAGCGCCTAGGGCTTGCCGATCGAAAGGTCGGCGGTTCGAATCCCTGCGGCGGGGTGCGCTCCCGTCGTTCGGTCCCAGCGCCTGCCAACCTAGCAGTTCGAAAGCACCCTCGGGTGCAAGTAGATAAATAGGGACCGCTTACAAGCGGGAAGGTAAACGGCGTTTCCGTGTGCAGCTCTGGTTCGCCAGATGCAGCTTGTCACGCTAGCCACGTGACCCGGAAGTGTCTTCGGACAGCGCTGGCCCCCGGCCTCTTGAGGGAGATGGGCGCACAACCCTAGAGTCTGGCAAGACTGGCCCGTACGGGCAGGGGTACCTTTACCTTTACCTTTAGACATGCATAGGGTTAATTCTGTAGATGGGAGAAAACCCCACCTAGAGAAATTCAGTAGCATTTGCTTTCCGAGCCAGCAAACCACAAAGGATTTTTTAACACACAGGATTTTTTTAATCACAAAGGATTTTTTAACACACTATACAGTGCTTTTTTCAGAGGGGGGGACGCAGGTATACACATACCCCTAAACATTTTGTGAATCTTTATACTTTTGTCCATTTACTGTATTTCTTTCCCCCGATTTGAACTATAAAATGGTGATTTTCTTGAGTCAAAATGAGAGTACCCCTAAACATGTTTAAAGAAAAAAAGCACTGCACCTATAGTTGTATCTCTGGGCATTACATTTTCTTTTTTGCATGTAAAGATTTTATTGCAACGCAAAGGCACCTTGTCCCTTGGTAACACCTTCAAGGGCTGCAGATCGTTGAGAACCCGTGGAACTTTCCCCCCTCCCCTTTAAAAATCGGACTTCTTTCAATCCCCTTGAAGCCAGAAAGCCTCAGCTGCTTCCCTATCAGCGAGCAAACCGGGCGGAGCCTTTGCGCTCCTCGCGGAGGGAGGTCCCTGGAAGAGCCTCCCGGGCTGCCTATAAAAGCCCCTGTCCGGGCGCACCCAGCTCAGATCGCTCCTTTTCCTGGCCTTCGCTCCTTTGCTCTTGCTTCAACAGTGCTTGAACGGAGCAGGATCGCGGCCGCCGCCCCATCATCTTCATCCACAAGCCAGCCAGCCAGTCCAGTCGCCGATTTGCACCATGAGTTCCCAGGTCCGCCAGAACTACGACGCCCAGAGCGAAGCCGGAGTGAACCGCTTGGTCAACCAGTTTCTCCATGCCAGCTACAACTACCTGTCCCTGGTGAGCGTCCAGAGGGGAGGGGAGGAGGCGAAGCCACGGCTTTTAATAATCTGTTGCTAATCTTTTTGGTCTCTCATGTGCATTGCGCATGCGATTAATGCTCCGTTTTGCTTTTCCACGGGTACAGCAGGTGCGGTTTTCCTTTCTGGTAACGGTGTGTTGCTCTCTCGCAGCATCTTCTAGTCCGCTGGATGCCAGCCAGGTGCCCTCCGGGAGATTTGGACTACAACTCCCATCAGCCCCAGCGAGCACAGTTGTAAAAAGGAATTGTAGTCCCAAAGCATCTTACAGGGTGCAAGGATGACAATGGATAGTGCAGGGGCTTGTTTTTTTAAGCTCTAAACCTACTGAGGGTGGCTTTTCTCTCAAAAATTCTAAACAATAAAAGGGTCCCTCTTTAGGGGAATTCAGCACTTAGGGGTTTCAGGTGAATTACCTTTCCAGTCAGGGAAATCTGATAGCTTAATCTTTCCAGCTATTGACTAATTAATGGGCGTTTGCCTTCCAACAGCACAGTCTTTTCTAAATAGTGCATCATTTTTGGGGTTATAAAAGAGAAGGGCATTTTCCAAAAAAAATCTCCCCGCTGTTGCTTTCTTCCCAGTGTTGCTACTTCACCTCAGTGCAGAAAGCTGTCTTTGTCTAATGGCTGGTAGTGGCTGTTTGGATTCTCATTGGCTATGTCTGTATCTTGCCTGCCCTTGAAAGAGATGGAGCAGGCAGGCGCCTGGGTCTCCTTGTTCCTAAATCTCCCGCTCTAGCTGTTGCGTCTTGCAAAATAGGAGTAGAGTGGACCTGGCAGCCATGATTGCGTGGGACATATTTTTTCATGTCAACATCTTAGAGAGCTCCCTCCGCTGTCCTCAAGATCGGGGGGGGGGAATCTTCTGAGGGCCACAGTGCTCCCCAGAGCAATATTCCAGGGGCCACATGCCAGTAATGTTTGTAGGAGGGAAGCAGAGGCCAAAAAACCATTTGAGGGGAAGAATGTGCTTTTTTAAAAAAAGGAGACTAGCGTCTGTACAGCTTCTGTCTCCATTTTGTTCCCTCCCCATTGGTCTGCTGCCTGCTTCTTTCTTCATCCCTTCCCTCCATTGTGGGCTGTGGCAAAGTCCGCTGCCCTCCTGTTTACCCACTGCTAAGTTCCCTTGAGTGGTGTGGTCTGAACAAATAATGTTGTGAAGATACAGCGTTAATGATTTAAAAACAACAACCCTAACCTCCCCACCTGTCTGCCTAAAAGGCCTGAAATGGAGGCGCCATCCAGTCTGTCTCTTGAACTCCTCTTGTGTGGGTTAAATTGGACTGGGGGAATTATAGCTAGATTTGGATAAATCCTAAAATATTGCCATTGCATTTGCTAGGTAAGTTAACTTGCCCTGGTTTCCAGCCAAGGAATGTTGCTGCCTCTGAGGGGTCTCTATACACTTCATAAATCGTAACAATTCCTTTGTGAGGAACCATTTCAACATTTGGAGTTTTTTAGTTTGGAGAAAAGGCAATTAATGGGAAGGAACAGGGCAGAGGTGTGTCAAATTATTAATGATGGACAGAAAGTGGCTAGGGAGATTTTCTCCTCCCATTACGACACCAGTTTGTTTGGTGCAGTGGTACCTCAGGTTACATACGCTTCAGGTTACAGACTCCACTAACCCAGAAATAGTACCTCGGGTTAAGAACTTGGCTTCAGGATGAGAACAGAAATTGTATGGCGGCGGCACAGCAGCAGCAGGAGGCCCCATTAGCTAAAGTGGTACCTCAGGTTAAGAACAGTTTCAGGTTAAGAACGGATCTCAAGAACAAATTAAGTTCTTAACCAGAGGTACCACTGTATAGTGGTTGGTGTTGGACTAGGACCTGGGAGACCAGGGTTCAGATCCCTAGGCTACGAAGCTCACTGGGTAACCTGATTGTTTTGAGAATAGAACGGGTGTGGGGAGACCACCTTGAGTTCTTGGAGGAAGGGTTCGATATAAATATAATTAGTAATAAATAAAAGCTGGTTGCATTTTTAAACTTGAGTGTACATTTTCCCACATTTTTATGTCTGGGCCAATAGGCATTTTACTGTATTTTCAGTGGCCTATGGCTACAAACAGAAAATATTTATTGGATTGGAACTGGGAACATTTTGTGTTCATTTCTAGTTCCTCTTTGAGTAAATCTTGAATCTGAGCCCTTGCCTCTTTTTCCCCCTTTCAGGGTTTTTACTTCACCCGGGATGATGTGGCCTTATCCAAGTTCTCATCCTTCTTCCGGCACCTCTCTGAGGAGAAGCACGAACAAGCAGAGAAGCTCCTGACCTTCCAGAACCGCCGTGGAGGCCGAGTTGTCCTGCAGGATGTCAAAGTGAGAATGCGGGTGGCTTGGACAGGAGGGGGGTTGTGGTGGTGGATCAAGGCCTCAGTCATGGGCAGGAGGAATGGGAGTGGCAGAAATAATGTCCGCTTTCCCCCTTCAAAGCTCAGGCTTCCTCTTGACTTGTTGGGTGTGTTGTAACAGCTTTTCCATAGCACACTGTTATGTTTATGGCATGCTTTTGTACTCTGAATTGCATTTTAAAGTGTGCGTTGTATGCCCACCCCCCAGCAAACTTGGCACTCCCAGTAAGCTCTCTAAGGTACACCTGTTTATTGCTCCATCAATATTGTAGTTTCATCTGTTCCCATCTGATGAATTGGGGGTGGATTAGTGGTATGAAATGCAAGCAGCTGCTTTGTTCTGCAAGTCTGACTGCAGAATGTTAGCAGCCGTGCATAGAAAGAACAACTAAATGTTGCAGTGTATCTTCAAAGTAGGAGTGCTCCTGTTCAGGGTACCATGCCCACACCCAAGATCTTAAAAGAAACTCAAGGAGGGCATTCCTTCACCTCCTTTCCCCCCACTAAAACCTTATGTTGCTAACGAGCATGCCCAGTTCTCATCGGGTTGCATTTTGGCTGCTTTAGGCTTTATTCTTACAGGGAAAAAGTACTTCTGCTAACATTGGGCTTCTCCCATGCTGTCCTCCCTGCTCCCAATTTAGCTCCATTTCTGTTGGCCCTAGTGGGTTGTTGATGCTGAAGGTGTAGAACATTGCAGAACGGGATGTAAGGGCTGCTGGGCATGAAGGTGCTGCAATTGGCAGGCTCTCTCATGAGTCTTCTCTGCCTTTAACTTCAGAAACCAGAACGTGACGAGTGGACCAACGGAGCTGCTGCCATGGATGCGGCCCTTCAGCTGGAGAAGAATTTGAACCAGGCTCTGCTGGACTTACACAAGGTTGCCACCAGCCACACAGATCCCCATGTAAGTCTTGCTGGAGGGGTCATGTCGCCTTTCCTATCAGTGCCCACTAATCAACTTCATAAAACGGGCCTCAAAATGGGTATACTGTTTTGTGTGTGTGTTACAAGCTTGGGGACCACTGACTATACAGACTAGCTTAATTCTGGTGAATGGTGAGAGCCAAAGTACTTACCCCACACCAGTCGATTGAACAGGTATACTAAACATCTAAAGTCTTCCTAGATTTGTGTACAGGTTTATTTAAGGACTAGACAATTTGCCTCTTTGTAAGACTAAAGATGGCTGGACTGCTGAATTCTTTGTGCCCAGTGCCATGGGATATATGCAAGCATAATGAGATGTCTTACCTGCATTAATTTCCAGAAGGGCATGTTTGTTGCAGCAAAAACAAGTTCTTGTGGTACCTTAAAAGACAACACTACTAGTCTGAGTTGAGCCCCCAGAGGCCAGTTTGGCTGATTTCTCATTGAATTGTGAGCTCCAGCTTTCTATGGCCAACCTTCTCTTCCTCTCTCCTCCCAAGCTGTGTGACTTCCTGGAGACCCATTTCCTGGATGAGGAGGTGAAACTGATCAAGAAGCTTGGGGACCACGTGACCAACCTCAAGCGTGTGCGTGCCAAAGAAGAGGGCCTTGGTGAATACCTCTTTGATCGTCTCACCCTGGGAGAGTCCAGTGACTGAATCCAGAGATGCTGGTTCCCTCCCGACTCCTGCAGCCTCGTCCGCCAGAAGTGTGCTCTGCTTTGTGTTATCCTGTTCTCTCGAAAGCTGGCTGCTTAATCAGTGAGGCCTCTGTAACCCTGTCCATCTACAGGGAGGGAAAAGTCTGTAACTGGCATTAAATAAACTTGGCATTAAGCACTACTACTTTGTGTGGCTTGTATGTATAACTACCGGGGTACGAAGGCGTGATACTTGGGCAGTCAGAAGAGTCATTTAATACTTGAATGCATCCCACTTCAGATGCAAAAAGAAAGTTACCTTTTCAGATTAGAGCCAAAGGTTGAATCTCCTGCTATGTTGCTGGCAGATACTATTTACTGGTCTAGTAGTCCAGTGTTTCCCAACCTTTTTTGGGCAAAGGCACACTTGTTTCATGAAAAAAATCTCGAGGCACACCACCATGCCAGATGGGGAAAGGTCACTTTTTACTTATGTAAAAAAAAAATAAAAAAATAGTAACAGCATAGAAGGTAATGGTTAGGCTAGCATCCCTCTTCCAAATATGCTAGGTTTTTATTTGCAGGGACTGCTGTTCTACATGGGAAAGCATTCAGCACTGTCATTCTCCCATCTGCCATCTGAATTGGTACTATTCTGGGTCAACTTACTCTGCTGCATGTGTAGATGAAAATGGCACCAAGTGTGGGGGAGGGGGCAGAACAGGTTTCAGATACAGGATATTAAGCATACACGTACTTCAGATTGAACTGGTTGCTTGCTTTGCAAGTTTTCATTTCCCAAATGACTGCCTTGGCAAGCACAATACCTACCAGGCTCAACGCCGGTCTCGCGCTGCCGCTTCCCGCGCTCTCAAGGACCCGGGAGGAGGAAGGTGTGAAGGGAATCCCGAAGGCGTGAAAACCTCGCGCATGCGCAGGCCTTCCGCCTGCGACAGCCCAGTAGGCCGGCCGAAGCGAGCGGCGATGGGATGTGGGAGGGAGGGAGCTCGCCGCCCCGTGTGTGCCTATGTGGGGCACGTTACAGCCCCGTGACGTCAGCGCCACGCAGGCAGCCAGGCAGGCAGAGAGCCCCGCGCTGGGTGGCCTCTCCTCGCCGCCGCCGCCCCGCCTCTCGCCGCCCGACTCGCCCGCCTCCCTCCCACGGCACGGCACACCAGGCAACGTCTCACGGCACACTAGTGTGCCGCGGAACACCGGTTGGGAAACACTGTAGTAGTCTACCATGTTGATAGGTAAGAGTTTAGTCTGGACAGCCAAATCTACCTCGTCCTTCATGCTTAAAGTGGCATGCATAGTTCTTTCTCTTTCACTCCCCTTTCCCATGTCATCTTTGCCACAACCCTATGATGTAGACTTAAGTAGGGGGTGGAAAGTCATTGGGTGGCCCTGCCTCAGCCTCCCCGGATTTGTTGGGGACCATTGCATCTCCCACCAGTGTAGGTACTGGCAGTGATGGATGTGGAGCTGAAACCCCACCCTAGTACATACTGCAGGGGGAATGAATTACTTCCATCTGTCCTGAATTCCATCGCAACTCACATTCTGACTGCATTGGAGAAGGGAAAAATTCTATGATGAGACCTACAAGGGACCCCTTACTCTACTCTACCTTCTACCTACCCCTCAAGTAGGATGTGGGTGGCTCAACTTGGTACTTTTCAATTGATTGTTTTGCAACTGTGGGGCTGGGTGTTGTGCATCTTGGGTTGAGGTCCTACTTTTTCAGGCAAGGCTCTAAATTAAAAATCAGGGTTGAGAGCTGCCTTCTCCCAAGACAGACCATTCAGTCTAGTCTTGTACTGTCGCAGCTTTGCCAACTGTGTGCAACATTGCAATGTATGTTAAACCAGTATTTGCTAGCCAAGATAATCTGAAGCAGAGATTAGCATGAGCAGGCCTTGGGCCCCACTGCCAGCAAACCACGTGCTCCTCCTCTTCCCACTGAACTCTGGAGCACCGTCCACCTCCAAAAGGTGCTTTTCCTTCTGAAGAAAAGACCCCTTTTCCCATTTCACTTTCATAGCCACTGTACTGGAACACACTTTTTCAAAGCAAAATTTATTCTTTAAATATTTGAGTTGTGTCTCGCAAGCAGCTTTTGTTCTTCAGAATTGATTCTCCACACCAAGGGGAGGGGGAGGGGGAGGGGGAGAGACAAGAGACCAAAAACAAAAACCTCAAGCATATTTCAACAACTATAAATAAAATATCGGGGGTTTTCTTCAGGGGGTGGGGGTGGAAGAGACTGGATAAAAGGGTGTTGGCTCATGAGGGACCTTCAACTAAAGGGAGTCCTCAATAAGTAGAGTTGGTGAGAAGGGGAGAACTGGCTCATGATCCAAGCATAGGAGGTCAGGCAGTCCATAGGAACAGGAGGCACAATCCGAGGGGGATATAAATTACCTAGGCCACAGGGAAAGAATCAGGTTTTTTAAAAAGTGATTTTCCTTCCTTGTTGCCAAAGTTGGCAGCAGATGCAGAACTGAAGTGACTCTGGTGTGTGTTGGCATGTTGCTGTACCCACAAGGTAGTCTCTCTTGTGCTGGACAGAATATCCCCGTGCCAACTACAGTTAAATGTCTTACACCCTTTCAGAAGCATTCCCTCTGCTGCTCTGAACCAATCGGGAACCTGCTTGGGACATGCAGCCCTCCTGCATCATCACTGCCACCCCAGGCTCAGAGTTTGCAACACAGCGGCCCAGAATGTCATAGCACGCTCTGATCTCAACAGCTATGTCCTGTCTTCCAAGACCCCCAATATGACAGCCATGGGGGGGGGTCACCCTATGAAGAGCAGCTGGGGGCTACAACGGAAGCGCACCCTACGATGCCAGCAGCTTGCCTATCTTCTCAGAGCCTCTCACCACGCTGGGGCTCTTAGGGCCATTAAAGAACATGCGTGTTTCACAGTGCGCAACCTTCTAAACCTTCCCCTAGAAACAATCGCCACTCAGAACTGCTTGCCCTTCTATGCTAGGCATCCTCTACAGAAGGAGCGATGGCTTTAAGACTGCATTCCTGAAGCAAGAGAAATGTAAGACTATTCTCATATACCTTATTACACCATCCTTTGTAAGCAGGCAGTTGGCTCACCTGCTGTGCCCTTCGCCCTCACTAAGGTCAACATGGTACTTAAAAAAAAAAATCACACAGAATGAATAATATTGCACTTATAATTGTCCCAGAATGTTGAGTGTCCACTAGGAGAAACAGTTCCTAGGCTATGAATATGGCTTCAGAAAGAAAACGTCCCTTTCAGCCGCCCTGGGAAGGAACCTCTGGTCAGTTATCCTATTCCACTCCAGAGCAGAGCCACAAGAGGAGTTTCTTCCACCCTAGAATGCTGCGCACCTACTCCTCTCCCTTGATAACTCTAGAAACGAAGGCAATAATACCCCCGGAGCCAGACACAACCCACAACAAGTGGACTACACCACCCTTTAGGATCTCTCCCGACAGCTTTGTTTCCCCAAAGGTCCAGAATTCCTGCCTCTCACATACTAGGGCCTTCATTTTCAAGGGCTTCACAAATTCCTTGGGAAAAACAAAACCAGAAGGCAGATAAGATACACACCCAATTTATTCAAAATGCATCGTAGTGGGAAAGCCCGCCTCTCTCCTGATAAGCAGCACTCTCGAGCAGAGTGGGCCAATGGCTTTTAAAATGCTTCTGGCCTCCTCAAGTTAAAGTTCCAGAACTTTGCTAGTCACACACACACACTGCACCCAACCAACTATTATAAAAAGGATCAGGAACTTACAAGACTATGTCCTCGAACATTCGTTTTTTAAAAAAGGCTGCAGTTCTTCCGAGTCAGTGGCACATCTGGGGGCAACGCTGCTACATCTCTAGACCCCGCACCTATCTAGTCACCGGTTTAGCCATGGGCACCAAAAACCACAACGACCCCTCCTGTGTCCCAGGGGCAGCTCTCCCCCGAGCAGAGAAGGACCCTCACGAACATCATGACAGCTCCTTCCAAAAAGTTGGCGGCACGCTTGTGGGGTGGGGGAACATGCCGCCTCACATTCTAGGTCAAGCTGAACACAGGAACGATGCACCTGGTGGTCTAGAGCAGCCATTGCCTTGCCCGTTCCACAGCACGGGCGCCACCGCCTCCCGGCAACTTCCACAACGACGCAATCCAGAGCAGACAGCCTTACGCAGATTGGCGTTAGAAACGCGCCAGCCCCGAGACCCTCCTCAGTTCCGGAACATGCTAGAACCCTACTGCACTCCAGGAAGGTTTCAGAATCCAGCACCAGAGAACAGCTGACCTATGGGGGTGGGGGGCAAGGTGTGGAAAGGAGCGGGAGGGCGAGCCGGGGCGCAACTGGCCCCCTCTCTCTCCCCCCCCAGCTAATTCCTCTCCTCGCTCAGGGAGTTGGTGGGGCTGCTGAGGTCGCTGGGGCTGCTGGGGGTGGGGGTGCTAGCGGTGGAGGATGCGCTCGCTTCGCTGGAGCCCTTCTTGGAGCGCTTGCGCCACTCGGGGACGGTGCCCATCAGCGCCTGGGACTTGATGTTCTGCCGGTCCTTCTCCGCCTCTTCGTCCTCGTCGTAGCGCTCGTCGTCCTCTTCTGTCTCGCTGTGGTGGGGGCTGGAGTGGCGGGAGACGGAGGGGGATGGCGGCACCGAGGCCGGGCGGGGGTAGCGGAAGCCCTCAGCCTGCGGGGGGCGGGGAAACGAAACAGAAACAAGGCATGAGAAAGGGCACAAAAGATAAGGAATCACATGACTCCACCCCAGCTCCCTCACTGACTGCAGTGCCTTGAACCCTGCCTCAACACCCACGTTTTCCATGAAGCCTTTGACACAACTTTCTAGTTAATTTGCCCTGCCTCAGACTTCCTCAGCCTGGTGCCTTCTGGTGTCGCTGGGCCACAATTCCCCTCACCACTGGCTGCACTGCCTGGGGCGTCTTGTCCAAACCACCAGGAGGGGACCGGCGTGGGGAAGTCTGCCCTGTCACAGCTCTGCCTAAGTAACCTAAATGAGTATTTCTTCCCACTGAGAAGTATTTGGCGGCCTGCTCTTTGCAGGAGCCTGCCCTCAAGTGCTGTGCACACAGATGACATCATCATTATTATTATTATTATTATTATTATTATTATTAAAATAACCCAATCCCGGTACCCAAATTCCTTTCTACTGGACATAAGAAGAGCCCTGCTGCATCTGGCCAGTCGCCCATTGGGTCCAGCCTCCTGTTCTCAGAGGGGCCAGCCAAATGCTTTTGGGGAAACCCACAAGAAGGATTCAAGCTTATATAATAATAAATAATAATAATAATAATAATAATAATAATAATAATAATAATAATAATTTATTATGTATACCCCACCCATCTGGCTGAGTTTCCCCAGCTACTCTGGGCAGCTCCCAACTGAATATTAAAAACAATACAGCATCAGACATTTAAAAACTTCCCTAAACAAGGTTGCCTTCAGATGTCTTTTAAAGATAAGATAGCTGCTTATTTCCTTCACATCTGAAGGGATGGCATTCCACAGGGCGGGCGCCACTACTGAGAAGGCCCTCAGCACTGGATCTCAGTGTCTGGGCTGAACAATGGGGGTGAAGACGCTCCTTCAGGTATACAGGACTGAGGCCGTTTAGGGCTTTAAAGGTCAGCACCAACACTTTGAATTGTGCTCGGAAACATGCACTCCCCTCCTGTGGTTTCTAGACATTGTACATACATACAAAGCAGGGCTGTTTTCTGGAAAAAGAAGTGCTGGAACTTGCCATGAACACCTCCCTTGTTCTCTTATAATGGCAATGGTGCTCACCTGAGAGGTGCTAGAACTGAATTCTGGCTGCGAAAAAAGCCCTGCATACAAGCCTACTGCTGAACTATGGCCCTGCGCACCAGGTAAGTGGTACCTGCCCCTCCCGGGGTAAAGAACCCCAAATAAATCAGATTTATGTTCCCCCACCCCTCTCCTTGGCCACATGGTGCCTTACCGCTGTTGGTTCATGCGGCTCGTAGGTGAAGTTGTCAGGGAATGCCTTTGCTAGTGCCATGTGGCGGGCATACATGTAGTACTGCAAAGGGAGGAAGGAGACAGGGGGGGAAAGGGACATTAGAGAGGCTCCCTTATTATACTCCCTTGCAACTTACTTTCTTCCACTGACACCCAAGCTGAAATCATATGCAGGAAACTTGTAACGTACACACATTTAACTTGTATGCTTTCAGCTCTACGCACGTGGCAAACAATTTTTTTAAAAAAGGGAAAGGAAGAGGGGTTCCAGGGAAAACAACTTTGGCAATGCCAACTGGCACTGAGCACACAATATGTGCCACTTTGGCATTCCATGTGATTCCTGGAACGTAACCCTTGCGTTAAGTTGAGAGTCGCCTATACTCATTTTCTGTATGTGGAGATATTTTTGTACGGTGGAGTGCAAGAGTCCCCCACCGCCAGCTCAAAATACCAGGCACGGGGCTTAACCACCTCTGTGAGAACTAGGCCTCAGAAACACTCATCTGGAAGCCATTTATAAAGTGAGAGGTTGGAGGCTCAGGCATTCTTCATCCTATCTCCAGATGTCCAGGACACAGTTGTTGGGACTCAGTGGCAAGAGGAAGACACTCTGCGGATTCACAGAGGCAGTCTAAGGCCCTTACGCCACACAGCCCTGGGCTGTTCCACGTCTGGTACTCAGCAGAAGTACTCAGACTCCTGACCCTTCCTCACTTTTGTCTCCCCTTCCAGCAAGCGCCACAGAAGGCAAGTTAAAAAACGCGATAATGATGGCTGGGTTAACTTTCAGGTGAGGCATTTGGGAAACATGGCCAGAGCTGACCTTTGGAATGAGCACCCTCTGGTGGCAAAGAGGTGAGCTGCAGCATGTGGAGAACTGAAGGAGGCTGATGAAATGCCAGGGAAGAGCAGGAAAGAGAGATTGCCACAGTGGGGTGAGATACAACAACACATGAACGTAAGAAGAGTCTGCAAGATCGGGCCAATGACCCATCTTGTCCAGCATCCTGTTCTCACAGTGGCCAACCAGATGCCTGTGGAAAGCCTGCAAGGTGAGGCTTGGACAGCAGCCCTCTGCCCACCTGCGATTCCAAGTATTCAGAGGTATAATGTCTCTGACTGTTGAGGCAGAACAAAGCCATTGTGGCTAGTAGGCTTGTCCTTCCTGAATCTGTCCAACCCTCTTTCGAAGCCACCTGAGTTGGTGGCCATCACTCCTCTTGTGGGAGGGAGTTCCAAAGTTTAACAATATGCTGCATGAAGAAGTGCTTTTTCCTTTATCTGCCCTGGCGCTCCCAATATTCCCGATATGTCCACCCTCCCGCTGCAGCAGGGAAGCTCACCCTGCCCAGGTATTTCCAGTCTAAGAGGTCGGAGAGCCGCTCTGTGCGGTTTCGCTGGATGATGCGTTGCCGCCGCGTCTGCTGACAGAAGCTGTAGAGGAAAGAGGTCAACTGCGTGCACGACTCGTCCAAGGCCCGGAAACGCCGGTCAAGGATGTAGATCCCTGGTAGATTCAGAAAGGGTTAAAGGACACACGTCACTCTAATCCAATATGCAGAGCTAAGAATGGATGAAACTGAAGCACAGGCCTGAACTTCCTGTTCCCAAATGAATGGTCATCATTTGAAGCACACAAACACAATACAAATCTGCTCTTTCCTGCCCCACAGCCGTCTCTGTGGTACTCAGCTCTATTTGCCCAGCACTGGCAATTTGTGATCAGTCTATATTGCTGGAGCCCAAATGATGTGTGAAGCTTTGGTCTACTATCCCTCAGCCTGAGACGCCACGGGTCATGGGCTCCCAGCATCCTTTGCTCTAATGCGTTGGGTCCCACTGAATTTCCTTTCTCAAGGCCAAAGAACTCTCAGTTCCCTCAACCCTTTGCTCAGTCTGGCTGAATCCTCATTTTTTCTTAAAATATGTTTTTAGAATCCAGAGTCAAAAGTCTTCCCCCAAAAACCCAGTAGTTACTTTTTCTTTCCTTTTCAGAAAACCCAGGCTTCTCGTGGCTCAAACCCATTGAAGGAGCAGTCAGAGTAGAATGACTTAATGGCTGTATCTAATGCGGACAAGGAAGTGGCAGCCCCTCCAACCCCCATAGCACGATTTGAGAGAGGTTCTGACACATGAGCCTTTTCTAGTTCTCTTCTCAACCACATGAATTGGTGCCATCCTTCCTGTCTACCCCCATGTGGGAGAAATATGCAGTGTATGCAGCCTGAATACCATTTCAGGTAAAATCCGAGTGTCAGACAGATACAACCAGTTTGGTGTAGTATTGGGTAGAGTTAGTGGTTGGGACTGGGAGACCCACGTTCAAATCCACACTTAGCTGTGAAGTGGGCTATTTGCTCTTTCTCAGCTTAGCCCACCTCACAGGGTTGTTGCAATGATAAGGTCTAAGTTTGTGCATGGGGAACCTTCCATGCTGCCCTGAGCTCCTTATAACACACACACACACAAAACCTAATCTATCTATCTATCTATCTATCTATCTATCTATCTATCTATCTATTATCATGGAAACATTAAAATCACATTTCCAGATAAGTCAGTGAGGCTTTCTGGTGTTTGTAGCTAGGTGAGGTTTGGCCCATAGGGTCACCATACTATCCTGTCTGTTTAAGTGCACCCAAATGTGCTGGTTCACAGTTCATAACACCAACCATAGGCAGATGGATCTGCTATATGTTCCTCCATGAAGCAGCCAAAGCCGGAGAGGTTGGTGGAGATGCTGGGGATGCCCATGACAGTGCATTCAGCTGGGAAGAGAGAGAGAGAAAGAGAGAGAGAGAGAGAGAGAGAGAGAGAGAGAGAGAGAGAGAGAGATATGTTGGGGTTTAAAAGTCTTTGGGACCTGCTCAAGAAAGTGGTCAGCCAACCCAACCAGCAAAACTCCAATGTGCTTTTTCCTATGGTAACATTAACAAGCTGAAGATGGTAGCAGCGAGCCCGAAGGGGTTTCTCTTCAGAATTGTCCACAAGATCTGGTTTCAGACTTGCAGAAAAACCTGCACTTTTCTCACTTAAAACATCATCATCAACTTTATTGCACTAGCCAAAGGCCATGGCATCATTCACAAGGGGAACAAAAAGAAAAGCAACAATAACCATAAAAACATCAGGCACTGCAAATACAATAAACCAAACACTTAAAACAGTTATAGTCCTCGTAAGTTTTCATGTTGGGGGAAAGGTCGTAGCTCAGTGGTAGTGCATCTACTATGAATGCAAAAAAGACCCAAGCTTCAGACTCTGGGATCTCCACAAAGGGCACCTTGGAAAGCTGCTGCCGATCAGTGTTGGTTAAACTGGGCTAGATGGGCCACTAGTCTAACTCACTGTAATGCATCTTCTAATGGTTCTATCTTTTAGGCTCACCACATGATAGAAACAAAATTTCTGGTTTGCCACATCCATCGACTGTGGTTGTTGTTGTTTTTTTTTTGGGGGGGAGAGGAAGAAGTGCTGATCCTTATGTAGCCCAAACAGCACCACCCACACATGAGAGAGAGATATTAACATGCTTGGGGAATCCCAAGTTTTGCAGAAGTAAAAAAAGAAAATTGAGGATTCGAAACGCCGACCTTCTGATCGGCAAGCCCTAGGCTTTGTGGTTTAGACCACAGCGCCACCTGCGTCCTGAGAACATGCTAAAAGCATATTAAAACAAAACGGTAAAACACACATTAGAGCATACACCTAGTGCAGCCACATGTATTTCTGACCACTAAAACCTTCTACTTTTTCTTTTAATGCCTGCCACCTCCTAGTGAAGCACCTGTGGAAATATGATGGAAAACATGCAGGTAAAAGATTGAGAAAGGCTCTGTGGTTTGTGGGGTGGAGACTGTAACCTACAATAGCCAGGAATGGCAAAGGGAACACGTGCAGAAATGGGTCTTAAGGTGCAGAATTCAGAATAAAGAGAACCTCCACTTTGCTTTTTCCTGTTTTTTAAAGGAAATGCCTGGCATTATTTCAGAAGGACTGAGGCTTCACTGCCCGGCATGGTTCTCCGCATCTCTTCAGGACAAGCAGAAGCAGAATAAGTTCAGCAAAACAAACACACTTGTTTAACTCCATGGAGGTCTGGCTACAGTCAACACGTGGACGGGAGGCTGCCTGGTAACCTCATAGACATGGCCTTGAGTTTCACCATGGAAGAACAGCAAGTTATACACAAACCTGTTCCTTGGCATGCTTGCTCCTCCCCCTGCCCTTTGACTATCTATCTTCCTGGTTGTGAAACTGTTCGTTGCAATAAAAAAATAAGTGCCAAGATTAAGCACTTCAGAGCAATGAGGACAAGCTGTTTGTAACTGTGCAGAGCGCCCCCCTCAAAGGTAATCCATATTTGCAGTATCAGGTTTTGACCCCAGAACTCGAGTTCCATCCTTGCACCATTAGGGCTTCTTTACTCTCCCAATTGCCCCCCTCCCAAAGATGCCTACCTGGCGTGTAGCCCCACGGCTCGTAGTAAGAAGGGAAGACCCCCAAATGGCAGCCTCTAACAAACTCCTCATAATCGACAGGAAGGAGAGGACTAGTGGAAGACAGGAATTCGGGATGGAAGATGACCTGGGAAGAGATAAGACACAGTGGCTGGCAGTTCAGTTGCCCAACATCCTGCCCCTACAGACAAAACTGTTCATATATACTCCGGGGATGGAATTGTAACTCACAAACAAGGCCGGGCCCTTACAGAGGACGTGAGCTCCTCAGGGACCACCATTAAGCAGCCAGGCCCAGAGGAAAGCCACAAATAATCCCCACCATCAACAACAAAAAAGTATCCGTGTTCGATTTAGGAAACTCTGACACTCAGCATGTGGCGGAAGAACTTTCTTCAACTTCCCAACATCACAGACTTTATAGACTGAAACTTCTGATGACCCTCACTGTGGTGAAACCAGGTTTATTCCTTCCGTAAGGCAGCCAAGCGCCTCAACTCTCGGCAAACTATCGCAGGTAGTCAGCCTCCTGCCACTTACTTTGACACGGTCAGCGCTGCTGTTGAAGAGGCCGATGCGTCGGATGGTGTTGAGGATGGGGTCGGTGGAATCATCCAGCATGTTGTGGGTGCAGACTGGGGGGAAAGAATGACGCTGGTTGGGGAGCGGGGGGGGGGGGAAAGCCCAGACGCATTAATAGATGTCATTCAAAACCATAAAAACCTTAACAACAACAGCAAAAAAAAGATATAGCTTGGCTAAGATATTCCTCATGATCTTTCCAGCTTGGTGTCGTCTTAACGTTTTGGGCTACAACTGAAATGGGACGTGGGTGGCGCTGTGGGTTGAACCACAGAGCCTAGGACTTGCCGATCAGAAGGTCGCGGTTTGAATCCCCGTGACGGGGTGAGCTCCCGTTGCTCGGTCCCTGCTCCTGCCAACCTAGCAGTTTGAAAGCACGTCAAAGTGCAAGTAGATAAATAGGTACTGCTCCGGCGGGAAGGTAAACGGCGTTTCTGTGTGCTGCTCTGGTTCGCCAGAAGCGGCTTAGTCGTGCTGGCCACATGACCCGGAAGCTGTACGCTGGCTCCCTCGGCCAATAAAGCGAGATGAGCGCCGCAACCCCAGACTCGGTCATGACTGGACCTAATGGTCAGGAGTCCCTTTATCTTTACAGCTGAAATCTCTCAGTGAATTCAGGAATGCTGATCCAATCGCCACCATCCAGCTCAGCTAACATTTTAACTCAAATAACTAAAGAGCCAGGTTTCCTAGAATCCTCTGCTCTAACTCCTCTGGCTCCTTCTCCTCTCCCCTCCGCACATGATGGCCTAATTTCTTATTCTTTTCTGAAAATTCCCTATTACCTGGGTAGCAAAGATGGCTCTCTTCATCATAGTGAAATCTTCTTTGTCCAGCATTTTGTTCATGTCAGGAAGATTCCCCCTGAGGCAGAAGAACAGGTAAGGAAGAGCTTGATGGGAATGGATAAAGGAGAGAGGAGCTCCACCTCCCCATATTATTTGTCTATGTCAGAAGGCAAAGAACAGTGTGGGGAGGAGACCCTGAGACCTCATGCACTGGAGCCATGGCAACCCAGCCCATTCTCAGGGGTTCAGCCCCTTCCCTACCTCCCTCACAGGAGACCCACTTACACAAGCAGCGATTCGTAAAGCTTCTTGCCAAACTTCTCCTTAACCGCATTGGCTGTGTCCCTAGATTTAAAACAAAAAGGGGAGAGTGAGAAAAATAATGAACTTAGGGCAGGATTCCTGAAGGCTTCTGAATCAGAAATCAGGACCACGCGGTAAACACAGGGAGCACACTGGGGCTATGGGATCCCCCTTGAGTGAGACTTTGTCAGTGAAGCCTAGCAGACTGGAGAACAAAGGTGGATTTCAATATTTTTATTTATTCTAGTATTTGATAATTCTGCCTTCCCCCTGAGGCGCTCCATGCAGCCTCCATGATTCTCCCCCATTCATACTTACAACAACCCTGTGCGGCAGGTTAGACTGAGAGAAACAGTGATCATCAGCACCATTAAGATAGGACTGGGGAACATAACTGCGGCACAGCAGTAAGCAGGCCTGGTGTCAGGCACTCAGAAGGAGCATACGAGGACACACATCCGTCACAGCAATGCCCTTTTTTGCCTTCACAATTTTTATCATTTACAGCAGAGCTTGTGGGCACTAAATCTCTGCAGTGAATATTTAGATGGAGGAAGACATCTTCCTGATGTCACCTGGTAAGCTGAGGGAACAAAGTGGAGCACAGCAATGGAGGAGGCATCAGGCTGAGGGAGCCTGAAGCAGCATGGCATGCATGTGGTGGTGGAGGAGGCCCAGAAGACATTTTGCCCAGAGCCCCCTCAAACCTGGCAGCCCTCCTGAGTGACTGGCCCAAGACCAGCCAGTGAGCTTTATGACTGTGTGGGGATTTGAACCTGGGTCCCTCCAGTCCTAGGCCAGCACTAACCACTACGCCACACTGGCTCTTCTACCTCTTGGAAAGGGAGAGAGAGGCCTAGCGGCTTCTGGAGCAGGGGATGTTACATGTACTGTGGCTTTTGATCCCCTCAGGGAGCCTCTGGGTGTCCTGTGCGAAGGGAACTCACCACAGCTGCTTGCGGACTGCCTGGCCTTTGAGAGTCTCAACGTTGAAGTTGTTGGTCCGGGCTGGCATGATGAAGAAGGCCACCACTGTGGTCTGGCTGCCGTTGACCTGTGAGGAGAGAAGGCGAACGGGGTAGGTCACCCACGGCTTGCTCTTCCTGATTTCACCACACAGGGGGACAAGCTGTATCACCTGCTTCTCTCACATATGCCATTACCTCCCATCAGCGCTATTTTTCTAGAAAAAGAGGTGCCGGAACTCACCACAAACACCTCTCTTGTTCTCTTATTAATGGCAATGGCGCACACCTGAGAGGTGCTCGAACAGAGTTCCAGAAAGATCCGGCTGGAAAAAAAAGCCCTGCCTCCCACAACAATTGTGAACATGGAAAGGAATTTCAGAAGGTTGACTTTTCTTCCCAGAATTCTCAAAAGCAGGCACACTAACACAAGTGCACACTCCTCTTCAAATCAAATCAAATCAAATTTTATTAAACGGTCACAGACCAGATTAACTCGTACAGCTAGTCAGCGAAGCATAACACCGGAAAAAACCAAAGGACAATTTCAATACAGATTAGGCCATATCACACTCCTCTTCTGTTCTCCTTGTTTGTACACACACCCCACGCCATTCTGGGATCATAGTTTCCCCTCAAAGTGCATGGTTCCATTCAAGGCAGGCCTGTCAGAGGTCATAACTTGTGGAAGTGCTGCCTCTGACTGATGCCTGCTTGACGTTGACCCGTGACTGGGTCTTCTCAGAGGTAGAGGTTCCCTGCTTATGGAATGCTTTCTCTAGTGAGGTGCATCTGTCTTGATCATTACTAGTTTTCAGGAGAAATTCAAAAACATTCAGGAGAAACTGAAAAAAACAGGCTGAGAGATACTGTTCTTGGCAACTGGGAAATTAGCAACTGTAAGGGCATGTTATTGTTTTTGGTAGTTTTTATATGCTTTAAGTATTTATTTTGTTTTAAATTGTATCGTTTCCACTTTTTGATGTTTGCTGCCCTTTGCAATGAAGGCTGGGGTAGAAATTTAGAAACAAAACAAAACAATGGTTTGCATTTGCTGTCAATGATGCTGAAGGCTAGCAGTTACTAATGTAATAGCTAGGCCCAAATCCTACAAGCCACATCCCTCCCTCCACCTCGTCCTACTGGATTGCCCACCTCAGCCCCTGTTTCTCTGCTTACCCTCAGCAGGTAGTTGAGTCGGGCCAAAGCTTCCAAGAAAATATCAGCCCCTTTGTTGGAATATTCATAGCGCCCGGCAATGAAGAAGAAAATGGTCTTGTCGAGGTTGAAGTCCAGGTGCCTAGAGAATAAGAAGGCACTTCGTGAAAAAATGCTTTCTGTTATTGTCCACCACTCATCAGTTTCACTGGATGGCCCTGGGCATTTTAAGAGAGGGAGAAAAACCTAGGCAGGTTTACACAAAGGCAAGCCCCAGTAGGTTCAATAGGACTTCCTTCTTAGTACCTGCATCCTTTAAACAACAGCCACTCCTCACCCTCCAGCAGGGGGAACTGCTTTTAAAATGAGAGAAGCTTCCAAGTGTATGTGTGTTTAGGGGCACAGGTCAGCTGCTGAATGAGAGAAAAGTACACACACATACGCAAACACAAAACTAGTAGAAGACCTTTACATGAGCCTTAGTAGCTCTTCGGAACTCAGCCAAGGTGTATTATTCATTAAATTGCCTTTATTTATTATTATTACTACTACTACTATTTTAGGAAACTAGACACCATTCAAATGATCAAAATCACAAAACTATCAATGGAAGCTCTACCTTCAGGCTTACAACGTAATTTAGAAAAGGAAGAAAGAAAAAAGGGAGGGGGAGGTGATGGAGAAAAGCAAGGAAGGAAGATGACGAAAGTGCCCAAGGATGTAATAACTGAGAAGGCAGGTAAGAACAAAGCAAGACTGGGGGGGACGGGGCCAATGGAGGTTTCTCTCGATGTAGCAGGCCCAACTCTGTGGAATTTCCTCCCCATTAGGAATCAGGCAGGCACTGCCTCTGCTATGTTTCAGGCACCTGGTTAAAACTGTCTTATTCCAGGAAGCCTTTGCATCATGAATGTTGTTCTGCTCTCTGAAGTTTTCATCTATGTTTAAAATTTTGCATACTGTACTCTTTTTTTTTTTTTGGTATGCCATTTAGAGACACATGGTGAAATGCGGGGTATACTTAAAAAAAAAAGTGTATATTTTTAGGCCACCAATGAAACTTCTGAGAGAGCACTCGCCCCCCTTTTTTAAAAAAGGAAGAGCCCTCTAATTCCACTTCCTGCCTCTCTGAACGTGAACTACTGTATAACAAGGATTAAGACCGTATGAGGATAAATGAGGCAAAGGGTAGTTTCCGGCTCCGCTCCCCCCCCCCCATAAAAACTTTGATATTTCAACCATAGCTGGCAACGTTTCCCTTTTCTTGCAATGAATCCTATTCGGAATAAGGGAATTTCCCTTTAAAAAGGGAAACATTGACAGCTATGATTTCAACCCAACTGCATTCTCCCTAGATTGATCGCCACTACCTCCTTCCTTTTCCTATCCAGAGAGACTCACCTTCCTGGGGCAACTGAACTGACTGACAAGGCACTGAGAAGGCAAAGCCAAGCCAGGCCAGGCCTTGCAGCAGGCCCACAAAGACTCACCCATAGAAGTGTCCTCGGACAAACTCCTGGATACGAGCTTTGCTCTGGGCATGGAGGTTCTGGAATTCATGCATGGCAGAGAATTTCTTGACATTCAGTCCGTTGGGAGTCACAATATCTGGATATGTTGGGGGTGAAGAACAGAGCAGAGCAGAGAAAAGGTAGAAGCAGAATTTTATTTTTTTCCTCTAAAGATCATCAGTAACCTGACAAACACTCGAAAGCTACCCACAAATGTACCAAAAAAGCAAGAGTCACAGCAACAAGACAATGTTTCAGGTTTGTTCCATGCTGTTTATTTTTATTTTTAAATCTGCACTTTCTGAAAAGGTGATTTACAGCTCTGGAAAAGGAAGAGGGTGCAGCCAATCAGTGCTGACACAACCCCCTTTGGTTACTATGGCATCCTCAGACTCAGACTCAGACACACACACACACACACACACACACACACACACCAGTGCCTGCCAAAAAAAATCCCAACCCCTCTCAATTTTTAACTGAGCTTAAAAAAAAAAAGGTTGAGGGGTTGCCCTATTGGTTGCCTGCTTTGTTTTAACTATTTAATTATATCCTGTATTTTTATTGTGTAAACTGCCCTGAGATCTTCGGATGAAGGGCGATATAATAATAATAAGTTCTGAAGACTGAGGACCCCTGCCTAACGCCACTCACCAGGCTTCCGCTTTAACAGGTGTTCAGCTTCCACGGCTGTGATCTGGGAGACGGTGGTGAAGACGTGGGTGCAGTGGACAGCAGCCCTCTCCATGCAGTATCGGTGGTAGATCTGCCGGTCCCCAGCCTCCTTGTCCACATTAAACTAAAGAGGAAGGTGATATAGCAAAACTGAACCAAAACCACAGGACCTGGCATTGCGACGCCTTAGGAACGGAAGAGGGCAGAAAGTACTCAAGCAAAACAAATTCCACGCAGCACCCACAATAAGAGAAGTATTAGCAGGCTGCGGTGCAGAATCATGTTTTCCTGGCAGTGAAAACATCGCTGTTTTGAATGGTGGAGAAAATGTGATCTCCTCAGACCCTCCCTTGAGGAACAGTGTCTGGATTTTGTGCAATGACTGCACATTTTTTTCCTGACTAGGACACTCACTGAAAAGGCCTTGGGGATGATGGACCTCTGAGAAGAGAGTGAGATTATGACAGCTGGATTTTGTGACTTTTGAGTAAGGAAGCGGAGAACCAGGGAATTTCTGGGGCAAACCAGGAACCTAGTAGGGGTTCAAGGGGGAAGATTCTTGAATCCTGGGCTATTTAAGAGCAGACCAGGAGCCTTACGATGACAGCCTGGGGTTTGCAGAAGAAGAAAACCAAAGGTTTCAGCATCACCCCCTCCAAACCGCACAGCTCCCTGCCTCAATCGCCTTTCCCTCCTGGCCTCCACAAGACTCACTTTCTGCAGGTTGTTGTAGAAGTCCACGCTGCCCGCACACAGGTATCGGCCAAGCAAGGTGGCGTGCGTGGTGAAGATGGTAGCCACCGGAAGCTTCCGGACTCGGCAGAGGAAGAGACCGACTCCAGACAACCATTCATGGAAATGGCCGATGATGAAAGGCTTCTCCTCACATTGTGCAGCAAACTGTAGAAAAAGGCATGGACAGAGAGTAAGGCCCGTGTGTGCACTGAGGATGTTGTTGGGACCATATCTCCCCGTCATCCCTGGCCACTGGCCGTGTGAGCTGCAGCTAATGGGAGTTGGAATCCAACAACATCTGGCAAGGCAGTAAGTCCTCCATCTCCAGAGAAAACAGGAGAAGGGAAAGGGAGGGAGCCGATATGATGTGGAAGAAGCGCATTTTCTTACCTCCCCCATAAACCAGGCTGTGAGGAAGCCAAAGAGCACGGCATCGTTGGCCTCTCGGTCGTACCAGGGAATCCCGATGGAGCAGCTTTCCCAGAGCTCTGTCTTCCAGCGGTCCAAGCTCCAGGCAGTTGCCCCGATATCAATGAGGATAACATACGGACCTCCCTCAATCAGCCAGCGGCCAAAATAAACCTGAACAGGTGTTATATGAGCAGCAGGTTAGCCGATCGCAGCTAGGTACGGACTTGCACACAGTAAAATGCGACTCTTCCCCATTATCTAGTCAAGTTCCCCTCAGTAAAATGCAACCATTGCAGCATGGGTTTTGAATTTCAACATGCAAACTTGAAATATTTCAGCTTTGTTCCCAGTTCAAAAGCTCCAATTCAAAACGCTGGGCTTCAGGCTAATGAATAGATTTTTAGAGCCTAAGCATAGTATTGTTTGGAGCAAAATCCTGAATATTTGTGCGTGCACGCAGATTTTGGGATGGAACAACCTATTTTAAAAGGGCTGAGGAGAGAAGGAAAGAGAGAAGTGGGCAGGGAATTAGAATTACGCAGAAAGAAAATGATTTGCACTGGGCAGGCAGATCGCACTCAAAACTCCACCTTATATTTCTGAGCTTCTGCAGATGACGCCTGTAACATGTTAAAACCTTTCCTTTCCTTGTCAAGAGGCCTAGAAACTTGCTTCAGATTTTTATGAGGAAGTTAAAATGCTTGGAGGCCCAAACTCTATACTAGGCCATCAAATTCTTCACAGAATTGAACAAGAGGCAGTCTTGGACTACAACTCCCATCAGCCCTCTGCACAAGAGTAAACATCATCTTCTATGGCCAAACTATATATCTATTGAAAGAACTTATACACCTCCTGTCTGTTCTGCCAAGCCGCTTTGCAACACAGGCCTTACAGCCTGTCAACTCTGGTGAGCAGCCTCCAAGCTCTTGCCTTCCTTTGTGGAAGAACCCAAGGAGCTCAGGCTTCCATTTTTAACCCAGATTATTCTTCCCACCAGTCCCTTCCCTCTGCCCCTCCATTCCGCCATCTTCTCTCTTCTTGAACTCAGTGGGCCTCAGTGTCATTGGTCCCTCTCAACCGGCTTCACGAGGCAGAGTGTGTTGTGTATGTGCATGTCTAATTTTAGCCTGCGGTTCATATTACGCCCCCCCAATCTCCATTTTGTGAAAGGTCTCGCCTGCCTGGTGTTGTTCTTCTCAGAGTTGCCCAAAATAACTGCCTGGACAGAAATGCCCAGCTGCCTTCGTGGTCAGGGATGGGGTGGGGTGGTTAGCTACAAAGAATAATAATTACTTCTATTAGTTGCTTTCTTATAATTTCTGAAACCATTTGCATGAATCCAGCTGTGTTGGGAGAAAAGCAGATGGTGCTGAACAGGATCTTATGGGGAAGAATTAAACACTGATTGTTCTGATCAAACTGATTGTTCTGTCACAGCAAGGTTTTCAGCAGATAGGAACTTAGAAACTTGAAAGTCCTGAAAGAGCCAGAACTCAACTCACTTCTCTCCTCATTTTGCCACACACTCTGCCCTGACCACATCTTTACTCTCTCTTGGCCCAGTAAGTTTCCGAGCACAATTCAAAGTGTTGGTGCTGACCTTTAAAGCCCTAAACAGTCTCGGCCCAGTATACTTGAAGGAGCATCTCCACGCCCATCGTCCAGCCTGGACATTGAGATCCAGCTCCGAGGGCCTTCTGGCAGTTCCCTCACTGCAAGACATGAAGCACAGGGAACCAGCAGAGGGCCTTGTCGGTAGTGGCACCCACCTGGTGGAACGCCCTTCCACCAGATGTCAAGGAAATAAACAACTACAGTGGTACCTCGGTTTAAGAACAGTCCTGTTTACGAATGATTCGGTTTATGAACTCCGCAAAACCGGAAGTAGCATTTGCAAACTTTACCTCGATCTACAAATGGAAACTGAACATAAGGATACCAGTGGCAGGAGGCCTCATTAGGGAAAGCTGGCCTCGGTTTAAAAATGGATTTGGTTTAAGAACCAACTTCCAGAACAGATTAAGTTTGTAAACCGAGGTACCACTATACTTATAGACTTTTAGAAGACATCTGAAGGCAGTCTTGTTCAGGACAGTTTTTAATGGTTGATGTTGTATTGTGCTTTTAATATTTTGTTGGGAGCTGCCCAGAATGGCTGGGGCAAGCCAGTCAAACAGGCGTCATATATATAAATACAAACTTCATTCCAGGTCTGGCCAAACCACAGTTCAGAGCATCCCCAGACACCATGACTACAGTTTAGTATTCCTGCTTTTTTAAAAAATTAAACGTCTTTAGAATTCCAATTTTTCAGTTAATCACAAATACGTAAAAGATGGTAGTGACATCACCAGTCAGGTAGGCAGTTTGAGAATCAAGCTCCTATCCTACCTGATTTTTTAAAAAAGTAGCATAACTATGGGGAGAAGGACAGGCCTAGAAATCAAGTCCTATGACGGGCTGGGGAATCTTTGTCAGCCCAAGGGCCACATTTCCTTCAGGGGGGGCGGGCACATGCCAGCAGTGGGCTGGGCCTGAAGCAAAAGTGAGAGGAGCAATCAAGTTTCAGCTTTGTACACTAGGCTACACTTTCCACACACACTCAGAAACCCCTCTCTCTCCTCCATCCAGGGAAGCAAGATGGAGGGAAGCAAGAGCTCAAAGATGCATTCCAGGCATTCCAGGAGGGTGCGAAGCTCATAAGGTGTGTGAAGGAAGAGGCAGCCTGGAGGCCACTTTCTGCCCCTGGCCCCAAGGCTACAAGAATTAGAAATCCTATGGACACAATGTGCTTAAAGGACCCTCAGGATGTGAAAAGTGACTTGAGCCTGTCTCCTGTAGACTGAGAAACAGCATCCAAGATGAGAGTCGCCAGAGAGTGAGGAAGGGCCCAGCATGCCACCAAAACAGTTCAAAGCAGGCAAGGGGAGAGAGGGGGAGAAGGAAAGGGAGTTGCCCAGCTAGTAGACAACTCCTGCAGGCAAAGGCTGGGCACTTCTTAAGTGGGAGCTGAGGTAAGAGTGGGCAGTAGTGAACAGGACTGCCAGCTGGGGGCTAAAATAAACCCACAAACCTCGATGAAAGCAGCTTAATTATTTCTCCTGATCTTTCACTTCTGGACTTTGGCTTAACAAAACATTTTAAATACCTGCACTGCCCTCCCCAAAAGCAGGCATGTTACATCCACCGTATGGAAGTTGCCAAGAATGGTGTCTATGCGACAGCACCTCCAAAGCTAAGAGTCAGATCAGACCAAGGCATCCCGTTATCAGCAGCGAGTGACCATTCAGATGCTTCAAGTAGGCTCACATGCAAAGCGGCAACAGACCTTTCTGCCCTGTAAGATCTGGGTCTCTAAAAAGACAGGTCTCATTTAGTTGTTGTGGCTTAGTGGTCTCTCCTCCTCCTTAGATTTACCTAAAACTATCCAAGCCAGGATATTCCATCACATCTTGCAGCAGATAATTCCACTGGTTAATCACGTGCTAATTGAAGGAGGACCTCTCTTTTGTCTGTCCTGAATCCCCTATAAATTGCACTGCTTACTATGGGGGTCCTCCCAGTTTTGTGGACAGCCGTCAATGCCAGCAGCAGCTGCCACAAGGAATGTGCAATGAAACCACAATGTTTGGGGGATGAACACAAAGAGTATCTTTCTCTGTGTTATGCCCCAGCTGTTGACCCCTGGTACGATAAAAACTGTACCTGTAATTTTAAGGATAAAATCAGGTAAAACTTGTGCTAGAGATTTCTGCATTATAATGTTAGATTCATGCACGACCCAAAGAGGCAAACGAGACCCCAACTGATAGCTATTTGGACTGCTTGGATTCCACAATTCTGCCCAAGCGTAGATAAAATAAAGAGTTTAGTACTGGGTGCAAAATTCAGCATCCTGATGGGTTCTGCTTTTATTTACAGTGGTACCTCTAGTTGAGTTCGACTCTTGTTACAAACTTTCAGCTTACGAATGTGGCAAACCTGGAAGTGTTTACTTCCGGGTTTGCCACATGCGCATGTGCAGAAGCGCTTGTCTGTGCTGCACACATGTGCGGAAGAGGTGCTCTAGTTGTGGACTCTTCGGGGTGCAAACAGCACCCCGAAATGGATTAAGTCCGCAACTATAGGTATCACTGTATTTTAAAATAAGTGTCTTGCACTTAGGGGTGTGAAATGGCCCACTCTGCCACTGGAATGGGGGGGGGGTGCGACAAGCAATACACTCTAAATAAAGAAAAAGAGGAATAAGGATGCAATTAGAGGAAATGAAAAGGCCCTTATTTTAGACCAGGGAACCTCATGTAGAGAGATGTTAACCACAAACAGTGGTGGCAAAGCAGGTTCTAGACTGTGCCACTTCAGACTGCAGAAAGGGGCTCACAAGAACTTCACAACTGCTTCATCGGATTTTTATTTTTTTTAAGTCCTGCAAAATTAAATTGGATGTATCCTAGGCATGCCAGCTTCCTATATGTAGGAATGTTATTTTTTCCCGTGGGGGAGCAATTCTGTCTTGTCGGCTCCCATCTGTGGTCTGAAAAGGCACAGTACTGAAAGTCACATGACAGTCACAGTCACATGACACTCCCTCTGTTAGGAAGAAAGGAAGATGCTTTATATCAGGTCAAACCTCTTGTTCATCTAGCCCAATATGTGCTACTCTGACCAGCTCTTCAGGGTCTCAGGAAGACGTCTGTCCTGACACCTGCTGCCTGATTCTTTTAATTAGAGATTAACCTGGCATCATCTGCATACACAGCATGTGCTCTACTATGTGCTGCAGTCTCTGCCTCAAAGGAAGGTGAGGTGCTGCTGCAAGAATTTGGCCTCTGTGGACCCCAATTTGGCCTCCCCCCCGTTTCTTACCTTGCATCCTTTTGCGTTCATGGAGTCAATGGTGCGGCGGATGGCAGGGTTGGGCGGCTCTATGAGCTCTACCTGTGTGCGGACATTCAGCTCCAGGTAAGGCCCAATCAGGAAGTAATTCTCTCCCCACTCATCCAGTGTAATCTTGGCTTTGGTCTGGATAACCGTGTAGATCCCACCAACTGAAGGGAGAGAAGGGGTGGCATTAGTTGACCCCCTTGTAGGCTGGTACCCACTCGCTCCCAGACATCAATGCGTACAAGCACAAAGAGGGAGTTTTGTCCACTTTCAGGGGTCCTGGCATTGGGTTGGCTTGTGAGCACAGGATGCTGAATGTGAAAATTATCAGTGGTAGATTCAGGAGAGGCTGAAAGGAAGCGCTTCTTCACACGATGTAAAGTTACGGGATTCGCTAAGACATGATGTAGGGATGGCTGGTGGCTTTCAAGCATGGACAGAGAAGTTCATAGATTCAGAGTTGAGTAGGATCTCAAAGGTCACCTAGTTTAACCCCCTGCCAATGCAGAAAATCCACTGCTTCAGTATCCCTGCTTGGCTTTAACCTCTACTTAAAAACCTCTAGTGAAGGAGAGTTCTCCAGCAGCAGCTTCTGAACTGCTGAAAAGCTGTGCCATCGGGAAGTTCCTGATAAATGTTTACTTGAAATCCCCTTTCTTGTAATTTGAATGTTAGTTTCGTTCCCACCCACCCAAGCAACAGATTTGCTCCATCATCTATGTAACAGCATTTCAAATATTTGAAAATGGCTGTCGTATCACTTCTTAATCATCTCTTCTTCAGGCTAAGCAGTTCATGGAGGATAGGTCTATTCGTGGCAATTAGTCACAATGGCTATATCCAGTTTGCACATTCATTCCACAATGGGGGACAACAAGGAGGGAGGGGCATTTTTTCAGGCTCTTGCAAGCATTCCCAGAAACACCTGCCTGGCTACTGCAGGAAGTAGGATGCTGGACCAGGCAGGTCTTTAGATTAGATTAGATCTTTAGAGTTCTTCCTGTACTCCTGTGGTTGTACTGCTTGGATGTTCCTCAGTGAACCTATTTCAGTGCTTTATACAGTAACCTACTAACACTATTTCCCTTCGATAGGAAAAGCCCTTGTGAAATGCAACAGCCTACTTTCGCTAGATCCTTAATCAGAAATGGAAGCATTCCAACATTAAGTCAGAAACATTATGGGGAGGTTGGCTTGTGCATGCTCCCAATGGATGTCTGTGGCACAGCACAACAATTTCCACATGTGAACTGCAGGTCGAGCAGAATGGTTCTCAGTAGCTCACGTTGGACTCCAAATCATCACTGAGAAAGGATAAATCATGGTGAGGAACATGAATTTGTGGATGCCATAGAGATGCACTTACTTAAACAGTGCCATAAGCAGAAGTAAGTAGGTTAGGAATATACAACTGTTTCAGTTACATCTACTTAGGTTTAAGTTACAGATAGGTAGCCGTGTTGGTCTGCCATAGTCAAAATAAAAAAAATTTTGTGTGTGTATCTGAAGAAGTGTGCATGCACACGAAAGCTCATACCAAGAACTAACTTAGTTGGTCTTTAAGGTGCTACTGGAAAGATTTTTTTTATTTTATCTACTTAGGTTTAGGTACTGATATTAGTGTGGGGATGGGAATCCTATGGCTATTCAGATGTTGTTGGACTACATCTTCCATAATCCCCAAGCTGTGGCCGTCCTGGCTGGGGCTGATGGGAACAGGAGTCCAACAGTATCTCAAGGGCACAGGTTCCTCATTCCTGCAGTAGGGTATTGCTACACTTCCATAGAAATGTCTGAGGCAGAATTCACTCAGGGGTGGTGAACAAGCAGCTACACGATGCACACCTCTTCTGAATGGGTTCCTGCTTCAGCATTATAACAAAAAGGAAGCTTTGAGATACCCTTGTGTCTGCTCACCAAGGCTTTTGGGGTTCTGGGATTTGCGAAGGAAAACTGGAATGATGCAAGCTCCACCCCAGCAGCCCAGGAGATGCGCAGATCAAAACTTTAGATCTTTCAGTTTGGAGTTGCCCCAAAGTACTTTGCTCTGACTCTGCAGACCCGAGAGAATTAAGGAGACCACTTGCTCCAAGATTCCTGGCACTAATTGTTCTCTTATAACCAGTTAGGCACCAGTTCTCTTCCTGGAAAGAGCACAAACTCTGCCATCACTTGCAAGCCACTTCGCCTACCTATGGTCCTGGCTGCCTCTGTCAAATGTGCATCTCATCTTGGCTCGCTGCATCCCTTTCCAAGCTAGTAAATCGAAAAGAAGGGAGGAAAACCACCTACATGAATAATGTAGGTGAAAAGGCTTGGCCAGGAAATCAGCACTGCAGGATACAAGGGCCTGGGGCATCACTTCTATAAGGAGCAGGTGCCATTTTGGGGCTGGATAAATGCAGGCATCTCACATGGACTTTATGAGTGCACTGCTGCTCAATTTGGCCTCAGGCAAGACCTCAGCTGGATGGCTGCAAACTGAGGGCCCTGAAGGACAATGCTGACCAATGTCATCCTGTACACTACCTGGACAACCGAGGTTCAGTGGCTCAACCAGTTGGTTGTGGGAATCTTGCAAGCAGAGCCTGATCACAAAAACAATCTCCCCTCTTGTGGGTTCCAGAAACTGGTATTTAGAAGAGAAAGAGCATTGCCTCCATTCCAGCTACTAGACATTGATAGCTCTGATGCTTATGTGCCTTGAACAACCCCAGTTTCATTCATCCCCATGACCATGACGCCAAGGCACTGTGTTCTGTATTCATCACTCCACAAATATATGCAAGCCCTACTTTGAGATAATGGAAGAAGTACTTAATATTGATACACCTTCCAGACTTTCAGGAGCTGATTTGCTCCAATATTCTTCTGGCACACTGCTTCCTAGTAACTCCAAGTTGCAATATTATGCGGTACAATTGCTGTATTTCAGAGTGTACTAGGACATAAATATGTATATATTAACTAGGGTCTGCCACCCCTGCTCATTCCACTTCCCAATCCCTTTGGCCAAATACCATTCCCCTACACCCAGAACAACAACCCCCTCCCTTTATATCTCACCCCAGTTCCTCACTTATCCTGCCCCTCAGCTTCCCCCTCCCCTCCTACCCCACCCCATAGAGCAGCTTGCTAAACCGCTATGCAAAGGTGTGCTTAATGGGGAGGGGGAGGTCCTTCACACAGAGATTTAGCAAATTTCATTGTGCCTCTGATGGTGCTTCCCCTCCCCTCCCCTCCCCCCCACCCCACCCACTATCACCCCCACACTTGCTTGCTTGGCTGCCTGCTATTCACCAGACAGGAGTTGTCAAGGCTGCCTACATGACAACAGCATTACCATTTTATGCATATAGGAAGAGACACATGCACACAAAGAATTTCAAAGGATACATTCAGATACAAATTCCAACTATGTTTTACAAAATCACAGTGCAACACTACGCCTGAAAGCAAGTCCCACTTATGCTCAGGTTACACATGCATAGGACTGCAGTCTTTGGCAGATTGCAGTTTCTAAGACCTGCCTCCTCTCAGATCCCCAAGGATCTTGGTGGAAGCAACTGTTTAAAAACAACAACACACTAACAAAACAGTTAAGGCAAAATGCAGTTATGTAAAACGGTAGATAAAAAGCCATTAAAACTGCTTCAGCCTGCTTAGCCCAGTGTGTCAAAACCTGTCCTAAACAAATTCCAGAATTGCTCAGGACCCATCATTAGCCACCACGTGCCTTAGTCGTCTGGCTCTGCTGCATTGGTGACATGGCTCGTGCTTGATCTAATAGTCACAATGGAGAGCATCTTCCACTGAATGTCCTAAGAAAAACAGCAGGCTTTGCAAGTTAAAACTAGCATCTTGAACGGTGTCCAAAAGACAATGTGGAGCCGGGACTGATGCTAGAGCACAACCGTAACATTTTCTTGGCAACCCACCCACCATCAGAAGATGGGCCTCCAAATTCTATATCCAATGGAAGTTTCCCAGAAAGCCATCTAAAACACCCCTTTCTTGAATATACCATCTTCAGGTACAAGACCTGGGATGCTGAGGTTTTTTTAAATGGGAAAGGAACTGAGACTACAGAAGGGAAGAAACGAATAGTGTACCTTCAGTAGCAACACACATATTAAAGCAACATTACTGCCGTTTCCTGATATTTAACCATTAAAACCAAAGACACACAGGAAAGAGAGAATAGGCTATGTTAATGTGACAGGAGCAGGCAGAGAAAGGAAGTACATGATGCAGAAGTTCAATTCCCTAACGAACAGAAGTTGCAACAGGCTCTTAATAGTTACCTTTACATGTTGCTTTACATGTTTATAATCCCATGAGGACTAACAGCTTGATTTTGCTTCAAACTGAAGGCAGGTTTTTTTTCCTAGGCAGCATGATTCCAGGTGAGGTGGCTGAATCATGACACTGGATAGGGAAGGTTCTGCCAACCTGACATTCAGAAGCAGCCACCCTCCTGCTTCTAAACAGTTGCCTATTTATACAAGGACGCAGCAACTTCAAGGACTGTGTGACATTTCAAGAGGTTCCTTATGCAACAGAACGGTGTGGGGGGTTGTGTGTGTGTATGTTGAGTGTAACCTGTGTATGTGTGCGCGTGAACGTGGGGAGGTTGAGTGTAACCTTTCTGTGTTGGTAATATAGCTGGGGCATGCAAGGCACGTGCTCAAACTCTGGGGAAGAAGCCAGGAGAACTTTAACCTCCCAAAGGGTCATGTCCTTAACAGCGCACATGGGAACAGGTCCTCCGAGATAGTGACGGCGCTGGCAAGTGTCCAGGATCGAAAGGAGTCTCCATCGAAGCCCACTGCCCCTTGTCCAAGTAGCTCCACAGCTGCATCCTTTCAACATCATTGCACCCCATGTTAATCACTTTATAGCCTGACAAAAGAGCACCAGGACTTCTGAAGCAAGACACATGGCAACTGATTCAGCCAGAGGGCACACTGGGTGATCATTCTACATTCGGACAGCTGACTGCACTGGGAACACTCAGAATAATGGGGCCCTACAGCTGCCTATCAACCCAAGTTGCATTAACATAAAAGGGGAGGCTTTATAGCTAGGAGGTGCCATGCACAGTCATAGGAGGAATAAGGCCTAAGCTACTTCCCAGACCTGTTGATTGCAAGGAAGAGACCACAGAGGTCCATTATAGGAGGAAGGGGAACCCCAGAGAAAAGAGGATCCCTGACTTTCAGCTTCCTTTCCTCCGACACGTGCCCTCCAGATGTTTTGGCTCCAGCTCCCATCAACAAAGTAAATGGTCTGGGGTGATGGGAACTCAGATCCGACAACATCTAGAAGACATCAGGCTGTGGGAAGGATACCTTTACCCTTTCCAGCAGGTATGGGGAACCAATGGCCCTCTAGAATGATATTGCTGGACTGCAACTCCCATTATCCCTGGCCAGCATGGCTAATTGCCAGGGATGGTGGGAAATGTAGTCCAACAACGTCTAGAGGACTGCAAGCCTGCCACTCCTGCTTTAACGTCTAGGCCAGGCTTTCCCAAACGTGGGTCTCCAGCTGTTTTGAGACTACAGTTCCCATCATCCCTGACCACTGGTCCTACTAGCTAGGGGTGATGAGAGTTGTAGTCCAACTGGTGTAGGCTACTGGCTTTCAGGACTCAACATTACTTTGCTTACAAATATCTCAGCAAGGCGTGTTCCCAGTCCCTCCTTATGCTCACCCACTAGTCCCAATTCTGCAACACCCCCACCAAGGAAAAGAACCTCAGGCTTCCACTTGCCAACCTGCTTGAGCCCATCAAACATCACCATTTTCCTTAAAAAAAAGAAGCAGCCTGAAAAGAGATTGCATCTTACCTTTATTGGCCACTTCCCAAGCCACCTCAAAAAGGATGGCATTTTCTAGGTCGAGTTCATCATCCCAGTCCTCCAATCCTGTCAGGGAGGTCACTGAGAGGCTGCGGGCGAGTGGCATGGTGCCCCAGGGGTTGGAAGTAAGGACAAGGGGTTTCGGGGGAGGTCTAGGTCCAGCCTGGAGGAATCAGAAAAAGAAGGTCATGTTCTATTATCTATTATTATATCTATTGTTCTACTATTCTATCATGCCTGGAAGGGTCTCCGTAACTGGTGAGAATTTCAGGGTTCCCTGAATTCTAAGCATCCAGTTCTCTCAATGTGCTTAAATAAAACCCCTTCCTCCTCAGATCCTAGAATTGTAGAGTTGGGGCAATCTAGTCCAAGCCCCTCCAATGCAGGAATCCTTTCCAACCCTCCTTTTTTCCTCCTCAGACTACTTGGGAGTCCTGGCTCCTAGCCCACCTTCTCTAAACCATTATAAACCAAGTTTCTGTCTCTGTATTTGCCCCCCACCCCACCCCCGTTTTGCTTCTAAAGAACCCAGGAGTCCAAGTTTCTGCCTCCTCTCCACTACCACCACCCCTTGATCTTTTCGAAGGCTTGCATTTAGTCTTGAGTAACAGCAACAGCTGAAGGAGGGGAAAGAGTAAGATGGGAGGTCTGCCGAGAGCTTTCCGACTGCAACATTTAAGAGCTGGCAGGGCGGATGGGTGCATTTTAGAGAAGCTTGAAAGGAAGAGGGCATAGAAATCTTCTGTATCTAAGTAGGAAGGAACAGGAGTCCCGGTTTTTCCTCCTAAGCAATAGCTAGAAGGAAACCAAGGCGAAGAGAAGGCAGAGTGCAGGCCTCGCTTACTCTGCAAGAGACTCTGGACAGCAGGCTTGGGATCCTTCCGGGAAGCGCGGAAAAGACTAGAATATAAGAAGGAACGTAGCGATCCTTTAAGAATCTTGCTAGGAACAGGGTGGGGGAAAGGAGAGCCTATTAGATTTGGGATCGCAGGCCTGTGGGAGCAGAGGTACAAGATTTGTTCCTCAGAGGTATTGGACGAGGGCTGCGCAAGGATAGGGAGGGCGAGAGAGAAGGAAGAAAGGGAGAAGTAACAGTCGCAGGAATTTTGTGTGTGTGTGTGTGTTTGTGTGTGTGTGTGTGTGTGTGTGTGTGTGTGTGTGTAAAGCATGCAGTCCGGTTCCCATTGGGAATCGGGAGGAGCAAGAAGAGCTAGATACAGCATGAAATGAAAAGAGTCATATAGTTATGAATAAAGCTGGGTCACTGGCGATTAAAGGAAAGGGGGATCTGGAGATCCTTGGGAGCGCCCGGGGGAATCCGGCTGTGCTTACCTCTCTGCAGCTGAGGACAAACTACTTGCTCGCTCCCCCGCACCTCCTCCCCCTCCCCTCCAGACCCTCCTGCTCAGAGGCCACACCCCTCAGTGGGCGGGGCCACGGCCCAAGGCGGACTCGCTCCCCTCGACAGGGGCAGCCTTCTCATGCCTCCGGGGTTTCTTTTCCTGCTTCTGCCCACCCTGACCCACGTTCCTTTGCCTCTCCGGCTTTCTTGATTGGCTGAGGGGGAAGCCTCCCAGCAGGCTCGGCAGCGTCTCGAACGCGTCGGAAAGGAAGAGAGGTTGTTGCAAGGTCTTAAAGGGGAAGTGTCGGCAGTGAAAGGGAGGAGGGGTTGCATTGGCGATGGAAGGAGAAAGCCGAATGGGAAAGGTGGGGGTGTGTGTGCATAGAATATGGGTACAGGGAGAATCAGGGGCGAAGGGGGTTCCAGGAAAAATATAGGAGGCAATTATGCAGAATAATAAAAGAGAGCTTAAGGACATACTGTGGGGCAAAAGGAGAAAGTCTGGTTGAAGGTGAGTGTGGGGTAATGATAGAGAAGGAGATTGTGGGATATAACAATGGAGAATTTGAGTAAAAGCACAGTAGGGTGGTTTGAGGGTTAAAGTGAGATTGTGGTATAAAATATGGGGCTAATGACAGAATCAGGTAAAAGGAGATTATGGAATAGATGTTGGGATAATGATGGATAATCAGGGTGAAATCAGATTATGGACTAATTAACATCTTCCTCCTTCCTCCCAATTCCTTTTGTATCATGCATCTTATTATTGATCTTTGTAAGGAGCTCAGAGAGCCTGAAGTGTGCAAATGCTTCAAAGAAATGAGAGGGGGAAAGTAATTAGGGCTGCACAACTTTTGATCAACTAGGCTGAATCCTGTTTACCAGCTGTGTATGACAGCCCACTGAGGTACAGTAAACTTTGCTACCTGCCTGAGATTGCAAAAACAGGTTATCAGTGGGAAGCAACTAAAAGGCATAAAACGAAATATTACAAATGGATAAAAATAGATTGCATCATTTTGTTGAAATATATTAACCCATGTGCTAGTTTAACTTCCCAAAGCGAGACAGATGGGTCTTGCAAAACTTCGGAAGTTGCTCGATCTTGGGTGTTGGCAGGACTCTGTGAACAGGGGATTTTGGATGAAG
Source organism: Podarcis vaucheri (assembly GCF_965113315.1). Lineage (NCBI taxonomy): Eukaryota > Metazoa > Chordata > Lepidosauria > Squamata > Lacertidae > Podarcis > Podarcis vaucheri. The sequence continues at coordinate 21,110,628 of NC_138751.1, forward strand.
AGAGGCACCCAAAACAGTTCTGCTGGCAATCTGGCTCAATTCAAGGGACCCTTAAGGTAGCAACACTGTTTTTTGGAGTAAGCCTCATTAAGCTCAGCAGGATTTACAATGTAGATAGGATATTAATTTTCTACAGTATTATCTTTCCTTTCCTTCCATTAAGGAGCTCATGGGTGCTTACCCATCCCATTTTATGACCACAACAACCTTCTGAGGTAAATTAGGATAAGGGATAGTGACTGCCTGATGTGTGCCTAGAAAAACTTAAGTGACTTATGATTAAAAAGACACAGGGGAAAAGTGTTGGAGGTCCAACCACTGTTAAACTCAAACACACATAAAACATTTTCCTCTGAATTGGCCTGAGTCTCTTGGTGTCAGATTCGTTAGTATCTGTTATGTGTTCTCTAAATTCACTGTTCAGATTCCGGTTTAGTGAGAGCTTGTCAGAGATTTGAACAATTTACTGTTACCATGTAGCGTGCTGAATTATTCCTCACTGCGATACGTAGAAAAAGGGACGGACGGAGCTACAGGGACACGTGCATAACCTCACATTGTCAATGGCACCCTTCTTGACCAATAGGATCTCATTAGGGCTTCGACCAATGAGCTTTCACGAAAGAATTCCCAGACTGGTAATGGCGCGGCCCATATAGGCCTGACACTAATCAAGGAGGCCTGTATTTGTTGGGTACAGACAGTTCGCGCTTTATGAACGATAACAAAAGTACCCAATCAAACATGATAGCTGTTAAATTGACAATGAACTCGCCCAATAAGCGCTTCTGTTGAAGAGAAAGGGCTGTTGCTAATCCCTAAGTGATATCTTGCCCTTCTCAAATAGAATTTTACCTTGGCAATGAAGCGTTACAACTTTAAATCCTTTTATAATCGTTCCCGCCAATAATTGTCATAGAGATCCGCCAGTACGTGAATGAAGGGCGCTATGTGGGGATTTAAATGTGTGAGTGACTGCCAAGGCGGCCAATGGCCATTAGAGAGTCACTTTATAGGCGGTCTCTTCCTCATCTCAGCCAATCGATCCTATATTCGGTTTTTCAGGACGGCTGTCTCCTAATTCCTTAAGCCATCCGGCTTTCACTCTGTGCTGCTGGAGTTTCTCATTCAGAATGTGGATTCCTTTTCAGGATCCCGCTCTTCCTTTGTCATGTTTCCCTCGTGTCAAATTATCTGAAGCGACTGGATTTGAAAGCGAACGCTCTTATTTGATTGCCACTTAAATGAACCAATAGCTTCCACGTTTGAGAAGGTGGGACAAAGAGAAAACCCAATAGCTATGGAGAAGACGGAGGCCTTTATTTTTGAATGACGCTTAGGTACACCGATAGTTATTCGTCTATCGCTGGTAAAAACCGCCTCCCTGCTACGATTGACGGCCATTTCCCCACCTCATCTAAAGGCATTTAAAGCTCATGGAGTGGAAGCAACGCCCCCAGCGCTGACGGACAACTTCCCCTCCCGCTCCTTTGGATCTTTAGCCTCTGGGAGCGCTCAGCGCGCGCGCGCGCAAACGACCGACCAAGAAGCTGCTCTGCCTCTCTGAGTTGGTCCAATGGGGATTGAGCGTCGGTTGATAGACAGCTATTCCTTCTGACCGTCCGAGACTCAGTCAGCCTATGAAAATCCAGAGGCGGGCTTTATTTCCTTTCCCGCCCATGCGCCTTGAATGACAACGGCTCCGCCCAATGGGCTGCCCAGTCCCCTCCCCTCCGCTCAGCAAGGCTGGGGGAGCCGAGCCAGTGCTTCTCTCTTTCTGTGTCTCATTCACAAGATGGCGGAGGCTGCAAACTGCATCATGGAGGTGAGGGGAGTGTGGGAGGGCGGGTGGACGGGAGAAAGAAAGGCGGCGGCCGGGGGAGGGGGAAAGACCTAGTGGCAGCCCCAGCCCCCTCTAGTACCCCATACCCCCCTTGCTCCCTGGGGGCGGGTGGAGTTGCTCACCTGAGACCCCTTTCAACCCCCTGCCATTGAGCCCCCCCCCCCACTCTCTTGAAAGGCCCCGCGGTGCCTCGCTGACCCGGCCCCCCAAGCGCCTCAGCCCCTCATCTCCCCCTTCCCTTCTGCCTCTGCTCATTGAATCCTGCCCTTCCTCACCTCTGGGAGCCTTTTGATGCCCTAGAGAAGAAGCCCATCGCCCCCCTTTCCTCCTCCTGTGCTCATGGGGGGGGGCTCTCCCCATGGTTTTATTCACCACTCACACCCGCGTTAGTGTGTATACGTCTGAAGATGGGGTGAAAATAAAGATTCAGTTGTGCGCCCCCCCCCCGAAATATGAATGATATTGAACAGGATCTCCCGTTTGGTTTTCCCTTCCTTTTCGCTCTGCATCCGTCTTCTTTCATCCCACTTCCCACACCATAAAGTTATGGGTACTCCCCCCCCCCCCACGATTCCCTTCCCCGTTGAACATGCCTGCGCTCCTCATGGTAGCCGCATGGCACGCCTTGCCCCATAGGACCCCGCCTCCTTTGGCCGGGGGGGGGAAGGCCCGTGGAGCTCCGCCCCCCGCCAGCCTCCCGCGATGCATGTAGAAGAAGCCTCGACCCTTGGAAAGTCCTCTTTGCAACACCCCCCAGCACAGCCAATTAAAAAAAAAAAGCATTGTTTTGCTCGGTCCCGCCGGCGGGCTGCCTCCCTCCCTCCTTGGCCCTCTTGGGTCGCTCTTTCCAGTTTTTCCCACCTCCCCCCCCCCCCCAGGTAACACTTCTCTCCGCCCCGCTCCCCGGCCATTCGTTGCTGTAACCGAGCTCTTTGTCCAAGGAGAATCCGGCCCATTGAACTTCCAGCCCCCTTGGGATTCTTGTTAGCCCCGCAGGCGATCGACTTGCTCTTGTAATGGGGTCTGCGAGCTCGTGTTAAACCCCACCGTGGACCAAAAAGGAACCCCCACATTGACTCTCATCTAACAATGGTCCCCTTTTCCCAACTGAGCAGGCCACTGCTACTTAATCAAATCCAGTTGTTCCAGAAGGAAAAAGCACTCTCCTCCCCCCAAAAAACACACCCGAATAAATTTGCTAAGTCTTCCCAAGCATTACCCCCAGCCTCCAACCTATCTGGGGTAGCGGCATGCTCAGCCTGTCTGTTGCTTCCTGATTTCCCCCCAATCTTTCCTTAAGCGCTGGATCCAAACTCCCAAGTGGCTCGTTCCCTGGCAATTCAGGGGGCTGTTGTTGATGGAGGGTTTGTCTGTGTCCTGGGAGGACACCCCTGTCATATATGGGTTACATGTGGGTCTGTGAAGCTGCAAGCATCTTCAGTGAAATTTGATTTTAGGAAGAGAGCGCTTATTGTGCTTTGCTTTGTTCAAGGAGGTGCAAATAAAAGAGGAGGAGTTGAAGGGAGTTTGGTAATACTGGGAAATCCAGGGGTGCGTTGGGGGGCTTCTTATGGGTTGAAAAGGTGGTCAGGGAAAGCTCTCGGAACTTAGATAGGGCTAGGGTGAGCCTGGGGGCCTTGCATGTGGAGCTTCATTGGGGAGGAAAATAACAGGGGAAGTTTGGACAACAACCCATAGGCTTGAGAGGATGGGGTTAAGTTTGGAAGGCTGGTGCTGTGATGAGGGAAAGAATGAAAGTCAGATTGGAAGTGAAAGGTAGACTGAAATGTGGGGTTGTGCAATGTTGTAAGAGGAAGCTGTATGGGACTGGAAGCGGGGAAGAATATGTGCCTGCCTTAGCAGAGAGGGGTTTCCTCAGACAGGAAATTAGTGTGTCTCCCGCCTATTTCACCATGCGGTGATCATTTGAACAAAGGAGCACTCAGTGTTGGGACAGTGGGGAACTCCCCACACAGCTCCCTGCCATGTGTCCTTATTGAAAAGGGATCAAGGCCTTACGTAGTTTGGAGAAGGAAGGAGAGCTCGCCTCCCTCACTAGGAGACAAGGAGGCAGTTTGCCTTTTGATTTGCATAGGTCGGGTGCCCTTAAAAGCGGCCCCTCAACCACATCCCAAAACAGTTGCCACATTCATTCAAAGTTTTTCGCTGAACATAACGAAGCTTCCTGAGTCAGACCACCAGTCCATCTAGGTCAATATTGTCTACACTGGCTAGCAGCAGTTCTTCAGGGTTTCAGGCTGGGACTCTTTCCTAGTCCTTGGAGATGCTGGGGATTGAACCTTTGGGCGTTCTGCATACAAGGCAGATGCTCTCAGTGAGCTACAGCCCTCTCCACTGGTGCCTGTGCCTCTGAGCCAGTGAGAAGCAATATAGTCTGGCACAGGGCAACTAGCACCAGACTAGAGCAGAGGCTCCTGCAAATGATTCCCTTGGATTGGCTTGGCAGCTTGCAGTGTAGATCCTATGCGTTTGTGGGCTTTGAAAAGAATGGACATATCTGCAATGACTATTGAGAGTAGTGAAACCGGATGGCGGGGGTGTTAAGTGGAATGGTCCTGAACAGGAGTGCTGAATGACAAGTGGCGGTCATGAATATTCCCCCCACCTCAACATCTTAAAAGAGCCCATGCAAACAGTATGCCATTCCTTTTTCATCTCCATACATGGCCATTTCTAGCCATGTCTATGCATCTTTGCCTATTAGTCCCTTGTGGAGATGTTGTCCAAAAACACCTGGATCTCAGACCTGGCCCTTCATCAAGGGGAGCGGAGCAGGGAGAGCAGGAGGCAGAGGGGGAGCTATTGTTGAATTTTCTGGGACAGGCGTGTTAACAGAGAAGCTTGGCAGGGCCCTTAATAGCTTGGCATAGCAACCTCATTGGTATTTCAGATGGGTTTTGTTTTCTATTTACGGCATGAGATTGTGGTAATCCTGTAAGAGGGCTTTTTTGGACCAGTGGCGACCTTGTTCCATGTGCTGCGGTTATAATAGTGGCTGATAATAGAGTGCATGCATTATTTGGAAGGTGGGGTGCCTGTCACTTCACACCATAAGAGAACCCCTACTGAGGACAACCTTCCCCTTCCTTGCATCTATCTGCCTCTGTTGCCATGGCGATCCTGAGACCCAGTACCTGGCTCCGGAAGGAGACCCAGTCTTCTTAGCCACCTGTGGCAAACTTAGCAGGAGATTCCTTTGACACACACCCCTGCCACCCTCACAGTCTGGTTTTTGTGTCCTCAACCACCTTTTTGCCACGTCTTCTGACCCCCCCTCCCCACCCCCATCGTCAATTAGACCCAGTCTCCGGCTCAGTTCCCGTTGAGCTTTGAATTGACCTTATTTCCCTTGTTACTCTCTCTCTCCTAGAATTTTGTAACCACGCTGGCTAATGGGATGAGCCTGCAGACACCGCTAGAAGATGTAAATATCCTTTGAGTTCACGAGGGCTAGACTAGTGCCCAGCCCTGGGTGTGGGTGAGGCACGCTAGCCCTGGCAAAAGAAAATCTATTTTCCTTGCTATGTCGCCAGCTTGGCAGTGCATCACCCAGTCACCCTCTTCTCTACCTTGCACTTGTCCTCTGCTAGAACAATGCCTCTGTAGTTGCTCCCATGCTTTTAAGAGGCGTAGAAGTATTGCCCTTCTTCAGAGCTGCTAGGAATAACCCATCTCATTTCCCATGAGTTGTAGATGTAGCCACATTCTGCCTCCCCCCTCTCTCCTGCCCACTTGCCACCCTCCCCCCCCTTCTGCAGAATTGGTTTTTAATCCCTACCATTCTGGCTTGCTTGTGTACATCATTTGGACCACATCATTAATATTCGCTGGTGATTTTGACTTGTTTTACTGTACCCACTCAGTCCAGAAAGCTAAGTGGCACAGGAGAGAAAAGAGTGGGGGCCCTTGACCGTACATGTTTTGTGGAATGGGTGTTACTAATCCACACTGAGGCTATGGAGCCAGGTCACAGTTGTTCTATTTCAGACGGTTAAATCTGCTGATAATGCGATCTCGCGTAGTCTGGAGCCTGCTCCACTTTTGATCCAAATAATTATATATGGCTGCAAATGAAAGAAAACGGGTAGCTTGGTATACAAATACCCGGGTTTCTGCTTTTCAGAGAGAGAACGAAAATGGAGATTGTGAGGGGGCGTTCAGGTTGAAGGTTCAGGAACCTCTTTGGGGGGAGGGGGAGTGAGAAAAAAGAGGATTTCATTGCTGGTCAGAGAGATGGAACAGCTGTGCTCAGCCTGGCTGCTTGTCTTTGCCTGTGGCTCCTACTTCCAATGCGCTAAACACCCATTGTCCCTCTAGTGTTTTCCGAGCCTTTCTTCCCGATCCACACTTTCCCGATTGTAATACAATGCCATCCCAAAATCAGGTCAAATAAATTCTGCAGCTTATTTTTGGGTTGGAACTGGGGGTGGATTATGGGAAGGAGTTCATACTACAAATTCCCCACCCACCCTCCATTCTTTCTTTTTCCTTTTTTTAAAATCCAAAGTGTAAAGAGGCTGGTTCATTTCCAACAGGCATGCAATGTATGTTGAGCATGGAGATACGTGGGGCAGGGCTGCATATGGACCTCTGGGGCATGGGTGAAGGAGCTGGTTGCATTTGGGAGTCTTGACTCACTGTTTCCTTAACTTTCATTGCAGCTCCTCACTCCTGGGGGCAGGTGGGGGGTAGAGCAGCTCAGGAGGTAGGCCTACACTGGGGTAGCCTGCCAGCCTTCCCCTGGGTTGGGGTGAAAATATTGGCCCCAGAGTGGAAGGGGGAGTGGAATCTGGGTCCATAGGTATTGCGGAGCTAAGTAGACTGAAGTAGAGAGTCTTGCTGGATTTCTCCCAGACTTTTTCCAGTCACCAAAGTGGAATTGGTGTGCTGTGGTGGACCCAAAGGGGGGAGAACCCAATGGTTTGTCACTGAGACACACACAAACCTGACACTTAAGTGCTTTCCATCCCTGCACAGAGCTGACTCCTAAAAATCCAAGGAACAGGATATTGGGGCACCGTAAAACAACAACAGGTGTATTGTGGGCAGAAGCTTTTGTGAACTGCCGCCCACTTTTGGTGCACTTGACATGGCCTCTAGTCCGCAGGATTACGTGCCACAATAACGTTTGGTCCCTCCGGATATTGTTGGTCTCCCATCAGCTCTACCCCATAGGGCCAGTGGTTGAGAGCTTGGGGGGCTGGGAGTCCGCATTCATCCGAAGGGCCAGAGTTTTCCCACCCGTGTTTTAGCAGATGGAATGGGAGCTGCCAGTGGGTTGCTAAATTTAAGGTGGCTTACACCAATTTTATTTTGACTTAATTTTTAAAGGAATATTTTTTTGGGGGGGTGAGTCAAGGAGAAAGAGTGACCCAGGTATAGAAGAGGCCATGGTGGCAGATTTGCAAGAGGAAGCTTCCTTATTCCAAATCAGGCCATTAGTCCTTCTAGCTAAGAACTCTCAAAGCTAACAAATGACGACTCTCCAGGGTTTCGCAGCGATGTCTTTTTTCCACCCCAGCCCAGATGCTGGGGATTGAACCTTTTTTGTGTAAAGCATGTGCTGGACCACAGAACTGCAGCTTGTCCTCATTCAGGCAGGAAGGAGAGAAACTTCCACCTGCCCTATATTTTATCTGTTCAGGAGGTTTATATCCTACCTTTCAATCCCAGTAATCCTCAAGGCGGCTTGCAGCAGATTGTCTGGGGAATTTCGAACACCGGTCCACAGCATCAGCAGGCAGGACTGGGAGAGACTTCTTGTTTGAAACCTTGGAGAGCTGTTGGCAGTCACTGCAGATGATATTGGGAAAGATGGACCAATGGCCTGACTGTAGAAGGCAGGTTCCTATGTTCTCCACCCGCCCTGCAACCAAGCCTCTGTTCTTTGCTCCATGGGGGAAACTTCCTAGCGTGTCACAGCAGTCTAGCTTTGGGACTTTGGAGGTATGAATCCAGTGGGGGCTTCCAGCATTTACTTCCAAAGACTGTTTTGGGGCAGGTTCAAACACCCCCACCCCCCGCTGAGTGACATGCTTGGAAATGCAACTTGTGAATGATTTGAGGCCAGACCTCGTGCAGTCCAGTTTTGAGCAGGAGACCTCAACCATGTGGAGCCTAGAGAAGTGAAAGTTAGGACTGGTACCTTGAAATCTGGTGGTTGCAACAGCGGTGCAAAAGTGGTCCCCTGCTTTCTCACCTCACATTGCCTAATGGGGGCAGGCTAGAATTCTAGTTGACGCAGCGGGAACATAAACATCCCTTTGTCCTAATAATAGCTTATAATGGATTCTGTTTTTAAATGAAGCAGTCTACTTAAAAGGATCATGAAATATTTTAAGTTTTTCCTCAGAGGTTGTCAATTAAAAGCCAAAACCACAGAAAGTGCATCAGTGCTTCTTTTTTAAAAAATATGAATGCAATCAAAGTTAACCAGTCCCAGCGTAATCTGAGCTAAATGAGCTCTTTATCCAAGAATAGGCTTTGGTAATCTCTCAAGACAGGGCTAATCCACTGCGAGCACACACGCAAAATAGACCTGTGTGATCTTGATACAGGCCGGGAAGTAGTTTTGGTAATTGGCCCCCAAATTCAAATAATTCTGGTATGCTTTAGGGTTGATATTTGGCCCCATTCTAAAGCCTGTCAGCAACACTGAGAACCCAAGACACATGGAAGTGTGAGGGTGTGCTACATATGGAAATAAGATAATTAAGCTTTCATTACCCTAATGACTTAATGTTGAGGTGGAGCTGGAAAGGAGAGCCATGTAATTTCCATTGCAGGCAGAATGATGGGCTGTAAGTCAGAACTTCACTTTGACAGAGAGCCGCTATTGGCATTTAGTTTTACATGGGGCTACTATCCCAATAGGAGTATTGCAGTGCCATCAGTGTACACAATAGATTTTCCATATTTTTCTAAGCAAAACCGAGATACCTAAAGCACCCTTGATCCCTTCCTGAAGGAGCTTATCTACATCCTAGTAATTGGGGTGATAACAGAAGAGCAAAAGGTTAAGGGATCAGAGTGGCATGGGCCATAGGTCCTTTGTGGGGCACATGCATTTTGTATTTAAGGTTTGAGGTTCAGTCTCTGAATTGTGTCAGAATTTCTGGTGGTTGGTGGATGGGCCTGAGACTGCCTAAGGAGCTGCTGTCCTCTACATTAGAGCCCTGTCTTACATATTTGTTGGGCATTTGTGGCTCATTTCAGTAAAATACTGTATCAGGATTTAGACCCTGCACAGATATGAAGTTGACTCCCTGTCGTTGGCGTAGCATAGGATGTGCACCCTAATTGAGCAATTGAATAAAGAAATCAATTCCCTGCTGTTACTAACCTCCAGCTAGGCTGTTTCAACTACAGTGTCCCCAATAGCCTTCTTGGCAGGGTCAGATTGGTCCCGGGGGCTGCCAGTTGTTGACCCTACAGCTTGCAAATTCAGGCTTATAAAGGTCAGTTGTAGTAAATGTGTCTGCAAGTAAGCTGTTAAGTGCTAGTCTCTCCCTCCCCCCTTTGCTTTTTAATATACAAATGATTAGCACATGTGGGCTGGTACTCATATGGGTTTGGGGTGAGATGTTACTTCTGAAGACTATATCACCTGGCTCTTAGAATAAAATAACTGTCACATAATTGGAATATATAGTTTATGGGGAAGAGAGGAACGCCAGTCGCAGATATTTCCAAAAGGCTCTGTTGGTCCCTTGGAAAAACCCTCCCAATGTATTCATCCTTCAGAAACAGGATTACTTTTGCAGATGTGATGATTAGAAACAATTGACACTATAAAGCAGTTGGTTTATCAATACTGCTACCAAAGGCAGTCACCCAACTGAAGAAATTTTAATTGAGTGATTGGTTAAATTGGCATAGGTGTGCAAATGAATTAAAGGAATAGTCTCAAAGAAAAAAAAAGGCCTATTTATTTTTAGCTCATTCATGCATGTTTGTTGCCTCTTCTGAGAAGATGCTGGCTGCATTCCTCCTCCTACATATAGGCTGTAATGCCTGTTAAGACAGCACTTGCCAGTCTGAATTTTTATAAGTAGTTGTACTGACTTTTTTAAAAAAGAAAAAACTGCCCAATTCAGTCAGTGTCATCTTTACAGTAAAATGTTTTGAAATTATCCAACCTGTTAATTGATCCAGCGAGTTAATTGACCATAAACATTGTAACCCTGCCCAAATCAATCAGGGGCACCTTTATTGTAAAATGTTTTGAATTTATCCAACCTGTTAATTAACTATAAACATTGCAACCCTGCTGCCAGCTGAAGAATCTTAAGACGAAAAGAATGAAAGCTGATGGGAATGATGAAGAGGTTGGGGTGGGGGGGACGGGGACTTGTTATATTGAGAGATCCTGCCTGCATGGGCCTGTTTCGCCTTAACTGCCTCTTGTCTTTCACCAGGTCTCGTGCACCCAGCCAGAAAGCAGCGGCAAGCCAACGGCGGAGGAGATGACCTCCAAGGATTACTATTTTGATTCTTACGCCCACTTCGGGATCCACGAGGTGACAGAGAGTTGGCTGGGGCATGGGTTACAAAGCACCTCCTTGGCGCAGGGACCCATTCTTGCCTGTCCAAGGGGTGCGTTTGTGTAGATGGATTTTGTGAAAGTTGACTGATGTGCCTTTCTGCCCCCAGGAAATGCTGAAAGATGAGGTGCGCACGCTGACCTACAGAAACTCCATGTTTCACAACCGGCACCTCTTCAAAGACAAAGTGGTCCTAGATGTTGGCAGCGGGACCGGAATCCTCTGCATGTTCGCAGCCAAGGCTGGTGCCAAGCGGGTCATTGGGGTGAGTGAAGCGGCCAGTGGCTGGTTGGTCCCTTTGCTTTCGTGAGGGGTGGTAAACATAAAAACACAAGCACTGGTAGGTTCTATAAAATCTGTTGTGGTGCTATGTGGAGTGAGCATACGGGTCTGGAATTTTGTAGGGAAGGAACTATATTCTCCAGCCACAAAACCAAATTCTGTTGTGGGAACAAGCCATGCCTATTAAGAGTGTGTTTGTGTTGCCAGCCTGACTCTGTTTCAGAATTTGGGAATGTGGGACAAGGTAGCAGGACCTCAGGAGAAAGCTGATGTTGGAGGAGAGACTGGACATTCCTGCCCTTTTGTTTGCTAGGTCTTGCTGCACAGCCATGAGGACTAGAAACATTATTTACCTCTTTAGTTTGCAGTAAAACCTGGCCCCAAAGAGTGTTGAGGTCGTGATGTACTGAATTGAAGCAACATTTAGTGGAGGGTAGAGGTCATGAATAAGATTCTTTCCTGGGTGAGCGAGGCAAGAAAGGAGAACTATTTTTACTTTTTGTGTGCTGTACGAACATATGTGAATATCCTTTCTCTCCTTTTGGTACTACACTCTTAACAGATTGAATGCTCCAGTATCTCTGACTATGCTGTCAAAATTGTCAAAGCCAACAAACTCGATCATGGTGAGTTAATTTTGTTTTATATTCTCCCTTGCCCTTTAAACATCTGCAATATCATGCACCTGTATCAACCTGTTTGCTGCTGCCTGTCTTTTCCTTCCTTCAAATCAATTGTTGAAACCTCCATCATCTTTTAGTCCTTCTCCCCGACTAAAACTAAGCATGAATACAAGGAACTAAATTTTAACACACACCCTTTCCCCCTGCCTTACTTTGCTTCTACCTTCTTCATCTGTGCTGAATGCTAGGCTGTAAGCTCCCATCGGGCAGAGATCCGTTGCTGTTGTAACTCTCCCAGGCACTTTGTTTGTTAATTCTTTGCTTGGGGAGCGTCATATTCTTGCAAGAGCCCCCGTTTAACATCTATTGACCAACATCTGTTAATATGAGGAAATCCCATTGCTGCAGCTGGCTTGCACCTCCTTCCAGTGCAGCCCTTACATTCTTGTTTTGTTTCTCTGGTGAAGTGGTGTCCATCATCAAGGGCAAAGTGGAAGAGGTGGAGCTGCCCGTGGAGAAGGTGGACATTATCATCAGTGAGTGGATGGGCTACTGCCTCTTCTACGAGTCCATGCTCAACACTGTCATCTACGCCCGGGATAAGTGGCTGGTGAGTCTCTGTCCTGCCCTGTTGCTGTGTCTGCTATTCCTGGGCCCATACTCACACTTTCAAATCTCATGATGTTCTGATAACTGAGTGCACCAGCATCTTCCCCCCTACAACCTTAGACACGTAGGGGCAGAACGGTTTCTGTTGCTCTCTTGCCTGAAAGAGCAGTTGAGATAGTCAGCTCCTCCAAGCTGTTGCCCACCAAATATTTTGGAGGTTGTGATCCAAAACCTGTGGAGGGTGCAAATTTGGGACGGCTGTTTATTAATATCCCAGGTTCACAAATCTGATCAGCTGGACAACAAGAGTAACCAGACTTTCAATATGGTGTCATCTCCTTTGACAATGGGACTGTCATGCCTTGTGCAGCTTCCCAGGTCCTCTGTTTTGGAGCCAAGAGCTGTTCCTTGTGGGGACTCTGCTTCACAGAGGGCAGGTTTTGTCACTGGCCCTCAGTCATAAGAGCAACCAGGTACTGAATTAGACTATGTTCCCTAGTTAGAAGGGCATTATGCTCAAACAGCTTTTAAGAATCAGAGGAAACGAAACCACATCAAGGGGCAAAATGGCCCCAGTGGGGATTTAGAGCCACTTCCTATTGGGATGGTCTGAGGTGTGGAAACACATTTGGGACACATTCTTCCATGGTAGCTCTAGAAGCAAGTTTTGTATGTGTGAATAGTGCATGGTACTGCCCCAGTCTAGGATCAGCCCTCAGGAAGGCCATAGGAAAAGTTAAACTTTAAGTTCTATACTGTAATAACTTGGAGTGTGAATGTGTGACTTGAAGCTTAGCAGCAAAGCATGACTTTTAATTATAGTTGCATTTTTCTAACAGCTGCTTGAAGTCTAAAGCTCTGCAGTATGTAAATTGAATCCAGGCCACTTTGCCATAATTCAAATCAGGATGGTGTTTGGATTGAAGCTCACACACATTCATCTAGTAGTTAAGCACAAGGAATCAGTTTCTCTCGGCAGAGAAAATTTATGGGCACTATAGGGCTGAAGTGAGTTGTAACAACTTCCTTAACTTATTTCTTTTTTGTCCCAGACCCCCGATGGACTCATATTTCCAGACCGTGCTACACTGTACATCACAGCTATTGAAGACCGGCAGTACAAAGATTACAAGATCCACTGTAAGTAGCAGGCGGCACCACAGTGGTTTGCAGGGAACAAGGCCGGGCTCAAGAGCTCCCCTAACAAAGAAGACAAGGGTGACAAGTGCAGGTGTCGGTGGCTGGGTGCTATAACTGAAGGCAAGCTGTACCTTCTAGCTTGGTTTGGAGCAAGTATTTCTCTCCGCTTGTAAGGTGGCCCAGCCCAGTGGCTTTCACACAGTCCTCCGGGGATTGGTAGATTCTCCAAGAGAAGATGAATAATTGGAAACAAGCTTCCCCAAAAGGCAGCAAGTTCAAAGCTATGGCTTCCTGCGCCCTGGGGTACATTCCACAGCAGCATAGGGGAGTGGAGTGTGTTCTTGGGTCAACCCTTGGTTATCTAGGGGTGCCACCAGGCCTATTGGGCCCCAGTCAGCCGTTTGTCTGCGCACTCACAAACTTGTCCTAGAACCTTCTGCAATGTCCAGGGGTTCTGCGGTGAGAAGCAGGGTGGGGGGTGCTAGAGATATGTCTTACAAAATAGCTCCCTGAAGGTTCACAGTTTTAAAACACTTAGACTAGCCCATGGGTGGGGGGGAGTTTGGTCTGTTTCTCAATGCTGTGCCCCTCTGTGTGGTGGATTGTTACGGCCTTCCAGGATCTGACTTCACCTCCAACCTGTGTCTCTTGCCGCAGGGTGGGAGAATGTCTATGGCTTTGACATGTCCTGCATCAAAGATGTGGCGATCAAGGAGCCCCTGGTGGATGTTGTTGACCCGAAGCAATTGGTCACCAATGCTTGCCTCATCAAGGTACAGTGTCACAGCCCCGAGCTAGGGCTAAGCTGCTAGGAGTTTGTGAGATGCAGGAGTTCCCAGGAAGAGTGCCAAATGCCGGAGTGAGCAGTCTGTCAGGTCCCCTTGCCCTTACAGACATGGGACAGACGCTACAGCAAGTAGGCTCCACGACAAGGAGAGGGCTTGTCCGCTGGGAGACTGTCCTCACCCAGCGACAAATGCATACATTCTTTATACACTATGGCAGGTGACGTCAGCCACCTGGCCAGGGCTGCAGGTAGCAGATACCCAAGACAATACAAAGTTCCTCTTCTGGGCTTTTGAGCCCAGCATCCCAGTTCATCCAGATAAGGGCACCATGAAAGTTAAGCCAATTAGTGGATCAAAGCAGGCATATATAAACATACATGAGCTCCTTGAAGGTTCATTTTGAGTGCCAAGATGGCGCAAGTACAGCTTCCGGAGCAGTTCGCCTCTGGTACCACACAATGAGACATGTTGCCCTTCTGCCCAGGGGCCTCCATGGCTGCTGCTGAGAACCATGTCTCCTGCGAAAGGCAGTTTGTCCACTGGTTGTGCTCTTGTTTCCAGGCCAGTGTGCTTTTCTAGAGGGCATAACGCATAACAAAAGGAACCTGAAGGTTTTGGGTGCTTCACTTCCTCCCCTTATTGCCTGTGTTGCTGCTGCCTCTTCAAAACTCTTCACGGCTCACTAGGTGGAATGAAACTCTGGCTTTCATAACTTCAGATGGATAAGCACGGAGCAATGGTGATATGCAAAACTTGAGGGGAAACATGGTGCCAGTCCCTGGGGTTTGCAGTCCACATCTGGATAAGTGGTGTGAGTGTTTAGCTGCGGTGTGTGGCGCTGCAGGCTGTTTTTGCCTGCCGTTGCTGTTGGTAGTTCAGCTTTCCTGCTTGCTCCTTTTTTTGGCAAAGCACCTGCACTCACCCTCATTGTAACACAACTACTAGTTTATTGTTACGAACGTGGAGCAGATGGCCCACTAATGGAGTCTGCAGGCAAGAGGTTGCAGCCTTGTTGTTCTGGTGGGAGGAAATGGATGGATGGAGAAACAGCGTCACAAAAGGAATTGACAGCAAAATGTTGCAGAGCCTGTCTTGTAAGGCTGTTGGAGGCCAGTGAGAAAGGTCTCTCCTCAGAGAAGTGGGAGAGAATCTGTCAAGCCTCTCACAGCCAGCTCAAAGGCCAGAGCTGACCAAACACACATAAACAATGAGTAAAGTGCAGTCCTCCCTTAACTCTGTTTTTTTAATGTCTGTATTTCCGCTTGCTTCAAAATTCCCCAATATGATGGACTTTCCGCTTTGTTTATAGGTGGCCCTAATTTGATTGGCACAGGGGCACAGAAGTTTGCTTCTTAAACGGAATGATTAGCTTTTAATTTGTAGTGTTGGGTTAGTAAAAGGCGAGGATTATTTAGTATGTTCTTGACCCCATTTCTTACTGCTTCTCATGCCTTCTCTTTATTTTCTTTCTTTCTCTCCTTGTCACCCACGGTTGGCAGGAGGTGGATATCTACACAGTGAAGGTGGAAGATCTCACCTTCACATCACCCTTCTGCCTCCAAGTGAAGCGCAATGACTACATCCATGCCCTGGTCGCCTATTTCAACATAGAATTCACTCGTTGCCACAAGCGCACTGGATTCTCCACCAGTAAGGGGCACGGCCTTGGCTTGAGGAGTTAGCAGGGGAGCGGGCGGGCTGGTGGTCTGGTTCTGCCTTCTGAGTATACTTGAAGCAGGGTGGGACTTGGTGGCTGCATCTTAACGGGCAGTGGAACTTTTGGCTGTCTAAAAATCTGCTTTTAAGAACTAGCTGGTTAACAGACTACTTTTAGCCTGTACTTCTGGGAAGAATGTGCTGTTGCTGGCAAGCAAGGAGCTCAGTTGAAGCCAGGAGCTAGTAGTTTATGAGGCTGGGCTTTCCTCCCAGCCTAGAAATTCTTGTAGCTTTTGCCAAGTGGGAGCTTATAAAGCACAGTTGGGGGGAAGCTTGAAGTCAAGGAGGAAGGTTCAGTTCTTTTGGAAAATAAGTACCTGAGCTAAGAGTACAGCTAAAAGTATACAGTGGTGCCTCGCAAGACGAAATTAATTCGTTCCGCAATTCTCTTCGTCTTGCGGTTTTTTCGTCTTGCGATGCACGGTTTCCCATAGGAATGCATTGAAAATCAATTAATGCGTTCCTAGGGAAACCACCTTCAGACCAGGTCCGGGGACAATCTGTCCCCGGACCTCTTCTGAAGGCTGGGGGGGGGGGACAAGGGCTTTTCTTCCCACCCCCAGCATTTAAAAAAACCCTGTGCGGGGCTATCTTAAAATGCTGGCGGGCGGCATTTTAAAATCGCTCCGGACAGCGGAGGACTTCTCCGCTGTCCGGGGCGATTTAAAAGCCCCTGGGAAGGCAGGCGGGGGGGACAAAGACTTTCGCCCCCTGCCCGCCTTCAGAAGGTGTTCCCGCCCCCCGCCCCACTTCGGAACAGCTTTCCGAAGTGGGGCGGCGGGGCCAGGTGTTCCCGACCCCCCTCCCCACTTCGGAAGAGCTTTCCGAAGTGGGGCGGTGGGGCCAGGTGTTCCCGACCCCCCTCCCCACTTCGGAAGAGCTTTCCGAAGTGGGGCGGCGGGGCCAGGTGTTCCCGACCCCCCTCCCCACTTCGGAAGAGCTTTCCGAAGTGGAGCGGCGGGGCCAGGTGTTCCCGACCCCCCTCCCCACTTCGGAAGAGCTTTCCGAAGTGGGGCGGCGGGGCCAGGTGTTCCCGACCCCCCTCCCCACTTCGGAAGAGCTTTCCGAAGTGGGGCGGCGGGGCCAGGTGTCCCCGACCCCCCTCCCCACTTCGGAAGAGCTTTCCGAAGTGGGGCGGCGGGGCCAGGTGTTCCCGACCCCCCTCCCCACTTCGGAAGAGCTTTCCGAAGTGGGGCGGCGGGGCCAGGTGTTCCCGACCCCCCTCCCCACTTCGGAAGAGCTTTCCGAAGTGGGGCGGCGGGGCCAGGTGTCCCCGCCCCCCTCCCCACTTTGGAAGAGCTTTCCGAAGTGGGGCGGCGGGGCCAGGTGTTCCCGCCCCACTTCGGAACAGCGTTTTAAAATGCTGGGGGTGGGGAGCGAAGCGCTGCCGACCCCCAGCATTTTAAAATCTTCCCAGGACACGGGGAGATTTTAAAATGCTGGGGGTCTGCAGCGCTTCGCTCCCCACCCCCAGCATTTTAAAATCTTCCCAGGACACGGGGAGATTTTAAAATGCTGGGGGTCGGCAGCGAACGCTTCGTTCCCGCCCGCCAGCATTTTAAGATCGCCCGGGGCAGGCGGGGGGGAGGCAGGCGGGGGGGAGCAAAGACTTTTGCCCCCCGCCGGCCTTCAGAAGAGGTCCTCTTCTGAAGGCCGGCTGTGGGCGAAAGTCTTTGCTCCCGACCGCCAGCATTTCCCTATGGGCTTTCGTCTTGCGATGCAAGCCCATAGGGAAATTCGTCTTGCGAAGCAACTCGCAAACGGAAAACCCTTTCGTCTTGCGGGTTTTCCGTCTTGCGAGGCATTCGTCTTGCGGGGTACCACTGTACTAAACCCAAGCAAACTATAGGGGACAGTATGTGTAGGGCCTATGTCTCTTTCGCTATGTCTGTTCTATCTCCCCACCCTGCACCCTCCGGCACACTGACCTCACATGGCTGTTGCTCCCCAGGTCCCGAATCTCCCTACACCCATTGGAAGCAGACAGTCTTTTACATGGAGGACTACCTAACAGTGAAGACGGGAGAGGAGATATTTGGCACCATTGGCATGAAGCCGAATGCCAAGAACAATGTGAGTCGAGGACTTTGGTTCTTAACCCTATATATGCCCCTGGAGACACTGGCAGCATCACTTCCTCTAATGGCAAACAAGGGTGGTGAGCTGAAAACAGCGCAAATGGGGGCCACTGAGAAATAAGGGGGAGAAGTAACTGCGTGTCTGTTTGCAAAATACTTTAAGGAAACGAAGCAAAAAATTATTAGGGAGGGCTGGGGAGGGAGGAAACTCCAGAAACCAGTCCAGTGCAGGCTGAGTTAGCGATGGAGTGGGGAAGGTCAGTTGGAAAAGGAGTAACAAAAAACCTGAGGGTGGGAAGTGGAATGGTTGGCTGGAGGAAAAGGAGCTACTCCATTTAGGCGGGTGAGGATTCATGGCAATATTTTGAGGCTGGTCCCACATATTCAGTTAAAAATCAACCCCAGCTGTATCTGTGTGTGTACATGTGCACATCCACGTATATACATGCATGCACACACAGGGAAATGCACCACATAACTTGTCAAGAGTTGTTTTGTCTTGTTCATTTGGTAACAGCCACTGTGTTGAGACAATACCCTTTGTACCACAGGCAGTGACCCATTTGTGCAGGGGTTCCATCGCTGGGCCCCATGTGCGTCGGCGAAGCGTACCTAAGTCCATCCCGCCCCATTTTGCCCTCTTCCAGGTCCAAAATGTTGGCAGTTGTGCAACAGTTGAACTTGCAAAAAATGGCCGCCTCCTGTAATTGCACACTGTTAAAGAACAGAAATGTATTCAGTGATGCAGAGGTAGTAAAGGGAAGGCTCAAGTTGCAAACAGACACTTCTGTATCTTCCTCTTAAGTCCCTGTATTTATAGGTACTCTCTCTCACTCACTCTCACTCACTCTCTCTCTCTCTCTCTCTCTCTCTCCCCCTTCCCTTCCGTGTGTGTGTGTGTGAGAGAGAGAGGGGGGGATTTCAAGGACTTTAAAAGTGCATTAAACTGAAGTAACTGGTGAATTGACTATATTTGATGGGAGACAATATGTTCTTAATCTGGGCCAGCCCTTTATTACCCCAGCATTTTTATGACTCACGAGGACTGGGTGGCTGCCAAGCCTAGGAATTCTGTTGCTTCCCGGCATAATCCAGGCTGGAAGTTGATCTCAATAAATCTCTCCATGGGAGCCTCTGCCAGCAGACTTTCTCCCTCCCTCATTTATGTGTCTGCCCATGCTGCTTAAACAGTCTAGCTCCCTCTCCCCAGCCCTGTCTCTTCCTTCTCAACTCAGTTTTAAATTCCTTCAGTTGCACAAAGCTTGAATAAGATAAACACAAGTGAACGTTTTAGAACTTTGACAAACTAGCGTTTACAATTTTGAGGAGGCGTTAGTATTTTGTGTTTATACTACTACTCAATGAATAACAATAGATTCTCAGTCATAGGGAAGAAACTGAAAACACATCAGAAACACACAGAGAGCACGTGGCTGAGTCGCCCATCATGGGAAGCCTGAGTGAAGGCCTTTTTTAAACAGGCGAGGTGCCTGTGCCCTTAGAGATGTTGTTCGACTCCAACTCCCATCGGTCCCAGTTAGCATGGCAAATGGTCAGGGATTATGGGAGTTGAGGTCCAGTGACATCTGGAAGGTTATAGGTTCCCACCCCTCATCCAAAACGAAGCATTGATGATGCTCGCTTAATATTGCTAAATGCCCTGCTCCTAGTGGGCACCATGAATCATCATTCAAAATGCTTCTCTGGTTGGTCAGCGAGACACACGGAGTAAGCTTGCCCTAAGTTGCTTAGGTAAAGGTAAAGGGACCCCTGACCATTAGGTCCAGTTGTGGCCAACTCTGGGGTTGCGGCGCTCATCTTGCTTTATTGGCCGAGGGAGCCGGCGTACAGCTTCCGGGTCATGGGACTAAGCTGCCTCTGGCAAACCAGAGCAACGCACAGAAGTGCCGTTTACCTTCCCGCTGGAACGGTACCTATTTATCTACTTGCACTTTGACGTGCTTTCGAACTGCTAGGTTAGCAGGAGCAGGGACCGAGCAACGGGAGCTCACCCCATCGCGGGATTCGAACCGCCGACCTTCTGATCGGCAAGTCCTAGGCTCTGTGGTTTAACCCACAGTGCCACCCGTGTCCCTTTAAGTTGCTTAGGGCTCTGAATAATGAAAGAGGCCTTTAAATTTGGCACATTGGCAGCAATGCATTCTTCCATGCCTGGGCCACTCTGGCCAGCTCACCCAGTCTGGGCCATAGTTGCTCATTGACTTCAGAAAGTCACATTCTTCCCAGCCAACTCGGCACTCAGCTCTCTAACCTTTCCTTTTTGAGGCATTTGGTGCAGGAAGCCATCCAGTAGGACTGGGCGACATCTGGTTTTCAACATTGTGATATATCGCCAGCTAAACATCATGATATACTGATATATCACAATATCTGAAATAAGGATGGAGCTTAGTAGAGGCATTTGCTGGCTTCACGGTTTTCCCCGCATTGTGATTTTTGCATAGCACATGCACACACACACACAGTTCGCAATATATTGCCAGGCCAAAAATTATGAAAGCGCTATTACAATATGGACTTATAACTGGTTTTGGACGCTACATCACCCGGCCCTACCATCCAGTGGCATCAAGAGACGGGTGCAGTATGGGGGGGGGGGACATGGGGCAAGGAAGTGGCACGCAGGGTTGTCGAGAGGTTCCAAAGCTTGGGCACACCTGCTTTCAATGTGGTTGTGAGTGCTCCATTTGTGTGACTTGGTAAACACATCTGTTGTGGCCAGGGAGCACCCTCAGGTGTTGAGATGTTGAAAGGAGTTAGCTACATTTCCAGCACTGTACTTAGGAGGTAAAGAGGGCAAGCCATGCCCTGGGGGCACGGAGGTTATGTGAAGTTTGTTCCAAGGGAGTGTATCTTGGAAAAAACACTTTGTGACAACTGCACCCCTTTCCTTTCTCTCCTCCCATGTGCAGCGAGACCTGGACTTCACCATCGACCTGGACTTCAAGGGCCAGTTGTGTGAGCTGTCTTGCTCAACGGATTACCGGATGCGTTAGCCCAGCCACCCCTTGCCAGATTTTTTTTTCTCCTCCTCCTCCTCCAACTGACCTTGCAACCCAGAGCTAACCCTCCCTGTCGTCCTGTTTAAGTTGGTGTCTCACTAATTCATTTCATTGTGTAGTTCCTTGTTGCTGTGACTCTGGGCCAGCAAGGGGAGGGTCAGTATTAGAGGCTAGGGGGAAATAGCCAAGACCCCCCCTCAACCCTGTTGCCCCTCATTTTCAAATCTCCTTCCCCACCCGCAACCAACCTCCCCTCCTCCAGGCCAGGAGCCAAGGCTGTTAGCACAACTGAAGACACAGGTGGTTTGTCCATCCGTCCGTTTGTTCTGAGGCCCGAGTGCCGACAGCAGACTTCCATCATGAATTTCTTTTTTAAAAATAATAAATTTTTTTTTTTTTTGGTTAGTTAAATCATTGTTGGTATCACCTGCCAAACTGTGTTGCCCAGGATCCTCGTCCCTCCTCTTGCCCTGTTTTCTGGAGTAACTGCTCCTGCAATACCCTCTGCTCCAGTGTAAACGCTGCTCAGTTTTTTTGAAGGGTACACACTTCTATCCAGTGCCCAAATGGGGGAGAGGGTTCCCAACAGGTTTTTATCAAGAGGGCACGTGGAGGGGTGTGGGTGGAAAAGGCATCTCCATTTTGTGAGTGTTAAGTTTTTTTCCCCACTGACGGTTTTGTACTCCCCCCCCCTTAACAATTCCCTGTTCGGATCTGTGGGAGGGAGTTGTGTGGGGTTTTTCTTTTCTTTTTTAAATCCCTTGCCCCTTCGAAAGCTGACATCGTGTGACTGTTTCATAACTTATGGTTTTTATATGGTTACATTCATGAGGGAAAAAATAATAATAAAGAAGTTGAAACCACCTCTTCTTTTACTCAAACATATTGCTTGCCTGCCTGCCTGCCTGCCTGATGGGTTGCATTTAGAGAGGGGCCCGTTCCTTGGGCCTAGCCTCACTGCTTGTCCCCCCCCCCCAAATCAAACAAACCCCAACAAACGTGTGGGCAGAAGAACAGAAGTACAATGTAAGGTGTGGGACTCTCAAACCAGCTGTCAAACCTCACAAGGCAGAATTTACAGCCACACACACAAAAATGAGGTTATTGAGGAAGACATCCTTTTGTTCCGTAACACTGTGGCTGTGGACTAGTTACAGATACAGTGGTGGTCTCTACAGAGCCATCTCAAGACATGTTACTGGAGATGGAGAACAAGGCCCCTTGTTCCCACTGCCAGGTACCGAAGCCAATGGGGCCGGCAAGTGGATTGTTCTCAGACCCAATTGCACCAGCAGTGTCTTCAGATTCTTGTTACAAACCTGTTTTAAGTGGGGAGCCTAGATTATCAAGAAGGTTAACTGCATGCCCAGCTATTCCTTGATTTTAAGATGGAGGGGAAGAATTTGGATCAGGTGACGAATGCTGATCCTGTGGTTGGGAGCCGACACTGCGCCTTGGATGCAGGGACCAAAACAAGTGCCAGAAGAGCTGGACACAGGAATGTCTCCCTCACCTCAAATTCACAAAAGGACAGTACTTTTATTAGGCCCATCAAAAGATCACAAAATAGTGTGCACACTGCTGGGAATGACTGGTGTAACGAAGGTATTAACAAAACCAGATTTTCTTATGACCAATGTAGGCACATGGTTTTTTTGTTCTATGGGTCTCTGGCAGGGGTGTGAAGGAGGCTGAACAGAAGGGGCCGTGGAGACTTCCCTAGGGTATAACTTTGATCAAAGCTGTTAAGGAGTGCTTTACAGAGATCTGCTCTACGTGAAACATCACTGAGGTGATGCTGAACCATGCTGTGTTCCCCTTTTTGAGGAAGGCAGTTCCAGCTGCAAAGAAGGCTGTAATTTGGACCTGGAGGGAATTATGAACTGGCAGGTGGCTTCATATCTTAGTGCTAGAGTGCTTCTTCCAGGAGGTACCTGGCATCTCCAAGTACAGGGCCGGGAAGGACTCTCTGAGAAGCATGGCCAGTCCGTGTGGACAGTACAGCACTAGATATTGCCAATGGTTTGACTTTGTATAAGGGAACTTCTTGCACTCATAATTTGCATGCAGGAGGTACCACATTTATTCTCTGGCATTTCAAAGTAAAATGATTAGCTAAGCAAGACAATGCTTAGACCTCTGCCTGTAACAAAGTCTAGCCTAATCTAGCTTCCTGTTTTGAGTCTAGTAAAGGCAGGCTGGTAGACTGGGCCTATCCTCAACTCTGGTGCCTAGGCAGGTTCAAAAACAAGCTGCATTGGCCTCAGTCTTCAAGGCAACAGGTGAAATTGCCACAAATTTCAGCCCATCACCAGCAGAGCCACCATCCTTGGTGCTCCCCCCACTTGTGTGGAAGCCAGCGCTAGGCTGGGGGATCCTTTAACTGCTCAGAGGGGAGCAGCAACTGCACTCAGCTGAGCAAAAGATGCAGAGGGAGGAACAAGCTGTATCAGCGCTGATGCAGATTTTTTCTCCCTCTGTGCACTATGAGGGCAGAATGGGATGATGGTTTCACAAACACTCGCTGGAGGAAGTCGCTAGTAAAGGGACTCGGAAGCGGCTGTTTCACCAGCTTGGTGAACGAGACATCGCAGTCTGCGCCTCATACTGCTCCTGGATGATATATTAATAATATATCGCCCAGGCCTAGAACAAGCCTCAGAACTCTGGCGGCATCAGCAGTTTCAGTGATACTTTGCTTTTGTGCATCATTGAATCTGGAAACCTGAATGACACATGAAGCCCTTGCTCCTAGAGATTCTAACCTAAACACTGAATTGGCTTTGGTGGTCTTGAGCATGGATAGGCAAACTATGGCCTGGGGGCCGGATGTGGCCCAATCGCCTTCTCAATCCGCCCCGCAGACGGTCCAGGAATCAGTGTGTTTTTACATGACTAGAATGTGTGCTTTTATTTAAAATGCATCTCTGGGTTATTTATAGGGCATAGGAATTCATTTTCTTTTTCCCTTCAAAATATAGTCCGCCCCCCCCCCCCAAGGTCTGAAAAAGGTTGCTGACCCCTGGTCATGACCTTAACTTCTGCACCACTAAAAGCGGATTCTGAAAGCTCTGGAAGGTTTATGTGTGGCCATGCTAATTTATATAAATGGACGTTTTACCTGTGCCTACTTCCAGTACTAATTCCTGTTCAATAGGCATCACTTATCTAACTAGGCTTCAGCTAATCTGGTGGTTGCCAACCATTGTGGACCAGTGGGCAGCAGTCACAAAATGGTTATGGGGAGAACACAAAATGGCTGCCACATTTAAGAGACGGGAACAAAATGGAGGCGAGGGCCGGTGCCCAGTTCTTGCAGCCAACGAAACGCGGGCAGAGGAAAGGCCATGTCGGTGCAAACACAAACTGAGCAGGAACAGCAAACAGCTTCTTGTGTCGGTTTTTGAGGCCATCAGGCAGGCAGGCAAACAGCTTCTTGTGTCACTGATCCCTTTTGCAGGTGTTGTAACAGGTACTCGCAGGCACACTGGCAGCCTTGGCTGTCACACCGGCAAGTTCTGAGCTACCGCCTGCCCTAAAGTGCGGTCCATACATTCAAGAGACCAAAATTTGTTTGAGATTTGGTGGCGTCAAAGCCAATTTCCTTGGAGGTGGTATCTGGGTCCCTGCTAATCCTTTAGTTAGCATGCGTGAAGTCCAATGAAATCAGTTATGTGCCATACATCCATAATTCTGTGAAATCAACATGGGTTCACAGTAGCCACAGTTTGCATATATGTTTAAATAAACTATATATCCTAAAGACACCACAGACTGCTGTGCCTCTCCGAAAAAGGAACACAGACCCTGGGTAAAGCATCTGTAACTCCTTGAACAGCACAAGAAGAAGGGGTGTGTAATATGTTCCTGGGGCCTGTAAATCTTGGCTCCTGTAATCTCTGGGGCCTTCTTGTTTTTAAGGAAAATGGTGCTGCTCTCTTCCCCATCTTGCTGCCATACCCTGTTTGCTTTTGCAGGAACTGAGGAACTCTGGGACCCATGGCTCTTGGAAGGGCGTGTCTCCTGAAATCATTCTCTCTCTGTTCTGTTGGAAAGCCTGCTTCAATAATTCACTGTTCAGAGTACTGTCTGTTCTGATTTAACACTAGTTCTGATCAAATCTCACAAGATTGTTCTAAAAACCTGGGCTAGCCTATATGCAGGGAAACAAGGCTGCATAAACCGCTCCAAACACAATGAAGTATGTTTCTCCTTTCATTCAGAATAAAAATCTTGAGGAAGGCAGCATTGAAGACAAAAGCAAAAGCAACAGTAAAATCTACTCTACAAGCATATTCCACAAAATACCAAAGATCATTTTGCTCAACCCCACCCCACCCCAAAAACCCCACCGAAAACAACACAAGAGTAAATTTGTGTGTATCATTCTTTTGGGAACACAGTGCATGTGCTCCTATGCACCATGCTCTTTATTGCACATCACTGAATGAGACAGAATCCTTCCATTGCACAACAGCACCCTCCAGTGGGAGGTGTCTGGTTTGGATACAATCTGAAGACAGGCTATCTGTCTGTCTGCCTGTCTATCTACCTGTCTATCTATCTATCTATCTATCTATCTATCTATCTATCTATCTATCATCTATCCACCGGGGGGGCGGTGTCTTCCAGCCTCATTGTGGCTCTGTTCCAGGGTGCCAACACTACTACTTCTCCAGGGGCGCATAGTTCAGCAACTTTTCAATCAAATCCACGTGTGACAGGAGCATCCTCCGACAGCAGTAGCGCTTCAGGCCAAGGGCGTCCAACGCATCCCTGAGAGAGGGAACGGAAAAATGAGTGGGTGGCCTCAAGATTTTCTCTCTCCCTTTCTCTTTCTCCTGACTCGGATTGCCAACCTTTCTGTGGCCCTCTGCTCCTGTGCCTTTCATCAGCAGCCTGCTCTGGACTGGAGACACAGATAAACATCCATGTCCTGTGTACTGAGTTAGCCAGTTTTATCCAATTTATGCCGCAATCAGAGGGCAGCAGCCCTGTATAAGGAAATGTGTAATGTTTTATTATGTTTTTGTACATGCTGGAAGTCGCTCAGAGTGGCTGTGGCAACTCAAGTCAGATGGGCAGGATACAAATAAAACAACAATAACAACAACTGGAAGGAGTCCAGAAGCCATTTATAGAGATGGGGGAAAGCAGACCATTAAAACGTTACAGGTACACTGGTACCTCAGGTTAAGTACTTAATTCGTTCAGGAGGTCCGTTCTTAACCTGAAGCACCACTTTAGCTAATGGGGCCTCCTGCTGCCGCTGGAGCACGATTTCCATTCTCATCCTGAAGCAAAGTTCTTAACCCGAGGTACTATTTCTGGGTTAGCAGAGTCTGTAACCTGAAGCGTATGTAACCCGAGGTACCACTGTATACTAAAAGGTTTCATCCAAAAAAGTCATGTCATAAAAATTATTATTATTATTATCTGTGATAACAGGATGGGGGGCTAGAGAGAAAAACAAGGTAGAAATCCTAGAAGATACAGCAAAGAGGCAAACCTGTGGACTCACCCTTCTGTGTATTCCGCCTGCAAGAGGCCCAGGTAGGCTTCCCACTTGTTGCCCACGACTTTCCCGCAGGTGAAGCACCGAACTGGGATGATCATTGTGAGGTGGCCTAAAAAGGAATATATTTGGGGGAGGGAGAAACAGGAAGAGAGGCAAGTCACCCAGGTTTCTTCCCTCTCTTCCCACCAAACCTTCCTGGGCTACCTAGCTATTCTTAGTGTTGCAGGAATTTCTCCGTTAACATTAGTTTACAGCAGGGGCCCCCAACTTGAATAAAATATTGTGGGGGTCCAGGTAAGTCCTGCCCCCACATAACTGATCACAGGATGAAGTGCACCCACACCGTTTGAATGGGAATACTCATCAACTTTGGGGGCGCCAGGCCCCTCAAATATTTTATTGTGGGGGACTCCAGCTCCCACCAACCCCAGCTGGCCTGGCCAATGGCCAAAGGTGATGGAAGCCGTAGGACCCCCCCATCACCACCATCATCGTCCAGCCACGGGTTAACTGCTCTTGCTGCAAAGGTGATCGGGAGGTAAAAAGCCCACACATCTTAGGTTAAGGCCACGCCCTCACCCCCGGCTTTTACGCTTGCAAACAGCTTCAGGGAAGGCTGAAATTCAACAGGTGCTGCTTCCCTCTGTTACTGCGTCTTCCCCCACTCTCTCTACAAGCTTCACCGGGTGAATCTCTGCCTCTCGTGCCCTTGGAGCTGTCCCGAACAGCCTTTCGCTCCCCTAAGCGCTTCCCCCATTCCTGCTTCCCCCTTCGGGAAGTGGGGGCGGCCCTCGCCCTCCCCGGATCTCTCACTCCCCGGCCCCACACATCCACTTTTTCCCGCCAGCTCGGCTCTCCCCAGACCTCCCTCCCTCCTACTTGCCATCCTTCCCCCTCGCCCTCCTCCCTGGCCGACCCTTCTCCCCGCCGCTCCCCACCTTCCTCTCGGCCTCGGCCGCCTTCCTCTCTCCCGGGGCTCCCTCGTGGTTCTGGCGCAGCAGCGAGGCCGAGGGCTGGCTTCTTCCGCTGCCCGCAAGAGGGAGACACAAGCTCCGCCGCCTCCGCCGCCGCAGCAGCAGCAGGAGGAGGAGTCCCGACGGCAACGCCGCCCCTTCCTAGCGGAGCCCAAATTTCTTCCCCTTATAAGCGGCAATCGATCTGCCAGAGGGTCATCTTGTTGTTGCTTACATCCTCGGGATCTTCGCGTTTATCCAAGTTTTTTTCTTTCTCTCCGCCCCTCTATCTTTCTTTGGATTTACGCGTTTATCCAAGTTTCCCCCCCCTTTTCTCCGCCCCGCAGATCTTTCTTTCTTTCTTTCTTTCTTTCTTTCTTTCTTTCTTTCTTTCTTTCTTTCTTTCTTTCTTTCTTTCTTTCTTTCTTTCTTTCTTTCTTTCTTTCTTTCTTTCTCTCTCTCTTTCTCTCTTTCTCTCTTTCTCTCTTTCTCTCTTTCTCTCTTTCTCTCTCTCTCATCCCGCCTGAGGAAGAATTCTGGAGAACTCGGAAGTTTGCTTGGTAATTTCATACATTTTTGCTTGGCGCAAATATAGGCATTTGCCCCCCAAATTTGGAATTTTTGCGCATGCGGTTTAAATTTTGAGAGTGATGCGCATTCTCTCTCCCCGAAATAATGATACCTGGCCTGCTTACAGGGTTGTTGTAAAGATTGTGGCATATTTATATATATATAGGGGGTTGACAACAGCCACCATCTCAAACAGGGGTTTATTCCGAGGTAACGGTCCTCGCTTGTGAAATCCTGAGCGCTGCCCCGTTACTTTGCTGTGCCCCCGCTTCCCGCAACTGCTATTTGACAAACTTTCTGTCTACCACACGGGGGTCTTCATATTGCAAAGCGCACGGCTTCCCCCAAACAATCCTGGGAACTGTAGTTTACCTTTCTCATCGCTACAATTCCCAGCACCCGTAACAAACTACGGCTCCCAAAATTCTTCTGAAGGAGAGAATGTTCTTTAAACGCATGTGATGTGAAAGGGTGAATCAGGATTGAATGAAGGTGCGCTGGAATTTTGACGTGTGAACGCTGCTGGAGAAGACTCGTGTGCACGGGGAGCACAAAACCCACAATAAACACCCACTTGGAAGCTGGCAATGTGGAAGGTACAGAAGCGAAGTACTTTACTCCCGAAGTTGCTCCCAGAGTAACACAACAGGAGGTGCTCTCGGAAGTGCTTTGAGCAGCTGGAAATCTGAGGCTATCTGTCACGTGCAGCCTGTGTTGGCGTTTACTTAGAATTGTAAACTTGGGAGGGACACGGAGGGTCATCTAGCTCAACCCCCTTGCAATGCAGGAATCTTTTTGCCCAACGTGGGGATGGAACCCACAACACCCTGAAATCCAGTCTCTGCAAGCATGTTTTAACACCCTCCCTTCCGCGGGGGCATAATTTGGAAACGTCTCGGAAGCAGAAAGAGAAGTTATTCACCAATGTCATACAAGTCTACTCCGAAGTAAGTCTCACTGAGTCCAATAGGACTTGCCGTACTGAGACAGGAATGGAACAGAATCCTGAGCCACACGTTTCTGATGTTAATGCGGTACAACTGAGTCGCTTTTCATTGTCCTTTTTTGCGGGGGAGGGGGAATGTTTAAACAAGAACAGGGGTTCAAATCCGACTGGACGTCTTTGTCTCGAATAGAAACCCGTTTCCCTCCCAGAGCCCCCTGGGCTCCTCCCCACAGTCTCAAACACGCCCCACATTACTGCCCCCCTTTCTCCCCTCCCATTTCCTTCCCCCTGTCCCGTGCTGGAATTTGCTCCCCCTCCCTTTCCATCCTGCATCCCATCAGAGGACAAGCAACTTGGAAGAGGTCTAGGTGTCTGGGAGGGGGGCTCCCGCCCCAAATCCGCACTCCCGCCCCAAAGTCTCCTGCCCCGAGATCAAGGTGAGGGGCGCACGGGAATGTATTTATAATGGGGGGGGGGGAGGGGAGGGATGTGTCGAACCAGGGATATTTTGAAGGGTATAAAAAGCAGGAGGAGACTCTCTCTTGGGGGGAGGGGATGATTTCTGCTGTATTGCAATATTTTTTCTGGGTCCCATAGAACTGATTCTGCCCACCCCAAAGTCTCTTACTGCAAGATCGGGGGGGGGGGGCAGGGAGAGATTTGGCAGCTGTAGTTAGTTCCTTCCCTCCAGAGGTATTGGTACTTTGTTGAAAGAAAGACGCAAGAAAGAGATCCAAAGGCTCCTTTCATGTTATTTTGCTTTTCTCCCATTTGGTGCCCCCCCCACACTTTAGGGAAATAATTTAAGGGAGAGCGGGAATGGGTGTGCGTTTTAAAAGCCCATCACAATTTTATGGGTTATTTACTGTAAGGCATATATTTTCGACCAGTTCAGATCCGGGAATTAAACATTCTTGTTAAATCCAGAAGAGGGGGGGGGGGTTGGAGGTTTGGATCTTGAATTGGGAAGGTGGGTCTGGAATGTGGGTTATGATTTTTTTCTACAGAATGGGCTTTGCTGAAAATATGGAAAAGGAACTCTGCGGCAAAAAGGCAAGGAATGCGGGTAAGGGTGGGGTGGGGTAGCATTAGCAGGAAAGACCTACAGGGTGGGGAGCGTTTGACTAAGGAAAACTTGGCAATTTCTTTTTACGTGGTCTGGGGATAAACATTGTCCGTCTTCTTTCTCGCCTTCATGTACCTTCGTCTTCAGCACACATGATAGAGGGGATGTGTTGCCCTACAGGAAATCTGTAATCTGGGCCTGGACAAGGGGACTTTCCCACCCCCTGTTCGTTTGTTGTTTATTTATTTAGCTTTCCCTAAATCAGATAATTTACCTGCTTTCCCCCCACTTCCTTAGCCGCTTCGTCTGAAGGGGATAAATCAACGTTTTCTGTATTTCCAGTTATTTTCCTAAAAAATAAAATTAAACAGTGTTATACTCTTAGTTGTTTTGATACTTAAAACATGGTGCGCTCTCCATTTAAATGGGACAACAAAATAAAATAAAACAGTTCCCAAGCTTGACCGCATTCGTAATTTTTATTGCAGTAATTTTCAAGATGAGGTGGGAAACAGGCAAACCTTTAAAGTTAAAAGTTAAAATAAATACGGCATTGTTCTTTTTAAAAAGCAGAGTATATGAACACTGGGAACCAAAAATAACTCCCTCCATTTTGATGTCCAGAGGTTACGATTGAAGGTTGTTTGTGTTTGTGGGGAAGATTTTGCCATTCTCTTGATAGGCCTCTCAACTTTTTTTGGCTGTTAGGGAGCTGCTTGGATTCAAACTCCCCTCAGTTCTGCCTGAATACACAGTTCCCTTGCTACTGGCATGATAGAGAAAGGACATGAGGGGCTATTGCTCCCACACCCTGCCCTGCAAAAAATCAAAATTATGTCTAATCATTGTCCAGAAGCATATTTATTTCTGACCAGCCTACTGATTCTGCACACTTTAGAAGCCATAGTGAGACAGGGCTGTGTAGTGGTTAGACTGATGGGGCTATCTTCAGGGAGAGACCTGAGTTCAAATCCCACCTCAGCCATGAACTTTTGGCCAGAACTTAGCCCAGCGTACCTCACAGGGGGGTTGCCAGGATGCAATTGGTGAGAGTCCTTTAGCCACCCTTTGCTTTTTGAATAACATAAACAAAAATGTGTACAAAATTGTACAAACCAATGTGCCAGGCCTGAAAGCCATAGCCACCAACTTGTTTGCTATGATTAAAGAGGGTGGTGAGCATTTAAAATTTTCAGTATGTCCAAGAGACGGTCTTTAAACTTTATGTAGAATCCACAATACCATTTCTAATGCTAACCAGGCCTTGACCTGCCCATCCTCCCAGTTAGGTCTAGGAATTTTACCTCGGCCTGTTCGTTTGGGGTCTCCCAACTCTGAAGTGCTCGTTTTTGTCTGCGAAAAGGCTTCCTTTCATATAGCCTAATCACAGTTTGACTCAAGTGGCACGGGGGGGGGGGTGTTTCTCTGAATTCTTTCAGTGAGAGAGACTTCATTTTATTTCATATTGTGTGAGTGACACTGAGTGACACCAGCTTAGTAGTTCTTAATTTTAACAGTTGTATTCTGGTACTCCTCCAAGGGGATCAAGGTGGCATACATAGTTCTCCCTCTTAATTTTTTTAATTATTTGAATTTAAAGGGAATAAAATATGAAAACTCCGAATAAATTGCTTGTGGGATCCAAGCAGACTTTTTCACCTTCCCTCTCCTCGTCTCTCTAGCTCCCTTACAGTCCCAAGCCCCACAGAGCAAATTAGGGGAAGGGAAGGAAGCTGCGGGGGAGACGAGAGGAGGGTGGAATCCTGTTGCATGGACAGCTTTGGGTACATCACTTCAATGTTTTCATAGAGGACCAGGATTGCCTATGAATTTCTGCCAACTGTATTGTAAATGCTCATGTATGAACGTTCCAGAATCACAGCATGTTGCTTTCTTTTGCCCCCCCCCCCTTTCCAGACACATCCACCATGGGGGTCAGCCGCGGCTGCTTGCTGTGCGTTAAAGTGAAGATGTTCGTCTTCAACCTCATCTTCTGGGTGAGTTGCAGCGGTTCTGTGTACCTCCCCTCAGACAAGGTTGTGTGAATGTCAAAAAATTCTTCATTGGATAGCCTTTCCATCTACCTCTGACCTGGGGACTCCCAGGATTAGTGGGAAGGGCTTATGGGCCTGTTATTGATGGCAGGACATTTCTCTTTTAATAAATAAGTAACGCAACAAGTTGCCTTACAGGTTTGTAAGGACGAACAAGATGGAAAGTGCATTTGTGTGTTAAAACGCTGTCATTTTATAGCAAACCAAAAATCTGCCTGTAGACTGCCTGAGAGACCCCGCTCTCCACTATTGGCTGAACCACTTGTGATGTCACAGAAGTTTCATTGGCATTGTAATGGGCAAGGGGGGGGTGTGTCAGCAACAGAATGTTGACAGTTGCTTTATTTGTTCCAATAAAAACTTGGCACGGGATTGGGAGTCAGGAGGAACTAGGTCTTGTTTGTAGGAAGGAGCTGAACTGAGAGCTTTTGCAGCTGGTGAGTGGAGACTCAGCCAATCATCTCTTCCACAACAGCATCCTGGCCGGAGGGGGGAGGGGGTACCATCAGAGGTGGGGAACCTCAAGTCATGCACATCTCTCCAAACCTCTCTACTTGACCCCCAGGACTCTGCCCAAGCCACACCCCTCACTAGCCTTGATCTTCACCCTCCTCTAGTGATTCTACATGCTTCGCATGTGTCCCCAAACAGTGATAATAGCTCTTCTTGGTGTGAGCTTGCCTTCTCTCCCCATAGCTCGGCGGCTGTGGGGTGCTCGGCGTGGGCGTATGGCTGGCTGTGACCCAGGGCCGCTTTGCCACCTTGTCGTTCTCGTTCCCGTCTTTGTCGGCAGCGGGGCTTTTCATGGCGACTGGAGCCATCATCATGGTTGTGGGCTTCCTCGGATGCTTGGGGGCGGCCACAGAGCACCGTTGCCTCCTACTGACGGTAAGAGGTATCTCTCTACTGGGTGTTACACTGGGGGGAGCGGGGGGTGTGAGTGTGAGAGACTCGGATGAAATTTGTGCAGAGGCGTCTAATGAGATCTTTGGTAGGGGAAGGTGCCAGGCAGAGAAGTGGGCAACTGACTTAATTCAATGCAAGAATGCTCAGCCCTGCTTTGGAGCATCACTAGGAAGCAGAAAAGTGCATTTCTGAGATGCTGTGGACAAGATGGGGTCCAAGAGGTGCATTTTTCTGTGCATAAAACCATTGGGAGCAGTAACATAACTTCGCTTGTGGGCCATCTTGCTTTAGATATGTTGTTGTTTTCAACTTTTCTTCCTGATTGTGACTTAGCTGCCTGGCTTGAGCGATGCAGAGCTGTGGGTTCTGCATGTATCTTTCAGCCATGCCAATGATCTCTGCTTGCAGCGGCAACTTGTGCTACTCTGTGGGTGGCTGGGAAGAAGGAGGGCTTGCAGGGTTAGTTGAACCAGAGGGCCTGATGGCATGTATATGATCCTGTGACTGCAATCAAGTATGGAACAGAGAGAGAGGGGGGTGCGGTAGGAAGTGGGGGCACACTTTGTTCAGAGATGCACACATCTGTAAACACAAAACCGTGTTGTATGAGGCTTTCTCCTTCTCCCTGGGATTGCTGATTTGGGTATCTCTCTTCCCTAGTTCTTCCTGGTCCTCTCCACCCTCTTCCTCCTGGAGCTGGTTGGGTTGCTGGTTTTTGTCACCTGTAGGGACAAGGTAAGGACCTTCCTCACCCCATATGTAGAATGAGGAATGGTGAGATCCAGCTCATTTGGGCAACCTGCAGTCTGCAGGCCACATGCGGCCATCACAGGCCTGCAGTGCAGCCCACGCCCCTTGCCACTGCTGCGTGCAGCCCTGTGTTCCTTTCCCCTGAAAAGGAGGCTTTGCATTTTAGCAAGAGATCTAAGGGGACAGTTCTCAAGCTACCACTGTGCTGCTCCCAGGTCACCAGGGCTTTGTAATGCACACTGGTACAAGATAGTTTACTTATAATACTGTCAGCTCCCTGTAGCATCTGTGCTCTTAACAGATGTGTGTGCAGAGAGGAAACTGATTCAAACCATGAGCCTGTCCCGATTCTTGTGGAATGAGGAAAGAGTCCATTGTATAGACCTCGTGAATCATCATCCTGCACCTCCCCGCCACACCCCATATACTTCTTCAAACTTTGGGGTCTGCCAAGCCTGCTGATACTTTCCCACTTGTTAATGGATGGTGCCATTTTTGGCTACATTAGGATCTACACTCAGACATTGAGTTTGCTTGTATCATGTATGCGGAACAGTTGCAGTGTGGATAAAGTTATTTGAATTACATGCTTTCTTAAGATAGCAGGTTTTAATTCATCTTGGAATTTGGAATATTGCACCATTTCATTTCGGGTGGTTATCTTCCAGAAAGAGGTCTGGAACCCACGGAATTAGGAAGTGAGGGAAAAGAGAAGGGAAGTTCAAAGAAGAGTGGGGGCTGGACTTCAAACTGTTGGAGTGAACTACTTGGCTACTAGTCTCCACCCCTAACTTGAACATTGGAGGGCTTCCCAATACTCCTCCGGTTTGGAGAAGTTTAGAAGAAAAATGGCAGGGCAGGGTTTTCCATCCAACTTTGAGTAAGCACCATGAGGGTTGTGTTCGCCCCACCAAGCCAAAGTCACAATCTAGTCTCTGCATCACTCTTACCACCACACACACAGGTGCTGCTGGTCCATTGGGTGTGCTTATTTTGTCCTTTCTCTAGTTTGATAGATATGCCCAGTCCAATCTGAAGGAAGGACTTCAGCTGTATGAGACAGAGGGAAATGTGGGTTTAACCAGAGCATGGGACGTTGTGCAGAATGAGGTGAGTGTTACACACACACACACACACACACACACACACACACACACACACACAGTTTACAGTACTTCCAACTGGTCATCAGTCACATCCTAGCAAATTCAGGATGCTCAACTAAAGCTGATTTTGAGTTCTCACGCAACAAACCCACTTCCCTAATAGATTGGGATATTTTTGCAAGAAAGAGGTGGGGGAAAGGCGGTAGGAAGTGTGGGATGGCGCTTGCATCATGCATTGCCATCTAATCTGCCCACAAACAGGTCATCTGGAAGCGAATTTAGAGAGCTAAGAAACAGCCAGGGAGATTTCCCCCACTTTAAGCTTCCTCATCCTATTTTGGAAGAGCACCCCCCCCCCGTGTGAGACTGATTTCTCCCCTTGCTTCCCAGTTTCGCTGCTGTGGGGTGCAGAACTACACAGACTGGTTTGAGGTCCGCAACAGAACGTGGGTTCCCGAGTCCTGCTGCTTGCAGCAAAGTGACATCTGCCAAGTGGACAGCGCCAGCTGGTGGAAGGAGGTGAGACAGCAGCAGGAGTTGCCCTCAAGGAAGAGAGAATCCCCTACGGCTGTGGGTTCCAAATTGGGTTGTCCGCTGAAGCCCCCTCCAGGAATGCTTGTGTCCTGAGCAAGTGGCAAATGGCTAAATGCAGGGTCCAATTACCAAGGCTGGCCTGCACTAAAACCCTCCAGCAGACCTCTCTCTCGGAGCTGTTGAGGTTGAGAGGGCCTTTGACACTCTGTCCTGCGACAAAAGTATCAGCTTCTGGCTTTTGACTGTGGATTCTCATCTCCCTCTCTGACCATACAACAAACTCAAAATTACTTTTGTGCTGTTCTAACTTCATGGCTTATCCCAGTGAATCCTGAGAATTGTCACTCAAGGAGGTGCTGAGACAGAGGTCTCAGAGGTCTGAGACACTCTGCTTTTAACATTTTGTGCATTAAATGTTGAGATGTCCCAGGAAGGAGGGAATGATGAAACCAGAGGGGGAAGGGGTTCCTAGTCTTTGGTGGCCTATGAACCAGCATGACTTTTATGAAGCCCCCCAAAATTTCAAGACTAGCTACTCTGTGTGTCTTCTCGCCGGTAAGCGGCCTAGCCCAGTCCTCTTCTGATGTTTCAACCCAACTGAGTTTTGGTGACGGCTGCAGCGAAATCTTTGATTTGCTTCATTAATGCTGCTGCTCAAAGCTGTCGTGTTAATTTAACTCATCTTTTTAACTGTGAGATTTTCTTGCTCTTTTTTTGAGCGGGATGGCATATCTGCTTTATGATTTAAGGTTGTTTACACTTAAAAGTCGCTAATGAGAAGCAGGCTATAAATATATGGGGGGGGGGGCGACAACACCTAGTCCAGGCTGTAGTGTGGATACATCCTATTTTATTTAGTTATCTTCCTCCCCTCCCCAATATATTTTACTCTCAAAAGACTTACATAAAAGGAGAGTGGCAGTCAGCCTATTAGCGTGACCAGTTACTAGCCTGGGTTGCTGCAGTTTTAACGATATAGGCAAATTAGACAGGTTCAGAAAAGAGCACTGAAGATGACCCGCTGCATGGAAAATAAACCTGGGAAGAAAGGTTGAAGGAACGGGGTATGTTGACAGACTGAGAGGGGTGTGTGTGTCATAGCCCTCTTTGAGGAGAAGTGCTGTCACATAAAGCAGAGGCAGGGAACTTCAGGATCAAATGCAGCCTGCCAGGCCTATCTGTCTGTTGAAATTTCCCTCAGCCTCATCCCTCACTGGTGCTGCTTCGTATCTAGAGTGGTTTTGCCTGACTGTAGTACGTCCTTGAACTCTCCTAATGCCTGTTGCTTGTCTGGATGGAGGACAGAGGGGTGACTGTGCAGAAACCAGTCTAGTTACTGTACAGTGGTAAAATTTACTTTCACTCCTTCACCCATCCTAGCCTGAAGCTCCCAGATAGTTGCCAAGAAGAAAATGCAGCCCTCCTGCTGGCAAAGGTTCCTGATGCAGAAGAAAGGCTTGTTCACTTCAGCCCAGTGGATAAGAAGGGGGGACACTTTAAGTTATAGGAGCTGATTTGGGCTGAATATTCAGTTTAATACTCAACCCAAATATTCAACTGATTGATGGCAAGCGCAGTTCCACAATGGAACAAATGACCCAGAGTTCCTACTAGAAACAGCTTGCATGTTAAATAAACGTTAGATTAAATGGAAGATGACATTTTTTGGGTGCACAGGAGTGTGATCAACCCAGATCGGAGGCACTGCCTCTTCTTGCCAGTGCACTCTGGTGACCATGTTTGTTTTGTGCTCTATTCCCCTAAAGCCCTGTTACGAGAAGGTGAAAGGCTGGCTAGGAGAGAACATCTCAGCCATGGGCATCTTTGCCGCCTGCATCATTGTTGTCCAGGTGAGCAGGAAGGAACAGCCATGGGAGGGGACACGCCTGACCTGAGCAACTGCTGGGGCCGCTCTGGTGCAACAACACACGTGCCACCCATTACCATCAGCACAAGAACGGAAGGTGGGGTTGTCTGCAGGGGACCACAGAATAGGAGGAAGCTATTCTTTCCAACACTGGCCATGGTTCCACAGGGAGTAAATAAATAAATTGGAAGCAACACGTAAGCTGGTGCAATCTGTGCTTTCAAAAGGCATCCCCCTTTAGGAGAGAAGACTGTCCAGGAGGATGGTTTCCTGACTGGGAAAAGACCACATAGAAGCTGCCCCTGCCACCTCCAGCTTGTACAAAATGGGCCAAGAAGCAGGGGACTGGGAAGCCAGAAGCCAGGGCATTGGCTCATTTTTAGAGTCTACGCAGTTAGCCAATATGGGGCCTTTTAGAAGTTGTGGACTACAACTCCCATCAGCCGCAGGCAGCATGGCCAGAGGTCACAGGTGATGCGAGTTGTAGTCCAAGATATCTAGAGGGCAACCCATTGGCTACACCTGGTCTACACTGACAGGCAGAAGCTCTCCAGCCTTTTAGACAGCC
This sequence comes from Podarcis vaucheri, assembly GCF_965113315.1. Taxonomy (NCBI): domain Eukaryota; kingdom Metazoa; phylum Chordata; class Lepidosauria; order Squamata; family Lacertidae; genus Podarcis; species Podarcis vaucheri. The sequence continues at coordinate 21,148,132 of NC_138751.1, forward strand.
CTGCTTGGAGATCCTGGGTGGTTGGACCTGAGACCTTATGCTCAGCCTTCCGACATTTTAGAGGCAGTGGCAAGGAGGGGAGTTCAGGAGGCAGCATCTTAATTCCAATATTGTAAGGAAGTGACATGCTGGGCTGGGACTCTTCCGCCCCCACTTTTTTTGTTGTCTGTTTGACCTTCTTTATGTCTCTCCAGGTCTTGGGCATCGTTTTCTCCATGCTGATGTACTGCCAGGTGCGGCGGGCGGAGAAATACTACGACTGAGCCCCATTCTTCATGCCTCCGTCTTTGTGGCTCAGAAGCAGCACCAAGGGGATTCCTAACTCCTTTAGGGCACCCACTTTCCCTTGCTTCCTCTCCCTTTCACTTTCTTCCTTATTTGAGAGCCACAGGCCTCTTGCTAAAGACCATTCCTGCCCTTAGGCTCTTGCCATATCTGCTGGGAGAGGAAGATACCCCCCTTCCTTCTGAAGGACCTCGTTTTTTGCTAAATCTTTTATTGTGCGTACCTCTTTTCAGGCCTAGAGTGGGATTATATTTCCTTTCACCTTAGCCTACATAATCCCCTATCCCAACCCTATATTTTACATCGTGATCCTGACACCTACCCACCCTTTGCCCTTCAATCTTGTTGCTTTTGTATATAACAGAACTATACCAAGCACCAATAAAGCAATTAATCCCTTTCAGTCACTCTATTTATTTCCTGATGCACATTTGTATTTTGGGTTAGGGGTGAAGAGTGACAGCTGCTCAGAGTTCTTCATGCTAACTCTCCATCAGCCCAAATGGCAAGTGATTTTACGAACGAAGCGATCTCCTCTTTGAGGGAGGGGGGATATAAACAGAAGAGGGAAAATATATAATGGGGCATGTTTCTCCCCCTCCTGTTTTCCTCCGCTCACAGGTCTGGATGAAGGTAGCTGGTGGTACAGGAAGAGGTCTTCCACAAAGGCCTGCCATCCCACCACCTTTCTGGAGATGTAACTCCCCCCCCTTCTAACTCACTTCCTGTCAATCAGACAATACAGCAAAAGAGTTGGTAAAAGACAGCTTTTTTTTAATTATTATTATTATTATTGGCTTGTAGGTTTGCAGGAAGGAGAAAAAACAATACATCCTCTCCCTTCCAATTCACCAATCATCTTTGGACAAAAATATAGGGCCAGGGCCACAAAGCGCCCTTGAAAAATCTGATACAAAAGTATTATGCTGGGGCAGCGAGGGGGTGGGTGGAAGATAAACGGAGGGGTTGTAGGTGACTCCTAGAGCCGCTTTTACATCCCGCCTGCCATGAGAGCAGCCTCACCTTTGCACCACCCCTCCCCCCCAAGAGGGAAAAAAGGACCCTGAAGTACCGCTCCTGGAAATTGGGAGAGAGCTATGCATGGGGGAAAGTGGGGGAGGGGGAGGTGGGGCAAGCACAAAACGACAGGATTCCTTCCCCCACCACTGCTGCCCTGCTCTACAAAGGGTCAGTTAGGTCAAGTGTATAGACAAACCCAGCTTATGTGCAAAGGATATTTTAAGACACTTATTTTGGGAGGAAGAAAGCAAAAAAAGAGGGGGGGGCTTGGGGAACTGACAAAGGGAACCCACCGCAGCCAGATGCTGGGATAGATTGGAAAGGTTGATGGTGGTGGCAAGAACAGATATGGGGGTGTATTTGTTGTCATTATCCGTCCGTAGTGTTCCATTTCCCTCCTCTATGTGTCAGGGACCCCTCTCAGAAAAAAACAACTGTACCTCCTCAATTAGATAGGACAGAAGGGGAAAGTGGGACAGAATTTCTGGCGTGGAGAGAACGGGAGACAATTGGACCCTCCACACCAGCTGTAGTGTAGAGATTGAGGTCATCACTTTAATTTAAAGCTTGTGGGAGCTCAGAAAGGATAGGGTGGGAAAAGAGAGGGTAGGGAATTCGAGCTGTATGGCTTGAGGGGCGCTTCCAACCCTGTCCACCGATTTGGATTGGGGGGGGGAGGAGAAATAAAAGGGCACAAACAGAGGAAGGGGCGGGACAGAGGGCCACCAGATCCATTAGTATTTCCGCTGTAGTTTCTGGAAGTCGCTCGTGTTGAGGCGCGGCCGAGGCAGGTCCCCAAACATCTCTGTGCCATCTGACACCCTCAGCACCAGAGCTCGCATGCTGGCGGCAATTTTCTCCAGGTCGGGGGACGAATGCTGTATTGAGGAGCAAGGGAGGGGAAGCGAGGTGGAGAAGTCTTCATTATTTCTCTTAAATAATTACACAAGTCAGCAAAACTAGACCGCTCCCATCCTACATCTGAATTCAGATCTCTACCTAGAAGAGCTTTTCGACAGAAGCTCCCACTGGAAGTCTGGAGGTTCTGCCACCCGACTTCCAAAGTCTATGCATTCTACTCTAAAACATACGACTCCAAATTGAGACTCAGTGTATTTCTTTTCTTCTCTGTTGTCAATGCTAATAACACAGAACAATATAAAGGCATCAGGGCAGTGCGTGACAAAATTAAGCACCATTGAAAAAATAACAGGTCAATCAAGGATGCTTTAAGCCACCATATAGGCCTGGTGGTATAAGAAGGTATTCCAGAAACACCTGAAAGTTAATGTTTTTTTTGGGGGGGAGGGGGAATCTCCCAAATCTCTGCTGGAAGTGTGTTCCATAGCATGGGACTGGTGACACTAAATGGCCAACTCCTAGTGGAAGCCATTTGGCCTTTTTTGTAATCCAAGATACAACCCCTTCCTTGAGATCCTTCACCTACTTTGATTTCTGGCTCTCACTAGTTGCAAGCAGCTCCAGCACCCAGCTTGCCCCCTAAGTCTCCCTCTTCTCCATCAAACCGGTCTCAGGCGTTATCCTTTGCTCAAGCACCATTAAAAAAAACACCATTGCTGATTTTCGCATAAAGTACACATCACACAATTGTCTGCCAAAACCATGAGGAGGGTGAAAGGGCTGTGGAGGACTTACAGGCCTCACCTCGCTCACTTCTGACTTCTCTCCCGTTGGCCACACACATTCAAAGCCAATCTTTGCAATCGTAAGAACTTGATTTTTAAAGAAAGCAAAGCGAAGCTGAGACTCGCCTGGGGAATTAACGCAAACGACATTCATTTCTGTGCATTCAAGCTGCAGCCACAGGATATGCACAGCCCCAGCCACTTACAAAAGCTACAGTGACACCTGTAGGAACTGGGGGGGGGGGTGTTGAACTTTTTGCAAATGTGGCCCCAGCATCTTTCCAGCAGCGACCCTACCACCCTGCTGGAAGATGTGTTTTCTCTGGAGCTTACCCACCAGCCGAACCCTACACACCTGTCTTAAAAAGGAAGGGGGAGAGCTCTGGAGTGTATCCCCCCCCAAAAAAACATGTCTGCCTTTCCAATACACACATTCTCAGTTCCTACCCACCTTGCTGTTCTCTTCATCAGAGGATCGCATCTCTTGCCGTTGCTCCTTGAAGCCCCAGATAGGCACTGAGACAGGCAAGGACTTGGCATACTGATGGCTGAGGGGTGGAGGGGCTGTCTGGCCAGGAGCCTCCTCACTTAGACTCCCATCTGGGAGAGAGAAATGGGGGGAGAAAAATGGGTCAGAAGGACGGAAGGAAATAAAAAGAAATGAACCATCAGAAAGTATCCTCCTCCCTAGCTACAGGAGGGAAGGGATAACATCACTCTCGCAGGAACTATGCTACCATTTAGTTCGAATTACTAAAACTAAAGCAGTCTTTCACAAACTTGTATCCTCAGCTGTTGTTGGACTACAACTCCCATAATCCCTGACCACTGGTCCTGCTAGCTGGGGATGATGGGAGTTGTAGTCCAACAACAGCTAAGGACCCAACACTGCAATGAAAAGGTTGTATGTTTTTTACAGATGAGTGATGTTGTTTTGCAGCACCCCATGAAACCTCCAGCTTTTGCTGACATAGCATGCACCTGAGAAGGAAGGTTCAGTTTGGGCCGGGAGAGGCCTGAAGAGAGACTCCGCTACAAGAAGCCAGACATTTCAAGCAAATGTCTCCTTCCTACTGTATAAAGTCCCTGACATGCCTCCCTTATCTTTTGTAAATTTAGCAGTAACAAAAGAGTGTCAGGCTCGCTTCCGGAAGTGTTGAACCAAGATAAAATCTCCTAAACGTTACTCCTTTCCTTTGCCCACCAGTTCTTGCAATTATTAGATCAAGTAGTTCCCAATGGCCTGAGGCTCTTGTCAGAACAGCCTAACATATTTGCTGATCTCTTTTCCCTACTTCACCTGGACAGCAAAATTAGATGCATCTCTAGAAGCCGTTTTGCAAGGTTTTTTAGACAGACTCTTCCCGGCTTGCCTTACAGTTTGTAAGATGAACATGGAGCTTCCATGTTCCAAGGCAGTATCTCCAAGTCTGTTGCCGGGTGCTACATCTTAAGAGGTATGTGATATTTGGAGCCAAGTTATCAGGAGGTGGTCTGCCCACTTGCAAGCTTTCCCGAGACATCCGCTTTGACTTTGCTGGAGGTAGAACAAAAGGACTATGGGGACATTTGGCTGGGAAAGGCAATTCGTTTGTCATTAGGATGCACATAACCTCTGCTGCCACCTCCCTTCAAAACCCTGGTAGAATAAAAAAAGTTAATGAATGTATGAAGCAACAGAGCCCTACTCCTTGTACCCATTGTTATTGTATTGTATCCTTCCTCTGAGCAGCTCAAAGCAGCAAGGGTGGAGATTGGGGGGGGTCACCTCTTTTATCCTCATAGACCACCTTCTAAGGTAGGCTAGCCTGGCCCAAGGTCACCCAGAGAGCTTCAGGGCCAAGCAGGGATTAAAACCCAAGTTTCTCTGGTACACTCTCACCACTTTGCTCCTCTGACTGCTGATCCTCTCCCACAAGGAAGATCCTGACAAACAGAGAGGGGATGTGGGGAAAGCTGCTCCCTCAATATACCTATAAAGTCTTGAATGACTCCAGGCCTAATGCAATCAGTAGGGACGTGGGTGGCGCTGTGGGTTAAACCACAGAGCCTAGGACTTGCTGATCAGAAGGTCAGTGGTTTGAATCCCCATGACGGGGTGAGCTCCCGTTGTTCGGTCCCTGCTCCTGCCAACCTAGCAGTACGAAAGCACGTCCAAGTGCAAGTAGATAAATAGGTACCGCTCCAGCGGGAAGGTAAACGGCATTTCTGTGCGCTGCTCTTGTTCGCCAGAAGTGGCTTAGTCATGCTGGCCACATGACCCGGAAGCTGTATGCCGGCTCCCTCGGCCAATAAAGCGAGATGAGCGCTGCAAGCCCAGAGTCAGCCACGACTGGTCCTAATGGTCAGGGGTCCCTTTACCTTTACCTAATGCAATCAGCAGTATCTTGGCTTCTTCCACATTTGCAGTCAACATAGTATGTGCATTGTGGGAAGCTGGCAGAGGGAGTGAAGAGACTAAAGAAAAAAAGTGGGAGATTCAGCTGCCGCTCACCGTCAGTGCTCTCCAGATCAGAGTCGAAGAAAGGCTCATATTCCTGGCTTGGAGAATCCTCGTCCATCACAAACAAACCTGGAAGTTATCAGGAGGTGAATTAAAAACAAAACAGAATTAGATCTCGCTGAGTTGTATGCACAGGGATCCCCTATTTGAACATGAGAAGTAGCCGTTCTGGGACTGCTTATCAAGCGATCAACACAGTCACATCCGGAGAACCCCCCCAATTATACTGGGATCCCTCACTCACTAGTTAGGTACAGCTATATTTTGCTTCAAGTTCCATCTCTCAACTGAGAGATGCAAGTGGCAACTGTAAGCAAAGCGTCTTCCCCTTCCTGTGGCAACTTTAAAAACTAAGAAGAACGCATTTGATCCGGTCAATGGCTCCTCTAACCCAGCATTCTGCTCCCAAGAGGGGCCAACCAGGTGCCTTGTGGGAAACCTACAAGCACAGGAGAAGACTCCCACATGGTGGTTTCCAGCAACTGGTTTTCAGAAGCATTATTATCTCCAGCTGTGGAGGCAGAGAATAGACAGCATGGATCATAGCCATTGAGAGCCCTCTCCTCCAGGAATTTGTACAATCCTCTTTTATGTTTTTCCTTTTTTTATTAAATGTTACCAAAAAAATGAATAGAAAAAAAGAAATAGAAACAATACATAACCATACATAAAAACATTTTGTCTACACAATTTTCCAGAATGCAGACTAGAAGACAAAAGATAAAAGAAAGAAACAAGAAAAAGAATGAAGAGAAAAAACATTTCTCATAATCAATTATTCCAAATTCATACTTCAAACATCACAATATTTAAATCCTAGTTAAAATATTATAAAAGATTTCCACCGCATTCACCACACATCTCTTGGTTATCTAATTCACCTTTACATCTGTTCCTCAGTCACTTCCTTTCCTTATAAATTCTTTCGTAGTCCATCTAATCTTTGTATTCTCAGTATTCTTCACAAGGTTAGTCTAAGCACAACCAAACTTTCATGTTTGATCCTTGTTTGTGTAAATATTCATTTAAGCATTCCCATTGATTCTGTACCATAGTTTTAGATTTATGCCTTATTATATCCGTCAATTTTGCTAATTCCAGATACTCACATAGTTTACTTAACCATTCCCTTTTTGTTGGGATGTTATTTCCTTTCCAGTAACTGGCCACCAGCGTTCTCGCTGCTGTTGATGCGTATAGGAATATGTTAATTTTATCTTTGGGGATATCCTTACTCAAAATTCCTAATAAGTATGCTTCTGCCCTTTTGTTATATGAAACCTTTAATAATTTCTTCATGGATCATTTCCCAGAATTTTTTGATCTCTGAACATGTCCACCACATATGGTATAGAGTGCCCTTCATCTTATTGCATCTCCAACATTTATTACTAATTGATCTATTCATTTTTGCTAGTCTGACTATTTTAAAGCCACCTGGGTCGGTAGCCAATTTTAACAACATATACCTGCGTGGAACTCACCAGATGAGGTGGTGATTTTTTATTTTTAAAAAGTATTTCTGATTTAAGAACGTACCAGAGGGAAAGGGTGGGAGAGGGGTTGCTTTTTTCAGTGCCAAGAGGTACAGATTAAGGGACAAAGCATTTGTGTTCAGTCTCTGAAAAATACCGCATTTCTCATTATTTCCACATCAAAATATAAGCTAAAACGGGAGCTGGGACAGAGCCTGGAAACCTGACACCCAGTTTTGCTACAGTTCCTTAAGGGGCACAGAAGCAATGTTACACGAAAATCGTATTTTTCTGCAATAACATCTGATCGCCAATGTAAGTCAGCAGCCCAGTTTTCTGGGACAGCAACTGGACCAGCACATAGTTAAAACAATGGGATTTACTATTACAGGATGTTAATAGTGGCACCAAACTTTAACGTCTTTAAAAGGGGATTAGACAAATTCATGGAGGATAAAGCTATCAATGGGTATTGGCAGGTGGTGTGTTTTTGGTTTTTAATTTTTTTATTGACACTTTTCAGCATACAATACAATAAAAAACAAACTATTCTAAATAGTAAAAAAGAAAAAGTGAAGGGGAGTGGGGTGGGGTGGGAATACAAAGCCCTCTATCAGGGGTAGATCTTAACCCTTGTCTCACACAAAAGCGGGTGGACCCTCCTAGCTTTCACCTGGGAGCATCCCATTCGTCTCCCAGGCTCCCACCCTGGGAGATCTTTCCTTCCCTGTCTCTCACACAGGGTCTTTTTCTGTTTTCAAACCACCACTCCCACTAAAGTGGTCAATTCCGCAAGTTCTATCACCATAAACACCACTTTGAAACACTTCTGTTTCTAGGTTGTGAGCTTGGGGCTATATTGAAACTTTTTAGGGGACAGATTTAAAGAGTTGAAAATTATACTTTCAAGTATTGCTAAAATGGTGAAGAGCTCCTCTCCCCTTTGGGAAGGCAAGGGTGGTGATGTGCTGTGTGCCTGGATATGGATTCTGATCTGGAAAAAAAGCATTATCCAAAGTTGAGTTTCTGAGAAAGGGCCATCTCCTATTCAGCTGGCAAAAGCAGCACCCTACAAATACTTGTAGAGCTTGAGACCCAACTACTGCGTGTTAGGAAACATCCAACAGGAGTGAAGAAAGCGTTACTTTGGAAGAAGCAGATTCAATGAGAAAGCCACACCAAAATTTCAGCTCATTATCTCGGTTTATTATGTGTGCTCTGAACAAGACTAGTTCATCCTGACCAGAACAGGCAAAATACACAGGATTTTGCAGTGAAGAAAGAAACACCAAGTTTCTAGGAGTTAAAGGCACACTTTCAGCCGTTTTCCACAAAAGGAAATCTTGATATTGCTACGGACAAACCTCAGGCATGGAACAAACCCTTGTTGAGGGTGAAATAATAATAATAATGACTTTAAACCAAGCATTATCCTATGCAGACTGATTCAGCTGAGCATTAGTGCTGCAAAGCCTGCCTTCCTGAATTGAAAGAGGTCTGGTGGTTTCCTCTGGGGACACAGCCACAGCAGAGAATGCTCCAGGCTACTTGAGAAGGGACAGTCCTAGCAGCAGCTCCTGGGAGGCAGGAATAACATAGGACACATTCACACCATTCACACATAACATGGATACTAAAGGGAGCTTAAAGGTAACAACTGAGAGTTGTTAAGAAACCCCTCCTCTTCTCACAGACCTACAATTCAGAGTTCCCTGAGAAGAGGGATTGATTTTTAAATCACGAAGATTTTTAAACTCTGGGGGAGGAGTAGGATCTCACAACAACTTTCATCACCCTAAACAAACTACAGCTCCCAGAATTCTTTGGGGAAAGCCACAACTGTTTCAATGGTATCACTGTGATTTAAATGTATGGTGTGAATGTTGCTTTAATGAATTTACTTCTGGCTGCTATGACTTTTTTGCTTTATTTGTTAAGATGTTGCCTATCACTCCCCGTTTTTAGTGATTATACAGCATTTCAATGATGCTACTAACAGCCACTGTAAGCATTTTAAGGAAAGCCGAGCTAAATATATTTTTTTCCACAAACAAACCACCGACTGCACATAGACGTACCAGTGGTGTCACTGGGATGCTCTCTCCCACCTGGCTGCTCCAATTCTGTCAATGTATTCCTGTCTCCTTCATCGTCTTCCTCTTCAGGCTCCTGGCCTCCAGAAGCCTGGGGCAAGGGCCCCTGGGGGGTAGGTGTCCTGTGTGGGGCAGGCTCATCTGAGGCATTGGTAGAGGGGCAGCTCCTGGAGTAAGACCCATTGGTGGGACCTGGGCGGGGGGCAGAAGGAGGACGGGCAGCATAGGTAAAGGCGGTGGTCTTGTGAACCACCGCAATATCTTCGAGGTAGCGTTGAACGGCATCAGCTAGAGCCCCACTTCCGTGCTGTGCGTAGCTGAAGCCACCAGGGGGTGGGGCCCTGAAGGCGGTGAGCAGCACTATCTCATTGCCTGTCTGACGCCGGTACTGTTCTGCTGCAGCAACCAGGGCCGCCCAGCTCTCCTTGTGGTTATCCGCCATGTTCGTCATCCTACAGGCAAACAAAAAAGAGAAGGGGTACACCCGTTAATGTTACGGAAATAGCAGCTGGGCAAACGTTAAGGGCTTTAGTTGACTGAAATATTAAACTGGCTGAAGTAATATGGATGAAACAGTACTTGAGAGGCAACCCAACAACCTTCCCTTTTGACCACACGCATGGACCGTATTTGAAGAGAATTGCATGCAATTCCTCTTCTAAAGCAGAACCTGCTACCCACTATTTCTGTAAGCGTCTGTATCGAAATAATAATCATTCTTATTAAAGAGCACTGCTGCCTAATCTATCAGGGGCAAACTTTTGCCATTGGGAAGGAAGGCAAACTAGCACATTTAAAGCAGGAAGGGTCAAGAAGCAACGTCTCCAGGGTCCCCAGAAAAGGGCAGGTAGGAAAGGCTACCCCTACCCAGACCCCGGGGGTTCTCTTTTTGGGGGGGTGGGTAGTAGACAGTGGGGTCCTTTCTAACGGGTCGCAGTGAGGGATGGAAACAGGGAGCCCGGACTCCTGGGTTCTGCTCCGGCAAAACGCACGTTCATCTCTTTGAGGGCGGGGGCGGCAGATCACAATATCTCCAGACAAACAACGCTAACGGGGGGAGGAGAAAGAAGGGGGGCAGAAACAGATACCTTCCCCCTCCCCTTCCAAGAAGGGCTCCAGAGGGAGGGGGGGAAAGGGTTGCATTACCTGCCAGCGCCTCTCAGTTCTTCCTCCGCCGAAGCCTCCCCACCCCCCTCGGGGGCCACCACTCGGAACCGTGACCTCTCACCTTTGACCCTCCCCAAGACACTTATGGGCCCCCCTCCTCCTCCAAACAACAACCGCCTCCTCCTCCCCCCGGAGGCCCCGCCCACTCTCTCTGCCCTCACAAGGCATGAGAGAGGCGCCCGCACGTTTCCCGTTACGAAGATGGCAGAGCTAAAAGAGCGCAGCGCCCCCTCCCTCCCTTTTAAGGGCCTGAGGGGGTTTTTCATGCCCGATTCAAAGATGGAGGCCGGAGAGCGAGGGGCTGGCCCCGCCCGGGGCTACGGAAGGCGCCTTCTCCTCAGGCAGTCCCTGCCGCGCTCTGGGAGGGGGGGAGGGGGTTGCTCTCAGGTAAGCGCGCGCAGGGCAAGGCCGCAGCCGAGAGCGCCCTTCCTAAAAGTGGGCCGGGGGCTTCGAGGCGCTCCGTGCAAGGATGGAGGAGGAAGAGGAGGCTCGGTGCTGCCCCCTTGCGAAAACGGCGCTGCCATTTAACTTCACTCAGGCCTGAACGGCCATTAATAACGGGAAAGCCGCCCATCCTTTTTTTCTTGGGCGCTTTTCAGCTTGGTGCCTTCGGGACAGAAGCTACACTTCGCGCGGGGAGATTCCGTACGCGGAGCACTTCCGGTTTAGCCCGGAAGTGAGTGAACCATTGCGAACAGTGTGCGTCGCTCTATCCTTTTCCTATCTCTACGCGTAAATGGCGTTCGCCTTTACCTTTACCTAGGGAGCGGTTGCCCCTCCCGCTGTAGTCCTTTGCCCTATATAAAGATGGCGGGTGCGTCCACTTTCCTCTCCCTTCCTTCCCTCCTTGTCATTGATACGCTGTGGCGTTAATTGTTTTTTCTGATTGCGGTTCGGTTATAAAGTGTTCACACCTCGTATTTAAGCATAAAAGCACATTTCTTTTTGGCCTGCCTGAACGCATGAGCTTTCCTTCCCGTCAGTGTTTGCAGTATAATCTGATTGGTGCACTTTGCCCACAGACGGGAAAGATCGCAAAGCCGCGGCTCTCGGCGACCTTGCCCTCTTCCAAGATGGCGGCAGAAGCGGACGTGGCGCCCGTAAGCGTTCCTTGCTGAGGCGCTTTCTGCCAGAAACAAGGATGGCGGCCGCGGTGGGTGGGAAGCGGCCTAACGAAGAGGGTGGAGCAAATGGAGCAGGAAATGACGGTTTGTTTTTCCGGACGTGGCTGTCTGGGAGAATGGAGTTAGGGGGCTGCAGGGTGAGGGAGGCCTTCCCCGCAGTGGGGCAGGGCTGGCCAGGCTCCTCGGAGAAGGGGAGGCTTGGGGGGAGGGTTGGGTTTCCCCTCTCTCGGAGAGCTCACATTTGTCCCCCAGGAGCGGAGCGGGAGGGTCTCTTTCCTCCTCTTGAGCGCAGTGGGAGGTTGGTAGAGCGGCTCTCTCGTCCCCTCAGCTGGATAATTAGTGGGGAGAAGCGGAATCTTGACCTCCTTCCTGGGTGGAAACTCCTAAAAGGCCCTTGCTCTGAGTTGTCTTTATAAAGTCGCCCTTCCTCTTAATTTAGTGTTACTGAGGGGGCCATAAAGTATGTTCCAGCTGCCTTAGTTTGAGGCAGGTCTTCCCTTCCCCATCTGCATTCTACAGAGGTGGGCGGGGGATTCCAGTGAACCTGCTTCTTGTACTGACCTCCTGGTTTTTTCCTGTCCTCCTTCAGGTTGCATTTGAGAAGGATGGTGTCTATTTACACACCAGCGCAAAGCGTCATCCTGACCAGGACTCCCTGATTCCAGGGGTTATCCGCATAATCGAGAAGGTTGGTTGAGGTGGGATACAGGTTGGGGTTGGAAAAGGGATGAGGGAAGGGTTTTTGCACCCAAGATAGGAAAAAGGTCAGTGCATGTGGTGTGGGGTGGTAGAATTTGGTTGGTATAGATTTCAGCATTCTGAGTACCTCGGGCTTTGATTTTAAAGAGTGTTCCTAGCACTTGTGATTTCAGAAGTAGGCTTGAAAAACTACTGGTGACAATGTGAAAAGGTGTAGGCAGTACCTGGTGACATCTTGGAATATAGAGTGGGTGTAGGCATGAACAGATTTTCCATTAATTGGGGATGAGTCACTTTCGTAGGAGAAGGAAGAGGTATACAGAGGTGGCAATCCTTACTGCTCAACATAGTTTCTTATTCTTCCCTGAGGCTTGGAGAATCAGCAATGCTACTTGACTTTCCTTAAACTTATATCATCTAGGTGATCAAATTCAGATTACTTTGTTACAGCATCTGGATTGTTTTAGTAAAGTGTGTGTACACAGTTATGGATATCTTTTTTATGACTCTCTCATGAGACTGTCTTTCTCCATTTATTCAGGGCTCGGATACTTTGCTACAATGGACACCCATAGAAGAGTCATCAGATGCTGCTCAGATCACATATGCCAAGAAGGTGAGGCCCTCTTTCTTGGTGGTATAAACTTCTACTGATATATTAAATCTTCATCACATTGTGTTCTAATAACTTAAGTAATAAAACATTATTTAGACTAGTGATTCATTAATTTTTTTTGCCTGTATTGGGAACTGGTGTTTTAGTTTCCTTGTTCTTTTCATATCGCATTGCCATAACAGATTTTTTAATTGGTTTCTGGGGGAAAGAGCTGTAGGACTGTGGAGCAGCTGCTGAGACTTCCCCACCATTTGAGTTGGTGTAGTTAGATAGTTGTTCTGGGCTTCATTCCCATTAACCAAGACACAAAGCTGCAAATGTTATTCAGGAATGTGCCTTTACTGCTTTATGATTTGCACCCAGAGGTCTATTCCCTGCTTTCTCCACCCCACCCCATCTCTAGGAGGATCATGGAGAATGAAGTGATGAGGATATGCTAGTTCTCTGCTGTTCTATTTTCTAGAAAGGATGCCATCTTTTCCTCCTGTTGATCAGAGCCTGGAAATGGTAGAACAGAAAAAGTATCCTGTGATAAAGTTAAACCAGCAGAAATGTTGGACATTTGAAACTGCTTTATATTGAGTCAAACAACTGGCTCAGGGCTGCCCACTACAATTGGCGGTGGCTCTCCAAAGCATCAGACGGAGATCTTTCTCAGTCCTCCTGCACTAGATCTCTTTAATTGGAAATGCCAGGGACTGAGACTTTCTATATGCAAAGTATTACTGATTCTTATGTTTTAAGACAGGAACACCCTAAGGAAGTGTTTATATCTTTAGATGCTCATTTATGGTTTTGTTCAGGATGGGGAATGATCTTCTATACTGTTTCCCATTCTCTTTACATATAACAGTTCATTATTATTTTTCCTAACAAGGAGGACTGTGTTTAGCAAATCCTGTGAGTTCTCCTTTATTTCTCATCCTAGGAAGTAGCCCCTCCATTGTGATGCAGAAAGGGAGCAGGGCAATTTCAGGTCTGTTAATGTTCATAAAGACAGGGGTGTACTTCTGTTTAAAGAGGAGTCTGTCCTTCCACACCTTCCACGCTCAAATTCCTCTCAGTGAGACCAAGAGTTCAAAGTGTATTCCATTGAATTCATAATTTGTGTCAGCACCTCCTTGAAGATCATGATGAAATATAAGGAATTGGGTAGCTTCTGAAAGCCCTGATCTCTCTTTCCATTTTCCAGGACCCAGTGGGCTGCCAGACTGAAGAAGAAATATTTGATCCGGGGTATGAACCAGACTGGGCTGTGATCAGTACAGTGGGGACCCGGGCTCGGGCTCAAGAGGAAACAAATGGTAATCAAAAAGAGGACAGGGATGTTTGCCCCTTGGTATACTTAAGTGGCATAATACAGGGATTGCTGGTAAAGATGCAAAAAGGGATACAGGATGGAGGTAGGGGAGAAGAGGTAGCCGGCAAATGTGGGATATTCTTTTCTGGTTCTCTTGACATCATCCCTTTTATATTTGTGCTTGGCTTTCCCCTCTCCAGCAGCTTCCGGGCCCAAATCTCCAGTCCCACGTGGTCAGTGGGCCTTCTCCCTCAGCTTGTCTGAGCTGAAATCCATCCGCAAGAGCAAGCCAGGTTTGGGCTGGTCATACCTCATCTTCATCACCAAAGACGGCATCTCCATTCAAGCCCTGCACTTCCACCGTGGAGGCACCAAAGCCCTGCTCAAGGCCCTCTGCAAATACGTTATCTTAGCCACGTGAGTGAGGGTGGTGCCGGGTACCTTATTTGTTCAAAAGATAAAGAAGTAAAGAGAAAGCTCTTAAGTCAGATGTGGAAGGCGCTGCCCGACTAGCCTTCGACTTCTGGGCTATATTACTCAGGATTGAGGCAGTCAGTTTGCATGAACTTGGAGGCAGGGAGCACTTTCCCCAGCACTGCAAATTAAAGAAGAAAAATAATATATACAATATTCAGTTCTGAACTGAAAACACCATCACAGTAAATTAGTTGGACTCAGACTGGCGTAAAATGTTTTCACAATTGCCTTTTAAAAGCAACAATGATGAGGCCATCCTTAGGGAGGGGATGTGATAGGTGTAGAGCCATCACTGAAAAGGCCCTGCCCATCGTGCTCATTCACTCATGGACCTGAAAGGAGGGCCTCTGATTTCGCTAATTTTGCAGCTTGTCCAGTTGCCAGTGGTTCTTCAGATAACCTAACAGTTGCTGGAAGGCAATAAACTCACTCTGGTTTCTCTTCTCGCCTTGCAGCTCCCCCAAAGATTCCCGCCTCTACTTGGTTTACACACATGATTCGTACGCCCTCTCCCACTCCTTCGATGAGCTTCAACTCTTCGATGACAGCTCTTCCAACCTTGTGTCGGTGAGGCTCTTCTCCAAAATGCCCTGCAACTGCGACTTAAGTTCTAGTTTAGTGGTTCCCAATTAGCAAAGTACTGCGGATCCTCTGTTTTTGAAAAGCCAAGTCATGGAACCCCCTACTTCTGAAAATGTTGATATCTCTCTGGTAGTTTTGTTATGTGAATGGTGCCACCATACCCTCCAACATGTCCCAGCGCAAAAACAGAGACGCGTGTCTTCCAGGCCATGCTCCTGCATGAGTCATGTGACCTGTATGAGAGCACAGCTCCCCAAAACAGGATGGATATGTGCCATGGACTTCCTGGTTGGGGGTCCACAGACCACTAATTGGGAACCACTGTTCTAGAGGATTAGAATGCAGAGAGGGTGTGTTTGTGTGGCCTGGTTCTGTGGGAGAAATCTAAAGACTTGTGGCAGTGGGATTATGTGGGAAGGGACAAAAGCTATAAACAGGGAGACTTGTCTGTTGTAGGTGCTGACACTGGTTAGAGCAGGGAGTTATGGGAACATGGACTCCTGGGTTTCCTTGAATGAATTATATTAGAACAAGTTATAGGTAGGTAGCTGTGTTGGTCTGCCGTAGTTGAAACAAAATAAAAAAGTCTTCCAGTAGTACTTTAGAGACCAACTAAGTTAGTTATTGGTATGAGTTTTTGTGTGCATGCACACTTCTTCAGATACACTGAAACAGAAGTCACCAGACCCTTATATATAGTGAGAGGGTGGGGAGGGGTATTACTCAGAAGGGTGGTGGGAATGGGTGATTGGCTGATAGGTGTGGTAAACCTGTTGACGACTGTTAACGACCGCAATTGGTCTTACAGGAAAAAGCAAGGGGTGAGATGGCTAAAAATAGCTTTATCATGTATAAAGAGATAAGAATCCAATGTCTCTATTCAGACCAGGTCTCTCCGGTTTTGGTGTCTTCGGGTGTCTTCCCGTGTAAGAGTCGGGGTGTCTGGGCGACGTTTCGACGAGGTGTCGTCGAAACGTCGCCCAGACACCCCGACTCTTACACGGGAAGA
Source organism: Podarcis vaucheri (assembly GCF_965113315.1). NCBI lineage: Eukaryota > Metazoa > Chordata > Lepidosauria > Squamata > Lacertidae > Podarcis > Podarcis vaucheri. The sequence goes on from NC_138751.1 coordinate 21,164,128, forward strand.
CACCCGAAGACACCAAAACCTGCATATATATATATATATATATATATATATATATATATATATGCAGGTTTTGGTGTCTTCGGGTGTCTTCCCGTGTAAGAGTCGGGGTGTCTGTGCGACGTTTCGACGAAGTCTCACTCGTCATCTTCAGGCTGGTGCTTTCGGCTTCTTGTTACAAGTAACAAGAAGCCGAAAGCACCAGCCTGAAGATGACGAGTGAGACTTCGTCGAAACGTCGCACAGACACCCCGACTCTTACACGGGAAGACACCCGAAGACACCAAAACCTGCATTCCTGTACCCGTGAAAATCTACGAAAGCAAATATATATATATATATATATATATATCCTATATATATATATCCTATATATATATGTGTGTGTGTGTGTGAGAGAGAGAGAGAGTGAGAGAGAGAGAGAACAGAAAGGCAGTGATGGTAAAAAGTTGGGAGGGGGGTTGTATCTGGAATATTGATTATTGATGCAGAGCTGAGAAACCCCAATTGAATCTTAATTCAGCAAGGCTAGAATTGGGCAGCAAGCCAAAGGTGACATGTGGCTTCTTCTTTTTTAAGCCACCTTCTCTTTCCCTAGCGGTTCCTGCAGGATCCTTATGCTGCCACGTTCGGTGGCTTCTCCAAAGTCACGAACTTCTTCCGTGGGGCTCTGCACCATGAGGACGGCGTCATCCAGCATTCCCATGGCGACCCAGCTGCTGCCAATGTTGAGGATGAGACAGGCTTTGAAGTTATCACCTGTGTGAGTGTTGGAACAGGTAGCTCCACTGTGGGGCGGTGGAGGGGGAGAGGAATGGCACCCAGTGTTTGTGTGTGCTTCTCTGTAGGCCGAGATAATCTTTGGCCATCTTCTTTTACTCCCAGCCACCCACTCACACCTACTGGCTTATGATTGCACCAGAGGTGACTATTTGGGAGTGGTTGTGGGGGAAGTATGAGCAAGGAAATGGGGGTGAATGCCAGAGAGATGTAAGGGTGGACATGAGTCCCTGTGCAAGAAAGCCTTTCCCATTGAGCGAAGACCAAGCAATCCATTCACACAGAGGCCTAAGGAGATTTGCGTCATGCTCACCCCAAACCCACCACCATCACACCACAACATTACAAGGCAGGCATGGTGGTTGAAGCAGTTAGCCTCGTCTAAATGGTTTGTGCTGGGTTTGTGAATGGGGCAAGGCCTCTGTTGACCTCATTCTTCCTTGGAGCAGAATCCAGGGCCTTGAGCTTCCGTGAATATACATGTGACTGACAAGGTAATTCCTGAGGGCTAGAGAATCATGACTGTGGCTTCAAAAATGCTCTGATAACAACCCATGTGTTCTTGGAACCCTCATGTTCTGCAGAAACTTACTGGGGAATCTAAAGCAAGAGGATCAGTAAGAGTGGGCAAACTTGTAAAAGTAAACTTTCCACTGTTACTGATCTTCCTCCACAGCATGCACCAATTTGAAATGCTTTCTGCTTGTCTTCTGGACCAGTTCTTCCCAATTAGCTAAGTGCTGTGGACACCCTGCTTTTCAAAAGCCAAGCCATGGACCCCCACTTTTGAAAATTCTGATCTCTCTGCGGTAGTTTTTGTTGTGTTACAGTAGTTGTTTTACTATGTGCCACGGACCCCCTGGGTAGGTTTTGCAGACTCCCTGGGTTCCATGGATCCCACCATTTAGGCACCACTGGTCTAGATCCAAACATAGACAGGCACCCTAGAAAGTTTCTTCCAATCCTTCCAACAGTACAGGGATTTTTCAGCAGGCATGTGTCAACATAAAAGAGAGGTCCCCTCCTCCTCGCTTCTCACCCCTTTATTGTCTCCATACCCCTTGGGAGGTATCTTTCCTTGACACTTCTTTTTAAGTTCCTTCCTCTTTTCTACCCCGGCAGCAGGCACGGCTAGGAGAGCGTCCGTCTGTCCAGCGGGAGGCTCCCGTCTCGGAGCAGGAATGGGAGCAGCACTTGGACCCAGATGGGCGTGTGAGGGACCCAGTTGCCTTGCGCAGAAGGATCTTCGCTGGGGTGAGGCCTGTGGGGAGGAGAGGGCGAGAGGCCCTTGGTTGCAGGGGGAATTGGGGGTCTGTGCAGAAGCGTGAGTGGCTGCCTGTCAGGCCAGGGATATATGCAGCGTGGGGCCGGGTTGGTTTCCTTCCCAACATCTTTGTGTCGTTCTTTGACACTTGGCCTAATTCACCTTCTCTCCCTCCCCCGCCCCCCCGCCCCCCCGCCCCCCCGGTGCTCCTCTCCCAGGGTCTCAACATGTCATCGCGCAAAGAAGCCTGGAAATGCCTTTTGGGCTATTACTCATGGGACAACACCAGTGAAGAGAACAAGGCACAAGTGAGGCGGAAAACGTAAGTCTGGGTCAGGGTTATGGGGGAAGCCAAAGGAGTACTGGAACTGGTGTTTGGAAGGAGGTGATCAGTCTGTGGGTCAGCATTTAAGCTTCTGAACTCTCTTAACAACTTCCTTCCCACGTGTGTCCACAGGGATGAGTACTTCCGCATGAAACTACAGTGGAAGTCGGTCAGCGAGGAACAGGAACAGCGGAACTCCTTGCTTCGTGGCTACCGCAGCCTGATTGGTCAGTATAAGTTCTGGCTCTTGCTCCTCATTTGTTAGGAGTTCAACACCCCTCTTTGTCACAAGAGATATTCTTGCTTCCTTTTTGTTTTTCGTCCTCTTTCCCCTGCCTGACAGCACAGCCTTGTGCGCACACAGCAAGAGGTTGGCGACCATAAAAACACTCTGTGGTAACAAGTGGGCCATATGCAAGAGACCTGCTGGATCAGTCCAAAGGGCTACCTAGTTTTTTGTCACCCTGTTTCCAGCAGTGGCTGGCCAGGTAGATGCGTTAAGAGAGCCCACAAGCAGGAAGCGAAGGCAAGAGTTCTCTCTAGCAACAGGAATTCAAGAGGAGGATATACTGCTTCTGAGGATGAATGTTCTCTTTAGCAGTTGTGGCTATTAGCTGATAAATGAGAGCATTAAAACCCGTGCTCTATGAATCTATCTTCCTTTCAATGCCATCTAAGCCAGCAGCCAGCACCACATCTTGTGGCAGTAAAATTCATGGATGAATTATGCATTGTGTGAAGAGCCATTTTCTTTTATCCATCCTGCATCGATTGCCAATCAATTTAAGTGACATTCGCATTCCAGGATTGTGTAGCCCTCGCTCTTTCTCTCTCTCCCCCCCCCCCCCAGAATTCATAACGCTATAAACTTCTGTTTTGCCCCAATCATCTTTTTCTAAACTAAACGATCCAAACACTTTTGCCTCATCTCTTAGAGGAGGTACTTCAGCTCCTTTATTTTTTGGCAGCTTGGCTTTTTCCACCTTTTCCTTCTCTAAAATAGATCTTTTCAAAGGACGGGACTAGCAATGGAGGCTGGTCCTTTAGGGCAAATGGAGCACTGCCCTGCCAAACTCATTCTGCCCTTAGCTAGCACCCTGGATGGGGACAAAACTAGAATGGGCAAAGGTCGTAGCACAATAGTCAGAGCCTCTGTTTTGCATGCAGAAGGTCCCAGGTTCAATCCCCAGTGTCTCCAGATGGGGCCGGAAGAGAATTTGGTCTGAAGCCACGGAGGGCTGCTGCTAGTCACTGTAGGTAGCTGCACCCGTGGACTGACCCTGCATAAAGCACCTTCCTGTGTTCCCAAAATTAGTTGGCTCTCATTGGCTCTGATTCCACCTGCTGTTGGTCTTCCCGCCTTCTGCCCCATGAGGCATCAGCCACCACATTGGGGTGGGGGCAGGCCTAGCAGAATTGCACATAGTTTTCCAAATGTGACCATTCCATAGACTTCCATAAAGGTGTTAGGACAGCCAAGCTGTCTTACTTTCAAAACATGGGATAAGTGTGAAACCCCCCCCCCCCTTTAAGGGGAAGTACCATGACTTTAGCTTGGAGTTTTCTGCATAAAAAGCCTTTGCTCTGCCACTGAGCTGGGGGCCCCTGGAGCTTTTCCTGGGGTTGTGCTTCTTCAGCTCCTCTCAGCTGTGTATTGCTACTTTCTCTCGCTCATTTGCCTCGTTACTGTCCTGTATTCGTCATCACTTTGAGTGGCCTTTGGCAGAAAGGCAATAAACGGGTTTTATGGATAATTCGTGGGGGGGGGGTCTGTCTGCCTTTGCAGAAAGAGACGTGAGCCGCACGGATAGGAACAACAAATTCTATGAAGGCAGCGAGAACCCTGGCCTAGTGCTCCTGAATGACGTGCTGATGACGTACTGCATGTACAACTTTGACCTGGGTGAGTCTGGAGGTGGGGAGGGGACGCCAGCAGTGTGCCATTGTAGAACCAGCTTAGGTTCGGGAGTCTTTGGCTAGCTTGGCCTAGGAGGGCCCATTAACTACCGTGGGGGAGGGGGAGAGTTGGAATCCAAAATCTCTGGAGGGCACCAGCACAGGGAAAACTGTTGCAGCCTTTTGCTAGGTTGGAGGTGGTCTGTACCATCTCTGATCTGGTCATGCTAAGTGGCAGCAGAATGCATTCCAGAATCTCCCATGGTGTCCCAAGGGGCTTGTACTGTTTCAGATGCCCCTAGACTCCCTTCTACCCCTCACTAGTCAAATCCAGAGATTTTGGACTATGACTCCCATCAGTCCCAGCTGGCGCTGCCATGCTATGCTGATGGAAGTTGTAGTCCAAAGCATCTGTAGCTCACCAGACGGGGGGAGGCTAGTCTGCAGTATGAGTGTCTTTTGTGGATGATTCCCTTAATGGTCTAGGCTACCCCAACAGTTGCCTGTTCTTGATGATCTTGGGCCCAAGCACTGCTGTGTGTATTCTGTGCTAAAATAAACCATCACCTGTTTTGAAGCTTCACACAGCCATGTGGACTAGAAACTTGATTCTAGTATTCATTTCCTCCCATGAAAATGAAAACTGAAATACTTGGGATACTGAATTCCATGCTGAGAAGGATGCACAATGCAGACAGCCCTGCAGACTTCTCCGGCTAGTCTTTTATGGGTCCTCTTAACGCTCTGAACCCTCACCAGTCCTGTAATTGTATCTCTCATCCCGTCATTCTGCAACACCCTAGTAGAAAGAGAAAATAACTTGGTGGGCCTGCAGCTTCAGTTGTAAAACCCAGTGGCTTCATGTCTTTTGCTTCCTTGTACAGGCTATGTCCAAGGCATGAGTGACCTCCTGTCCCCCATTCTGTACGTCACCCAGAACGAAGTGGATGCCTTCTGGTGTTTCTGTGGTTTTATGGAGCTGGTGGTGAGTACATGGCCTGGGAGAGCTCAGAAAGGGCCTTGCAGCTGTTCCAAATGTCACCTTCTTTCCATAAACTTGTGCACATACTCTCACTTTCTGCCCACAGCACCGCAATTTTGAAGAAAGCCAGGAGTCCATGAAGCGACAGCTGTCTCAGCTCAATTTGCTCCTCAGGGTGCTGGACCCCCCACTCTGTGACTTCCTAGGTACTTGTGCACCTAGTTCTGGGACTGCTGAAAGCTGGGTGGTCTAAACATATGTTGTCTGGAAAGGACAGGTCTCCTATTTGTAGGTGCTTGTTTTTAATAATGAAATATAGTAGGTGAATTTGGGGCTCCTAATTATTCAGGTCCACAAACTGAGCTCTTGGCTACAAAATCACCACTTTCTTTGCTTTTTATTTTTCTTCACTTCCCCAGCTTTGTATAACATCTTCCCTGATGAAGAGTTCTGGATAATTCAAAAGCTTGCCACAGTTGTGTGTCATTTTGACTGGTTTCAATAAAAGGGTGTAGGGGTTCAATTAATTATTTTGGGGCTTTTTTATTTAGTCTCTGGCTAATTCCTTCAAAAGCTTAAAGGAAGCAAAGACTGAAGCAAGTGAGGCATTTCTTAATCTTTGGAAGTCTTGATTGGATAAAACAATCTGTTACTGACTCCTGCCCTTCTTGGCTACTTCTCTCAGACTCCAAGGAATCTGGCACCTTTTGCTTCTGCTTCCGATGGATCTTGATCTGGTTCAAGAGGGAATTTGCCTTCTCTGAAATTCTTCAGCTATGGGAGGTGAGACTGAATTAAGAGAAATGGGTTTGTTTTTGTTGGTTTTGTGTGGGGACAGGATCTCTGGCTGGGGAAAACATAAGTTACATTGTCATGATGGGATTTTGGAAAGGCAGGAAAAATGGGAACAGGAGAGAGAATAAACAGACTTCTGGTTTGCAGTATTGGGGTTTGAAAGTAGAGAAGGCAGCAGGGAGGGATGTTTCCTGAAGAACACAGCCTCAGCCAGTTTGGCTAATGGCAAGAGATGATAGCTGTTGTCCAGTGGTTTTCAACCAGTGTGCCGTGGCACCTTGGGGTGCCGTGAATGACGGTCAGGGGTGCTGCAGGCAACACTGGCCTCTGTCCCTTTTCCCTTCCCTTCCTCCTCTGATGCCCTCTTGTGTCTCTACCTCCCAAAGGCTTGCTTCTGGGGTTGGCCAGGGGGTGCTTCCCAGGTTCCTGTGGGGCAGTGAGGAGGCACCTCTCTTTGGGGCGAGGGGGGCAGCTCAGAGACCAGGGACAGCAGCAGTGGCTGCCCATAGGACTCCTAAGGAGAGGAGGCTGAGGCAGCACTCCACAAGGGAGGGTGTTTGAAAAAAGGTGAAAGGCTGTCGGCTCTGCAGGCAGTGGGTGACATAATGGCACCTGAGCCCCCCAGGGGTGCCGCAGAAAGAATGTAGTTGGTCAAAGGAGTCATGGGCTCAGAAAGGTTGAAAACCTCTTCTGTAGTCTATCAACATCTGGAGGGCCACAGGTTCCCCCTTCCCAGTCATATACAGTTCCTAGGTGGTCTTCATCTAAGTTCTGGCCAGGCCTGGATGTATTAAGCTTCAGCAAAGCATTCTAAGCCTTCCAGCCAAATGTTTCCACCAGCCACTTGAGGGCTGCATCCTCATAGTGCTCCACAGGGATGCCAGCATCCTTCTTACTTCTCTTGACCACAATCCCCTAGCCGTTGGGCTATATATACAGGGAAAGGCCATAGCTCAGCGGTAGAACATCTGCTCTGCATACAGGAGGTCCCAGCTTCAATCTCCAGGTCATACTAGGAGAGAATCCTGCCTGAAAGAGCTTCTGCCAGTCAGTGTAGACAGTACTGAGGTAGATGGACAAATGGTCTGTCTCAGTGTAAGGCAGCTTCTTGTGATCCTGTCTATAAGAGGCAACCCTTAGTTATTGCTGGGTAGGTTTACTTCTGTGGGCATGTTATCTTTCCATGAGCCCCTTGGTCTCCTCAGTCTATGGTTAGCTGAATAGAACTGCCTGGCACATCCTGTATCTGCACTTTGAGCATGGGGTGAAGTGCTCGTGGGGCACAAGCTGAGAGGTACTCCTTGGCACACCCAAAATGTCACCTAGGATCTCTAGGAGGACCACCTGGACTGTGCGCTGCAGCCACTTGCCAGGGGTGAGCACTATAGGTGCAGTTTCAGGCCAACAGGATATTGAGAACCTGGAAGGAATATTTGGGAGTGCCTGTGAGTTGCTTGTGTGTGCCTGGACAGTCCAGATGGTAGAGCCCAGCTGTGTCATCCATGGGTTCCTTGGGAAAACCTTTGCCCTCTTCCTTCCCCTCTAACCCCAGAGATCACCTGGTAAACTGGTTCAGATGGTTATCCAGTAACTAGTTTTACCGCTGGAACTAGTAAATGCAGCCTAAAACAAATCAGATGTCTTCAGCTGCAGAGCCTTGCTACAGCCATGAGGAATAGTTGCTTTGGTTTAGAGGTCCGGGTTATTTATAGCTCCTCCAGCTTTCAGTTTCTAACCACCTAGTTCTGAAAAAGGTTCCATGCCTCCCCTTTCGCCCCTGATCAGAACAAGTCTAGTTATTTGAACCATGTACTTAGGCTTAAAAAAAAAGTCACTAAGTATGCAAGGCTGTGTTCAGGAAACAAAAAAAGGAAAGCAAAATGTTGTTTCTTAGTTAATTCCTGCCCTAGATGAAGCAGGCAGGTGCTGCAGCTTACTTGGTTGCAGGAGAGCCGTATCAGGGAGCAGACGTAGAAATCTCATTGTCCCTCTTTCTCTTTGACGGAGGAGTGCTGTGTGAGCATCTTGCTAAAGCTGGTTTACTCTAACCTGAGCTGTGTTCTTGTCTGGGGCTTAGTCCGAGGGCACAACATGACCTGGGAAGCCCAGGCTTCTAGCCAGCCAATACATATCAGGGATGACTTCCAGCTTCTGGGAGACGTCGCCCACTAGCAGCTACAAGCAGCACGTCCCATTAGAAATAGATTCACTCTGGCTAATGCAGAGCCAGACATTAGCAGAGTATTACACCCGGCAGGATGGTACAGAACACTCCTGACAATGGGTTATGGTGCGCTTCCTCAATCCATGCCGTGTGTCTGTCCCCCTGATCCCAGGTGCTGTGGACGGGACTGCCTTGCCCCAATTTCCACCTGCTGGTGGCTTGTGGCATTCTGGATGCAGAGAGGCAGGCACTCATGAACTCTGGCTTTGGCTTCAATGAGATCCTGAAGGTGAGCACTGTGGAGCTTGGGGGCCTAACTCTTGCCTTACGTGGGCTTGCGTGGGCTTAGGACAGAGATGGGGATGCTGTGGCCCTCCAGTAGCTGCTGGACTCCCACTCCCATCAGCACCAACCAGCATGACCAATGGTCAGGGGCAGTGGGAGCTGTGGTTCAGCAACATCTGGATGACTGCAGGTTCCCCATACCTGCTCTAGTACATTAAGCCATGCAATATTCGTAGGTGGTTGTTTTTTCTTTAAAGAAGCAAAAGGTGATTTATGCGCTACACCTGCTTCTGAAAAGTATGGTCAGGGTTGCTCTGAAGGCTCAAAAGCCAAAACAAACATGGGCCCCATTCATTCTCCCTCACTTCCGCCCCTCCTCGTGGCTCTTCTTTTTCTTGGGCCCGGCTCCATTCTGCCTTTGCACCACACAGCAAAGTTCCTGCTGAACGCTTAGATAGCAGACGAGCCATAGTACGATCCATCTGTTTGGTTAAGGAGCAATGCTTACCTTTCCCCCCCACAGATCTCAGTCTTCCCCAGAAGCATCTTGAGCTTGGCCCTTTGCCTTTCTGTATACCTGGCTTTCCTCTGTAAGGCTTTCCCCGTCCACTTTCAGAGCACATTCCTGACTAATGCCGCTTGTATTTTTCCAGTTGTAGCATTATAACTGGAAGCTATTTTCAACCCTTTGCCACAACCTGCCCTTCTCTCTCTCTCTCTCTCTCTCTCTCTCTCTCTCTCTCTCTAAAAAGTGCATTTCTTTGTGTGTTTCCCCCTCTTCTTTGTTGTTCCTAGTTAGCCTTCTGAGTTTCTTGATTTCTGTGTCTGCATTTTCACAGCACATCAATGAGCTTACCATGAAGATGAGTGTGGAAGACATCTTATGCCGGGCCGAGGCGATCTACAGGCAGCTGGCAGCTACTCCAGTGAGTCTTGCGCTCCCCCCGCCCCCCAGTCCAGCATGAATGAAGACCTCTGTAGCTTGGTATCCTCTGAGGAGGCGTGGAGCCTCTAAGCATTCCTTAATGCTGCACACCTTGGGCAAGCCAACAGTCCTCTATCCTTACCCTTGGCCACCAAAACGGATACATAAAATAATCATGATCTAGCTAACAAGCTTCTGCGAGTGAACAAGGTAGCAAGCATCTCGCTTGCTCAGGGAGACACATTAAGCAAAATGGAAATGCAGCTGGTTCCCCTTGTGGCTTCAAAATATAGCACTACCAAGAGCAGATTTAAAGATAAGGCTTGCCAAATGGGAGGCCCCAAAACTCAGCACAGTGGGCCCTCCATGCCATGCATGTCATCTTTTCTTGCAAACAAAAATGCTTGCTGCCTGGAGTGTTGCTGACCAGGGAGCCAGCCAGCCATACCCTTTCCCAGGGTACTCCATTGCCACACACCCTGGTATCCCTCCCCTCCCCCTCCAGTAGTAAGTCAGTATTCTATGTCCGATGAGCATTCTCAGTCCTTATGATGTTGTTTTTTGAGGGTTTTCCCTGTTTTGGGAGGAGACACAAAGAATGTTGTTTGCCACTGGAACATCGACTCTGGGAACTGGACCCCTGTTAACTTTCCCCACTGTTATCTGCATACTGGAAGTTTAAGCTGGGGTGCTGAAGACACTGCTCAGGGAACACACGCAGTTTGGCATTTCATACCATACGTAATCTACAGAATTCACTGCCCCTAGGATGAGGTGATGATACCCTACACTCTGGCTGGTGTAGAGTGGTTCTATCAACCATGGCCAGGAGCTATGATGACTAAGGGAAGCCTCCACATTCAGAGGGAGCGTGAAAACCAGTTGCTCGGGGACCCTGCAGGGGAGAGGGCTGCTGCCTCCAGGCCCTGCTTGATGGTTGCCAGAAACATCTGGTTGGCCATTGGGCGATAAAGAACCCTGGATTAGATTGACATTTGGTCTGATCCCGCAGGACTCTTCTTATGTGCCACACTTCAAGGGTTTGGTTTTTGTTGTTGCTTTTTTGTACGTCTTATTAAAGGAAGCTAAAATAATGAATTCGGCTCTAAGGGCACATTTGCTGGTGGTTCTCCAAGGTCTCAGACAGAGGTCTTTTCTCTTGCTACGTATTTGATCCTTTCAGCTGGAGATGGCAGTCATTGAACTTGGGGGTTTTCTGCCTGCATGTGGTCCCAGCCTTCATATGCCACTGAACCAATGTGAAACCGAGCCACACCACTGTGGCAGTGTGCTTTTCAATCGGGTGTGAGCCAGAGGGGATAACTTTTCCTAACAAATAAAATCTCTGTTCTCCCTTTCTCCTAGGATTTACCCCGTAATGTCCAGGAATTACTGGGGCTCTCTGAGGGCAAATCTCCAACCCCCAGCACTGACACAGCCAGCTCCCCGCAGCCGCTGTCACCCAGCCAGGCCCAGGAGATGGAGCTGACGGACAGTGTTTCCCCAAGCCAGCCAGACAGTAGCATCGAAATCCTGCCTACTGAGGAGGCCTCCACCTCGCAGTCTCTCTCTCCTTGAAAACCTGTTGTTGCTGCTGCTGCTGCTGTTGCTGCCGCCACCACCATCATCTTCTTAACACAAGCACTTTAACCAGATAAGGGTGAGGGCTGGGAAGGGAGGCAGAGTAGAGGCTTTGGGATGTGTGTTTTTTTTCCTCCCTGGGGTTTAATTAGTCAAACAAACATCACCTCTAAAGGCAAGTAGGGCTTGGGAACAGCTGTGTTCTTTCAGAGTTCCCCAGTGCTCAGTGTGCCTTTCCCACAATGCACTGGGGCATGGCCATCTCTCTTAGAATGCGGAAGGGCTCGCTTTTGAGGTCAACTTCCTTCCTGGGATGCTCAGAGACAGAAAGGAGCAAGTTGAAGGCATCCATGCCTTTCTCTTCCACTTTGGGTTCTGAAGTGTTGCAGCTGAGTCTCCTAAATTCTCCCTTCATCCCCGCTGCCTTTTTTCATGACGTACCTGTTTTGCTTCTATGTCATGCGCACCTCCCTCTGTGGCATTTGAGGCTTGTCTACTAAGCATCAATCTGATGGCGACATCTTTATTATTATTTTTGTTACTGTTTCCGGTTGCTAATGAAACCTGTGCCTCAGCCCACAGAAGCTAGGAAACACAAGTTCTTTGGCAAAGGGAAATGAGGGGCAGCAGATCAGAGCAACTGGAAATGAGGAATCCTTAGCAAGAGGCTAGTTGATGGAGGGAGGCTTGGCTCTCACTGAGAAGAACATGGAGTCGGTGGTTACGGCAGCCGAGGCTTCAAGGCAGAGCTCTTAGTTCCTTCGTCCTTTGCCAGGGAGTTCCTGTTGACGTAGCTCCTTGTGCTTCCCTCCCTTGGCTGGAAGATTGTCTCCCTCCCTATTTGCCGCATTCCTTTTTTTAGTGGGTTGCTTATGAACTGACAACAGTTGGATACGAGGGGAAAGGATCTCTGATTTTGTTCTTCTGTGCCTCTCCAGCCTAGCGGGCATGTGGGTTCAGTGCTTTGTCTGCATATGCCCCACTTCTGATTATCGAACTGCATCCTTCTCAGCCCTTACCTTGGCTCCTTCATTTCCTTTATAACATAACATTAAAAATGTAGTGTCACTCATTAGTGTTTCTGTATCTTGGATGGAAAACTGCTCCGAGCTGCTCATGTTGGATGGGCTGAGCTGAGAGGTGTGAGGGAACGAAGGGGCGGGAGTGTTTGACATCCGTTCCCCCTTTCTTCCTAAAATGCTATGGTGCACGGACCTCTGTCTCCCACAGCGCATATGCACTCCTCTTACCTTCGCCTGTGTTGCTTATTTAAAACTAGTTTGATCCCTTGGTTCTCCCAAAGATCCCTCAATCATCAAAGTGCTGCTCCTCCCAGAATTGGAATTCCCAGGCTACCCAAAACAGAAGCCCACAATAGCTTTGCCTACTTGCAGGGTAGAAAACCACGGAGTCTGTGTGAGACCACGACATGTCATTTTGCCTTAGGCAGTGTTTCCCAAACTTGGGTCTCCAGTTGTTGTTGGACTACAATTCCCACTGGCCCTGGTGGCTAAGGATGATGGGAGTTGTAGTCCAGCAACAGCTGGAGACCCAGGTTTGCGAAACCCTGCCGTAAAGTATGGTAGATGAGGTGATTTTTCACTCATTTCTGCCCCCCAGTGTGGGTGCCTCCACACCTCCAAACAGAGCAAGAGCCAGCCTAACCTCCCAAGTGGTGAGTGAGATCATATTACCCTGCCACTGTGTTTTCAGTGTAGATTCAGTGGTCTCAGCTGTTGGTTGTCAATTGGAACATAGGAAACTCTTCCAATATACTGCCTTGCAGTGGCCCTCCAGGCTTCAGGAAGGTGCTTCTCTGTCCTGATTGGAGATGCCAGGAACTGAACTGGAGTCCTTTTGCATACAAAGCACATGCTCTGCTACTGAGCTATAACCCCTCCCCAGCTTCCATGGAACTCATGGATTTTAACCCCTGCAGTACCAAATGTTTTTGTCTTAAAAGGTAAAGGGGCCCCTGACCATTAGGTCCAGTCACAGATAACTCTGGAGTCTTATCGCTTAATAAAGCCTATCTGTTGTTATTGGACTCTTATGGGGGAGAATGGAAGACCTAGCTAAGAGTCCCGGGTTCAGGGAAGGGGGGAAAAGGCAATCTAGAAGGAAGGTGGGGTTTCTGATAAGAAAGGACTTGGAAACTAGAGCTGTTGCCTTTGGCCTGTATGGTTGCGCTGGGAGGTCAAAATAGGTCAAATACTCCAGAGAAGGGATTTAAATTACATAGTGTATAATGAGATAAAACTTGAGCCCTAAAGCTTCTAATTCCTAGACTTCTGTGTCTGAGGCCTTGGGCCAGAGCTTTGTTAGAATAAAATTATAAACTCAAGCCAAAAAGCAGGGGGGCCCTGGTCAGCTTAGTTGTCCGAGGCCCAGAGCAAGTGTATCTGGCTGCCCGCCCCCCTACTCTGCATGGGCCTGATTTCCAGTGCCACTAAAATGCTTGAAAAGAAAAGCAGGCAAGGGACCACCCAAGATTTGCAAGCATGGTAGGTTTCCATCAAAAAGGCCATGTGGGTTGGTTGGTTTGTTTGAAAAAGAGTGCACTGTATATGTTTTGCTGCTCATCATTCCAGAAGACTGGCACCCAAAGAGACCTTGGATACTGGGATATTCTCTGGATGGGATGTGGGTGTACAAGAGCTAGTGTGACTGGGATCCTAGAAGACGGAAAGGCCACAGGGGGCTTGGAAAGGAGGCTGTGGGACCCAGGAGAGGGAGGATAGTTGTTGGGAGAGGTGGCCTCTCCATAGCTATCTTGGTTGGCAACTGGGAGGAGGGGCAGGGGAGAGCAGAGAGCAGATGGTACATTCTCAGGAGACTGATTTGGCCCCAGGGCCATCCAGTTGCTAACCCTTGTGTGTTCAAGCTGCTGTCCGAGAGTGGCCTAGTTGCACGTGTCCGTGTTGCAGAAAGAGGGCAAGCTTCAGCCTCTGCAAAAAAAAAAAAAAAAAAGAGAAAAGTAATCATCTACTTCTTCACCTCACAGTGGGTTTAAAAAGAGAACAGGCTTGAGAATTTGCCTTTTTTTTTTTTACAGTCTCTGCAGCAGAGCAAAAGAGACCACTGCAGTGAATGCAGCAGCATTGCTTTCCTCTCTCCTCTCCTCTCCTCCCCCCCCCCCGCTCAGCGCTGCAGGAGAGTAATGCAGGGAAGTGGTGATGCAGTACTAACTGGCTATTCACACAGTATCACAAATCTTGGCTATTTGCCTGGCTTTCTTTGCGCTCCTGTGCCCTCCTTTTCTCTCTTGCTTGCTTAGACATCCACCGGTGGGTTTGGGGATGGGGAAGGGGGTGGGTGGGAAGGAGAGAGAAGGAGCCTCTGCACAGCACTGCAGGGGGAGCTGGATCTTGGGGCTTCTGTCCTCTTCTCGTGTCCCCAGTGCCTCTAGCTGCATTCATAAAACTGCCACTTGCAGCAACCTGGTTTCATTCATAAAGGGGGGGAGGGGGGGAGAGGAAGAATTCAGCTGCAGAGTCGGAGAAGGAGGTCAGAGCGGGTGAAGAAGAAAAAGAGGAGAGGACTGCATCTCCCACAGCAGCAGTCCTAGATACTGGGGGCATCTGCAGAAGGGGGAATAACAGCCAGGTCCCTGGCTGCCTGCTGTTTTGTGCACCCCCCCTTCCCTTCTTGCAGGCAGCTGCAAACCCATTTCCCACCTGAACTTACCCTCAAGCTACTGCTCCCTGCTACCAAATGGGTGTCCCAGACTACTTTGCCCCCCTCCCCGCAGAGATGAGAGCCAGGGAGAGATGCACCTCCATTTCAGCTCAAGGGTCTGGCTTGCTCTGCCTCCTTGTTGTATACCCTGGCCTTTATATAGCATTTTACAGACTTTGACGTGTGTCAGATGCATTCATCCTTAGGCTGGAGCTATACACGCAGCAGAGAGGCTGTGCCGTTTCATATGACAGGTGCAGGAAGGATGTTACCTCTAATGCTCTCCAAGGCTCTTGGGTTGCCTACTTGCAAGTAGAAAGCAACCAGACTAGAGATCTGGCTGCCGTACTTCTCCTTTGTATACCAGTTGCTTGTTTTCCTGATATACAGCTTTTGGCAAAGGCCGAGCATCTTAAAATGGTACCCACATCCTGCAAACCGATCCCAAAAAAGACCAACAACCAATATTGGTGCATAAGATAACTTTTTTTAAAAAAGCAAATGCAATTTCTTCAGAGAGCGCAGGGTCAATGTCTGTAGTTCTCTTCTGCTTTTATTCTCACAACAACCCCATGAAGCAGGTTAGGCTGTGTGTGTTTGTGTTTGTCTGGAACTGGCTACAGGTCAGTGAGTTGAGTGAGTTTTTCTTCCCAGTTTTAGGCCTTTCCTGCACAACACATTTAAAGCGGTACCATACCACTTCAAACCAAATAACCCTGGGAATTGTAGTTTGTTAAAAATCCTTGACAAGTTGTTCCCCTCACAGAGCTACAGTTGTCGGAGTTCCCTGGGAAGACGGATTGGCAGTTAAACCACTCTTGAGATCTGGAGCTCTGAAGAGTACAGGATCTCCTGAGAACTCTCGGCACCCTTTGCAAACTACAACTCCCACAATTCTTTAGGGAAAGCTACGACTTTTTAAAAGTGATAAGATGCTGCTTTAAAGGCATAGTGCAGAGATGGGGCCTTAGGTTGACAATTCTACCTCCCATCAATTGCAGGGCTGGCTTTAGCATGTGTTTTGAACCATTACAAATTAACTTTGGTAATTGTAAAAAAGAAAAGAAAAAAAGTCCTGTATCTTCAGAATGTCTCTGCACATATCTTAGGAGTTCTTAATTTTTGTGGGGGTTTTTGTGTTTTTTTTGCTGCATATTGGAGAACTTCCTAGTGGGATCTCAAAAGAAAATGCAAGGGTAGGAGGTTTGTGGGTTGCAGGTCTTACTGCTCCCGTTTGTTTACTTCTGCAACACACAACATTAGTCACATAAAATGTATGTTGCTGAAACTAGCTTTCCTCCACACAATTTTTTTTCTTAATGCTGCCGACTGTACACAATATAAGCATAAGTCTCATTCAACCAGGGCATCACATTTATGGGGGTAGCTAGAGTTAAAGATGCTTGGGAGCAAGCTAGTATTCAGAAGAACTAGTGCCTCTAACTCTGGAGGCACAGCCTAGCCATCTAAGCTAGTAACCATTGATAGTCTTGTCCTCTGCGAGCTTGCCCAACCTTTTTTTAAAGCCATCAAAAGTTGGTGACCATCTCTGCCTCCTGTGGCAGTGAGTTCCACAGTTTAACTATGTACTGTGTGAAGTAGTACTTTCTCTTCGCTGTCCTGCATCTTCCCACTTTCAGCTTCATTGGTTGTCCATGAGTTCTTGTGTTATGAGAGAAGGGTAACATCTTTTCTAGGGACGCAGGTGGCGCTGTGGTCTAAACCACTGAGCCTCTTGGGCTTGCCTATCGGAAGGTCAGTGGTTCGAATCCCTGTGACGGAGTGAGCTCCCATTGCTCTGTCCCAGCTCCTGCCAACCTAGCAGTTCAAAAACACGCCAGTGCAAGTAGAAAAATAGGTACCGCTCCGGCGGTAAATGGCATTTCTGTGTGCTCTGGCTTCCGTCATGGTGTTCCGTTGTGCCAGAAGCAGTTTAGTCATGCTGGCCACATGACCCAGAAAAGCTGTCTGTGGACAAACACCGGCTTCCTTGGCATGAAAGCGAGATGAGCACCACAACCCCATAGTCTCCTTTGACTGGACTTGAAAGTCCAGGGGTCCTTTACCTTACCTATGTTATAAGAAAATAGGTAAAGGTTAAGGGACCCCTGACCATTTGGTCCAATCCTGGCCGACTCTGGGGTTGCGGCACTCATCTCGCTTTACTGGCCGAGGGAGCCGGCGTACAGCTTCCGGGTCATGTGGCCAGCATGACTAAGCTGCTTCTGACGAACCAGAGAAAATAAACTGCTTCTTTTCTCTTATGGGGTACCCAAGAGCTTGTATAGAGTCCTTATGTAGGTTTTCTTTCCATAGGAGAAAATAACAGAGGCCAACCAGAGAATATTGAGAAGCAAAGCAGCTCGTAAGCCTTATCTTTATTAAACTGTTGCAACAGGGTGCTCACACCCCCCCCCCCACGCAGGAGGGAGAAGGAACCCAGAACATTGATGTGCAAGCACCACCTACCCTATAGCTCAAGACCACCCCCCAAAACATCATACATACATCACAGAAAGAAGTGATCCCCAGCAGAAATTTGAGTGTGTTGCTTCTCTCCTGTCTGCCAGGATACCTGATAATGCCTTATCTGATTGCCTTTTCTGGGTAGCCTGGCCATTCCTTTGAGATTGAGATCAGCTTAACATATACTTGCCAAACTGTATTTACAAGGAGGTGTAAGCCCCTATAGTCCAAAGACAACTGGAAAGCTTTTCCCATTTGCTTCCTCCTTTCAGATAAATATTTGAGGTCAATTTGGGAGAGTCAAAATGGCTTCAGGATTGTTATCCTGTACTATTTCAGACACATGGTTTATATACTTATGTATGTGTTTGCCTTGTACATTTATGAACATTTATTAAAAATATATAAGACCTTAGAATTCCTATAACACCTAACAACTTTGCTCTTGCCAATTTCTCTATGCCGCACATAATCTTCTAAACTTATTGCGCGTCTTCTAATGGTTAGCCCATTGGGGTGAAGAGGTCACCAGACTCTGCTCTAAGTCATTCTTCACCTGCCTCTGCATCCATTCTTACAACCAGTCCAGGAGACTAGCTCTGGCTGTTGGCTTCTCCTCTCTGCTGTGTCCCAAGGTTGCCCTTTGTGGAACTCAGTAGCAGCAGCAGGAGAACAAAATTAGAACTAGTTTACTTCAGAGTAAACATGCCTTGGATCGTGGCTGCAGAAGTGGTTGCCCTGTTTAAAACCCTTGCCCAGCCCTGGCCTTGGGTAAATCGTTAATGGCCTCAGTTCCCCCCTCTGTAAAATGTGGCTACACCAGTTGGCGTACTTTCACGGGGCTCTTGTGAGACGGAGGATGAGGACTGACTGTGTAAAGTGCCTTCTGCGCTGAGGGTGCTATTAAAATTCTGACAAACAAAAAGCCGTGAGTCCGGTGCAAGCGACGGAAGGGCTCCTGGGTGCCAGGGGCACCTTCTCGATCCGGCACGGCTAAGGATTGTGGCTGGCAGCAAAAGATTTTAGCGGCAACAAAAAAATTGCATTAACGTCCTTCTCGGCTTAAGCTACGGGAAATCTAGGTCATCCCAGCAAAGCTGCAACACGCATATCCACACCTCCTCTTCCATCACTGCCCCAATAGAGGGGGTTTATTTCTGGAACTGCAGCCCCCGTTATGCAACTGCCTGTGTCCCCGGGGAGCAAACCTATTTTTATCCAGGCTGGGAGCACATGCATGCTGTGACATCCAAAATCAGACCCCACTTCAGTAGTGCCATATGTACCCCAGGCCAGGGAGCTGAGTCGGCCACCCTCCACCGACCTCCTGTCTATGTTTTGTCTGTGCTCAACTTCATCCAGCTGTTAATGGTCCTTTATCCTTGCCCAGAAACTAGATGCTGCCTATTTAATCCCAGGGCTGACCTAGGTGGCTATGCCAGGTCTACCCATATTCCTGATCTACCTTCCATCCCACAGGGCCAGAATCCAGCCTTGTCTTGGTCTTGATCCGCAGATCCCCACTAGGGTCGACAAGCAGCCAGAACTTTGCACATTTGAAAAGCTGTCAAAACAGGAGTTTGCAAAGTCGTGGGGGGGGGAGTGTGTCCAGTATTTGGACTTTTTGCTGATATTCATTATACTACATAAGATGCAATTTGCCTTTTTTTAAAAAACAACTCTTCTCCCTCTGAAATATGATACCTTTGGTAGGCATTCCGCACATGCTCAGAAGCATTAGAGTAGTTGCTCTTAAGCAACCCTTTCTCCTCCTTTCCTAAGCAGGACTGGAAGACTGGATAAAATATATATTTAGATTATTTTTTTATAAAAAAAACCCCAACCTTAGTAAACTATGAAAGGAAAACAAATTAGCTATGGGGAAAAGGTTTAGAAATGAAATTCCCTCAAGGCTTTCAGCTGCTCTGATATTTGCTATATTTTTAGCACACTAAGTTCCTCTTCCCCCTCCCCTGCCACATATTTTATATTCAGAATAACAAGCTTGTGAGGTGGTTTAGGTTGAAAGAGGATGGCTGGCCCAAATAGAGGCCCTGGATCTCCCTGGTCCCAATCCAGCCCCCTAAATGCTACACAGCACGACACTGGTTCTTTTAAATTGTATGGCATCTTGATATCAGAAGAGCCCTGCTGAGTCCAGCCAGTTGCCTATCTAGTCCAGCTTTCTGTTGTCGCAGGGGCCAGTCAGATGCCTACGGGAAGTCTGCAAGCAAGACCTGGGTGCAATAGTGCTCTCCCAGGAACTGGCATTCAGAGACATGTACTACCTCCCCCGATACTGGAGATAGTACATCGCTATCATGGCTATTAGCCTGAGATAACCTTATTATCCCCCATGAGTTGGTTTAAACCAGGGTTTCCCAAACTTGGGTCTCCAGCTGTTGTTGGACTACAACTCCCATCATCTCTAGCTAGCAGGACTAATGGTCAGGGATGATGGGAATTGTAGTCCAAAAACAGTTTGGGAAACTCTGGTTTAAACTACAAGTGGTTAAACCTCCATCCCACAAGCCTAATTAGATCTTTTAAAGCTTTTAAAGCTGTATGAGTTGGTGACCATCACTACACCTGCTGCTTGTGAATTGCCTACTTAATATGCACTGCGTGAATAAACACTTCCTTTTTTCTGTCCTGAATCATCCAGGCTGGATTGTAGTATTACACAAGAGGGTGAAAACCTTTCCCTTTCCCTTTCCACTTTCTCCACATTCTGCATAATTATATAGCCCTCTATCATGTCCCCCTTATTAGTTGCCTCTTTTCCAAAAAACAAAAGAAAAACACCAACCAACCCAAAACCAAAACCCCAAATGTTGTAATTTTCCATGCAGTCATATTACTGATTTGTGTCAAGGAGTTATGCTGTTGACAGGTTTCTTTTCCATCTCTTTCCTAATGATTCCTAACAAAGAAATCAGCCTTTTCCACAACTGCCACATACTGGGTTGGCATTGTAATTGAGTTATTTGGTCAGCCACATAAGCATAATTGCAAAGTTAGGGATATTTTTGCTCCAATGTGCATCACTTTACCCTTGCTTACAGGGTTTTATTTAAAGCAGGCTTTCCAACTGCACTAATTCCCTGCCAAGCACTGTGTGTGTTTTGCTCCTTGTATCAATGGCAGTTTCCCCATGGGAGTCAGTCGTTATTCTCTACTCTACAGCAGTGATTCATTTACAAATCTGCTTTAGTTCAATAAAGTTAACTGCCCAAAGTTGAAGGCAAAGAAGAGGAGTTCCTGGCCCAAAAGAAGAAAGTGTTTTAATATGGGTTGAGCAGTTTGTTTTAAGTATGGAAACTAGCTGCACTTTACTACCCTGTGTGATTTGTGTGCATGCTGCCCCTGACATTTCCTATTATTTAAGTGCTAAACACACTTATATGCCTAGAATATATCGTCCCCAGCCCCCATTTTACCTAACTGCACATTATCAGCTTCCCAACTGCACAGATTTCTCAACTGCACATTTTGTGTCCACTTAAAGCAACAGCGACCCTGCTTGCTTGCGACATTGATTCAAACTGGCCATATTATTACGTTTCTTCTTGATTTTATTGTTAGGCTACACCTGTTCCCCTCACAGTGGGACAATTCCCATAGCTATCTGGGAAGAGGGATAGACTGTCAAACCACTCTGGAAACGGTAATTGGGGTATCCTAACATCTCTTAGCACTCTTAACAAACGACAGCTCCCAGAATTATTGCCGAGAGTGGCATCGTCGTGCTTTGAATGTGTGGTGTGAATATGGCTTGTCTCCCAAGAAACTGAGGTAAGAGACGGTGCATCATCTCCAGTGTCCAACACCCGCTCAGCACAGAGCCTGCAATTTCACCCTCTGCAGCTGCTTCTGAGGTAAAATGTTAACTGTTCAGAACCAATTGTGGGCCAATTATACATATATATTTTCCCCCAGGCAACTACACAGGAAATCAATTCAGCGTATAACTTTATAGGAGGTGGCGATCCTTTGGCGGTGTGTGTTGTGGTGGGCTGCTCGATGGACAGTGGTTCTTTAGAGCATGTTACAAATGGGTCTCTATTTTCACCTGTTTAATGTTGTAGTGTAGCCTCCCCCTCCTCCATTTTTAAACCTGAGGTCCAAAAGACAGGGGCTGGTCTCTCAGGTCAAGGCATGGCTCCACACAGGCTGTAGAGATGGCTGCCACCGCAGATGCTGCTCATAAATGGCCCTTTTGTTCACAGAGGGCTGGTCAAAGCTCAAAATCTTTATTTTTATTTTTTTGTTTGACTATCCTCATCAAATAAAAAACTGGACTGACCTAAGTGAGGAGTACGTGTGTAACCGCCTGCTAAGTCTCCTGCCTTAGTTCAGAAATGTCCGTATCTAATAATAGCAGGTTGTAACATATCTTTACCTTTGTTGTGTGATATAGAATTTAATTGCATTGGCAGAGCTGGTTGTGTGTGTGTGTGTAAAACACAGAGAGAAATCTGACCAGAATCCCTCTGGGGAGCCAGCGCACTCAGTTCTCATTAACTCAGCCCCTCTGGGCTAAGACATTTAATTAGCTATGAAGGAACACAAACGAAGGAGCAAAAACAAGGAAGCTAGGAAGCTGTAAAGGGGTTGTCCCCTCCGTTTCCTCCTGGGAGGGAGAGGAATGTGTCAATGCAACTGGGAATTATGATTCCTGTGGCGTCCAGTATATCCTCCCCGTAAACCTTAGCGAGACGCTACAGTTCATAGGCCTTGTTCCACCCCATCCCCCACCAACCATGGTTAGTCTGTGTCTGGACTGTACCATTCCAGTCTACAGGTGTGGGTGAGAAGGTACCATGACTGAATGTTCTTCCTCTTTCAAAAACAGACCTACACGTAGAAACCTGACAGTGTCAGCAAGACTAGGGATCTATCCTACTCTTCTTTGCTGCTATGCAGGTTTTCTTTAGATTTTTTTAAAAAACCTTTTGTACGGAGTTATGCGAACTACCACCTGAAGTGGTACCACCCAGGCACAGAGTTACTGCCTCTGTGAGGACTGTACCAGTTGTAATAGCTGCGTATGGTTTATTAGTTTGTCTGGCTTCATTCGCATATAAAACAGGGCTGTGTTGGTGGGTGCCTGTTTTTTACATGAAAAGATTCATATTTGTTAGGGGAGCAGACCATGTCTCCCATTCCAGCCTTCCCTTTCCACACTCTTGTTGCTTTAAGCAATATTCTCTAAGCCTGGCTTGCTTCCCATACTGAAGCGGGACTGTGAGGGGAAATTGCTTAGCCTTAAAGCTACAGAGAACAGCAAGAATAAATTTTCTCCACACCTCCCCCCCCCCCCATTTCCCCACTTCAGCTTCAGTCGCGACAGGCAGTATGGATGGCTGCACCCTCATGTCTGCTTTGGCCTGCAAAACTAGGCCTCAAGACTCCTAAAATAGCCTGGAACGTATTTGAAGTTGGATTAAGAGCACACGTAAAACAGGAGTCAAGAAGATTTTTGTCAGGTGAGTTGAAAGTTGTATCATAGATACATAATTGCCTGGTGAGCATTATTGTATTCACAGGTTTTGCACCTCCACTAACCCAGAAATAGTACCTCGGGTTAAGAACTTAATTCGTTCTGGAGGTCCATTCTTAACCTGAAACTGTTCTTAACCTGAGGTAACACTTCAGCTAATGGGGCCTCCTGCTGCCGCCACGCAATTTCTGTTCTCATCCTGAGGTAAAGTTCTTAACCTGAGGTACTATTTCTGGGTTAGCGGAGTCTGTAACCTGAAGCGTCTGTAACCCGAGGTACCACTGTAATTGAGCACCTACACTGTGAGGAAATGACGTTTCAACCATGCCACCTTCAGCTCTCTTTGGATATACAGTACTGTGTATGGCTGAGGCATTTCCTAACAGTTTTGGAGCTCAGTTGACATAGGTTGCTCCAGAATTTCTCCTTTTTGTATGATAGTGATGAGAATTGTGTGTTCATGATCCTTGGCCACTTCTAACTTGTATTTGTTGATTATTATTTTTAATGACTGGTCAGCATTGGTAGCAGGTTGGATTCAGACTGGTCTGGAGGTGGAAGATTAGCGGGATCTCCTCCTGGTGAGCCAGCATTTGGGGCCTAGTGGAGTGCAATATGTTTTAAGTTTGCTTCTAAGAGGCTCTGACCAGGATTGGCATGCACATATAACCTGTGTTCAAATTATGAGGGGAAAGATAAGAATGTTTCTTAATGAAATGCTTCAGTTCCATGGCCTGATTCATAGCCTTATAAAAATAGTGTTTAGATGGCCTATCAAAAAAGGTAAGGGGTGTGTATGTGTGCTTGTGATCCAAGGAGCATCATTGTATATTCATTAACAGCAAAAACCACCAGACTTTAAATACTTGACATTCAACCAAGTACCAGATAATGAACCTGGATGCAAAAGTATTGAGTATGTAGCTGAAATAATTTTGTGGTTGGAAACGCTACTGGCTTCTTCAAAAAACTCAAGTTTCCTAAAGTTCCTTAGCTGGCGCGGCCATGACAGCCCAGCTTAGCATTTCAACACCATTCTGTGTAAGTCCCCTCAGAAGTTAAATCTTGCTGAGTTCAATGAGGCTTAAATGTGTTTAATTGTGTATGGCATTGCATCCTTAAACTAGTTCATAATGTCTGGTTTACACGTGCCCTTCCGAGGGAGGTGTGTGTGCAGTCTTTTCCATATCTGGAGGGCACCAATTCTGACAGCCCCTTGTCCTCACCGCTCCTGTTCCCCCTACAATCTGTCTGCGTTTTTCTCTGCCAATATCCTTGTCCGTGGCTGGGCTCAAGGAGTTCCTGGCATAGATCAAGGGAATTGGCAAGTGGCCAGTCCTCCTGTGCTGCCAGCCAAAAGCCATTTCCCGTCGGTGGCTGGGAGGCCCAGAAGCCTCTTTGCTAACCGCAGAAGCATCTCAATTCCACCGGGGCCCCTTGGAAGGACGTGGAATCCATTTAATGGGGGAGCCGATTCATTAAAGAATAAAAACAGCTGGCTCAAAAACAAGGGCAGAGATGACGAATTTGTCTCCCGTAAAGCTTGGGATCCCATTCAAGGGTGCCATTTAGGGTAGGCAGAGGAGAGTCATTTACATAGGTGGCATAGCTCTCCCCCCATCCCCCACCCCTACCCCAGTTTCCTCAGAAGTACTTATAGATTTGATTGTTTCGCTGCTTCTGCGTAGTGACTGGTGTTATAAAGAATTAAATAGGCCTGTGTAGGAGTGGAGGCTGGTCCATTAGGACAAATGGGATACTGCACCTCCAGCCTCCAGGAGGTGCCACTGGCTGTTAGCTTCCTCCTCCTGAGTCTGAAAGACTCAAAGCTAGAGTTAGCTGGCTCTGTTTCTCATTGGCTCCAGCTCTGCCTACTATTGGACTCTCTGCATTCTGCTTTCCCAGTCCCCGTGGGCAGCAGCCATCCCTGCTGTGGACTAATCTTTGTTGATGATGCTGATGCTGCCGCTTTTTAAAAGGCGACTGTTCTAAGTTGGGTTGATAGCACTGCGGTAGAAGATGTTATGAAGCAGCATAAGCAGCTGAGCAAGCATACCATAGGTGGTATACAACACTAGTACTACTCAGAGAAGACCCACTGAAATGAACAGATATTGCTAACTCAGCTTGATTAATATCAGTGTGTGTGGTGAGCCTGACTTCACTAAATACTATCCCTTGTCTATGGTACAAACTTAAAAAAGCGTTTTCAAAACCTGTTTGCCATGGCTCTGAACCAAACTAACCTTCAGAGCTCACATTTTATGCAGAACGTAAGAGCAGTTTAGCAAAGCATTCCCACAATCCGTTGGTCAGGCTGGGGAGCGAGAATTAAACCAGTTTCAAGACAGATTATCATGTGTTTTGTAGATGCGGTCCAGTCTGTCGGGCAGCCTCCCAGTAGCTGTTTGATGCAGTTGTAGGATAAAGAAAGCCAAGTGAGATGAGAAACTTTACAAGGGCTTGAATAATAAGATACAAAACAAGGACATCTTTGACAATGGGGGATCCCTTGGTGTGGTCTGTTCAGTGGCACTTTGATATATAAACATTTTTGTTAAGCATCAATGTCAGGGCAGGAAAAGGTGTTGGAACTGACTTGGGTAAGGTAAAAAGTCAACGTGATGATTGCCCAATCCTCGCAGATGCTAAGAGCAATCTAAACGGGTAGGCTAGAAATTGTGCAGAGATGCTACTTGCCTGACTTTAGATCTGGGTTATGCCTAAATGCAGGCCTGTGCAGCTCATAACTTACCAGCTAATCATTCTCAGCAGCCGTGTATCGTGTGGCCTGCTGTTTGTCAATGTCTCTCCACTTTATGTAATTCTAAAAAATCAGCAGGTCAATGAGCTCCTGGTGACAAGTGAGTTAGGTGGCTGACAGGCTCCGTTTGGTTTGCTGGTTCCATGTTAAATGGTATAGCATATCTAAGGTATTGCAACCACTTGGCCATTTTCTGAGTAATGCATAGGCATTCCCAGTTGATAGTTCCCAGGGGTGCTTGGACTACAGCATCTCATTTGTAGAGATTAAACACTGGTTTTTCTAAAAGTCACCCCTACTGCAGATGTTGGATCCTGTGGGGTGGCAACATCCATATGGAAGCAAAGGTTGAGACCCAGTTGATCTGGACTGCCCTGTGTGATCTTCATTGAGCCTAACAGATGTGGGTGATAGATGTTCACAGGCCCTCCATTGCAGCTCAGCTTTGTTATTACTCACTTGCAAATTAGCTGAGAGTTCCTGCAGAAGTCTGTCACCCAGAGTTTTTCTTTGATCCAGGAAACAGAGCCCAACTCCTCAAGAGCAGTAAGA
Source organism: Podarcis vaucheri (assembly GCF_965113315.1). Taxonomy (NCBI): domain Eukaryota; kingdom Metazoa; phylum Chordata; class Lepidosauria; order Squamata; family Lacertidae; genus Podarcis; species Podarcis vaucheri. The sequence continues at coordinate 21,190,085 of NC_138751.1, forward strand.
TTGCTTTGGAAAATTGCAATGCAGTCAAAACCAATCACAGAAAAAGGCAAATATATCTTTAAGAGGTGGCATCCCCACCTACTTCTTCATTGGTTTATGGCAAACCATTGTTGGCTGGTTTGCCTGAACTGGCAAAATATGGTTTGTATTTTCCCTGTGAAACAGGATCAGAAACCAGTGTTTAATGGTTTGGACAGATCAAGAAAGGAGCTGGTATGTGTGAGAGGGAAGGAGGGAGCACATAAACTTGAGTGCTGCTAGGCTTGTTCATGTAGAGCCAAGCTGTGGTTTGTTTGTTTGGTTGTATGTGTGAATCATTTCTTTGTTGGGTGATAAGGGTATTCCTTGGTGGTGGTGATTTTGCAGAGGAATTGTGGAACAGTTATCCATGACCCTCCAACTTCTTCACATTAGAAATAACCTCAACCAGTGCATTGCTATGTGAATGTGAAATGTGAAAAATCACATTTTCTCTGCACTCAGTCTGCAAGGCTGTGTTGAAGGGAAGATGCAGCCCCCTGCCACAGCTGCAGCAGTAATAGGAACCTGTGAAGTGTTGGCCCAGAGTCCTAGGTTCAAATCCCCAATGATGATGCCCCAAACAACCATGAAGGGTGTTTTTTGGCCAGTCATTATTTCCCAGTCTAACCAGTCCCACCCCCTTTTTAAGAGGTCACACACTCTTGATCCCCTGCAATGGAATGCCTATCTTCCACAGCAACGAGGTGTGGGGACTGATGTAGTGCCATAGGTGCTGGGTCTATTGTTTTATTTAGCACTTAATAGCAGGTGCTTCCCACTCCCACACCAGCCTCTGATCTGGAAAGACCTTAAGACATCAAAGCAAAGGGCAGGCAAGGGGACACTTCCTGTAGCCTGCGATCCTCTTCCAGGTCAGACACCACAACCAGCTGCCATCTGTTGCAGATACTACGTGTGTTAATCTTCTTCCTCTGCTGATTAGGGAAGAATCCCCTAGATGGTGCTGGTATTCTAGGGTGATGTTTACCTATGGTGCTGCCATCTTGTCTTCTCTGCCCAACAGAGGAACAAAGAGGAAATAGTACAGGTTTCACCATCAAGCCGGCTTTCCTTCTTCCGTGTCCCTCCCTCCAACCCTCTTTCCACCTGTGAATAATAGTCTGGATGCAGGTTGTTGGTTTTTTGTTTTTTTTGAAAGTTTTAAATGAAAAGGAAATAATTTTATTACATGCTGTAACCTCGGCATGTCAGCTCATGCAGACAGTATAATGTCCCAGAGACCAAAGACCAGGGGACGATAAGGGTTGGGGTGGAGGATGGAGTGTTGGTGGGGAAGCAGAGTGGATGAAATGTAAAATGAGAAGAAATAAAAAGATCACTGTGAATGGGAAAAAGGTGAGATGCACCTCTCTCTCTATCGCCATCAAGGGGAGATGCAAAGGGATGGGAGGCAGGGCCAGGTCTTAACAGAGTTTTCAGGGGAACACAGGCCCAAACCCTTATCCAGGAGTCCCTTGTAGCACCAGAGTTGAATGTTAATGGAAGGATGCAAGGGTGGGTGGTAGTGAGCAACCAAAACCAGTCTGGCCCAGTTGCTCCTTCTATTTCACTGGTTAATCCCTCCCTCTCTTGGGCAAATTGCAGTACAAGACAAATGAGGCATCAGGGTGCATGTGAAGAAGTTAATGAAAGAGGACTAGAGAGGTGAAAAATGGGTGGAAGGGAAAATGGACAAATGTTTAATGACGATGGACCAATGATGTTCACCAACAGAAACCATGAATAGATTATGACGGAGTGGATGCAAACCGTAGCCATGGTGCAAACTGGAGCCAGTATCACCAAGATTACGTACAAATCTGTTATGAGGATGGATCAGCCTTGGAGAATATGATGTGCACGACTTCATAAAGACAGAAGAATTGGTGAGTCACTTTAAGAACCCATGCGGCATGGATGGATAAAATATGGGAGATTGCCAGCAACTTAGGTCTCTGGCTTTCCTACATATTTTGGTGAAATTACTGATGAAATACATTCTGATTTAATGTGATGTTTGAGCTGGATTGACTTGGGGGGAGAAATGTGAAGGAAACTAGAAAGGTGGATGGGAAAATATGTGGGCCATGGACAATTGGCTGGGTAAACTGATGGAAGGGTATGTGTTGGACTGGATGAGTGGAAAGAGAAAATAGGGGCTTGCTGGCTGTGACTGAGAAGGAATAGCTAGAATGATAAGGGATAGTTGAGTCTAAGCCACAATGGAAGGAGAAAAGGGCATAGGTGAGAAGGATGAAAGGGGCTTTGTCAAACTGGCTGGCTTTGGAGAGAGGGTGATGTGATGCAATTGATGCCCCGTGCTGTCCTGTCGCCACAAGGCAGAGTGTGAGAGTGCATTGCTGTGTACAGAGAGCCTCTCCCTTATTGGGACAGGCTGGCAATGGGGGCTGGTTTATTGCTTTCTGTATGAGATTGACCTGGCGGTAGCTCTTCCACAAGGGAGAGCATGTGTGCGATGGAGGGAGCAGCATAAAAGTCTCTGAAAGAGGAGCAACGTTGCCTCCTTGTATTGCAGTCCAAAATGGCTGCCTTTCTCTCCCCGTAGCCCAGCCCAGCAATGGGAGAACTCACTGGCCCACAAGAAACAGCTGCAAAGTGTGGGACTGATGAGGTTGTGGTGATGTGGTGCACATGTCCGTGGTGATGTGGTGCACATGTCCGGCTAGATGGTTTGCATATTGTGGGGTCCTGCTACTCTCTGACTGTGGGTGTACATGTATATATATGCTTTCTTTATATCTGTGTTGAGCGTGAGCATTATCAACACCTGCCTCTCCCCAGGGGACCCTGAGAACTGGAGTTTTACGTGGGGAGCTAGGGATCTCTAACAAAGAAGTCTCGGCACCCTCACCAAACTACGGTTCCCAGAATTCGTTTGGGGTTGCCATGACATCTGAATCTTTGTTATAACTGATTAAAAAAAATTATAGAGTGGATATGCCCTGAGAATGTGAGTCAGAATTAGGTGGGCAAGTGTGAGCGCCATCAGCCCATGCTTTGCATAGATGTGCTGGTTTGTGCGTAAATGCATGGGCTACACACTTCTGTGTGTTGCCCAGTGTGTGAATACTGAGTGTGGATTACCCAGTCATGAATGTTTCTTCAAGTATATCCCTAGGGGACACATCTGTATTACAACCTAAACCAGTAATAAATCAGTTTAATGACCATGGCTTCTTCCATGGACCTCAGAGAACTGTACTTTGCAGAGGCTACTATTTTTTTATTTCTGTTAAGAGAGCTTTGGCCTCTTCTTACTCTACTCAGCTGACAGTGTGGGAAGCCATGGCAGAGAAACCAGTTTATGCAGGTCATCTCTAGACAATACATTTATTACACTGCAAATGCAAATTAGTTGTTTCTTTTAAAAAAAACCCTTTCCTTCAACAAGTGATTTTTTAACAGCAGCTAAGTAAGTAGGGTTTCCAAATTTTCAGTTGGCACTGGTAATTATGGACATAAATGTTATTGCTTGCTAGGGTGGGCCCTTATACGTTGTCCAAAACAGAGGACAAAAGGGGCATAGGTTTGCTTAAATTTAAAACTGCTACTTTAGACATATAGATGCAAATTTAGAAATACTTACTATAACTTAAATCTAAATACAACATATCTCACCAAAATTAGGAAGACCATGACCCATGTGCCTGCTGAGTTTTCTGTCCAGGTGTTAAAAATTGACCAGCCACTTCAAGGCCCCTGCTGCTTTCCTTATTCGGATTTTTTTAAAGCTTTGAACTAGGACTAGACATCCCTCCAAATAGAGGAATGTTTTCTGTAAAGTCTGACATGTGGCCACCCTGCTGCCTGCCAGTTGCTGATCAAGCTATTGTTTAGGGCACAGCTAGAGAGAGTAGCTGAAAAAGATGGAAACCCTATTGAGAAGGTCAAACTGTGAACATCAAAAAGTATCCACCCGGGAATTTTGGGAGCAGCTATAATAGCAGTTAAATTGGTTTGGGCTGCTATATATGACATATAGGGACCCTCCAGATGGTTGTTTCTTATTGTGGGTATGTTCTGCAACATGTTCTTGACACAATAGTGCATTAGTGGTAGGTTTATTCTGCTTTAGTTTGCTCTGCAATGCTTCCCCAATGTTACCACATTATTGCTGGCTAAAAGGGCAATCATGCAACAAAGCTGAGACAAAACTCAGCTTTTGTTTCTATACCCCAGAACGCTTGGGGTATAGAAAGCTATGGGATTTCAGGAGGAAGTTATAAGCTATGCACTGCTTGGAAATGAAGCAGTGTGACTGCACACAAAATCTTTGTCGGGACAAACAATATTGGAAGCGGGATCACGTGTGACTGCCTTAATAGCATCAGGGGCACAAATTGTCATGAATGAGCAATAAAAAGAATTTCTGGAGGGGTCCCATATGCTGATAGCTTTGGTGAGTCACGATGTGTATGCAAACCACTTTTGTTTTCTGATGGTGTGCACATCTTTTGGAATGTATGTGTATTTGGAGAAATGGTTGTGTGGAAGTTATTACCTATGCTTATGTGCTCACTGCCAATGTGATTGTTGCCTTTCTGGAAAACAGGGGATGCTTTCTCACATGGGTCTCTAGTACTGTTTTTTTTTTTTTTTTTGGTGTGTGTGTGTGTGTGTGTGTGTGAGAGAGAGAGAGAGAGAGAGAGAGAGAGAGATTATCCATGCAAACTGCAACTGTATTCTTTTATTATTACTATTTATTATTTTATTATGTATGCGTGTGCAGAAACTTTGCCCTATGCTTGTGTACGTCTGTGTGCATATGTATATACACAGACACAATTTCTGTGCACACACAGGATTGCAAACTCTTGATGCATTTTGCCAGAAGTTGTTTTGTGGGATCCCCTGGAGCATGTGCAGAGATGGGGCTGTGCACATTCAGCTCTTAAAAACAGATCAAGAAACCCTACAAATTTGCTATTTGGCATGAAAGGGTAAGTGAATCCATTCGGCCCCTCCAAAGCAGCCAATCATTGGGATGTTAGCTTTTTAAAAGAGGTTCTCCTACCAGATCCGAGGACAGAACTGCACGTGGAACACTTAGTTGCACATGCAGGTGCCCATCTAGCTAGGAATACTTATATGTGGAACAGTCTGTTTCCTTCCACATATACCAGTGCCCAGAGCTGGACAGAGGCAAGAGTCACCAGTTCCGCACTTGTGGTGTGTTTTTTTTTTAAGCCTGTGTTCTTGTCTCGTATTTTCATCTTCAAGTCCTTTGAAAGGCAAACTGGAGTGCGGGGAGGGAGTGGAAAGAGAACATAGTTTGCTTATTTCGTTGGAAACGAGAATGGTTTGGATGTGAATGGAATGAATGAGCAAAATTTAAATTCTTAGAAATAATTTCCTGTCAAGAGGACAATAAGGAGGCCGTGTGACCTAGCAAAATAATAACAAAGAATCTTATTCTTGTGACACCTTAAAGACAACATTTTATTGCAGCAGGAACTTGTACAGGCGACCGCCCTGTTTAATTAGAAAGCATCCATCACAATAAATTTGTTAGCTCTTATCTACACCAAAGACAGAAACTAGTTTAATAATCTTCCCCTCTGTCTTGGGAAATTGTAGTAATGAAAGTACAAGAGTCGGGTGGAATAGTCTCACCAAGCTAAAATTTCTTGGGATTATTTTGGGGGAAACCCATGACAGTTAATTGGGATTACTGAAACTAAAGATATGAATTTATAGCGAACTTATAGTGAGTTTTTAAGGTGCCACAACAAGACTCTTGGTTGGTTTGGTTTTGCTGCAACAGTCTAATAGGGCAGCTCCTCTAGAATGAAGGAAGAATGAGGCTGTGCGGGAGGTGGAGAAGCATGAAGAAATAAAGAATGAAACAAAGACAGAAGGGATAAGGGGTTCGGTACATTAATACAAGTGTGTATGTTGTCCCCATTGACCCTCCAGCCCCACCAAATGCCTCCCAACACTTAACAGTTCAACATTCATTTGAGAATTCAAAACATTTTGGCACATGAATTGCATGTGAAGGAAGGAAATACCACGGGGTGTCGGGTAGAATAAAGACCCTGGCATTTCTGTTGTGTGTGTCAGAGAAATGTTCATCTCCCCCACATTTTACAATTCTCTCTTGAACTGTTTGAAATTTTCCTGTCGAATTTCTTTTTGGAATGATCAAAGAAATGTTGTTGGTTGTTTTTTTAAAACACTGAAATTCCTGAAAACTTAATGTTTAGGATTTTAATTATTATTTTTTTGGTCTAGTTTTTTTTTTTTGGTCACTTATAATGACAAAGTAGTAAAAAATAATTTCAAGTTTCAAGGCATTAAAATATAGCATTCCATATTAAAGTTTCAGTTTTGGGATTGAGCATAGATAAAGTTTTTTTTTTTTTAAGTCAAATTGCACATTTTCAGAGAGTGAAAAGTTTTGGGTGGCTATTTTTTTTTTATAAAAGTTTGTTTGTTTTGTTCCTCTTGAGCAATTGACATGATTTAATATTTTTGCTCAGTGTGAGCAGAAGAAAGATCACTCACATTTGGGAGAAGAACGCTTTGAAAACCACAAAGAAATCTTTCTCTTACATATTATTATTTTTGGCAAAATAATACTCTTCCTTCACCCCCTACATTTTCAGTGGTCCTCTCTCCCTCGATTGGCCCCGTGGGAAATCCTTATGCCTCCAGTACAGGACTTTTAAAAATGTTGCTGTGGCAACTGGAAGAGGGAAAAAGAGGGATTTGTGAAAAAATAGCATCACTTTCTAAATTTTATTATTATAATTATTATATTACATCTGCTTGAAAAAATAGCTCTGTGTCCCTCCCCCACCATCCCTGAGCCCACCCCTCCTTCCCCTCTTTTGGCACCATCCTCTGCCAAACATAATCAACCTTCCCCCCCATAAGCCACACCCCCACCAACATGGGGCAAAACCACACTTCCACTCCCCCCGCCCACACCCAACCTGAGTCTGAAATCACCCGTCTTTCCTCCATGTCTCACCCTTGCTCCCAATTTAATCCAGCATTGGGGAAAAGCAGTGCTGAAAGGTAGGAGCCCCACTCAAGCACCTGCTGTCTACTCTCCCCTCCCCTTCCAAGGCCTCAATCACCCCTACCATTTGCAAGAGAATAGGGCACTCTGTCCCCTGTACCTCCAGAATGAATCAGGGTTTTATCCATGTATATTTCCCCCCTCCCACCACCCACCTTGGGGATGCACCTAGATGCAGGTATCCAGCTTAGCAAAGGTAAGGAGAGATTGTCTTGTAGCAGACACACCCAGACAGTTGCACAGGCACACAGACGCAGGGCATAGTTTGGCAGAGCTAAAGGATGTTGAATAAAAACAGCCCACCTTTGATCAGAACTGTTTCCAGCTACTGGGTGAACTTAATCCATCAAATTGGATAGATGTGGTCTATTCAAGCCATTGAAGACTTGAAAGACTACTTTCCTTCTAAAGAGTGACATAAATACAAACTACTCCTACACTAATGGCTAAAAGATCAAATGGACTATTCCACTAATGCCCATATTCGATCAAATGCAGAGATTTGCATGAGAAATTTCAGTCATCATTCATGGTCAGTTTTATGCTTCATCGCTACAAGGCCTGCTTCTAACTATCACCCGTAGGACAAGGCAGTCAACACATTCTGGCACATAGATAAATACCAATATGTTGTCAATTATTTATTTTACTATTTTCACAATCATTGGGTGAAGGAACCATTTGGATTTTCTGCTTCAGACACCCAAGTCCTGGGCTGTTTCTACCTTATGACCATACAATGCAAATACATCATACTTATTCTTGCACACTCTTAGTGGGCAGCTGTTAGCATCCATCTTTGGGCCAACAACACACAAACTTAGAACCACCTCAGACTGACTCACAACCACCGCATGCACTCCCTGGGGACATTTACTCACATTCACATTAGTGCTTGAGCCTGTTCACCTTGAGCTGGAGATCTGGCCTTGGGATTCACTCCTCTCCTATAATGCCCTAGCTGGAAATGTGTGGGGTTTTTTCTACTGCAGGTACTGGTTGAAGCGAATAATTCCTCTGAACATGTACAGGGTGCCTTTCCCTTGCCAATTCATCATCCAAAGCTCCCATACTTCTGGCTAGGACTTTGGAATAAAACATGTGGAGAGCAGAGGATGATTCTCAGAGAGTTTTCGCGCTTCACTTCTCTGTTAACATATGAAGTCTTCCTTAGGCCTTTAGACTGTGTCTCTCCTGTTTGTTTGGCTACACAGTGCTTGAATTACAGGGAGGTTGGGGACCTGGCTCCTTACCTTTTACAATAACTGTGGGGCATGTTTTGGCTAAAGTTGAGTCAGCGAGTGGGGCTCATAGATTTCATGAAGGACACCCTCTCCCTACAAGCACTCTCACCTTGATACACATTGTACCAACCTACAGATTTGTCATGCAAGCTTTCTAAAATAAGCTCCTAAAAAAAGATGTGCCAGGGCACAAGCCTTCTCAGAAGCCTCACCCTCTGACTCAGAAGCTCCCAGATTATTGGAGATGGATTGTAGTTAGTAGTGAAGGAAAGGCACTCCGTGCATCCTCAGAAGTGTTACTGATTTTTGTGTTCCAAAGCTGTGCTCTGGAAAGTTTCTGAGCTCTGGCCAAAAGAAGCCCTGCGGGCAACCATACACAAAGAACGCTCAGCAAACAACTACCACAAGTGCACTTTCTGTACCCAGTTAAACACCAGGGTATGCAGGTGAAATACTGATGTAAGACACCATTAACCCCATAGTCTTTGTTGAGCTGGACATTTTCAGTTATGGGCTGCATGCTACCCTAAGCAGATGCCAGATGGTTCCTTCACAACTCGGCCCCCACTAGACTGCTCTTCATCAATACTCTTCTATACAACATCTCAGTCTGGCTTGGATGAAAACCAAAACAAATCAGATTATTTTTTTTTAATAGTAGAAGCTTGTTCAAAACCCATGACGCTCTTCAAATTTTAAAATTTCCAACCCTCCATATTTATGAATATTTTATGTGCAAGTTTATAAAACAACATTCTTCATCTCTTCTTGCACACTGAAAATAAAACACAACATGTCTCAAATTAAAAAATTATTTCTTAAATCATAACTTATTCCCCCTCCCCCCGAAAATCTCAGGGGAGGTGTAAACACTTTAAACTTGCTTTAATTTAACTGTTTTGTTCTGCTTTGGAGAAGTGGGGGGGGTCAGAAATGTCAAAAAATTGAAAAACTGCATACATATTTTGGTTTTTGAAGCAAAAATGAGAGCTGGTAGCATTCTGCATGTGGAAAATATCAATGACAACTAGCATTTCCCCAGGTTTCTTACAAAAAGGGGTCACATTTTATTTTTTATTAATTTCCCCCCTGTTCTGGAATATATATTTTATATTAAAAAACCACATTCTTTGCTTCATTTTTTTGGCAACTCAAATGCATGAATCATTTTCCCCCTAAAAATGCAGGGGTTGTTTTTTTGGCAACTCAACTATGGGCTCATCCACACTTCTGCTTGTCTTCTGCCGCCCAGAAAGATGCTCAAACTGAGTGCTAAAGATCAAGTACTAGGCCTGGGTTTCCCCAGGGGAAAGCAGTGGGGCAAACAGAAGTCTGGATGAGCCCTGTATTGCACAAAATAAATTTAGAAACCAAAATTATTTAAATTGAAAAGAAATCAAGATATTTTGAAGCTGCAAAAAACATATTTCTATTGCCATGTAAGTGTCAAATGCTTTCTAAAGAAATACTAAAAAAGAGAAGACGATTCTACTAAAATTAACATACTGAATGTGAGAGCAACATTGATGTTGCTGTTACAATTTTTTTCATAGAAAAATTATGTTTCTTCATCTGGGCAGGGAAGAAAATACCCGAAAACTAGAGCAAAAGGAGAACATACAAATAAAGTGACAATATTACTAGGTGGGGTCTGTGGTACTTTTGGGTAGAGATGCTGTTACAACATTATCTCAGTCTCTGCATTCAGAACCAATTTGCAAAACATGTGTGGGACAGCACTAATGGGACTCCACCATTTCAGGATGCAGGATGGCTTGTACTACTTCAGAATGCTTGACTGGTATAAATAAAACAAAATATAAATTATCCACAGAAAGCTAGCATGTTGCTGATTCTAGGCTCGTCTTCTCCTTAACATGTTAGTTTTCTACAGATACAATTTTTTTTAAATGGGGGAGCATTCAAACTGGCAAACCAACTCCACAATGTTTACTATCAACAAATAAATATTAGCAGTCATGTTCATGCATAGTCATGTAAGCCATCTACAGACTGAAAAAGCAAAGAACCTATTTCAATCCAGTTTGCAGAAATTTCCTCCCCCACTGCTCACCTGGAGACAATTGTACTCATCCCAGATGAATCAGTGGCTGTTTATGAGCCTATGCAAACTGTGACCCGCCCCCCCCCTGAAAAACCCCCACTGTATTCTGAAGTGGTATAGTCCAGGAGAGCTGTACTTCATGAACATGAAGATCAGCTCCAACAAACCAGCCAAACCAAACCAAACCAAACCAAACCAAACCAAACCATACAAATGAAAATGTTGTGAAAGGAAATTGCCCATTAACCCTGATAGGTGAGTGGGAAGCAGGATTTAAAGTGCAGAAATGCAACACACACAGAAGTCCCAAGGCTAACCAGTCCCATTCCTCTCCTACATATATAACTTTTAAAGTGGTGGTGGGGAGTCATTTCTAGAGAATCTATAGTTATCATGATGTAAAAGAAGGCCGTCCGCTGCAGGAGCACCTGCAGGTTAGAAAGCACACTGGCTTGTTGTTTGCTTAGTTATGTTTTAGGGTATCAATATTGTAGAGTGGCACAGGGCACCAAATCATAGGGGAGCAGACTTGTATAGTAGGGTCCGAAGTATGTTTACTTAGAAATCTCATTGTGTTTAATGGGCCCTACTCCCTAGTAAGAATCCACAGGATTGCGGCCTTAGTCAACACACCCCTTCCCTCAAATGCCTCCCCACCCCATTATCTCAGTTACACACCTGGACATTTATTAAATCAACTTATATGGGACTCTGTGTGTCCTTTAAAGGGAAATCTTGGTCAATATGACCAACTTAACAAACTGCCCCCCATTTTCCCAGCCCGGAAGTGGGCAGGAGGAAAATGCACCGCAAAGGGGATTTTATTTTAGACAGGAGCTTGCATTAATTAACCCCTCTCCCAAATTTGCCAGAGGAGAGGGGCTCCTAATCACTCTCCTGAATCTAGCCAGCTATTTATTTATTATTTATTTTTGCATAGGAATCGTTGCATAAAGAGCTTCCACTATCTGGGGAGGGGGGGTTACAGGTTGAGGTTAGATAGGATTCTTGGGGAGGAGTGGGATGTATGTGCCTCCGCAGAAGCAGGGGAAATGTTTGCATAGTATGTGAGATGGATAGGTTTCCAAATAGGGAGTGGTAGCTCTTAAGAAAATGGGCGGGGGGGGGGGAATAATCAGAGTGAAATAGTTAATCACACACAACCCTACAGGCCAATATGTGTACTTTCAATAACACTGGGTTTTACTATTCTGCATTAAAGAACAGACTGCATTAAAGAATACAGGCCACAAAGTCCTCAAGTTCAGAGGTTAGGATTCAGTAGGGCTGCCATACCTCTGGAATTTCTTGGACATAGTCGGTATTCGGCCATCGGAAACAGTGTCTGGGCAGAAATTGCTCAAATGTCAGGGAAAATCCAGATGTATGGCAACCCTTGTCAGAAATGTAGATTTTGGCAAATTTCCTTTAAAATAGCTCAACTTTTGTGTCCAGGTTTTCACTTTTTGAAATATGGCAACCCTAGGGTTCAGCTAACCAAGGTCCTGTTATTGGACTCAAGGCTCCTTTCTCAGTAAGAATTAGATGAAAACAAAGAACAGGGGTCAGTAACTGGACATTTCTGGGTTAAGTCCAGCCCCCTGAAGGATGAACAGAGGCAACCTAAAGTCATAAAATGTGTAAAGAAAGTGGCATTGGTGTAACAGAACATGCTCACAGACCACTTTTAAGGAATGTAAGCATTGGCCCAACACTCCTTATTCCCTTCCTAAAGTAGTCCTACCTAGTTGCTAACCAGGGTAGTAGAATTATGAGATTTGAAAGATCATTGAGAAAAATGGTCCTTTGAATTACTGCCTCTATGAACATCTGGTGGGTAGTTCTCACAATGGTTGTAGCATTCTGGACTGCAGGGAATGGGACACATAATTCAATGGTCGTCTCTAAAATAATAATAATGCTGCACACATTAATGTAACTAGCATCAAGGACCTATATGGCTAGAAGAACCCATTTCCTTGACATCTAATTTTCTATGCTATTGGATTTATTTATTTTGTTGTATGTGGCATTAATTCAAGGAAGCCCCAATTTGCAATCTTAACTGGTACAGCGCAGATACAGATTGACCACCTTGATGTAAACTAGGCCTTATATGTCACTGCCGGCATTTGCTAGTATCATGGCAGCATTCTACCGATGGAATGATTTCAGTAGCATGTGATGCTGAGAAGCCAATCACATGCTGATGAAGATGAGAGAGCATAGTTAGCAAGATCAGGAGATGTTTACGCAAACTACAAAACACGGCTCTAATCCTGAAATGCATTTAGTAGGAATATAGCCCCACTGATTTCAACAGAACTTCCACTCTTAACTAGACCAAAGGAACAATTGTAACCTAAATTAGCTATGAGGAAGTAAATAATCCCTAGGCTAGCACATAATGAACGTATTCGACACAACAAGACCCTAATATTAAGGACAACTAGAATCTCTGTGAATACCATTAAAATCAGCCGACTAATGGATGTTATGCTGTGTTTTGTCATTTGCCCTGAAATCCTTTTGCAAACATAATAGATTATAAGAAACAAGCTAAGAGTATGTATTTCAGGGTGCGTGTTAGAAACATGTAAACAATGTGTGGCAAAGTTTTGGTTGCATCTAACAATGCTTTTATCCATCCTTCAACTGGGAAGGCTCTTTGAATTGACTTTGGGCTGGTTAAATTCATTCAGACTTGATACTGACCATTAAAGCTGTAATGGTTTGGGGCCCAGTTATGTGAATTAGCACTTTCACCTATACAAACTCTGAGATTACCGTAATTTACAGAGGCCCTCCTGGTCAGTGAGATTGATTAGGTTGGTGGCATGAGGGTTAGTGCCTCTTTTGTTGTGGCCCCAATGTTTGTGGGATGCCTTCAAATGGGTTCCAAAGACCAATTTGCTTTAGGTTGTTTCCTTTTGACAGATATTGAGTACTGATATTTTAAATTGGATTTATCTTGGCTAGAAATGTTTTTAAATATTTTAAAGGTTATTATGCAAGGCTGTTTAAACAGACTCTGCTGCTTTATGGAATTTTGATATGTTTCTGACTTCAGTGATATATTGAGTTTTATAAATTAGTAGCTGCCTTAGGGGGTCTGGAAATCAAACACACACACATATAAGAAATAGCAGGTGCCCAATGGCCATTCTGAATTATGGGGCATACTGTTGGATGTGCAGCAGGTGGACACAATGAGCAAGGTCTTCTCTGCTGTAATACAAGGACTCTGGAGTGTACTCTTCCCAAGGAAAGACAGCTCAGCTCCATCTTTATTAGCCTCCAGATGGGCAGTGAAGACAGTTTTAGTTCAACAGGCTTTCGGTTTTTATACTGAAGTGTTTAATCTGCTGTTGTTGGGGTTATATTTCATATTATTGTTTTCTTATATTTTATTTACTGATGTTTCAACTATGTTAACCTAAATTCAGATTATCTTTAGCTGGATTATCAAGGCTGAAATGTTAAAACAAAACAAAACAAACTAAGCATTCACCCAACAGACCTGAACTGGTTTAATATTTGTTCATAATCCCCAAGAAACCTAGGGACAATAGCACTGAGAGATGGAGGAAGATTTATAAGGATCTCTTAACACAGAATTTCCAATAACCTTACAATCAACTGCAATTCCCAGGAAAGAGTTTTTGTGCCTGTGAGCTATAGAGTTTAATTGGTATAAACTGATATAATTTGTCATAAATGCATTCCCATGTCCGATTTAGGTGTGATAGCAAACAATGGCTTGTTGTTATGAGAGCAAGCCTGCACAAAGCTCAAGCTAGCACACCCAGTCCTCCCCTCTCTTCATTTTCTGCATGCACAAAAAGAAGATAAAAACTTCCACTTTTGAACTAGTTACAGTTCCCCATTATTTCCAAATTTGGGAATCTGTGATTTTGCCTAACTAACAGGTAGTTAATAAACCAGGATTTTAAAGCATAGTTTGGTCCTGGTTTTTTTTTTAACTAACCACAGAACAAACCTGATTTTCCAAGTTAAGAATAATGGGGAACTGGTTCATTCACATGACTGTCATTGATTCTCAGGTTGGCTGACTTCCCACACCCTCAAATCAGTCCCAGAAGCCCCTTGGTTATATCTATAAGAGAGCTATTTTATGGGCATTAAAAAGAAGTTACTTTCACATGAGATTACTCCTTTGATCAATTTGGACTGTGAAAAAATGTTACAACTGGGTACAATGCAGCAGACAAAAGTCTAATAAAATAGCCAGTGCTGACTTTGAACAATCATATCTCTGCTAAATAAGCCAAGATGTACACAAGCATTTTGCCTCTGTTCTTGCACTGTTGGTGTGCCACAATAAGCCATGAAATTGTGAATTAACCACAATTTCCTACTTCATCTAAACTGGGAAACTATGGTCACTAGGCTTGGAACAAGCCAGGATCTTAAACCATGGTTTGAAGGCGACTTAAGGTCCTGCCCTGTCCTGAACATGATAATGATAGTGTCTTGGTTCAAATGAAATGGAAAAATACAGTTAATAATTGAAGGCTTCCAAGTTCAACTACAATACTCTGAGAATGGAGGAAGGGGTTGCATGTGCAGACACAAGCCTCATTCATATTTTGATTTATCTGGCTGAGATATGATTGTCTGAATGAAGACTTGTCTCCACTGTCCTTCTCTCAATAGACATGCTGTTACCTTCTTCTGTTTGCTTTTAGCTTGTCTTATTGCTCCTCATTTAACACAAAGGTTTCTAAAGTCTTTATGGGTACAAATGTAGCTTTGGCAACAGCAGACCAAATGCTTTGAGTAATAAGCTTAAACTACAAAAAGCAGGCTACTTATACTGTTACAATGAAGAGTAAGAGGAGATTTTGAACTTCTACTAGTTATGAGAACCAAAGTATAGAAGGCATAAGAGAAGAGTATTTGTCATTTTATCTCTTAAATGTGAATGGTAGGTAGCTTCTTCAACTGGTCAAGAACTGGTAACTGTTTACTATGGATAGCTTGACACAGACTATGGGTTAAGCACCCACTGTCTGAACTAAATGAGTTTGCTCCTGTCTGGTTAGCATAAGAGAAATGAACTACATGTTCTTTTAATATATCTTGCTCTTGAATTTTTACAATGGTACTGTAACTTTTGTTAGCTGCCATGGCATCCTGTTGGGATAGATAGAAAGTTGGGACAGAAATATTTTAAATAAACAAATAAACATGTTTTATCAAATGTGTAGTGGTGGAAGGGGAAAGGTTTCTAAGCTCTCTGAGAGCTGATCACTTGGCCACCACAATGATATGCAGCTACTGGTGTTGATAAGTTTAATGACAACAAGGTATCTATGACCTTTAAGGTCAACATTTAATAGACCAGCTCTGTACTCCATAAGGCTAATCAGATGCTGATGAAGATGTGATGCATTTAGCACAGGCTTTACATGAAGTAAATAATGGTTAACGTATAAATCAGTTTGGCCAGTGCCTACCAGCTGCCATTTCATAACCACAAGATAGCTTGTTTTTGTGCAACTCTGGCTATCACACATCAGCCATCAAGGATATGAATGTCTTTACCCTGTGAATGCAAGGCCTGCCAACAAGAACCAAGAGGAACAGCATTGAACTATGGGATACCAATCACTTCAGCTACGCATAATATTCGTTCCTAGAGAGCGACTTTTAAGACTGCTTATGGAACAAGCAACAAGGTTGAGGACAGAATCCTCCCCTATTAAGCTCACTTTCAGACCACACATAAAATATTTTGGCTGCCACAGGGGTCATCCTGCCTCCATCACTGGCTCAGTCAAGATCCAGAACTACTTCCAAGTTGAGGAATTCTCTTTAAAAACTGTAAGGAGACATCTTCCAACAGTTCACTCTTCGTTTCCTAAGCCTCTTACAAAACATAGTTTTACATTTTTCAAAAGTGCATTAATTGGAAAAACTGGAGCTGTGCAAATTTGCAAATCTTAACACACCTAAAAAAATATTCAGTCAGATTGGTCCTATACTTTTCAAACAAGCAGTGGTGCTTTGCTGTTTGTTTGTTTTTCTCTTTTACAACTGCTAATTGCTTGGGGAACCGGTTTTTAATGGTAGCTGAGGCACTGAAGATTCCCATCTTCCAGAACATCTACAAAGGGAACATACCACTCTGTATTATACCCCACTGACAAAATAGAATTCTTTCACCAAAATACATCAGCTACAGAGAATGCCTCTATGTATGGAGTTTGCAACACATCAGAGCATCTCTCACTTCCTGTTTTCAGCTTGGCCACCCTTCAAAACCACTGCTTTTTGCAGTCCTGCTGGGCCAACTCTCTGAACACTCACATAATAAAACGCCAGCCTTGCTGCGTCCTGTCTTTTCCTCTGGGGCTTACTTATATGAGTTGACAGTGTGCACAACATTCTACTCCCTCTTGCATTGTTTCAGATTTATAAACATTTTCTTACAAACATGAGGCTTTTGAATTCTGCTCTGTGACAGAGAACTCTCCTTGCCGGCATCTTACAGCCATCAATAATCCCACACCCAGGGAAGGAAAAAGCCCTTTAGGATACATCAGGCTCCTACAATGTGTGGTGCCTCCAACCCCCTTGCGGGATGGGAACAGGTCAGGGGAGTGGGCACTGGCTAAATTTGGTGATTGTTATTGTTGCAGGGCATTGCAAGTCCAGAAGGAAAGTATACCTCTCTCTCTTGTTGTAGTTGTTCTTTTTTTGTGTTGTTGTTTTTTCTTTTGTTTTTGCATATAACATTAAATATTGTCGCTTACAGTATCACATGCAAATACATGCTGGCTTGGAAAATGCAGATTCTAAATAGTTTAGCTCGGCGACACTATTCCTTAAGCTTTTATTTTGTCTGTCTCAGCAGCAATGCTTTGAAAAATAATATGTCCCGTACTCTGCTGCTAAATAATGTGTCCCCATATTCTGTTGCTCCAGGAGAAGCTTACAGGTGAAATATTTCCCCACACATGGTCGCCAACAAATGTTCTGATCCTGTTGTTCTATATATATATATATCTGCTGAAAAATAGGTTTATTTTTGTTTTCCTGCATTTCATTTTTGTTGTTGTTGAGTCTCTTTATTTCTCCCCGCTCCTTTTTTTTTTTGCAATCAGATCAAAGCGCCACTCCATCCCAGCTTCGGATGGAATCAGGAAAAAAAATCACAGTGAAAGCACTCACCTTAACAAGGAGTGCTCCATTATCGTTTTTTTTCTGTGTGCGGAAAACGAAAAAAGGAACAGAAGAGAAGTGGGGCGGGGAGACATGAAGGAAGAAGGCTGGGTCTCTTAAGCTTTCTCCTTCAGACCCAGTCAAATCCTGGAATTTCCTGCTCCCCAACCACATTCTGGTTTCCATGCCTGCCCTCAGCTCCTTCATCTGTAGGAACTTGAGTGTTCTTGGAATATCTACATCATAGGAAAGTCATTATCATGCATCAGGCAGAAGGGAGCACTTGACCTTATTGCTTGTGATTGATGGAAGATCCATGCACAAAAGAGAACAATTCCAAGGAAAGATAATAGAAGGCCAAAGGCAGATGGGTGGGGTGGCCTTCTCCAGGGAGACGGTGGAGTGTCCATGTGTTCAAAGAACCAGAATTGCTCAGTAAGTAAGGAGGGAGAGAGAAAGAGACAGAGAGAGAGAGAGAGAGACTGGATGGATATCTAAAGTGTGGATAGTTTTGACACTTGGAAAGATGTTTTATGGAGATGGGTAGACTGAAAACTGATTACAGTGTTAGAGAGAGAGAGAGAGAGAGAGAGAGAGAGAGAGAGAAGTCCAAGGAAGTTTGTCACTAAGCTCTATGGCTCATTGCAGTCCTGAGTAAGATGATGAAAAGGGGAAGAGCACTAAAGGGAGAGAAATAAAGCGCAAAGCCAGGGCCAGAGAAAAATCGTGCACTCTAGTGAGGTTGAAGAGGGGGAGAAATGCAGGCAACCCAGAGAGGAGGGCCAGAGCCCCTTTCCTGCAGTGTCCATCTCTCGGTGACCTCCTCCTCTTTGGAGTATTTGGATTTTCTGAGCAAGCCAGCCCCCCGCATTCACCCTCCCGCCGGTAAATTATTTAAGCCCCACTCTTGATCCATAGCCACGGGAACAGAAGGCTTCAGGCCTCGGGATTCTCATGGACACTCCAGAAAGTGCAAACTTTAGTGCAACACCACCTGTGAGATGCCTCCTGTGTTATACTTGTTCCAATGCATTTGACCGCCTTTGTTTTCTTTTTCCTTTTTTTTGGCATTACCTTATTTTTTTTCTTTTTCTTCTCTATATATTTTTTAAAAAATAAACGAACATACAAGCTAACCCCAAGCATCCCTGGTGCGTCTCTATAGGATGGAAGGGATGGGCGAGCGGGGACGTCGGACAGAACCAGGCGAGCCGAAAGGAGTGGGCGCCGGAGACAGGCGCAGTCCAGCAATGCTGTTCAGGCTGTGGGACTTCTCATAGCCTGTTGGAAGCGCTGTGGGGAAAGGAGAGAAGTGAAAGGGGTGAACAGGGGAAGAGGAACACAGGTCAAGTTATGGCCCTGACTCTCTCACAGTAGGGACTCTGGCACTAGCAACCATAGCAGTATGCTAGAGGAGGGAGCTGCCCTCTGCTACACTTCATATGCCTGATATACTAGATTCTTGGTCCTCTTAGCTCAGCACTGGCCACATCTGGAGATTTGTTGATGGCTTCATACATTCAATGAAGCTGTACCTGCGCACTGTGGCCTGGTGCTTCTCTTTCAACCTTCCCTTCATGCCCTGGGATTTGGCAAAGATTTTGCTTTTACCAAAAGTTCCCTATTAGGTCTGAAGCAAGGAACTTTGTCTTGACGCTGATTAACAAACCAAGATAATTTTGGCTGAGCAAATCCCAGCTTGTTAAATGACATTAAGCCAAATTTATGAAGGTTTATGAAGCCGCTGGCTGATGTTCAAACATAGCCACTGTCTTACTCTAATTGCCAGCAGTTCTCCAAGGTTTCAAGCCGAGGTCTTTCTCAGACTTGCCACTTGAAAATTAAAGGAATTGAATCTGGGGTGTTCTGCACACAGTGCTTGTGCTCTGCCGCTGAACTATAACCCTTCCCCAGTGCTGCTGCTCTAGATTGCTAGAGGGCAGAGTTGTAGCTATCAGCTCAGCAAGCTTCAGATGCCACATGCGGACAAAATGTCCCAGAAAGCTGTGCAAAGCCGCCAACCCTGGTTTGGGTTCCTTGGGCTGTCAGTCAGCCTGTGCCTGCCTGCTTCTCATACCACCATTCCTGACCATCTCCCAAATCAATGTTACCTTCTACAACCAGTCTCAGGCTCAACCTTCCATGTTGAACTTGGAAACATTATCCCACAATCATAGTTCTAAGCCAAAGCATTCCTTAACTGGAAGCTCTGTGGCCTCAGTCTTGAAGAGCATGAGCTGTTAGCTGAAACTGAACTTGCTGAGGGCCAAACTAGACGTGACCTTAAATGGATGCCTCTTTGCATTTAACATTCAGCCTTAAAAAACAAAGCAAAACTCTTAGCATCAGCTGGAGGGAGCTGATCATGTTTAGAACCACAGCAGCTGTGGAGGGAGGGGGAATCCTGCATCTGAAACTGGTACTGTACCGCACTGTGAAGAAATCTCCCATTTGCCCCAGTTTCTTCTTCCTGCAAAGATCAGCTTCAAAGGAACACTTTCTGTCAAGACCACAGCAAAGGAGGAAAAGGTTAAACTTTCCCTCCCTGCTTGGTAATGATATTGATAATTATTAGCCCCTGCCCCCAGTAGTGGCTGTTTTGCATTTTTGAAACCCAAAAAGACACATTAAGTATCACGGCTATTTTGGCCGTTAAGAATCTGCCTTGGCAAGCCATTGTTTCTTCTCATCCTATAATAAAGGGATGATAATAATAATAATAATAATAATAATAATAATAATAATAATAATTAGGACTACAGCTCAGCTGGGAAAGCTCAGTCAGTAGACCATGAGACTCTTAATCTCAGAGTCATGGATTTGAGCCTGACATTGAGCAAAATATTCCTGCACTGCAGTGGGTTAGACTAGATAACCCTTCCAACTCTGTGATTCTATGATACTATTCATAGAATAGTCTTAGTTGATTAAATCTGAATGAATTTGTGTTTGACCCAAATCATAATTTAGACGAAAAAGCCATACTTGTCTTTAGTTGGTTAACCTACCTGATTAATCAATTAAATGTTGCAGCCGTAATAATTAGGGCTGCTGTCAAGGGTTGCCACTGTTGACCCTCAGAGCCTCCTAGCCTGACTGCTCCTCCACTCTGCTCTTGATGCAGCCTGTTCATCTACCTTATATGGGTGAGGAGAACCTCTACATGCCTCTGCAGTAACCTCTGCATGTTTTGCCCTTTCCCTCTAGAAAGTGCTGTGAATTGGGCACAGAGGGTGAGGCCAGGAAATGGGCAATGGGAACAGTGGCAAGCAGAACAAAGTGGGCCTGTTTGGCTGATGGGAACACTGAGAATGTCTTGCCCAAGGGACTGTTCCCCCCCCCCCAAAAAAAAACCCCTCCTGAAATTAGCATTGCCAATAATAATACCGGCTTGGCTTACATGATTGCCATTTAAAGATTGTGGTGGGTTTTTTGTAAACATAATTAGAAAAAAGTAGCAAATAGTCTTTCATATAAGCTGATCTTATGCTGTGGGGAACTGACTATATGCTTTTCATTCTCTGGAGAATCCTAGTCTGGCTTCCTGCTGCTCCACCCTATATCATTTCCTACATCTCTCCTCTGTTTCCCTAGGAAGCAGAAATCCTCACTGCCCCCCATTACATGCTCACAGATAGGTTCCCCACAAAGCTAGGCATGCAACACAAGCAAAAACATGTACATCGTGCTCGCATTCCTCTTAAAACAGGCCAGGGGGACGAGATGCATGGGAATTGAGCCTGTTTTGAACTGTAACATAGTTGCTTAGCATATTATGTGTGGAAGGGGGGCAGGTAAGTGCCCTCGTGGCATCCTACGTGGCACCTAGGGGCAGAAGGTGATCACTACATGTGGTGTGTTCAGTCACAGCAGCTTCCAAGGGAAGGGACTGCAGTTTACAGTGCAGACAACACACAGTTGGAGCCTCTCTAAGAAAAAACTTATATACACAAAAACAAATGAAGATATAAATAGATACTTACATGTCACTGATCTGCCATCGGAGTACATAATAAAGGACACCTCGGAGCTGAATAACATGTAATCACATATGTATGCATGGGTTTGGAGGTCACAACAGACTGCATTATGTAGCATGAACTATGTATAAAATGTATGTGTTGGAACAATATGGTACTGGGTACGATGCAGACTGTGAACTAGAGCAGATATGTGTACGGATATTAATAGTATGCATTTAATCAGAATGTCTGATGGAGCAGTATGCAAAAATGACATCAACGGGGGTTGCATATTCTGCCCGTGGCCAAGCATGTATCACAATGCAGCCTTCCCCAATCTGGTGGCTTCCAGATGCTGCTGGCCTACAACTCCCAATAGCTCAGCCAGCATGGCCAGTGGTGAAGCATGATGGGAAATGTAGTCCAACAGCATCTAGAACGCACTGGGCTGTGGAAGGCTGCCGTAGGGTGTGTGGACCTGCTTATCAGAATGCATGTAGTATGTGTTGCTAGTGTGTTAACACATGAACCACAACTGCAAGCATGTGCTGTGCTGGACCAATACGTAGCACGGTTATAAACAGTGTGTATGCATATTTATGAATACGGTGAAACTTCATGTACCACGTTTACAGCACACTA
The DNA here is from genome assembly GCF_965113315.1 of Podarcis vaucheri. Classification (NCBI taxonomy): domain Eukaryota; kingdom Metazoa; phylum Chordata; class Lepidosauria; order Squamata; family Lacertidae; genus Podarcis; species Podarcis vaucheri. Next base: position 21,212,255 of record NC_138751.1, read on the forward strand.
CCTGTGACCCTGTGTGTCTGTGGCATGTCAATATATGTGCTGTGCACTTCTGCAGCACACTGTATGTTGGAGTAGGATGTCTTAGAAACTATGCTGCATAACATGCACATGGAAAACATGCCACCACATATGCCTGTGGCATACTACATGCCATGTAATGTGTTATGTTATGCATGCATGCAGATAAGCAGTGTCTATACAGCATGCTCTGTTTACCAGACTAGCATGTTACTGGATGTTTAAAGTATGCAATACAGAGATGTCAGCCTTTTCTTCAGGGTATCACACTAAACCTACTGCAAAGCAAGGCCCAGTTTCTCTGCCCATGAAAGCCTCACAGTGAGGCTTACCTGCATGTGGAAGAGCTGCTCCACCATGGAGACAGCTGCATCTCAACACCACTACACAAAGGATCCGTGCATGAACAAGTGCTCCCAACTCAGCTCTGATCAGGGTGCAGAAAAAGGACCTTATTGCACAGAGTGTGATACCCTGAGGATTCCCATCTGCCAGGCAGCCCACCCCAGGAGCAGAAGCGACAACACGCTGAGATTGGATTGAAAGCATTGAGCAGGGCTGACCTGCCTCCGGGGGGGCGCTGGAGTTCACATGCCCAGCCAGTCTCAGGCGGTAATCAGAGCTGGAGACAGAGAAAGACACGGAGACCTGATCACACCGCGCTGAAAATGCTAAGCAGGACAGGTTGTGCAAGCGGCAAAGAGCAATGTTCACTTCCTTTGTGTGCATGAGAAAGGGGGTTAATTTTGCAAGGAACTGATGCACACTTACTGATGCACACAACGGGAATGAGGAGGGGGAGAAAAACGGCACGTGCAAAAGTGCACATTCCTCATGCTGCCAGGTGCACTTTTCAATGGCACAGGCAGCACTTGCATGAGAGTCAAATTTGCACATTCTGAGGATTGCTTCACAGATGTTTCCTGTGTACAAGTCACTTCTGTGAAACAAAACTTCAGACACACGGAGCTTATCTCTTCTATTTGCATATGCAAGTTTTCATAACCATGTGCAACCCAGCAGTAAGTTGCACATTTAGCCCATTTTGCAAGAGCAGAAAAAGCTTCACCTGCAAACAGGTACAAATGCAGATGTGCAAACACTTTGATTGTGTTTGTCACATTTCCTTTCATTTGCTTATCCAGGTTTTGCATGTGCAGATGGAGAGCAGAGCTTCCCTGGCATGCAGCACTTTTTGAACATGTTCACCAGGTGCCCAGTTTCACACTTACCTCTTCTTTACTTACACACACACACACACACACACACACACACAAAATTTGATTTTACAACCACAACAAAGGTGCACCTTTATCTCCTTCACACTTTTAAATAGGATTTTGCACATAGGTCTCAATTCCATATGCATGGCAATCTGCACCAGGAAACAGGATAGTGGAGATTGTCTACAGATGGAGAGAGGAGTGCAGCCACAGGATTTGCAATAGTGGCTTTCTGGCACCAGACCCGTTGGACAGCAGTTTAGAAAGGGGATGCTGGGGATGGGCGAGTGTGTAGCTAATCCTAGGAAACCTCAAGGGCAGGCAGAATTAGTCATTCACCTTCTCATCTGGGGTGAGTTAAGAACTGCATCCAAGCAACCATGCATACAACCTTCATCTAAATTGATGCCTTTGTTTCTTTAACACCACAGATGGATAAGAAAAGGAGATTAGACAGGCAAACAACTAGGGTTGCCATATTTCAAACAGTGAAAATCCGGTTGTTGTGCTTTATTTATTTATTTTTATTTTTGAATAATTTTCTTCTGGCAAATTCGCAAAAGAAAGGATGTTTTTAAGCTATTTTTTAAGGAAAATCACCAAAAAACAACATTGTGCCAACACAGGTTGCCATATGTCCGGATTTTCCCGGACATTTTTTTAAAAAAGCAGATTATGCCCGGACACTGCTTCCAACTGCAGCTTTCAGGATATGTCTGGGAAATTCCGGACGTATGGAGACCCTAGAATGGTCTTTTTCACAAGTCTGGTGTAAGAAGGCATTCTTTCTGATGCTCTCCTCCACTTTCCCACCCCACCCCCATGCATTGGACGCTGGGGTGAGGCTGCAAGAGGTGTCAGCCTCATCCAAACGGCTCCCTGTGGAAAACGGAAAATATTCCCCCTGGGTGCAAAAAACAAGCAGGCTAAGGTGTGTGGAGTGAGTTACGTACCTGGCTCACGCGGTCGGGGCGTTACGAGAATACAGGGTGGACCCTACAAGACGTATGAAATGGGGCATTAATTGGAATCAAATATTGGTGCAGCCCATCTTTGGGGAGAACACGAGGGGAGCCCAGCATCTTAATAGGTCCTTGTGCAGTTCAAATATACTTATCCTTTGTGCTAACCTATCCCTATTTCCTTTTATGCTTCTAGCCTTACACCAAATCAAGCCCACACTCCCAAGTGCACTTCATTCCCCCATCCCTCTTCCTCACCATCCCTGCTGACTCCTCCAGCAACACACATTTCTCAGTTTCATCTTCTGAGCATGATTCTTTACTCTGTGAGTGTGTGTTGTGGAGTACAGCTCCTGCACTCATCCCCACCCTGTTGTGTCTCTATGGGCATCCTCAAATCCAGAGCTATGGGGCCCCCCAATCGTGTTCCCTTCTGTGGACAGGCGCAATATTTGCCCTGAAAATGAAAACAGACAATATGAAATAAGCCACAAGCACATGGGATACCGGGGTGGGTGGGTTGTAAAGACATCTGAGTGCCTATAGTTATGAAAGGTGGGGAAAGGGGTAGAAATATAGAGCTCCCCTCTCAAAGCAAACAGAATTCAGAGCTGTTTCATGATGGGCCTAGTTTAGAGACAACATCCCTACCAGAAACTTAAGCTGCAGTCCTGTACACACTTATACAGAATGCTCCCATTGAGTGGTGGGACTAAGAATACATAACTGCATATACTCGCATTCATATTTTCTTGCCTTGCCTCTCCCCTTTGTCCCTCTCACTGTCAAAATTGAGATTGTAAGCTCCTTGGGGTAGGGGCTCTTTGTTTTTTGTTTTACTTTGTTAAGCTTGAGTTGTGATTTTGAAAATAATAGACCTGGCTTGCCAGTAGTACATGTGAAAAGGATCTAGGGGTCTAGAATGACTCTTGGAGTCCCTTCCAACTCTGCGATACTATGACATGGTCTACCAACCTATCAGCATTTCATTGTAATTTACTGCTTATTAATAGTCTAGGATGACTGGTCAATGGCTGGCTGATCAACAGACGCTACTAGTCAGGAGAAGGCCACTAGATAGGAGAGGAATCTCTCTGGTCCTTTGAACAAGGTCACTTCTACACTACCTGTTTAATGAGTGTTTATTCTGATTTTTTTTTTGAGAGATTAGATGCTATCAGCACATTCCCCCTGATTTGTTTGTGGGGAGAATAGATAGTGCTGTGTCAAGCAAGTGTTATCCCTAAGTTTCCAGTTTCTGTCACCTTCTGTTTTTGGGTGTGGGCGGGGTGGGGCAGCAGGTTTGTTGTACAGGACTTCCCAATCAACTATAATTGCACAGCCTGAATTTGCCAGTATGTGACTGAATCCTACCCCAAAATAGTGACAGTCTGGAAGCGCCCTGAGATACCTATCAGAACTTGGAGAAAGTAATGCTTTTTCTGGTGAACAGTGGGACTGGCGTGTGTGTGTGTGTGTGTGTGTGTGTGTGTGTGTGTGTGTGTGTAAAAAGAGCGAGTGACTGCAAAGTAGCAGTCCAGAAGGCTCAGAGCAAAGGGTTTCTATGTGGAGTTCGTTGAAATGAGTGATGGAGCCTGGGGGTTGCCCAAGATGCTCTCTCCCTGTAGCAGTGCCTGCTCGCTTCCACTTATATTCTGCTGGTATATTTGTCAAACAAATATATTGCCAAGGCACTCTTAGTGAATCTCTACCAGTGCTTTCCTATCCAAAGGAAATTAAGCCCACTGGTGCTGCCTCCAGAATTTCTCACAGCTCAGTGAAGGGGGTGTTTTTTGTGCAACTGTATGCTAAATGCATTTCACACATATGCAGGGCCTCTGGGGAACTGTGTGCAGTGTCTGTTCAAGGACAGGTTTCAGTTCATTCCAATCACCATGTCATTTTGGATTTTGAGAAAGGCAAGGCTAAACAGCTTTGCACAAATCACACAAGCAGAGCCCCCCCTCCTTCCATGGAAATTTGAAGTAATACAGGTTTATAAATTGATGCATGAGGTGGAGAAAGTGGTTCAAGAGAAGTGGGGCTGGATCCAGGTTTTAGGGGCTGCCTGAGCAGGCTCTTCTTAACGCCCTCTAGTGCCTACCCTCACTTGAGAGTCCTGCATTCCAGGGGGCTGGACCAGATGACCCTCAGGGTCCCTTCCAACTCTACAGTTCTATGATTCTGTGATTTGTGCATGCATGTGAACAGCTTTGCCTGATGACAGTGGCTCGTTATGTCACCAACAGGTAAGCCCAAGAGCAGGCATAGGCAAACTCCGGCCCTCCAGATGTTTGGGACTACAATTTCCCTGATCACTGGTCCTGTTAGCTAGGGATGATGGGAATGCCTGCCCAAGAGTGTAACACCCCTGCAAGCAAGTGCCAGAGAGAGGCTGGTGGATGGTCCACTTTTTCTTCATGGTGTTCACCAGCTTGTTCACTTATAAGGCAACAAAAGCTAAAGGGGCGTCCCCCTCGTATGCCCTCACTCACTTCCCCAACAGCACTCCTTCCGTCAGATATGCCAATCAGCAAGTGAGCATGGTATACGAGGCTAGTGCCACTGCCAGGAGCCAAAGTGAAGGGGGTGCTGGGGGCAGAACCAGCCAGTTGCCTCCCCCCTATGCCAGGTACCAAAGTCAGGCCATGTGAGAAGCTTCTCTCCTAATAATGGAGTTTGGAAATTGTTCAGTGAAATTGGCTGTTGATTCAGGATCAGGACAGACAAAAGAGGATCAGCCGCTTAGAAACTGTTGACTAGAATTCTGATCCGTTTTTGATGGTGTTGAATGACCAACTGGAACTCCTTCAGAAAGAAGAGTTGAATGGCAACAGCAGCAGAAGAAAAAGGAGAAGGAAAACCATATTTGGGAAGATCTAACAGGGCTCCCCTTAAACCCTAAACCCTACAGGTAGCATTGGTGGAATTGCCTCAGAGTCTCAGCGTTATGTGTAGTCTGCAGTAAAAATGGAGAGCAGCATTCTGTGCCAAGATAACTTCAATGCAGCAACACTAATGGGGGGGGAGTGTGTTGAAACCTGCAACCTATATAAATGTGCAAATCTATCTATATCTATCTATCTATCTATCTATCTATCTATCTATCTATCTATCTATCTATCTATTCTAGGGGCCTTATTTTGACATTACTATGCCCACCACACCAGGGAGAACCAATAAAGCCCAGTCCTCTTCCTCCAGGGAAATCCTGAAGATCCAGCTAGATGCTACGTAGGTTAGTAGCGATCCAGCAGGTCCTGTATGACCTCATTCTCTTGCATTCTCCAACGAGCCCCAAAATGGCTGCTTCTGTTTCTTTCTTGGCATTTTTTCGTATTTGCTTTCCTCTCTATGCAACTATGGGTGGAGCATTTTGGTTCCTCACTTCAACTGGTTTATTCTTCACCTGAGCCCTTCCAGAAATGCAGCTGGTAACTCTAGGTGCTGGAGGAGGGGAGCTGCAAAGTGGTCAATGGTGGCGAGTTTTGCAGGGAAGGCAAGCGACAAGGAGGACTAAACTGCAAGAGTGAGTAATGGGGTGGGGAGTGGGGTGATGTGGGGAGCCTACTCACCAATTCCCTGCATTCCAGGCATCCTACTCATGCTTCCAGGGGGCCGCGTTGGCATTGTAGTCATGCAGGTACCAGGAGGTGGCAGAGGAGTCTGATGCTGGCTGCGGCAGGCGGCGGGCGCCTATGGGGCCCGGGTTTGGTGGGCAGTGGGGTAGAGGGAGAAGGATAGGGGGTAGGAGCAATGGATGGAAATGAAAAGGGGGTAGGAGAAACAGACAGAGGATGTGTGAGGAGGAGGCACTGAAGATGGGCATGTGATGAAGTAGAGGAAGGCACAGCTGTGAAACACCCCTCTCCCACCCCTCACCCCTCTCTTGCCCATCTCCCAACCTGAGCTCAGGACTCCTGGTGCCCAGACTCACCTGTCCTGATACATTGGGTTTCCCTTCCTCAGGAGTCCTGCTTTTTTTAGCTTTTAGCTTCTAACGCACTACCACTAAGAGGTAAATCTGCATGATATCATGGTTAGGACGCTTGCCGTAGATGAGAGAGACCTGGGTTCAAATCCCCACTTAACCACGGAATTCACTAGGCGGCACTATCTCTGTGCCTAACCTAACTCACTGTGCGGTTTATGAGGATAAAAGTAGTGGGGAATAATTCTCTGTGCAGGCTTCAGAGAGGAAGTGGAGGGCTATTAGTATGTCATGTTTAATGACAGAGCAGACTTCTGCCTCAATCATTCTAAGCTGTTTTTAAACTACAGCTATAATTTTCATTGCTTTATTATTACTTAATTATGACTGGATAGTGCTTTTGTTTAATAAATGTGGCATTATTATTATTATTATTAACTAACAAAGCTGCTTGCATATTTTATTTATTATTACTTGGCTTGAAATTAATTTCTTGTTAAAAGAGGCAGGTGATCTCCTGCTATGCTTATCCTGATTTGGGACAGTAGACTCCAGCGGTCACGTCATTTTCACTGCTGCTTGCTGGCTTGCTTGATTCCCAATCTATCTGAACGAGCTGCAAAATTATTTAACAATGTCCTCAGTAAGGTACTATTGTTGGGACTTGGCATGGGGGAAGCCTCAAATCCCAGTTCAAGAATGAGTTCACCTTGGGCCAGTGACCATTAGTCAGCACAGCCCTACGTTGTGATGATGGTGGTGATGAAGAAAATGAGGGTGGCTTGTCTGCTGCCTTGACCACCTTAGAGGAAAGGTGGCATATAATGAAAGCCAGTAACATACAGCATCTTGTAGATGTTTTTGTTTGGAGGCAATCTAGAAATAATGGTTAAATAAGAAGAGAAAAGCTGTGCTTTTAACAGGAAATCCTAGCAACTGAACCTGGGGCTATGTGTGCAAACTGTGAGCTCTACAGCTTAGCTGTAGCACCTTCCCTAAAATGGCCAAAGCATTGGTCAGGAATCAAACAGGTCTCCCTTGTGACACATCAAGACCATGAGGTATAGGAAGGGGGGCAGTGGGGGCAGACAGCCCTGGGTGCCCTCACTGAGGGGGGTAACATTCGGCATGCCGCCCACGACTCCCAGGCCTACCCCGAGCCGTCGGGGTAAGGGGGGGAGCTGCGCCACTTTGCCGGTGCCATTCCCCCCTTTCCCTTTCATTTTGACAGCTTGGGGGAGGCTTGGGAGTCGCGGGCGGGCAGCATGCTGAATGTCCGCCATGGGCGGCTCGCTCCGGGCACTCAAGTGGCTATCCCGCACCTGGGAGGGCACCCTCCACACCACATACCCCTCGGGAGCTCGTCCACCCTGGGCAGCAAGGGCATATGCTCCACCGCTGCACTGACCCAGAAAATAATGGTGTGCAGCACTGAGGAAACAGCAGCACACGAGCTTAAAACAAAATAAAACCCTATGATTCTGTGACTCACTCCCATCAGCCCCATCCTGCCTTGCCTAAGAATTTTTCTGTGGTGCAGATGGTATTCAGCAGTCTCCTCATGCTGGCCAGGCTACCAATGTCCTAAATTTTCCACCAGCTGGGAACACAGCTCTCTCTCTCCCCCTACCCTCCCATGAAGGAACATCCATTATATTCTGAGCTACAGGGAATATGATAGGCAACTAGTGCAAGGCACAGGATGGACTACACCACCCCATTGGAAACATGACTATGCTGAACAGAAGACCCACTCCCTCGTTTACTTAGCATAATGTTTAACCCAGCAGTCCTTGGCTTGATCTCTCTCCCTCTTCATATCAAGTTTTAATTTTATTTTATTGTGTGTGCGCGCGTGCTCAGCCTTGGTGCTATGCAATAAGAAAATTTCCATTTGCAGACATCTGGATTAACAATGATGCACAAAGCAGTGGCCTATTTCCCATGTTAATTTGCATACATTTGGATTAGGATGTAAAGAGCACTTAATCTCCAAGAGGTATGAGGGCACAAATCACCCCCTACTATCTGTCCTAAAAATTCTGCTCCCCAATATTAAATCTGGCATAACACTTTGCAGCTATTCAGTGGAACTGATGCTCTGCACATGCTCAGACATTCTATTTATTTTACTGTAATGTATTCCGGGAATGAGCCCTGCTACTGAAATCAGATTCTGTAGCTGTGTGCCTTAACTCAAACCTCACCTCCAACATTTTGTTACAGTTTGCACCCATTGAGATTTATTAATCTCTATAAGTAAATCAGCAGTGGTCTTGCCCTGAGTATTATATTTGATTTAAAAGCATATGTCAGTGAATATTCACATACTTAGGGCTTAATAAGTGTATGCAAATGAACAGTACATTGAGTATTTTTAAAAACGTGTTTGTAGATTAAAATCCCAGATGAACAGCTGGTCTAATCTCTTAACTGCAAACATACGAAAGATGCTGTAAGCACTCTAGAAGGGTACTCTCTATTTGCATGGGGGCAACAGATTGGCTTAACAGCCCCAGCTGATGTCCAGTTTGAACTGATTGGGTGCCAAGCATTTCACAGATGAAAACAGGAACATGCTTGTCATACTCCTCATTCAAAAGAGCCCTCCACGGCATGTTAATGAAGACTCTACTCTGTCCATTGCATGCTTTATTTCTTTAGTCTGCAATAGCCTGTCCTTCACAAGGTGGTTGTTATTTTGATTAAAGATATATTTGAAACCACAAAACTGTCTAGTAATGGATCACAACCCAAAGTATACCCCAGCACCTGCAGTGAGTAATATGGTAGGTTGTGCACAGCACACAAGGCAAAAATAGGGACACTGATTTACCAAGGCCGGTTAACCCAAAATAGGGGCTGTCCGTCATAAACTGAAACAGTTGGAGCATACGGAGTTCTTGGATATCCCCCAGAGCCATCTGCGACACAGAGAGGTTCTGTGGCCAATGCACAGGAACTTCTAGGGGGAACAGGTGACATGGAAAGGGCTACTTCAGGGCAAGACATCGGAAAACTACCAGCCTGCTATCGCCACAGTAAACTAGTTGTGCTCCAATTCTAACTCCACTTTCTTGGAAGTAAGCCCAAGTCCTCAACAGGACTTAATTCTGAGTGGATGTGGTTAGGATTGTGCTGTTAGGCTCTAGGGTACCATAGCACTCTTTATACTTCAGCTAGTAAGCAAGAACATCAGAGCAATGCTTTCCCTTCCTTTTTTAATTTACATACACTGGGATTAATTAGCAATTGCTTATGAACAACAGGCTTTCTCCCCTCTGGCCCTTTACTTCTCTCTCTTATCCAGCAATCCAAAACCCACTTAACTCCAAAAAGGAGCCTCATATAAGTGAACAGGTGATCTCTCTCCACAGTGCCTGGTTAATGGATTGCGGCCTTAAGTCTGCTTTTCATGCATCATGTTTATCCTGAGGCTGTGATGTGATAAATTACCAAGTGGTATTTCAATAACACCACCGCTTTATTCATGCTTGTCCAGACATCTTTTTAATCTGGTGGTAAGATTGCTGTGGCTCTTTGCCAAGGACATTTCCGCCCACACATGTGCTCCTAGGTGATATCCCAGAATGCACTCTGGCATATCTGGGACCACTGAGACTGGCTTAAGTGTGCCAAGTGTGGGGAGGGGACAACTTTGCTTCTCCATGTTTGCTTGGAGGACCAAGAAAGGAAAATGGGGTCAAATGCAGTGAACAGAGGTAGATATTTTCTTTAGTGCACACACAAGGCTAGGTAGACCTTTACCCAATTAAAGCAAAAATTGTCCACTATGACACCCTGAACTCCACCTATGGTAATCAGGTGCAAATATTTGTTGATCAAAAGCACTGTTCTATTCAGCATCAGATTTTAATTTTTTAGAAACTAGCTTTAATGTAAATCTAGAGAGAGACTGCCAAAAGTAAGCACCATTTTAGCATTTGCATTCCCTCCTTTATGAGAAAGAGGAAATGCCTTTTCCAAGGTGATACCTTCTGTCACAAGTTTGTTGGTTTTTCTACATGTAAATATTTGATTGATGGATTAATGAACTAAAACTCTTATGAATAATAACAAAGATTTATTTTAATCAAATGGCAGATATTAAAAAAAAATTCACCAGGGACAGTTTCCCTTGCAAGAATACAAACAGCTAATTCTGTTAAAACTCCCTCTGTTACACATTTTGGTAGAACAAAAGGATTGTTTTCTTTTTTACTCACTATTACAGTAGCCAGTCGGGATCAAAATATGATTGTACACTTCACTGTCAGCTCCACCAATTAATACTAGTCCCTACATTAATCAACAAAACATTTAGTTGATTAACTGAGTAAAGCCTGAGGCTCTAATTAAGACCTGAAAAAAAATCAGAAGAACAAAGTTTTGGGGTACGTTTGTTTGTTTAGCTGATTGAAGCCTAACACTGACTATGAGAGGACAAAAGACTAAATAGAGGTTGGGAATTACAATTTGCTACCTTGTTAAACACAAAATACATTTAGCTGAACAGTGCACTTGGGTTCTTGCATTGTAATTGTGAGTACAGTAAACATAACCTTTACTGATGGATTGTGTTTGAAGTGCCAAAGTATTTTGTTATAAATTCCAGAGGGGTAGCTATATTATCTCTTGCAGCAAAAACAATTTAAGAGTCTTGTAGTCCTTTAAATTCCAACCAATTTATTATGGCATAAGCTTTCATGGACTCGAGCTCAGTGACATTTGTTAGTCTTTAAGGTGTCACAAGACTCCTTGAAAGTATTTTTGAGTAGGCTACTCCTGAACTTCAGGAATAACTTTCTCTCAGTCTCTCATGACCCTATTCCTCAGTAATCTTACATTAGTAGCTAGAATTGAGTATCAGCGGAGGTGAGGTGGGTGTAGAAGGACCCCTCTGGCCCATTAACAGAAAAGAGCAGGTTAAGCTTTTTTGGCAAACAGCTATGCATGATCAATTGCTAATGGTTGCAGAACAAGCAGCAGTTAAAGGGGCACCTATGCAGGTTTGGCTGAAAAACGGACAACACTAACCAGCCTCCACTTAACTAAGTGAGACTTGCTTCTAGGTAGATATGCATTGAATTGCAAGGATATCAGGGATGGATTCAAAATAGGCCCTGCTACCCATTTCAGATAAATGAAGGGAACTGTAGACAGATCAGTCACGTTAGCAATGAATTTCTTCCTAAGCACTACAATGTTTAATCAATAAACAATTACATTAATTGTTTAATAAAAATATCTGCTTGGTTTAAAAAGGTGCTTTGATTAATCAGACAGCAGATTCCATCGTCCCAAAAAGGTATTAGTTTTAATGCAGGCATCCTTAACAACTGCATATAGCAAACACACTTGAAAGAGGCATTTCTACTTTTACTGCACATATACACATAGTATGCATGTGAAAATCTCTCTTCTAAAATACCTGCTGTGATACAAACGTATCTGATGTATATAAAAAAATCCCCTTCAGAGGTACTGCTTTACCTATATTCAAATTTGTGCAAATCTAAATTTATTAATTGGCTAAAACTCATATAGTTCATCATCAGAGTTTCCTTTAATCCTGGTGACAGTCCTGGTATTTTCACCAATAAGCCTTGGGGGACCAGGTGAAACTCAGAGTTCATCCAGACTTCCTTTTGTGTCATGTTTCTAGGCACAGGTCTGTGCTTTAAATCTCCATGTCTGAGTGCTTTTTTTTTTTTGTCCCAGCACTTTCCCTGCGAAAACCCACTCTTTACCACTGAAAACAATCCTGTGGAAAACCTGAATTGCTGTTTGTTCTGATTCAGCATTAAGGAGCAGGTTTTCCTGAGGAAAGTGGTAGGGGGAAAATAAAAAGCTCTTAGACAGGGAAAGTGCAGATCCATGCCCAAGAAGGCACAGGGCAAAAAGTAAGTGTGGATCAGCCCTTAGGCTTGTTTTGCTAGTCAGGAAAGCTGGGAGATTCTGCCCTTTGCTGGAAACTGACTGCTGCATCAATTTATATGAGCCATGTGACTTGTAAGACAAGAAGAACTCTATTGTGCACCTGTGGTCCCTTTGCTTCCTTTTCCTGACACTGACTGCCCAAGACTGAAACCGCAAATTGATTAACTGGTTAAGTAATTAAAAACCTTTTTAGTTGACTAAAAAGACACTGCCAGTTAGTAAGACAACTCTTTTCTTAAAATAATAATAATTTGAAATGGTGCACAACCAACACCATCTGAGAAAAGCCATTCGCCAGTGCCTGCTGTAACATATACATGCACCACCAAAACCCAAAGGAAGTACACTTCCTTTCTTCAAAGCTATTGTTTTAGTCATCATACCAAACTGACTGATTAAAACTCACTTGGTTGATAGACTACAATTTCTTTAACCAAGTGATAACCTTAATTCTGCTTGATGAAGAATTCTGTGCAATTCAAAGGTCTGCATGCTGTTATGCCAAATGAAGTCTTCCCAGTAAAATATCATACCTATACCAAAACCTATTTTATGTCTCAAAAGCTGTGGACCAGAAAGATAATTGTCAAGATTTGGACCTAATGACAAGTGGCAAGCCGACAAGTCACTGCTCCCTTGAGCTCTCTGTAGTTGCTCCTTGCTCGCTTCTTGCCGATTCTCCCTGCTGTGTAACACCTCGAACATCTGTCGTGTTCTCTCCCTCGGTGGAAGTAAATACCTCGTCAGCTTTCATTTGCTGCCTCCTCCTGTTCCCCTGCTGTGACAGGCACAACCTTGTCCCTGTTTGAGAGGCTGCCTGCTGCTAAGATCAGCTTCTGACAGATGCTAGACCAGCAGTTATAAAACACTCAACACACGTTGCTGCTGATTCCTCTCCAGAGGGGCAATGTCCTCCCATACCTTTCCACAGTGAGATGGGCAAAACTAAGATCGGCTCTCGCCTAATTTAGGATGGAGGACTGCAAATGGAAGAGGTCTCATAAGAACTATTGGTAGGTTTTCCAGCAGTACTGAAATCAGATTGATCAGTGAGAGCAGTCCAGTGTTTAAATTGTAAATTCTAAATTGTAATGATGCCTTCCAATGTTAATAGCTAACTGCCCTGCCCTAACTAGCTTTTCTGTCTATGCAGATGGCTGAAATGTGGTTTTAAAGGTGTGTTTTTTTAAAAAGGGAATCCTAATATGTATAAATGACTATGAGAACCTATTAAACTGATTAATTTGTAACAAATACATTGGTAGAACCACTTTTCAGAAATCTGAAATTGACCTCCTTTCAGCCTCCTTTTTGTAAAAAAATAAAATACAAGTTCCTAAGCCTCTTTCTGGAAAAAAAAGTGCAGAAGGACAAACTCTCAAAGCCTAATGGGGGCAGGTCCAGAGACTTTCAACAGACAAGAGAAGAAATCCTATCCACATCCTATCCATGTTCCTCATCCCTGTATCCTGTACTGACTCCCCCTTGCATTGGCTTCCTTATCCAATTATAGCCAACTTTCACAATATTAAAAATTATAAATGAACCTATTTAAAGTACATAATTTGTGTTTTTTTCAGCAGAGAGACTAAAATTCTAGGTTGGGTTCCATAGGGACATAAACATTTTCCATCGAGCTCTAAATGTATACTTTCGTATTCTGAAGCTTGTCCCCCAACAAACCTCTCTTTAGCTTCACCTGAGTCCTGAAATAGTTTGGGGATTTGAGAACACTTTAAGAGAAATTGAGGAGTAGTGGTGGAAGCACTAATTGCATTCGTGACAATTTCTCATGAAACTACTATTGCCCAGAATTGTCAAACCACATTTTGAACTTCAAGAGTTTGCATAGGCAGCTTTAAAACAAGAAATGGCCCCAAAATGAATGAATGGAAAACACACCCCAGCTTATTTATTTTTGACTCATTATTCACTTAGGTTTACATCCTACCTAAGGCTCACAGCAAACATAATCTTTCTTGACTGCGCTCCTGAAAGGTAGCTTATTATTACTATTCCCATTTTATAGATGGGGAGTGGTGTTTATGGGGTCCATGTTTAAGTAAGGATTTAAAACCAGGTCAGTTGGGTTAGAGTCTGTTTTTTTTTCCTATTCAAAGGACAACAACAGCAGGGCAAGGGTGGGTAGGAGGGAGAATATTGGTAGGATTTTCATCACAACTAGTCACTGAAAATAAGGTAGTCTAGTCTTTGCTGCTGTTGTTTCCTTCAAAATGGTAGCTTCAGGAATGTGAAGAGCACCTACAGTCATTGTGGGACAGAATGATACAAGTAAGGGAGAAAACATGGAAGGAGATGGGGGACTGACACAAAGCAAGGGCTGACCAAAAAAGCATCTATTTGTTGAGTGGATGTGATAATGGAGCTGGGTGTGTGTGCAGGGAACATAACACAGGACTGAGCTGGTAATCTCGGAGGTCATGAAAATCACAGGAAGCAACTGGGAACGCTGGAAGGGGAGGACCTCCTTCTCCCTCCCCAATTTGAACCCAAATTGCTCAAGATCAATTGTGCTGGCGGGTTGCCAATTGAAAAGAAGCACTAGAGGGCGCTGTTCTTGGAACGATGGATGCTGTTGCTATGGTAGCAAAGATGGGCAAGTTGAGGCCTTCCAGTTGCTAGGGCATCATCTGCCTCATTTTAATTTGTCATGACCTTTTAACCCTCATGACAGGGTTATATTTAAACAAAGTACACATTAGCAGTTGCCTTTTTTTACCTCAGAAATGTGGCAATTTGAGGTTTTGCTGTGACAAGGGTTATGGAGGTGGTGGTGATGTGGGGAAGGGAGATGTCGTACTTGGACTACTTGTTTAGATGCTCTTGCGAAAGAGGCAGGGCAAAAATTATGCACATGGATGTACCTTTTCGGATGTTCCCATCAGGTGACTGACCAAAGTCACCTGTGGAGAGGAGAAAGCAGGCTCGGTCACGGTTGTAGCGTTCCCGACCGCCAGGTGTGACAGGTGACTTCTCCTCAGGTGACAGGGCCTGGTCTATGGTGGGGCAGTCCTCATTAGCCAATGCTGCATTTGCTGCATCACCATTCTGCTTGGAATCTGTGAACGGATAAGGGAAAGGGGTGAGATTGAAAAAAAGAGAAGTGACGCAGAAGTAAGAAGAAACTGAGGCTTTTTAATAGTACCTTTGCACCTTCCCCAGAATTCCCAGCTCAAAAAACAGACAAAAAACAAAACAACCACCTAGCTACCTTTCTCATCCTGAGATACAACAAATACTTTTTGGGAGTGTGGATGGAGCAAATTCTTAGGCAAACACAAATTTGCTTGTCTATAATCAAATCAATATTCTTCTAGCAGAAATACTTTACACCATTTAATCGTAATGAATGCTGCTGTAAGTTTTTTAAGTACGTACTCTGCAAATCAGATGTACATTACTGAATCGAGCAAGTTGATGCTTTGCATAATTGCCTTAAAATATATAAATGATGATCAATGTCCAAAGTGTAGAAATAAAATTTCAAAAAATCTTGCTAGATTTAAACTGTTTTGAAAACTTCGGGTCAGCTAAACCTTTCTGAGAAAATGAACTTTGGACTTTCCTCCACTTGCTATTATTATATTTGGGCCACATTCAAGTTCAGTTGATGTAAATTGATTACCTATTTCGCTACCCTTTTGTACTCACATTAAGATTTGCTCAAGCAAATGGGTAAAAAGAAGAAACTGTTGTCTCTGTTAACATGTGATTATGAGGATTCTTGTAATATGTGGAGTGTCGCTTGCGATAGGAATAGTGATTCCCTCCTTAAGGGAAACTTGGGAGTTGTATTATGTGGAAGAACTAGGAACCTCTTACAAAACATTTCTCAGGTTCTGTGAAGAAAATCATAGATTAAATAAATGCGTAGTGCAGAAGTGTTCTGAAAGAAAGCAGCTACAAAATGGCATTATTTATTTTTAGCACAGTTCGTTATTCAAACTGAAAACATAGTAAGTAGCTCATACACTTGTTGTGGCTACCAAGTAAAAATGTACAGATAAAGAACATTTGGGTTTGGAGGGGTTTTTTTAGGTTTTCATTCCTAGAGTTAAAATAGCCTGAAATAATATCCATTTTGTGATGGCCTTTTGATATGTGAATATCAAGAGCTGCTATCCCTTAATAAAAGCATCTTTGTGGTCCTCATTTAAGATAATGCTCCATATCAAGCCTCTCAGTTTTGATCAAACAACTTTGAGAAGGGGAGTTCTCCCCCTCTGATAACGACGCCTATCATTTGATCAGTAGAACTGGTGACGTTATTGTAGGTTAACATAGATAATTATATCTTATCTTGTGAGGCAATTATTCTAGAAAGGGGGACAGGGTCGCCCCTGCAGAGAACAGTTTTTCTGAGAGAGAAAGGCTTCATGAAATTGTGGAACAATATTGCAGACAGGAGGGAGCTTTACTGCATACAAAATAAAGGACTGAAAAACTCCCTTGCTGGCATGGTGCAGCCTTTAATTTCAAAAAAATGACATTAAAAACAAAATTTCAGAAAGGTCATGGGAAACTATTGAAGGTGATGTGTCTTTCATGCTAGTGATGTCACAGGCAAACTTATCCACCAGGTTCCTATTACACTGCACAATCAAATTTCACACACTACAGACGGAAAAATCACATGTTCCCAATATCACAATAATGGTGTTTGAGTGCTGGCAAAATCATGTGCTGAAACAAATAATGTTTGTGGTTTTTTTTAAAAGATTTCTGGAAGAATCCTGTGTAACTAATAATCAACACCTGCATGTGTATTGAACACGGGTCATCCACCCCAAACCCAGTCATCTGATAAACTCCTAAATTTAATCCCATTGCTTCTTAGCCTCTTTTCTAGCAAATAGGATGAACAACTGCTCCTGCTCTTTCTGACATTTTTTAATACTTGGCAATTGTTGCATATACTCTTCTCCCCCCGATCTTTCCCCCTAGGTTAGTGAATTTCATATTGCTGCCCTCAGGGACTTTTTCCGCACTGATTTGTTGGCTGAGTAAACGTTGCACATCTCCGTGGAATCCCCGCATGTCGCAAAAGATTTCTAGGAACAGTTTGAAAACCACAGCTCTAGGCTAAACATACTCAGTTCCTTTACCCTTTCCTGGCATGATTTGTCTTCTTGACCCTTTCGCGTCTTTCTAGCTCTCCTCAGAATCTGTTTTCAACATCCTTCTTTATTAAACTCTTGTGCCCAGAGCTAAACTAAGTACTCTAAATGTGGTCTAACTAGGCCCAAATGAAATAAGTAGCATTACATTTTCTTTTGTAAGCTGCTTTGGGTATGACTGTCATAGACAGTGGGGTATAAATGCCGAAATAATATAATAAAAATAAAAAGTGGCCAGTGCAATGAACAAAATAAGCAGACCTCTCCACATGGCTCAGCCACTTCCTGAACCTTCCCATTTTTATTTTTTTTATAAAAGATTTATGAACTCCCTTTTCCAAACTGAAGTATACTTCTCTTCTTTGCCTTAAAATAAATCAAATGGATTGCTTACTTCGCAGAAAACCTATCCAAAGGATTGCCAGATTTTTTTTAATTGGCTCCCCTCCTGTGCCTTTGAAAGCAGCCTGACAAACAGAACTGGGGCTGGTTGGACAATTTGGCACCTGAATAGCATACCTTCTATCAAGACACACTACCCTTCTTAAGGTCCACCACTGCCTCATGCTAGGACTATTGTTTATATACAGAAAATACCTAAGAAGCTTTTCCTAGCCCAGAGATCAAAATCACCCCAGCAGATGCTGTGGAACCAGCCCATCTGTTCTTCCTGAACCCTTTGGTTGTTCTCCTCTACTCTAAAATAGGTATGTGTGTGCCATATTACCTGTCATGCACCCACTAGGCTGCCCTCATCAGTGTTGAAGCAAGTTTCAGCTGCCGGCCCACTCAGCTTCCAAATATGCAATTTGGTGGGACACCATCTTGCCTTTTGCCTCAGGTAGAAAAATGTATTTGACCAGCCCTGGGAAGGGCAGTGTTGTGGAAATATGACTGGTGGAACAGCAGGAGGGAAGACCCTTACCAGCGTGGTGTACGGAAGTGAGGGCATAAACCTAGTTGATGAAGTTGCTGGGAAGTTGTTGCCATGGGGACAGAAAGGCACCCATACTTGGATGTGAGGAACTGAGGTGGGAAATGTGAAGTTCCTACCAAGGAGCGGAGATATAAAACGGTGCACCGGGTGATGGGGGGGGGCCGGGATGCAGTGAGACAGAGGCTGATGTGTCTCCCTGATAGCATTAGGAGATGTTCTAGCAACCACATCCCCCTGGGCCTCCCCCTTTTCTCCCTCTGCCATGTTCGATGCATAGCCAAGATCCTGTCCAATTAAGTGAATCCTTGCTCCTCCACTGCACTTGCTGCAAATGGCCTTTCTGGCCCAGGGCAACTGGAGCGCTTGGGAGAGGATGGCAGGAACTGGCCGCGAGCCCTGGGAGCCCTACAGCATGCAACCTTCCCCCACCTCCGCCTTGTTGCTTGTCTTTGAAGATTTGCTGGGTGAACGGCCACCAAAGAGCAGGAGAACTCGTGTGTGTGTGTCTATGCATGCGCAGAAAGGGGTAGTGGTCAGCTGCTTTCACTGTGATATACTTTTCAGACTGTAGTCCAATTCTCGCCTGTCTGCATTCACATTCCTCAGCTGCACCCCTTATATATTTTGACTATCCCCGGTCAACTAGGCATCCTGCCTTTTCAAGCCTTCTCTGCTCAAAGGTATTAGCCTTCCCTATCTTTTCCTGCCACAAGTACTTTCCTTGTCTCTGTCATTCTAAAAGATCTCAAGAGGTCTTGCTCCTACATTCTTCATCCGCCCCCCAACTGCTCTCTGAAAGAGCCCAGAAACCTTCATAGATGGACCCACTGATTCCTAGGGAACCCAGTCATCCTGGCTCTCAGCCTTTGCTGGGGATGTGCATGACTGTCTCCCTTGTGGGATTCCCTGCCAACAACTTGATTGTCCTTGCCAGCTCATAGGAGGACCCATCTGCTACTTGAGCCCCAGTGTATCTTGGGTATTTGGGATGCTCTTTCCACATGCAGAAATGCAGGCAAGAGTCACCTCCTTAACTCTGTCAGAGCAAGCAATGCCAGGGAATCTTCACAGATGCTCTACTCCGCTCAAAGAGGAGAGGAAATAGGAGGGCAACCTATGTATTGGCAAATGCCCTTCAGTCCTGATTCTCAGTGCCTTTTCCGACAAACGGCTAGTGGATCAATTTTATATGTAAATCAAAATGAAATGTTCCAGTACTTCTAAATCATCTAAATCCTAGCATAGCTCCCAAGCTTGCCTCCTCCTCCTCCTCTCCACCCCCATCCCTCCGTAGAAGAAAAATATAATAATTCTTGATCAAATGTGGCTCAAGTTGCCAAAACAGGCCCTTCGATGTTAGCATATGAGTCATTTTGGAAGGACAAAGTTAATCCACAGCCAGAGATGGGCTACCCTAGACAACCTTACCCTGAAAAACAGCTAGATCAGGTCTTTTCTTGCAGAGGGAGAAGCAGCTTTTGCACCACAACAAAGAATCAGCAGCTAAAAACCCAAGGGAGGAAACTGGGATGAAGAAAGAGAGATTAAGGCCACTGGCTTTCAAACTTGCTGACCCCAGAGAACCCTGGCAGCAGCATCCGTTGGTCTGCTGCCAAACCCCTCTGCATTGCAAAGGATTCTGGGATGCATTCTAGGGGGCATGCATGGTTTGTGAAGGATGCTGGTTACCCCTGCAGGGATTTGGCATTGCTCCAGATGAACTGAGAATGCACTTTAGGATGCAGTTCCAGCTCCAGGATTCTGGGGGGAGTTTGCACAAGGCACCCTTGGTGGGTTCCCCTTAATCTGGAAGAGGTGATTTGAGAATTTTATTGTGTAGTCTCTGGTCTTCTTGGGTGCTCCAAGAAAAGCGAAGTGGTACCTTTGCTAGTATTTGGGCCCTGTAGTGCTTAGATTACAGAAGGAGGGGGCTTCTCTCCTTTGCTTTTGGGATGGCACCCTTAGCTTTTCAGAACGCTACAAGGGTTGTGATTTGCCTTGAACATTTAGATCTTGCCCTTCTAGCACTTACATACTACTTAGGACGGCTGACAACAATTGAAATCCACTATAAAATATTAATGTTCTAGGAAATACAGTAGGTTGTATCCAATGCTAGCCCTACTCAAAGCAGACCTATTGAAATGGATGGACCTAAGTAAGAAATGGTCATGAACTGCAGTGGGTGCCCTCTGAGCACTGGGTACACTCAAATATATACAACCAGAGATAATAAAATAAGACAGGTGTAGCTGATAAAACAAAAGCATTGGAAAGCAAAACATAAAAATACCAATATAAAAAACCAAAAAGGTTTTTGTTATACAGCAAAATGCTGTTACATGAGAGCGTCAACGGAGGCCTCATCTGCAGTATACATTTGAAGAAGTATCGTAACCATTTTAAACAGTCATGGTTTCCTCCAAAGAATCCTGGGGGCTGTAATTTGTTAAGCGTACTAGGAGTTGTTAAGAGGCCCCTATTGCCCTCACAGAGCAAATGAGGAGAGGAAATGATTGTTTAAACCAGCTCTGGATCTCAATAGATCTAGGTCTGCTGAGAAAGCCACCTGGGCACGCCATGGATGCTGCCTTGGGTTTCATAATGGAAAAAGGTGGGATATACAGTAAATGAAATGAATAAAGGAAATGAGCCCTGAAGTCTCCGTGAAATGCCTGACCTCATCAATGCCTGGAGAACCGGTCAAAACACACACAAACTCTCCTTCAGCCGCACACTGCAGAGGAGGACTGCTAATGGTGGACAAGTTTCCAAAGCTTCTTACCAATAAGCTTCTGAGGAATGCCCATGTTTCTGTGAAGAGAGTTTGAAAACCACCGCACTATCCAGATAATCGCAACATAGCACTTAAAATCCTCATTTCAATTGGTATTCTCATTTGACAGAAGAACTGAGACAAAAACTTAATGACTTGGCCCCATCCCCTTGGTGACTTCGACGCTGAGCAAAGATTTGAGCCCAGGTCTCCTAAAAATACCCGTGGAGCATTCCTTGCCTCTGTGATATTGTTAGCTTACTGCCTCCCTTATATCAAAAGGTAAAGTGCAGGGCTGTATACAAAGCAAAGAGAGGAAGACAGGAGAAAGAGTTTCATTTGCCAACATTACAGCCCTTGCCTTAGTAAAACTCTGCCTCTTAATATAACCTATCTCCTGTCCAAGATCCATTATATCAATCTGGCTTTCCCCCCATATCTAATGGCCAAGGGAGTCTGCTCATCCACAGTCACACCAGTGAACTTTGGCCAATCAATGGGAGGGGGGATGAGATACAATTTTAAGACACTGGCAGCTGGATTTTGAGCCAGTGAATCAATAATTGGTTTTGATTCTAGGAGCCCTGTGATTCTGTCCTGCTCACAGATTTGTGTGGCCTTGGGCAAGCTGCTACGGCTTAGGCTCAGCTATGTGTAAAATGGGGGAAAGAAACTCCTACCCTAAAGGTTCATCATAAAAGGGGGGGGGAATACTGCAGCTTATTATTTTAACTGCAAGATCTGTATCAGTCATAAGCAGCATTACTGGGTTCATTAGATAAGTTGGGTTTAATATTATTTTTGAATAAGTAACAGTAGAGCTGTGTTTATTCTGTACTATTTTTTCATATCATCAACAAAGTACGAGCTATAGATCTTTCCTTATCTATTTTATTTAATGAAATTTACTCTGCTTCCTCTTCTGCTTATTGGGAAGGGCAAAGAGCAAGAAAGGGAGCACAGGACCCCTCTTTGGGATGTTGGAAAGACTTCTAAAATTCCAAAGTGTTTTCTTCGCATCTCTCTGTAATTGTTAAGGGCTAGAAACTTGCTTAGAGAAATAAAGCAGAGATTCCCTGGATGCTGAATTCCTCACTGAGTTTAGGTTTCTGTGTATGTGTGGCACTTGAGCAGTGCACGTCATAATCTAGAATCACAGTGCTGGTTCACACACACGTGTATATGGCACAAGCTGTCTGCTCTTGATTGTTGTACACTGGAATGGCTGGCAGAGCAATGTATAAACTGACTCCACTGAAACTATACCAGGTAACAGTCAAACAGCTTGTTTGGAGGGAACGTGCTTCACTTTCCTCCAGCCTTTCTCTTATATTACATCTCTCACAAGGGCAGAAACTGTGCTATAGAGACTGTAAGGCATGGAGGGAGAAGCACCCGATGCAGCAAGGCATCAGACAAGGAAAAGAATGTGACACAATAATATCCTCCACGTTTCTAGGAGACTATTATTTGAATTTAAAATTGCTGTTTCCCATGCTACTGATTGTATTAGCTGCTGTCAGAAGCAGCAGGGATGAGTTGGTTGAAGAATTATTCCAAGGTTCAGGCTGGATTAGAATAGCAGTTTTCAAACTATGTTCCACAGAATAATGTGGTGAAATTATCTACAGAGATTTCTTTTCTCCTTCTCCCATATTACTAGAACTTGAGCGGTGTGTGTGTGTAAGAGAGAGTGACCGAGACCTGAAATCGATTAGCAGTTGTTTCAGGGACAAAGAAAGCAAACTGTTTATTTACAAAATGTAAGATCACTTTATGAAATATGCTGCCACAAGATGTGCTGATGGCCTCTGGCTTTGATGGCTTTAAAAGACGATAGAACAAATTCATGGAGGAGGATGTTTCTATCAATGGCCTATTGGCAATGACAGAAGACTTTAAAAGTGCTGTGTTCAGATGCAGTATCCCATTGGATACCACACACTGTGTTGTGGAAGAGGTTAAACTGGGGGAAGTCTCTTGCCTGCATATCCTGGTTATAGCCTCCTGAAGCCATCTGGCTGACCATTCTGGGAAACAGGATTCTGTACTAGATGGATTTTGGTTTGATCCAGCAGGGCTCTTCTTACATGTCTGGGGTTCATCAGGTTTTAACCTCAAAGAGAGTATACTGACGGCACTGACAAAACTCTACTAATATAGAGTTTTAACATAATATAGCATCTACATCAAGGGAAGTAATAGTGCCACTGTATTCTGCTCTGGTCAGACCTCACCTGGAGTACTGTGTCCAGTTCTGGGCACCACAGTTCAAGAAGGACACTGACAAACTGGAACGTGTCCAGAGGAGGGCAACCAAAATGGTCAAAGGCCTGGAAACGATGCCTTATGAGGAACGGCTAAGGGAGCTGGGCATGTTTAGCCTGGAGAAGAGGAGGTTAAGGGGTGATATGATAGCCATGTTCAAATATATAAAAGGATGTCATATAGAGGAGGGAGAAAGGTTGTTTTCTGCTGCTCCAGAGAAGCGGACACGGAGCAATGGATCCAAACTATAAGAAAGAAGATTCCACCTAAACATTAGGAAGAACTTCCTGACAGTAAGAGCTGTTCGACAGTGGAATTTGCTGCCAAGGAGTGTGGTGGAGTCTCCTACTTTGGAGGTCTTTAAGCAGAGGCTTGACAACCATATGTCAGGAGTGCTCTGATGGTGTTTCCTGCTTGGCAGGGGGTTGGACTCGATGGCCCTTGTGGTCTATTCCAACTCTATGATTCTATGATTCTATGAACATGACTCAGTCAGTAGAGCATGAGACTCAGGATTGAGGTTCAAGCCCCACATTGGGCAAAAGATTCCTGCATTGCAGGGGGGTGGTGATGACTCACACAGTCCCTTCCAACTCTATGATTCTATGATCTTCTGATCTCAGGGAGGGTGCTGGAATCCTAACCTACCATATGGAGACAGCCGTGGGATGCATAGGGCAAGGAAATTGAGGTTCAGCAAGACCTGGAAAGGAGGCCTGGAAGTATTTTATTCATTTTATTATTATTTTATTTATTACTTAAATTTGTTTGTCCTTTTTTACACAAGTGGCTTACAGCAGAACAGCTTATTTTTTTTAAAAAAAATAATTAAGCAAATGAGCTGTGGACAAGCTTTCCTGAAGGACAGCTTGCCCATGACTACCAACCTTCCTCTGCAGTGCAAAGAGGTGTACAGGATGCATTCTAAGGGTAACTCTCAGTTTCACATGGAGGGGAACAATGAGAGCGCACTCTCTAAGATGCCCAAGAATCCTCTTCAGTGTGCATAGGCTCTGGGGCAACCTCCTAACAGCAGTTCCTCAGCATGTAACTCAGTGTGGAAAGAGGAACCCAGACGGAAGAAAATGTCAAAGCTGCCAGATTAGGAGACTGTTTCTGCAAATAGTTTGCATTTTAGCCATTTCAGCCCTCAGGGTGTTTCCCACCCCCACCTTACCTGCCCTGTTGATCTCGATGATCTCCTCTTGAGCAAGGGGGCATGAGTCGCCCTGGTTGCTGCGATGTGGGGACTGCATATCCGGTTTGCAGTAGTTGGGCGACCCAGGCTGGGGGGCTCGTGGGATGTGCTTGTTCTTTTTCTTTGGTAGTTTCTGCTTGGCCATGGCCAGCGAATAATACATGCCAAAGTTGTTGACGATGACGGGCACGGGCATGGCAATGGTCAGCACGCCAGCCAAGGCGCACAGTGCTCCCACCAACATGCCTGACCAGGTCTCGGGGTACATGTCACCGTAGCCCAAAGTCGTCATGGTGACCACCGCCCACCAGAACCCAATGGGGATGTTCTTGAAGGTGGTGTGCTTGCTGCCTGTGATGTCGTCTGGGTCAGCCCCGATCCTTTCGGCGTAGTAGATCATGGTGGCAAAGATCAAGACCCCCAGGGCCAGGAAGATGATGAGGAGCAAGAACTCATTGGTACTGGCTCTCAGTGTGTGGCCTAGGACTCTCAGCCCTACGAAATGCCTTGTCAGCTTGAAGATCCTTAGGATCCGGACAAATCTTACCACCCTCAGGAAGCCCAGCACGTCCTTGGCCGCTTTGGACGAGAGGCCACTGAGGCCCACTTCCAGGTAGAAGGGCAGAATGGCCACAAAGTCGATGATGTTGAGGGTGCTCTTGATGAACTCCAGCTTGTCTGGGCAAAAGATGACACGCATGAGGAACTCAAAGGTAAACCAGATGACACACATCCCTTCCACGTAGGTGAGGAATGGCTCCGTCTCCATTTCAAAGTCCACCTTTACGGTGGTGCCGTTCTCTGACTGTATGACCTCTGTCTTGTTTGTGATGTGGTTGAAAGCCTCGTGGGTCTCCAGGCAGAAGGTGGTGATGGAGATGAGGATGAAGAAGAGCGAGGCAAAGGCCACATACTGGAGAGAGAGGCAGGGTGTGGGGAAAGAGGGTGTGTAACAGGGGAGGACGGGGAAGAAAGCCATTAGTGCTCACACATTCTTGGAAAAGACTAGACAGAGAAGGAACAGCATCCCCTCCCAAAGGAACACATTTGTGCTTAAGCATCCATCCCTACCCACCCACATGGCAAACAAAAACAGAGTATGCTCCTGGCAGAAGGCAGATATCCCCTTTCCTTTTCTCATTCTCTATGCCAACAAGTGGAAAGGCATGCAGGCAAAGCTAAGACTTGGGGGTTGTAGGCTGGACTGGATTTCACTAGTGTGAGAGATTACGGTCACATTTTTGAATGTTCCACTTGAGTTTATTTTTTTAATCCTTGCAAGTAGAAAAGTAGTCCAGCTTCTGATGATCTAGCTGCCTGCTTGCAAGACTGTTTTGGTTTTTTTAAGGGGGGGGGGGCGAAACTGGAGCATTTAAAAATAGTATTCCATCCTCCACACCCCTTGCAGTCCTTTCTGGCACCTCATTGTACTGTATGAGTAGAATAGGCTTAAGACAGTTAAGAGTAGGGAAAGTGACAAATCATAAATGATAAACAATTATCGACTTGCATTTCTGCAGCCTATAAAGGTAACTTACACCAGGTCCGTCAGGGCTATTGATCTTTAGTCCATTACTGACTGCCCTTGCTGTCCGTGGCCCTCCAAGGTCTCAGGCAGAAACTCTTTCCCAGCACCTGCCAGCTGAGACATTTGTCAATTTGATTGAACCTGGGACTTTTGCCATAGCTCCACCACTGAAGTATGGGCTGTCCTTTATGAACACAACACCGTGGGCTCCCCAGCACCTGATGTTCAGTGGCATACTCAATGGAAGTTCCATTGGCCTATCATTACTAATAGGCATTGCTAGCCTTATCCTCCATGAATTTGTCTAACCACCTTTTAAATCAGGAGTGGGGAAACCTGGCACTCCAGATTTTGCTGTGACTTCCGGCAACCATCAGCTCCATCCACCATTGGCCAATAATCAGGGATGACGGGAGCTGAAGTCCAGAAACATCTTGAGAGCTGACGCTGTCTTAAAGCCATACAAAATTCCAGCAACTGCCACATCTATTTCTGTTCTTCAGGAGCAGCTGCTTATTACATTTTATCCTGTCCTTCTTCCAAAGGGCTTAGGGCGACACATCTTTTTCTCTTCCTTCGTGCTTTATCCACAACAACCCTGCATGGTAGATTAGGTAGCAAGATAGTGACTTGGCCTACTGAAATTCATGGTTGAGCAGGAATTTGAACCCAGGTCTCCCTAATCACACAGTCCACTGTTCCACACAGGCTCTCTCGGCCAATGAGATTCTATATATCAAATTGCTACTGCTATTAACTATCAATTGGGTCTGTATGCAAGTATACATCACAGTGTGGCACATATACATTCTCAATGTGGCATAAGGCCAAAGTTTGGACTTGAAATAAAGGGAGACCTGGATTCAAATCCCTCCTCAGCCATGAAACCCACTGGGTGACTTTGGGTCCATTGCTACCTCTCAGCCTAATCTATTTCATGGGTTCCCTGCGAGAACCTAAATAGTTTGTGGTGGTGAGGTACATGCATGCTTCCCTGTGCTCCTTGGAATAAAAAAATAACATATTATTGCAATCAAATAAATATTCCATATATCTGCAGTTGTACCGTGGAAGCACAAGATTTGAAAACTGGCATAGTGTTCATTCAATACCCTAAGATTCTCATCCTGAATTTTAAGAAAGCAACTCTGTGGACCTTATGACTGCAGTTATTCCCTGATTTGCATGAAGTACGTAGGCTGCAAAAACTGTTTTTCCTCAGGGTAAGATTTGAGTTGCCTTTGGTGAAGATAAGGCAGGGATGGGAACTGTGTGGCCTTCCCACATGCTTTTCGGACTCCGACTCCCACCATTCCTGATCCCCATCTATTCTGGCTGGGACTGATGGAAGATGGAATTAACGAAATGTGGAGGGCACCAGGTTCCGCTTCCCTGGTGTTACCCTTGAGCCTCTCACAGCCCTATTAGGGCAGATCATCATTATTGTTTTTTTACAGATGAGAAATTATAGATGAGAAAAAGAAAAAAAAAAATAACCCTGTCTGTAAATGTCTCTGAAACTTTGGGACTGAGTGGGGGGCTTGACTGCCATTCTCTTTCCAGTTTTCACAACAAAACTTTGATGCGAGAAGGGGAGGGAAAACCCTTTCCCCTTCTTCCTCCTCCCGTTTTTTTTGTTTTTGTTTTTGTTTTACTTATTTCATGCAATATTCCCACCAGTGAGCTTTTAAACAGTCTTAACATCTGCATTCTGATTAATGAATAAAGAGCGCTAGGAGGTTTCTGCTGAGGCTTCAGGATTGTGCCGGATGCTCAGCACCCAGACACCTTCTGTTACACCGTTCCCCCACTCCAGTGCCTTGCTAAAACCCGTGAAGGGAAGCAATGATGTAAGCAGTCATGTGCTTTCCTGCACATGGACTGACCACAGAAAATTCTGTAATTCATTCACATTTCCCATTGGGTACACACACACACAGTTGCCACATTATCACAAAATGCTTTGTCACTGGAAGCACAACCCAACTGCTGTCCTCAGAGACAAATTCCTTACATAAGGGCATGCATGTCTGCCCCTCCATTTGCTCAGCCATTCATCCACAACTGGGCAACATCTGTGCACCTACACATGCCTACACATGCTCTCCCATAGACCTTGTGTCAATGCACACAGCAAAGAGCTGTTCCTCACGTGTATACACGAAGCTATCTGCCCTTTTGCATCCGGCATTCATTTGCGTGTTCACCCTGCACACATATACATGCCTTGCACATATGTACACACACACAACTTCCATCTGTTTTCTCCCAACCACAGGCAGTCCACCTGAGCACACTCAGTGCTGTGTTCTTTTGCAGGCCTGTAGATACACAGACCCTAATGTGCGTTTGCACCCAAGGTAACACACACTCATGCATTCCTTTCACTGCACTCCTATCCCTTCCTGAACACACAATCAGGGATGCACATGCATCTCTGCGGTTGTACACATACCACCATGCAAGTCCACCTAAACAAGCTCATTGCTTAATGAGCTTATGCCATATCTACTGATTTCAATTAGATTTAAGCTGGTTTAGTTGCAGACTAATCTGCAACCAAAACTCAGCATGTGTGCACATTCAAACATAAATACGCACAAATAGGCACACAAGACATTCAGTATACATTGTGTGCAGATTTACATAGGCATATATTCTATAGATCATGTTATATATACTTTTCATAAATATGTAGATCTTTATAGAGGTAGCCCTGATCTGCACACACAAACACACACACACGATCTTTTGTTATTATGCACATAGCAAATGACTGTTCAATTTGAGCACATCCAAACATGTTTCTACACTTGCATGGAGCATGACTTTCCCAGGCAACACTTATTGCACCCATACATACCCACATACTTCCATGCATGTACATGCAGTTGGGCATGCTGTACACAGATACAGATAGCCCCATGTATCTTTATGCACACACTTAGCATGCATGTCCCAACATAGAAATCATATAGCCTTGTGCAATGCAAGAACACTTTCTTGCTCACACATATGTGTACACACACTCCACACTAACACATTTAACTATGGATGTGTGTGTACACACACGCACACCATCCCCATCTCCTTCTGCAAAGTAATCTCTCTGCTTTCTCTTCCACTCGCTGGATCTCTGCACTGCACAGAATTCCCGTCCCGTCAGCAGTTTCTGCACACAAACCCTAGAATCTCTTTTGAAGCGCAGTGCGGTGCCCAGGAAGTGGGGGGGGGGGGAGAGAGAGAGAGAGAGAGAGAGAGAAAGGAGGAGGAGAAGAATGGGCAAGCCAAGGGATCCAGGAAGCACAGGACAAGGCATGGGAGGAGGGAGGAGAAGAGAAAGAGAAAGCAGTGATTGGATAGATGAATAAACAGAAAGTATAGAGGATAGATGGAACTGATGCTCTGATCTGGATTTTTGTGTGTGTGTTTTAGGTCTATCATTTTTCTCCAAGGTGGGGAGGGAAGGGAGGGAGGCCTTTTGAGATCCCAAAGGAAGGCAACGTTCCTGGGGATCATCTAGCATTGGTGACTCACTTCCAGAGTCTTGAGTTGTTCTCTCATATAATATTCCCAGCTGCTGGATATATTGGGTTGGTGATGCCTTCTTTTCTGTACACCCTCCTCCTCCCCACACATGCACCATTTTACAGCCATTATCTCCAAAACACACACACACACACACACACACACACACACACTAATGAGGAAGACAGCTATATGGGTCCCCCTTTTAGCAGCTCTGGGAGTCCCAATTCATTTTGGTAGAAATAATGAATTATGCCTCCTGGGAAAGATGGTGTGTGTCAGCAAATGGAATTCAGGGCAGAATACATGGGAGAGAGAAGAAATATTCATATATCTGATTCTGGACCGTTTTTTAATTTATTTTTTTGGTGTGGGACGGACTGATGCAAGGTCAGACACAGAGAATTAATGGAAATGCCAGGAAGAGAAGACCTTGCTAGCACCTTCTTTCCACCTTCTGAGCTTCTCTTCTTCCAAATAGCCCCCAAATCCTAAGTCTCCAGTTCTTCATCCAACCTATTAGGACCCTGTTTGAAAAGATAGAGGTTTTGTCCTCTTACCACCACCCTGTCAAACCCAATCCTGCCCCCACCCCTCTGGGTTGGGATCCAGCTGTCCTTCCGTCAGCACAGAAATAGCCCCCTGTGCCTGAAATGAATGAGGGAGCATACTGAAGTAGCAGATGGGGAATCCAGTAGGGGTGAGAAGTAAAGGAAAAGTGTGTGTGTGTGTGTGTGTGCGCGCGCGCTTGGTGGTGGGCATAAAGTCAGGAAAAAGAAAAAGGAGGACATGTTATTCTGGTCCCTGGAAGAGTCATGGTTTGGCCGCCACTGTTACCCTGAGATGACTTTGGCTCTCCCCCTTGGCTGTTCAAAGCTTCTACTCTACAAACTGGACAGCTGATGGGGGCAAATTATTATCACAAATCCAGCAAACGTTACGAGGTGTTCCCTGGACATTATGCAAGGCACCTTCAGTGGCTGGACTTTGGGGCAGAAGTCCAGGGGCCCACTCAGCAGAACGAGTAGCAGGGACTCAAACACAGCACAGCCGGCTGACTAAATTTGGAAGTAGGTGAAGTCATACACATTGCCACCTTAAGAGGACTCTCCCCCTAAGCCCAAAGTTACTTTACTGCACCACATCAGCAACCCACCTCTTCTTCTGAGCAGCAGAAGAGAAGGTCAGCTCTCACTGGTCTTTCTACTCCTTGCAAAGCCAAAGTTACCTATGAATGTGGAACTTGGAAGAGAGGTGTCCTTTGGTGCAGGACTTCTGCATTCAGAAGGGGAAAGGATTGCCAGAGGTGGGCAGGGAAGGGAAGAGCTACTTATTCAGGGAGAATGCTAGCTATTCGGGGAGAAGCATGGGGTTTATTGAGTTAAAGCAGGGTAACCAATGTGATGCGCTCCATGTGGTGTGTTTTTTTTACTACAACAAGCATCATCCCTGATCATTGGCCATGCTGGCTGGGGCTGTTGGGAGCTGTGGTCCAAATCGCACCATGGTAGCTACTCCTGGTATAAAGCAAGGGCTGCTGTAGATCTAGAACAACTGGGTTCCTGGAGGAGGAGGCGAGTCTGTCAAGGTCTGGAGCAGACAGGATGTCTGGGACCTCTGGGAGTAGCAATAGAAGTGTTGGTTGAGGTTTAGAACAGGGTGGGCTTTGGAAGCACAAGACTCCTGGGTACTCGGTGGCACAGAGTGAGATTTGTGGAGGGAAGTGGCAGGAAGCTTATTTTAGACCCTTGAGATGGGCAAATGCGGTATGACGAAAGATGTCAAAGAAGAGCAAGTAACCCCTCCCTGCCTCTTGAACACACGCGCACGCACGCGCGCGCACACACACACACACACACACAGGGATTGGTTAATAGTATTAACTTAATATTGTATGGATGGAAGTTATATAAAGGGGCATTGTAACGAGTTAGGTCATTGCAGAGGACTGTGATTCAGGCTGCAATGACGTCCTGAGGATAACTGGTGTCAGATCTGTTTCCAGCAAAGATATTTGAAAGTGGAGGTAGGCACAATAAGCCGATATAGCAGAGATGGGTAGCTTTAGAGAGAAGTTGAACTTCAAACAACGGCATGCATATGAAGGGTGCAGAAGGGGCCTTATGCTGCAACCCTCATCAAATCACTTACTTTGGAGACGCATGAAAAGGAAAGGTTCTGGAGAAAGCTTGCATGCGGTTTCTAATATTTTGGTTGACCTAATAAAGGTATTGCCCTAATGTGAATTTTGAAATTATTTTGGAGTGCTTCTTGTTTTCATGTTTCACGGGGCTGGCCATGTCAGTCTGTTGCTGCATTGTGTGGCCCCTGAAAGATCAACACTTCTTTTTTTTCATGGCGTAAGGTTTTCTGGACTAGAGAGTCCGCTTCATCGGAGTTATGCCTTTCATTCTTTCCCCCCTCATCGAGGAAGCTCTAGAGTAAGGTGATGACTGCTGCAAGTGTCTCACAAGTGGGGAGCAACAGAACGGGCTGGCAGTGAGAACACAGCAGAATGGTTTGGAGAAGGCGTTTTGGAACAAAGTTCGGCTTAATGCAGGGAGCATGATAAGAAGAAAACTGGGAAATGGAGGTCAAGAAAGAACTGTGAGGTGAAGAAAAAGGTGCTGAGAAAAAACTGTGAGGTGAAGGTTAGCAGATACATTATCAGCAAAAGGGAGAGGGGGGAAGGCGTGGGTTTATGGGCAGGGGTCAGAGGCTGAAGGATGGAGAAAAAACTGAGCAAGGAGTATTGAGAGGGGAAAGACTTAAGGTTGATTTCAGGCCAGAGGTAGAAAACAAGCTCTGATTTAGCTCCCTTCTGGAAGGGGAGAAAAACGGGGAAGGGGGTAAATGCCACTGGAGATGCAGTGGAGGACGAGGGAATTTAGCAGACCAGTTTCAAGCCTGGGGTCCTGGAGTTGAACATAGAAGCAAGGAAGTTCTGTTTTTTATTGAATTGAAGTCAGCCTTATTTTTGTGGAGAAGGCTAAGACAGCCTCTCCCTTCTCCAGTCTTCCCACTATTCCCATATTACGGTCTTGCTGCTCTTTCCAAAGTCTACCACACATACATCCTTCTGCCTGGGCACAATAAGGGGCCCAGGAGCTCAGAAAGCAAGGCCTTGGCTGTCATCCTTCCTGACCCCATCTTTCAGCTCCCTCACCCCCTCTTCGCCCCTCTCATGTGAAATCCGTGTCACATTAAACTATTATGCAACAAAGTAAAGATGCTCAAATGACCTTGCTCTCAAATGCACACACCTCAATGCCAGCCTTTTTTTTTTAATAAAAAAGGGCACCCAAGGCTGCAGTGCTTTGGCCCTTTCTTCAGAGTATTAATGACTGAACTGGACATTATGCATGTCAACACTGCCCCCCACCTGACACTGTGTACTAATTCATTAATTTTCTCTCCAGTTCTATCATTTTCTTCCTCTCTCTATACATAGCATCATAGAATAACCTCTATCAACAATACTTACAGGCAGGGAGAAAGCGCTCTCTCTCTCTCTCTCTCTCTCTCTCTCTCTCTCTCTCTGTATGAATTCTCTCCCTATGCTGCCGCTATTACTGGATGTAACACTGCAGTTCAGTACCATGGAGAGCGGCAAGGAATGAAGGGGAGGGAATGGATTAAACTGCAATAGTCCTTCAGCGCCTGGGGTAAAAGTGGGCATCTTTCCACAATACTGGAGGGGAAGTGGGGGGTGGGATTTGCTTCCTGTGGAGAGCTGTGGGTAAAGGATTGCTTGGGGACCCCCAGGCACCCATGATTTTCAGAGGAAAAGTTGATGGAAAGGAGTCAAGTGTGATTTGGCAAGAGGGCTTTCTGAAACTCCAGGGGTTTCTGTGAAGGGTATGTAGAGGGGTCAGATAGTGAGGAGAGAGGACTAAACGGACAGTAAAAATGTTTGGGCTCTGTGAACTGAAAGCAGGGGGTGAGTATACAGATTGACAGAAAGTAGGGAAGGAATGGGATGCTCAGATTGCTGAGTTATTGAGCAAAGCCACACGGCAGTGCAGTTAGGTAAGTTAAGATTGTGGACAGTGCGGTCGCACAAGGGGTCCCTGTTTAGATGGCAATGTATATATCTTCACTTACTCTGAAATGCAGTAAGCCAGTCCCGCTGTATTTGCGGGGCAGGAGGAGGGCTTCCTTTCATTCTGAGTGGGGCACAGATGGCACCACTGAGGTCACACAGGACCAAGAGTGATAGAGTGTGAGAATGCATGTTTGAAAGAATATACAAGAGCTTCTGTGGAAAGACTGGAATTACTGAGTCGGGATGTGTGTGTGTGTGAGTATGTATGTATGTACGTGCAAAGCCAGGATCATCTTGGTCTTGGAAGGAAATTGAGTGGACAGAATGCTTTAAGAGTACCTACCGCTCTAACCTGCACTATGAATCCGTATTCATTTAACTGGATATCTGAAATTTTGACCCACTGAGTTTAGTGGTTTAAGAGCAGAGGCAGAATTACATGGCAGGACTCTTGATTTGGGGGACAAAGAGTGACTCTAGGGAATAAAAGGGGAGATTTACTGGGTCACCGAGTAGGTAGCAGATAAGGCTCCAGGAGTGTGAAATGAGAAGGGACAATGGCAATGACAGTTCCCCAATTGCCACGAAAGGTGTTGGATTTGCAGGGGAAAATATGAGAACTGCTCAAGAACTGCTGGTTTTTTAAATCAAGGGAGCGGATATACTGGGATAGGGGTAGTTGAATTAGAGGAGTGTTGAGTCTAGGAGGTTAAAACAGTCAGAGCTGGCAACTAGGTCTCCTAGATTCATTGGAGAAGGAGATGGGCTTGCGAGTTAAGATGGTGTTCAGAACCAGAACTTCTGTAGCCTTTGGGACAAGAATGGAGGCTGGCAAATTTGAATTGGGCTGCTGAATGCCAAAACTCTCTGAGTGAGGAGGTGTTTAAACTAGCACAAGGGGACACTAGAGAATTGGGATGCTTGAGCCCCATATTGTAATAAATAAGAGAAGCCACCCTTTGTAGCTGGCTCTTGCCAGCATCTGGAATCTGTTCCCTTTCTGCAGTCATTATTCACAAGAGTCATTAAAAGCCTTAAAAAAAAAAAAATCCTCTCTCCCCCCTCCCTTCCCCCACATATCTACTTTCCTTTGAATTCCCTAAGAAGCTGAACCAGAATTTCTGCACTGGCTTGCTAATCATGCAGGGAAGACGAAAGCCAGAGAATTAATATGAAAGGGAAGGGGGCACAGCAAGGATCTCCAGCAAAGGGACACGTAAATTTGTGCAGAGTTTGCTAAAAGGATAAAAGAAAGACTCAGCTCTGTTGCAGTGTTGGCACTGTCTCTCTAGTGCCTCCTATAGGACAAAAAGACTTTGCCTTCTCTTTCAGCGTCAAGAATAAAAGCAATGTTTGCACATCACAGGTGAGGATGGGATGGAGAGGCAGAGGTGAACTTGGTTAAAAATAAATTCCCTTAGCACAGAAGCTGGTACTGGCTCTCAGTCTGCTGGACAGACACAAATACTTTGGATGCATCAACCTTTTTTGGTCCAAGGTTCAACTTTATAGCTGATTACAGAGAAGGGGTATATTGGATTTTAACTCAGAACTTCCCTTGCAAGGCTGGCAGGAAAAGAAAAAAATCATCCATTTTATATGATGCTGAAGTCGGGGTTCCTAGTTCCCGATTTGATTTAAAAGTGCAGATTTGCCCTGAACAAGGATCTGGGCGTGAAAAATGCATGCAGTGATAAATGATACTTATCTGATTTTCATCTTTTTAAACATACTCCCTGAAAGAACACATTCCCCATTTATTCCATATAACCCTTTGCGTACTGAAAACAGGCTTGTCTGAGTTACGTGGCCATACTTTGTTCTCTTGTGCATGTATACCTAAAAATATATACATTAATATAATATAATATAATATAATATAATATAATATAATATACAGGAACCTTATTACAAAGATGAAGCTGCTTTGCCTGTGATATTTTCCCTAATTGTTATGTAGCTGTGAGTATACGTATGAGTTTGCTGTCCACACAGCTAATGAAGAAATAAACTTTCATGCCATACTTCAAACGTGGTTAAAGTACAAAATAGTAGTGTTGGGAGAAATGTAAAGGGAAATAACAGTCCTGAGTACATATATTTATGCTTTGCATTTGCATACAGGCATATGTACACATACATGCACTTTGTCTTTAATTTATGAGTAAGCGCCATTTGTACACTACAAATGACAATTTGAGACTGCATCCCTGAGCACATTTGCTAGCTGCAAAGTCCCACTGAACTTCCAAGCAAACAAGCTTGGAATTACATTGGGTTTAATCAAATTATGTTATATACTGTAATATGTTTCTCTACCCACACAAATGGGAATATATACATGATTATACATAATTACTCAAGGAACTGCCATTGAGCCCGTGACAAAAGTTTTAAGGTTGCCTCTTGGTTTATATTTGGTGCACCACATTAATGCAGCTGCCCCTCTGGAACTTTTTCCTTGTCTATATACCATGAAGGGACTTGAAGTGCTTCCAGGATCAAAGTTGGGACACAGTCCAGTTTAAAAGAAGGTGCAACTGATAGAGAAAAGCCAAACTTAAAAAGAACGATTGTGATGTGAAAAGATCTGGGAAGGAGAGGAAGAAGAGGATCTCCGTGTGTGTCTTTATTCATTCATTGTCTATTTGTTCTCTCAACGCACACACTTTACCCCTCTCTGATACGCAGGGACTTAGATGCAGCTATCAAATATGCTCTGGTACAGATTTTGTAGCCCCGGCCTGCCTATGCATCACTATAAAATATGCATGCTGGTGTGTGCAGAGTGAACGAAAACGAAGCAAATGTGTCTTTGCGTATTGGAGAAGCATTATTCAGAAGTGCATTTTGGCCCATCAATCTATTCACTATGCTGTCCACCGATATGGTTTTCTATCTCCTCTTCCCCAGTCCATATTCCTTCCTTCTGACTGCCTGTCTGGCAAGGATAGTGGTGGATGGGGGCCAATCTCTTTGCATCCTTTTTCATAAGCAGGTAATTCAAACACTGTGCTCAACTCCCCCCCCCCAACTTTGCAAACTTCAGTACTGATTTGCGACTTTCTCTTATGCATACACAAATGCCTAAAGAGAGAAGGTTGTGTGTGGGGGGGTGCTACTGTAGTTATAGCACATATATGCCATTTCTGTAAATGCATTAAGTGGGGAGCTACCGTTATATCGGCTGGTAGTGGGGAGATGCTGGCTTCAGTTCTCAACCAGCTCCTCTGTTTATGGAATCCCTGACGTGATGTCCACCTGAATGCAGCATTGCCTCATAGTCCCGTTGGTTTCTTGGCTCCCACTGACAGCAAACCCCCTCCCTTCCCTGCTCCCCAACACTCCTGCCCTCTCTTCCTCCCTGCTGTAACTTTTTCTGGCTGCATTCCCAACTGCATGGGGGAGGATGGGGGGGCTGAATAAAGGGACCGGACAGGCCTTGCACCCTTGAGAACAGCTGCCTGGGGCGAGGGGAGGGGGAATGGATTGCAGAATGCTGGCTTTGCACTGCAAACTCTGGGGCTTCCACACTGCACTGCGGTGCCCCCTCCCCCCCTCTTCTCAACCCGCTGGCTCTGCAGTTCTAGAGATAGCAAAGCACTAATATTGTCCTAGAGGTAATGCTGGAGGGGTTGCCGGGGGTGGGGGGGGAAGGAGAGAGAGAACAAGCAGCAGCCTTTCATTACCCCCCCTTCAGCTGCTCTGCAAAAAGAAGTTATACAGTGCTTTTCCTAAAGAAAGGCTTTAGCTGCATAGGCTAAAAAAAGAAAAGGGGAAAAGAACGGGGTGGAATGCAGTAAGGGGAGCGATATTTGGGGGTGCAGTGCAGGATGGGGGATTCTAAACTGCAGTGTCTGGGAAGGGGGCAGTTTTGAGCAGCATTATTCAAGCACACTGGGGGGGGGGAGCCAATTCAGAACTGCATTGCTGAAGATTGGGGGAGGAGATCTGGAGTTTCTCCCTGGATAGATGATGTCGATTTGGGCTGAATGGAGAGAAAAGGAAAGATCCCTAGATTTGGCAGTGGGGCATGCAGTGGGGGCGGGGGGACTACGCAAAACTGCAGTGAGACCAGAGGATTCCAAAATTCAGGAAGGGCGCAAGTGAGACCTGAGATAAACTGTGTGTGGAGGGGGTGGGGAGACCAGAGAGGAGGAGGACAGGGGACCTTATTTTGGGGGACAGTGAAGAAAGGACTCGGAGCTGTTTTAGCAGCACCTCCTGCTGGAGATCAAGGCATTCACCCTGACACCGATAAGCAAGTCATAAGCCCAGCGCATGCGTGTCAGGATCCTCCTGCTGCTACACACTACTACACTCATTCGCACGCTCATGTCCCGTGGTGCTCAACTCTTGAGCTCAACTTTTTTCCTTGCACCCCCTTTTCACTGCCACCAGCAGCATTCCTTGCATGATCCCCCTTCCTTTCCTCACGCTCCTTTCTCCTTCTTAGAGTTCCATTTCTCACACTTTGGTCTCTTGCATGCTTTCCCTGAACCGGAATCACTGCCCCTCTCTGTCAGGCTCGTTCAGTCACCCCCTCTTAGCCTGCACATTAACCTCTCCTATTTTCTGCAACATTTTGCATGCCTCAACATGGCTGAGTGCACCTCTTCCAGTGCCCTTGCACACCTCTGAAACCTGCACCATTCTCTGTTCCACATTCTGTATTCTCCCAGCCAACCATTCCTTCCTCTAGATGTCTGTTTGCAGCATCTGACTATCATATGTTCTCTCTACAGGGCACTTCAGTGCACGGTGCACATCGCTTGTGTGTGCCTAAGATGTGACTGGTGCCATCAGCTCCTGAAAAACATCCCTGCCTGCAGAACATCTCCATTTCTCAGTCTGTTCTGTTTGCACACTCAGACTGGCAACCTCATCTTTTCTACTGCATAATCTGCCTTCACCTCCAGCACCCAGTGCCACTCACACATCCTTCTCTCCCCCCCCTTTTGCACATCCATCCATGCTTACCAAGCATTGCACATGGACCCTTGCACACCAGTCCCTCTGCGCTAGTCTGCGCATTGTGCCATTGCCCATTTCGCTTGGGACAAGTCTTGCACATCTCAACTGCACCTCCAACATTAGCCTGCACCTCCACTCTTGACCATTTACATCTCACCTTTTCTGCCTGCCCCTTGCACCCCTTTTTCTTAAAAGTACAATTTCGGAGCGGGGGGGAGGTTTCTTTGGGAAGTTGTCAGGGTTTACAGCAAAGAAGAAGGCTAGAAGGCCTGCTGTTGCACAGAGCCAAGGGACATTTGCGAAACAAGCAAAAGAACATTTAAAGAGAAATTTCTCCTGCTTACTCTGTCCCACCTCCAGCCATAACCAGAGACTGGGAGAACGAACTCAGTTCAGGGAGGCAGAGCTCATGCTTTGGACTCAGTCCCAGCTTTAATTTTTGCCTCACCAAGTAAAAAGTAGCAGGACTGAGGAAGACTCTGCCTGAGACCTTGCAAAGCCATCTCTTGTCGGAGTAGTCATTCTGGGCTAAAAAAACCTGGGACCTGACTCAGTGTAAGGGAGGGAGAGAAAAGCAAGGGTGCTCGCCTCTCCTCTCCCCTACACAAACCAAGGCTGCCCTCAAACCTTTCTGCACTTCCTTGGCCCCAATGAACAGAGTGGGATTAACTTCTGCCAGCCTTAACTATGCTTGCCCCTATTCTGCTACTCTCCCCTGACTCCTCTTGTCAACATTTAGATCTGTAAGTTCCTGGGGGCAGGGACCCTGCCTCCCCGCTCCCCTGCTTGCCTTCCTCTGTGCCACTAGTGGGGACAAGAGCCTCAATGCTAAGATGCTAAGAGCAATAACAGCAGCAGCAGTCATAGGTATCTCTATCCTGCTCCTCCATGCTGCCCACACCAGGTGAGCGGGTGGGTGCCCCGCGCCCCCAGCCCAGCGCTACTCACCCTGGCCATCCTGGAGGAGTAGGGGTCCTCGAAGAGCGCCCACACCTTGGGCTGCATGGCGGCCCACCGGCCGAGCTTGCGCCCGTCCTCCTGCAGGCAGTGGCGCTTGAGGTCTCCGCTCTCCTCATCGTCCTGGCTCTCGGGCGTCTCGAAGCTGTCGAGGGCCTCCTCGGCGTCGCGGTGCTGCCGGTAGTTCATCCAGCAGCAGGCTTCCACGTCGGTCTCGTCGATGCCCCAGAAGGCCAGCTCCTCCTCGAAGAGGGGCCCGCACACGTCGGCCGGGCAGTGCAGCTTCCCCGTGCGGTAGTAGTTGAGCACGTAGGCGAAGACCTGCGGGTGCCGGTCGAAGAAGAACTCGTCGGCCTTGGGGTCGTAGTCGAAGTTGCTGCACGCGTCGGGCTCGGTGAGCCACGACAGCCGCGTGCCCGGCAGGGTCTTGAGGGTGCTGCGGTACGTCTCATGCCGGATGCCGCCCACGTTGATGACTATCTTGTCGTTGTCTTCGTTCCGGCCCATCTCCCCTTTCAAACATGACTTGGACGGCGGCTTGTTCCCAGACTTGCGCCCGCGGAAAGAGGAGACGCACACTGAGCTCAGCATCGGCGGCGCGGGCCGAGGCGGGGGGCCGCCCCCCGACGGTGCGCAGGTGTCAAATCAGGGCGCGAGGCGTCATCCTGGCCCCTCCTCCTCCTCGGCCACCCCCTCTCCCCCCACCCCTCCTGCCGCGGGGAAAGGAGAAGGCAGGAGGGAGCGCGGCCCAAGAGGGGAGGGGGGCGAGGCTCTTTCTAGACGGGGCGGGCGCAGTAGCAGCAGCAGCAGGAGGAGGCAGGAGTTGGCAGAGAAAGAGCCCGCGGCGCAGCGCCGGGGTCTGCGAAAGAGAGGGACAGAGAGAGAGAGAGAGAAAGGGACAGGGAAGGTGAGTGCGGACGGCTGCTCCGCCACAGTCCTCCGCAGCCTCGGCCGCTCTCCCTCCGCTCGCTGCCCTCCATCGCTCCCGTCCCCACCATCCATCTATCCATCCGCACGCCGACACTCCGCTCGGACCGCCGTCCTTTCCATTGTCCGTGGCCCCTGCCATCCTCGCCCCTTCTTCCTCTCGCTCCCTCCATGGCGCTTCTTAGCCACTCGCGCTCCCTGCTGCGTTACGCCTTCGCCCTCCCCATCCCACCATGTACGCTTCTCCACTCTCCTCTCCTTCCTCCCATCCCTTTCGTAATGACCGGCATTGCCACTGCATCCCTCTGCCATTATCACTCTCTCCTCTCTTTCTGTCACTCCCACTCCATCTCTTCCATCCTTACACACAGGCTTCCCTCCTTCTACCCCCCCATCTCTCTCTCTCTCTCCCTCCCCCTCCCTCCTGCCCTCTGCATCCCCTTCTCTTTTTCAGTTCCCTCCATAGCCCTCTGCCACCATCGTTTTTCGACCCCTGTGGACCATCACGGCAGTCCTTCACTGCAGGCTTCATGCCATCACCCCTGGCGCTCCATTATCCTCTCCAAGTGCCTGTCCATGCAGATCTGCCATCATTATCTCCAAGTCCTAGGATACCCATACATCTCTGGCCACCCTCCCCTCTTTTCTGTCCTCCATTCATTCTCACCCTTCATTCATTTCTTCTCTGTCACAGCCTCGCATCCTCCCCCCCTTCCATTCTTCTGCTGACTTTGTCTTCCTCATCAACCCTCTTCCTCTTCTCCTTTCTTCCTTCTTCATGGTCTCCTCTCCTTCCCTGCTTCCATGTGTTGCCACATCTCCCATCTCTATTCTCTTATCGCTGTCCTTCTTTCCCTGGGAACTTCTGCCTTTCGCCCCTCCATCCTCTGCTTAGCCTAGGGTCACTTTACACACACTTTTCTTGCACGGAGACTTGCCTCCTTCTCCCTCATTGCACAGAAATCAGGCAGTGCCTAGTTTGCCCCTTTACCACATTAAGTTTGGAAGCAGCTTTGCAATCTCCACACTCAAAGTGTAACGGTGGCAAAATAGATGCTCGCCTGAGCTTCACGTGTAGGAGAAATGCCACTTCATCTCATTCAGGGGCCTCTTCTGTCCCCTCTCCCCATCTCTTTCACCACGAGAACTACCCATCCAATCTTAGCACCCTGCTCACTTTTATATCGACTCATTCCACCCCTCTACCACCCTTCCTTCCCCCTCTCTCTTCCTTCTCTCTCTTGCCTCCTGCCCTATCTTCCCAGACCCCCCCTTTTTGCTTCTCCTTCACTTAGTCCCCTTTCTTCAACGTCCCCTTTCTCTCGAACGGAGACTCAATCTACTGCTTCTGCACTGCCCTTCCACTGCCATTGACCGCTTCCCAATTCATCTCTCCCTCTCTTGGCCACCAGCCAGTTTTCCTTCTCCACCGACCCCCTCCTCCCTCCCTCCCTTCCTCCCTCCCTCCTTGTCATCTTCTCCAGTTCCCACTTTCCCCACTTCCGACTCCCAGCCCTCTCCCCATACTGCTGCACCTGCTGGGCTCCGACTCTAACCCCCCTTTACACTAACAAACCAATTCCTTTTTCTCTTCCAGGTAGCAACCTATCTGCCCCATGACTCCCCACTCTTGCCCCACTTGACTCTGGTTCTCTCTCAGCTCCTCCTCCTATCTTCGGCCAGATCCTGCCTCCTGCAGTGGACCCGGCTTCCCTTGCTGACTTCTCTACAGACCCTGATGATGATCTTCCTGAAGCTGAGGGGCTGGGTAGCCTCTATGCTCTCCTCCACCTTTAGGACCCCTTCAGTCTTCTCCTTGCCCCCACTTTCTCCCACATGACTTTTGACCCCAGTGCACCCCCACTTTTCTTGTGGGATCCCCCCTGAAATCTCCTCTCCCTCCTAGCTGTGGTTGCTCTCCTATACTCCCTTTGGTGGGTCACCCCAGTTCACCCTCTATCCTATGCTATCCCTTGAAATTTCAGTGCCCCACTGTTTGCCCTCCCCCCCCATGGCTACTTCCTCCTCCTTATGGCCTCTGCTTGCCTCTCTATAGGCCCCACTGACCTATCCATCCTCCCCTCCAGTTCTTCCTTCTCCCCTTTCCTGCACCTGGAGTTTTACACTGGGGGTTATGTCCAGTGCTAGCTGTACTCAGAGCAGACCTACTAGAATTTGTGGGCCCAAGTTAATCATGCCTGTTGGTTCCAATGGTCTGCACTGAGAAGAACCAGCATTGGCTACAACCCTTGGCCACCTCCAAGGAACCTCCTTGGCCTGTATCTCACCCAGTCCCAACACCCACCTCTCCTATACTCTTGTGTCGCTGCAGAGGGGACTGTGTGTGTCTGTGTGGCTGTGCAATGTTTCTCGGTACAAAAGAGAGAACTGGCTTGGCTTTAGGCAGGTGAGGAGGCAAATGTCTCTCCTCCAGCACTGTTGCCGCGCCATCCAATTTCCTGGGCTGTGAGATGAAGAAGTAGGGAGAGTGGAGTGGAGTGGGAAGGAGAAACTAGTGAGAGAGAAAGAATGTGGGAGGGTTTGCATGAGTGCATAATAGAGACTTAAAATACATGTGGAGGAAAAAATAGATTCTCAAACAATTTCTCCTGACCTAATTTTGCCTGCATTTCCCTTGCCCTCTAAATTCATATTATTCTTTTTAGAAACAAACAAACACCCACCTATTATTATTATTATTATTATTATTATTATTATTATTATTCCTAGACACATAATGCAGCCTGCCCAGGTGAAATGAAGACTGATCTCCATTTGGGCCAGGGTGGGACCCTGTGTGTGTATACCACCTTAGGTTTCATCATAGAATCGTAGAATTGTAGTTGGAAGGGACCATGAGGGTTATTTAGTCCAACTGCCTGCAGTGCAGGAATCTTCGGAAGAAGGGAAGGCAGGAAATCAATACAATAACTAAATACGGTTATGGATACTTTTGAATTTAGAGCTTTTTGAAAATTAATATGTAATGCATACTAAATTCAGCAAATGAACATGTTATTGCATTAAAAATGCATCTACAGAACCTTAATGTTTAGTTCTTTATAGCTATCCCTCAAACAAATAAATCAATGTTAGAATGGAAGTTTTGAAAAGTTGGATTCAGGGGCTTTTGTTTTAATTAAAAAGTTGGTGTTTGGGTTCTTTCTTGGTTGAAAAATGTTTAGATGGAGATGCATGTGCAGAGAGTAATGGGTCTCTTTAGGTAGGATTACGCTGGTTAAGATAGGAAGTGACATACAGGGCAATGCATTTCTGCCTATCTTAAAATGGGTTTATATGGTGGGTTTGTGTGTAAGGGAAATGGCCTGTGTCTGTTTGCAGTGATACATGCATGTGATGAGTTTGGGTGCAGAAATGAGTATGTGGGTTTAAATGTATGTATTGTGTGTAAGGGTGTAGTAAGTAACTATAGGTGCGAGCAGAATTTGTATATGAAGAAATCTGTAATTGAGGATAGAGCCATGTGTTGTGAGTGTGTGCAGGGATCTCTGTAGTTGGGATGACATGGTATGCATAGAGTGTGTGTGTGTGTGTGTGTGTGTGTGTGTGTGTGTGTGTGTGTGACAGCATGAGTGTTCTGAAATGATTTTGTATTTTTTGTGTGGAGAACACTATTCTGTAAGCCCGGCAACGTGATTCTGTGCTCAGTTTACTCAGAAATAAACTGCACCCTGTTTTGTACCTCTTTCTCCCAGATGAATGCAAAGGACCACAGCCATAGCTGTGTTGATGGTGTGTCTACTTGGCTCTGGCTGTGCATTCTAAAAGGCACCTAAAAGACGGACAGTTGGTATCTCAGAGCTGGTTCCTTCATGCACAACTGATCACTTGGTGACTCCACCTCAAATGCAATATTTTTCAATGGAGCATTCACACATTCAGCTGCCTGTCTCTCATCAAGTGGCGTGTGCATGTGTGAATCAGCCTTATATGAAAATAATGAATATGCAATCAAGTGTGTGTATGTGATCTTTTTTGTTGTTGTTCAAATTAAGGATGTGTGTGAATGCACAAGAGAGGACTGCGGTACCCACTATTCCCTTGTGTATGTTTCTTTGTGAGTGGAGGTGACTGTACAGTGACACAGATTTGATT
Source organism: Podarcis vaucheri (assembly GCF_965113315.1). NCBI lineage: Eukaryota > Metazoa > Chordata > Lepidosauria > Squamata > Lacertidae > Podarcis > Podarcis vaucheri. Next base: position 21,256,721 of record NC_138751.1, read on the forward strand.
GTGCACTTAGGTATTTGTGCATGTGTAAATGAAGTGGTGTGTTTGAATATGAGGGCAGGCATGTTTACAGGCAGCATGGTGCGTTTAGAGGCAATGTTTTATGTGTGCTTCAGAAGATGTTACTGGTAACTTAAGAGTAAAAGTGTGACAATTTTGTATCTGTTTACATTTTGTTCAAGTGTAGACCTCTACATGTGAGAGCAACCTTACAGAAAGCAAAATGCCTGCATATGGCCATATTCTGGAGTAAGTCACACCTGCATGATCGGATTCTGGAATAAGACTTATTTGCATGATAGGATGACTGGCAGAGCTAAAAATCAGCGAAGCATGTCTAGTCTCAAAACCACTTATTGAGTGCTGTGCATGTGTTTGAAGTATTGCCACCCAGCTTTGAACATGTTTACACATTTAGCTTAGAATTATTCACCCCCCAGATTTCAAATTTATAAATCAGAATGTACAAATGCAGAGGGTGGGATAGGAAGGGGCTAAGGCAGCAGCCAGGACATTCAGAGGTCTAGGTCAGATGCACAGCATCATACGCAGCCACTCAAAGTGCCTTCATCTGCAGATAATTAACAGCAGGCCTGCTATACAGGTCTACTAAACAATAAGCTCCATTGGTTTAAGTGGGGGATTATTCCCCAGAATGTGAACAGAGAACTGCAGTCTGGTTTTATTATTAAAGACTGTAACCCTATCCATACTTCCTTCAGCATAAGTTCCAGCTGAACTCACAAGTGCGCCTGGAGTGCTGGCTTGTGTGAATGTGGGTGAGCTATTATGCAAGTGTGAGCACTTGTGTATGACAATGATCAATGTGTGAGAGTGTATAAGGGCGGGGGGGGCATGCACAGTGTCTGCTTTTTCTGGTTGTCTCTGTTATGATCTCTCTGTATGTACATAGGGCTAAGTGAGATGATGTTCTCTGTGAGCTTTACTTCAGTGTTGTGTGTCAGTGTGTCAGTGTGTTTGTGTTTGTTTTCTCATGGGAGTTATGTTTCTCTCTTCCTAAACCCCTCCCCCTCCAGTTCACTGGCGCACCACACCAACACAGACATCACACAACAGAAAAGCCCAAGGGACACCACAGACACTTACAGTCACCACACAAAGACGCAACGGCACACAAATCCTCACCTGTTTCTCCTGTATCCATGGACACAGATGCGCTCAGACCCTTAGAACAAGCACATCCTAATAACTGGTACTTGTCGGCATACTTTAGGCGCGCTAATTTCTTTCATGCACCAGTTGAAATCGTACAAGCTCACATACCACACAAGCCGCACACCGCCTGAGTCATAATCTATCAGTCCCAGACATATATACACATGCACACACAAACTGCCCATACACTCAAACCATTCTTTCACACACCTTAGTGGACACCTTCATATGTCCACCAGACATGCAGACTGTCCTTCCTTCCTTCCTTCCTTCCTTCCTTCCTTCCTTCCTTCCTCATATACACTTAAAGCTATCCTTCACTCATTCACACACTGCAGTGGGCAGCACACAAATATCCACAAACTGACAGTCATCTTTCTCTCTTACACACACACATACACCCAGACAGACAAATAGCCAACAGAAGCAAGTCTGTCTGTCTGTCTCTTTCTCTCTCTCTCAGCTAGGCTGGCACTAATGAGCAAAATACAAGCACACCAATGTTAACATGCAGCCGGTCACCTCACAGGTGCTGAAACTCCCCCCCCTCCTTCTGTCCTATGATCTCAGTGTTAGGTAAAAGGGGACACTCAAAGATCCCCCCTCACCTCCTCCCCCCACTGCCGCCCCAGGGGAAAACAAAACACCACACAAACACACACTATAGATGTACACACACATACACAAACAAACAAACAAACAAACAAACAAACACACACAATGTAGCCACTGAAGGCCCATACTTACCTGCCAAACCAACCCCTTGTGGCTTAATAATATTTTTGAGAGAGATGAAGGAGCAGAGATGGAGGGGGGAATCTTCACCCCCAACCTCCCCCCAACCAAAATTCTTTTAAAAAAATAAAAATCAACCAGTGAGGCGAAGACAGAGGCTATAAGAAGCTCCCCCAGCACCTTGAGGGGACTGAGAAAACCCCTTGAAGCAGAGAGCAGAGGGAGAATGGAGAGGATGATGGGGAGCTTTTTGCTTTTTTTGGTGGGGGGGGGAAGGAAGATGCAGGATGTCGACGAATAGGAGTCAGTCTGTCCGTCTGTCCCCCCCACACACCTTGTGCGTCTCTGCCTCCCGCCCCCCACCCCTGGTCTCCGGATGCAGGCTGCGCCTTCTGGTACTGCGGACCCCGTGATGACATCACTGCCTCTTAAGGTGGAATTTTGGGGCATCTCATGGAACAGTTGCTCTTCTTTCCTTTTTTTTTGGGGGGGGGGAGTAATATACGCAAAGAAAGGTAGTCCAGGATTAGAGCAGCCACAGCTCCATTGTTTGCTAAGAGACAGCTTCCCATCCACCTCTGTGCGCGGCATTGGAGGTAAACAAGTGGCGACGGAGCAGCGGGGTCGTGCGTTTGGGGCCATATGCGTGTTTCTCTAACACACATAAACAAAGCGAGCCACCCCGGACTCTGTGGAGACCCAGGGAGCAGAGAGGGGTGTTTTTAAAGATGCGCCACCCCTCACTTGAAAACTCAGTATGAAATTCCAAGGCTGGGGGGGGGGGAGGACAGGTAAAGATAAATACAGCCACCTTAAAGAAAAGTGGGGCTGAGAGGCTGAGGTGAGTTTGGGAGGGGTATTCCTGAGTCAGCTGAAGGGGATGTGATGGGATTTAGCTGCAGTGGGGAAGAGTTGAATTTAGCCTGGAATGTGCGAAATCTCAAGTGTGTGGGAGGCACGAAATAAGTCTATATTTAGAGGACATGGCACCCCCTGAGCTGTGGCTGGGGAAGGTGGAGCCTCCAAAGAGGAACCACCCTTGTGTCTTAGATCTCAGGGTGAAATGTTGTTTCACTTGTTTATTAAGTTTATACCCCTCCTCTCCTCTAAGGAGCTTGAGGTGATGCTTAGCGGCCTCCTCCCAATTTTGCTCTCACTCACAACAACCTTGCATGGTAGCTTAAGCTGAGAGAGTGAGTGTCACTGGCCCAAGGCCACCCAGCAAGCTTCCAGGCTGTCTCTTCACTCACTGTCTCTTGGCCTGACCTGCCTCACAGGCTTGTTGTGAGGATAAAATGGAGGGAGAGCGGAGAACCAAGTGCCCCACCGTGAGCTCCTTGGAGGAAAAGGTGATATACAAATGTAATAAATAAATATGTGGCAGAGTCAGGAGTTGAACCTGGGCCTCTGCCGTCCTTGTCCAACACTCTAGCCAAGATGGCGCACCTTCTCCTGCACGCCAGGTGCATAATTCGATAGGGTGGCTTTGCCTTATTAGTGAACCGCAAGGGTATGTGCAGTCTAAACTGGCTTGCCGTTTGTGATCTGCTGTCATCCCCATCCCACAACAATAATCCAGGCACTTTTGTGAGGATAAAAATGAGATAAAGATGACTGCAATCTGCCCCAAGCCTCTGAGACAGATGGGTGGTAATCTGTGGGTCTTTAAAGAGCCATAGATATCTGGCCACTAGTCATGTTCTGTGACCACAGCTACAGACTACAGGAAATGGCTGCAGCTCTCTGGCAGAGAACATGCCCTGCATTCAGAAGGTCTCAATTCTAATTCCTGGCATCTTCAGTAAGGGCAGGAAAAAAGTATTCTGCGTGGAACCCTGGAGAGGTTCTGCCAATCTGTGTAGTTAGCACTGAACTGGATGGACCAATGGTCTTGTTTCAGCATATGGCAATTCCCTGTGTTCCTACTGCTATTGAAATAACAACAGCTCCGCCTCTGTTGCTGAGCATGCAGAAGAGACAGTAATGGGAATCTTACCCAGTGTGTCAGGGGTTGTAGACCTGGGAGCTGTAGAGTTTACCAGCACTGTACAGGGAAATGGTGCTACATGGTGCTGAAGTTGGTTCCTGATTTCACACAGCATCCTGAATAAAGAATTATTAATATATATGCCCCTGCACTCTAAAATAGTGTTTGGAGGTGGTGAAAGCCAGTGTAGACTTGAGGCAGAGATACTGTACATAGGTTCTAATTGCTTCTCCGTCATGAGGAAGCCATTGGCTGAGGTTGGGCCAGTCAGCATCTCTTAGCCTCAGGGTGGGGAGCCTTTTCCACATTGAGTTCCTTTCTGAGCAACCTCCCAAGGGCCACATGCCAGCCATGGCGGGGCAAGAGGCAAAACTGGGCAGAGCAAGGGTCTGCCTTTGTACAGCAGGCTAGTTTATTCACACACTCAGACACACCTTTATCTATACTTCATGCAGGCAATCCTCCTGCTATTAGGGCTTCTAAGCCAGAGGTCAGCACCATGCCTTGTGGTCGCAAACTCCCGTAAAAATTTGCAATATCTATGATACTGGTTTAAATTAGTTTTAAGTAGCAATTCCCTCTCTGCCAGGAATCATGGGAAATGTAGTTCTGTGGTGTTGGTGGTGCAGAGCAGGGATCTCTAATGGAAAATTCTTGGCACACTCACCAAGCCACAGTTCCCATGCTTTTTGGGGGGAGGAAGCTGTGGCATAAAACCAAAATAAAAGATAATGTAGTATAGTTATACCCCTTACTGGGGTATTCAGAGATCTAAATATTTTGTTTTGGGACCACAGGAGCCAGCTGTGAGTATAGTGGAAGGAACTGCTCCACTATTTAGAATGTGCTCCAATATCCACCTCCTGTCCTCATTATTAAAACTAACCCCACTCTGTTAAGCTTCCCCTTCTTTAGAAATCAGAAAACATTTTATTTTATCACTGCATTTATAGCCCACCTTTTTTGCAAGGAGCTCAAGGTGGCGCAAACACTTTCCTCACTCTCCCTTTTATTCTCACAACAACCCTCTCTAGAAGGTTAGGCAGAAAGACAATGACTGGCCCAATATCACTCAGTGGACTTCATGGCTGAGCAGGGATATAAACCCTGGTCTCCCAGCTCCTAGTCCAGCACTCTGGCTTTTGGCTGTCAGCTATACAACACCTGCACCCTTTAAATTCACATTCTTTGCTTGAACTTTCAGAGTATATTTTGCTCCCCAATCCCCTTTTGCCACTCCCATCACCCTTCCCCCCCACCAAAAACCAAAAACAAAATTGTGTGATACCAAGGACAGTCCCTGCCCCCATCACTGATGTCAGTCTTCCTGCTCACAAGCTTGGCATGCTGTGCAGTTATTATTTAGCCAATTTCCAAAACAAGTGTCAATTATTCTAATTAAACTTGGGAGCCCCTGCGTCTGGTGCACAGAGTGAATTGTCGGTAGCGCTGGGGAGAGCTGTCTTGTACGGCTGTCAGGCACTGCAGGGACCCACCTGGTATTACAAGACAGCAGCGAAGAGATGCTTTCCGGTGATCAAACAGGGTCTCGCAGAACAAACGAGGCTGTTTAACATGCTGGTATGCGTGTGCGTCCAACTGACAGGGTTTTAAAAATCTCTCTCTTTACCTCATCATCTCTCGCTGTGCCTTAGGGGGCTTTTCAGCTGCTTTTCTTTGCGCAAGGAATAACAGGCAGCCACTGCCACTTTGCAAAAGGCGACCCAGATGATGTTTCTTCCTGCAACTGCCACGTGATCAAGGGGCTGGCCCTAAATATTGTACTGTTGTCCTCCTGAATGGCTGCACCCCTTCATCGGTGTCCCGGAAAACAGTTACCTCCCTCCCCTCCACCAAGCTACTGTGAAGGTTGTGCAGTTTGGCTGGTCCTGAGCACATCAATTCACCCTTGTAAGAGCATATGTCTGAGTATAGTATAGCATCATGTAGAATAGACACAGACACACACAGTTGCCAGCCAGAACCTTTCAGTAATCCAAGGCAAAACAGGACTTCTTAAACAAAGGGTGTTTATTTGCGGGGCTGGGAAACAGAACAAGAACACAACTAGAAACATTAGGAAACAAACACAAAAGCTTAGTAGGCTAACTTAGCTAGAAGAACTCTGACTTTGCTTGGGACGTGAGATGCTATGTCAGGGCAAGAGTCTTAAAAGTTGCAAGAATTCTTAAGAACGTTATCAGTTCCCCTTGGGAAGTGCACATTGACGTAATGGAGAAACAAACCACCCTACTTGTCCTTCTGTAATGTCCAGAAGTACTTGCCACCAACTCCACATGGATCATCCTCTCCATCATGCTATGAGCCACTTACGGGCCTGGTCCACGCATTCCCAGCAGCTGTGGAAGTGAGGCATCAGAACTTTATAATGGAACGGCTGAGATTCAGGGGGCAAATACTGATGGATGTTGCAGCCAGGATAGGGTGGCATGCCACAGCAAGTGGGGGCCTGGGAGGAGTGCTGCAGTACTCAGTGAGAGAGTGAAAGCCTCTCTCCCTCCCCTCATCAGTCCCTAGTGCTGTTCCTGGCAAAACAAATCCAAGCACCTTCCCATGTTAGGTGAGCTTTGATCCTAAGCACAAGCATTTCATATTCATTTCAAAATGCACAAGGGCTTATGAACCAATCTCATGAAGGAGAAAGGAAGGCATTACCCACAAGAGCAGCCTTCCCCAAGGTGATGCCATCCAGATGTTTTGGGCTACATCTCCCATCAGCCACTGCCAGCATTATTAACACTTTCTGGCCTGTAAGTCTCTGTAGCGGCATTTCAAGCTTCTGAAATGATGGTGGCTTCTAAAATCATTTTTATATTGGTGTGTTATTTCCTTCCAGACTTTATTCTTTTATGAATAAATATTACAGTTGCAGCATTGCAATATTTGCACTACTTATATTACAATATTTCAGGAGCAAGTAGACTAATACTGAATCCTTATTGGTCACCACTAAATCGGTGCTAAAGAAAGCAAAGCAATTTTGTGTGTGCATGCACATGCGCCAGTACAGTTCCCAAGGGTAGCATTGCTAATTGCACAAAATTAGATTTTCTGTGAATACGCATGTAGGATACGTGTTTGCACATGCATGCATACAGACGCACTCGCAGATCTGGTAACACAGTCCTGATAACTGAGATCTCTTTTTCGCTAGGCATGCCAGAGACTGAATCTGGGACCTTCTGAGCACAAAGCACAAAGCCTGTGCTATGGGCTCAGAATGTTACATCACCTTAAATATCCAAGGGTGACTCATCAAGCCGTGAGCTATCAAGTCACATGAAGAAAGCATTATCCCCCACCAGCTTGTTGATCCCATTGTCTGTGGCTGCTCTGCATTTGCTGTAGCAAACAGGACTCTAAAAGCTGCAATCCCAGCCATACTTCCTTGGAAGAAAGTCCCTCTGACCTCACCGGAATTACTTCTGAGTAGACATGCATAGGATCAGCAAGCTGGGGAGGAGGATGGAAGAGGAGAACTCGGTGGGAGAAGCCCTGCACACTTGATATACACAGCAATGTATTTGAAGTTCCAAGGGGACTTTCCAAGGTGCATCATCTTTTCCTCTGCCACTGTGAGGATTAGAAACTTGTAATTTTTTTTTTAAAGGAGCTGTTCTGAGAAATAGGGTGACTGCAAATCCCATGCTGTGGAACCCCACCCCTGCTGCTATGCAAATACACCCCCCCCCCACTTCTCAACCCTGCTGCGTTCCTGAGTTCAGCACTTGGAACACTGGACAGCTAACATCCGGAGGTCGTGGTGGCTGCAGTTGGAGTTGTGGCCTGTGGAGCCGGTGTAGCTGCTACTGCAGCTGTAGTTGCACCGCATATGGTTTGTTTGGAGACAGCTAAGCCAACTTGGTCATTATCTCGGTCAAAGACTGAGTAAAAGCGCCGGAGGAAAACGTCACCCAGGATCCAGAGTGGTCCGGTGGGCTTAGGAATGTCAAGACTCATGAAGCCGCTGAGGCAGACAGTCACTCCTCCTTGGGTTATCTGTGAAGATGGGAGGGAAATAGCACAGCTCAATGGGAGGCCGTCGGGGGAGGCTTACAGGCTTCTAGAGACTTTAGGCAATGCCACTATAGCCCTTTTCGCTGAGTAATTGTCAGTTTGAATATTTCCCCCATTTTTCCATCTTAAATTCAATTCCCCACACCTCTGCATTATTTAAAGAAAGATCCTCATGAAAATTCATTAGTATTTAGTGGAAATTTCTCCCTATATTCATAGAATCGTAGAATAGTAGAGTTGGAAGGGACCCTGAGGATCATCTAGTTCAATGCCCTGCAATGTGCAGCTATTCTCATTTTTGCATGGAAAATTCCCCAACACACACATTTCTGCAAGCAATTTAGCTTATTGTAACACATTTTTTTGAATTTTATTTTCATGAACATGTGCATTTTTATGCTCACTTTCCCCACATGTGGACATTTCTGTATGTAGTATTTGGATGGAGAATTGCGGATTTCGAAAGGCAGCTGTGTTTGGTCTACATATTGTTTCAAGAAGTGCAAAATAGGGAGTTGTGTATTAAAATGCTAACCAAATTCCTCCCCCACCTATACTCCTGAACAAGGTGTGGGCTCACTCTCACTCAGGAGTTCTGAGGAACATAGGAAGCTGCCTTATACTGAGCCTGACCCATGGGTTCACTTGGCCAGTATTGTCCAGTCGGACTGACTGTCACTGCCTAGGGTCTAAGGCCCCATCTGCATTATACACTTAATGCACCATCATAACACTTTACAGTCATAGAATCATAGAATTGTAAAGTTTGATTGGATCCTAAGGATCATCTTAACCAACCCTCTGCTAAAGCCACCACCATTTCCTTAAAGGTCTTGTGTTGGTCTCTCTTACCTGGAGAACGTAGTCCTTTGGTGTCAGAGCGAAGGGCTTTCCACCAAGATGAAAAGTCACGTTTGGTAGCTCAGGAAGTTTACTGCAATCCATTGCATACTGTGGTGGGGAAAGGGAGAGTGCCATGAGGAAGGGAAGGGGAAGAGATTGGACAGCCATTCTTCTCTCAACACACCTCTTCTATGCTAGGGCATTTACCCCAAACTCCACTCACTCCCACCACCACGTTTTGCCAGAGGTTGAAGGTACTAGACTCCATGGCAGATGAGGAGCTGTCGCTGAAAATGGCATCCTTGGGATTGCATCTTCTCTCCTTAGCCAAATGCAGTGTGTTGCATCATCACAGGGCGACCTTCCCTGCCAATGGCAGTCAGGGATGTGGAGCCAAGGAGGGAACCCCACAGTTTGATGCTGTTCCTTGTCAAATCACCTCCCCGCAAACAAACAAGAAAGAACACTCAGCAAACACCAGGCATAACCTGACCTCCATGCTAAGCTTTGTGCAAGCAAATCAGGATGAATGATCAAAAAAACAGGTGGTCAGGAAGAGCCCCAGGGTCGGGGAAGGAAGGCAGGTTTTGGCCTCACTGCAAAGCTGGCCTCTTAAGTGCAGGACTTTAAGGTGCAAATACTGTAATAAGATTTCCAATTCATATGGAAGAAAGCAAAAGAATGTTGGGTATACCATTGGAATAGGAACAAAGTCTGCTTCCCGCCTCTGCTGACTCTGGTCACTGAAAATGGTCCTGCATAAACTCACTCCTTCAGGTGCACAACCCTAGCCTGAGTTCTGCTTCTTGGTCACATTAGAGTATGATGGGATATCACGCCGACAGATCAACAGCAGAGAGAATAAGCCAATGAAACCAGAACCAAGCAGTGGATTTGTTAATTTGGAAGGCTCTGCATGGAGGTTTTGTTGTTGTTGTTGTTTCGGATGGGTCATTAAAAGATCCAAGACACATTGCCTCTTCCTTACCTGTCCTCCCATGATATGTTCAGCCCCAATGGCCTTCTGCAACTCTTTGATTTCATCACTAGGCCCTGTGATAAGAGAAGTGCCAGTGTCCACAATGCCTTGGCAACTGTCCTTGCACAACTTCGTTGAATTGTCCTTGTCAAACAGTCTCCACGGCCAACATTTTTCACTCTTGGATTGCTTCTCCACAGTTATCCTACAAAGAGGGGAAATGAAAGTGGTTGGCAACCTTTATTCACGGTGTTTTGGAGGCCTGATGAGAGTTGAGAGGACACACCTGTGGCCAGACAACCAGAAGCTAGTGAGCAGGAGGACTCTGACCACCAAACTCATACACACCGCTGAAAGAGCTTGGGATTGGCAGTTTAAGATCTAGTACTCACCAACAGCAGAAGGTGTGGATGAACCTGTGTCTGGGCTGTTCCTCTTTTTTCTTTACACACAAATTGAATAAATAAACCTCCGCACCAAGAAAACTAGCATATCAGGCAGGGAGTGTTGTTAGGGACATGAGCCCTTGGGTTTTGTTTTGTTTTTTTGCACAGAGCCCCCTGCATAAAAATTTCATGTGCTGTTTCTCTCTATACTGTTACATTTAAAGACCTTTTAGGTAAAGGTAAAGGGACCCCAGACCATTAAGTCCAGTCGTGGCTGACTCTGGGCTTGCAGCGCTCATCTCGCTTTATTGGCCGAGGGAGCCGGCGTACAGCTTCCGGATCATGTGGCCAGTATGAATAAGCTGCTTGTGGCGAACCAGAGCAGCACAAAGAAATGCCGTTTACCTTCCTGCCGGAGCAGTACCTATTTATCTACTTGCACTTTGACGTGCTTTCGAACTGCTAGGTTGGCAGGAGCAGGGACCGAGCAACGGGAGCTCACCCCGTCGCAGGGATTCGAACCACCGACCTTCTGATCAGCAAGTCCTAGGCTCTGTGGTTTAACCCACAGCGCCACCCGCGTCCCAAAGACCTTTTAACAGGCCTGGAAAATCCTAGGAGCTACTGTAGCTGATCTCACATAGCTATAGTTCCCAGCACTCTTAACAAACTACAGTTCCCAAGGTTCTTCATGACTGTTAAAAGTGGTCTAAGAGTGCTTTAAATGTAGGATATGGATGTGACCTAAGACCTCAACCACCCACTGTTTTAATTTGCCCATTGGCAAAATCTGGGTCATGGGTCTGTGTCCCGAGTCTGTTTTGGACCTAGCAGTGTCCTTGATGTCAGGTTTCCAGCGGTTGACTTTTCCCTGAAGGTGATGCGTGGATTGATTGGAATTTTCCGCTTCCACTCAGCACATCTTTATTTTTATTTATTCATTGAAAACATTTAATTTCCCATCTTTCAGCTTTTTTGCCTCCAGGGCAACTTACAATAAAAAAACCCTCCACAACAATAACAGAAATAATATCCAAGAGAACACGCAAAGTACAAAAATAGCAGAAACCTCAGGAAACAGGAGCAGCAAGTAAAGTACTATATATATATATATATATATATATATTTGCTTTCGTAGATTTTCACGGGTACAGGAATGCAGGTTTTGGTGTCTTCGGGTGTCTTCCCGTGTAAGAGTCGGGGTGTCTGTGCGACGTTTCGACGAGGTCTCACTCGTCATCTTCAGGCTGGTGCTTTCGGCTTCTTGTTACTGGAACAGAGCAGAATCTGGTGTTTGAGTTCCTATAAATACTGTTGAGGGGTGTGGTGTATAGCCTCCAACGTTCTGGGCAGAGAGGAAGTTCCTAGATTAGTGTGCCTTTTCTTCTTTTGTTCCTTAATTACTTGAGGGATATCTTGGGTGATTTCATGAGTGATATTCTGAATACCACTGGGTGGGTCCAAATTCCAAATTGCTCTTTAACATGGAACATCACCACAAGAGAATAATCATGGAAGCCATCGAGATAGAGAAACACCCTCACAACATGAACAAGCGTGACGACACGTCCCGCCTGCCAGACATCTGGAAATTAGCCCTCCCCACAAAAACCGACACCAGAACCAGAGGCACACAGAACGCCGTCACCAATCGACCACACCAGACCCAAACCCAGACCCTCTCCACAGACATATTACAGACTCCATCCAGTAGCCAAACTATAGTGGCACCTCCGGATGCTGCACCCCCCTACAATCCCTACACAGATCTGGCTGGCACAAGGCACAAAACCACAGCCCGCCCCTATACACGAAGCCAAGCCAGAGCACAACTAAATGCAGCACAGCCATCTTCTCAGAAAAACTCTTCACAAGCTCAAGAGGTCAAGACACGAAAGCTTTAGCAACTAATCTACACTTAATGACCCACCCAGTGGTATTCAGAATATCACTCATGAAATCACCCAAGATATCCCTCAAGTAATTAAGGAACAAAAGAAGAAAAGGCACACTAATCTAGGAACTTCCTCTCTGCCCAGAACGTTGGAGGCTATACACCACACCCCTCAACAGTATTTATAGGAACTCAAACACCAGATTCTGCTCTGTTCCAGTAACAAGAAGCCGAAAGCACCAGCCTGAAGATGACGAGTGAGACCTCGTCGAAACGTCGCACAGACACCCCGACTCTTACACGGGAAGACACCCGAAGACACCAAAACCTGCAATATATATATATATATATATATATATCGGAAAGTTGGTTGAAAATGCAGCAGCACTGCCCTCTTGTGGTTAGTGCTGTTCTTGCAAAACAAACAACCTATTGAATATCTTTAAAAAAAAAACAACCGGGACCATCAGCAATGTTGGTAGCATATGGAACGCCAGTCCCGTGTTACACAAGTACTCAAAACTCATGGTTTATAACTGAGGCTCTGGAAATGGTTTTATACTGGTTGTTAGATTTCAATAATGCATAGCTGATTTCTTGCATTTTTGAAATTTAATTTTATATTTTTTTGTAATACTATGCCTTTTTTTTGCTGCCTTGGGAGGATGTAAATCAGAACAATGGCTTGCAAATTACACACACACACACACACACACACACACACACACACAGATGTGGGGTGAACTCTTTTGCTAGATACTCATACTCTACTATGGTGAGAATACCAAATCTTTATATTGCTAGATTTCTAGTCCACCTTCCCTCCAGGTAGCTCAGGCAGTACGGATGATTCCCCTTCACACACACATGTTACCACTGCAGCAGACTAGGCTGTGAGATAGTGACTGGCTGGTCCAAAGTCATCCAGTGAGCTTCATGACTAAAGTGGGGATTCGAACCCTGGTCACTGAGATCTTAGCCTGACATTCTAATGGCTGCACCATGGTGGCTTTGACCTTGTCAGGGGAAACCAAAAAGGTCATGTACATCCGGTGAAGACATCCCCACCCGCTCTCTGATGCAACTTGAAATGCAGTGGGCGGGGAAATGCCCTCATCGCATCGCAAGTCCCTAATGTGAACATATCCTTAATCAACAAGATGGCTCTGTAAAGTGGTTGTCTGGAAAAGCCAGAATGCGATTCAGGTTTAAGGGCGAGATCCTATATCTGAATTACACCAGCCCAGCATCCTTAAGGCAGCCTTCTCCAATTGGTCCCTGCAAAAAGTTTAGGACTACAACTCCCATCAGCTCCAGCCAGCACTGGCTGATGGGAGTTGTAGTCCAGAACATCTGCCAGGCACCAGGTAGGCAAAGGCTGTGTATCTCCACTGGCAGAGATGAAGCCACACCAGCAGAACTCCCCAGATGGTCTGGCGGAAAACTCCACCAGGATAACTGCAACTTGGCATCACTGAGAGGAAAGGACTGCTGTACCCAAGAGTCCAGAGGGTAGAGTGTTTCCTGTAATAGGCTTCACATTTATTCTTTAAACACAAACATTTCTCATAGATGGCAAATAGAGATATGTGGCCTTGCTGAGAACATTTTTCAGGTGGGGGGTACTGCAATCATGCTGAGTAATGGAAATGCAATTATATATTTACTGTTAGGACATTAATTTGGATGGATGCAAGCCTGAATTATCTTATCAAACTCCCAAGCAGCTAAATCTGCCATTTTAGACACTGATGCCACCGAGGAAGGCTGTAAGGCTGAAATATGTTTGACAATTATAACTATTATTCACTGATGACTTGAAGTGCTATTCTCTAGGTCTACACCCAAGTACCATCAGCAAAAGTGTTTTGTTCACTGCATATTCAGGATGTCAATATTTTTTAAAAATTAATGGTTTGTTGTTTGAATTTTTAAACACTGGTTGTTTTAAATAAAGCAGGAGTTGATTTCTGGTTTATTTGTCTTCTGGAATCCATATTGGTGGCAGCAGGCATGGCTTGGGGGGGGCAGTGTGTTTGTGTGGCTACAATCAAAAGTGGGTAGAAAAAAACCCTCAACTCTTGCCTTCGTGCAAGAATTTATATTCTGAGAGGACTTCTAGTTTATATATCTGGAATATATTTTCAAAAAATATTTTGTTTGTTTGTTTAGGAAATGTCTTTGCAGTTCAGCAACTCCAAGAATATCTCTGCCAAAAATAAATCACTCCAAATTCGGATTTGGTATACCACCATGCTTATTAATTGCCATGTGCCAAAGACTGGAAACCTATATCTGGTGTTAACTATCTAACCTGGGCAACTTTAGAATACGTATACAGCATCTTTGGTGGGTTGGACAATATTAGGATCAAAATATTTGAAAATGCGGGAGACCCTTGAAACAATTAATTTGGTTAGAAAGAAATGGAATATAATGTCTAATAAAAATAAAATTGACCCACTTTCGCATGCTAAATTGACCTTGCGGGGAAACCCAATTATAAAATTGGACAGTTCAATAATGCACAGCAGAGGCTGGTCCATTGGGGCAAGAGTGGCACTTTACCCAGCAACCTCAGTCTGCCCTCACCCAGCCTTCACTTGCCAGTGCAGGGGGTGGCAGCATTGCCTGTCCGCTTCTTCCTTCTTAGTCTCAGTCTTGCCATGCAACAAAAGACTTTCTCATTCCAGCAAGTGTTCTGAGGTAGCGTTCAGTTCTATGGCGGCTTTTAATTGTTTTGTTTTTATGTGCACCATCTTGGAAATGTGAATGACTAAGTGGTACTGTACATAAATCTATCCCAGAAACAGATCAGGAAATAAATGGCGGCACTCACTTGTCCATCTTGATCTGCCAGTAAGCCTTGCGTGACACTGGGATGTAGTGGAGCTTCCCTTCATAGGCATCATGGTTGATATCTCCGAAAACCACTTCGCCACCGTTGTTTTCATAGCCACTGTCAGTGCTAGGAGAAGAATCAGAAGGGTCAAAAAGCGCTTCTTCTGAGGAGCAACAATGGGTATGTGTGTGGAGCAGGCAGGCAAGAGGAAAGGATATTTTATTTACTTAACAAAACTTGTGAGCCACCTAACGGGGCGGGGGGGGACCCTCACACCTCTAAGTAGTTGAATAAACATTGGCATAAATATATAGATTGCCTCTGGGCAACTTAAGTCCACATTCATACCTTTAAAGCACTATGATACCACCTGAAACAGTCATGGCTTCCCCCAAGGAATTCTGGGAGCTGAAGATTGTTAGGAGACCCCTGTTCCCTTCCTGCAGCTACAGTTCTCAGTGTGGTTCAAAGGGAACACTTGGAATTGTAAACGGTCACTCAAATCCATGACATTCTTTTAATCTTGTTCCTTTGATAAGCTTCACCTGCCAATTTCTGCATGTTGAATTTCTGTTAAAGGGTACAGGAGCAGCTCAGGCCATCCCAGCCCCTGGTCAGTTGGCAACCCTGCCTCATGGATAATGGACTCTGATGAGCAATGGCTGCTCCATGCTCCTCTAACATGTCACATCCATCACCGGGTGGGGGCTCAAAGGGACAGTTTGAATCTGAACAAACTGTGGCTTGAGCTTTAGTGCTGACTGAGAAAGATTTCTGAGAGGCTCTTGGCTGGCGAAATAGCTGTTTAAGATCTTGATCTTGAGGGTATGGGCAGACACTGTTTTGGGGCTAGGAATGATTGACCATGGCCTCCGGGTAGTGGCGTGATTGTTCATCACCTACTGAACCTGTATAGCTGTAAATACGGTACATACGAAGCTACGATACTGAGTCAGAGCAATGGCTAAACATGCTCAGTATTGTCTCTAGTAACCGGGAGCAGCTACCCAAAGTTTCAGACAAGAGCTCTGCCTGGAAATGCTAGCAATTGAACTTGGGACCTTTTGAGCTCTACAATTGTTCAACAGCAAGGACACAACCAAAACAATGTTATTTTCCAGTACTCTGTCACTAAAAAGAAGCAGACCCAGTAAAGCTGTCATGTTACATGAAACACCAAAGTGATGGAACCACCTGCCATTAGACGAGGAACAACCAAGAATGCACAGAAAATATCCGCATCATCCCACACATGTACCTATAATGTGTGACGGTATCCACCCAGAATATATACATGGCAGGACGTACTGAACTCCACCTGGCAATCAACATTCTCTTTAATTGTATTGTATACACAGAGGCATTTCAGAATCCTAAACCAGTCTTTGTGAGTCACTGAAAAGAAGAATGTTATGCCAACTGGAAAACTGACAGCCCAGATTCCTGCATAAAAAGATGTCACCCAGAGCTACCCTGCTGCAACAAGATGACTCATCGGCTCAAAGTACCTCTTAATAGCTTACTTAGGCCAGAGGTTGCCAACCTTTTTGGGCCAGTGGATGCATTTGGAATTCTGATAATTCAGAGCCAGTCACAAAATGGGTGCCATGGGGTGTGTCAAGTAAGACAAAATGGTGGCCACATTTAGAAGAGCAAAAAGGAGCAGGCATGTTCCCCACCCCCCATCAATGTGGAAAAGGCACCAACATTGGACACCACTGTGCTTGCTAATAGAAGCTCTTTGTTCTTCTCTTCTATTGAGAATGGAGTGTGCCTAATCCTAACATCCAATGACATGTGAGCATATTTTTGAGGGCATGTTCAGTGTAGGAAAGATTGAGTCAATGCAAACAGCAGCTGAGAAGGAAAAGCAAATAGTTTCTCATGCATTGTAAATTTTTGCCCTTGCAGATGGTTTGGAAACTTCAGTTGGTCCAGAACAGGGCAGCAAGATTAATTGGGACTCGGTGGTATGATCATATTATGCCAGAGCTTCGTTAACAGCTACATTAGTCATGCCAATTAATTCCAACGAGTCTACTCTGATTGTGGCTAACATTGGATGCATCTCTAAAGGGACTTGGGAAGGGTAAGACTGAGATGAGAGAAAGGAGGAGGTAACATGAAGGATTCCTACTTGCAGAGGTGGAAGGAGAATACGTTCTTCTTAAGCAGCTTATTCTTCATCATATTATCAAAGGGTGGGGTGATATTGTTGACTGAGATGCTGGGATACCCCAGCCCCATGATGCCATCAAACTTTGCAGCTACAAAAACCAAACCTGGCAGATCTGTAGCCTCGGCAAATGTCTGGTTCTGAATGCTCAAGTTGCCAATCTGAGGAGAGAGAAGGTAAGCATCATGTCTTCTGCTCCATCGACCAGATACTCACATATCTCTGAATTAGAAAAACCTGATACCCACTACAACACTCAGTTTTGAAGGACCAAGGCTTTAGCATCCTCTTGCTGCATCTTTAAGCCTGGAGCTTGGTCCCTGAATCCCTGTGTGGTGTCACCTGTCTTTCTTCCTTCAGATCCAGTGCTTACTTTCTAGTAGAAGAGAAACTGGGATTCGGCTGTAGCTGGGTTGAGATGTAACAGAAGACAGTAGTTCCCCACTATGTGAATGAATCATGGCAAGCCATTGGGTTGTGTGCTCCCCCTCCTTCTCTTTCATGAACCAGAGGAAGAGATCAGAAATTATAATCTGGTAAACTATAGTGAAGGTAAGCCAGGATCGAACTGCAGTTTCAGATATTGGCATGTTCCGAAACATAGTTTAAGCAAACCACAGTTCCTCTCTCCAAATGCAGAAGAAACTATCTTGAAATATGCTCTGCTCTTAGGATTTGCTTAGGCAATATCGCAAAGTGCTACATTCATGTAATGATGCCATATATATAAATAGATAGATAGATAGATAGATAGATAGATAGATAGCCATGATGAATGTCTGAATAATTTTAATTAAGGCTCATAGCCACTGCAAGATTTTTAGTTGATTAATCATGTAGCTTTGTAATCCATCAATATAATTTAAATAAGTTTGCCTATTTTAAAAACATCTCTCAAAGTGCCTTCTGGAGGATGTTGGAGTAGTAAGCCTTAGACAATTTACAGTTTAACAAACAGAAGCTGTCAGAGGTTACACTGGAAGGAAAGCCTATCTCACTTTTCTCATGCCTTCCAAAGGTAAACACAAACACTTCAGACTCATCCTCAGTAATGAATCAGCTAAAGCCCATTGGTCATGAGCAGCCCTCAGCGGGGCCGGCTTGGATGCCCAAGATGTCCTGGGCATAGTAATAATAAATAATAATAATAATAATAATAATAATAATAATAATAATCTGGCTGGGTTTCCCCAGCCACTCTGGGCGGCTTTCAACAGAACATTAAAAACAGAACAAAACTTCAAACATTAAAAACTTCCCTAAACAGGGCTGCCTTCAGAAAGCCATGGCTCGGTGGTACAGCATCTGCATTGCATGCAGCTTTGATCCCTGGCATCTCCAGGTAGGCCTGAGATTATCTGAGATTAGCCCTAGAGAGCCACTATCAATCAGCATAGATAATAATGAGCTAGGTGGGCCAGTGGTGTGACCAGGCGTGCCAACTCTTTAGGGCCAGGGAGTCTTTGTCTTCCTCAGTATCTGTTGGCAAGGGGCCAGGCCCCCTCAGTGTTGAGGGGGTGGAGGAAGCCGAGTTCAGTGCTGAGCACAGCACAGGCTTCTCCTGAGCACGAGAGAGGAGGAGCCACTGGCCACTGAAGCCAGGCTGCGCTTGGCTCCACACTTCGTCTCCCCCTGATGATGTGACGTCATGCGTGCAGAGTGCATCACACACCCATGACGTCCCATATGTGCAACACGTGTTGGGCGCCCTCAACCTTGGGCGCAAGGTTGTGCCTCTGGGTCTGACTCAGCATAAGGCAGCTTCCCAAGTTCCCTTGCATTTACAGTGATGCATGTTTAGTAGGTAGTGAAGGGGCCTGGCAGCTGGCCACTCCACCGGGTAGGCCACAGACAACCAGTTCTTAAGCCTTTGTTTACATGTATGCGCAGCAAAGTCAAAATGCCTTCAGCCTCACTCAGAGATTTAGGGTGCAATCCCTGTACCAGAGTTATGGAAAGCTGAAGGGCTACAGGATTTGGCGGAAGCCCAGTTAAGCCTGTGGTACTCGAGAGGCATTGCTGGCACACAAAAATGCACTCGCCACACAGAAGGTACACAGAGGTCTAAGTCATGGTGAGCCTTTCAAGAACACTATGAAAACCTGGTTGGTTGTGTCAGCCTCACAGTTATTCAGGGGTAAAGGATAAAGGCTGTGTGGGTTTTTGTGGGTTTTTTAAAATGTCATTCACAATACTCAAAAGGCAAAAATAGACGCAGTGATTTACTGGGATCAGGGACCAGAATACAGAATCTGTCCCTGGCAAACAACAACAACACAACAGCTGGAACCTTCATATATGTATATAACATTTTAAAACATTAGTCTCTTCATCACTTTCACAACCAAAGGGCCATGGTCTCCACCATTTAATAAAAAGGAGTGCAAATTTCCCAGGCACAACTCCCTCTCTCTCTTAGAAGCTATCACAGAGGTGTGTGAATTTGTGGGCCAATACTGGTGGTTTGGTGTGAAGGAAAAGAGATCCCGCATGCTTGGGTGCTTTCCCCCATCCTCCATCCCCTCCCCATGATAACTTCCAGGGCTGACCTGGCACTGAAGTCACGTTCTGAAGGTAAATCATACAGAAATCTTCCCTCCCCCATTGATTAAGCTTATCCTGCCTCTTGGAGAAGAACCCAGGCATCTGAGCCCCTTGTACTCACCCTCAGAACATCCTCGCTCAAGAATCCTTTGAGACTCCCGCTTCCATAGTGAATGGCAAATTTGGCTTTGTTGGCCTTGTGAGTCAAGGAGAAAAAGCCCCGGTAGTGACTGTGTACCCCTGAGGAGAGAGAAAGCAGCTGTCTGTGTGGTGGCAGGATAGGGGTTGGTTTCAACTCTAGCGCTTCTAGCTCCCAGGAACATTTTATTAAAAATATTGTTGTTATTAACATCCTCATCCTCCTCATCATCAAAGCTTATGGTTTCCTTAGCAGCAGCTACCTTACAGGTGACACTGTCCTGTTACCATTCAACAATTGCTCGATCTTTTCTTGAGATCAAGAAGAGTATAAAGGCCTTCCTCCCTAAGGCTGCACAGCAAGGATGGGGAATCTCAGGCCAGCTAGCGATACTGGTGTGGCCTGTCAGTCTGTTATTCCCCAAGCCCCCACCTGACATCATCTGGTGTCAGGTGTGAGGTAAGCAAAGCCAGGGTTGCAAAGGAACGACAGGGAGCCTTAGAGTTATGCTGCTCTGGTGGTTCATCTGCAAGTGGGGTTGGGCACCTTTTAAAATGGGCACCAAATGCCAAGCCTCACCGGAATCACTTCCACCCAGGAGCCGAATTCAACCTGTAGCTGCCAAGGTTCCTGCTGAAAGCCCAAATGCAAGCTCTGCTTTTGGCAGGAATCTTTGGCTTGAATTTGAGCTGGGGCTTACAAAGGGCGAGCCAGTGCAGCAGAAGTTTGAATTCAACCCAGGAGTGCCAAGGAAGATTAATGCACTCCTGATTCTTTCTTCGAAGCAGAATCGCTTGACATGGTATGATGTCAGGTGACTGGCAGCTGGCCGGCCCAGCCCTCTGGCCAAAAATTGCCAGTGGAGGGTGGGCCAGTGGCCACATCCACTTCCTCACTCCTGCTCTAGAACACTGGTAACGGCAACACTTTGAGGAGAGGGTGAAGCGTGGTCTAGCACCCACTTCACCCATAACCCTTACGATGGCCTGCCAGCAAGTTCTCTTGTCTCAGGTGGAACCAGCTTCTCAAGTCATCCACAACAGGGGGCTGGTTGGCATCTCTTAGGAGGCTAGATTTGGCCCCGGAACCTCATTACTATCCCTGACCCTAGTATTTTTCTGTTTGTTTATTTAGGGAACCGTCATTTGGTGCAAGACACTCAGGACAGTGTTTATTCCGGGCTGCTTCCAGAGTACTTCTTTCAATTTCCCATTGTTCCAATCTTAAATTCGGATCTATACATTTCTGCAGCCATTTGAAATGTTTAGAAAAACAAAACATCCACATGAAAATAATTCAGCATTTTAGTGCAAAGGTCTCCTAAATAACCACCTATTTGTACGTGGTGTTGATTCATGTGCACATTTCTGTAAGCATTTTTCCAAATATAACGCACCTGAATATGTTGTGTGTGTATATACACACACATTTCCCCCATCATATGTTTTTTTGTAAACACTGTTTGGTGGGAGATTTGCATCACAACATTTGGAGAAATTGAAATTTTGAAAGGATGGCTCTGTTTCAGTTCTCATATTGTTTCAGAAAGGGCAGATTTGACCGATTTGGCTTCAAATGCGAACTGAATCAGATTTCTCCCCCATCCCTCTTCCAGACTGATGCACTGAGCATGAATAAGCCATTACTCTTTTCCTGGAAGCGACAAGGAGAATTGTAACTGACTTTCCACACTACCACGGGTACAGTATCATTTTCTGTCTGTTTATGCTGCTATGCTACATCCCCACCACTAGTGGGCATTGTGACAGAGCAGCTGTGCATGAATAAAGAGAAGATTCAGTTTGCCTGAGTGGTTTCAAACTATATAAATAGGTACTTATATCAATGATTAATTTAGCGCTGAAAGCTCATTTATGTAAGTGTGATTGTGCATTGCTGCCCAAGAAATATATATATTTTTAAAAGTTTGTTTTTGATCTGAAGTGCATATGGAAAGTGTTTAATTAGAAGGAAAATGTGTGTAATGACAGCTTTTCATTGTTTTAAAATTAGCGTTATAGTGTTACAGCACTGTAAAACTCTTCTGTTTGAGCAATATTTTCCCAATATTTGATATTTTTATGAAACGGATTGGAAGTGGGTAGTTGGCAGGGGGGAGACATATTGGCAAGACGACAACATGTTTTCTTTTGATAAAAAGAGCATTGTAGCTGCATTCACACATCACGGTGACCCTTGATTGCAAAGATGCTCCCTCTTTGCTCCTTTGGTAGCAGAAGGGATAGCAAAACAAACCATAAATCCTAGTTTGAACGGAAAACAAAGCCAAGCATCAATGGTTTGCCACTGTTGCTCGTGTTACAGGAGGAGCAAAACAGGAGCCATCTCTGCATTCATAGGAAATCATGAACTATGGTTAGGAATAATTAATTATGGTTGGTGCTTGGGAACTGCAGCACAAGGAGCATTATGGTTCATTGCACTGATTCTCATAAAATAAAAAACTAGTAATAGTAATCCATAGAAACAACTAGAGTACAGTGGTACCTTGGTTCTTGAACGACTTAGTTGATGGACAAATCAGCTCCCGAACGCCGAAAACCCAGAAGTAAGTGTTCTGGTTTTTGAACGTTTTTCAGAAGCCAAACATCTGACACAGCTTCTGCTTGAGTGCAGGAAGCTCCTGCAGCCAATTGGAAGCTACGCCTCGGTTTTCAAATGGTTTCGGGAGTCAAACGGACTTCTGGAATGGATTAAGTTCCAGTACCAAGGTTCCACTGTAGTGCTTAGATACACTGCTACCACCTCATTCCCCAAGAATGGGCCTTTTCAGTGGTAGATCACCACTTGTGGAACTCTCTCCCCAGGGAGGCCTGCCTGGTGCCATCTTTACCTATTTTTAGGTGCCAATTCATTTGGAACCAGGGTTTTACCTCTTAGTTTGAAGGGTTTCAGACAATTGTGGCCTTTACAGTGGGGTGGGATCTGTAAGACCCGATTTTTATATAGAATCATAGAGTTGGAAGGGACCAGGAGGGTCACCTAGCCCCTCTATGCAATGCAGGAATTTTTGCCCAACGTGGGGCTTGAAGCCATGAGCCTGAGATTTAAGAGTCTCATGCTCTACCGACTGAGCTACAAAGCAACAAGAATGTTGTATAGTTGTGTTTTCAGGTTTTTATCAGCTGTTTGTTATACTTGGTTTTAGTGTTTTGTTGCTCTTGTGGGTTTGCTTGGGGTCACTTTTGTGAGGAAAGCCAATAAGAATAAAAAATAAACTTACAGCATGCCAGGTGAAATAGGCAACATTTGGAGGAGGGCACCCACAAATTGGACGAACCAGTATCGAAGACAACATTGAAGCACTGTTCTGGGGTTCCAATGCAGACCTGTCCATAGTATTGTGCCTAGAGTAGAATGGGGAAGGAAGGGGTCAGCACAGAATTCCCCAAATGGCCTCTCATTTCCCAGGGCTGGTGCCAGGTTTGACAGGGGGGCCGGATAAGGTGCCATCAATCCTAGTTTCTGTCCATACCCTAGGGAAGGTGAGTAGGCACTACTGGGGATTGTTCCACTAGAGCAAATGGGACATTGCTCCCCCCACAAGCTCAGCCTACCCCCACCATTTGGGGGGTCAGGGGGCACGGCCCATCAGCTTCCTCCCCCTCAGAAATCAGCAGAGAGGAGAATGGGGATAAAACTAGAATTAATTGGTGCCTGTCAGGGGCTTTGCCTCTGCCTCCTGTTGGGCTCCCTGCCTTCTGCCCTTCCTGTCCCAATGGGCACCATCTGCCACTTGTGGGCACTTACATCCATGTAGTTGTGCAGGCGTTGGCGGGCGACAGAACCTTCTTCCGAGGGTGACTCAGACCTGACTCTTCCTCGTCTTAACAAGTCAGCAATGGGGAGGCCTGAGCGGCCAAACCGGCTTCGGACTGAAGGGAACTTCTGCAATGGGATCCTGCCAAGGAGAGGAAAATAAGCAGAGGAGAGTTGTCAGGAGGAATGCATTATGAGGACCAGCCCTTTCGTTAGACCAGGGGTAGGCAACCTAAGGCCCGTGGGCCGGATGCGGCCTAATCACCTTCTCAATCTGGCCCGCGGACAGTCTGGGAACCAACGTGTTTTTACAGGAGTAGAACGTGTCCTTTTATTTAAAATGCATCTCTGGGTTATTTGTGGGGCATAAGAATTCGTTCATATTTCCCCCCCCCAAAATATAGTCCGGCCCACCACAAGGTCTGAGGGAACATTCATTTCCACCCCCAAAATATAGTCCAGCCCACCACATGCTCTGAGGGATGGTGGACTGGCCCACAGCTGAAAAAGGTTGCTGACCCCTGTGTTAGACAGTGAGGTGGCTGCCTCAGGCAGCAGGTTTTAGGTGCAATGAAAGGGAAACCAAGTGTTTTGTTTACTACTATTATTTAAATATTGTATTGGTACTGCCAGGGCTCTCAGATTCGTGCTTGTGGGATTTTCAGGTGCCAGAATAACCCTACATTTCAAGCACTGTTATGGCTTCCAGAGAAGAATCCTGGAAACTGTTAACGGTGTTGACCCTCCCAGACCTAGAATGCCCAGTTTTGTTTACTACTATTATTTAAATATTGCATTGGTACTGCCAGGGCCCTCAGATTCGTGCTTGTGGGATTTTCAGGTGCCAGAATAACCCTACATTTCAAGCACTGTTATGGCTTCCAGAGAAGAATCCTGGAAACTGTTAACGGTGTTGACCCTCCCAGACCTAGAATGCCCAGTACCCTTAACAAACTACAGTTCCCAAGGTTCTCCATGACTCCATGATGTAAGAGTGGATTAAATGGATGGTGTGACCTCAGTTACACCATCTCAATGGATGGATGTGACCTCAGTTACACAAACTGAAGGCTTCGTTGCAGTGAAGTACAGGAGCTAAGTGCTCAAATTACAGGGGAGAGGGACCTTTCCCCCCTTACTGTTTCGTCTCAGACCCTAATTATTGTTTTGAGATGACTATGGGGGCTAAAATCTGAAGGAGTTAGTTGAGGAGGGGGGCTTATAGATTTAATTATGGAACCATTTTCCTGCATAATGTTCCAGTATGCACTTGAATCACTTTTGTAAAATACCAACCACCTGGAGGCATCTGAGATTTGCACAAGTAAAATGGATTAAAGCACTCTATTGCCCTAGTGCAACAAATCCATTTTGGTTTTGGTTTAGGAAAGTGATGTGAACATGTATTGAAACATGTGGAAAGGACAAATGAATAATGGGAAGACATATAAAAACCCTGCTAGTAAATTAAGACAAATGCAGGATGAATATTCAATGTTGTATAATTGCCTGGTGAAATCAGAACTACTCAAGCAAGTTTTGACATGGGATGCTTCCAGATTGTTGCTATGTTCTGGTGGGATTCAGTTACATACTGGCAAATTCTGAATGCCCAGTTATAGTTGATTGGGAGGTCTTGCACAACAAACTCGCTCCCCCAAAATATCAAACTTTTTGCCATAATGAAAGTGATAGGGAAATGTGGGAAATTACAGTCAAATATAACTAGCAGTCATCGGGCTAGTTAATGCATGAAGGGGTTAAGACCACAGAATTGCCAGATTCAGCTGCTAGGTCATCCCCCTCACATGGTAAAAGAGCAAACAATGTGAACTCTCTGAGATATGACATGCCTGAGCTTGCTTGCTACAAGCTCAGACCGCATGCTTAGAGCTATTTCACTATATTTTGTACCCCAAGATTCCTGCCTGTGTTCACTTGCTGCTGCATGGATAGATGCATGAACCTGACCTTTGGAATGTTGTATGTAAAGCATTTTAAAACTTACTAAGGTGTGCGGTCTGATCAATTCTAAGTGGGGTAGAAATGTGGAAGCTCTGCTAGTGGACTTACCGTAACGGGATACTAAAAGGTTTAACACTGTAAATCCCCACGCTACAGTGTTGCTTGCTTTTGTGCCTTTTTAAACATTGCCGGGGGCTTTCTCTTGCTGGAGAGTATGTTTAGCCCTGAGCTTTGGATCTGGGGATCTGGCCAAGTATTTCATGAATTACCCTACACTGGTGATCTATAACTATTCCCCCTCGCCCCGCCCCCACAGGAAAAGTGTGGGACAACAATTGCTTTGATGCAATGTCATCTAACCTCACCATAAACAAATGGTAATGAATCATCATTAATCAGCCAATGTCATCTGCAAGCAAATCAGGATGAATGCTCAATAAACAGGTGGCCTGGAAATGCCCTATGTCTAACCACCATGTAAGCTTTGTGCTGGCAAATCTGGATGAATGCTGAATATAAATGCTGAATGTAAAGGTCACTGGGAGGAGCTGAGGCTGATGGGAATTTTAGTCCAGCTACATTTGGAGAGCCACACAGGTCCATCTGTCCTCCCCGCCCCCCATTTCCTGTGGTAGGTAGTTGGTGGTGAAGGTAGTTGGCCAAACAAACAAAAACCATAGCTGTCAAATTTTCCCTTTTCTTGCGAGGAATTCTATTCGGAATAAGGGAATTTCTCTTTAAAAAGGGAAACGTTGACAGCTATGACAAAAACAGACTTCAGACACTAGCTATGGGGCCCAGGTCTAGGATGCCTGGGTTATTTGGGAAAGGAATGGAATTAATTATTTGGGAAAGGAAAGTTCGCAATTTTTGTGCAAACTTGTGTCATGGGCCTGTGCTCTAAGTCCTTTAAGAACATACAACAGCCCTGTTGGACTCCAGCTACCATCAGCCCCAGCCAGCATGGGCAAGGAGGGCTGCCCATACCACACATCTCAAGCACTCTTACACTATTTTACAGCTTCCTCCAATTAATTCTGGGAAGTGTAGTTTGTTAAGGGTGTAGAGAGTGGTTAGGAGACCCCCTCGCAGAGCTATGACTCCCAACACCCTTAACAGTTTCCAATATTATTGGGGGGAGGGGGGGGGCATTACTGTTCAAGTGGCGTAAGAATGCTTTAAGTGAACGATGTGGCATATGGCCTGGTCCAGCAACACTGGGAGGGTCACAAGTTCTGCATTCCTGCATTTAAGAATGGCCCTGGGTTATTTTAGAAGGGAGAGGGTGTCTATGGGGTGACAGCTGTACTGAGCCAGAAACTGGTAGGGCACGTAAAATGGCCCCCTTTTTTTCCTAGCCACACTAGTGCAAATAAAAATAAAATAATAATAATAATAATAATAATAATAATAATAATAATAATAATAATAATAAACCCCTGCTCTTCCAAAAGCATGTAGAGTAAAATGTAGTACTGTAGAATCCTATTTCTGTGACTGGCAGAAGTTGGAGAAAATTTTGCTGGCTCATTATCAACCTCAATAAAGTTCTACGTATTTCACACACACACACACACACACACACACACACACACACACACACACAGTATATATGTCTGTCTTCAAAAATACCAGAAGACAAATAAAGAGGTGCCAGATCTCTGCATTCAGGACAGGGCAGGTAAGAGTCATGCAGAGCATAACGCCCACCAAGTTCTTCCAGGATAATCCCGTTTTCTTGCCAGGGAAAACTCCCCACCCACGGGGTTCCAGGCAGTCATCTGAGCCCTATGCAAAAGAGGGAGCTGATCCCTGCCATGTGGTTATGGAAGAGGCAGGGAAGCACATCTTCTCCAGGGGCTGCCTCCTGCCAGCTTCGATTCCAACCCCAGGTGAAGGGCTGGCCTCACCACCCCAGCGCACATGTCCAGCCCTGCCTGTTGATGAGCAGCGCAGCATATCTGTAATTATCTCCCTTGCTCATCCCTCCTACCTACAGCTGGGTGATGGCCAAGTATCGGTGTCATAATTACAGGGGCCTTCTTAACGAGGGCTGCTCTCAGGTGTTTTGTTTTGCTCTTTGGCTAATGTATACCTTCATGGGCTGGGAAGCGGAAGGATGTTGGCTCAGCAGAACGGAGCGCTGAGCGCTGAGGCCGAGCACCTTGCGCAGACAGGAAGTGCATGTTAGGTAAAGGTTTGGTGTGACATCATGTGACTCCCACTGTCAAACTGATAACCTGAAACTCCCCACTCAGAAAACAATGTGCTTGTGCCTCGGTTTTGGTAAGAGGGGTGCCAACTTTTCTGTTTGTAGTATAACCCGCCTCTGTTGCTCCTGCGCCTTTGACAGCGTGGTGCAGTGGTTAGAGTGCTGGACTTAGGACCACCTGCATGACCAGGGTTCTTATTCCCAGTCAGCCATGAAGCTCCCTGGGTCACCTTAGTCTTGGTCAGCCTAACCCACCTTGCAAGGTGGTTGTGAGGACAAAATGGGTGGGGCAGAGCAGAATGATGCGTGTCACCTTGAGCTCCTTGAAGGAAAGGTGGGATTTAAAATTTCAGTTTGACAGGCAGACGCTAGCAAGCAATAACATTTACCTCTGTACCCAGAAAAAGCTTCAGTGGCTGGTTTCCACACATCAACCTACTGTTAAAGGCAGAGGAGCATGTCACTTGGCAACCTCACTCAGACTGGCAACGCTAGAGGATCCTCCAGTGACCTATTTATTTGGCATGCTCCCTGGTTTGTTTGCACAATGCTTATGAGGGGGTTTAAGACTGCCTCCTGTTTTTATTGAGCATTCATTCTAATTTGTTTACAGGGCGGTTATATGGCAATCAGCATTCATTCTGCAGAGCCTTTAATCTACTTCGTATGTGCCTGAATACCTCCAGCAAAATACCGGCAGTCTTTAGGCACCCTTAGAAAACCAACATCATGGGAAGTCCTGCACTGATCCAGTCCTCTCCTGGACTGGACCCTCCACTATCCCTGAGGTCTTGCTAGGAGAGTGACCCATTTTCTTGGCGCAGCATCTATAATTTTTAAAGCAGCTGTCCGACAGACACAATTTCAAAAGGCAGGGTTTTCCCAGGGATGGAGCTGGAGCATGTGGAAAGCTTCTCCTGTTGAACTTTTGCCTGTAATTCAGCACAGCAGTCTTCAGGAGGGGGAAAAGGGTGTGGGAACTTTGTTTTCAGCATAACTTTGCCTGCCGCTATCATTTAATCCAAACCTTTATTCCTGAGAATCCTGGAGTTCTAAGCCTGGCTCTTAATGTTGCTGCTGCATTTCACAAGGTCTTCCTTCTTTCACAAAACAACCTGCCTTCTTTCTCCCTCATCGCCGATGAGGGAGCTAATGGATTGAAGTTGAATCCTGACAAGACAGAAGTACTGTTTTTGGGGGACAGGGGGTGGGCTGGTGTGGAGGACTCCCTGGTCCTGAATAGGGTAACTGTGCCCCTGAAGGACCAGGTGCGCAGCCTGGGAGTCATTTTGGACTCACAGCTGTCCATGGAGGCGCAGGTCAATTCTGTATCCAGGGCAGCTGTCTACCAACTCCACCTGGTACGCAGGCTGAGACCCTACCTGCCCGCGGACTGTCTCGCCAGAGTGGTGCATGCTCTAGTTATCTCCCGCTTGGACTACTGCAATGCGCTCTACGTGGGGCTACCTTTGAAGGTGACTCGGAAACTACAGCTAATCCAGAATGCGGCAGCTAGACTGGTGACTGGGGGCAGCCGCCGAGACCACATAACACCGGTCTTGAAAGACCTACATTGGCTCCCAGTACGTTTCCGAGCACAATTCAAAGTGCTGGTGTTGACCTTTAAAGCCCTAAACGGCCTCAGCCCAGTATACCTGAAGGAGCGTCTCCACCCCCATCGTTCTGCCCGGAACGCTGAGGCCTTCTGGCGGTTCCCTCATTGCGAGAAGCAAAGCTACAGGGAACAAGGCAGAGGGCCTTTTCGGTAGTGGCGCCCGCCCTGTGGAACGCCCTCCCATCAGATGTCAAAATGATAAACAACTACCTGACATTCAGAAGACATCTTAAGGCAGCCCTGTTCAGGGAAGTTTTTAATGTATGATATTTTAGTGTTTTTTGGTTTCTATGGAAGCCTCCCAGAGTGGCTGGGGAAACCCAGCCAGATGGGCGGGGTACAAATAATAAATCATTATTATTATTATTATTATATAATTATTATTATCACCTCTCAGGGGCCCATCGGCCTCTGCTTCAACCCGCTGGTTTGCAATCCCAAGAGATTTCTGATCTTCCATTCTAACCACTAGTCCCTTCTCCCTTCCCAGTCTGTAGTGGAAAACCATAGTGTGTCACTCTTCTCTTACACAAGAACATAGGATTCTGACTGATATTAAGCCAGGCCATTGGTCCATCTAGCTGGATACTGACTGGCAGAGGCTCTCTAGGCTGGGGACTAGGGATGCCAACTTGAATAAAATATTTGGGATGTGTGTGCCAGATAAACCCTGCCTCCAATCCTAGCAACAGAGGTACCTAGTGCTGGTGAAGGTTTATTCCCCTACCCCACTTTTGATCCCCCAAACAGCTCTGTGCAGGTGACTGTTGATTGGTCCTTGGCTACTCTGAATTATTAAAGCCAAAAGGGGACTTGAACCCAACTCTTCCAAAACCCCAAATTTCTATGCACCTTGTTGCCTCCTCCCCCTCCCTCCTGCCTAAAATCAGTGAGGGTTGGCTGCAAAATTGTGCATTTGCCTGCTTGGGCATATTTTTTAGGACCCACCTTATTTCTGCAGGGACGCGGGTGGCGCTGTGGGTAAAAGCCTCAGCGCCTAGGGCTTGCCGATCGAAAGGTCGGCGGTTCGAATCCCCGCGGCGGGGTGCGCTCCCGCTGCTCGGTCCCAGCGCCTGCCAACCTAGCAGTTCGAAAGCACCCCCGGGTGCAAGTAGATAAATAGGGACCGCTTACCAGCGGGAAGGTAAACGGCATTCCGTGTGCTGCGCTGGCTCGCCAGATGCAGCTTTGTCACGCTGGCCACGTGACCCGGAAGTGTCTCCGGACAGCGCTGGCCCCCGGCCATTAGAGTGAGATGGGCGCACAAACCCCAAAGTCTGTCAAGACTGGCCCGTTCGGGCAGGGGTACCTTTACCTTTACCTTTACTTATTTCTGCAACAGTAATTTGTCTTAAATTGCTTTTAAATATTGTTTTGATTGTTGTAACCTGCCCTGGGACCTTGGGGTAAAGGGCGAATTAACAACAGCAGCAGCCTATGCTGGCTGTTTAGCTATGATAATCAACATTCATTCATTCATTTATTCAACAACAGCAACAACAATGGGTGTGGAGCTTTACCCTCCAAGTCATCTGAATTAGGTGCTCCTAGTATAATTTTAAAAAATGATAAGCAACTGGGAACTGCTTCCTCACTTGTTGTAACAGAACTCCATAAACCTGCCCAGTTGGCACTCTCTCTCTCTCCACTCCAATAGCAAGGAACAATGTCAGAGGTTTTGCCCAATCCCAGCTCTCTTGCCATCAAACTTTTTATAAGTTTGTTTACAGGGCTTCAAAGTCCAAACATGGAAAAGAAGGAAAGGTAGCAATGCCCATCAACTCTGGTATCAAATATTTTATTGTGGGGGCTGAAGGGACCTAAGCCTCCAGGAGCTGGTGCCTATGCTGAGGACATTGCCAGACCTAACTGGAGGTGCCAGGAATTGAACCTGGAACATCCCCATGCAAGAAGAAGAAGAGCTGTGGCTCTGTGGTACAGCACCTGCTTTGCATGCCGAAGGTCCCAGGTTCAATTCCTGGCATCTCCAGGCCATCCTGGGAGAGGTGCTCTGAAATTCCGGAGAGGGGCTGCCAGGCAGTGAACACAATACTGAGCCGGGTGGACCAATGGTCTGACCCAGGGTTCGTCCACACTTCCACTAGTGCTGTGCCTAGAAAGTACAGGTCTGAGCAGCTTTCCTCCTGCCCTACTCCTTTCCAAGGGAGAGCCCACTCTTTAGTGATCGATCAGAACAAATGGCAATAGGGGGGAAACCCAAATTGCCATTTGCTCCGATTGCACCCTAAAGATTCCCCTGGGGGGAAGCAGTGGGAAAAGAATAAGTGCGGATAAGCCCTCAGTATACCACAGCTCCCTATGTTCTACTAAAACTGAGCTGTCTCTTTGCCTTCCACTAGACTGTACGCCTCTTTCAGGAAACTCAAGCTACCCATTCCACCAGCTGATGCTTCAAATTAAGCTGTGTTGTCCCGTCATCTCCTGGAGGTCTAGCATCCCTGACCCACTCAAAACCGTCGCTCCACATAGGAATCCTAGCTACTGGAATACCCCACTAACCTCTCCCACCATGGAGCTTAAGAAACATCTTGCTTTCTCTCACCTCATCAGCCCTTGAGCCCCAACCGCCAGCAGCAGCAGCATGACACAGAACCGGCCTCCCATCTTCAGCTGGTCCTTTTGCAACCTCCAGCAGTGTTTCCTTCTGTCTTGGAGGCACCCGGTTTACTTGTCTCAGGGGTGGACTAGATGTATATCTGGACCGGCTGGGTAGCAGCACGGTGAGTGCCTCGCCCATTGGTCTCAGGAATGCTAGCTGTAGATCCTGATTGGTTAAGAAGGCAGTTATTTCCTGCAATTATTGGGGTTCGTGGTTCCAATAGGTTCATCCTGCAATTATTCCATGCACTCATGGAGACAAATTGTTCTGACTGGCTAAGAGCACCTGGGATGAGGGTTTCACCTGAAGGAGGAGGAATGTTGGATTTCTAGGGTTCAGAATCTGATTCGCTGTGTGGGAGAAGTCACCTCCTGGGTAGTTTGTGGGCTTCTGTTGATGATTGGCTGGCATCCCCAGTGGTTCAGCTCTTCATAAGGTAGAGCAACAAAACAGCCCCCAAAGTCATCAAACAGGCAGGGCAGTTGTGGGCATCTTCCTTGTGGTTCTCATTAATTACATACCCCATCATTTGGTCTCAGGGGGGCAGAGCTTGGAAATTCCCCTTTTCCCCCTTGGTCATGGATTTGGAAAACCTTTTTTAAAAACACACATCAGCCCCAACATTCCCCTCTGATTTGCCTCAGACTGAGGAGAAGCAGCCAAAAGGTGTCCAAAGGTATTCAGGGGAAAGCACCTGAGCTCAGGTTGAAGTGTCACGACCTGCCCTTAAAGACAAACCAGAAATTATGGTGTGATTCATAAGAGCAGTCCTGAAAAAGCAGAATTGATCAGGTTGGAATGAAAGGATTGCAGTGCAGACCTTACCTGCCAACTTAATGGAGCAGCGCTGTGACAGCTGCACTTGCTGCCATAGCACTGCTTTGCTAAGTAGGCCAGAACCAGGACTGCCTCAGAAGTAATGGCTTTTTCATTGGATGAACAGGCAGCTGTCTGAATCTTTTTTAAAAAAAATCTCCACAGGCCAGAAGAGGTTCTAGCCACATGGCAACCTTCCTCTGCCAATGTCTCTGAAACCTCACCTGAATGGCCACCCTCGCCCTTCCCCATGTTTTCTCCCTCTAAACCAGAGCTTTCCAAACTTTTCATGTTGGTGACACACTTTTTAGACATGCATCATTTTGTGACACAGTAATTCGGCTTTACTAGCAAACCGGAGGGTAAACTAATTCCTTTCCAGCCCCGGGAGAAGCGCAGGGTGTTCGCACGACACACCTACACACTACAGACGACACACTAATGTGTCACGACACACAATTTGGAAAGCTCTGCTCTGAACCATTTATAAAACTCAGCACTTTAGCCTCAGACAACAAAGTCCATCCATGAATTTACTGAGTCATGCTTGGGGTGTGACAGCAGCAGATCTTCTGGTGGCAGAGCTTAGGGTGCCATTAAAGGGCAACACACTGTCAATTGTTTAGTTTATCACTGTTTTTACCTTTGGAATTTTCTACCTCAGATACCAAATTGGGTCGTGCCATCTCTGCCTGAGCAACTTAATTGTCTCTCAGCTTTCATTTCCCACGTATGTAAAATGGGAATAATAGTGATCTCTCTCGATCTCTCTCTCGATCTCTCTCTCACACACACACAGCTGTGTTCATGAGTTAGGAAATGTTTTCCCTCAGGTTTTATTTTGTACCAAAGCTCACCATCACTGAGTCTCAAGGGTGTGTTTTCATGTTGGATCATGGAAATAACAATGCCTCTAAGCATGTGCAGAAAGACATTTGCTATGTAACATTTTTATCAATAGTAATGAAAGCCTGCTCCCATGAGCCATGTGGAACTTTGAGGTAGGCTTTATTAGCTCTGGCATCACATTAAGCCCTGGTTATCTCCCCTTGAAGCACTGAAATAAGCCTGGCAATAAAACCAAATCGATAATGAAGATAGTGTTGTCTTTTAGCCACAAGAGACAGCAGTTCTGCGGCTCATTTGAGGATGGATTTCACCAAGCAGCGTCATTCTCCCGAAAAGTCAAGCAGGTTGTGCATGTTTGAGGAAGGAACATTCGGATTGTGTTTCTCTGACTTGTATTTTATGAGTGGAATTCTTCCTAAAATGGATAACCTTCCTGTTATAAACCCCTGCACCAGAAAACTACACTTTCCGATAGCTATTTATACTGAAATGCATAAGGCAGTCATTTGCTTAAGTTTTACTTGATG
This sequence comes from Podarcis vaucheri, assembly GCF_965113315.1. NCBI lineage: Eukaryota > Metazoa > Chordata > Lepidosauria > Squamata > Lacertidae > Podarcis > Podarcis vaucheri. The sequence goes on from NC_138751.1 coordinate 21,290,841, forward strand.
TGGGCAGAGCTGAGATGGCAGCTGAATATGGGAAACAGCACAGCTTCTGATCTGCCAACCACACATTCTGGAAGTTGGCTTGGATTTTGGCACCAGATTCCAACCGGGTTATTATAAATCAAAATAACAGCATGCACATAGATGACAGCGGGGAAATTAGGTGGTGGAGGGAGAACGATCACACACAAACCAGTTTCCGCGATTTCATCAGGCACTGCCCACCAGAACCACCCCTACCATGAGCCATGGCTCAGGTGGTGGATTGGGAGAGACAGCAAATAATGCACCTCTCATAATCTGCCTGTCAGGCCCCCAGCTTCCCCTGTGGCTGTGGCTGGTTCCTGCAACACGGCTGCCACCAATTGTCTCTCCAGGTCATGGCTGCTCTTGCCCACCTGAATTGATCAGCTCCTAGCAAAGTAGAGTCACCCTCCAGAGCTCCCATCTCATGCCTCCATTTGAAGAAGGGGCCTTCAAGTTACTTTAAACAATATTACGAATGAAAAGGCACAGAGATTGCCACCATGCTTATTTCTTTTATTTTCCAAAACCTCCAGATGAGCTAAAACGTTTTTTAAAAACATTTTTAAAACATTCACTCTCATAAGCTCATCATATTTCTATCCCCCCTCTTTGTTATGCTTCTTTGGGTGGAGTCAGAGATAACGGCTTCTAGTCTGGTTGCTTCTTTCATGCCCCCCCAAACAAACAAACAAACAAACAAACAGGAATCTAGGCAGGTGAAGGCAAGGCCAGTGTAGTAACGCTCAGTATAACATACTGTATGGCTGAAGCCACTTCTCCAGAGAGTCCACGTGGGATTTTTTAAAATCAGCAACCCTATGTTACGTGGTCCTCTCCCTCTGCCCTTCGTGACTCATTATGTGGCTGTTTTGTTTGATAATCATCTCAAGATCCCCAAAAAGCATTTCCTCAAGAGACTCTAAGACGCCTTTCTTATTCTGATTTTCAGTCCATCCCGGGATTTCCAGAGGTGTTGTCAAGCCCTTGGGGGCAAAGTGCTCTCTGGCTCCACCATCCCAAGGAGAACTCAGAGGCACCTTGATTTCTTTGGCATGTGTGTGTCACTGACGCAAGGAGAGGGAGTGGTGGTATCTGCAGCTTGTGTAGGTGTTGTGCACGAGTTGTGCATGGTGTGCCATTCAGACCGGACGTGTGTGTCTGGTTATGGGTGTGTGCTTTGCGTTTGTTTTAAGGAATTTGTTCCCCGCGTTTTATCCCAGGTGGCTTCCATATCCTTACCTATTGGCAGGGCTACCCCACCCACCCAAAGTCAAATGCTGTTCTCCCCTGAATTGATTATTCAGATGGAGCATCAATGGGCTTATTTTGCATAATAATATAACTAGCTAGAGGGAGGGGCAGGAAGCTGTGTAGACCTCAGAAGCCCCACCCTACTCAAAGTTCCATGCAGCCCCACCTACCAGCCCACCCGGCTTCTGAGATTTCACCAGCATCACTCACATGTCTTTTCAGGGCATCTGTATGGACTGAAAGTTTTGCATCCATGTGGACTGAAAGTTGTATGATTATTAAAAATAAAGCAGTCTCTAAGGAAGCTGAATTTTGCACCACTTTGGGCTGGCAACATGGTGCGATCTCGGAAGTGCAGAATAAACATAGTCCTAATATTGGTGTATGGGTGCATGATTCCCTACCCCCACCCCCTAACCCATCGAGTTAGCCCTGTATGGGCTCCACGTAGTTGGCAGGGTAGAGCCCCACACGTCCGCTGTCGGTCACCCCCTTGCACCAGCCCTGTTCGTCCTCATCTTCCAGCTTGGTAAGCAGCTCTCCTGAAACAGGAAAGAAAGAGACAGAGGAAACCTCAGAAATTATCACAGATACTGGAAATGGGGAGAAGCCACAATAATGGGCAGAGTCGACAAGCGAGGTCCAAGGCTGAGCTGTCAGCAGCAACCACCATGGGTGGCAGGCAATGTTTTGGGACATGGTACTATGGCTTCTGGTTGGTCATGGCTTGTTAATGGCCAAGGGTGGCTGGCTGGTGTTTTCTCAATGGGAGCTAATGGGTAAGAAATATCCAAAGATCTCTCGAGTGAAGGGGATGCTCCCACTCCGGGGAGGCTCTGAAGCAAGGTGTATGTGCGCGCTTATGCATCTGTGTTTCTGAAGGAGCAAAACAGGCAGCTTTGGGACAGAGAGGGCTCCTCCAGATGACCTATTTAGTAAGCATTCGTTCTGATTTGTCTGCACAAAGATTAAACAGAGGTTAAGACTGCTTCCGGTCTTCACTGAACATTTTGTCTCAAATTTGTTTACGAGGCAGCTATATGACAATAAACATTCAACCTGATTTGCTTGAGGGGTATTTGCATGCCATCTCATGACTCATTTGTTTATTACACATTTTTCAGTATGTTTCCCCATCACTTTCCTAACAGGAAGCGGAAAGTGGATTCATTCCTTTAGGGAGACAATGCTTTAAATGCACAAGGCTAACGTTCTGGCATGCACTTGAATCCCTCCCACATAAATAGTGATGGTCTGGAGGCACCCAAGGCTGAGAGCTTGTCCCAGGCTACCTGGAAGCACCTAGGAGTGCAAGGGTGCCCCTTTCCCTCTCTCTCTAGAAATCTGATGCAGGGTAAGAGATCTGCTTTGGTGGCAGGAATGTGTATGCTTCTTGCCCTCACTTATGCTCAAATTGTATATCTGCAAATAAAGCAAATATTACAAAAGCACTATCAATCTCCAGCGCTCACTTCCCTCAAAGAAAGCCAAACCCAGGTGAGTGCAGCCCCTGGAACTTCTCACTGTTTGGGAAAGTGAGGAGCAGGTACAGATACTGATGAGGAGGACAGGTAGAGGGAGACACCCAGACTCTGCAAAATTGGTCCTTGGGTCCAGACCACCATCAAAAGTCAGGACAGGATTATACCCATTTCCTCTTTGTCCTAAGCCATAACTCAAAGGCTGAGCTGCTCCTTTGCATGTCCTAGGTTCAATCCCCAGCATCTCGTAGGACTGGGAAAGACTCCCTCTGTGAAACTCTGAAAAAGCAGCTTCCAGCCACTGTAGACAATATTAGCTAGATGGAACAATGGTCTGACTCAATATAAAGCAGCTCCTTATGTTCCTGTAAAGCTGCCTTTGAAGGATGAAATGAGGCAGAGAAGTTGGGAGAAGAGGACACTCACCTGCCTTGAAGCTCAGCTCATCTGCCTCTTGGCCGGTATAGTCGTACACAGCACGAACCCGCTGTCCCGACACTGGTGGGGGTGCTGGCTTTGCACTGTGGGAAGGGGTGAGAGTGTGAGTGGAACTATAGGCAAGCCCCTATTTTGCTTATGATCTACTGCTACATTTATATCCTCAAAGAAGAGGACAGGACATGGGGCTCTTTGGCATCTTCTCTGTGGTGGCCCCTAGGTTGTGGAATGGCCTTACCTCTGAGGTGTGTCTTATGCCATCACTACATGCTTTTCAATGACTGGACAAGCAGACACATCTCTTTTCCCATACTTAAGGCTGAGTTGATGTCTGCCCGCCTCCTGTGTTGCCTCTGCACTGGTGTTTTGTTATACTGACTTTGGCTGTTTTTGTGATGTTGTTTTTAATTTGCACATTGTGCTTATTTTAATTGTGTTGTTTTTAAGGGCTGTCTCTAAGTACAATCAATCGGTCAATCTTGACATTTTGTTTGATCTTCCTGGAGACATCCCCTGAATCTGTGCAGCAGCAGAAATCACCCTAGATTTGTAACTTCAAAAAATCGCAGGAGAGAGAAAAATGCATGATTTGGTGATCCTGTGCCTTAGAACTGTTAACTGTTTTTTTTTGGGGGGGTGCTGATTTGGGGGTGATTGTTCTGATGACATTTGTGCAGCAGGAGTTCTGGATGTCTAAGGTTTGCTAGAAATGTAACTTTGCAAGTGATTGAAACTGTTCAGATTCTGTGGGTGTATATTTAGGGGAAGGCAAGAAAGAATGTTTGATGACTGATGGTGAATGTCTTAAGTGAATATATCTCTTTCTCTAATGCAACTCTTACATCATTAGTCAGAACTCCAATCTGTTTGCTTAACCAGTGATACTCATCACCTTTGGAATTTGCCATGACAAATTCCCAAGGTAAACAGTTTGGATTGAGAAAGCATCTTTGTCTGCACAGGGCCTGGAGTGTTGGACTAGGATCAGGACTGAACCACCACCATTGACACCAGCAATGAAGGATTCTAACTGCTATAAGCAGTGCTTTTTTTCTTTTCTTCAGGGGGTACTCAAGGGTACGCAGTACAGGCACCCACTTTTTTTTGGTTGTTAAAAGGTGTGGCACTTACTGTAACAACTTCATGGGGAGCACCGGCACCTATTTTTCTTGGGGAAGAAAGCACTGGCTATAAGGACTGAAGACTGTATTCCTGGATCTGATCTGAGGGGCAGAATTGCTTCTGTGGAAGGCCCACGCTTTATCATGAGCAAGAGACCCTCAGAAACACCATTGACATCAGCAAGGAGATGCTGCTCTTAACGGCATTATAAGAACTGTAACATTAAACACTTGTGCTTGAGTTTGCTTTCTTTCCTCTCTCATATTCTGTTTTAAGGAAAAAAGAAGAGTGCCGTTGGATCAGGCCAAGGGCCTATCTAGTCCAGCATCCTGTTTTCACAGCGGCCAAGAAGACAGCAGTAGGAAAACCACAAGTAGGAGCTGAACACAAGGACACTCTCCTCTTCTGCGGTTTCCAGAAACTGGTGCTCAGAAGCATGACTGTCTCTGACTGTGGAGGTAGAGCACAGAGACAGCCTTCATGAATTTGTCTAATCCGCTTTTAAAGCCATCCAAGTTGGTGGCTGCCACTGGCCCCTGTGGGAGTGAGTTCCGTAGTTTGCCTATGTGCTGTGTGAAGAAGCACTTTCTTTTATTTGCTTATTTACTTGAATCTTCCAACATTCAGCTCCATTGGATGCCTAGGAGTTCTTGTGTTACAAGAGAGGGAGATTAACTTTATCCACGCCCTGCATAATTTTATAAACGTCTATCATGTCATTTCTTAATCACCATCTCTCGAAACTAAAAAAAGTCCCGAATGCTGTAACCTTTCCTCCTGGAGGAGTTGCTCCACTCCCATAGCCATTTTGCTTGCCCTCTTCTGAATCTTTTCCCAACTCTACAATATCATTTTCCATGTGTTTGATGTCTGATTACAGTGGTGCCTCGCAAGACAAAAAGAATCCGTTCTGTGATTCTCTTTGTCTAGCGGTTTTTTCCGTCTTGCGAAGCAAGCCCATTGAAGGATTAGCTGATTAGCGCTATTAGAGGCTTTTAGAGGCTTTTAGCGGCTTATCTGCTGATCGGATCAGCTGATAAGCGGCTTAGCGGCTTAGCTATTAGCGGCTTTTAGCTGCTTTTAGCAGCTTATATTGCTGATTGGATCAGCTGATAAGCGGCTTAGCGGCTTAGAAAAAGGGGGGGGAGGAAAAAAAAAACCCAGCAGGAACTCGCAAGACATTGTCGTCTTGCGAAGCAAGCCCATAGGAAATTCGTTTTGCGAAGCACCTCCAAAACGGAAAACTCTTTCGTCTAGTGAGTTTTCCGTCTTGCGAGGCATTCGTCTTGCGGGGCACCACTGTAGATTGTAAGCCTGAGGGCAGGGACTGTTTTGACACTGGGTTTGTTTGTTTGTTTTTTTGCCATTCTGGGAGAGGTTTTTTTTGGCTAACAAAGGGTGGGAGATAAATGCCATGTTTAAATACAGGGTTCAAATCCCCACTCAGTCATGCAGGTCACTGAGTGAGCTTGGGCCAATCATTGTCTCTCAGGCTAAACTACCTCACAAGGCTGTTGTAAGAATAAAATGTGGAGAGGAAGAGCGGTGTATGGTACCTTGAGCTGTGGGAATAAATTTAGCAATGGATAGATAAATAACGAGAAAGTAGATGAATTCTCAAGGAAGTGTGGTGCTAACATTGCGTTGAAATTGAAGTCTGAGTGGGTTCTGAGAAGGAAAACAGTTTTGAAGATAGATTCTTCTTCTCTTACCAGTCCCTGTACCTTGGCAGCACCACTGGCAGGTTTAAATGAAGAGATTTGAGTTCTGATTTACGACATCATTACAGGGAGCTATTCACTTGACATTCACTTCAGCATCGTCACCAACCCTTCTTCCTCACTGTCTCCATAACACCCACCCACACAATTGTCAACAGTTACACGATCCCTTGCGGAGTTGCATTTCTAGTGTACCTTAAACATCCAAAACCCTGACTGAAGAAAGTCAACAGAACAATTTCCCCGCAAATCAGTAAACAGTTTCCAAGAGGCAATAAACAGCCACAGACAGATAAGCTTCCCTCTCAAAGGATGCATTTGCCTGCCTGGCTGTTTCTCCTGGGGTTTCCTGAATCGGGGGTGATTCCTCTTGCTGCTTCAAGGCATATCTCCAGGGAAGATTAAAGAAACCTTCCAGTCATCTTGTATCTCTATGGCAAGCTGTGGCCTTTCCTGCCTTTCACTAGGCTGAGATTGCTGCCCTGGTATTTGGGGAAATACCATACCCTCCAAGTGTCCCGATTTTCCAGGGACAGTCCCCAGGAATTACAGAAGCCGTCCTGGCTTCTGATTTGATCCCAGAATGTCCCTATTTTCCCTGCCAGTGCTGCCACCACCGAGCTTGGGAAGGAGGATGATCGGGAGCTTGTCCCAAGTGACGGTGGCAGCGAGGGAACATCCTGTTGCCTCTCTATGACTTTTGCTGCTGCTGGCCTCCTTCTTTGGGTAGCTCGTAGCAGCTGGTGGAGAGCAGGCAAGAAGGAGGAGCTTCCACCACCAAGGCCCAGCCCTGTGTGACGCGATGGCTCTGAGGGGCAGGCAGAGGGCAGGGCCGCCCAGGGCAGGAAGAAAGTAGGAGTAGAGCAGAGCTCAAGGAGTCTTGAATTTTTTAAATAAAAAAACACTTTATGCATTTCTCCACCTGTGCATTTGTAACTGAGTGCAAATATTGCAAATTGCTATAAGCCCCCAAAAACTACTAAGCAAGCAAAATCTGGGTGAGTGATGTGGCCCCGGAACTTCTCACTGTTTGGAAAAGCGGGGCAAGTGAAGTAGTAGAAATGTTTAATAGCAACTAGAGAAGGACAGATCAGCCTATTTCTTCTCAAAATTTGGAGAAGAACTGAAGACACTTGATAATTGTGATCTGATCAACATATAAGTTTGGGAGAGAGAAATTAAGTTGGTGCACTTTAAAATGCAAATAATAATAATAATAATGGTGATGATAATTTATTCATATGCTGCCCGTCTGACTGGGTTGCCCCAGCCACTCTGGGCGGCTTCCAACAAATTATAAAGCCACAGTAAAACGTCAGACAGTATAATAGTAATAATAATAATAATTTATCCTCCATCCCTAAAATCAATGCTACAATTTTATAATACATTATCAACGCCAAGCATCACTTCTCCCTCTAGTGATGGTCCAGGGTAGGGCAAGCTATATAACAGTTGCTGGTAGCTTCTATACACAATGCTTCATAGCGCAGGGGTCAGCCACCTTTTTCAGTCATGGGCTGGTCCACCATCCCTCAGACCATGTGGTGGGCCAGACTATATTTTGGGGGGAAAATATGAACGAATTCCTATGCCCCACAAATAACCCAGAGAGGCATTTTAAATAAAAGCACACATTGGATGATTCCTGGTGCTAGAATTGTGAGGAAGAATTCCCCCCCCCCTGTCTACTTTCTCCACACCTTGAATCGTTTTATACATCTCTGTCATGTTTCCCTCGCTTGCTCTCTTTTTGTCTGAACTAAAGAGCCCTGGATGCTGTAAGCTTTCCTCATGGAAGGAATGTGATCATTTTGGCAGCCCTCTTCTGCTTTGGTCTCCTGGTTATTTGTGCCAACAGGAGAGTGATGTTAACATGGAACAGCACATGGAAGAGAGCTGTGTTGTTGTTGTTTTTTTAAAAAAGCAAATGCCTCCCATCTGACCTCTGTTTACATTCTCGTATCAGATCAATTTAAGCTTCGTGCACTCAAAAAATAAATAAAAATGCCTTCTGCATGGACAGATTATGAGATGCTCTAAAGGACCAGTCATCCAAGCATCTTTCAGGGCCAGGCAGACAAGTGTGCCCTGTGGCCAAAGGAATCCTTGTCTTCCAAGAAACCCTTTGTCAACAGCCACTAACTTTGAGGCAGTGTGAACACTCCTGTTTACTCTGCACCCAGCAGTTTGGAAAGTGGTGTACACATGATGACATTAGCCACAACCCATATTTGTGCTGCCATTTCTGATGAAATGCTGTGCTTTGAGGTCTTTCCCTCCAAACCAACTTTGATCGGAATGGAGAAAAAGAACAGCCTAGCTGCATTTTAAGCTGGTATTGTGCACATACGCAGCCAAAGAAAGACTAAGTCTGTACTAGGACTCATTCAGTCCCAGGACTTGTTTCCAGTGCCCATTACAGTGTTACACCACTGTGCATAATATCCATCTTTATGGATTAATATCCCTCCCTATGACTCACCAAGTCGTGGATGGAAACCAGGCGGCCCCTCAGATTTTGCTGGACTAGAGTTCCCACCATCCCTGACTGTGGGCTGTGCTAGCTGCGGTTGATGGGAGTTGGAGCCAAACAACATTAAGGTGGAGCTGCTGTGTCTGGTTGTTTCTTGTTGCTATCCCTACAGTCCGTAAAGCCATGCTTTAGTAAAGCTGTATTAAACCAGGGGTACTAAAGCGCACATACAAAATGCCCCCCAAATTCACTGCCTGTGAATAGGGTGAAATTGCATGGATGGACACACTGGGTGAATTGCATGGATGGACACACACCATATATTTAAAGCACATTTTGGGCACATTCCCACCACTGCAAAGAATCCTGGGAACTGCTGCTGACCCCTCACAGCAATTCCTACCACCCTTGATGAACTATAGATCCCAGGATGCTTTACGGCAGGGGAATGTGCTTTGAATGTACGGTGTATACTCAGCCTCAGTTTCCAGCTGCTTCCTCCCATACTTCTTGTGATTGGGAGCGGGGATGACTCACCTGCTCTGGGAGGGGGTGATGCTGCGGAGTGTGGCTTTCTCTGGTTCTTTGGCTTTCTGGACTTTCTGGACTTTCACCTGTGGCCGCTCCTGGTCAGGGCTCCATGCCTGAATGGCAGGGGATGAGGGGAGGGAAGAGAAAAGTGTTAGGAAGCTTCATTTGCTGAGAGCTGAACTCAAGTGGTAGAGACCATTAGCTAAGCTGTACAAAAACCTGCAGAAAGATGGGGGGGGGGGACATTTTGCTGGACCAAAGGCAGTGTTTGCATTGCTCACCATGTGAAACTAATGCTCAGAAGGTCACATGATGTGTGTTATAAAAAAAGCTCGTAGTTAACCTTGAAACAGAGGTGAATCATAGAACTCATATTTTCTTTTTAAAGCTAGATTCTGAGGTAAGGACTTACAATCTGAGCCTTAAATCTAAGTCCTGTTTTTAATTCTTCCTCAGTTTCCCGCTTCCCCCCTAATCCCAGTGTGGACATTGCTTTATGGTACAGACCCTGTAGTCATAAGAAGAATGGGATGTTAAATATAAACAATCACATAGCCCACCTTCCCCTCCCAACTCAAAGAGTTTTGTTAATCTGTCAAAAGAGGGACAAAACCTGAAGCGAAATACAGGTTGGTGGTTGCTGCTAATAAGTCTGAGATGCCTCCCTGGCCACTGGCTGAATTGTTGCAATGTCATGTTGAATGTTCAAAGACATTCTAACTGCTCACAAGTAAACTGTCAGCCCAAGGGGCCTGAGGACAAAAAAGAGCTTTTTGTTCTGTGCGGAAAGGAGCACCCAGAGAACTGAAGAAGGCTAAATTTAGAATCAGGCAAGAAGCAGAACAAGTTTTTCTAGAGACTGTTATGGGCTTGAACTTGCATCAGATATAACCTGGGGCAGTTTCTCCCTGTGCCTAAATGCTGCCTAGAGATGGAAGTGCCTCTGAGAATATGCAGAGCACCCTTATCTCACCATTAAGGAAGGGAGAGGTCCCCACCTCGAACTGTGGCCAGTTCATAGGCATCCCCGGTCCGTGTCGATTACGCCACCATTTCAGGTCTTCCTGGTCATTTATGTCCTCAATGGCTTGGTGCAAATCAGTATAAACAGCTTGGATGCTAAAGGAAAGGAGGGAAATCATCAGGAAGGGGTGTCAGGTGGCATACAACTCTCCCCCCAAAACACACACACACAACATCCAATCTACACCGCTTTCTTCACTCTGCCTTCCCACTTAGTGTGATGCATGGCACTGGGAGAAGTCTTCTGATTTGGGGAACACAATCCACCATAAGCTCTAGTCTGAAATGCAAGATTTCCTTGGAAATGAGCACTCTGAATTGGAAATATACCTCTGGATACCACTCAAGCACACAGAGGAAGCTCTGAGACTCCCTCTAATGGCCAAAGGTGCCTCTGCAATCTCTGACCCCTCCCCAACCGGGAAAAGCTGCTTCTGGTAGTATTAGGAGCATGAACATTTTAAAAGCTCTGCTGCATCAGGCCACGGGTCCACGAAGCCCAGAATCTTGTTTCAATGGATCCCATCAGAAATGACTCTCAGGTGACCGTTCTGTGTGCTGCTTTGAAAAGTGTCACTTAGGCCTCAGTTAACCCTCCCCCAGGCATGCCAGCTCTAGGGGGCTAAAGGCACCTCGGCCCCCTCAACATTTGTTTTAAGGGGGCCAGAGGGCCCTGATCTTGAGGTGGCCCTTCATGCAATGCACAACACGCATTGTAGGTCCGGAAGTTGGCTCCTCCCGAGTGCTCAGCCTCCATTGCCACACATGTGCTGCACGCTGGGCCTCAACCTTGGGGGCAACCTGGTGCCTCTGCTCTCTCCCACACCTGGGGTCAGCAGTGACATCGAGGCGTCGATGTAGGGCGAGGAAGGCCCCCTTGAGGAAGGCGATGCGTCTCTGCTCCTGCGCCTGCCCCTGCTCAAAAACGGACTCCATTTCCTCCATGTAGCGTGGGCTGCAGCGATCGAGCTCTTGCAGGGCCTTCTCATAGCGCTCGCGCACCTGTTGTAAGGGGTCAAGGGTCAAAAAGAGGCATGTGCCTAACAGTCCTCCCCCCCCCCCGCCGCTTCCAAGAAGCATGGAGGCAGAAAATACATGCTAAAGGCCTGTCCTTCAAAGACAAATGCCCATCTAATGCAACATTGCTTCTCAGAGAAGCCGTATAGGATGCTGGGTGTAACACACTCCCCACTTGGGCATACCAGCGATCAGAATCCCACACTGGCTCCAACAGTGAAAGTAGAGCATAGCTTTTGTGGTTAGTAGTATACAGATATAGATAATCACCATGCTCAAGGAAAACAGGCAAAAAGGTGGTGGACTTTCATCAGAGCTAATGGAGGGGCCTGGCAGCCCCATCTCTCCCTCTGATATAGCCTAGTGGACTGGCTCTTCGCATCCCTTCCCAAATAATCCCTCTGTGGCTGATGGCAGTCCTGTGCTAGGTGACACATTTTTCAAAGGCACTACTCATGTCAATAAAAAGCATCATCTAAGAAAAACACAACACAAAGCATCACATTCCTGTGGGTTCACTGCCTTCTATGTGCTTTCCTTTTTTCTTTTTGAAAAATGCACGTACACAGTAGTATCATAAGGAAATAAGGTTGCCAACTTATTCCTTTTTTTACCAGCTTCTGTGTGTCTTGCAGCAGCTTGTTCTGCAGATATTAGCATGTGATCATGATCATCTCCATACACTGAAAAACTTTCACCTAATGGTTTGTGCAGAGTTATGGTTTCTTCTATCAAAGGCACAAGAACAGGGTAGGCTGATTATTATTTTTTCTGGTCAAATGGCAATCCTATGAGATAATAAGATGGCTAGACCCAGGGAAACAGGAGCTGCTAGGACTAACAGGTAGATACAACACTGGGGGCGGGGGGGGGGCAGGCAATGCAGCAACCATGGGGGCCAGTATGCCAGCCAGCACCTCTTATGGCACCCACAAACAGGTCTCAGGAAATAGCCCCTCAAAAATTCACAATGCATGACAGAATGTTTGCTCTTCCTGCTCAGTTCCTGTTTGCACTGACCAATCCTACGTTGAACACATAAAGATGCCCCCATTTCATTAGATGTCAGGACTGGACACTCACCATCCTTTCTGTTCTGAATAGAGGAGAGGGGCAAAGAGAAGGCAGGCCTGTATCATTATGTGGTCCCGTTTCTCTTTCTGTTCTTTTAGATATGGCAGCCATTTTGTCCTATGCCACGGCAGCCATTTTGTGACTGATGCCCACAAACACTCCAAACGTCAGAAAGACTAAGGACTCTGCTTATAACCAAGCCCCAGGCAACGTATCAGCAAGTGTGTCTAGTGTGCCTGGCAGTTCCACTGACCCATATTTATTAGCCTTTGGGCCCATAAAGAAAGTAGGGAAGAATCCCACCTTGTTGGCTTCTTGGCTGCAACGCTGATGTTCCTCCCTCAAGGCCCGCTGTCGTTCTTGGGGCAGCTCAGAACCCGGTGCGGCCTTGACTGCATTTTCCCGTAGGGCTGCAATGTGTTCTTTGCGACAGGCCTTGTGGTATAAAGACTTGGTCTTCTCGACCTGGATGGGCCAGTCAAGGGTAGGCAGGAAAGAGGGAAGGAAAATAATAGTGAGTGGACTGTCAAAGTGTGTCGAGATATACCAGCCTTCACTCATCTCTGCCTTTTGGTCACCCTCCTCCTACTCACCAACTTCAGCTTCCGCCTCTGATTCTGGACTTCTCTCTGCCACAGACTCTCCCAGCTCACTAAGTCCTGTTGCCTCTTCAGCTTCCAGCACCTCCTCTTCCCCCTCAGAGCACTCATCATCATCTCACCACCACTCCCTGGGCTCTGAGCCTTCTTCTCTCGGTGGTTCCCCAACTGGTTCCTCCCACCGTTCCTCTGCGCCCAACCAGTCCATGACATCCAGGGGGCCAAGTCTCCCCTACCTTCTTGAGCTTCTTGGTCCAGGGTTTCTGTGCCCGCTGGAAGCCGCTTTCCAGCTCACAGGCCTCCTTGAAGCCCCCAAAAAGCTTGCGGTGATAGGAGTCGTGTTGCCAACCCCGGATGCGCCCGGCATCCTCAGAGACCAGAGCCCTTTGCATATCCATGTGCAAGCGGCTCAGTCGCTCTGAAGCCCCCAGGAAGGCTTGCCAGGCCCGGAGCAAGGAGCCATACACTGGACCTGCAGGGAGGGAGAGGTGATGCCCAGATTTCATAGTTTGCCCCTGAGGATAGCTAGCCCACAAAACCAGCAGATCCCCATCAATCCTGAGCATCTAAAAATCATGCAACTGTCCTGTTTCTTTTGGGAGTGCAAGTAGAACCATAGAACTGTAGAACTGGAAGGGATTCTGAGGGTCATCTGGTGCAGGAACCTCAACTAAAAATTTGGTATGGTTTGCATTAATTCTTGTTTCCCAAAACAATACACAAAGAAAAACACAGCTGTCCTTTGAAAGTTGCACTGCTTTGAATTTTGCAACACGGTTCTCCTCTTAAATAATGTGTGATGCCTAACAACTCACTTGCATCCACAAGGGGGCGCCACTTGCGAGTCCACTCCTCCATCTGCAAGGCATAGCTGCGCTCAATCTTTGCCCGATCCTGGAAACAGGCCACAATCTGGTCGCAGACGCGATAGCCATCATCCAAGCGCTTGACTGTGCTGTGATAGTGATGGGGCTGCAGGAGAGCAGAAGGGAGAGAGACTGATAGGGAGGGAGCAATCACAGCATGAACAGGGTATGGTGCATCCTCAAACCTACACATTTATCAGAGTCACAAGGACTTCTGTACCTAAGGACTTGGGGAAGGGCCATGATTCAGTGTCAAGAGCATCCACTTTCCATGCCAAAAATCCCATGTTCAATCCCAGCAGCGTGTAGGACTGGGAAAAGCTCTTGCCTGAACTCCTAAAGAACTGCTGTCAGTCAATGTATCAGTGTAGACAATACTGAATTGCTGTTGTTTATTAAATTTGTATACTGCCCTATAACTGTAGATCTCAGGGCAGTTCGCAACATAAAATTACAATCTAAAAAACAAAAAATACATACTAACATAAAAACAAAGACAACCCAATAATCCCCAGATGGACCAAAGGCTTGGCACTGTATAAGGCAGCTTCTCACTTTCCTAATTTAGCTAACCAAACCTTATCTCTTTTCCTTAAAAAAAAGTGAGCCTTAATTCTGCTCTAGACCACTAGACTAGGAACAGAGACAGTGGCCAACCCAGTCTAAGGTAGAGCTGGTTTCAGGTAACAGAAAATCCTTGGGCCAGGCAAATATATATAAATGAAACCAATGACTGAACACCCATACAATCTTGACTCCGTTGACTTAGTCCAAATGAACGTCTTTGAGAAATCTGCCTCCATCATGCCCATGAGATCTCCTTCCTCTCCCAACTATGTGACCCTGTCCCTGTTTTCATCCACTCACCATCCAGAAGCTGCTAGTTGTAGGCTCATCTGCAGCCACCTCACTGTATATCACAGACATGGTGTCACCTGTAGAGGAAAAAGGTGTCATAGGTCAAGGTGCACAGCCAAAGGCATCAAATAAATAACATTGTATGGATGAAACCCCACTTCCTGGCTTCTGTCACTTTGTCACATTTCAGTGTGACCAAGAACAACAATCAGGATGGGACATGCTCAGTTCTCAGTATCCGTCAGGGAATTTTATGGAACAGGCTGCAGCTAAGACATAGGCTGTGTACAATACTGTACATACCATACATTTAAAGCACTTTCCCCAAGAATCCTGGGAACTGTAATTGCTTAAGGGTGCTGAGACCTGTAGCACTGTGAGGGGTAAACTACAGTTCCCAGGATTCTTGGGGTGGGTGTGTTTTAAATGTATGGTGCATATGCAGCCATAGTTGGGGGACATCCTTAGACCGTGGATCCCACTGACTGAAATATGATCCTTTCCACTGGCGATTCTGAGGACTGAAGCACTGAGGCAGCTGGGAAATATTAGACCCTGGACTTAATACCCTGCTTTAGACAGCCATCTGCATTACTTCATTTGCAAAGCACTCAGTTAACACCACCATCCCATGCTTTATAACTGTTTATGTATTACTGATACGCTGGGGCAAGAAGCAGTTTGCTCACCTTGGTTTTTTTTACTCTGTGCATGTGCAGTTTCACATTTTAAATCACAGCAGCATCATAACTACAGGAATAAAATGGAGTTTGCATCTGCTGCCCTGAGGCTAGGTTGGGAATTTATGAACTGCACCCTGCTTCCTTCACTTCATTCAGGTATAAAGCAAGGTGGAAGGACCAGCAATAAGGAAAACTATTGCGAATGGAACATAATCCTTTCCCTGAGGAGGACAGCTACACCCATTTTTGCCAAGGGCAGGTGTGGTTAACCTGTGACCCCACAATGTTTTTGGACTCCCAACTTCCATCAACTCCAGCCAACGTGGCCAATGATCAGGGATGATGGGAGTTGTAGTCCCAGAAACATGTGCTGAGGCCCCAGGTTCCCCACTCTTAACCTCGGGCAATGATACACCTTAGGACTTGTAGCCAGGGTGTGGCCAGTGGGGTGCAGTACCTCACTTGAAGAGGGTTCTGTGAATCATATTTATGGGTCTGGACAATTTTTATTCCAAGAGAAGTCAGTTTTTATTCACCCTATTGCTTCAAGCTGTGCAGTATTAGCATCTGTAATAGAAAAGCATAGCATAAGCGCCACGTGCAGCAGGTCCCAGGTTCAATCTCCAGGTAAAAGGAACAGGTGGCAGGAAAAGGCCACTATCTGTGATCCTGGGCAGCCAGTGGCCTGACTCAGTATAAGGCAGCTTCATGTGATGTGTTAAAAAACACAATTAAGTCAGCAGCAGATGGTGCCGCCATCTCCACCCTGCCAGTGGTAATAGTCCAAATTCCACCCACATGACCTGCCCACCTATGATTCCCTGTCCTGACTCAGGATGTGTTATTCCAGAAGATCACAACCATCATTTCCAAGCTTTTGCCATTGGGGGGTGGAGATTCCCTTTAGCTATTATGACTGTGCTCATGGCAGGGGATATGGGATCCCTTAAGGAAATTACTATTAAGGAAAGCACAGCGTTCATCATAAAGGCTTTGGGACGTAAACATTACCCTCCCCCTTCTTTTTTTGCAGCTTAGCTGATGCTAAGAATTTGACAATGTTAAGAAGCAGGCAGACTCTACAGCTTGGCATGGGGATTGTAGAAGTTCACGTTGCTTAGGAAGGAATTACTGATTGATTTTCCATTCATGTCTTTGAGGCCCCTTCCAAGAAATGTGGCAGCCCCACCTAGCGGGGAAGGGTGGCTAAAGCCTTGGCTTAAATAAGCACGGCTGATTTGGTTTCTTCCAAAACTATACTAGTTCTAATCCAAGCAATGAAAATCACATACATGGCCACAACAAAAAACAACAACTCCTCAGTGTTCTGTAACCCCTTTTCAGCATCATCCCTCTGCAATAATTTGCCCGTTAAATATATTAGCATCCTAATCCCAGTATTTGTGTATAGGCATAGCAGAGCACCTCCAGTTTCTGCCTTTCTGAGCAGTGTTGAGTTGCTGAATTAGCATGTATCAAATAGGAAATTAACAATGCAGTGAGCTTAAGTCATGGTCAGCACACAGCCCTCTTCCCACTTTGTTGCTCACAGGGTAGATGAGCCTACAGCAAAGCACAGGACTGTCGGCTGACCTCCATCTTTAGGTTGTGCACACACAATATGTTATTCAAGAATCACAATATTTTATTCTAGAATCAGTGGGAAACAAGTACCTGTTCTTTTCTACACAGTAAATGCACAGTCAAGATCTATTGTGGGGTTTTTTGCTTTGGTCCTGAAAAGTAGCACTTCTTGAGGAACCGGCTTCATTCTAAAAACAAACGCTCACTGCAGCTTGATTCTGCATTGCCCTGCAGTGTGTCCATATGAAAACAGATGTAAGTGGTCCTGGCAATGAGACCCAATGATGTTGTGGGTGGAATTATACAGAGATTGCATCCACCACATCCTTTGCCATTCGCCCGGGGGAAGTGCAGGGAGGAAAAGGCATGGGTAACCTAATCAAGAAAAGGAATTTCAAATGTGGGTCAAGCAAGCAGACTCACCCTTGTAGACAACAAGTTCTAGAATCAATCTAGACTGAAAGCAGCATGTTGAGGATGAGCATGCATGATTCAAGATAGTTTTATGGGGTTTTTTAAAGACGTTTTCTTGCTTCAGATGGGTTACTGTGTATGCAGCCTTAATGGGCAAATCTGCACTTATACATACATAAATATGCGCTTATACATATAGAGCATGTTCAAATCTGATGCAAATTTGTGTAATTAGCCTGTGCCAAGTCTTTTAAGTGCCATCTATTCCGGGGCGGGGCGGGGAGGAGGAAACAGACCTTCTTGACTTATTGGTAGAGGGGAGGAAGCTGTTTGCTCAGAAAGCTCCTTTGGGCTCTCTTGATCTGTTTGAACAGAGTGGCAGTGTGCACAGGCGCCTGACTCAAATTTGCATCACATTTGCACATGCTAATGTAGAAGGGCAGATTCGCTGGTGGGTGGCCAACGGCCTTGTGCTTTGCTGTGTGTACAGCTGCCCGGTAAGCAACAAAGTGGGAAGGGGCAGCAGATCTATGGATTGAGTGCGAGGGGAGCTCAGCACAAAGAGCCCCTAACTGCACCCTTTTGGACAATTTAAAGGGAAAACCAAGGGCCTTCATTTTCTCTCTGTAAAATGAGAGGCAAAATGCTAGCTGAGGAGTAGCAGCTAACCTTGCTTCTACAATTCCCATTTCCCTATTGTTCCCAAAGGACACTGTTGGGTTTTGTGTGTGTGGCTTTGCTTGGCTGCCTGTTGTGTGTCCCTCCCTCTACACACACACACACACACACACACACAGTTCCCAAATAGCCTGCCAAGGGATTTTGGAATGCATCCCTTGAAGAATAAGGGGGGAAGGACTGATTCGCTGACGGCACTTTTGTCTTTAACTGCAAATGGAAAAGCAATTTCAAAGGAGGGGGGTGTAGGATGGAGAGGCTGCAGATGGTTGAGGGGGGAACGGACAGACATGTGTTTGCAGTTAGCTGGGACCGCAGGCAGGAGAATAAATGGCACATTGCAGAGGAAGGCAGCCCGGGCGCCACATTGTTTGAGGCATAGATTTGTAAGGGAGAGGCGGCCTCAGAGGAGCAAATCCATGAGGTGCTATGTTTAGAGAACTGCACCCTCCCCCCAAAAGTTTGAAAGTGATCTTGCCTGCCCTCCAATCACAAACATTGGCTTTTAATATTGAGGCTTATCACAAATACTAATCAGGGGTGCAAGACCTGGCAAAACTTAGGAGCTGCTGAGATTTTCTAGGAGACAGATGGGAGTACTGAAACCTGCTCTCTGACCCAAGGCGCTATCTCATTTTTTGACACTAGACACAACTAGGTGTGTCACACAATACCAGAGGGCAGATCTGAAGCAATGTTCTGCTAATTTTTTTGTGCCCTCCACTGCTGTCTTTAGCTGCTTTGAAGAAGAAGAAAACGAGTACTTTGCTGAAACAGCTCTCTAAAACACACATGGGAACTTAAGCTCATGGCAAGCATCACCCTGCCTAGAAACCAAGCAGGTACCTGTCACATGGGACATCAGCTGACCTCTCTATGGGGCTCTGGACAGGGAACTTGCTGGACTTCTGGCCCTCTACTCTTGGCTCACTTGGGCTCCTTGGCCGTGGTGGGGCAGGCCTCTGAGGGTGCACAAGTGGGATAGGTTATGAGGCCATCAGTCGACAGCAAGGGAGGCCCAGTGATGAGGGAAGGATGAGGAGTCCAACTCAGATGCTGCCCAGCAGGGTTGGGCTAACAGTAGCAGGGTGGGTTGGCGGGTGGTTTGTTCACATGAGTTGTTGGGAGAAGGGGTGGGCCAAAAGAGCTGGTAGGCCTATTCAAGAACCAAGCCATAGGTCTGCGCTATGCTCTTCTTGACTTGTTCAGTTGTACCTTGGGTTCAAACTGGGGACCCAGTGCTTGTAAAGTGTGAGTTGCTCCACCCAGCTAAAGCTCCTCTTGCAGCCCTCCTAGTATCTATGATCCTGAGGTTGAAGTGTCTGATTCCTGTGCTGCTGTAGCTGAGTGGTTTAAAGAACTGTTCTGTGGCAACTCCGGCATTGGTTTCAGCCAGAAGGCTCTTTTGCCCCCAATGTGACTTTAAAAAAAGAGGTAGGCAAAAGTGGAGAGAGGCTATCATAGGCTGCCCCCTTCCCTCTCAGTCCAAGTGCAGCTGAACCTCTTGTCTCCTGCTTCCCAGTCCCCTCCACTGTGCATAAGGGCGTAAGAGCCCTGCTGGATTGGACCACGGGCAGATCTCACTCCCACAAGCAGGCCAGGAGCGCAGCAGCACTCTCCTGTTGTTGTTCTCCAGCAACTGGCATGCATTCAGAGATGCACTGTATATTCATTCAGAGGCACATGCTCTGCCTCCACAGTCATAGGCAGTAATGCTTCTGAATCTCAGTTGCTGGAAACCACAGGAGGAGGGGAGAGGGCTCTTGTGGTCGGGTCCTGTTTGATGTTTTCCCACAGGCATCTGGGTGGCCACTGTGAGAACAGGATGCTGGACTAGATGGGCCAGTTGCCGGATCCCACAGGCTCTAATGTTCTTATGGCCATTATGTCTAGTAGCCATTAATAGTCTTATCCTCCATGAGCTTCTCTAATTGCTTTAAAGCCAAAGGTGGTCATCACCAAATCTTGTAATAACAAATCCCTCCGTCCAGCTTTGCATTGTGTGTGAAGAAATCCTTCATTTTGTCTCTCTTGAATCTCCCACCATTCAGCCATGGGATGATCCTGCATTATAGTATTACAAAAGAAAAACTTATACGCAATTTTATAACTCAGTAACATCTACCATGCTCCTCTTTACTTGCCTATTTTGTAAACTAAAGAAGAGCAAACGTTGTCACCCCTCCTCACAGGGGAGTTTTGCTGGCCTCTTTGTGACGCTTTCTAAATTGCTCAATATTCTTTTCAATGGGCAGCAATCAGAACTGTATGCAGTGGGCACTTACGGACAGCTGCAATTTTCAAGTGGGATTTCAATCACATACTGGCAAATTCAGATTGCGTAATTATAGTTGACTGGTGGGAAACCTTGTGCAAGAAACCTGCTTCCCCGGCCCCACACAAAGGGTGGGATGGCACTTGCTTCAACACAACGTTGTCTTAGCCTCCCTGCAAACAAATCTGAGTGAATTCTCAACAAACAGGTTGTTGTGGAAGCACCCAGTATTTAAAGTGTGGCTGTTCTATAGACTTGTATAGAGGCATTACAATATAGGCAGTAATCAATCCTTTTTTAATTATTCCCCAGCATGGAAGATACCTTTTTCACAGCTGCCTACTGCACCTTGGTACAAGCTGTTTCCAGATTATCTATTTACTGGACATTCATCCTAACTTTGGCTATTTATTGAACATTCATTCTGATTGGTTTGGAGGGAGCTGGTGTCAAGCAACTGTGCCCCCCCCCATTCTCAATAAATTTTCTCATCACTTTCCATATTGCAAAAAAGTCTGTTGTTCTTGGGAAGCAGGTTTGTTGCATGAGGCCCCCAACTAAGTTGTTGTTGTAGTTGTTGTTACACAACCTGAATTTGTCAGTTTGGGACTAACTCGTACTGGAAAAAAAACAGTAACAATCTGGAAGCACCCAACATTTTTTCATTGAATTATTCTCTACGACCCCAAGAAACTTGTCCTGATCCATGACTTCCAACTCTGATCCCAGCAGTGTATATGTGGATTCCCAGCCCGCAGCCCAGTGCACGTGACTTTACACTTACTGAACTGCACATGCCACTGAATTTCCCATTCATCCATTTTAGAGACATCCTTTCTGTTTTTACCACCCTAAATGATTGAGTGTTGTCAGCAGGTGCAGTCTTCCCCCATCAATGCATTTCCATGCCAAGAAAGTCTGCATCTGTTGAACTGCTACCATGCTGCAATGCAGCTGTTCAAGGTGCAGGGTGGAATTGGCATATTTGTAAGTACTAGACACTACTGGATATTCTCCATTTTAAGCACAACAGCTCTGAAGAATCCTTTATCTTCAGAGTTTTGTCTTGCTGAACCTATTCCTACCTCAGGCCCCCTTATCAAGCTGGTGGGAGGGCAAGTGGGGGGGGGATACACTTCCTCTGTCCTCCCTTCCCCATGGCCTCTAATACACTAAACTTTTCTTCCCCTCCCAGCACTGGGATCCAGCTCTGCGATTTCATTTCATCTTGGCTCCAGCTGGTTTTTCCACATGCCGAAAGAAAGCCCAGGAAAAATATAGAGGAGGATAGGAGGAAGGCCCAGCTGGAGTTGGCGGGAGCAGGCCTGAGGAGGACGGCTTGGGGTATGTTGTAAGGAAACAGGCCCTCCTCCGCTGGCTTCACCGGCTTGTGTTTCCATCCAAGAAAGAGAAGAATGGGAAAGAAAGACGAAAAATGGGCAAAACTGCCAGATTGTGGCTGTCTCGTTCCTTCCCCACAGGAGGGTTGGGGTGGGCGGGCAGTCTGCAGGGGCCGCCATATCAGTCCAGGCCAGGTTTCCTAAATCAGTGTCCACCCACCCATTTTCCCCCCGATTGTTCCGAACGCCTGAATGATCAAATTGGGGGATAGCTGGCATCCCAACAGGGACGACCGAACGGTCCAGGATGCTTTTCATGTGCCTGATCCAGTCCAGCTCAAGTTAGTCACGGCTAACTCGTTCCATTGGTTTTGATGGGCCCGAGTCACATAACTAATGTTCAGTTGTTCCCCTTGCAAACCCCCTGCCAAAAAAAATAACAGCTTTCCAAATAGCTGCCTTCCAGGCACCTGCTACATCTCAAAAGTTCTCCACAGCCACTGTACCCACCCCCCAAAAAACAAGCATCCAGCTCCTCCAATGTTATAATCTCTGTGTTGTGAACCGCCCTGTGATCTTTGGATAAAGGGCAGTATACAGATTTAATAAATAGTTAGTAAGTAAACAAATAAATAAATAAGCCCCCACTAAACCAAACTGCATAGAACTATTAAACAGTGACCAACACTCCACAGATTTGAGTTTCTCCAAACCACCACGAACATTTTTTAGCTGTCCTCTTGAAAACTACACATTTTGTGCAAAGAAGTCCCAGACACCTTTTTAGTTCTTTCTTTCTTTCTTTTTGGTACCTTACATTGTCCTTGAGAAACCCAGAGATTATCTCTCGTTGCGCCCTCACTCTTGGCCCCACCAGGACCCCCCTCCACAAATGGAGCCAACTCATTATCTAGGCCTACTTATATCCCCAAATGTCAACTTTCGCAAAAGGACTGAGGTTTATGTGTGTGTTAATGAAATCCACAAGCCTCACCCTGCTACCAGAACTATAGCTCATAGTATCACGAGCGCCAAACCCAACCCGCACAATATCCGCCACAAGCTTCTGTGCTGGGCTATCTCTCGGCCTAACCTACCTCATGGGGTGCTGTGAGGATGAAAAGGGGAGGGGAGAGAACCATGTACCTGAGCTCCCTGGAAGAAAGGGCTGGAGATAAAACGTTCAATAAATACAATGTAATAAATGCTATAATCCTACAGCTGCCCATTGGGTCTGCAGCTGCAGATACTCAGTCTTTATATCCTCTTTAAATGAGGTCTACTGTCCCCGTCCCCCGCACCCCCAAAAATCCCAGTTGGTTCTCTCCTGCAAAACAGGCCTGTTTTTGACAGACTGGGAACAATTCCTAGGGAGCTGATTGCATACGTATCTTAGGGATGTATATGAATTCTCATGGGACCCTCACCTACAGCATTCCCATAACGCCATTTCTCTCTAGAACACCCGCTGCCTTTCCTTGCAGTTCTGCTCACCCTATGGCACCCGCCAACTTAATTTTTATGTCCCCTCCCCTCTTCATTTTTCCTCCCCAAACACCCACGGAGCAATCCTGCTTCCTATTGGGAATAAAGGGAACTTACCCTGGGGAGGGGCCCCCATCCTGCCTCTCTCCCTGTCCACTCTCTCTGTCCCAAAGCAACAGATGGTGTCCAGGCAGCTCGGCAGCGAGTGGGATGGTGGAGGGGAGAGGAGAGTAAATTGGGGAGTGTGCCAGGGGAGGACTTAGCTGTGCCACTCTCCCCTCTGTTGCTGTCTCTCTCACATTCCCTTGCTTACTAGTTCTCCATCCGTGCCTGCCACACTCACTAATTCATAGCACCTCCCTCTAGCTAGCACTCTCCATCTCAGCCACCTCATCTTACTGTTTATTCATCCATCTCCAAACACTCTTATTCCCTACTAATATCTAACCTAATCTCCATTCTTCTTCCTTCCTTTTGATCTCTCCATCCTCCCATGCCCAAAGACATATTTTCTTATTTCATTATCATCCCTGTGCCTCAGTTCTGCGTGCGCTTACTCAGAAGTAAGTGCAACCGAGTTCAGTGGGAATGTACCACCAAACAAGTACAAACAAAATACCCTTGTGGTGCCTTACAGACTAACCAATTTAATTGTGGCTTATGCCGCAATAATAAATCTGTCAGTCTTCAAAGAGGCTTTGCCACGAGGCTCTTTTTTGTTTCAGCTGCAGCAGTGCTCACATAGCTACCGCTCTGGGATTTGTCTCAAAAAAGTATGCATGATCCAGCAAAGACACACGTCCACAATTGCTCCAGATAAACTAGCGTGTGCCATGTTCTCCCAGCTTGTGAAAATATGATTTAAATCATAAACAATTGTATAATGCCTATTAATTCTTCATCCTAATCCTGCATAAGGTTTGCCATTCATTTCTTTCAAACTCTCAGGGGATCTTCCTAAGTATCAGTTACAGCTGCTGTACTTTTCAAAACCAAATTTATTCTTTTCCCCATAGTATATTATGGCTGCACAGACAAATGGTTGTGCTCATGGTAAATTTGAGGTCCAAGCAAGCTTGCCTTCTTTACCTCATTAATCCTAACAAAAAAATGCCCTGAGGCTAATTTGTGACTATTCCTCTTTTTCCCAATGACAAAAACAGACACTGAGAACTAGTGCCTTGGTGACAAGGAAGGATTTGAACCCAGTGCACTATCTAGCAGCCTGCATCGATTCTCTCCACATAGCGCACATATCATTTTACGCTCATTCACTCCTTCCAGATTCCCCTCAGCCTTTCTCCCACTTTCTTCTCTCCATCAAGTGAATTCCCCGTTTTCCCATTTCACACTCAGTTCTTTCTTTCTCTTGCACCCATCCCACCTCGGAGGCTGCTCCCTTGCCATTCGCACACACCAGTTTGATTAACTCACCCTTTCCCCCTTTCTCCTTCTCTCCTGCTTTTTCTTTCATGCCGCCGCCTCCAGTCCGCAAGAACACAGATCTGGAAAGGGGGTCGTTGCTGGTGGAAGATGGATTTAGGCCTGGAAAAATTCCTGGCTGGGGAATGTCAAACTTCAGAGGGGAAGAGGGGGAGAACTTCTGAGGCACATGTTCGGGTTAACCCTTTGCTGCTAAGCCATCGCTTCTAACTCAAGCGTATCTCACAGTCCCACAGCGTTGGGGGTACTGCCGTAGGTAAGCTCATAGAGCAGTCTTCCCCGCACAGTAGTGTCCCGGGCAGGCAGAAGGTTGTTTCCTACGTGCTGTCCCAGCACATTCCTGGCCACTCCACGCCCCGACAGCTGCCACAGCTGCACCCCTGGGTCTTTTCCAAAACCTAAGGGGAGAGTGGCTTTTCTAATCCAGGAGGACGACATAGCATACATATGGGCAGCAGATTCTAAATGTTTTACTAAGGTGGTGGTTGTGGGGGGATGTTTCTCATCAACAGACCTTTGCCAAAGGATCTCAGAAGATCTTCGTACCTGCTACATTTTCAGGTAGCAAATGAATCAAAAGTTCTATGGCCCCAAATACTGTAAGGCAGGAAAAACCTACAAATTCTACAACTAGGAATGGCAGGGGGATTTGTTTAGGTTTGCTGAATTCGCAAAATGCAAACCATCCTTCAAAATCTGCACTTCTCCAAATTTTGCAATGTAGTTCTCCAGTCATTTGCAAAAAAATGTAAATACCTGGGTAAAGCATGCATATTTCACACATTAGTGAAAATAATGTGCAAAAGGACATTATTCGAAGGGAAACTGCTGTGCAAAAGTGTGTATATTAGAGGAAAATTGCATACAAGCATGTGTATATTAAGATAAACTTGTACTAACATGCTGATGAACTTTCCATAGGACTTTTCACCCAGAAAAGAATCACAGAGAGTTGTGGAAATGTAGAGAACTGAATTTAAGATTGGAAGAATGAGAAACTGAGAGAAACCAAAATGGGCATGTTCACCCATCCCTGCCTACAATCCAAGTCACTGATTGGTGCAACGGGAATAAATTAAGGCAGTACAGTAAGCAAAATTAGCAACAAATATTTTCTTTGCAAACATAATTCTGGTTGTAGTATCTGAAGTGTGTGTGTGTGTGTGTGTGTGTGTGTGTGTGTGTGTGTGTTGGACTTCAGAATGTTTGCTCTGTGTGTGGGGGGGGGTACACTCAGGGCTTTTGGGTAGAGGTCCAGTGCCCCACCCAGCAGAACGATTAGCAGACCTGGCTTACCTCATTTTGAAGTAATACTCATCACCAACTTAAGTGGGGGGAAGGGCAGGGGGACGGCATAACACCATGCCAAGTCTGGAATCTAAAATTACCTAACTGCAACTGAAGGAGGAAAATGGAGACATCTGGAACATTAGGACCAGAGGGCAAGAGGTGTATAAAAAAACGGGGGAACAGGAGCAGCCAGTTCCAATGTCTTTGGGTGTTTCATTAACTTACCACAGGCTGTCATTAATATAAAAAACTTACCCTTTCTTTTCTCCACAGTCATAAGGACTAGGCACTTACATGGTGCCTCGCAAGACGAAAATAATCCGTTCTGCGAGTCTCTTCGTCTAGCGGTTTTTTCGTCTTGTGAAGCAACCCTATTAGCGGCTTAGCAGATTAGCGCTATTAGCGGTTTAGCAGCTATTAAAGGCTTAGCGGCTTTGCAGCTAAAAGGCTATTAGCGGCTTAGAAAAAGGGGGGGAGCAAAAAAAAATCGCAAGACTTGCAAGACGTTTTCGTCTTGCGAAGCAAGCCCATAGGGAAATTCGTCTTGCAAAGCGCATTGAAAAACGGAAAACCCTTTCGTCTAGCGGGTTTTTCGTCTTGCGAGGCATTCGTCTTGCGGGGCACCACTGTACTGTTTTTGTACAAATGAAAGCTTAGCTTCCCGAGATTCCAAATGCCGTATAAGGTGTTGTATTCTGTGTGTTGGCAAGATAGCCTCACAGAAGTCTAGCCTCCCTGTGCATTGTTGTCACCTGGCCGCTGTAGATAAAGCAGTGTGACTATCACAAGAACCCACTCCAGCTGTTGGAGGTCACTACAATGAAACAAACAGAAGCAACAGGGTAGCCCCACTCTGTCCTTACGGAGAAAAACTGGGGAAGAGTAGGATGCCATTTTGCCTTCGTTCTGCTTCTTCTCTTAGATGCATCCTATAAATATCGCCCCCCATCCGACTCCCACACCCATCTCTTGGCTCAGCCTCTGAGGGCAGGAATTAACAAACTGTCTATTTCGGGGCCATATCTAGTTTCAGCTGCGATTTTGAGGGCATGAACCACCCAGAGGATGGGCTTGTTCAAAGACTATGAAGAAAATGACTGGAACTTTCTTTTTTTGGATGCTATACCAGGAATTCTCAGGAAGTGGGCAACATTAAAAGGGCCATGAGTTTTCCAGTGACCCAGATATAGCAGAGAGAAGGGAGTCAAAGGGTTGTGACAGGTAAAACACATTTGTTTTACTTCCAGCTAAGATAAAATGGGGTCATACAGACCTCATGGCACTAGACGTTCTGGAACCTGGATATATCTGGTGAAAGGGTCACGTTGTGGTTGTTATCCTCCATGATTTATAGAGAGCAGTATCATTTAAAAAAAAAAAAAAGGAAAGCAGTATCATTTTCTCGTACATAGCTCTAGGATGAGCTGGCAGTCTGCGGTTGGGCACGTTCTACTTGGTACTGTGGTTGGCATTCAAGATGGAAACTAAGAGTTTCTCTCAAGCCACCTGCCAAATGTTTGCAGCCGTGATGGGAAGCCTCCTCCAACACATTGCTAAAGATGTGCAAATTCATACATTCCTCCCTGGAACGAAAGAGAAACCAGCACCATTACACCTCAGTAATTCCTACAAGAAGTGCTAAATGCTAGTAATATTTGGTTATAGTAGAGTTGGCACATGTCCGGACATATCTGGAAAATTGGCAAAAAAATGTCCTGGAAAATCCAGACGTATGGCAGCCCATGTCCTCAGAAATAGCTCAAAAATATATTTAACTTTTTGAAAAATGGCAACCCCAGGTTGTAATCAACACTAGTCCTACTCAGAGTAGACCCAGTGGCGCTAATTAAGATGGTTTAGTTAAGTTTAGGGATGCGGGTGGTGCTGGGGTCTAAACCACTTGCCCACTGGAATCCCCGCGGCGGGGTGAGCTCCCGTTGTTTGGTCCCAGCTCCTGCCAAGCTAGCAGTTCGAAAGCACGTCAAAGTGCAAGTAGATAAATAGGTACTGATCTGGTGGGAAGGTAAACGGCGTTTCTGTGCGCTGCTCTGGTTTCGCCAGAAGCAGCTTAGTCATGCTCGCCACATGACCTGGAAAAACTGTCTGCGGACAAACATCGGTTCCCTCAGCCAGTAAACCGAGATGAGTGCCGCAACCCCGGAGTCGTTCGCGACTGGACTTAACTGTCAGGGGTCCTTTAACTTTTTGAGTTAAGTTTACTCACCTCATTACATCTACTCTGAGTGGAACTTAGGCAGTGCTGGATTTATGTATAGGCTAAGTAGGCTGAAGCCTAGGGCCTCCTGCTTCCCACACAGTGGAGGGATTCCTTCTTGTGATCTGGACACTATGTTCATATTGCACTGGCTTAGTTTTCAGCGTCAAGCCAACTAAGTGAATAGTCATCTCCATATATTGTGCCATCAAATATCACTGTTGTTACTGTAGTTTTAACTAATACAGTTATGTATCATCTTTCCAGTACTGTAATTCCCATCTCACCCCAGGGTGGTTCCATAGATAATAAAGAGAATTTCTATTTGCAAATTGGTGTAAATAAAAGTTCTTTCTGTTGTTGCTTGTCTTGTCATACAGCTGATCCAAATCATACATCCCTCTCCCCTTAGCATGGATGTATGATCCAGGTTGTGCCCAAAACGACTTATTTTGGGGTGCATAGATGTTCAGTTCCCACCCATTTACAATAATGTTGCCTGCATCTTCCAAAATTGCAAATATGGAACCGAAAGAAACCAGGAACCATCTTCACTTCCATTGTAGAAGATTAAGAAGACATCAAAGGTGCAGTCATGGTGAGAGAGAATATGGCATAAATTTACAGGAAATAATGTTATATTCAGGAGGAAGGAGAGGGAGCAAAACCTGAGACAAAAGGGCAAGGGAAGACCCAATTCTGGTACAGTGGTACCTCGCAAGACGAATGCCTCGCAAGACGGAAAACTCGCAAGACGAAAGGGTTTTTGGTTTTTTGAGTTGCTTCGCAAGACGATTTTCCCTATGGGCTTGCTTCGCAAGACGGAAACGTCTTGCAAGTTTGTTTCCTTTTTCTTAAAACCGTTAATACAGTTGCGACTTGACTTTGAGGAGCAACTCATAGCACGTGGTGTGGTAGCCTTTTTTGAGGTTTTTGAAGACTTTGGTGATTTTTGAAGCTTTTCCAAAACTTTTCCGAAACCGTGCTTCGCAAGACGAAAAAAACCGCAAGACGAAAAAACTCGCGGAATGAATTGCCGTATTTTTCGCTCTATAACACGCACCCGACCATAACACACATGTAGTTTTTAGAGGAGGAAAATCCGTAGGCATGCCACCCGTAGGCATTCCCTCCATAACATGCACAGACATTTCCCCTTACTTTTTAGGAGGAAAAAAGTGAGTGTTATGGTGCAAAAAATACGGTAATTTCGTCTTGCGAGGCACCACTGTACTGCGGATGGAGATTTCACCTTGCGTCTTGATTTGAGTCTCAATTCTTCTACAGGCTCCTCGTGTCACCAGGGCTCAATAAATCTGAACATAAGGAGAGCCTGCTGGGTCAGGTTAGTGGTCCATCTAGCCCCGCATCCTGTTCTCAGAGTGGCCAGTGAGATGCGTATGGAAAGCCCACCAGCAAGACCTGAGCCCAAGAGCACTCTTCCCTCCTACCTTTCCAGGAACTGGTATTCAGAATAGCAACAGAAGTGGCTATGGTAGTCAGGACAGGTCTATGCTTTAAGAAAAGTTACAGTCTGAAATTGCACATGTTCAGAGTATCACTTTTTAAAACTCTTTGTCTTTTGCTGTAACATAGCAATGCAAAAGTCTTGCAAAACATGGAATGGTGGCGAAAGAGATCCTAGAATCAGAGTTGGGAGGGATCACAAGGGTCATCTAGTCCAACCCCCTGCAATGCAGGAATCTTTTGTCCAAGGTGTGGCTCAAACCCAGGATCCTGAGATTAAGAGTCTCACACTCTACCGACTGAACTATCCCAAAATTGCATGCTTCGCAATGCATATGGCCATGTAAAAGGGTGGGGGTGTTCACATTAATACCATCAAATCCAGGGTTTAAAACTACTGAGATTACCCACTGCTCTTTCATCATCAGCAGCAGCACTTATTTATTTTTGCATTTTTGTCCCACCTATTTTTTGGAGCTCAAGGTGGAGTGCACTGTTTTCATTTACTAAAACGTATATATACTGCTTGATGAGCGTAGCCAGGTTTTTTTTTAGGGGGGGGAGCAGAATCGACGTGACTTATCAGTTACCGGTAGTTAAGTATTTCTATTGTTTTACATGATCTGGGGTGGGTGGGGCAGCTGCCCCACGCCCATGACCGCTTAGTTGTATTAAAGAAAATAAAACCTCAAAGCGGATCTCCTCCCCATTTTATAGTCACAACAACCCTGTGAGGAAGGTGAGACACTTTGAATGGCCGAAGGGAGCTCGGTGAGCTTCAGGGCCAAACAGGCATTTGAACCCTCGACTCCTTTGCCTGCCAGCCAAAGTTGCTTCTCTATGCAGAATCTCCCGCCACTAAACTATCTCGCAAAAACCACCAGCAGAACATCACGCCCCCTTGCTCTGCCTCCCCTCCCTTGCGCACGCGCGCCTCGTTACGAGAGGGGAGAGGCGAGGCCCGCGTTCCATTTCATCAGCTATGCGCACGCGCAGGACGGCGGCCGCGCGCGAGAGTTGACGAGTTCGGACTCCGAAGGTGTGGGCGGGGCGAGGCAGGAGTATAAAAGGGCCACGTGCGGCCAAACTTCTTCCTGTTTCAAATGGCGGCGTGCAGGGGTTTCGGGTTGCTGCGCGATACAAAGGCGAGCGGGCGGGCGGGCAACGGGCCGAATAACTGAGTTGCTTATTCCTTATTGGTTTCTCCATACCCCCGCCCGCTTCTGCTGCTAGGCTCTCTGTTGGGGGGAGAGGAAGAGGTTTAGAATAAGAGCTGGGTGGTGGAGTTGCAGAGGCGGCGTTAGGGTGCAGATAGGTAGAGAGGGACCCATAGTGGAAAGGACATGTAGGGCTTGTGTGGGGAATAAACTGGAATGTAGACGGGTAGACGGGAGGGCTAAAAACTTGTATAAAGGTGCTGAGTGTGTAAAGTCAAAGGAGGATTGATGAGGCTCAGCAGCATAAGGGAGAATAGCTTTGTAAAAAGGTTTAATTAAGGGCCGTAGCCGAGGGGGGCAGGGAGGGGCAGCTACCTCCCCCAAATCAATAACAATACATGGCTGAGGTTCTGCTCCCCAACAAAAGGCCTGCCCCCGCCTAACAAAAATCCTGGCTACGCCCATGGTAGTTAACGGGGGGGGGTTTGTGGGGGGTAGAAAAGGGATTTTGACTGAAACTGGCAGACAAGGGTGTATATAGGGACTGGTATAAGGAATGTACTGTAGTGTGCTGTCAGGCAGGACTCTGGAAGAGTGCCTCTAGTGGCATATTTTACTAACCAGCTTTCCCTTCCTACAGAGATACTTTTTGTCTATCTCCTGCTTAAAATGGAGCATCCATCTTGGGCCTCCAGTGACCCGAGGAACTTGTGGTACTGGGTAAGTGTTGCCCTGCCAAATTTCATACTGTTGCCCTGGGAAATCCTGAGCTACTATAGAAGGTTTTCTGGGCACTTCGGTTAGATAGTAAAGAGTGAAACACCATCTCCCCCTCTAGAGTCCCGGTGCATTCGTTGGGTGTTCCATGCAAGGTCTGGCAAGTCCTGTATTTATATGAGCCAAATTTCCTGCCATTGGAGATTGGGGTGCATGGTAAGCCAGGAGAGCATTGCTGTGTGTAGGTGGGAGTGCTGTGGCCACAGGGTTCCTCCAATGATGTTAGCACTGGGCGCAGATTGCAATGACGATGACAGTGCCCCCCATGCCTTTGACATCATGGGGGACTGAGGAGCAGAATCCCTGTTGATCCCAGAAGGTTGAGGTTGTGGGGGGAAGGCTCTGGTGGGATTAGGTCTGTGTGTTGAACTTTGAGACATGTGTGTGCAGTTGTGGCGGCTGGGGCTTCCTGCAGAGGATACAATGGCAAAACACTGGAGAATGAAAGCCTCTCCCGGCAGCACTAGTTGAATTTTGTGAAAATCTTTTGGGATGCTATCTTTCTCTGCTCTCTTCTCATCCAGGTGTACAGCAAAGCTTTGGGTAGGGGTGGTGATGGATTGATCTAATATAGGGAAATAGTCCCATGCATTCCCAGCTCCTAACTACAATACTTTTATTGTTAGGTGATCCTGATGATGTACCCAAGATGAATATCTGCCTCGCAAGTTGAATCTAGGTGCTTCAGTGGCAGCCAAGGCTGGTGAGCATTCACTTAATGGCAAGTTGGAAGAGGGGTATTGGAACAGAGTTAGTGCAGTGCTAGAAGTGGGTCGGGAACATGAGGTACCCCAATGATGTCAGCACTGGGCTCCGATCGCTGTGATGATTTGGGTGCCTTCTGGGGACTTGACACTCCAGAAGACTGAGGGGTTCTGGATCTGAGAGTCCCTACTTGGCTGTGCATTTCGTGTGTCTGAAGAGGGACAACTTTGGTCTCCTAGCATTAATGCTCTCGCTCCATCAGCCTGTAAAGCATGAATGGCTTAGGAATGACACAATGCAGCAGTTGAGCTTTTCCTATTGTTTAGTGCTGAAGTTTGTGTGTGTTATAGCTTATGGAAGTACGGGACTGCATTTCTTTTAAGCTGGAGTAATTAACATTTTTAATGGTAAGGGGCCAGTGTATCATGCTGTCCAGATTGCCCCACCACCACCCCGTTTTAAAGCTGCTTAGCGAGTTGGGAATTTGGAGTGGAGAAGCAATACTCATGATTTGCCACAACTTTTTAGATATTGAAGTTTGTGTTGGGGGTCACCAGCATGGTGTCCTCCAAATGTTGGGCTCCTGTCAGCCCTCACCAGCATAGCAAATGGCCAGGGAGGGTGGAAACTGCAGTCCCAGCAATAGTGTGGAGTATCATGTTCGCTACTCCTGAAATTGTGATGCACCTAATTTCTTTACATATTCTCTCTTTTTAAAAAAAGAACTGAGTGGCAGGAAGGGAAAATGTGCTTGCAGGCATGAAATCCAATATGTGTAGTGAATGATCTGTGAAACTGAAACTAGGCTACACCTTGTGGATAGTGTGCAAAAAAGTCTTGCCAACATGGTTTGTTTGCTTTCTTCCTCCAGATATGGGAACACCTGAGCTCTGCTCTTGCAGGCAGGAAGATGCAACTGGTTACATGCCCTAACGGCTCACAGGTAGAACTGGGCAGGAAAGGCAGAGGAAAGATTATCTGGGCATTGAAAAACACAATAGTTGATCCTAAAGGGTTATGCCAAGGTTGTGTTGACAGGGGTCAGTCCTCCCATTTATTTTAAGAGGCAGGTACTTCACTGTGTGTGCTTTGTAGCGCTGAGGCATGTATCAGGGAGCGTCTTTTTAAAAATTAACAGCCTTTAAATTGGGAAGTAAATGCTCTCTTACTGGATTTGTATTCCATGGGGCCAAAAGGCTTAGTCTGCTGGGGCTGGGCTGAGGGAATAACTAAAGTTCCTGAACAAACTTGTACAGGGATAGTCCCATTATTCCAGAAGAACATTACACTATTTCTGACCGAGATACAGGGCCCTTCAAGATTCAGTCAGCAGCCTTTTAAAAGCACCGTCATATCCTGTGGGCTTTCCCTAGGCACTGCGTTGCTAATTCATGTGGCATATTTCTTCCCACCCAGCCTCAGCCAAGCTGGATGCCCGCAGCAAAAAATGAAATGGATGGGTTTCTCCCACAATCTTGAAAGAATCTCCTGGACTATCAGCAAGTCACTGATAACATTTATTATTATTATTATTATTATTATTGGATCCACTGATTTTTTCCCACTGCCTTCCATCTTAAACAGCCTTTGCACATACACCTTTCCCCCAACTTTGCTTGATCACCAGCCTCCTACTCTTTCAAGCAAGTTTCTTGATTTCAGAACCAAGTAGCTTGGCTCTTCGCTGCAGCTTTCTATTAAGAGCAGTTGAGTTGAGCTTCCATCAGAAGCAGGGATTATTCCATCAGCTTTGCCAAAAGATTGGCAGTATCAGGCACCTCCTACCCCTGAACTTCCAGTTGGTCATTAAAAGAAAAACTAAGGATTAGTACCTGAGTTTGATTTCTTTTCTCTTCCCTCCCTTTGTGTGTTGTGTTTTTAAGATTGTAAGCCTGCAGGCAGGAACTGCCTTGCTTTTATTGATTGCATATAAGTCATGCTGGTAACCTCCTTGGTTGAAGAGCAGGGTACAAATGCTCTAAATAAATTGTTGATCATGAGCCATACACACCCTCCTTTGTTTCACCTTGGATTCTGAAGCAGCATGAATATCTTTGGGGATATTTGCCAAGAATGCTGCATTTTGCACAACCTTGTCATGCATTTACTCCTTTCAACTTGGGGAAAACAGAACTTGAATTGTATGCCTCCAGGCAGGGGCAGTGTTATTCTGTGCAGCATTTACTTTTCTCAATAAAATCTGGAAACAATAAGTGGTTTTGCATTGTTGTCGTGTAGTTGTGTCCACTCTTCGTGACCCCCTGGACCAGAGCATGCCTGGCACTCCTGTCTCCCACTGCCTCCCGCAGTTTGGTCAAACTCATGCTGGTAGCTTCGAGAACACTGTCCAACCACCTCGTCCTCTGTCGTCCCCTTCTCCTTGTGCCCTCCATCTTTCCCAACATCAGGGTCTTTTCCAGGGAGTCTTCTCTTCTCATGAGGTGGCCAAAGTATTGGAGCCTCAGCTTCAGGATCTGTCCTTCCAGTGAGCACTCAGGGCTGATTTCCTTCAGAATGGATAGGTTTGATCTTTTATTATTTGCATAGTTGTACTTAATGTTTTTCACATGCAGGCATCTTTTTGGCAAGGTACAGAAAATCTGGCCATCCAGATGTTGATCCTACCACAGGTGTCTTTTGTGGGGAAGCCAAGGCATTAAGCACAGCTTAGGTGGTTAGAGCGTGGTGTTGATAACACCAAGGTCGCAGGTTTGACCCCCTATGGGACAGCTGCATATTCCTGCATTGCAGAGGGTTTGGACTAGATGATCCTCAAGGTCCCTTCCAACTCCCGATTTTAAAAATTATTGGTGTATGTCTGTCAGAGCAAATTACATACTAAAATGAAAAGCATGGGGCCCTCTAAACAATGTGGAGGCATAGGAATTCCCTTGCCATGTCTGACAGAAAGGTACACACAGTGTAGTACTCACAAGCATTGCACTACTTGCTTTATTTTTAAGTCTCCTAATAATTCCCTACAGTAAATGTGTGCCTCTTGCCTGTGCTGCTTGGACCATCAGCTTCTGTGGATGGAGTCTTGAGTTTGCCCCCCTTGGCTCCACTGGACCACACTTCACAACATGTAGAGGCTGTTCTCTCTTCCCATGAGGGTGATTGGTGGTTGCCATGAGCCCATCTTCCCATCACCTCCTCCAGTACATGATGCCTGCTCCTATTAATGCTGTGCTCAGCAGGCCTACTGCTACAGCCAGCGCTGTTACGGTGCGCCCTGCAAAAGGAATTGAGCAGGTGTGAGTGGGAGAGTCAGTGCGACCCTCTTCCCAGGGGGAGGGAAAAGACCTTGCTTTACCTGTGCCTTCCCGAGGGTTTTGGCATTCGGCATCCCAGTCCAGCGGGATGACTGCCTTCATAAGATGAATGAAGAGAGGCAGTGGGCAAGGTGTGGGGCAGTCAGGCAGGGCTAATGTGTGGGGCTGGTGGCTGCTTTCGTTCCGATAAAACATGGATACACTGAAGGAGCTGGAAAGATGGAAAACACAGGAGCTTAGTAAAGATTGCACTCTTAACCTCTTCCCATAACCCCGCACTGCCAAACGTTGGCTCTGATATTTGGTGCTTTCCTTCCTGCAGTGTCTCTCAAAATGTTCTGGTTCTGTCTCAGCCTCTTTGCCTTGTGTGCTTTGTGTCAATGTGTCAGCAACTGCAAATGTGCTGACAAGTCACTGGGAGGCAGCTGTTAATACTGCAAGGGATACTAGGAGCTGGCAGAGAGAGAGAGTCCCTCCGAATGGTGTACTCCTTGGTTTGGAGAGGACAACTTTTAAGAAAGGGTAGTAATAATAATGTTTCCTTATATCAAAGTCAGAACTAAAAATAAAATTAAAAAAACTGGACAGAGAAGACTTACCGTACTCCAAAAGGTGGCTTTTAATTTAAGAAAACAAGGGAAAACATGCCACGGTTCCAAACAGGGAGCCTTTCCCCAGCCCTACCTGGAGAATACTGGGGATTGAACCTGCGTGATCCTTTGCATGTGAAGTAATGTGTCTACCATTGAGTTGTGGGAGGATAGCGAAGCCACAAAAGGAACGGGGGGGGCATGTATAAGCTGCTTTTTCAACAAGTAAAAATTTCAGTTCTTCATGGAAAAGCAATTGTACATAATTTGTTCTATTGGGCACAGAGTTAGAGGAAGCTGAAAGCCTGAGCACATTCTGTTCCCTGGGATATTGCTGCAAGTTAGAAGCCTTTTAAGCTCACCCTCACAAGCCTTGAAGGCTGGACATTTTTTTGCTTCTTAAAATACTGCCAGCGTTTTATTTCACCAGGATGATAAATCATCAGTAGTTCATCAGCACCTGTGCAATTTTTACATACACACCAAACCTTTCTGTGATGGAGAGCAAATTCAACACCCAGCAAAACAAGAGAAACTCTTCCTGCCCCACAGATGGAACCAGACTTACTTATTGCTTTCCTGGTAGAATTCGAACCCATGACAGGCAGCATAGGGTGGAGGGGGACCATTATAAACGCCCAGGGCTCCTTGAAGAGCGATTAAGGTGCTGTCATGCTAAAAAGTAGGTGAACAGGAAAAATGTAGCCAACATGTTTTGTTTTGCATTTTACAATATATTGCTATGCCCCCCCTCCCTAAAACATGCCACTTTTTCATGTGCAGACTAGATATTACTTTGCTTCCCCCTCATCATCATGAAGGGTGCTATTCAGGAACTTCCTGTTTCCCTTTCATGTGATAAGTTTGTTCCATAGTTTGCAGGCTTAGTTTTATAGTTCTAGTTTTAGTGAGACTATTTTTAGCACTTTCAAAAAGGACTGCTTGCAGTGAAGCCACTAAATAGCCCCGAGATCCTTCTAAACAGGCAGACTGCTATACACACTTAAACCACACACCCCATCTTCCCACATGGTCTCTCTGAAGTCTTAAGGTGGGGAAAGACTTACAGCAGAATACATGATCATCTTCAGGGGCAGATCTCGGCACACTACTTTGGAGAAGTTGCTCAGGATAGCGCCAAGTAATATCCCTGCAAGGAAGGAGAGAGACTGTTGACTGAGGGGTGTCCTATGTCAAAGACTAACTGACCAACAGGCACAAAACTAGCAGCTCTGCAAATAATTGGGGGTCAAGGGGGTGCTGTGTTGCATACAAAAATGAGAGTCATGCAAGCACATGTGCTGACCACTGGCGGATGCGCCATCAGCAGTTGAAGGGTTGAGTGGAAGAAAAACCATAGTAACAAAAAAACAAACACAGAAATGTCATAACCCACACACAAATTGGTCATGTATGGATCTGGCGAGGACAATGGGGAACACATTGAACTGGAAAATAGTGAATTTTCAGGTGCCGTGTGAACGGGCCCTCCTCAAAAAAATTTTCCAGTGCCGTGTTTTGTCAAAGCAGCATTAGAATGTTTATTCTCTAAATTTGATTAAAATTTACCTCCAGTGAATCGGGCCTTCTCCTGACTTGCATGCATTCCCACATGGGCTTCGACATTGAATGCTTCCATCTCTGAAAGGGTGGCCAGGACCTGTGGTGTGGCCCAGCTAGGCAAGGTCAGGTTGTGTGTTTTCTGCAAGGAAAGAAAAAACACCAGAGAAAGGTATGGTTGGAGGCAAACTGTGGGGAGGCAGTTATGCGGTGCAGTATGCCTACCTGGCAGAAGAGGGAGTCGTGGACCCTCCAAAGGCCCCTCAGGGTCAGCTGTTCCTCTTTAAGCCCTGTATGGTTTGCCATCTCTCTCATAAAGCCCTGGGAAGGGAGGGAAGAGGGAAGAAGAATTAGCTAACGGACTGGAACTTCAATGTGCTTTTCCTGGAGAAAGCTGGTTCCACTATCCTACATGGTCTTACTAACACCAGTTTATGTCCACATAAACTGACATAGGCCTGAATGTTGTAAGTGAAGTGGTGTGGCTTCCGAAAACCCACTTCCATGTAGTGTTGGCACCACAATTAGACCCATTATGGATGGTATTCAGTGTTTGTTTCACTCAAGACTAGACCCATCAGAGTTAATAAACATGACTAAGTTAGGCCTAAGGGCCCCTGCCTTTCTCAAATTTGTATATATTTTAAAACTATGTATGTGAGCCTTCTTTTTTGTTTATTTTGGGCTGTGTAGAGTTTTTTGGTCCTGAACATCAGTTTTTTCTTCTGTGCAATGGGAGATTCCCATGACAGTTTCTTAGATTTCTTGAATGTGCCCTCAGGCCCAACAAGGTGCTATCTGGGGCTAATGGGAGTTGTAGTCCAAACCAGCTGAAGGGCACTAGGATTGGCAAAGGCTGTTACAAGTGCTTACCTAGGAGTAATTTATTTTTGAATAAACATGTTTGCATTACATCACTGGGCACTTTTTTAAAGTATTCCTTTTTTATCTTGTATCTGTTGTTACTAATGTTTTTTATTATATTCAAAAGCTTTAGCTTTAATTTTTTGGAAACCACCCCGGATTCTTGCCCCGCAAAGCGGTATATGAATATTTTAAATGAATAATAAAAACACTCAGATTGGGTGCTAGACTGGCCATCAGCGATTTCCAAAAGTAAACAAAGGGCTGCCTTAAGCAAAAGAAGGCAGTCAGTTTTCTTGTCGATGGCAATGCAAGACAAGACAAGCGAACTGGTATAATGTAAATCACTCTGCAGGGAATCCTGGGAACCATGATTTTCGGGAGGTGGGGTGTGCATGCTTTGGATCACTAAAGTATCCATGCTGAGCTACATTTCCCAAGCTGCTTTTGGGTAAAAGCCGGGTCAATTAAAGTGGTATAAAACCTGCTTTAAGTTTGTAGTACATATATATCCTCTGAGTGATCAAGGCAGGGAAGAAGACTCCCCCTCCAGATGGTCCATTCCTCTTAGAATGGGTGCAAAGAGTTGGATTGATGAATTGGATGAAGAAGAAATCCTGATTTTGGAATCCATTCTCCCCTCCTCCCTCCCTCCCTTCCTCCTAGCCAACCCCACCTTTCCCTGATACCTTCCAGGTCTCCATTTTAGCCTGATAGCTTGGCAAATTAATTGTCTCTCCCATCAGCTGTTGGTATCGTAGGCAGTTCCGGGTTGGCGGCTTCAGCAGCTGTGAGGTGCAGGGTAGGAAAAGACAGACAAAGCTGATTCTTGGGGAAAGCTGACCCCTCTTGCCTTTCCCACATGTAAACTATGGGGCTACACTTCAGAAGCAGGAACACTGGTTGAATCTCACTTTCACATCTGTGTACTCTTGCATTGCCCAAAAAAAGGCTGCCGTGTAGAGCCGTCTTCAGCACCCTGGAGTCAGGCAGATATTTTGGCGACCATTCCCATCAGCCTCTGACAGCACAGGTGGTTGATGGGAATTATAGCTCAAAATATCTGCCAGATTACCAGGCTGGTGTAGTGGATTGAATGCTAGACTTCACGACACCGGTCTAAATGGTAAATATACTTACTGAGTCTCTGTCCCAATTTATAAGCTTGACCAGAATGAAAATGCAGGGCGTAGATGGAACTCATACAGAAATCTGGCAAGGCATCAAAATAAAAGAGCCAGAAAGAAACTCATTCTTGATAAAGTTGGATTTTGTGAAGTGGCATTCCCCTTTTCAGGAAACACTTCCCTTAGCTCCTCTGTCAAAAAATACATTTGTTTCATGCATAGACCACCTTACAATGGAAGACTCATAGGATGGTGTTCAATAAAAGCAATATAAGAAAATGCCACGGAAACTCAATACAAAGCAGAGAAGCAGCTGATAAGAACCAGTAAAATCTGGGCAAGTTGCGAAGGATTACCTTATCATACTTAGTAGGCACAGTGTGGATGGGGACAGGTCTCCAGCTGATCTCTGGATCTGAGCTTGGATAGAGCCCCATCAGGTTGGCTTGGGCGCTCATTAAGGTGCGGTCGTAATCTGTGCTGCGGATATAGATCTGGAAAGGGGCATAATGGTTGGTCATCCTCAAGGCGGGTGAAAGCCCTGGCTGTCCCCGAGTGCCGGTGGGGCTATTTATTCTGTCCTTGAGACTCTCCAAGCCCAGACATCTCACTGGACTCCACTACGCCCTCTCAAGCTGCTCTGGCCTGGCTGGAATGTGTCTTTGACCTGTGATGCTAATGTCGCTTGCCTGCCTAAAGGGACAATAGAGTTGTGTTGGTGGGAGCATAGAAGCTTTGGGCTTTTGTGTGGCCGGAACATAGCCTGGGAAGCCAGTGTTGTGTATTGGAGTAGGACATGGGAGACCAGGGTTCAAATTCCCACTCAGCCATGAAACCTACTGGGTGACCCTGGGCCAGTCACCATCTCTCAGTCTAAACTACTTTACAGGGTTGTTATGAGAATAACATGGAGAGGGGAAGAAGAGCTGTGTATGCCTCATTGAGTTCCTTGGAGGAAAGGTGCGATGTAAAAATCAAAAACCTCCATTGTCCACTTGGGCCTCTAGAGCCACCCAGTTTTTCCCTCTGGCTTCACCCTCCACCCATTAGCTTTTTTAAAGGTGGGTGAAGCTGGTGTTATGGGTTTGGATACATTTTAGGGGTGCTGCTGCTTATTTTTGCATGTCAGCTAATACTTAAATTGTTGCATGCTTTATATATATTTATTACTGTATTCATATTTGCTGCCTTGTGAATTATTGGATGCTGGTGTGGAATATATCTATCGCCTTTATTAAATAAGCAAACAAATATTTACCTCCTGTGGTTTGTAGGATGCACTCAGGAAGCCAGCATATCTCTCTCTGAGGAATCGTCCCAGTGCCTTCTGTTGCAAAATACCTACCTGCAGCAGACAAAAGGGAAAAAGCAAGTTCGGGGGGGGGGGGGAGAGAAAGATCTGAAGCGTCCTCCAAAACAGGGCTGTCCCATTGCTCCAGTGCAAAGCGAAGGCTGAGATCAGTCGCCTTCACTCACACAAAAACTCCAGTCATGGAAATTCTGGCAAGTGCCTTTCTCCCCCTTCCCAAAGTTGTGGCTGGAGGTGACCATGGGGATCGGCAGGGCAGAAAACAGGTGGAGCTTGAGCCAATGGCAGGGAGAGCCAGCCCCTGATTGGTTGTAAAGCAAAAAGGCAGCCAGACAGGGACAGTGCCCCATTTGCCTCCAGTGCTCATCCCACCCCCTACACACACACGCACCCCAAGCCCCCACCTCAGTGAGTTGCTGGAAGCCTTGTGGCCAGGGTGCCGCTTTGTGGGGATCCGTGGGGTAGGTGCCCAGAGGGGATCGGTCACCATGGCGATACACCTAAGAAAGAAGAAGGGGGTCAGAACAGCGACATGCAGCAAACCGAGTGATAGTTTTGCCCTCAAATTTCTAACCTACAGGATCAGGAATCTTTGGACTTGTAAAATATCTTCAGGGCTGTCACATGGAAGAGGGAGCATGCTTTTTATCTCTCCTGCTCTTGAGGGTAGGACTCGA
Organism: Podarcis vaucheri; assembly: GCF_965113315.1. Classification (NCBI taxonomy): domain Eukaryota; kingdom Metazoa; phylum Chordata; class Lepidosauria; order Squamata; family Lacertidae; genus Podarcis; species Podarcis vaucheri. The sequence continues at coordinate 21,332,234 of NC_138751.1, forward strand.
ACCAATGGCTTCAAGTTACAGGAAAGGAGATTCCAAGTAAACATTTGGAAAATTTCTGACAGTAAGAGCTGTTTGGCAGTGGAACAGACTCCCACGAGAAGTGGTGGACTCTCCTTCCAGGGAGGCTTTCTAAGCAGAGGTTGGATGGGCGTCTGCCATGGATGCTTTCGCTGAGATCCCTGCATTGCTGGGGGCTGGACTAGATGACCCTTGGGTACCTTCCATCTCTTAAGATTCTATGATTCTGTGATCCTGGTCTGCAAAATGGGAGCTACTGTGATTTACCTTCCATATTATTCCACCTACACACACACACACACACAAACCCTTTGCTATCTAGTTCTCTCACACACATGCATAGAAACAGACACGTGTTTTCCCCTTCTGTAATAGATGGCACTGCTGGAGGGTCAGTCTGTAAACCAGAAACAAGATGCCTGCACCAATTCATTTACAGGTGAGGGGCAAAGAAAAGCAACCACAGCCACTTTATAATTTTTACTTTTGAGTTTACGTGACATGCACCAAGTGTATTGCAAAATAAACAAATATGTGCTTATACGGGTATTATTTTAATTATGCATCCCATATATAAAACAACAACTCTGTTTTATAGCATCTAGTGCTATAAAAACTACCCCTTTAAAGAAATTAAAAATACAAATTTCTATTTACTCCTCTTCAGATCTGATGCATTACAAGAGAACCATCCTATGCGTGTGAGTATATATATATTTCATAATAGGCCTAATACTTGTTTTTCACACTATCCCTCTCAAACGCTCCCCTCCCACCCCTTAAGGGTGTATTCCTAATACGAAGCCTGCAGTCTTTCGGGCACTTCTGTGGAATACATTTTCATTCAAAGTGGCCAGGGATTGGGTGAGTCAGGGTAAAGTAATTAGTATGTTATTACCCTTCTTGAGACTAAACAAGCTATTAGACCGATCAGTTTTAAAAAAAGGTGTGTGTGTGCCAGCATCAGGTATTTGACAAAGTGGTCTTAAGTGCATGGAGACTTATGCCCCAGTAAGTGTTAGTTTCTAAGGTGTTACAAGTCTCTGGGTGTGTGATGTGTCTCTGTGCCCAGCGCAGACACAGATCTCTGGTGCCCTTCCAGTACAGAACTGCCCCACCCACCATGATGGGGTTGTAACCACGGTTAGACAGACTTGGACTGGATCCATTGACATGAATGGGCACAACTAACTTAGGGTCCATTAATTTCAGTGGCGTTTGACCAACACTGGAAACAACACAAAGTTTTGGCCGTTTTTCAATAGCCAGTCTCCTTAATGTTTTTCTGTGTTTTTATTGTTTAAAAACACTGGTTTCCCCCCTGTTTTAACAATGTACACCACCTTGATATTTTATGATACAGGATACTGACATACTTTTATAATTAATTAAATATCAAAGTCATTCACACACACACACACACACAGAGAGAGAGAGTGGTGCCTTGGGTTACAAACACTTTGGGTTACGGTACCTCAGGTTAAGAACTTTACCTCAGGATGAGAACAGAAATCACGCGGCGGCGGTAGGAGGCCCATTAGCTAAAGTGGTACCTCAGGTTAAGTACGGGTTTAGGTTAAGAATGGACCTCCGGAACAAATTAAGTTCGTAACCAGAGGTACCACTGTGTGTGTGTGTGTGTGTGTGTGTTTGTAAGTAATTAAATGTCAGTTCTAAGACACCTCAGTAGGATTTATATCCTGAAAGATAGAATATAGCAATATATGAAATGAAAGAGAGGCAACTCTCTGCTTGGAGCAGAATGCACCCTACGCCTTCGTCCCTGACTCAAGAAATCCAGAAGCTCTGCTTCCCATCTCTGACCCCACAGACCTCACACCGCCCCCAAAGTATTCTGGCTCCTTTCCCTCTTGCCGTGCAGCGCTAGATCCATGCTCCTTCCTGGAGAACCCAGGCGCCCTAGTTCCTGCCACCCACCCTCCTGTGTGTACCAGCGTGACGAAGCGCAGCGTCCTCTCCTGGGCCGGCGTGAGAGGCAGAATATCCTGGATGAGGAGGAGGAGAATCCAAGGTGCCAGAGTTACAGAGCGCCTCATGGTCTCTGCCACCTGGAAAAAGAACTGTGGGAGGGAGGGAGGGAGGGCAAACTCTTCCGTTATATAGGCCCATCCTCAGACCCTGTAATTATCTCTCGTTTTCCTTTGCTGACAGGTCAGATCTAACAGGCGGCACCACAGAGCTCATGTGTGTGTGTGTTAGTGTGTGAAAAGAGTGTCGGTTCCCCCTCCCCCCATTTTACACCTGCCAGTCCCCTTAAAACTACCTGTTTGTTAAATGGGGGGGGGGAGAGATTCACTTGCCCTGATGATTACAACTCCCAACCAAGACATTACGTCTTGCCTTCTCCACCTGCAGAGAAAACATCTGAGCCTGTGATAACCAGTTGCCGGGTTTGTTTCTGGCCGGGCTCCTGTGTGTTTAGCCGCTGGGTGTCTGGCAAAAATTCAGCAGGTAAACCCTTTTGCTTGCACAGAGATGTGCTGAAGAGGAGCTTCTCCTGATGGAGTTCTGCCTGTCCCGTAAGCATTGTTAAGTTTTTTCCCCCCATTTTTTTTTTTGTTTTCCCAACATTATAAACAAACAAACACATAAGACAAACAAACATAAATCATAGCCTTGTTAAAAATTACACTTATTAACATTGTTAAGTGACTTCCTCACTTCCCCTTGGTTGAATTTCATTGCATATCTTTTTAACGGTTTTCCGAATCACAGTTCTTAAAAAATTTAACTTAAACATTAACATCCTTAGATCTTCACATTATGAAATTAAACATATTAATTCATCACTTAACTTAAATAAAATCCTAAGCCAATTAAGTATCTGCAAGCTGTTTTCAGTTAATTTAACTTAACATATTTAACTAAGTAATCATTAAATTTAATCCAATCTTCCTCATACTCCTCCTCCTTCTGGGCGCGGACTCTTCCGGTTAGATTGGCTAGCTCCAAAAAATCCATCATCTTCATCTGCCATTCTTCTATCGTTGGTAATTCTTGGGTTAGCAAGCATTATAAGTTGAGGAGCTTTGCTCAGGGGCTCGGGAGTCAAATCATGTCAGGTCGTCGTTACCTGACAACAAGAATTCAGTTTGCAGACTCCTCCAACCACCTGAAGGATGTGGGACCATATAGTCACCCCCAGACATTAATGGGTCCAGTTTTGCATGGCTGATGCCAGCCTCCCTCTTGGTAGATCAACAAACAAGTTCAGGCTCTTGATACGCTTGCACCTGGTCATCTCGCCAGACACCTAGCCGAAGCGTCATGTTGATTTACACCTGGTCACCAGAATTTGATGTTTCACAGGAGATGGCCTCAGCAGAGGTGGAGGTTTATGTGACAGAAATCTGTAAGTAAAACAAGTAAAACCTCCAGTGACAAAACATTCTAGTGGGGAGTGCTCCTGTTCCAGTCAGTCATCACAACATCACCACTGTGTCAGCATTCTGGGCTACATCCAACCAAATTAGAGTACAATCATGGACATTTATAGATCTAAATTTGTCATGTCCCTCGATTTCAATGGGTATACTCTGATTAGAAGTTACTTGGCTGCAACCCAGAATGTGGACTGACTGGAGGGGAATGGAATGGAGTGTCGTTGTGGAGGGTGTTGCACACTGGCCTGAGCAGTGAACAGGAGACCTGTGCTACAAGATTTTGTTCTAGGTTTGACTTGTGAACTCTAGAGTTTGACCCTGTGCAGTCATTGAATGCAGTGTCTTTTTCTAAACCCTTTTTGTACTTCTGCAAACTTTGGTGTTCCTCCAAACCTGCTTATAGCTCCCTCTATCATTCTTGGCTGTGGACAGTGCTGTTTGGGTGTCAGCACTGAACATCAGAATAGAGAGAATGTTTTGAAGCCTTTGGTGGCAAAGGAGGTGCCAATTCCCCTTGTTCTTCAGTCCAGTAATGGCAGGACCAGGCACGAATTATTTGTATAATTTGTACCGGACCCAGGATTTGCCTTTTGTAAATGCAGAATGTGGAATTAGGTGGGTGAAGGTTTGTTTGTTTTTGTAAGGTACATATGTTGCTAGCCATTCACTGTCGTCGTTAACAGAAGAGCCTTTGAAATACTGGACCTTTCTGCTTCCTTATTTCATCTTATAAAGGAACATCGAGGAAGGAGCTCTGGGCCGCATCAAAATATTGTTCCCCCACAGCTTCTAAAAGCTGCAGTCCAGATGGCGAAAGCTCTTGCCACGGGAATGATGGGGCAGCCTTCCTGCATGGTGGCTGCTGCTACAAATTGAAAGAGAAGGGGCTGAGTATGAAACAGAGCAGGAGGGGGAAAGTGCGTTCCGACTTTTTAATTGCTAGTTTGGAATCCTGGTTGGGGAAAACTGAGTCATAAGTTGTTCTGCGTCCATAGCTGCTGCTTCAATGCCAAGTGCTGAAAGCATATGTTGGAAATGACTACCAAAGCTACTAGTCCACAAGAATGTTCAGTAGCTGTTCCACACATATGCATATGAGAGGCTGCTACTAGCCATACTGTATAAGGGTGTGGGGAAGAGGCATTCCAGAGCTTCCAGTACAGTGATACCTTGGTTTAAGAACAGCTTAGTTTATGAACAAATTGGATTAAGAACGCTGCAAACCCGGAAGTAGGTGTTTTGGTTTGTGAACTTTGCCTTGGAATAAGAACATGTTTCGCTTCCTGTTGAGTGTGTTCCACTTGTAAACTGAGTCCCCCGCTGCTATGGGAAAGCATGCCTTGGTTTAAGAATGCTTTGGTTTAAGAACGGACTTTCGGAACGGATTAAGTTCATAAACCAAGGTACCACTGTAATTAGGCTCCAACCCCTCCTGCACCACCAGCACTTTAAAAACTTGGTAGGCCAGGAGGAGAAAGCTAAACCCTGAAAAATCTCAATGCTGCAAACCCTAACAAACCCCACAGCAATAGGGTCAGTTATTTACCAGGGAAAGGTCAAGAAAGAAAGAAAAAAAGAAACTTCCTGGCAAATCAGTTGGAGTGTATGATGATGATGCCAGAAAATATTTCAATCTGTGTTCATTTAATTTTATAAACAAACATACATAATGGAGCAATAGCAAAATATAGGTCAATTAACAACAGAGTTGGTGCAAGGCCAAAAGCCTAATACAAAACCACCATTGGAAACAGAGCAACTGAACAAAGGAGAAATGCAGCCCCATGGAAGGAATACCATTATCCAAGTTAAGTTACCATGAGTTTGAGCTGGGATAACATTGTTTTCTCTTTTTATTTATTAAATGCAGCAATTCCACATTTCTCTAAATTTGTCAGGCTCCTTTGTTTTCCTTAATGCTTTCATCTTGTGTGTTATTTTTTCCCCCACTGACCACGTTTCTGGATACCAAACTTTCAATGAATTCAGCCTTTTGCTGCTTTCGCAGTGGTTGGCTGTAAGATTACCAAGTCTTTCAGCATAACTTTCCCCTTTGAGTCATCAAACGTATATTCTCGTTATGGTGCTACAGGGACACTTGTTATTTTCACTACAACCAACTAAGCTGGCTACCACTCAGGAGTTCAAAAGGGCTGCAAATATTTGCACATCAAAAAGAGGCTGCAGCTGCCTGCAATGTGAGGTTGCTGCTTTCTCCTCTCCTACCCCGATAGATGGCCTTTCCTGGTCACTGCCCTTCCGACTTCCAGCCTACATTCAGGAGAAGCCTTTGCCCCGTTGCACCAGTTGCGGCTCTCCGAGAGTGAAAAGGCTAAAAACTGACGGGCAGAGATCAGAGACAAGACATGGGAGCTTTGGGGTTCTCCATCATCATCACCACCCTCCTTTTCCTGGGAGCAGCAGGTCAGTTCCAGCTATCCAGGACTTAGGGCTGTCTCTACTGTTAGGTAGAGCCAGGCGACCGCCTCAGGCAACAGAATGTTGTGGGCCGGGAATGGCAGCAATGTGTGGAAGGGCAGAGCTGTGTGTATCCTACGACCTGCTCTAGGTTGTCCTCAGTTAATGGGGTGTGGTGGAAGACAGTGTCCTATGGCCAGCACAGAAGTAAAGCTCAACCGCCATTTTGGTTGTATTTTGTTTGTGGAAAATCTTGTCCTTTGCCCCAGTCATGTTCAGGCCTTGGTCACTCCTTACTGACAATAATCTCTTTTTTGGTTGGCTGTTTCTGATAAATCCCTGTTCCTTAGGATTGCCATATTTCAAAAAGTAAAAACCAGGACACCCTAAAAGTTGTTATTGTTGTTTGGTTTTATATGTACCCTGCCCATCTGACTGCATTTCCCCAGCTACACTGGCTGACTTCCGACAAATTTGAAACCACAGTAAAACATCAAACATTAAAAACTTCCCTGTACAGGGCTGCCTTCAGATGTCTTCTAAAGGTCACATAGTTGTTTATTTACTTGACATCTGATGGGAGGGTGTTCCACAGGGTGGGTGTCACTACTGAGAAGGCCCTGTAACCTCACTTCTCGCAATGAGGGAACTGCTAGAAGGCCCTCGGAGCTGGATCTCAGTGTCCGGGCTGAATGGTTAAGAAACTAGCTGTCATGTCTACTGCACTAGCTACAGTTTCTGAACGGTCTTCAAGGTAGCCCTACACATAGCACATTGCAGTAGTCTAACAGTTAGACCAGTCTAACTAGACTTAAGACTTCAGCTCTCTTTCCAGGATCTCTAGTCATTTCCAAGTGACGAGTGGATGCATCTTGTCTCTAGCACATTTTCACATGCACAAACACTAGAGGCCCAGTGCAGCCTGCCATTTCAGATGCTGCAGCTCCGGAAGTCTATTTTGACAAGTTGATATTGTTTTGTAAAAGGAGGAGGTTCAGTGAGGTGTGGGGCAAGGGCAGCTGGCAGAGAGATAAGCAGGGCTGGCAAGCAAAGTGAGCAGGGCTGGCAGCACCTAGTGAATTGTATAGTCAGGGGGTCAAATAAGTAAAAAACCATGTCTTTTGCAGACAGGGAATACAGCAATAACTCGATCAAAGGGGATTATTTCATTTTCACAGATGTGCAGCAGCAGCAACATACACACCTCTCTGCCCCACCATGTCTCTATCTCGCACACATGGTCTCCATTTTCTCTTGATTGTCTTGGTATTGGCTCACCTCCTTTCTCCCTTTCTCACAGGGTCTGCTGGTGATAGTTTTGATCTCACAGATGCCTTGGCTGACCCAGAAACCCCCCAGAGCAACCAGCAATTAGGACGTGAGTAGAGACTGTGCAGAAGAATGTCAGTTGTTGTTGTTTCCTCGAAAGAGAAGATTTTGCTGCTTTAACAGCCGTGGGCTTCCCCAACAAATAAACCTGGAAACTGTAGTTCCCCATCTTCTACTCAATAGACTCAAGATATTAACACCCTGGCCACTTTAAATTACTTTTGATAAACATCAGTTTCAATTGGATACCTACTGGGAACATTTGGATAGCATCTATCAATTTGTATGTGTAAATTAAGATGGATGTAGTGGTGCTTATTGTACAGTTAATGTCAGCTGACAGTGGTGTTTTATTTTTGCCTCCCCCCCCCCATTTCTATTCCCCCCGCCCCACTTTTTTATAAATTTGCAATAAACAAATAAAATAAATAAATACTATACCCTATGGAACTAGCAGAAATTGAAGAGGTCAAGGTTCTTCTAACATGGAGTGTAACTATCATGTAGCCGTGATTAAATGCATGGGATCTGTAAGGGGTGGGGGTGGGAAAGAAAGGTGGCAACTTTATGCAGAAAATTAAACTGTCGCTGAGTTGAGGAGTATTCGGAATGAAAAGGAATGGTTTTGACTTGGGATGAGTCTTTCTGGCTTGCTTTCGCCCTACCCAGAGTGTCAGAATGAGGCCCGGGACATTGTCTTCCTGATGGATGGTTCATCCAGCATGCGGGCATCAGAATTCGTGCAACTGAAGATGTTCATTAAGCTCGTAATGAAAAGCATTCCCCATAATGCGCAGGTCAGTAGGGGAAATGGGCAAGAGGGCATGGTGTCAGGTCCCAGAGTTGGTTTAAATGTTGGAAGATTCAAGACAAACGCTAGGATTCTTGCAATTTTCATGTGCCTTGCTGCTGGGCACATGCCGCTGGGGTAAAAGAGTAGGATTTTGTGGGGGGAAGAGCAGGCTGCACTGAACCTCAGCATGACCCCTTGTTCCCGATCAATTGAGTGGGGTTTGGCTGAGAAGCACAAGGGCTCACTGCCTCCAAGTCCCTTGGGAAGCCATTGCTTTGACCTTGCACACTTCACTCCACCGGGGGGGTGTAGGAGTTAATAACAAAGGATGCCGTGGCTTCATTACTGGATACTTTGGGGTTACTGTTCAAGGGCAGCAAATTGTCAAATATTTAGTTAATTATTATACACGTATCACCATAAGGGGTTCCTATTTGGGTTTTCAGCCTGAGGCAGCAAAGCGCCTGTTCTCTCTTTAACAAGAACAGTAACCAGACCTGAACTGGGAGAAATGATGAATGTAATCCAAAATGGGAAGAAGGCAGCTGGGTAGCCACTGGCCCCCAAACAAACTGATCCTGGCAGCTGTTAGCTGATTTAAGAATCAGGCTGCTCCTCCTGTCTGGCTCACCTGCTTAAATACAAATATCATAGAGGTTAAGAAGAGCCCTGCCTGGTCAGGCTAATGGCCCGTCGAGTTTCTCGCATTCAGAGGCATACTGCCTCCGACAGTGGACAGTAGAGCATAGCCATTGTGGCTAGTAGCCGTGTCCTCATTAATCTCTCTCTGTTCTCAGTTTGCCCTCCTGCAGTTCTCTAACCGCTTTGAAGAGCATTTTGACTTCAGGCGCTTCAGCCGAGACCGGGATGCCGAACTCTTGATCAGTGGAATCAAACAGCTGGGAGGCGGCTCCCATACAGCCTCCGGGATCAGAAAAGTGGTGTGGGTATCTTTGCTCCCGTTCTCTCCCCCTCCTTCCCTGCCTCCTCTTTCTCCCCCCACCCCGCTGGTGCAGAAATTCAAACAGTGCTTTTCCTACCATGGAGATGCAGCAATAGTGAAACGCAGAATGCCTGTTGAGCCTGGGAAAGTGGGAACTTGGGCCTTCGTAGCTGTTACTTGCCACACTCACCGCCAGCCTTTCTCTCCCCTCCCACTTTTAGGAAAGAACTATTCACCACACAAAAAGGAGCTCGCCCCACAGCCAAGAAGTTTCTTGTGATACTGACAGACGGGGAGAAAACGGGGGACCCTCTGGAGTATGCAGACATTGTTGAAGAGGCCAACAGAGCTGGAATCACACGCATTGCAGTTGGGGTGAGAACAAACTTAGCTGCCTATGTTACTTATTTAAGTTTCAAGGGCCAACCCTTCAGCTAAACTGGAACTCAGGGGGGAGGCAGCTTACAGTGACAGTACAAAAGCAACAAAACCTCAGGCTGGTGTACAAAACTAAAACCAGCAGCAGACTAAATGGGCAACTAGAGCAGATCAGCAACCATTAATACTAAAAGCTGCATGTTGCCCACCTCTTGCTTTACCTCATCTGTAAAATGGGAATAACTGTGGACCTGCGCTCAGCTCTCACCTGTGACTCCTAGAAGCTGTCAGCATGAGGCAGCAGCCACACCCCGGGAAAAGGCTTTGACTGGCCAGATATCTTTGGGAGAAGAAAAAGCTAAGGAGTTAACCCTACACAAATTCGGAGTGGAATCCCCAAGACGGTTGGATGGTGCCTTGTACGCCTCCTTTCATCAACTCTTGCAGCCAAGCTGGTGCCAAACATACGGCTCTGCTTTCTTTGGCCACACCAGTGAGTCTGAGAGGGAGGCCTTGTTGTCTGGGCGGCCCAGGACCTCCGGACACACTGCCCAGGCTTGCGCCCCAGGGAGGTCACTTTGGTGCTGCCATTGCTGCAGTTTGACTCCATTGTTTCTCGAGGCAGATAGATGCCAGCAGGAATGGAGGAAAACATACCCCAAAACCATAAAGCATTTTTGCCAGATTTCAGAGTGATCAAGCTAACCTATCCACCCCTGTGTTGTATATGAGAAAAGGCTCATACATGTCCTTTGGAGGGAGTTGGGGCTTTCCCTTCCTCCAGCACAGACCTCTCAAGGTGTGCCCAGGTTGCAGGTGTAGATTCACCATTAACTCACCCCAAACCCACAGAGCCTCTGTCTGGGAGAGACTGATACGCAACTAGTAGTTTTTGCAAACTGGGCAGGTCCCAATGGCCACCACAGTTGTTTTCCAGGTGGCTTTGTGGTCGGCAGCACACCTATTACCTGAGTCCTCTGTGTGGCGGTTCCCCTCAGCTCTCCTCTCCCTGTTTACTTGAGACTGTCCCCATTTTCTAAGACCTCTCTTTGGTATAAAAGAGCCCACGAGCTCCCCAGGCAGAAGGCCACAGGAAACACAAATTCTCTGGGGCCTTACTTGTAAGCAGCCATCCCTGAACCCTAAAGGGCACCGTGCAGTGAGCACCCCACCCTTTTGGAAGTGCAGGGTCATATTTTGAACATGACAGCATACGGATAGACAATTATGGTTTTCTACTGCATCTTTAAACAAAACCACAAACACCGTCTTAGCTTTTAAGTCAACAGAGTAAATGAATGTGGCGGATTAAATGACTACAGCACCCAGCAGGCATGACAGAGCCTTCTGCAGGGGCCCAAGGAGGGAGAGGGACACAGGAAGTGATGCACGTGGGGCATAACAACCACCCGCCTCTTTCCATCTGTGGAAGCTTGGAGGCGATGCGTTCTGGGCCATGCTGTCCACTCCTTGCTGTGTAACTGGGGGAAAGGCCTGAGCTTTGGTGAAACCTGCCGTTCCTCTTTCGTGTCTGCCTCACACCACATCCAAAGTGCAGCACAAACTGCCTCTTGGTGACTTTTGTTTCTCCTGGAAGGTTGGCCTGGGATTCACAAGTACAACTGCCCAACGTGAGCTCCATACCATGGCCTCCCACCCGCCCACACAGCATGTCATTGTCGTGAGACACTTCTCAGGCCTCCAGGACTCCCAGGCGGAGCTGAAAGAAAAGATTTGCACCAGCCACGGTACGGGATTAGGGGACTGAGGGGAAGGGGAAGGGTGGGGGGAAGCAGCAACCTGTGAATTGGGGGGGTCTGGAAAAGACCTTGTATATTCTGCATTACTGTGGATATTGATATTTATTTTTTAAATGTACACGTCATGTAAATAATTTTGTGTTTCTACATTACATAACAAATCTGTGGAACTTGCTGCCACAAGATGGGGGTGAGGGCCACACTTAAACACCTTCAAAATGGAACTGAGTAAATGCAAAGAGGATTGAGGATGAATCGGTGCCAATCAGCTGTGGGAAATGTTGATTTTTTGATGTTTTGTGGTGTTTTTATATTTTGCCAGCAGCCGCTCAGAGTGGCTGGAGCAACCCAGTCAGATGGGTGGCATATAAACAATAGAATTATTATTTTGCCAGCAGCCGCTCAGAGTGGCTGGAGCAACCCAGTCAGATGGCATATAAACAATAGAATTATTATTATAATAAATTATTATGATAGCTAAACGGAGTCTCCATCAGTGGAGGCTGATCCTGGTCCATTAGGGCAAATGGGGCACTGCCCCACAAACCTCTGCCTGCCGTCGGCCAGCCTCCAGTTGCCTGCCTGCTTACTTCCACCCAGTCCACTGCCTCCTCCTTAGTCTCAGTGTTGCACCTTGTAAGGAGGCAGGAGGAGGAGGAGGCAGGCTCTGCCTCTTAGTGGCTCTGACTCCACTTACTATTGGCCTCTCTGCCTTCCGTCCTGCCAGTTCCAGTGGGTACCACTCACCATCCATCGCCATGTTGTATGGGCAAAACACCACCAGGAGGAGGTGTGGGGTTGTTAGAAGAGAGATCACTTTCACATCCTGCTTGGAAGTTTGCTGGAGGCATGTGCTTGGCCACTGAGAGGAAGAAGGTGCTGGACTAAATGGACCTTTGGCCTAATCTGTAATATGTGTGTTATAATCTGATCATCACAAGATTTCTAACCATGCTAACCATGCAATGAAACCACATACAAAGGAGAGAAGGGGATATATCAAACAGCACAAACTTATGAGTGGTCGTTTTTTGTTTTTAAGCAGCCTTTCATAGCTGCTAATTATAATCACAATTATACCCTGCCCATCTGGCTGTGTTGCTCCAGCCACTCTGGGCGGGTTCCAGCACATATAAAAACATACTAAAACATCAAACTTTAAAAACTTTCCGATGCAGCACTGCCTTCAGATGTCAAAGTTGTATGGTTATTTATCTCCTTGGCATCTGATGGGAGGGCATTCCCATGTGAGAAAGGCAGAAATTCAGTCATATTGCATCTCCTGCCCCAAGCAGGGATTGGGATTTTGAAAGCTGGTTACTTTTTGCTATTGCTCCGCTGCTAAAAGACACAGCGGCCCTGACTTCTGAAGACAGTGGGTGAATCTGGGATTGTGAGGCAGGGCTTCTGGATTCAGTGGAGGTGGGGCAGAAGAGGCTTCAACTCCAACGCTTCTGAATTTATGTATTAAGCACTAGAAGATGGCAGTCGACCAAGGATGCAGCAACAACTACGTAATGGGAAATGGTGCTGTGTTTCTCTGTAGGTGCAGCTGCTCCACGGCCTACGGTGGTGCCCCAGCCCTTGAACACCTGCTCAGATCCCCAGGTGCTGCAGAAATTGGAGCGAGTGCTCAGTGGCCTCGATCAGGTGAACACCAAACTGAATGCGCTGGCTGCCAGGCAGGGGAAATGTGGCTAGGGTTCTCAACGCCTGAGATGGGCAGTGGATGGAGGCAGTGTGGTTCAGGAAGGAAGGGGAGAGAAGGACAAAGAAGACTGAAGGGGCAGAACGTCAGATCCTGGCACATGGAGGTCCTTCCTCAGGCGCATAGCTTTTTAATCTGGTTTCTTATAGGGTGCAGAAGTCAATAAAGCTGCCTGCTCCCCAGTTGGGTCCCTGCTGTTTCTTACTTAAATTGACTCCACATCAGTGCCCAATAGGCTGCTAGAGCTCTTTGGGGGGGCACAAAAACCACCTGTTTCTAAGGTTGTGACACTGCTGTCCCTGCAAGATCAAACATGGGAGAATATCTTTCTCACATCGCGGCACAAAGGTGTGTGAATCTTTTCACCCTTCCTCCTCACTTCTCCCTCCCTCTGGACACTTTGAGTACTTGGGTTGCGTAAAGTGTGATTCCTGATGTGGCTACTGCACTAAAGTGATTCCCCCCCCCCCCAGGAGCGAGTGCCAATGCATCTCCTTGCCAAGGGTGTACAGAACCCTAGATATGCCTCTGCTTCTGGGTCGGTGTATATAGGAGGAAAGGTTATATAGCTGGGGTATATCTTTCGCCCCATATGTCTATTGGCACTCAGGGCAAAAGTAGACATTAAATTGTTTGTGGTTAAATTTATTAGTCACTTGTCGCTATTCATGAGGGCTACATACTACCTCCAATGTTTACATTGAGGTTTCCCCACAACTGCTTTGAGATTATTATTATTTTACAGTCAAGCGGTATATACGTAACTTGTATGGGATGAATGGTATCAGAAGGAACATGCCCATGATTACTGTGGAAGATGAGAAGGAGAGTGCCCTTGGCTTCATGTCCTGCTTGAACAGGATGCTCAGATGGTCTGTGGTCTGATCCAACCAAGCTTTTCTTTTAAGGGGCAGTGGCAAGATTCCAATCCAAGTACATTCAATCCTAAATAACAACGATACAGCTTTTGAGCATGGACAGATGACGCTTTCCCATTGAGGAAGCACAGGCTGTGCACACACACACACACCCTCTACACTTGCACTGCTGGTTTGGGAAGTAGCAAACACACCATGTTATCCACAGTCCATATCTATCCTGTAGTTTCTTGTGAAATACTGTTTTGACGCATTCCCCAGCAAACCACCTTTGAGTCAAATGGAGAAAAAGAGCAATCCAGCTTTGTTTTCAGCTAGTAATGTGTTCGCAGTGACAGGCAACCTCACTTTCTATCCAAATCTGCAAGCAGGGTCGAAACCCCACATTTTACGTAACGAGGCTGAATGGTTTCCCACCAGTTTTTTCTTTATACACTTAGATCCCCGTTTGATCCAGATAGGGAAAGGCTGTAGCCCACAGCACATGCTTCACATGCAAAAGATGCATCTCTTAAACCCTGAAGAGCAGCTGCCAATCGGCTTCCACAGCAGCATGCTAGATGGACCCAGAGGTCTGGTTTGGGACAAGACAGATCCCTATGCCACTGATGCTGCATTCTGAATAAGCTGCTGGGCTTAGAACCCAAATACAACTCCTAAACCAGCATGGTGCAGTGGTTGGACTAGAACTTTGAGAGACCAGGGTTCGAATCCCCACCAGCCATGAAGCTCACTGGGTTGTCGTGAGGATGAAATGGGGAGATGGGGATGAAATGGGGAGACCCGCACCTTAAGGTTCTTGGGGAGGTATGATATAAATGCAACAAACAATGCACACCCATTCTCCCTGCTGCCTGCATGAAAGTTACAATGCCTAAAGCTTGGTTTTGCCAGACGTAGTATCATAGACTATTAAAGAGTTGGAAGTCAAAATGTATGTCTCTGTGTTTAGTTTGTATGTTTATGTATGTATGTTTAGTTTATACAGTATGTTTTCTTTTTTTGTAATCTAAGTTGAGAGGTGTATGTATAATAGGTTTGTTTAGTGTTCTGGTTTGTGTTTGTAAGTATTGCATTTATCAATAAAAGTTAAGAGAAATAAAAATAAAGAGTTGGAAGGCAGCCTCCCTGCCTATCCGGCCCAGGAGCCGGGCAGAGTCCCAAGCCGGCGCGCTCCTGCTCCTCCTTCCCCGCCCCTTAAAACTTGCTTTTCTTTAAACGCCCTCCTAATGAGGACTGCGGGGGGGGGGGCGTGGAGGAGGCAGCAAGCAAAAGCCGAGAGGGCAGGCGGACTTGGCGGGAAGCTACACCCACTTTTCCCCAGCGCCGGCTTCTCCCTTTCCTGTTGTTCCCGCAGCGAGCCTCTTCCCAGCGTCTGATCCAGGCGGGGAAGGAGGAGGAGCAGGAGCGGCCGGCCGGCCAGCCAGAGAGCGCGCTAGCTTGGGACTCTGCCCGGCTCCTGGGCCGGATAGGCAGGGAGGGATGCGAGACTCTTCCGGGGGAGGCGGAGCCCGGCCGCCTTCCTGCTTCCTGCCCCGCTCGGCAGGCAGCGTCTCTCGGCTGCTGCCTGCGCTGGGAGAAAGGAGACTTCTCCGAAAGAAGGAAGCGCCAAGAGACCCAGACGCTCCTGCTGCGCTCAGGCAGGGGGAGCCAAGCCGGATCCGAGTCCAGCTTCCCCCCAAAAAGCAGGGAACCCCAAAAGGTAAGTAGAAAAAGAGAGGGCGCAGGGGTCAGGATCCCCCAACTCTCCGTCCCACCCTCCCTCCGGCACCCCCAGCCACCCATGCAGGAGTCCGACGGCGGGAGCACCCCGCTGCACCACCCTCCTGGACGCTTGCTGCCCAGGCCGCCTTGCCAAAGGGGCGCAGCAGAAGCTTCAGCCCGGGCAGATCTCGACACCCCCGACGCTGCATTCCCGAGGTCCCAGCACCCCGAGGGGAGGGAGAAGGGCTCGCTCACCCTCCACCACCCGCAGCAGCAGAGCCAGGAGAGGGAGGCACAGACCCGATGTGCTTCCCTAATACGACGCACCTGCTAGGATCTCTTGGGTCTGGGAGCCTGGGGGGGGGAGACAGCCACCCCACGGCACCCCCCAAAAAAAGCTGCTAGGAAAGGTGCAGATTAGAAGGTGCTCTGTTGCACAGGGGGTCCCAGACACAGGTAAGGGGGAGGATTTAGTGGGGCTCCCCCTGCAAAGTTCCACTCTACCTCAAGGATCTCATCAGAAAAGAAGGGGAGACAGCGGTGAAGCCCAGGTCTCTGCTGCTGAGAATGGATGTATCGCCCACAAGGTGATTTCAGGAGGGGCTTGGCCACCCCCCAAGCTGGACTCACCTGTGGGAAGCAGGCTTTACCTCAGAGGTTAATCTTTCTTTGGAGGGCAAGGACTGGCTGATGGACCAGCATGACAGAATAGCAGGGCCTTCTAGAGAAAAAACTCTTCTGCCCGGCAACAGCAGTTGTTGGCCTTCCATGAAGTCTGCACCCAACAGGACTCTCAGGCTACCAACATTCTTGGGTGGGTGGGGGCGGCTTGCGAGCTTCTCAAGGGCCTGGGCGTCCTCTTATCTCAGGCCACTGGATTCTGGACACAGTTCAAAGCAGATAAGCGAGTTCCACAAGGCACCCAGGGGCGGCTTCTTCCCAGTTCCAGTCTCCCAAGGAGCCCTCCAGCATCTCCTCACAATCCAGGCCATCAAACACATCCCAGTCCCTGAGAGGGCAGGGTCTTCCCAGCCTTCTTCAGGGTCCCAAAGCAGACTGGAGACACATGGTCCATCCTGAATGGGGTAACCGTGCCCCTGAAGGACCAGGTGCGCAGCCTGGGAGTCATTTTGGACTCACAGCTGTCCATGGAGGCACAGGTCAAATCTGTGTCCAGGGCAGCTGTTTACCAGCTCCATCTGGTACGTAGGCTGAGACCCTATTTGCCTGTGGACTGTCTCGCCAGAGTGGTGCATGCTCTGGTTATCTCCCGCTTGGACTACTGCAATGCGCTCTATGTGGGCTACCTTTGAAGGTGACTCGGAAACTACAACTAATCCAGAATGCGGCAGCTAGACTGGTGACTGGGAGCGGCCGCCGAGACCATATAACACCGGTCTTGAAAGACCTGCATTGGCTCCCAGTACGTTTCCGAGCACAATTCAAAGTGTTGGTGCTGACCTTTAAAGCCCTAAACGGCCTCGGTCCTGTATACCTGAAGGAGCGTCTCCACCCCCATCGTTCAGCCCGGACACTGAGATCCAGCGCCGAGGGCCTTCTGGCGGTTCCCTCATTGCGAGAAGCAAAGCTACAGGGAACCAGGCAGAGGGCCTTCTCGGTAGTGGCGCCCGCCCTGTGGAACGCCCTTCCAGCAGATGTCAAGGCGATAAACAACTACCTGACATTCAGGAGACATCTTAAGGCAGCCCTGTTCAGGGAAGTTTTTAACGTGTGACATTTTATTGTATTTTTGGTTTTTATGGAAGCCGCCCAGAGAGGCTGGGGAGGCCCAGCCAGATGGGCGGGGTATAAATAATAAATTATTATTATTATTATTATTATTATTATTATTATTATTATTATTATTATCCTGAATCTCCCAAGTTCCACGTGGAGATTTTGCGCAGCATCCTGGCGAGCCTCAGGAAGGGTGACTTTCTCACCTCTCTCAACCTGACAGAACCATACCTCTACACTTCCATCAGGCAGGACCATCGCAGGTTCCTATGGCAAGGACTAGGTCCAGTTCCAGGCTCTGCCTTTTGGTAGCACACATAAGATGCTCTCAGGGCAGTCAGGACCAGAGCCCACAGTGCACCACACTCTTCTGGTCTTTCAAACCCTCCTGACTTGTCAAGAAGTTCTCCAAGGGCTCTCTGGCTAAGAAGATGCATTTCCCTAGCTTACACGTCAGCCAATCTCCATTTCCCAGAGGCCTCAGTTGCACACTCGGTGAGGCAGGGGGCCACAGCCTCCAGAGCTTCCTGGGAGATGGCACCTCTAGAGGAGATCTGTAGGGTAGCTTTCTCCTCTGTCCATCACTACCAGATCAACACCTTTGCATCAGAAGGCACCTTTGGGTAATGTGTCCTGCAAGAGAGTTCAGCACTCCTAGGGAGACACAGTGCAGGTTGTTGGAGAACAGGGACACACCCAGAGATGCACTGATTTTCAGCATCCCAGGCCAACATTGGCTCCCAGTACATTTCCGAGCACAATTCAAAGTGTTGGTGCTGACCTTTAAAGCCCTAAACAGCCTCGGCCCAGTATACCTGAAGGAGCGTCTCCACCCCCATCGTTCAGCCCAGATGCTGAGGTTCAGTGCTGAGAGTCTCCTGGCGGTTCTTCCATTGAGAGCAAGTGAAGTTTCAGGGAACCAGGCAGGGGTAGTGGCACCCACCCTGTGGAAAGCCCTCCCATCAGATGTCAAGGAAATAAACAACTACAGTCGTACCTTGGTTCTCGAACGCCTTGGTACACGTACGTTTTGGCTCCCAAACACCGCAAACTTGGAAGTAAGTGTTCTGGTTTGCAAACGTTATTTGGAAGCCGAAGTTCCTGCAGCCAGTCAGAAGCCGTGCCTTGGGCTTCAAACGTTTTCGGAAGTCAAACGGACTTCCAGAACGGATTCTCTTTGAGAACCACAGTACGACTTTTAGAAGACATCCGAAGGGATGTTTTAATGTTTGATATTTTACTGTGTTTTAAATATTTTGCTGGAAGAGTGGGTAGGGCAACACAGTCAGATGGGTGGCATATAAATAGTGTTGTCGTTGTTGTTGTTGTTATTGTTGTCGTTGTCAGGCCTCCTCCTCCTTGATCAGAGAAATTGAGATTCTTGATTTACCATGAATTTCTGTTTTTCTCTCCTGGAGGAGGCCATTACCTCTCTTTCCCTCCTCATTTTGTCCACAGTAGGCAAACAGCCAACGACAGAACAGACGTTGCGGATTCCCGGAACGTGGGTCTTCCCACTTTGGCGAGCTGACGACAAGGGATCCAAGGGGGGAGGCTCTGCCTTCCGTGGAAGAGCCTCTGATCCCTGCCTAGCTGGCGCCTGCAGCCGGGCAAATCCCCAGCCCACTGGCCTCCACCACTCAAGAAGAGGAGGAGGAATTCACGGTAAGTGAAGAATTTCCATACCTCTAAACTCCAAGCCACCCAGCTTGACTATCATCAGCAAGAAACAAATGACAAAAGGAGGGGAAGGGGGGTTCTGTTGGGGGGGGTAGCAAGCTGAATGGAGAAGAGCCTCTCTAGTCCTCCTGCAGCAGTAACTAGCAGCACTGTATTTTGGGGCAGGAGGCAGGAAGGCACAGTCCAAGCTTGTCCACTACTGTACCCAGTTCTGCACAATGCAGTTCATAGGCTTCATTTGAAGCTAGGATTTGTAGCAAGATTCCAGTCAGAGGCTACCTGGCAGAAAATAATAAAGACAAGACAACTTCTGAGTATGGGCAAAGTGTGCGTGTTGAAACCCGAGCACTCAATTCGCAAATAGGTCTTTCCTGAGTCAAACCAAGGAGCTTGGAGGCCGGCTCACGACCACCCACCTTTTGTTTCGCAGGCACGCCTAAGGCCTTGCCAGGAGCAGTGAAAGCACCATTTCGGCAGCCGCTGTGCCCTCTTCACTTCAAGTCTCTTCAGAATCCCTCAGGAAATGTCCAGCAGAGAGTGAAGATGAATAAGTAGCCATCTCTGTTGGCTCCGCTGGGATATTTTCGCCCATGTCCAGCAGCATACAATAGATTTTGAGCACTCCCGTGTTTTTACTCGGCTGTTTCTGGGCTCCGCTCAGCCTTCAGGGAACCCGAAGCAGCAACAGCAGCAGCCAGGATGGAAGGTACACGGAGAGAGGGTGGGAAGATGGGAAGCCACGCCCCTCATGGCTTCACCCTAGAATGGAGCTCTGGGTTGCGTAACATGGGGAGGGGGAGTCATAGGTCACAGTTAGAGTTAGGGTGCTTGGGTTAAGAGTCAAGGGTTAGAAGGTTAGCAGTGTCAGGTCAGAGTTCACAGGGCAGTGGGGACTTTACAAGTCCTGGGTTTAAGTTAACTTCAGTTCTGCATCCATATATATATTTTTCCGCTCTTCCCAAGAACCTCAGCAGGTGAAGGATGTGGGTCCCCCTCCAGGCCTGAACCTCCCCCGAGATCCAGACCCCCAGAAGACCATCCAGATACTGAAAGCCCAGCTGTCGGCTGCGTTGGCCGAAGTGGAGACCGTCCGAGCTGTGGCTGCCGTGAGCGAAGGCACGAAACATGAGGCCGTGGACGCTGTCCGGCGTCGGTGCCAGGAGGAAGTGGCTTCCCTGCAGGCCATCTTGAAAGGTAAAGGGCCTCAAGGCCTGGGCGCAGCAGGGAAGGAACAGCAGGGACCTTCATTTGTTCTTATTTATTTTTTTCTAACCTGCCCTCAATCTCAGCAGATTTCAGGACAGGGTGCAATGATGAGAAATATTATGCATATACAGTGGTACCTCAGGTTAAGAACTTAATTCATTCTGGAGGTCCGTTCTTAACCTGAAACTGTTCTTATTCTGAATCACCACTTTAGCTAATGGGGCCTCCCGCTGCCGCCATGCGATTTCTGTTCTCATCCTGAAGCAAAGTTCTTAACCTGAGGTACTATTTCTGGGTTAGCGGAGTCTGTAAACTGAAGCGTCTGTAACCTGAAGCATCTGTAACCCGAGGTACCACTGTATAATAAAAAGGCAGCAGGTTTTCAAACCTCCCTCCTAGGAACCAAACATATGAAATGTCCTACTGGATAAAGTCAGTGGTCCATGTATCCCAGCACCCAGTTCTCACGGTGGCTAACCAGTTGCCTGTGGGAAAACCAGAAGCAGGACACTGGTACTGCAGCCATTCTCCTCACTTAGACTTTCCAGCAACTGGCATTCACAGGCCTTGAGCAGTGGAGGCGAGTGGCCATGAATTGCCACAAATTTGCTGAATCCTCGCTGCCTTTTGTGGGAATCAATTCCGTAGGGCTGGAGCCAATGTTAGCCCTACTCAGAGTAGACCTATGGAAACTAATGAATCTAAGTTAGTTGGGCCCATTAACTTTGATGGGTCTGCTTTGAATATGAGCATCGGGTATAGCCCATAGGTTAACTCTGCACCATGTGGAGAAGTACTTTCTATTATTATTTATTTTTAATATTTATTAGTTTTCTATATACCACCCTTCATTCTAAAATCTCAGGGCGGTTCAACAGAATAAAATACAGGATTAAAAACAAGTAGATAAGTGAAACAAAGCAATTCTAGTATAATATAGGAGAGGGAGGCAGTTCTAGTATAATATAGGAGAGGGAGGCAGCGTCCGGGATTCCTGGCTTGCCTGCTGAGACGCCTGCTCGCTTTCTACAGACACCATCTCCAGCTATGAGGCTCGTCTCTCGGCTTTGGAGCGCGAAGGCCGGGAGAATACCTGGAGCCGCTTGCTGCCAAGGCCCAACCCCCTGGACTCGCTGGAGAAGCAGATGGAAAAGGTGCGTGGTGGCCAGACAGGGCTTAACCTGAGGGTAGAGGAAGAAGGCTCCGAATGTTTCCTTTCTCTCTCCCCGCACAGGCGCAAGAGGACACTCTGCGACTCCGGGCAATCGTTCTCCCCATGGAGCAGGAAATTGCCGAGCTGAAAGCGAAGCTGGCGCATGCTGAGGGCCTGGTTCAAGAGCTGCAGGGTGAGCAGGTGAGTTGGATGAGGGGAGTGGCAAGGGGGCCATAGAGGAACAGGAAGGAGCCAGAACGGGAGGGGGCTTCAAAGCAGCTCAGAATAGGGTGAGGATGCCGTTCGGGTAGCAGCTGAGTAAAGAGGGGAAAGGGCAGTGCTTGCCTGAGGGTGATTCCTTGCTCCAGGATAAGTTGACGGACAACCTTTATGAACATGGCCCTGGCAGTCTACATTACTAGCAATCTGCATCTGCAGGTGTTTCCCTCCGCCAGTGCAAATTAGCACACAAGCTGAGCGGTGGCAGGCCAAACTCGCTCTTCCTGGCTGGCTACAAGTCTGGGAAAGTCAAGATGTGAGTCATGAATGGAAACTAGAAATGCCAACTAGAAATCCTCTGCTTCAGTTAAGGCAACAGTGGTTCCCTCCTTAAGCTTCCAGGTTTCCTGGCTGTTAGAATTTGGTCTTTTCAGAAGCCACACTGGGCAGACTGTCTCTGGGAAAGGCCTCCTTGCTCACTCCTTTCCCTTTTCCTTCAGCGTTCTTTATGCAGCTCCTCTGAATCCCTCCTCGCTGACTCTGAGGCCGTGCCCTCCGATGCCCCTGGAGACGACCCTGGCACTTTGGCGGAAGGAGGAGGAGTGGCGGAGAAATTTGCCCACAGCCTGGACAGCGTTTCCATCGCCTCTTTCTCGTCATTGGCACCGAGTCCGGGGCCTGCCGTCCGGCGCAGGCGTCCCCCTAGCCCGGAGACGGCCTCCATCGCTTCCTCCACGGGGACCCTGGTGCCCGAGACCATCTACTTACCGCCGGCCGGGTACCAGCTGGTGCCAGACTCAGAGTGGACACAGCTCCACACACAGGTGCGTAGGCAGGGCAGAGTGGTGGTCAGCCCCGGAGGGGTCAGCAGTTTTGGACGTGCAACAAGGCCTTCTGTGATTCCCCTCTCTGATTCCCCTCCTGGCTCTGTTCCTGCTGTCTTTCTGCCAAGTACAGTGGTACCTCGGGTTAAGTACTTAATTCGTTCCGGAGGTCCGTTCTTAACCTGACACTCTTCTTAACCTGAAGCACCACTTTAGCTAATGGGGCCTCCCACTGCCGCCGCGCCACCACCACACGATTTCTGTTCTCATCCTGAAGCAAAGTTCTTAACCCAAGGTAATATTTCTGGGTTAGCGGAATCTGTAACCTGAAGCGTATGTAACCCAAGGTACCACTGTAGTAAGAGTGAGGTCCATTGCGTCGGGCCTGTGTCTGGATTCCATCCTCGCTAATGGCTTTGAGGACTTTGCTCTGCTTTCCTTGTTTTGGTTTTGCTTTAAAGTTGATTTTTAGCTGCCTTGATGGGCCTTCCGAAGGCAGAAAGGAAGCTCATTTTTTGTCATCGGGCTTATGAATCGGGCTTACTAAATAGAGGGCTCCTCTGTTGTGTTGTGATCCTAGAGGGAGATGTGGGGATGGTGGAGACAGGAGCAGGAGGAGGAGGTGTGCCGGAGTTCTCCCTGCCCTCATTTTGTCCCCGACTTCTTCCGTTCAGGTGCGGCAACAGTGCGAAGTCCTGGAAGAGGGGGCACGGGAAAAGGCCGGCCTGCAGGAGGCACTGAGGCGCAGCAATGAGGAATGCAGTAAGCAGGTGCGTGGGGAGGGGGGAGCCCTGCCCTCGGGGCCTGAAGCCAAACCCACCTCTGGGAGCCCCCCTTCTTTCTGCTGCTACTTTGGTGTTAGATTTCAGTCATGCTCTTCCTAGAAGGTTTCCAATTAGCTAAGTGCTGGGGACCCCCTGTTTTTCAAAAGCCAAGCCATAGACCCCCTACTTTTGAAAATGGCAATCTCTCTTTTTTTTTGAGAATAATTTTTTATTAACCGACCAATCACATCAAATCAATTACATAAATTCCAAATTACACAGCCGAATTTTAAATTTTTGTTGGGGGTACCCATATTTCAAGTTCCGAAGGGGATCCAATCAACTTCTTGCTTCTTACTGCTGTTTTAATGTCCACAAATCTAACCTTATGATGTTCACAGTACTATCCAGTCCTTTCTTATTGTTTTTCCACATCTCTTGTTGTTATTTTCATATATTTTTCCTTTCTCTTTGTGACCTCTGATAGTCTCCACAAGCTGGTTAGAACATTTTGTAATCCTGCGTGGATATTTTTTTTTTTTTAATCCAGTAGCCATATCCAGACGTTTTCCATATAACATCACTTCCATACATCAAAGCAGTCTTAGCGTCATTAATCTTCACCAATCTGCCTCCTTTCTCAAAACCTCTGAGGAGATTCACCAGGAATGCAGTCTGAAAACAAGTCCGTTCTTCCTCCCGGCTATAAATCCTTTGGCAAGATGGCGACTCTGAATTAATTGCTGTGCCATTCCAAAAGCTCTTATTGCTTCTCGATCTCCATAAAGCATACTTTTGGTTAAAGTTTATCTCCACACAGACCTAGTCCTAGCCTAACACCTTAATCACAACACTGCGTCAGCTCTAGAAGAAAACTGCAACTTCCCCTTCCACAAATTGATTCCCCCTTCCTTCCTCTCTCTCTTTCTGATCAGGTCCAGGTTCTCCTGACTCAGGTGCAGACTTCAGAGCGCCTCCTCCAAGGCCTCCAAGCTACAGTGAGCGAAACCCAGCGCCAAACTCAGGAGCAAATGGTAAGGGGGGGCTTCTGGGGGACAGCATTGGTGGGGAGCCCCTGTCTAGCAGGGGCGGGGGGGGGGGCAAGGCTGGCCAGGGCAGGCTCTGATTTCAAATGGCAAGCTTGGGGCATGTGTGGGACTGTGGTTTAGGAAGGCCCCGAGTGTTGACCCAAGGCTGGTTCTTAACGTTGCAGCCCCTCTGTGGCCACTGGGGGGGGGGAGGGAATAATAATAATAATAATTTTTTATTTGTACCCCACCCTTCCCGGTTTAGAAAACTGGGCTCAGGGAAGCTAACGACAAATTTAAAACACTTAATTGTAGAAGCAGCATAAAATACAGTATAAAAACATGAATAACAATAAAATTCAAAGTTCAGAAATCAATTTGGGGGAAATCCATCTAATAAGCATTAGATAGTCACCAGGGCTAGCTGGCTGAATTAGTCCTACTTGGGCCAGCGAGGAGGCCAGGGGAGAATTAGCTGTGGGGTCTCAGAGCTCAAGTGCTATTGTGAAAAAAACCTCTTAATGCAGCACACTGCCCCAAATGCAGCCAGCTTCTCTGTGCCAGCACTGCAGCACACGATGGGTGACTGCGGGCCTTGGGTGTGGGGGGAAGAAACTGCACATTGCGCTGCTTTTATAGGCAATGTGTGGGGTTTGGAACGCCGCTGACCGCTGGCTTTGCAGTATCCGCATGCCAGCAGTGTGCAGTGCTGGCAGGAAGGCCGTCCAAATGCAGCTGGACTGACGCACAGGATGAAGGGCTTGTGATTTCTTCACTTTTTTAATATTTATGTCCTGTGTTTTGGCTGAGAACGTAGAAAGCTGCCGCATATTGAACCTGTGATGTATATATAAATTAAAATTTGATGATATGATACTGCTTTATTGGTCCTTTGCTGTCTGCTTGTATATTTCTAAGATATTTTTCAGTATTAAGTGGTTTAGAAAAATAAGTAAATAAACAACAACAAGAAGAAGAAATAAAGCCACACTGTGCCTGGTACTACAAGGGCTTTTCTGAGTCATTCCTCTCATGTGCGGCGGGGAGGTGTGCACCTTTTAAATCGTTCCTCTGGAAACCCAGGTCCAAGTTGAAGTTGTTCCTTTTCCTCCTGCCCCCTTCCTTCCGCTAGGCTGACTTGGCTGCTTCCCACAAGCGCCTGAGCTACGAAGTGCAGCGCCTCAGTGCTGAGAACGAAGGGCTGCGGGGGGCCAGTTCCCAGGATTCCTGCCCACCGGAATCTGATGAGAGCAGGAGCTTGCCTAGCACTGTCCCGGTAATTCTGACCCGCCTCTTCCTTGTATTGGGCTGAGGACTTGGGATACTGGTGTGGGATGGCTAGAAACGGCAGCATTGTATATATTATATATGGCGGGTTTCCCCATCCTCCCTCCTCCCTAGGAGCTGCAGGCCTTGGTGCGCCAGCTGAGGCAAGAGTCTGCCTCCCAGCTCCGGGCTGCTGAGCACCAGGCGGAGCGCCTACGAATCGAGATTGTGTCCCTGAGGGAGCGGCTGGACCAGGAGACGGCATCTCGGTCAGGACTGCAGGGGGCGCTGGAGAGAGAGCAAGAAGAACGAGGTGAGCGGGGGGTGGGGGGTGGAGGAAGGTGGGCCAAGAACTAGGTGAGGGATTGGGGTCTCCTGGGATTAGCATCTGTTGGCTTTCTAGGAATCTGAAATCCCTTTGTAGTGTTATGGATGTGATTAATGATTCTCTCTTTATTTTTGTCCTCTCTTCCCTTGTGGCTTCTGGCTGGCAGAGCTTTTGCAGGGTGAGTTCTTAGGGGTGTGTGTGTGTATTATATGTGAGTGTGTGTTTGTGTGTGCACATTTCCACAGCTGAAGGCTTCGACACGGTGGTCACCAACTGACTTCTCCTTTTTAATCCTCAGCCTCCCTGAACAGCATCCGGACTGAGATGGAGAGGATGCAGCAAGGGCAGGAAGAGATTAGCAGAGCCCAGGGATGTGTGAGTCTTTGTGCTTCTTTTCTCTCTTGCCGCCCAGAGATAATTGCTAATAACCATTTCACTTCCCCAAATCATACGCGTTACCTCGAATCCCCCCCCCCACCCTCTGGATGGAGGATATAGATTTGAGGGGGTGGGAGGAAGGATCATGGTAGAATGGAAATGGCAAAGTCCTACTTAAGTTAAGGAAGAGGGGAGTAGGATCCTCCTTGGAGATCCATGAGATCTCTTCTGCACCTCCAAAGGCCGTCCTGTAAGTGTCCATGGGTGATAAGGTCCCTTGGTCTACTTGTCTACACAGGAGAGATGCAGTGTGCAAACTCTTTTTGGTGAGCAGCCACACCTGTTCCCTTTATCGCTTCCTTTCTCTGCTAACATGACACTCTTGTCTCTCCTGACCTTTCCGTAGTGACATTTTCGTATGCTGCAATTATCAGCTGTTGTCAGGGTTGAGTTTAATCTACCATGGGCACTGAGCAGGCAGAATTCAGCACTCCTGAGAATCTCATCTTTCAGTTTTGGAAGAAAAAAACCCTGTTTAGGCCTTAAGCATAAGAAAGAAACGCTAGAAAGGACCTGTGCAGTGTCTGGTGAGATCTTTGGAGTCCAAGGAAGGAGGACTGAGCCCTGAGCTCCAATCTTCTATGGCTCTTTGTCCTTCCTTGCATTGCCTCAGTCCAAAGGAGGAGTCCAAAAGTCCTGTGTGCCTCACTCAGCTGGGAGATGCGCATGCTTCTAATTACAGTACAGTCGTACCTTGCATCCCAAACGCCTTGGTACTCGGGTGCTTTGGCTCCTGAACGCCGCAAACCCGGAAGTGACTGTTCTGGTTTGCCAATGTTCTTTGGAATCCGACGGAGCTTCCGCAACTTCCGAGCTTTGGAAGTCGAACGAACTTCCGGAACGGATTCCATTCAACTTCCAAGGTACAACTGTAATAAGTGTCAATTAAGCATGCATATTTGGGTTGTGGTAGAAGCATATGAATGTTTGTGATAGTCACTTTGGTCAGTACTGAGGTGCAGTGCTTTTAATTCAAAGAAGAGGTGGGGTGAGCTTTGAGTGGGTGGGATCTTATGCTGTGGTTGTGAGGCTGGCACCTGCTTTTCTTTCCAGATGTGTGAGAGGCTGTTTCTGGTGATGACAGACACTGGCGGAGGCTGGGAGAGAGAGAGGAAACCTCTGTGGGCTTATCCTCTTTTTCTTTTTCTTCTGCAGGTGCAAACTGATGCTCCCTCTGTGGGAGAAGCCAGCGGCCTTCAGGATAGGAGGTCAGAGCCTTAGAAGGAGGATAGGGGAGGTCACCTCTGCCCTTCCTCCTCTTCTTGGCACAATGGGAACCTCAGGGAAACCTGCCAGGCACCAAAGGGGTCATCTCTGTCCTCCGGAGCTCTTCCAGGTCTCCTCTACATGGGCAGGAGAGCAAGAACTCTGGAGGGAGGATGGCTGGAACCTCCCATTCTTACTCCCCTTCCCACTGAATGACACTGGAGCTTCCAGAACACAATAAAGGAAATTTTTGTACCTTCCTCCATCTGTGTGTCTCCTTTCCTTGGGTAGCTGAGCGGACTGTAATGGTGGGTGGTAGCAGTGGCACAAATCTTCATTTTGCTTGAGAGGAAGCCTCCAAAAGGGATCACAGGAATCGATTTTCTGCTTTCCACCTTTGAGCATAGAGACACAGCCTAAAAGTGGGCCAGAGCGATGCAGTCGTAAAAATATGTATAGAGCCATTAGCCATTGTAACATAGTTTGTATTCATTTTCATCTTTAAACTTTAAACTTTAAACTGCAGATATGAAATGAGGTACAGTAGGGGAGGTTTCTTTCTTTTTGCCATAAGTTCAGGCCTTGTGTCATTGTAGTGTTTTCTATATGAAAAAGAAAATTGCTTGGCTGAGAAGAGGTTGGCTGTCCGTGTGCTATATCTAGTTCAGATCCCTGCATTGCAGGGGGTTGGACTAGGTGACCCTCAGTGTACCTTCCAATGCTACAATTCTGTGGTTCTACAACACTTTCTGGGTGCCAGTTCATTTCTTAGGAACCTAGGAAGCCGCCTTTATACTGAGTCAAACATTTGCCTCTGTCTAGTGAGAGTTATTATTTAATGATCTTTAATAAAGAGTGGGCTAAAAATGCCCTAAATAAATAGAATACACTGGCTGACTGGGACACATTCCCAACCTTGCCACTGAGCTAGTGCCTGTTTCCCCATATCTAAGGTAAAACCCCTTCTATACTTTGCAAGTAAGAGGTGGAAATTCTTAAAAAACACCCACCCACCAAGTCTTGGAATGAAACTTCTGTTGTTTTCCTGTGGGCAAGGAGAGACTTCCTGGTGCCATTTTTAATACATTTTTTTTTTAAACATATTGTGTGCTTCTTGGGCCAGGACTGAAAGAGAGAGAGAGAGAGAGAACCATTTAATGCATGGGTGATTGGGATTAGTTTTAGATCACAAGTGTCACTAAGGACTGTGAGGGTGTTGTGACCACAATCTCTCTACCTTTTGGGGATTTTGACCTTGGGGTGAGTTAAGGTCATACACACTCTGCTCTCCTGGGCCTATAGTCAAAGAACCTGCTTTGCCCTTTCAGAATGGGGTGGGGGGGTACCAGTTCCACAAAAAATAAGCTCTTTGTCACTATGGAGAGGTGAAGATATAGAGTGGTGCCAGTCTTGTGACCACTGAGAATCCACGACTAGTCCAGAGCCCATAGGCTTAGCCCAGAGTTCCTATAGGGAGTACTCAAGAGCACTGGCCGAAATGGCTCAGTTGGGAGAACATTAGACTGAAGGTAAAATGGAAAGCGTAATGCTGGTGGTCAACAAAAGAGGTTTAAAGACTGTGTCAAGGCAAATATTTAAAAATGCAGTATAAACACTGACAACTGGGAAACACCAGATGTGTCACGGGCTTTGAAGACATTTGAACTCAGGACGCAAGGAAGAAATGTGCTAAGAGGAAGGCACGCTTGGCAAATCCACACCATGATCAACTCCCACCCATAAACCAATGTCCCCACTGTGGAAAGACATGTGGGTCCAGAATTGGCCTCCACAGTCACTTAGGGACTCATTGTTAAAACCGTGTCTATGGAAGACAATCTTACTCGGCTATGAGTGATCGCCAGAGAAAGATGAAGAAGGTAGTACTCAAGAGTAGTCCCATTGACATTAATGAATACTGCATGGCAAAGTTAAGTTCTTTGCTTTCAGTGGCTTTGCTCTGAGTAGAACTTAGCTGAATACCACCCAAAGTAGCAGCAACCTGGCTAGTAACTAACTGACAACATTTCCACCCTGTTTATTCCTGGGCGCCTTTCCTCCTCCTCCTGTGCTCTTCCAAGTTTTGTTTTAGGCTGCAAGTTCTTCCGAGGAAGAACCTGTTTATCCTCTTGCATTCTGTTCAGTGAAAAGAGCCATGCACAGGGATACTGAGAGTTATCAAGCCAACAGGTGATAAAACACGCAGTCTGGTCATAAATGCCACTTTGCTTATTTGCAGACATTCTAGTGCTATCTGAATGGTTTGCATTTCTTGCCTTTCATTTCCTCCTGCCCTCGCTGGGTACAATTCCCACTAGGCCACTCACATCTGCATTTGTCCTGCAGTTGATGGTTATGCCTCGGGTTTCTGATGGAAGAGGGATTTAGTCAATGGGAGGATAGATCAGGCTTGCAGGATCAACACTGTGGTTTTGTTATGGTTTTTTCCAGGCAAAAGCAAGGCAAGAAGTTTATGCCACAATAAATTGGTTCGTTTTTAAGGTGCCACAAGACTCTTTGTTTGTTTATGGACATGGAAGGCTCCCATATCTCCCAACGTCTTTTTGCCTGATTTCCAGGCTGCGGATATCATTAAGTTTTCACATACTGTATTATTTTTACATTTTACAAGACATAAGATCTTAGTTAAAAGGAACAGGAATCGTTATCTTAGTTAGTTAGTTAGTTAGTTAGTTAGTTAGTTATTAGTGTCTTTCGGGGGGTGAGGGCTCAGGAGAAGCAGAATTCCGCAAAGTCCTGGTTTTCTCTGTTGTTTCCTCTAGGCAGCTGCCTCTTCAGCTTTGCAGGCGAAGGAGGGCAAAAAACACCCCACAAAATTTAAAAATAAATCAAAAGTATCCCGGAAGTCAACCTTCCATACTGAGAGAATACAGTTGTTAACTCTGCACTAACTCTATAGAGCATTCGTCGCCCGCGGCCGACGTTTCTCCACAGTTACCGGAAGTTCTCCCTCTCCATGCTTCTTCTCTACCCTTTCCTATCTCTAGGCAGATGGGAGGGGGGCGGCCGGGTGTGATATTACTTCCGGGAGGAGCTAAGATGGCGAGCCGCGCGCTGGTGGTGGCGCGAGGAGGGCTCGGCGGCCGTGTTATCGGTTGGTTAAAGGGCCGGAGGGGGGGGCGAGGCAAGGGAGGTGGTGGGTGTCGGCTGGCGGAAAAGGAGGCGGGGAGGGAGAGCGAAGGGGCAAGAAGCCTCTCCTTAAAGAACTCGTGCAGGAGAGACCCGTGACCTTTTTGTGCTTGGCGGGCTGCTACTCGGTTCATTACGGCCTCTGCCTTAATGCCGGCCTTGGGGTCTGAGGCAGCGGCGGAGCAGTCCATCACGTCGAAGCGGGGGGAGGCGGCGTGTGGCAGGAGGAGGGCCCGCCCCTTCCTTTCCCCTGAGTGGGTGAGGCCGGCCCCTCGGTGCATCCCTTCAGGCTTCTTTCCGCGGATGCTGCTGCTGCTGCTCCTCCTCCTCCCCTGCGGCAAAGAGAGAGGCGGTTTCTCCTGGCCCCGGCGAGGTGGTTCCGCCCCTTTGCTCGCCCGCGGGGAGCTCTGGTTCTCAGCACGTGCCAATCAATGGTTTAGCGTCAGGGATGAGCGGGGATGTAGCAAAGCGTGCGGGTAGCAAACCGTTCAAGGTGGTTGAAACAAAAGAGAAGGCGAGCCTCTCCAATCTGAGCGGAAAGGGGCAATAAAAGAAATAGTGTGGTGCAATGGTTAGAGTTTTGTTCTGTGGCCTGATGAGAGACCAGGGTTTGAATCCCTACTGGACCACTTAGCTCACTGGGTGACTTAGGGCCTGTCACTGTCTCTCAGCCTAACCTACCTTACAGAATCATTGCGAGGAAAAAATTGGGACTAGGTACACCACTTTTAGCTCCTTAGAAGAGAAGGTGGTATATCAGTGCAGCAAATTAATATATATGGTGAGTGTAAGCAAGTGTAAAGTGATGCATGTTAGGGCAATAAACAAACAAACCTGAATTTCACATATACGTACACACATTCTTGTATTCAATGAACAAGGTTGTTTCACGGAATATAGAGATCCTGCCCCCTGCCGTACAAGTCAGCATATCAGATGCTATTATTCATAATGTTTATTTTAAAAGTGCTTAAGTTCACATAAAATTACTTTTTTGCAGCTGTTGTCTCTTGAAGGTTATGGGCATAGTCAGAAGGAGGGAAATTGGGGGAGACAGGGACATCAGGATGTGCAAAGATAATGTATTTGTTATAAAGTGCTGTCTTATGAAAGTGATCACCCATTTTGCTTGTGTTTTGCAGGCCTCCGTGGCTGCCTGCCTCGTTATCTGCAAGGTTTTATAGCTACGGTAAGAATTCTGGGCAGCGGTGGGCTAATTGTTTTGATTTGTTGCAAGCCACCCAGAGCGGCTGGGGCAACCCAGTCAGATGGATGTTGATGATGATGATTGCTGTGATATAGGCAGAGAGGGCTAAAATTCTGACACTCTTCTTCTGCAGCCGTCCTTGACCTGCCCAGCCTTCCATGGGCATCCGTTCCTTGTTCGAAGTTTTGCAGTTGAAGCGAAGAAAGTATTTGTACGAGACAAACCGCACGTCAATGTTGGAACAATTGGGCATGTGGACCATGGCAAAACTACATTAACGGCAGCCATCACCAAAAGTGAGTGTTAGGGGTGGGGGAATGGTTATTATTATGGAAGATGAGATAGGGTGAGAACAGGCCTAGACCTAATCAAAACAGCTAGTTGAAGGAAAGTCAGCTGACAGCCAGGAAGCCAAATCAAGCCAGCAAGGGCTGAGCACCCAGCCTCCAAAATAGACTCCATCCCCAAACTGCACATCACTGTGATACACCTCACCTGCTTTCTCTTGAGCTGAGATGCAGGCAAAGGCAATGTGAACAGCGAGACCTGTGCCTTAGTTGCTCATTCCAGATGCTCACTCCCTTGCACATGTCAGGGTGTGAGAAAATGGGCGCCTTTGGTGTCCAAAGGAAGGGGCCAAAGCCTCAGTTGCTGTTCAGACTACAGAAGGGAGTTCAAGAACCCTTTAGCTCTGCCTGCTGACCTGTTCCCATACCAGCTAAGACACAGATAGTCCTTGCTGGCCTTTCAGATTTGATCAGTTAAAAACATTGCTTTCCCCCCTTCTTCTTCAAAAAATGCTACTGAACAAGACACTAGACCAATCTTTTTTTGGGAGAAAATCAGGAACCTTGTTCACCCCTTCTGCTGTTATTTCCAGTTTTGGCAGATACTGGAAGCGCCAAGTTCAAGAAATATGAAGAAATTGATAATGCACCCGAAGAGAAGGCTCGTGGGATCACCATCAATGCCTCCCATGTTGAATATTCAACAGCTAACCGCCATTATGCCCACACAGACTGCCCTGGGCATGCCGATTATGTTAAGGTATGTGTGAGGAACTGGGAATCCATGAAAGCCCTGAACACACTCATGATCCTCATCCAGAATTCCTGTTGATGGCACATGCCATTAAAAAAAAAGAATTCTTGGAGGATTGCCAAGATCTAGAAAACTTCCAAGCCATATCAAACATAGGAGCCTGGTTTTTCAAAGTAGTTCACGTCCTAGAGATACCACAGCCTAACATGCTTCCCATGTCTTCTCTGTAGAACATGATCACAGGAACAGCACCACTAGATGGCTGCATCCTTGTCGTAGCTGCAACAGATGGACAGATGCCACAGACAAGGGAGCATCTTTTGCTTGCCAAACAGGTGAGTCTGTGGTCTTGGAATGCAATAGGGTAGAGATGGTTTGGGTGACCTTGTACATACTTGTGAGAATATGATGGGTGCTTCTGTCAAGCAGGGCTGGAAGTCTTGAGAAGGGAGCAATGTACATGTGGGTCACCTTTGTTTTCTTCCCTACCACCTCAGATAGGAGTGAAGCATGTTGTAGTGTACATCAACAAAGCTGATGCAGTCGATGATGCAGAGATGTTGGAGCTGGTAGAGCTGGAGATACGTGAGCTGCTCACAGAATTTGGCTACAATGGGGAAGAAACGCCTGTTATCTCAGGCTCCGCTCTGTGCGCCTTGGAGGTCAGTGGTGCACACACAGATTTCGTTTTGAGTGTCATTCCTTAGCAGGAATTCTTCCATTGCTTAATCATTTATATCACCACCTTCCATTCCTGTTCCTTGCAGCACCGAAATCCAGAGCTGGGCTTGAACTCCATCATGAAACTGCTGGATGCAGTGGATACACACATTCCTGTGCCACAGCGGGAGCTTGATAAGCCCTTCCTGCTTCCCATAGAGCACGTTCACTCCATACCAGGTACTAAGCTTCCTAGGTTGCCCCCATTTGCTTTAAGGGAGTTGCAGCTAGGGAGGATCCTGTAGGGCTGTCTGGCTGTCCTGTACCCCCGTTGCCTATGCTAGCTTCATTTGACTGCTTTATTCCAGGCCGAGGCACTGTGGTAACTGGTACCCTTGAGCGTGGCATTATCAAGAAAGGAGATGATTGCGAATTTGTAGGGCACAACCGGGACTTGCGCTCAGTGGTAACCGGTAAGTCCTTTAGATTTTCTGCAAAACTCGTCAACTTCTTGGTCTCCCCCTGCCTTCCAAGTTTGGTAGAACAGGGATAAAACGGAGAATCATAGAATCATAGAGTTGGAAGAGACCACAAGGGCCATCGAGTCCAACCCCCTGCCAAGCAGGAAACACCATCAGAGCACTCCTGACATATGGTTGTCAAGCCTCTGCTTAAAGACCTCCAAAGTAGGAGACTCCACCACACTCCTTGGCAGCAAATTCCACTGTCGAACAGCTCTTACTGTCAGGAAGTTCTTCCTAATGTTTAGGTGGAATCTTCTTTCTTGTAGTTTGGATCCATTGCTCCGTGTCCGCTTCTCTGGAGCAGCAGAAAACAACCTTTCTCCCTCCTCTATGTGACATCCTTTTATATATTTGAACATGGCTATCATATCACCCCTTAACCTCCTCTTCTCCAGGCTAAACATGCCCAGCTCCCTTAGCCGTTCCTCATAAGGCATCGTTTCCAGGCCTTTGACCATTTTGGTTGCCCTCCTCTGGACACGTTCCACTTTGTCAGTGTCCTTGTTGAACTGTGGTGCCCAGAACTGGACACAGTACTCCAGGTGAGGTCTGACCAGAGCAGAATACAGTGGCACTATTACTTCCCTTGATCTAGATGCTATATACTCCTATTGATGCAGCCCAGAATTGCATTGGCTTTTTTAGCTGCCGCATCACACTGTTGGCTCATGTCAAGTTTGTGGTCAACCAAGACTCCTAGATCCTTTTCACATGTACTGCTCTCAAGCCAGGTGTCACCCATCTTGTATTTGTGCCTCTCATTTTTTTGCCCAAGTGCAGTAATTTACATTTCTCCCTGTTAAAGTTCATCTTGTTTGTTTTGGCCTAGTTCTCTAATCTGTCAAGGTCGTTTTGAAGTGTGATCCTGTCCTCTGGGGTGTTAGCACCCTATGTGAAAATGGCAGTCAAAGGACAGTTATGGTTGGGTGGAGGGAACACCCCTGAAAGTTTGCAAATGGTAATGGCACTCCTTTTGACTTCAGGTATTGAGATGTTCCACAAACAATTGGAACGGGCAGAGGCTGGTGATAATTTGGGCGCTTTGGTGCGGGGGCTGAAGAGAGAGGATATACGGCGGGGGATGGTTATGTGCAAGCCCGGCTCCATCAAGCCGCACCAGAAGGTCGAGGCTCAGGTAAGCAGGCAGGACAGATTTGCAAATAATGTATAAGACCTAACCTAAGGAACCTCCTCACCCACTATATCCCTGCCTGGTAACCGCGCTCCTCATACGGGGCCCTGCTGAGAGTACTGCATACCTCAGAGGTGCACTTAACCTGCACTAGGAACTGGGCTTTTAGTTTTGCAGCTGCATGACTTGGGAATCAATTAGCCACCAAAATCAGGCAGGCACCTAGCAGCGTGTTTAGGCGCTTAATGAAAGTCATTTTTTGTTCAGGAAGGCTTTCCCTTAGGATGTAATCCAGTCATTTATGGAAGATCAGTGTTGTCTAATGGAAATGGGTTTGTTTGCATGGATGTTTTTGTTTTTAGTGAGTTTATGTTATTGCTTTTAAAGATCTTGTTTGATTCTGTTTTTATCATGATCACTGCTTCAGTGGCTTCAAGCTATGAAGCAGTCTATAAATTTGTGTAATTATGATGGGACACTTTCATATTCTGTAAAATAATGGAGGTTTAATTTGGAGCTCACATTGATTGTCCAGACAAGGCAAACAAGTCACTTCTCCTTCCCAGGTTTACATCCTGAGCAAAGAAGAAGGTGGTCGTCACAAGCCCTTTGTTTCTAACTACACACCTGTTATGTTTTCTCTGACCTGGGACATGGCCTGTCGTGTAGAACTGCCTGCATCAAAGGTTTGTCTGACTCTTCCTGCCCCCCTCCCCCCTTTCCAGCAGCCTTTTGCTTCCTATAAGCATTGCTGAAGTGTCTTACAGAATCCACATTAGAGAATAGCTCTTGATCAGCTTTGCTTCTGATGCTTATAACTGAAAACAGGTACAACTACTGTGTATCTTACAGGTCTTGTTTCCTCTTCCTTAGGAAATGGTAATGCCAGGTGAAGACACCTCCATTATTTTGACATTGCGGCAGCCCATGGTTTTGGAAGAGGGGCAGAGATTCACGCTACGGGATGGACACAAAACCATTGGCACTGGAGTTGTCACAAAAACACTGTCAGTAACTGCAGAAGATAAGGCGAAGTGGGAAACTTAAGTATATCCCTCAGAAGGATGCTTGTGAGGCATTTCAGGCCACTGAACATGTAGAACACATGAAACCAGGAGTTAAGCGCATTGCAGAAAGAGGAAGGATATATGTTGAAAGCTTCACAAGCTATAAGCGGTTTCTTGGAATAAAGCCCCTTGCTGCTGAAATTATACCCTAACTAAAGTAAGCGGTTAGCCTTATCACCATGGCTGAGGTGAGAAAAGCCTAATGTGTTCTGCTCATTTCAAGGGTGGGTGGGGAGGGCAAGTTGGTTAAATAAAAGACTTGAAAGCTAATCTTGAGTGCTATTCTGTTAAGTAGTGTAATTTTTTCATGATATCCTTTGAGAGAGACACTGTTGTACTACTAAAACAAATTTAATATTAGGTAAAACTAATCATATTGTGCTGGAGGATACTTTTGAGAGTCCCATGGACTGCAAGAAGATCAAACCTATCCATTCTTAAGGAAATCAGCCCTGAGTGCTCACTGGAAGGACAGATCCTGAAGCTGAGGCTCCAATACTTTGGCCACCTCATGAGAAGACTCCCTGGAAGGGACCCTGATGTTGGGAAAGTTGGAGGGCACAGTAAGAAGAGGACGAGATGGTTGGACAGTGTGCTCGACAGGAGTGCCTGGCATGCTCTGGTCCATGGGGTCACTAAGAGTCGGACACAACTAAACAACAAAAAAATCTTATGTGTAGTTAATGGGTACAGGTGTCTGCTTGCAGGGGCACCGGTACTTGTTGATCTCATATAGTTAAGAATTTGGAGCCTGGATACAGTATCAAACCCAGAAATGTCTATTGAGCAACCCACAGGTGGCTGCACAGCTTGAATCCACAGACAGGCTTCCTGTTTCTTGTGCCCTCAAAGCCTGAATAGTCAGGCATAGGATGCCTTATTTGTGTGAACTCCTTTAAATATCACATGGAGCCTAAAGCAGAAGTGGCTCTGTACATCTTGCACTCCAGCAAGTGTGGACAGCATTACCAGGCGGGGGTGGCTTAAGGGCATCTCTACAGATTACACAACACTACCTAGCTCAAATACATTTTCAAATTTAGTAGTATTAGTAAAAAGTATATTCCCCCACATATGAAATGTACTTCCTCTCCCCCTACCAGCCCTTTTTGAATATTGAAGAGGACTAAATCATCCTTGTGATATGAAAATTATTACAATCACATACCCTTTGATTTCCTACAGTGATAGTAAGATCAGGTGGAAAACATGCCATTTCCTCCTTCACAAACATGCATATCCTTACTAGAGAAATCTTCAGCCCCAAAGGGGAAACAAATCCAGCAGTGCTTCTAACTTGAAAAAAATCTTTTTTGTGGTCAAGTATCTCATTAAGATGGAAAGCCACCATCAGTACTCAAGTGCTGCTCTTAAAAAAATGGATAGCATGAGAGTAACTATTTGGAGTAACAACCTTAAGAACATTACGTGCATACTGTGATTTGTCTTTCTAGGGAGAGCTCACTGAAAGCAGCAAGGCAGGATAGTGAACTGCTGCACTATCAAACTTTTCTACCCCATTTCTTCTACAGCAGCCTTTAAAGATTTAAAGATGCATTGACTCTCTGTGCTTTCACGTTTATATATAGTGTTTTGCCTACAACATAAACCATTAATTGGACACCACTAGATTTATACAGAGGTAAGCAAGGTGGTACCTTGTAGAAGTTGTTGGGACTCCCAACTACCATCAGCCCCAGCCATGCCACCCTTTTGTTTCACAAACATGGTTGGTAGAGATAAAATGGTCAGAGAAGAAATCGCTAGATTTTTATTTCATTTGTCCAAATCAGTGTATATCTTAATGCTGAAGTTGGTATTTTCGCCCTGTGTCGAGCATTCTGGCCTAGACCACAGGCTGGGGGTTGTGAGCCTGTGACTATCGCAATGTTGTTGGATTGCAATTCCCACCATTCCTTGTGCTGGCCAGAGCAGATGAAAATTAGTGTCCATTATCTGCCTGGGCACATTATCTGCCTGGGTACCCCTAGCTGCTCTAAATTTACAGGCTCTCACATTCCAGCTGTAGCATCCAGTTATGGCTACCATCTAGAGCTTCCATGTATCAACAATCCATGGGCAAGGTACAGCTGCTCTCACCTGGGTGAGGAAAGAGGAACTAGGGCAGAACATACTGCTGGTATGTAAGCTGTATCACAGCCTGCCTGAACCTGGGGAGACAACCCATCTGCATGCCTCACTCCCACCAGACTGTGACACCCATTAAACAAGCAGCCCAGGCCCTCATTTCTCATCAATCATGGCACAGCCCAAATCAGACTCTTGACATTTAAGCAGACTCCCAGATAATAAGAAAAGAGTCCACCACTCCAAGGCAAAATCCTGGAGCAGCTCAAGAAAGACCACGGCCCAGCTCAAGAAATTTAACTGTCCCAGGCACTGAGTGGCTGAAGTATAAAACCTGGCATTCAGCTGCTTATTGTCTCCGTAGCTTGTTTAAAAAATAGCAACACCAGCCACACATACTTCATTTCTGCAACTCTTCTCAAAAAATGTCACCCACCAAGCCCGGGGGGGGGGGGGGAGTAGCAACCCAATCTCGTATAACATTTTCTGCTAAGGGCCCACAACACTACTGTCCAGCCTCCCGTTCTTTCAGACTTTATGTGCTAGTTTCAATAAAAGCAATAATTAAAATTTTATTATTCAGATTAAAAAACACTGCTAGACCATGATGTATAGTTTTTTTTTACCATTAGTGGTCCCTCCACCAAGAACCACTGCTTTAGGCTCTGCATTACACTGCCACCCCAATTACTTACCACTGCTGACTAGTCATTTCAGCAGCAGCAGCAGCAGGGGGGAATGAGCAGAGCACTGCAGCCTCTGAACTGGATGAAGGAGTCTCAATCGCTCCTCCTTGCTAGAGAAGCTAAAACTGGGGAGATCCGAACTGCTGCAACCACCCCAATTCTGTAGAACCGTGAATAAGGGTTACTTGTTAGAAATTGGCCCTCCCCACACAGTCAACCCCAAAGCCCAACATTAGTTAGTTTAAAATTTTATTGTTTTTTTTTTTTACTTTTTAAATATTTTTACTTAATAAAAAGTCAAGGTTTGTCCATCTGGTCATGTCCTTGTCAAGTTAATGTGGGAAAGTGGCATTTGCTCTAAGAGCCCGAATGGAGTCATAAATAACAGAAAAGAAACCCTGCCCTTCTCCAGGCAAGGGGAAGGGGCCGTTCTCCGTCCCGCTGGCTGACAGCGCCCCATGTGGGCTTCACTAAACCAACGGAAAGGAAGGTGCTTGGCGAGGGGGGGCTGGACCGGGCCAGACTGCGCCCCTCCAGGGGCCTCTGCCATGGGCATGAGGGCTGGCCCAGGCTTGGGGCCAGCAACAGAGCCAAGGCTGGCTAGGGTCTCAGGTCACAGGGAGAAGCGTGGACATCAGTTCCCAGGGGGGTGGAATGGAAGCTGCTGGGAGGGATGAGATTGAACTGGAAAGAAAAGAAAGAGGTAGTGAGGATCACAAAGATACAAAGTCCAGAACTACCAACCCTCAACCCCACCCCTATCGCAAAAGACACAACCTATAAAACCTAGAAATCATCCATATCTCCCTAAGCTCTTCCATACCCAGGAAGTCAGTATAGACGACAGCCTGTTGCATTCAGTTCCCTCCCTCCTTTCCTCAGCTTCCTAGTTTGACTTACCTTGGTGGTGCCCTATATAAGTGTAGTGGGAGGGTGTGGAGGCTGAGAGGGTGGGCACACCACTCTGGGGCACACCTCCCTGTGGAGGCCCCCCGTGGGTCTGCGAGGGGTGCAGCAGCATGACCTGTGGAGCTCCAGGATGAGGTGGTGGGGCAGCTGCAATTCCAGTCTGGACATGAGCCTGTCGAGAAAGCAGAAGTGATTTCAATCCATACCCCAGTACCTTAATAAACAGTGGATACCTTCACACTGTACCAACAAAATTAGCAGAGAAGCCCAAATCCATAAAGTGCAAGATCATATCTATTTGGAAACTCATTTTAACTGATATAGCTGAAGTATTACAGTGGTGCCTCACAAGACGAAAAGAATTCGTTCTGCGAGTCTTTTTGTCTTGCGATGTTTTTCGACTAGCAAAGCACGGTCCGTTGCAACTGCGCCTCTTCAAGTGGCTTTTTAAAAAAAGCGCAAGACGTTTTCGTCTTGCAAAGCAAGCCCATAGGGAAATTCGTCTAGTGAAGCAACGCAAAAACGGAAAACCCTTTCGTCTAGCGAGGTTTTCGTCTTGCGAGGCATTCGTCTTGTGGGGCACCACTGTATTGGCATCCCTGTCTCAAGAGACAATGGAGTGTGTTTCTGGGAGCCATCCAACTGTCTTTGGGACTCCACTGCGGATTTGTGTAGGCCTAGAATTCACTCCTGAGCCTTTTCTTCTTACAATAATATCCCACAAGGCAGCAGTGCTTTCCCTTCTCCTAGGTGGCTACCTTCCCAGGTTGGTGAGACATATCTGTCTCTCATTTCCCTCTACAGAACATGCAGAAACCGCCTTCTTGACCATCGAACCCACTATTGGTCTCATCCACTAAATATGCCAGAGCCTGTCTTTTCATGAAGGGGAAGTCCCTAACTCAACAAGAGTTTGAGGCTCATTGGCTACCCTCAACCAAAGAAGCCGTTCCCACAGTATAGCCACTGTTGCATGCTGACAGCTTCTAGAAGCCACAGGTGAGAACTGAGTGGAGGATGGCGACCAAAGTTGGACAAACTACCCCAGAAGGTGCACAACATGCCCCCCACCAGAGGCACCACCTCTCCCCACTAACACTCCATACACTCTCAGGTATTATATAGTGTTCATCAGCACTTTCTAAAAAAAGAGGCACAGGAACTCCATTTGGTGGCTGTTTTATGTCTGATATAAATCCTTAAGTTGTGATTCTGCATCAGATGAGTAAGAACAAGTGTGGTAGTTTCATATGACATAGCCACACTAGATTTTGTGCTGCATTCTGGATGGAAGCTAGAAACATGTAGAGATGTGTAGTGGTTAGTAGGTTTCAAAGATAAGGTGGCACTTTTATGTCCCTTGTGTAAGTTGCGCAGTGGTGTTCAGAGAGCAAGCTTATTTCATGGAGTGGTCTAGCCTCAGGCTGATGGAAGTTTGGGAGTCCCTGACACAATCAAGGCTAGACTCACCCTTCCTCACAATCTAGGCTAGACTCACACTTACCTGGGTGACGTGGGCCATGTTGGCGTAGCTGTGCTGCAGCTGCTGGTGGGCATGGATGGCGTAGACTGCTTGCTGGGGGAAACTGCTCTGTGGAGACTGAGCACTGGGCCCTGGCGTTATAGAGGGTGGCGTAGCTGTCAGTGTGGCCGTGTGGTACAGGTTCTGCTGCTGCTGGGCACTGGCCAAATGAGGTGGCTGTCCAGCCTGGTGCTATGGCAAGAGAATACAAAAGCCACAGTTCAAGTATCAGGGGTAATGCATCACACCTACCTTCAAGATATTTTCTTCTCCCCTCTTTGCTACTGCTGTAGAGAAATGTTATGCATTCTATGGAGACAGGGAGTGCCTAAGGGAGTGCCTAAGAATATGTGTGGAACAGTGGGTGCTGGGTGGCTCTCCGCTTTCCTGAAGTATATCTGCCCTTGCTATTCTATTTTCTCTTCCCACAATAAAACCTTGAGCATGTGATGAAAGATTCTACATTTGCTAATTTTTTTCTTAACCGATTCGCCGCTTAAGGCAAGGCCAGATAAGTCAATATTCCAAACACTAAAAGCAGACTCTCTGGTAAAAGTCAATTTAACTAATTCCCCCTCCCCTAAAACTTACTAATTCTGATTAAATGGAGGGGTGTAAGAAAGAAAGATAGCCAAGGCTGTTTGGCAAAGTCTCAAGACAGTTATGGGTCCCCGCCATGCTGTTTATCTGTTAGTAGCTGTTCATCCTCAAGTTGCTGAATACTATGCCTAAAACACGGGGGTGCTTTTACAGAAACCACACTGTGCTAGAAGACTTGGGCCCCTCAACTGTATAAATTAGCAAGTAAAGATGTGATAGTCTATTCCTGGGACTCCACACACACAGCAGCTCTAAGACTTCAGCTGAGACACGAAATGGTGACAACTTCACTCCTAATGTAGGACTACCCCTTTCTGAGCTAGCCTAGAATTTCCAGACTGGAACTTGAAGGGTCACCCCAGCACTAATCTCTAACACAAAATCAAACTGTGCAGGTCGCAAGAGCAAACTAGCATCAAGTGCCTCCCACACTAGTACCTGCACAGGGCTGGGGGCGGCATGTTGCGCTTGCTGTTGGTTGCCCGTGGGTGTGGTAGCTGGTTGAGGCTGATGCGGATGCAGCTGTGTGGCATGGTGGGGATACGACTGATGCACTGTGGCTGGGGAGAGAAGCAGCAAGCAGTGGTCAACAATGCAAGGGGGGAGGGAGGAAGAGAAGCTCAGAACAGACGTGTCTTCAGGCTCTGTACAAACTCACCATAAAGAGCCTGGGGCGTAGGTTGCTCTGCCTGGGGATACTGGGGAGTAGACGATGAAACAATGGCCTGGGGATGGTTGCCAGAAGTCATCATACGTGGGTTGCTCTGCAGCATGGGGGCAAATACAGGCTGGAGAGAAGAACATGAATTAGATAGTGTGGGGCACAAAGGTCAGCGCAGTTAGCTTCTCTGCTGAAGTACACATGATACCCACCTGCGAGGGGTAGTGTGCCATGGGCTGCATCATAGTTGGCTGTCCTGTGAACTGCTGGGGGTTGTAGGAGATATATGAGGAATACGGAGTGGCAGCCATCAGAGGGGGCCCTGCGGCTGCCGCTGCCTGCATAATGGGAGGGGCTGAGGTGGGCTGATGCTGGTCTGAACGCTGCGGGGGCAGAGAGCCTGTGCAGAAAGAAAATTCATGTAGGGAAGCCAGTTCAAATCTGCACAACCCACCAAACTGCACAGCAGGTATACATTCCAGCCAACATTCACCATGGCTCCTTAATCAATCTTTAACCCTCTTACCTTTAGCTCCTCTATATTTGCTCTGCTGTCCAGGCACAGAGTTAGAAACAGGGTAAGGGTACATCTGGGGTGCCTGCAAAAAACACGGGACATGCCAATTAATTCTAACACTAGCCTCCGCAATAATTTCAAAACGAACCAATGATTATGCAGCTCACCCTTCTATCCAAAGGCAGGACCATCCACACATCATTCCACCCCCTTCTCACCTGCACAGCTGGGCCCATATGGATCTGTGGGATGTAAGAGATGTATTGTGGGCTGTACATGCCACTTTGCCCTGTAATCACTGGGATGGAGGGTGTAGAGTGGGTGCGTGGTCCTGGCGATGTGGGTGTGCTCGTTGACTTGTTCTGTACAGATAGGAGGAAGTAATCAGAAATTAAATAAGCACCTATGAACACAGAGAAACTAACAGAATGTAGAGTAAGGGTGTGAAGACTTCAGAAACAAGTCATTTTTGAGGGGGTAAAGAACTCATCTAAGATCATCTAACCGGAGCCTAGTGTGGAAGCCATGCACTCGGAATTCTGAACCTAGAAGTTGGTTTTGTGGTCCAGAAGTGAATGG
Source organism: Podarcis vaucheri (assembly GCF_965113315.1). NCBI lineage: Eukaryota > Metazoa > Chordata > Lepidosauria > Squamata > Lacertidae > Podarcis > Podarcis vaucheri. Next base: position 21,375,759 of record NC_138751.1, read on the forward strand.
AGCTCACAGTTCTTCCATACAAGAAACTCCAACTCCAATTACTCCAAGTTCTCTTTCATTTAAGAGCTATAATGGAGGGATCATTTTGCTGCTGCTGCTGCTATTGTTAAACAACTGGGAGTAAAAAAGCCTTACCCATCTACTGACAATCATCTCCTGGTAGCTGCTGGAGCCTATAGGATATTGAGCTAAGCTGACACAGTATGACCATTTCTACTGCAGCACACAGATACACACCCTCCCCCCCTCCCATGCAAGCACACAAACCACAGAGCTAGTTTCCCAGATTACACACCACAGACAGGAGAGTCTTTGAAGGATTGAACTCCTTTGCATTTGGGTTCAGGGTAGACTTCTTCACCTGCCTGGAGAAAAGCACAACAGAAATTACAAAGAAGTCCACAAGAAATGTAGAGCAAAAACTCATCTGCTGTGGTTACCACCACTAACTCACTCTGAGACAGGGCCATCCTCCTTGTCATCTGCGTCACCTTTGCCTAGAGGACTAGCAGTCTGGGTCTGGCGTTCCATGCCTTCACAGGGCCCTTTTTCCTCCTTGTTGTTGCTTTCAGACAGCTCTAAGTTGGGCTTGGGGGATTCATCTGGTACCTCACATGTGCCCCCTGCTCCAACCAATGCCTCCGGAGGCTTGTCCTTCACCTTTCCTTCAAGAGGCTCCTTGGTCCGGAAATCCAGTGTGGCCTCTGGGGAGGGGCTGGGCTGCAGCTTGGAGAAAGTAGACATGGAGTAAGCAACGGTGCCAGAAACACATTAATGCTCTGCCCCACAAAGTACACTGACGGGAGAAAAGGAGAACATTCTCACCTTAAACTGGGCCCCAAATTTCCGTAGCTCCTCTAGTTGATTTCTCTTTTGCTCATTTTGGAGACCTAAAGCAGGGTAAGTGTCAAAACAATTACGTAACAAAGGATTTAGAACTCCAATCCCAAAACCTTGAAAAGTATTTGTGGAATTAGCCACTGTTCAGGAACTGCTGCAAGAATGCCAGATATTTTCTTACTAATATTTGTAGGTTTTTTTATATTAAAAGTAGAATATATACATCACCTGCAGAATCCACTCAACAGAACCCAAGGTTTCAAAAGAGAAGTGAGCAGAGAACTCAAAAAGTTCAGAAGACACAAACCTTTGCTTGCCTGTTTGACCAGATCCGAGGGGCCCATAACCTCCAAGGTCCTGCTGGGTTCTTTGGTGGCAGAGTTAGGCACCTCTTTAACTAGGAATGGAACAGAGAATCCAGAAGTAAGCCTTAAAGTGAGAAGTGTCTTCTATGTAAGAATCTTCAGCATCTACTCCTGCTCATTTTCTTAAGGTGGAGCCTGGCTTCATCTTTTGTCTTAAGCTCTTTCAGTTGATCAAATTCTTGAGATTTGATAAACTATCTAATTCATTAGGAGAAAAGATGCCTAGGTCCATTCCGTGCTAGGAATGGACCAGACTAGCTTCACCTCCAGTGTGATTCCTTACCCTCAACAGCAGCTACAGGGACAGATACTGGAACCTTGGGTGAAGGCGGGGTTGGGGAAGCACTAGACTCCATAGTAGGCCTCAATTCAGAGGGCGATGCAGGAGCAGCAGGAACTGTTGATCCCACTGGGGGATCCTGGGAAGAGACTGGCACAGTTGAGGCAGACTTAGGAGAACGTGGAGCATAGAGGCGACCCACTGTGTAAGAAAAGCAAAGTTATTAGATGCAAGCAACATCACACCCAGCACAGGTGTTTACTGAGGGTCATGGGGAAATCCCACTTTAATTCCACTGCCCGCTCTACCTGAAGAAGTTGCAGGTGAGACTTCCATGGGTCGACTGGAAGGGGAAGACATGCTCTTAGCTCCTCGGATGGGTCGCTGAGACTTTGGAGACATTCTGGATGGACCTAGAAGAAGGGAACCACAGAAGCAGATGAAGAGGTCATGCAGGCACACCAAGTGGTCCTTTGCTATCTTCAGTTTTCTACTGCTGGAAAGTGGGAGAAATTCCAGTATTTATCGCAACCTAACACCATCATGGTTGTCTCAAAGGGAAAGTCATGCCCCAAAATTAAAAGAACACAATATAACCCCCCCCCCCGAAAACCAACATAGGAGGAAATTTCACAGCCACCTGTGGGAGCTTAATCAACTGATTCAACAGACATTTAAATCCTCTAGAAGTAACTGCACCAATCTATTCAAATTTCCACATTCTAAGCTTGGGAAAGTAAGCCTCACCTCCATTGATGCCTCGCTGCTCTGGAATGGAGCCAGTGTTGCCTTCTGAGTGGTGTGCACTTCCACGGGGTGGTAAAGACCCCATACCTGGCCTCCCACCCCGAGAACTGCTGCAGCGTACACCTCCTCTTGAGCCTTCTCTGACACGCTGGGGAAGGGGGATGTACTTGCCCTCTCTACAATGAAAGAAAATATTGTGATAGCATAATTCCTGGTGCCTTGCTAGGAGTGAAAGCAAGAAGGGAAAATGGACAAGATGCCTTCAAGGCAAGTAGGCTGGGAGCCCCCACGTGTATGAGATGAGTAGGTTCTCAGGTACCAACCTTTAAAAGTGGATGTCAACATTGTTCTTTCCTCCCAAGAGATGCAGTGGAAACCCAACTTGCCTTATGTCAATTAAGGGATTTTGCTGCTGGGTCAAAACCAGCCTATAATTCTCACACTTCTCACCTGGATGCCAGACTGGGGCTGTCCCTTCCCGACACTTGTCTTTGCACAGAGCTGTGCTTCTCCTCTTCTGTGCGTCCATCATCATTTTCCATAGCAATGCGCAGTCGGTACTGCGGGCTCGATTCAATCTCCCGAGCCAGCTGGGCAGCCCTTGCTTCTCGCTGCCGGAATTCCTCTGAGTTATCCTTTTCAAGAGGGACACTGCCATGCACACATGGTACAGTGAAGAAGAATAAGCAAGGAGTCAAAACAAACACGCTCTACCAATCGCACATAGACACAAGCCTCTTGCCCTCAAAGGAACAGAACCACCCAACACTTTCCCCAAGCTCCACTTTGGAGAAATATATTCCAGCAGTTCAAGTCCTTTGTCTGGCCTATGAAGGGATTGAGCGCTTCATATGCTACTGTAACCAAACTTTCATCAACATTGATTTCCCACACAAACATGCACATGGAAATTAATTCTAACTGAAGAAGAAAAAAGAAAGCTTTCTTTAATATAGTATATGAACAGTGAATGTCAAGGGCTAAAAATGAAAACGTAGCAGCATAAGCAAGAAAGATTTGAACATTTAAGAATTTTAGAGGTAGGGTAGCAAAGTTCCAAGCAGCACATTACATTTTTAGAACACACTAGCAGACTGTGGATTGACAAGTTTTATAGCAGTGGAAAAATAAAAGCCACCCACAAACTGGGTTTTGGGGGGAAGATGTGAGCATTAGGAGAGCCTGGTACATCTGTACAGTAGATTTTAGGGCAGGAGAAACCTGGACATCTGGTATGCTTGGTATTCAAGCTACATGCCCATGCAAATGCAGATATCCCAAAGTACCGTATTTTTCGCTCTATAACACGCACCCGACCATAACACGCACGTAGTTTTTAGAGGAGGAAAATCCGTAGGCATGCCACCCATAGGCATTCCCTCCATAACACGCACAGACATTTCCCCTTACTTTTTAGGAGGAAAAAAGTGAGTGTTATGGTGCAAAAAATACGGTAATTAAACCTTACATACAAGCCCTGGCATCATTTGCATCATGGTACTCTAGCCTCACAAGACAAAACGTTCGACAGCTTCTAAGCAATAAATACAGTAAATTCCAGCCCGCTCCATCACTCCAGGGTGGGTTAACAACATTTGCCACATTTAAGCTTGAGATCATCTCCTGAGAGTTTAACCCTGCCTAGCAAAATAAAACAAAAAACCCAACCTCATTAATCCTTCATTGCTTTTGACTGATGCTCAGGTTTCTTGGTTTCTCCAGAAAGCCACCAATAACTATTGATGAGTTAGATGTAGGGGTGTGGGCGTGAATGAGAAAGACAAACACAGGTCTGGTCGCCAAGACCATTTCAGGGTTCAAAAAGGTCAGCACTCAGTCCACTGCTCTTCTGCCTGTTACTTTTCACCAGTTGGTCAATGACTTGTAGGAGCTGACAATAATTGCTCGCTCTCGAGGGCCAAATAGACAACTGACTAACCCGGGACCTCCCCTGCACTGGATCTCCACTCTTTAGTCTAGGGCCTCCAGAATGATTTATCTTAAATCGCCATATCATCTACATCATGTCCTGAAGGGGTAGCCTTTGTGCACCCTGTAGATGTTGCTTGACTCTGGCTCCTATCAGCCTCAGGCAGCATGACTAATAGTTAGGAATGCTGGAAGCTGTAATCCAACATCTGGAGGATACACTGACAACCCTGATATATTGCTTCAAATCCTTCCTCCCCTGTACCCCTCAGTACAGAAATGACTGAAAAGTGTTAACTCACGTATAAGAGGAGAGGCTGCTATCATAGGTGGTTTTTATACCATAATTTTCTTCGTTGAACTTGAACATCTCATTTGGGTCCCAGCCATTAGACTAAAATGAAAGACAAAGCAATCATTTAAACAGTGAGGTACCTTTGTCAAAAGAACAGCTTAGCAAGGCATCAGACCCACAGCACCAGCCCCAAGCATTCGTCTTTTGCTGCTTCACCCAGATCAGAACACTTGCCATGTCAGAATCCAAGTCATAATCATCACTGTTGCTGTCTCCTCCTTCCCAGCGCTGTAGCACCTTCTCTTTATGCTCCCCATTCACCTTGGAATTCATGGCGATGGCAGAATCTGTGAACTTATCTAGGACACAGAGCAGAGGGAACGGTCAGAATGGAAAAGATCCAAGCTCGCCCACCCCCTGCCAAGTCCAGGCCACACATCAGACCTCAACCCTGCTATATTACCTTTGGTGGCATAGTTGAAGTCAACATTGTGGAAGTGAACCAACATGACATCGGCAGGTTTGAAAACCATGGTGTCCACAATATCCTCTCTCCTGGGCCCTACGGCCTGGTCAGGTACCATCCTGTGCACAGCATCCACAGCAAGCTCGAACTGCAAACACAATCCCTGTTAACATATATTATCACACATCCCTACCCACACACAGCTAGCTGAAACTGGAAGAATACCCGTATTTCATGACATCAAGTGGCCCACTGAGAACTATCTAATATCAGGCTCCATCCTTACATTCTCAAGCAAGCAAGGTGCTAGGCCTTTTTGTGAGGGGTGTCACACGCAGGATTTTATCTTATATTCTATTTCTGATCTTTAGATGAGTGTGTCCATACTTATGTAGCCAAAACAGTAACACTCAAGCGGGAGGTGTCTGCAGACTTAAAAAGGTAAAGGTACCCCTGCCCGTATGGGCCAGTCTTGCCAGACTCTAGGGTTGTGCGCTCATCTCACTCTATAGGCCGGGAGCCAGCGCTGTCCGCAGACACTTCCGGGTCACGTGGCCAGCGTGACAAGCTGCATCTGGCAAGCCAGCGCAGCACACGGAACGCCGTTTACCTTCCCGCTGGTAAGTGGTCCCTATTTATCTACTTGCACCCGGGGGTGCTTTCAAACTGCTAGGTTGGTAGGCACTGGGACCGAATGACGGGAGCGCACCCCACCGCAGGGATTCAAACCGCCGACCATACGATCGGCAAGTCCTAGGCCAGGGGTCTGCAACCTTTAAGACAAAAAGAGCCACTTGGACCCGTTTCCGAAGAAAAAAAACCTGGGAGCCGCAAAACCATTGCGACATTTAAAACAAATATATCTCCAGAGCCGCGATCTGACAGCGGGCGCGAAGGTGACGTCGGGACGGTGCATGACTAACGCATGCACCGCCCCCATGCGACATCACAGCCAGTACAGCGCCCGCCACAGTGGGGAGTGTCGGGGCGCACAATGCGCCTCCTCCCCTCGCTAGTATCCGCCCTGGAGCCGCGGCAAAGGTGTAAAAGAGCCACATGCGGCTCCGGAGCCGCGGGTTGCAGACCCCTGTCCTAGGCGCTGAGGTTTTACCCACAGCGCCACCCGCAGACTTAGGGGAACCTTAAAGATTCAATAATTTTAAAAGACTTCAGAAAATTTCCTACGGGGGGGGGGGCTGCAAATAGCGCGGTGAGGGCTGCTCAGGAAGCCAGATGGGAAAAAGAAATGAGCTAGCTGGAAAATGAGAAAGGAATAGCACAAGCAGAAAATGGGTAGAGCGTGCTTCTCATTGTCTGCATACGTGATGCCATTTCTTTTACCGATGAATTTTTATACTACTTTTCAGCACAATCACAAGTGATGTACGTAAAATACAAAATATGATCAATTAAAACCAATTCTTATAAAAGACTTAAAAATGACTTCATCCATTGTAACTCTAAAAGATTATGAAAGAAATACACCCTCACTTGCTGCCAAAACAAATGTACTGTAGAGAAAAGGCACATCTTGTTTCACACCATGTTTATATTTTGAAATGTCCCCAGGAACAGAAGAGCTGTCCACAAACATCAACAGAAAAACCAATGATTTTAATGCAGCTATCATCTGGCACCAATGTGTCCACACACGGCACACTCAAAAAAGGTAGCAGCAAAAAGAAAAAAATCCTTCTCTTTCTAGATCAGCTCTTATTTAGTGTCATTTTTTTAAAAAAACCCAAAACCCTGCTAAAGTAAGTCTCAAAGCAAATAAGCTTCATGATCCATTGACTTGCTTGGAGTGGTTGCAATTTTTTTCCTCAAAATAACAGAATGTAAAAAAAGTCTGCTGGATCTAGGTCACTTGCCCATCTAACCGAGCATCCTGTGGCCAACCAGATGCCTCTCAGAAGGCCACAACCTAGACATCAGCACAACACTCTGTCCACCTGCCATTCCCAGCAACTGGTATTGAGAGACATGATGCTTCAACAATGGAGGTAGTACATAGCCTTATCCTCCATGAATTTGTCTAATCATGCTTTAAGGCCTCTCAAGTTAGATGGGTGCCCATGAGATCTTGTGTTAGGAGAGTGGGAGAAAAACTTTTCCCTATCCACTTTCTCTGCCCATGCATAATTTTGTAAACTTCTCTCACATCACTGCTTACTCGCCTTTTCTCTAAACTAAAACTCCCTAACTCTGTAACCTTGCCTCATAGCTGCTCCATCCCCTTACCATTTTCTGAACCTGTCCCAACTCTACAAGACCCTTTTAGAGGTGAGGCAACCAGAATGATACACAGTATCGCAACTGCAGAAAAATGTGGCCAAAAGTGAAGAAAGTGTCATACTATTGCTAGTGAAGTAACAACCATGTTACACGTAAGAAAAATTAAAGCAGGGACTTCTTCTTTAATGCTAACTTGCTGAAATGTGCATACCACACATGCATTGAAACCATTGGTGGTGAGGCCCTACTTGTTCTAATACAATGACGGCAGAGAAAAATCCTTTTAATACTCAAACCTACTTTCAAACACTCTAGGAAAGCCAAACCAAGCACTCACCTTGGAGCTCAAGGTTTTAAAAATCCCCTCAAATGTGTTTCCATTTTTCACCTTCACATCACATGTGGACCCCTGTCAAGAGAAAAAGAAGGCAGAAATAACACTAAGAAAGAGTGAATGACATTTCAAGTTATAAACTGAAGCCCCTCTAACTGAATCCAATCAACAACTTTTTCCAAGAACTGTGCCACCGAAAGGAAGAGGAAGAAAATAGCATTCCTTTTTCTTTTCTTTTTTGAAGGGGGGAATGGTACTAGAACCAATAATTTGGACTGTATCACCAATATTGATCATATCAGGGCTAACAGCAATCACCACAACCTGCATGTGGCTTCAGGTAAAGGATCATAGAATTGCAGTGTTGGAAGGGACCCACAAGGGTCATCTAGTCCAACCCTTGAAATTCAGGAATCTTCTGCCCAATGTGGGGCTCAAATCCACAACCCTGAAATTAAGAGACTCATGCTCTTCTCTAGCGTCCTGTTCTTACAGTGACCATGTCTCATATTCACAAAAACATCTGGAAACAAACCTAAGTAAAACCACTGGGAAAGGAATGAATAGGTAGCACACAATGTGAACAGTAAGGTGCAACAAACAGTAAGTAAGGTGCTTATCCTGCAAGGCTCACCAAACCAAGTGATGGGACTGGGGGAAAATGCCACAAGAATCACCCTTTACTGCAGAACCATCCACCTGCATATTGACACTTCAAATCCTACACCCTCCTAGCTTCTCTCTTGGAGACTCACCACAACTGCTGTGAGGAAGTGCAGCATTCGGGAATTGTTATAGACACCCTCAAAAACCTGGTGATAGATAGAGAGGAAAGACAGACAAGGTTTATTAGAAAGTTTATAATGCTATATTGCCCTCTGTCACTTCCAAGTATTAGGTATGCAGCTTCAGGAATGACAAATGGTTAATTTAACAATACTAACCTTAGGGTTAAATAACTATTGAATCACCTGCTTCCTTCATAAGCTCAAGCTAGTTTCAGGGCTTTAAGCCGGGAACTGGGGAATAGTAAGATAATGGTGCCCCACATCCACTTTGGTGAGAGAGCATGAAGTAGAAAAGACCAATTGTATCAGAAATTTCCTGCCAGGTAGGGAGTGCTCAAATACTGCTGTGGGCCCCAGACACAAACCACATGGTTTATTTGGTGTCACATTTCAGTTTTTGTGCCTCCCACTGACATAACTGTAGTGTCCCTAGTGAACTTGAAAACTCAGAAAAGAGCAGAGATCTTCCACTAGTAACCAATTATGAGTTGGCCTCCTTTGCATGTAGATGCAAAATAATAGTGCTCTAAAACACTACAGGAAACCCAGCCTGAAATATGCCAACTGACCTCAAAATCTCACTACATGAAATTGTTCTTATCTGTGAAAGTTTAAGATTCTTAGAAAAAGGTATCATGCAGAAGAAGCTATAACTAATGGAAGAGGGGTTTTTTTTCTCCTTTTTGGCCATATAGGAAGACTCTCAAATCTTGTTTTTGGGATGCCTTTTTAGTCACAGAAATTTCGGCCTAGAGAAACATTCATTCAGACATCCCAACACCTAATACAGCACAGCTACTTAGGGCTCAGATGTCATCTAGTAGTTACCCAAATCACATAAATCAGGAATCCCAAAGTACAACAATTGTCTTATGGCCCTGGAAGGCTTAGCTCCTAGTACTTACGGGAGACTGCGGAGGTCCTTTGCCTGTGCTCTGGCCCCTGAAAATGAATCAGGCACAAGGGTAACTCACAGGAAAGTGATGTGAACCCCACCAAATATAAACAGTGTTCAGATCAACAGGCCACCTTTGATGCATCAGATCATTATAAAATTGTTTTATGATACACTAGTAAGAAACCAATATTTTGATAAAGAGAATGAAATAAGGACTTTCGCATTAGCTAACAAAATCTCTTCAGAAAAACTGGTGGCGTGTATATTATAAGAAAAATTACTCTCAGCTGACAAGTAAAAGATTACACACCAATGGGATGGAAGTAAATACTGCCCCATAAATCCTTCCCCTGCCTATACTGTATAGTCAAGAAGCCTGACACAATCCTTGTGCGGAAAGGGTTCCCTGCAGCTCTACCTCATACAGCCAAACTTTTTTAGCCCAAATATTTCATGGTAGTTGAAATAATAGCAACAGTGATAACTATATGGTAAAGAGAATCTGTGCTGCATGATGCCCTGCTCTTGAGATAAGAACCAAAATATGAAAAGCAGGACAACATCCATATAACTTGTTCAGTTTTTAAAAAATGATGTTATGACCAATGGTTAGTGGTTTTCTAGCCCTCATCTTCCTCATACCAGAGGTACTCCTCTGTTTGTTATTACTGCAAATATGGACACTGTCTTGAATAACATGACTGAACATAAAGAAGGGAAAAACCAGCCTGATGACTATCTCAACAAAGCCTTTTTAGTTCACTATTCTGGAACCATTTTTTTTTTGCCAACGTCCATTACTCATCCATAGAAGTGGTTTACGGTTAATAAAAAAGAAATGACCTAACTAAATAAGGGTGCAAAGTAAGTGCAAACCACCATAGCACACTTAATAAGGAGCCTGTTGCATTGGGATCAAGGGACTTACTCCCGAGTGCACATGGTTTGCATGTGGTACTTCAACAAAATCCCACCCATATCTACTCATAAAATAAATCCCACCACATCAACTCCCAACGCCTACAAAAATGCTCCAACTCAAGAGTATGAGGGCCCTTACACCTCATCTTCCCTCTTCCATCCCCACCAGGAAAAATACCTAAAGCATCATCCCTAAGAAACTATTACGATCCCTTTTTTTTAAAACCACACAGGCCAACTGGAATGATGCGCCTCCGCATTATTTTAGCAAAGGGTGCACATCGGGCTATGCAACGTCGAATCGGTGGCTCAGGACTTAGGCTTCGCTTATCCCGCTCCCCGCGCCGGGCCAAGTCCTCCTTTCAACCCTTGGGAGCGGGAGCGCGCGGAAGGGAGCGGGAGCGCGCGCAGTTCCTTATTTCTCTCCCCCCCGTCCCGCCTCTTCCCCCCCCCCACTTCCCCGGATGTAGAGTCGGTTTTCGTTTCTCGGTCAACGTACCTTGTGCCGCTTCCTCCCGGGGGGCCTCCCCCTCCGCTACCGGGGGGCGCCACCGTCGCTGCTCTGGCTCCTCCCGTAGCCCCGGGGCTGAGGCTGCCGTTGGGGCTGGCGGGGGTCGGGTTGGCCTTCCGCGAGGCGGCGGCTGCAGCGGCTACCGCGGTGGCCGGGGGAGGCGGCGTCGGCGTGGTGGGCGGCGGGGGAGCCGAGGCGGGAGAGCCAGGTTGAGGAGAGGGCGGCGGGAGCGGCTGCTTCAACATGGCGGTGGCGCTTGGCGGCGGCGAAAAAGGGCCGGACGCCGCAGGCTCAACCCCCCCTGTCAGAGCACGCGCTCGCGCGAGGCCGTTGGGCGAGAAAGGAGGAGGAGGAGGCGGCGGAGAGGAAGCCGAGAGTCAAAGGGCCCCCTCCCTCCACGGCAAGCGCGCACGCGCTTCTCAGGGCGCCGCTTTGGCGCAGCCTGACGAGGGGGAAAGGAAAGGGGGAAAAGATTGGGGCGGGTGAAGAAAAGGGACAAAAACCGGTCCACCGGCTGAGGCGAGGGCCTGCGGCCACCTCAGAACTAAGCCGCCTCCGCCGCGCGCTCCTGTTGCTGGCCCGGAAGGGGAAACGGGAAGGCAGGGAGGCCTGCGGTCGCGGAAAGGGGGAGGGGGGAGAAAGAGAGAAACACACAAACGACAACGAGGGAGAGGGGCAGAATAAATACCGCCTCCCCGCTCCGCGCGCGTTTCGCGTCGCCTTGTGCGTGTGGCCGGCCTGCCCGCTTGCCCTGCGCGCGCCGCAGCGAACAAAATGGGGCGGAGAGAGGTCCTTTCTCGCTGTGGCCGAAACGAATCCCTCAGGAGGCGCGCGCTCTTATTGGCTGCCTAGCCCTTTCGCGGTCTCGCGCATCCAACGGGAAGGGGCGGGGGTCGAGGAGGAGGAGGAGGACGAGAGGCGAAGGGAAGAAGTTAAAAGTCCCGAGCGCTCGAGCCAATCGAGAGGCAGCGCTTCGGAGCGTAAAGGCCGCGAGGCAAATCTCCCAGCCTAGGCGGAGGGGGACGAGCGGGGCTGGGGGGAAAAAGGAGCCTGGAAGAAAAGTGAGCGCGCGCAGAGAGAGGAGGAGGCGGGGGGTGGGGAAGTGGTGATGTTGGCGTTGAGGGCCCCGACACGAGCGGTCTCAAACCCCACTCCGCCGGCCGCAGTTTTCTGTTTCGTATCGGGAGCGCACTTGCTTGTGAGGTTTGGGTGGGGGGGCACAGAAGTACGGATCCCGCTGGCCCGCGCGGACGAGAAGGAGTCAATCCGGTTGCTGCACAATGAGTCCCTGGTGGAGGGCGGGGTTTCGCTCTGCGCATGCGCCAGGCGCGCTCCCTCCTGCCGCGCACGCTCGGCGCTGCCGCTCTCGAGAGACCAGCGGCGCGCTCACGCGCTCCCTCCGCTTCACAGTCAATCGGGAAACAGAGCGAGTGGGTGCTTGGGTTCCAGACGGATCCTTCGAGGGAGGCGGGGAGGCGTCCGTTAATGGTTTAGGGCTCACTGCACATGCGTAAGAGGAAACAAAGACTTGTGCCTGCCTTGCTTCCCAAAGTTCGTTATGCGCATGTGCCGAACGAAGAGAAGCCGTTGCGCATGTTCGCTGCTTACGTACAAGAGCAAAAGGCTCTTCCGCCGCGCGCCAGACGAAACGCATGGGCAATGGGCGGGGCCTCCTGCTGAGACAGAAAGTCCCGGATTCGTTAGAAGACGGGTGACCCCAAATGACCCCCGATCCCTCAATGTCACGTGGGTTCCAGTATGGCCTTGGCCTCCGTGACCTCCTAGGCAGCGTCACCCCCAAGCTGTCAAAGGTGGCTTAGAGATGCTTCTTCAGAAACCTTATTCTTTTCTCCTTTTTTCATTATGATTTTAAACGATTTTTCAATAAACACAGAAACTTTATTATTTTCAACAGAAAGGAACCAGGGCTGGAGAAAACAACAACAATAGAGAAAATAAATAACAACAATAATTAATATTTTTACCCTGCCTTTTTTCCTGACAGGGACTCAATGCGGCTTACAGATATAGTGACATATGATTAAATATGCACTCCATGGGGCTATAGGGTATGGTTCATATCAGAAGTGGACAGCCTTTTTTTTTCCTGGTAGGGGACACATTCCCTCATGGGAAATATGTCTGGGAGAAAGTGTTGTAAACAAAAATTGCCCTTTTCCCTTGTGGGGTATCCAAGAGCCCATATAGAGTCCTTACATAGGTTCCCTATCAGTAGGAGAGAAATAACAGAGGCCAACCAGAGAATATTAAGAAGCAAAGCAGCTAGTAAGCTTGATCTTTATTGATCTGTTGCAACAGGGTGCTCCCCTCACCCGCAGGAGAGGAGGAGGAACCCAGTAAAAATGGCGCGCAAGGCCTTATAAAGACTTTTGAAATTGCCACCCTGTAGATCAAGACCACCCCCAGAAACATACATACATCACAGAAGGGGTGTAACCTAAGACCACCCCTCAGATACATCATACCTACATCACAGAAAAGGCGGTCTTAAAACAGAAATTTGAATGTTGTTTTTCTCCTGTCGTTTATCTCCTATCTGGCAGGTTACTTGATTGGATTGCCTGGGTAGCCTGACCAGTCTTTTGTAATGATAAATACTTAGTTCCTGGGCCATGTCACAGGCTCACACCCTATTCATATCTTAAATGTGCCCTTAAGACAGGATTTGTGAAGAAAGAGACAATGGGGAGGTTTCCCACTTTGACCTTGCAGAGAAAACATTTGCTCAGTTTAGGAATCAAAATGGTTCCAGGTCGGTCTTCCTGTGCTGATCTATGTACGTGCTTGGTTAGTACATTTATGAACATTACCATATATCTAAGACCATAAAATTCCTATCACAAAAGGCACACAGAAGGTTTCTAAAATATGTTGTAAACTGCTCCCAAATAATGTATATGTGATTAGAAGAGCAGGGTATAAGTTTCCAATTCCATTAATAAATACTTGAAGCCTAAACGGTGATGTGTACAAACACAAAAGAGTTATCTCTTTCAACTATACTCAGCTTTTAGGGATAGGGTGAGCAAGCAACAAACAATGTTTTGATATAAAACTGCAAGCAAAGGTAGCTAGTCACTGACTCCATTTTACTCTTATTATCATCTTAGGAACATCATCCTGTTTTCTAACAGCAAACTCATTCTCCTAATGGGGAATCCCTATGTAGACAAAATTCCTGCCAACCTAGCAGTTCGAAAGCACATCAAAGTGCAAATAGATAAATAGGTACCACTCCAGCGGGAAGGTAAACAGCGTTTTCGTGCGCTGCTCTGGTTCGCCAGAAGCAGCTTAATCATGCTGGCCACATGACCCGGAAGCTATACGCCGGCTCCCTCGGCCAATAAAGCGAGTTGAGCACCGCAACCCTAGAGTTGGCCACGACTGGACCTAATGGTCAGGGGTCCCTTTACCTTTATGTAGACAAAATAGCACTAACCCAAACTGAAGAGCAAATTACCAGCAGGCTTAGTAGAACTCTTAAGTTTCCCATGAATACAACAAATCTTTTTTGTCGTGTGTGGGGGAAGTAAGAGAGAACCCCCCCCCCCAATACCCTAACAAGGATTTAATATGCTCAGTGGCATAGAATGATGGCTGACTGGGAGGAATGGAGTCTTCTGGAGAAGTACAAGTTTGGAACCTGTAATAGGTGCACTCCACACAACATTTTGTTGCAGGTCCTATTTGTATATACAGTACTAATAGCTTATTCTCTTGAGTGTCAATCCTAGCGTCGCTGAAATGGCACTATCCACACAGAAGAGAGATTTATGAGCAGGCTTGGGGTGGGGCACACAACCCAAGGGCTTGTGCAAATGCAAGCAAAACACTAGAAGTGGGGAATCCCAAAATTGCTCTATGCTCATTTGCAAGAGAAATGGGGTATTTTTGGGGTGGTGCTGAGGAGACAGTAGATGACAAAAGCTTTAACCTTATTGCAAGACTACCACATGTGGAAAGAGGTACCTTCTTTCTCTTTACATTTCCAACACTTACTCAATTTTGATTTATACATTTTTGCCAATCTACTAAGTGTTAGGTACCATATATATACCATTTTCATATAATTTTCTCTTAAACCATAACATGCTGTAAATTTTATATCCGTATTCCATAATCGTTCCCATGCTTCCATTTCTATGTTATGACCAATATCTATTGCTCAATGTATCATTCATTTGACTTGTTTGTCCTTTGTCTCCCATTCCAATAACATCTTATACATTTTAGACATCACTTTAACATTACAGTTTAACAGATCTCTCTTTAATTGTGATAGTTGTCCCCCATATCCTTCATATCCTTTTTAAATACTTCATTCAAATGATGATATTGTAACCTTATTGTTAATATCCCTGATAAATCCTTAAACTCTTAATTTAAATTCTCAACCCTCCTCACTTAGCAAATTTCTATAAGTTGCCTATCTTTCCATCATATTTTCCTTTTTCACCGCTATGGCTTCCAAAGGTGAAAGCCAAAGTGATGTTTTAGTCTCCAATAAGTTTTTATATTTATCCTACGTTCTATACAATTTTTCCCTAATTATATGGTTTGTGAAACCTTTATGTACTTTTGCCTTTTCATACCACAAATAAGCGTGTATAAGGCTACTAGCAGCAATGCCCAAAGTATCCCTCAACACACCAGTTCTCACCCCCTGCAAGAATGGGCAAGATTTGGAAACAATAGTAGTTGTAGTTAGGGATGGGAGAGAAATTTGGTTTGGTTTGCATTTTAATATGAACGTGCCCAATTCCCAAAACAAATCGAAATGTGGCTATCCCTTGAAATTCGCCCTTCTCCAAATTTTACAATGAAATGTATTAAGGGAAAGTGTGCATGTCGATGCACATGTATGTGTGTGTGTGTGTGTGTGTGTGTATACACACAAACAATGCACCATATTAGAAAACGTTGCTTACAAAAACCTGCATATTTGCCAAAATTGCGTACAAAAGTGTATAGTAGAAGAAATGCACACAAATACTACCAACATTTCATGAGGACTTTCTAACGCCCCCAAAAAATGCAAGCATGAAGAATTATAGCAAACTGAACTTAGCGACTAGAAAAATGAAAAAACAGAGAAGTCAAAACCGACAGATACATCTCTAGTTGTTATACAGTCAGTGGGCTATAAACTAGTCACCTCAGGCTATAGCCTGATTCAGAATAAATGCATGAGTGAAGTCCAACTCATGAAGAGGATTGTGGAAGGAAGGTCCTAGAAGGGTGTGTAAGGTACTTCTTACATCATAGGCACCAAGTCCCTGGGTGCCCTGGCTCCTACAACATTTAAAATAAGGGGCCTGGGCACCCAAAAAGTGTGGTGTGGTGCATGCACACCACAGGGCATGTGCATGCTACGTCATCATTCCCTCTGCCATGCGCGCATTATGTCACCATGCCCCCGCTATGTGCGTAGTTATAGGCAGTAACACACGTTTATACGTAGGACCTGTAACAAAATTATCCCACTGTTTATTCACTGCAAGCAGGATTGCTCCTGTTCTGAGTTCCTGTCACCTAGCTGTACTCCCCTCCGGCATATGCATTTATTTATAAATAACATTTTTATACCACTCAATATAATAACATCTCATTAAGTGGTTTAAATAAATGAGTTACAAACACAACTGTACATAGCAGATAAAATCAAGCTGTGTACAAAAAATTAAAAATTAACCAGAGTCAGAGTCCAGGAAAGCTTGGGTAAACATACCAGTTTTTAAGAGATGTTTAAAAGCCATTACTGTCTCTGTCTCCCAGTTAACAAGAGGGGAGGGTATTCCAGAAGGTGGGTGCTGCCACCGAGAAGGTCTGCTTCTGTGTTGTCACCAAGTGACAATTCACTGCTGAGAGAGAGACCAGCAGGGTCTCCTCGGAAGAGCTTAAAATATCAGTTTAGTCTACCACAGGAGGCTGCCTGCTGTACTATAAGCCAGAGTGGGAAGCCACAGACCCAGGAGTGATTTGATCATCATGACTCTCTGCAGGCCACATCCGTTACAAGTCACACCCCTCACTGGCCTTGCTTCACATCACCATCCATGCGTGTGCTTTGCTGGCATGGAATGTGTCCTTGAACTCTGGCCATGCTTCTTTCTTGCCTGTATGGTAGAGTGGGTGGTGCGAGAGTGTGCACAAAGTAGCCTAACAAACAAAGGTAACATTGTTTGTTGCTCTGCCTACTTTGCCTCTGGGCTCACCAGACACCACCATATGGTCCAGACCTGGTTCTTAAAATATTGTAAGCTATTAGAGCAAGAGTAGGGAAGCTTTTTGGCCCGGTTGGGTCAGATCTTTTATTCTCCCTCAAAGCAGGCCAACTTTGACAAATGGGTGGGAGTCAATCACCTGATATTATACAGATGTCAGGTGATTGACAGCTGAGTAGCCACACCCACCTGCCAAGGTTGGCCCACTATGAAGGTGGAAAGATACAGCACAAAGTAGGATTGAATTCCTTGCACATCAGTTGCACATTTGCAGCAACAAATTATCATCCTGCTCCTCTGAATCCCCCCAATTAATTAATTAATTAATTAATTGATAGCAAGACTAAAGTGTTGGGGTGGGCAATATCAGATCACATTGTTTCACACAAACTTTCATGATTCATGGCATGCTTCAATTTCTAGTCTTCACAGATCTCTTGAACTGATGTGGCTTGACCTCATGTTGTTTAGAAACCAGTATCCATTTTCTGCTATATTCTAGATGTGTGTGTGTGTGCATTTTGTGCTGTTTTTTATGCTGTTGCTGCTTGTCTTTATAACAATAAGATAGATGTGCTGTTTGCTCTATATAACAGGCTTGGTAGTTGTGTAAGTTAATACTCCTGGGTTTTCCCTTTGCAGAACTGCTCCAGTCCAGTATGGTTGATAGGATGTGGGCTCCAGTAGTTCCCCCCTGCTCTCCTAAACTTCTATTTTTGAACCATCAGTGATCTCATATGATGCATTTCCACATCCCAGGTTTTCTGTGGCTGACTGACACTGGCATTTTCTGGTTGTGCCTGCTTGTGAGCATCATATACAATCCTAGCTGATGTGCAGCGACTTTGGTTGAGGCCATGCCCCTAATCTCAACATGTGATTTGGACAAGTTTGTAGGCAAGTCTAGCATCTCCCCTCCTTTGATATTTCAATAGGGATTGTATTACAAAACAGATTTTCTCTGAAATCCCTGGGAATACCAAAAGTCGCTAAGAATTGACACTACCCTAATTGCCTTTAGAGGCGTTCCTCCCACCCACAAGTAGAAGGGGAAGTACAGCATCAGAGCTCACGCCTCTCAGTCAAACTGTATCTATATCTTAACTTCAGGAGCTTTTGCACTCTATCCTAGCATTCATCCACACCTGGGTATCTTCCTCAGAGAAGCTCCCAGTTTAGCTCCAGGACTATTTGGGATGTCCTCTTGTCTTGCTTTAGAGTTTATGGTAGCTGGATTCAGATATTTAGAAGTGGATCTTAAGGATTTTGTTGGCGATTGGAACCTGCATGGATATGGCCATAA
This sequence comes from Podarcis vaucheri, assembly GCF_965113315.1. Taxonomy (NCBI): domain Eukaryota; kingdom Metazoa; phylum Chordata; class Lepidosauria; order Squamata; family Lacertidae; genus Podarcis; species Podarcis vaucheri. The sequence continues at coordinate 21,393,916 of NC_138751.1, forward strand.
GCGCCAGCACTCAACCTCATTCATGCTTCCAGCAAACTCACAGAGTGCCAGCAAGGTTCCAAAGACCTGATGAAGGACACTTGTAGCAAAGGGATTTCAGGCTGGTTTCCTTGACTTTTTCAACGCCTGGGCAGATAATCTTACACTGAAATATAATCCATTTGAATCCAGCTACCGTACCTTTGTCCAGAACAAATTAATCGCTTTAGTGGATTCGAGAGAGAGGTGGGAAATCACAATTGCCGGTGATTATGGCGAAGCTACAAATGTGCTGCTGCTTATGGATTTTTTAAAAGCGAAAGAACTCTGCACTTGCTCAGAGGCCGTGCACTAACGCTGCAATTCTGTGCACACCTACATGGGAAGGAGCCCCCACCGACCGCGGGGGAACTTATTTCCACGTAAATGCGCATTGAGTTCCGGAGAATGATGTTGCTGCGCCGTTACCCCAGCAACGGGACAGAGACATATTACGCCGAATAACCGCCCCCCTTTTTTTTCTACAACGGTCCGGGAGCCCCTGGTAGCTCTACGTCACTGGTTGCCGTGGTAACAACTTGAACACCTGCACCAACGAGGAGAAGGCCAGCTACGTCAACTGACGCTCCGCGCATCTTACGCGGCCCCTCCAGCGCTAAGCATACGTCCCTCTCTATGGTAACTTGAAGCTTAGAACAACAACAACCCTCGCCCCCTTCTTCCTCTCAGCGGATGACGAAGACGGATATTAAAGGAAGAAAATAAAGTCACCTGACCGAAAGGGAACCCGGAGGCGGAAGTGACGTGCGGTAGACTGGGAGAAAGACGGGGACAGACAAACCCTTCCTCCTGGAAGGGATCCGAGGCCGAGATGGTAAGTGACAGGCGCGCGGAGCCAAGCGGAGCCCCTCCCCCAGCGCCCCCCATCCACGAAGAGCCTCCCCCCCCGCAGCCCCGCCTGCGCCCTCTGAGGAATGACCGCTCGCTCCCGCGCACCCGCTTCCCACGGAGGGGGCTGCCAGGTCCAGCGCCCGAGGGGGCTCCGTGCCTTCATTAGGCTGCGCGCCCTGGCCCGCTCGTTGGGGAGCCGGGGCCCGCCGGACTGGCCGGGGCCTGCCTCCGAGGGCGAAGCGGGCATCGGATCGCCCTGCGTGACTCCCCACAACACTCGGCAATCTTGCCAGGTTGTGCCTCTTCCCTTCGGGGAAGGATGCTTAAAAAACACGAAAGAGCTCTCAGAGGCAGGAGGCTGGTCGGCTTAGAGAAGCATGAGGAGGTGCCCCCCCTCCCCTTCCCTAATTCGGTGCACGTGTGTATGGGAGGGAAATGTGCTCTTTGCACTCAGCTCTGTGTGGCCAGCTCCGTGCCTTCAGTAAGTAGTAGCGTCCACCCTTCTCGCCACCAATCCCTTAGTTAGGGAATGGTCCGTTAGTGGTAGAGTAGGCAGTTGTCATTCCGAAGGCCTCCTGTCCAATCCCCTGCACCTCTAAAAGTTCCCCAGGCTGCCAAGACTAAAAGTTCTGTTCGTCAGAGAAGAGAAGTATTTGCTGTGCTGGACTCTTTCTTTCCATCCTTTTCCCGAGTCCCCGTGTGACATCCTGCTCCTGAGAAACTGCCATTTCCAATTCTGAGGTTAAGAGGCTTTCCACAGAGGACTTCCCTGAAGCTTGCACCCTGTATTTCACCAGTTAGATCATGATGCTATCCTTTCTCCATTTTCAGTGCCTTGCATTCATGGAATTTCACATTCAGAGGAATCAGCATATTGGAATAGGCAAACTGAATAGCATTTACCCTCAGTTTAAATATCAGATGCAGCTGCAGGGAAGAGCAATTGGAAAAAATAACAGGTACTGGAAATGGTACTAAAGTCACTTGATCTTTTCCAACATGGTAAGAAGTGGAGCTTTGGGATGGTTTCTTCCCAGTTGAGGGCTGGGAAGATTACACTTTACTGTCCTCTGTAAGGTGGACGTTGCTATTTGTAACAAAGCAGTTTGCTTCTCAGCAGGGACGGGTTTAACTTTTGAGAGTTAGTCCTGCTATGGACAGGGCTCAACTCATGAAATCTTACAGTAGATAGATGCAGGTGTATGACTTTGACCATGAGCTTACTGAAACATGCAGATACGTGTATGAGATATTATCCTATTGGAATGCAGGTAAGACCTCTTGTTACACCCGTAGGTCTCTGAAAGTGCACTCTCAGTGCACTCTCAGGTTCAAAGCACCTTCCATGTAGAAAGGTTGAAGGCTTTTCATGCTGAGGTGTTTTCAGTCAAGCAGTTTCCCCCACAAGCATTCTGCAGTAGGCAAGGGGTATTTACCGTGTAAGCACAGTTGGTCTGATTTTCAGTAGAAGGTATCTTTCAGTCACTTATTCCAGAGGTGATCCAATTTCAGTCTTGCATGATCCATCAATTCTTTAAAACAAAAATAGAATCCCCATGGTCCATGAATGCATGTAAAATTAAAAAGTTAGAGTGAATGTTCACGATGTTTTTGCAGCGATCCTGTGTAGGCACTTTTGAACTTTTCAGGCATAAGTAGTGCCCTGCAAATTTAGACCAAGTTCCGTCCAGCATTCTTTCTAAGCATTCCAGTAATCAGTAGATGTAACTTATCCTCCAGAAGTTTGCCAGCAGCCCGTAGGTGGGCTGCAGTCTACTTTATGCCCACCCATGCATTCTTCACTGTCAGAACTAAGCTGTAGCGGAATTTGGCCAAAATCATGTTGTTGATTTTTGCTAGTCATGAGATTCACCAAACTGTCACAACCTTATTATTGAGATTCACCAAACTGTCACAACCTTATTATTCATTCCTGTATTGAATAATTGTTGAATGCCACTTTAGGGATAGCAATCTAATTCTGTCTATGAATTAGAGATTCACCCTGAGATCTAATTCTGTCCCTGGAAAAAAGATGATCTGATCTCTGTCTTCAAAGGGGATAGATGCTTAATTCAGAGCTTAACATTGAATCTTCAGGAAAGCATTGGTTTGTGATTTATCTAAAGACAAGAACCAAGCACTCAGCTCCAGATTTGGCTCCTCCAATAGTTTCCATTGTTTTCTAATTATATTTGCTGGACAGCATCTTGGTTGCCTCTGTAATGCCATGATTCTCCCTTCTTTAATTCCAAAGCAATCTTGTGCATTTAGAGTTAGGGTTGCCTTCTTTGTGAGAGTCTTCTGTTATATGACTTGAGATGTTACCTATAAAGTTGCATCTTACCACTTGGGTAAGTTACTCAGGTCCTTAACAGTGTTATTGAGCTCTTACTCATTCCTGCTTGTGAGTGGCTGTATTCTCCCCCAAAACCCCCTTTTTTCTTCCCTGCATCCGGAACAACAGTAGTAACCTCGTGAGGTTGTTTGTTCCTCGTATTTTCATAACGGTCTCTCCGTTTCTCCTTCTGCAGGTCACAAGGCCACTAGTTCCAACAGCGGCCCAGTCCTGGCGCTGGGTTTGTTGTTACCCGGCCCCACCCGGGCAGTCATGAACGGGAGCGCAGTGCCCCTGTCGCCAACCGGGGGAGGGATGGTGGGGGAACCCGCCTCTCTTCCCTCTCCGGGTTGGCGGGAATTCTGCGAGGCGCACGCTCGCGCTGCCGCGGTGGACTTTGCCCGCCGCTTTCGGGCCTTCCTGGGTGAGAACCCCCAGTTTGCCACGCCAGGAGCTGAAGCTGCCTTCTCTCGCCGCTTTGCCGAGCACTTCCTGGAACACTTTGAGGCGGAGGTGAGCCGGGCCTATGCCAGCGACTCGCCGCCCCGGTGCGACATCGCCCCCTTCACCGGCTGCTCCTCCGCGCGTGACCTCTCCGAGACGTGCAGCGACTCCTCCGTGGCCTCCCCTGTGGAGCCTCCCCCAGGACCGCCCTCTGGCCTCTCCAGCAGCCAGTCTCGTAGCTCCGAAGACGTTTCCACCGCAACAGCCGTGACGGCCACCAAACCAAAGCTGAAGAAGCGCTTCTCCCTGCGCAACGTGAGCCGCAGTGTACGGGGCAGCGTCCGGGGCATCCTGCAGTGGAAGACCTCGACGGAGTCGCCCCCTGGCAGCGCGGACGGGACGACCACCGGCGCCAACAGCAATTCCAACTCTTCAGGGGGTGGCGACTCCGAGCGCTGGACTCACCGCTTCGAACGCCTGCGGCTCAACAAAGCCTCCCCAGCCACCCTCCGCGTAGAACTGGCCAGCGTGCGGCGCGAGGGCCTCCTGAACTACATTGTGGCCGACGACGGGGCAGGCGGGGGCAGCCGGACACGCTGGCAGAAATGCCGCCTTCTCCTGCGCAAAGCGGGGAAGGGGGAGGGGGAGGGTTACCTCTTGGAGTTCTACATCCCACCAAAGGTGAGCCATGGGTTGCTGCATCAGGGCGGCGGGGGGGGGGGGGAGAAATCCCGGGCGGGGAGAGCCAAATGATTACCCCACGCCAAGATTCCCAGCACTGAGGGGCATTGGCGTAACTGTGGCTCTCCCTAACTTAACTCCTAGGCATCCAAGCCGCGGGTCAGCATCGCCTGCTCTTGCGTAGTGGACGTGCGGACAACGACCCCCTTGGAAATGCCAGACAAAGAGAACACCTTTGTGCTCAAGGTGAGGAGAAGAAAAATATCAGGGTTGCATAGGGGCAGAAAGTTAGTGGCTTTGTTTTGTGAGTCTGTTTTTTAAAAAAAGTTATTCAAGTAGGTACCAAAAAACAACAACCCTAAATCTTAAATGTTTTCCGTGATAATTGGAGCCATAATACTTACATGCCTTTGAGTTAATTTGCATATTTGCTTATAATAATATTAACACTTCTCAGCGAGAGGATGTGTCCCCATTCTCTGCCTGGGCTACCTTCCCAGAGGAAGTCCCTTAAGACAGCAGCAAGGGTGAGGAACCTCAGGCCCAAGGTCCAGGTGCAGCCCTCTTTCTGGTCCCTGGGACTCTCCCCTGCAGGCTGGAAGGTAGCCTCCTGCCTAAAGCAAGGAGCTGTATCCATTTCCCACCCAGTTTTTGTCTAGCGCCTCCAATCACAGACAAGTGCCCCCCCCCATATGGGCATGCAGCCCCTGGGCTTGAATAGTTCCCCCACTTCTGCAAGGCAGACTGACTGGAGTGTGCATTCAGCCGTTGCCTTCTTTCCTCCTTGCTTCTCACTTCTGGTGGGATCTGCTGCTGCCTGGTCCCTCTCTAGCAGGACCTCACTAGCTTTGGCAGGAGCTGCTGTTCCTGAGGAGACTCATGACAATTCCCCGACCTTCTTTTTCTCTTGGTTTGATTTCATATGCTTTGTCATATGCTTGGTTTGCTTTCATATGCCTGGAGGCCGACCATGACATCTGTGTGCTTTGAGAGCGAGAAGGGTATGTGGGTGCTTTGTGATTTCTTTCTTTCTTTTTTGCATGGTAAAAGCACAGCAAATGGGTGGGGGTGTTCAGTCAGCATGGTGTAGAGGGGCAGCTAAGGCAGCTGATAAAGAACGTGGGACAAAGGTCTCCTTAAACACCTTGCCAGCCATTGCTGCCTGTTTTCTTGTTTCTATTGAGAGCCAAACCATGCAGAGGGAGGCCTCATTCTCTTACTACTATCCGTGTAGACAATGCTGAGTTACATATACCAAGTGTCTTGCAGAAGGTTTTTAACTTGAGCATCATTTGTCTTTAGCAGCCTGTCATTCTTGCACAAAAGGGTTAGGAAGCAGTTTACTGATTTTCTCATGGTGACATGTTTCCTTTTTCCCCTTGGCTTTTTGGAGGCACCGGAGGGGAGCATGTTCTAGGAATAATGAGCCCCTCCACACACCCCACAGCATAATGTGTCTATGGCTATTCCCCTCCCACTCTACTTCACAGCTGTCAAGCTCCTTGGAGTACATCCTTGAGACGGTTGACTCGCTGCAGATGCGCTCCTGGTTGGCTGACATTCAGGAATGCATGGGCCTCAGGTAAGTTGCGCCAGGCCGTGGGAGAGGGCCAGAGCTCAGCGGCAGAGCATTTGCTGGGCCTGCGAAAGGTGGCATTCTTAGCAGTTAAAGGGATCACAGGTAGCAAGGCTAAGAAAAGCCTTGCTTGCTTCCTTTCCCTGAAAATCTGGAAGAACTGCTGCTTCTCAAAGAAGGCAATCCTGGGCTATGTGGACCTGTGGTCTGAGATAGATTGACAGATAGGACAGCTTCATACATTACACGAGAGCCTTTAGGCAGGCGAGAATGGGAGAGGTCGGCTAGGCATGCCTTGCAATCTTTTCCCACGCTAAAAGCATAAACCAGGGATTGGGGAACTTTTGGTCCACCAGATGTTGTTGAAGTGCAACTCGCATATTGGCCATAGCCAGCAAGGCCCAATGGTCAGGGCTGGTGGGAGCTGTTGGCATCCATCTGTCTCGAGACAATGGAGTGTGCCTCTGGTTTGGTGTTAGTGGCACCAAAGAGACCTCTCGGGGGGGGGGGGGACGAGCCTAGGCAGTGTGTAAGGCAGTCCTGGACAAGACCCCCAATCTCGGTCTCACTGATGTGGCCCAAAGGAAAGCAGAGCAATATGTTTGGCCCCAGCTTGGCTGCAGGAGGTGCTGGAAGGAGGCGTACAAGGCACCACCCAGCTGCCTTAGGGACTCCACTCCAGATTTGTGTAGGGTTTACTGCTTAGCTGTAGTCTAGCAACATCTGGAGGGCATTGCACAGGTTCCCCCATCCCTGAAGCAAGCAGCCAGACCAAAGCTCTAGCATGTCCAGTGTTTCTGTTTCCAGTAGCAGCCCAGCATGAGTGTGATAATCCTTCCCTGCTTGCCCCCCTGTATCTAATACTGGGGAGTATATTGGCCTTTGGACACAAATGTTTGGTTTTGGCTAATGGCACTTGTCTCCACAGAGAGAGCACTGACAGCCTGGAACAGCCATGTATGAACCACTCGGAGAGCATGCCCAGCCGCGAGCTTCCCATGGTGCCGAGTGAGAGCAGCGATCAGCTCAGCCAAGGTCTGTGGCATTCTCTCCATCCTCCAGCAGAGCCCCAGCTTTACCCCTTGGCAAAACGATGCTGCCACGTTGGGGAAGGGCTGTAGCTCAGTTAGCCGAGCACTTGCTTTGCATGCAAAAGGTCCCTGGTTCAATCCCTGGCATTGCCAGGTAGGGCTGGCAAGGCCCCTCCATCCAGCACTGCCAGGAAAATGGTTCTTCCTAAACCTAAGCAGATGTAGTAGTACAGTGGTACCTCTGGTTGCGAACGGGATCCGTTCCGGAGGCCTGTTCGCAACATGAGCAGAACGCAACCTGTGCATGCGCGGGTTGTGATTTGCCGCTTCTGCACATGCGCGTGACGTCATTTTGCACATCTGCGCATGCGCGAGCGGCGAAACCCGGAAGTGACCCTTTCCAGTACTTCCGGGTCGCTGCGGGGCGCAACATGAAAACGCGCAACCTGAAGCAAACGTAACATGAGGTATGATTGTAGTCAAGCAGCATTCTGCCTTACCCTTCTGGTAAAATGCAAAGCCATCTAGTGCAGCAAGATGATAAAATACTATCTTTGCATTAATGTTTGATCCTGGGATGGGGAGCCTGTGGTCCTCTGGGTGTCATTTCACCACAACTCCCATCATCCCTGACTATTCGCCGTATTGGGCGTTGGAGCCTAACCATTGAGAGCGCCGCAGGTTTTTGTTTTTTATTAGATTTCTTGGCTTTATGTGCTGCCCTTTATCACAAGGTCTCAGGGCGGTTCACAAGACAAAATTCCCCATGTGTGGTCTAGTCTTAGAGGAGAAAGCTGTAGTGCCAGCTTTCTACGCTTTCCAACCTGAGATATTTTCTTCAGAGGGGCCGAGTTCGAAACAGGAATGCACACTAACTCCGTATGCTATTGCAAGCTCCTTGAGAGAAAGGATGGGGTGAAGATGTAATAAATGAAATAAATAACTTTATTATAGAATAATAATAAAAACTTTATGGAACAAAGATTTCTACATACTAATCAGAACTGGCGTTGTCTCTTAAATAATGGCACACTGTGCAGTATACAATGACATATCACCCCTGTTTTATTAATTTTTGTTAGTCGTTTCGTTTTTAGTTGGTTTAGGAAATCTTGTATACAGTTACATGGTATTCTAAATGTATTTCATTTTTCTGTGGAGCTTAAATGTATTTTATTTTGTTCTATTTTTAATATGGTCTGTGATCTATAACTGTTTGATTCTATTCCTAGAGATAGAGGTTTGGGAGAGTGTGACTTCTGGTAATAGCTTTTCCCCTTTTGTCAATTATTGATCTTAACTCTTGTTTCTGTTTGTTGATTTGTAATAAATCTTGTAAATCAGGCAGGAAAATGCTCAAGAGTTCTCCCTACCCCCTACCCAACCATTTTCTCTTTCAATCTAGTCATCTATTGGTTGCTTAATTATATGTTAAAACAATGTACACAGCATCATCCACAAAGCTGTTACTCTACTGTTGGAAGGAAAGGCCAGTTTTAATACTTCAGATTTTTAAAAATCAAAATTTGGAGAGGCAGGAACTATGCTTTCTATGCTGTATCTGTATAATGGACAAAATGTAGCCTTGACAAGGAATCGCACAATATTTTTTCGGTGTTGAGACACAGAAAATAAGCAGGAAGAAGAAAATAAAGAGAGAGAAGAAAAAGAAGAGAGAGAGAAAGATGGAAAAGAAATAATAAATAAAAATAAAAAGGACTTCCAATTTTCCATTTGCCGCTTACATAAGAAAAGGCTATTTAAGACATTCAGTCCATGATAACCTCGGGAATTGCACAATGTTTTTTGGAGCTGCCTTGGTGTGCTGCTTGTGACCTGGCCTGTTTGTCCATCGTGTCCCCTCCCCAGGTGCCTATGGCGGACTGATGGAGCGCCCCTCCGCCTCCATGTCCCCCAGCTCCGTCTCCATTGCTGCCTCCCACTTTGACTCAATGGAGCTGCTGCCTCCCGAGCTGCCACCTCGAGTGCCGATTGACGAAGGGCCGTTTCCCATGGGGCTCCTCCACACGACCTTCCCTGAAACCCCGGACACCACAGGTAATGCCTTGGAGTGGAGTTCTTTCTCCATTCTGAGAGAACGGGGGTGGGGGTGGGTGTCTGATGGGCTCAAGAGCAAAATCTGCGAGCAAGACTTCAGGATTCTCTGAACAGGCTTTGGCAGATGGCTCTCACCTCTCTCCCTGCTCCAGGTTCCTTCCTTTTCCAAGGGGAGCCCGACCCAGGCGGGGGAAGCCTTGGCGACACAGAGCACCCTCTTTCCGAATACCCCTGGTTCCACGGCACCCTGTCCCGCCTCAAAGCCGCCCAGCTGGTGTTGGCGGGGGGAACCAGCAGCCACGGCGTTTTCTTAGTGCGGCAGAGCGAGACGCGGCGCGGGGAATACGTCCTGACCTTTAACTTTCAGGGGAAGGCGAAGGTGAGCATGCATTCGCGGGTATCTGGGCAAGCCAGCGTGGCGCAGTGGGTCAGTGTTTCAGACTAGGACCCTGCAGACGAGGGTCCTAGCCCCCACTTAGCCGTGCAGCTCATTGAGTGACCTTTGGCCAGACCTCCTCAGCCTTGTTTTTAGGCTGTAATTCGGCGGAGGAGAGCCACATACACCGCCTTGAGTTCCTTGGGAGGGAAAGGTGGGGTGTGAATGCGGTTACCGTAGATTCCAGCGTATTAGGCGACTGGGCGTATTGGACGACCCCCCAAATTGGCAGCTGCAATTTGGGCGTTCGTCTTATAAGCCCAGTCGCCTAATACACTGGGCAGCTCCGTGCCAGGAGAAAGATGCCTGGCGTGGAGTGGAGCCTGCTGCCCGCTGCTGCTGTTTCGGAGCCCCCACCGCAGCAGCAGCGGGGGGTGGGCTCTGCTCCGTGCCGCCCATACCCGGCGTATAAGAGAACCCCCGACTTTTTAACCTCTTTTCCTGGGTTAAAAAGCCGTCTTATACGCCGGCATCTACGGTAAGAAAAAGAAAGATGGTACCAGTTGTGAGACAGGGTGGGAGAGGATCCGGCCCTTGACGGGACCTCTCTCCAGGCCTCCTTATCTCGCCACCAGCACCTGCGCCTCTCCCTTAACGAAGACGGGCAATGCCGGGTTCAGCACCTCTGGTTCCAGACCATCTTTGACATGCTGGAGCACTTCCGGGTCCACCCCATCCCCCTCGAGTCGGGCGGCTCCAGCGACGTGACGCTCGTCAGCTACGTGGTTGCTTCGCAGAGGCTGCACGGTGAGCATAGCCAGAGCCCTGGGCTAGGAAGACCATTGACACCGTTGCCAATCCATGCCATGCGCCATCTCCCACCCATCTCCTCCCATTGTGGCTCCAGACACATTTCCCCCTCCCCCAGATTCCCCGCCCCAAGTCTTCTGCTCCACACCGCACAGGGGCGATGACACCCCACCCCCTCCATGTCCACCGCTCTCCCTCTCTTACCCCACCCCCAATCCCTATTTCTGATGTGGGCATCTCTGTCACAGGCCGGGACCGGGCTGGGAGCCGAGCGCCGGTGTCTGGGTTCAGTGGGGACCCCGACTCGCCCCCCAACCTCATCTCCATCCTTGCTGCCGCCTCTGCGGGTGACTGCGTGTAAGTGTGCCATAGCTACCACGGGAGGAAGGCAGAGAGTTGCGAGCGTGTGTGTGTGTCACAGCCCCCACGCCATAGCCCATCGCTATCCATGGGTCATGCAGATGTGCGATGCCCATAACCATCCACTGTGTCTGTGACACCAGGTAGGGGGGAGATTTCAGAGGGAAGAGGCTCCTCCTGGCATCTCTAGGTAGAGCTGGGGGTGCGGCCACATTTCTGCCTGAAGCCCTGCTGCCAGTTTTTGTAGAAACGCTGAGGGAGATGGACCAGTTGCCTGCCTTGTAAAAATCAGCTTCTCACATTCCTTCTCTGGAGATGGGCTTTAGCCGTGGTGACCATGTGGAGCTTCAAATGTTACAGGATGTGCTGCCAACCTCGTCTTTCTGGCAGCTTGTCCTGTAACATACAGAGCTTCCCTGTGCTCCCTTACAGCCCTAGTTTGCAACTAAGCTTATGGTATCCCCTGTGCAATCTTGATTGTATTGGATACAGCAGTGATTTGCCAAATAGTCCAATTTGTTATTTAACATAACAACAGCAAACAGTTAATAACAAGGCCCCGGTAGGACATAGTATTGCTTTCTGTTCTGCTGCTCATCCCCCCCCCCAACTTTCTCAGCAACCAGATGTGGCTGCTAGGATTCTGAATTTGATGGCTCACTTTAGAGTAAAGGCATGTGCCATGAGGAAAATTTAGGGCCAAGGAAATGCAGCCTTAATTCTTTCTGGCGCAATAAAAAAGAGCCTACAGAATTGAGAATGTGTCTGCCTACATAACATGATAATTTTATTTTATTTTTTAAAAAGGTCACTATGCTGACAATTAAGCCAAATCCATTGTTAGTTTTTGTGGAGGAGAAAGAGGAAGCCATCACACACTTTTCTCTCTCTTTTTTTGAAATTCCTAATGAAGCCTAATCAGTTTCAGCTAAGCAGTGGCAGCTCAACAAATGCTCTAGCGAAGCCAGCTGTCAGGCCTCTAGTTCTGTGTCATGACCAGGTAAAGCCTGAAGTAGGTCTAAGGCAGGGATGGGGGAGCCTGCTTGGCTCCAAATGTTGCAGGACTGCAGCTCTCATCGTTCCTGACCAACTGGTCAAGTTGATGGGAGCTGGAATCCAAGTACATCTGGGTGGCCACAGGTTCCCCATCCCTGGGCTAAGGGAAAGAAGTAGAAAAAGGCTTAGACACATGGGATATTCAGAATTCAACACACACACAGGTCTCATTGCAAAGATTCTGCAAGTACTGTCTCTGAGTAATGCCAGAATGAATTTCTGCTCACAAGCAGACTTCGGCATTGGTTGCAGAAACAGGGATCTTGGAAGGCATGATTCTCAATTTTTTTAAAAAAAGTTTTATGGCAATCTGGGTGTGAAGATGAGAATGAATGTGTGGGCAGTGCTTGGTGAAAATTGCACAGAGGAGCTGGTAGGAGTCATTGGCCAGGATGTAGAACAGTTTTTGCCAACCTTGGTAGTCTCCAAGTGTTTGGCACCACAGCCCAGGATTTGCAAGCAGGTGCTTCAGGGGCCAAATGCAACCCCTTGGCTGAGGTGGGCAGATAGGTGCCTGTTCTAATTAATTAACATTCACAAGTATTACCTGAGATTTATTGAATGGGTCAAAACCTTAGCTGCCGTTATTACAAATACTAAGGAATAGACATAACCACAATAAACATTTTGCACTGAGTATTTTGTAGAAGTAGAATAAGTTACAAAAAAATAAACAAATGAATGCCACTGTGTAATTTTGGACAACTTTTGACAGCCCTGTAAATTGGCTTTTTTGGTGCTGGGCAGAGTTTGGATATTACTGTTTTTTAACGCAAAGAGTATGCACAGCACCGAGTCATGCCAGTCTGCCTCATCCCCACACAGCTGCCCAGCAGTTGTCCCTGTGTGATTTCATCAGGCCACTACTACTGTGCATGTAAACATATGACAGTTTTCCTAAGTCGCAGTTTCCCCGCAATGTGGCATGCTCCAGATGGGGTTGGATTCCCAGCTCCCAGCCAGCATGTCAAGTAGACAGGGTAATGAGATCTGCACCAGGTTAGCAAGGGCTGCTCTAAGCCACATCGAATGCAGCGGTGCCATCTAAGTTCTGATGTGTGTTGTCACCCTTTCCCAAGCATCGCCCAGAAGATTGTGCACAAAGTGCTCTAGTTACTGGATGTAGACAACACTGGAGTTGCTCAGTTTTTAGAAAAACCTCATTGAGGTGGGAGCCCCTTGCTCTGGGCTGGACATTGGGGGGGGCGGAGGGCTCAGATAAATCTCTGTGTCCGCCATCCCACTTTTTGTCTTAACCCCGGGCCCTCTTGTCTCTCTTTGTCTGTCTGTCTGTCTCTTTTCTCTTCTCTCCGCAGAACCGAACACCTCTCGTAACCTGCCGCCGCCTCCGCTCCCCCCAGCTCGGCCGCCTCTCGCTCCCCCTGACCGTGGATTGCCAGAGTCTGAGGGGCAGGCGGAGGAGGAGGGCCGGATGGTGGAGCCAGAGGTGGACGAGGCAGCGGCCACAAGAGGAGGAGGAGGATCCCTTCCCCTCCCGGAGGAATCGGAAGGACGAGCCCGGGCTGTGAACAACCAGTACTCATTTGTCTGAGCCCCGTGAATATGAGCCAGAGAAAGACGCGAGCCCTTCTGGTGTCCATCGCCAGGGAGAGACCTGGCCTTGGCCCACGGGTGCGAGATGGGCTTGAATACCCAAAAGACTTCTATATTTCCCTCCGTAACCTTTGAGGGGGGAGAACTGGCCTTGCCCCCACAGTCCCATTCTCCCCCACCCCGCCGTCCCATTCCTTTGGGCATGGAGCAAACCCCACTTCCGCTTGGCCCGAAAACATAGGTACGAGACCCTCCTCCTGGTTTCGTGATCCCAGCTTGCGACAGATTGGTACGCATTACTTCTAGCCCCGTCTTGGGTACTAAGGAAACGGGCCTGTTCTTCCTCCTCTTCCCTTCCTCTTCCTCCTCCTCCCGCCCCTGTGCCCAAATCTCTGCAGTTGGGCAGGAGTAATAGCTCACTGTAAACACTACATGGAGCGGTGGGTGGGAGCGGGGTGGTCTGCCCTTCTGACTCCAGACACAGTCTTTTGCACCCCTGCCCTTCTTTGCTGAATGTATGGAGTCTCCGAATGTAACGTCCTCCCCCTCCCCATCTCCTCTCTTGGGGCAATGGGGAGGGGGAGGCCAGCTCCCTCTTCCCTGGTTGGAAATATATTTATATTCTTTCATCTCTCTCCTTCTTCTTCCCCCTCGCCCCACCCACCCCGGCTTGGGGACTGGCCACGCATTATAAAGCCTACACTACCCCAGGTAAAATTTTAAAATGTTATGAATATATACCTTTCACAGGTACTGTCCCCTCCTCTTGTTCCTGCTGCACCCCTCCCCACCCCACCTTAAGATTTATTTTTCTACTGTGGACTAGGTGGACTGCTCAGGCCCTCTCTGTCTCTTCAATTCTCTCTTTTCTTAAAATTTGCGCTGAGGTACCGTTTGTTCATCTGTGTCTTTTTTGTCTTTTTTTTGATTAATTTTTTTTTTGGGGGGGAGAGTTTGTATGAAAATAAAGGAAATGTCATTTTACCTTTTAGAAGAAAAAAATGATTTGAAACAAACACACAAGAATCCTCCCCATACACTACACACTGGACCTTAAAAAAAAAAAGTGGGGCAGGAGGAGAATCTCTTTCCTTCTGGATGATCCCTGTAGAACTTTCTTAATAGGAACCAAGAGGAAATGAGGTAGCTGATTTGATGACACTTCCCTGTCCCTACCCAGCACATGTGACCCATGCTTAGCAGCGTTCATATAGTGCTTGGGTGCGCTCAGAGTGCTTCGCAGACATTGTGCACGTGTGGCAGCATCAAGCGGTAGAACAGACATAGGCAAACTTGGCCCTCCAGATGTTTTGGGACTACAACTCCCATCATCCCTAGCTAACAGGACCAGTGGTCAGGGATGGTGGGAACTGTAGTCTCAAAACATCTGGAGGGCCGAGTTTGCCTATTCCTGTGGTAGAACCACTTCAGGCTGCAAATTAAGGACACAATTTTCTAATCCTTCTCTCTGGGATTGTTCAAAAAACAGAAGCAAAGCAACAGCAGGTAGAAAGTTAGCACAACAAGAAATCAGCAGAGCTGAAACTCTTCTCTCTTAAAATGCTTGGGTTTGCTATGCTGCCTTGGGAGTGGGGGGGGGGTTGTGGAAGCATTCAGCAATGGCAACAACCACCTGCAGTCAGAAGTGGTGTGGTGTCATTAGTTGCCTATGTAGACCAGGCCTCAAAGAGACCATAAGGTAGGTCATATTGCAGCTGGACGCGGAGGTGGCGGGACTGAGAAAGTGCCGACTTAAACAGAGGTTGCTCAGTGAGGTTGTGGCACCAGAGGCCAGTTTATAAAAAAAGCGTCTTCTGGCTGCTGGGCCTCTACTACCTCCCAATCAAATGAAATGATGGGAAAGATTAAAGTGAGTCGGAGAATAAAAAAGCAAGAAGCTGAGGGGTGGTTTTCTTTGTGTGTAGTTAAAAGTTACCTACAAGATTGAATAGCTAGGAGGCTGATTCTTGAAAGCTGTAGCTCAGGAGATTTGGGCAGAGGGTGACTATGGGGGTGGAGGTAACAGGTGGACCACCCCATCTGCTTGACTCTGCACCCACTACCACATTCTGCAGTCCTGTATGGTGGCAGCATAGTCTGTAGATCACAGCTGTGCTAATTTCAAGGGCCTGTGGTTGATTGTTGGTTGTCTGGTAAGAAAACCCAAGACAAATTTAATGTGTTAAGTGGCAGATGACAAACGGTAGCCAAAGGTGAATCAGGAGCCACTCTTGCTAGAAATGGCCTTTCTGAACCCAGATAAATGTATACAACCCTTTTGGGCTAAACCCTTTCCCACAGTCAAATGGAAGTCTAGGGCAGCTGTAGGGAACTTTTAGCCTGCCAAATGTCCCCATCATCCATGGCCATTGGCTATGCTTTCTAGGGCTGATGGATGTTGCAGTTTAGCAGCATCTGGAGGGCCAGAGATTCCCCACTCCTGGTCTAGGATATGTTGTTTAGACATACATACACACACCCTATATCAAATGCAGTGTGTTGGTTTTTGGTGGTGCATTGTAACTGAGTGTTACCCACAAGCTTTTGTAGATAGAAGGGAGCTTCTTTAATCCTGTAGCCCAGGAGACACAGGCGGAGGGGGATCATGGGGGTGGAGGTTTTCACTTTGTATCAGTGCTCTGCAGTACAAGAGGACGCAGGCATGGCTGGGCCACCAAGAACAACCAGCAGCCAATGTCTGCTGCCTGTCTTGTTGATTTTATGCAAAGCTTTAAAGTATTTTGTTAGTATTTCATAGTGCAAATGATGGGTGATATCCAACCCTACTTTGAAGACAAACCAGTCGATTTAAGCAACTTATGTACAGTGACTTAAATAGGTCTGAGTGGGACTAATGTTGGATATCACTCCCCCCTCCTCTTCTTTTGTTTTGTTTTTGCATGTTGGTCCCAAAAGCTAGGAACATGTTTTAAAACAATACAGTGGTACGTCAGGTTAAGAACTTAATTCGTTCTGGAGGTCTTTTCTTAACCTGAAACTGTTCTTAACCTGAGGTACCACTTTAGCTTAATGGGGCCTCCCACTGCCGCTGCGTGATTTCTGTTCTCATCCTGAAGCAAAGTTCTTAACCCAAGGTACTATTTCTGGGTTAGCGGAGTCTGTAACTTAAAGCGCCTGTAACCCGAGGTACCACTGTACATTTCAAAATTTTGAAAATAAGCAATTGCACCAAATGTATGTATTAGTATCCATGTTATTTTCTCTATAAGCAATTGGATGGTGATAGTTCCTATGAAAAAAAGGTAAAATTCTGTACCTGGGGGCAGAGCGGCATGTGGCAACCTTCCTATTGTCTTGGAAACTGACTGGCCTGGCCCTCATTGACAGAGCTCTCTCAGGATGCTACAGTGTCAATGCCTCAAGAGATGCACTTCATACCCCAGGAATCTTTGCAGTGTATAGACTCTCCTCCAGATATATCACACCTCCTGTTACGATGGGGGACAAGTGGGATCTGCAACAAAATGTTGCAGTGCATTCTTCCTCCGAAAACATGTATTCTGGTACAGCTGAGTACCAAGCCCACTTCTGTTGTTGCGTGGATTTTGTTTTCCTGTTGATGGTGCACCGTTTTTGCAACTTAACACAAATGTCTCCAACGTGCTGATACTTCCCTCTTCTTTCTCACTGGCCCCATTTTGGCTCGAATCCTGGTGGCACTCACCACATGAGCTTGCTATTAGGAAGAGTGATAACATCATGGAGGGACAGCACTCTACACAGTTTAGTTTCCTTTGGATATGGGAGCCATGGAGACAGGTGGCAGCAGGACTGTCCTTTACAAACGTACAAGCAGAGCATGAGTCAAAATAGATATCGCACTATATAGAAGAAAACCTTGCCTGAGAGCAGTTTGGGCAGCCTAGGTCCCGTCTTGTTACCCCCCAACCCCCCAAAAATCTGCTGAGCGCTGTACCACTGCTTTAGGGCCATAAGGAAAAATTATTATTTTGTCAAAGCCCTGATGTCTAATCTGGCGTTAATGCCAAAGCCATAATAGACCCATATCTGCTACTAGATATCAACTCACACTATTAATCACAAGGTCTCCCATTACTTGCTTGCGCTGGCTAGGCTTTACACCTCAGGTATTAGTATGAAGTTTGCAGGAGGAGGGCGACTGGAGGGTGTTGTTTTTTAATTGCTTCGGTGGGAGGGATTGAAGATGACTTTAGCAGGCTGGAAGGTGAGGGCGTTGAGCCTTATTTCTGCCAGAAGGGGGCGCCACTGGTCTTGATTGGTAGAAGTTCAGCAGCAGCCCAGTACTGCTTTAAGGATTCAGATTCACACGATGGGCTCCTTTCCGTTACCCCTCCTGCCTCCATCGCCTCTGTGCCTGCTTTCCTTCAGTTAAAGTTGGGAAAGTGTACACGGCTAGCTCAAGCAGGCAAACGCAAAGACAAAGTCCAAATGCTGTAATGAAAACTTGCATTGCAGTACTAGCTTCTGAGATTTGTTGGAATGCACTTCTCTGGTTTCCTATGCAGAATTTGAGCTTTGAGTCAGACTCTGTCAATGCTACTCCTGCTGATTTTTCGCTGACACTCCAATTGCATTGGACCTGAGGCAACCTGACTTTTTGAGTTTGCTTCCTCTCCCCACCCCACCCCAATTTCTGCACCACACTTGGTTCCTCTGTGAAATAGTCATGCTGTTCAAGCCCATCCATTCCGGTACCCATTTGGTGAGAGATGCAGTAACCCAGGTGATTTTGTGGAGCATCTCGGGCACTGTGATTTACTGATACCTTGTGGGAAACACATTCTCCTAAGATGTTTTTTTGGGTGGGTGGGTGTGTTTAAAAAACAAACACATTTATTTGGCATGTGCCAAAAATTGAGTTCTTCTATTCTCCCCTGTAACAATCGCCGTGCAGGACAGATTAGATCAAAAGAAGGTGACATGCCCAAGGTGAGCCAGGGAGTGGCATAGCTCAGAAGGGATTTGAACACAGGTCTCCCAGCTTCATAGAATTGTAGAGTTGGAAGGGACCACGAGAGTCATCTAGTCCAACCCCCTGCAATGCAAGACACTTTCATTGAACCCACAACCCTGACATTAAGAGTCTCACGCACTACTGACTGAACTAGAATTCAGTACAGTACCAGCATCCCAATGTGACCACGCTGCTCCTACTGTTGTTGCAAAATGAACTACGGTGTTTGAATTACTTCTATCTCTTTTTTTGTCATTAACCATGCGGTTTACTGTTGTATTAGTTTTGAAAATAAATAAAACTAAAAAAAGAAAAAGAAGACGATTGGTGCTCAATCCACTACCCTTGCACTAGCTCTCAGATCTAGGTCAATTGCTTAATTTTCTATGTGGGTTCTCTTGCTGCTGCCACTCCAGTTGACCCCATGAAGTTGCACCTCCATCCCACTTGGTGCCTTTCTGGTCCTGTTGCCTGGGGAATGTGGGGACAGCATGTGACAGCGCTGGTGCCTTTGTCCTAGGAATGCCCTGAGTTATTTTTATGAGTATTTTTTATAGCACCCACCTAAATAGATCTGCCAGCACAGGGGTTTTCACTCTCACGATGACCCTTCCTCTCCCCTCTCCTCTACCTGGGTGTCGTTCCCCCTTCTAGGGATTGGAGGAATCCCCAGAAGAGATTAACAAAGGCTTGCTAGCTGGTTGGGTGCACAGAAAGGATTGGAAGGGACGTTCACCTGCACATTCAAAAGTCCTTGCAATGGTAGATCCACCCTTAGGACTGTATCTGACACTGTGCATGCAGACTTTCACTCACGCAAGGGGGCTTCCCCTTCCTCCCCCCCCCCCCGCACACCTCCTGAGTGTGGTCTGCAGAGTCCGCCAACCCCTCCCCCCCCAAGAACGGACACAAAGGTGTTATGTACTGAGTTGAATAGGATCCAAAATGCAGCAGTCTGATTGGTCCTAGAACAACAGGATCCAAAATGCAGCAGTCTGATTGGTCCTAGAACAATAGGATTCAGAATGCAGCAGTCTGACTGGTCCTAGAACAATGCAGCAGTATGATTGGTCCGCAGGAGCCACCCAATCCAGCTCCAGGTGGAAGTGAATCTGCAACCTGATTGGCCTACAGGAGAATCCTGGAATTAGCCAATCACGTGCGGCCCATTGTGTGAATAATGTATACAAAGCAGATATTTTGGGGGAACTTTCATTTCTCGCTACTATGAGCTGAATAAAGAGCATGAAATCCACACTCGACTCCGAGTATATTTCGAAAGGACTGCCTCCCTCGGACTGAGAAAGGTTCCCCACCTCTCTGCCCTACCAGTGTCTGAAGCAGCTAGGGAGGGAAATGGGCTGCTAAAAGAAGAGAACTCCGAGGCCTGAATGCCATGATGGCAGCCAGGCTGTCCTGCACGATCACCTTCCATAACTCTGGCGGCCAGGGAAGATGAGGCAAGCAGGCATCAGATGACACCTTGAGCAAGCAGGGACATTTGTACCCGTTCCAGAAGGGGGCAGCATTTCTGTTTCCCAAAGGGTTGGACTCTGATCCCATAGGAATACAAAATACACAGGTCACATCCAGACCATATGTCCAAAGCATTCTTATACCACTTTAACAGTCTTGGCTTCCCCCAAGGAAACTGTAGTTTGTTAAGGGCGCTGGAAACGGTAGCTCTGTGAGGAGGAAGCATGTGCTTCAAGGTACATTTGCACATTGTTGTTTGCATCAGAGAGGAGGCAGGTGGGAGGGGTGGGGTGTCTTTGCCTGACACACATGACCTTTTGGGTTTCTCCATCCCTGCAACAATGCCAGTGGTAGACTTTGGGCTTTCGAATTTCAGCAGCACCCTGTGCCCCATTAAATTGATTTCCTGCCTCTTGTGCTCTGTTCTACATCATTGTTGTGGTGCCCCCTTGCAGCACCAATGCCCAATGTGGCCAAACCGGTCACGCTAACCTAAAGCCGCCTCTGCCAATGACCTCCCACCCCGCCGGAGGTCCTATAAATGAAGTTGTTGTCTGCGCATGTGCACTCCTCTGCTCATGTGTGACAGCTGTCTCAAATGTACACCCCACTCTAAAGTACGAAATGAATGCACCTTAAGTTTCTAGTCGGATTGATAGTGGCTCAAGGGGAAAAAACATAACACAAACACACAAGTATTTGTCAAACTACAGGATCAATGTGGATTGTGGCTAATGTAGTGTGAAAGGGGTCTCAAAACTAGCATTGAGAATTCACTGCAGAATAAACGGCCAGGTTAACATACCCTGAGCTTCTGAGTTTTTACCCAACTTTTTTAAAAGAGAAGAAAGGGGACCCGAGATTCTCTGGGCAATTATTTTTATGCCCAATAAAACATGATGTGCTTGCAAATTACCATTCTCATCAAATTGAACTCCTTGAACTGCTGATATTTGGCTTTTCTATCTACACCAGTGTTCTTCTGCTTCGGGACCCAAGATGCTGTTGTCCTATAACTTCCATTATTCCTGATCATGGCTTTCACAAAGAATCCTGCAAATTGCAATAGCGTCAATTTTTCACCACATTCCCAACCCTTCCCTCATCAAGTACTACAATTCTCAAGGGAGAGGGAATGACTTTAGGAACATAGGATGTTGCCTTATTTCAGACCAGACAATTTCCCCATCTAGCTAAAGACAGACTACTCTGACTGGCAGCAGCTGTCCAGAGTTGCAGGCAAAGGTATTTTCCACCACTGGCTGAAGCTGGGTGGGTGTGCTGTGACTCAGCAACGTATGCCACTGGACATGTCACTACCCTTTATCCACATGTCTGCTTCTGTTCTTTTCCCTTTGTCTTCTCCAAGATCTGCCTGACTTAGACACTTCAACTCACCAGATACTTCAAACCCTCAGCAATATACTTCAAATGATGAAGAGATTCCCTCCCTGTGGATGTACTTTTTTATATATAGTGCATATATTCTCTAAAACAAAGAGGACTAGGAACTTATTCCATGTTTAGTTTAGATCTGTGGTGGCTGTCAGATTGTGTACTGAACCAGGAGCAGGCAGAAGCTACATTGGGATCTAGGTGATTTGCAATAGATGGGCAAGCATTTCTGACTCCCAGTTGTTTAACCAAGGAACTAATTTCTGGTACTGTGCTGAAAACAAATTCTAAACTTGAAAATGGACTCAGAGTCAACCTATATTTTCATTTCAAGTGTTTCCCACCCTCCCTTCCCTATTTAATACCTGGCCCTGGCTGGTGGACCTTGAGCTTCTCGTAAAACACAAAGTAGATCCCATAAGCCTGAAGCCTGCCCACTCCTGTACTAAGACTGTAATCCTTTACACACACTGACCTGGGAATAATTCAGAGGGACTTGCTTCTGATCGGAGTAAACAGGTATAAGAATGTGCTGTAAATGATACATCCCCCTGTGGTTCAGAGGCTGAAAATTACATATTGTCTAATGGCCCAAAGTAATCCTACATGTGTACTCTGCGCTCAACACACAACCATATGCCAAAGTAAGCAAAATCCAGTGCCTTCTATAATGAAGCCTATTTACATGTATTTCCTTATTTTGCACCATTCATTCCACTTCTTCTGTTTGAAGGCAGAGGGCAAATAACTAGGCAGCTTACTGAAGCCAGACTGGTGGCAGGGCAATGGAAGTCTTATCAGCCTCTTTGCTCAGTCTCTTACCAGATTCTGAGACTTTGTCAGTCATTGCCTGCACATGTTGAAGCCTAACTTTGCAGCCACAGGGGCCAGAAACTTGTTTCTTAAAAGAAGTAGAAAATAAAATGATGGTTCCTTCCGCACTTGGAACCAAATTTGCACAGTGTGATTGTGGAATGTGCACAATTCTGACTAAGCTCTGCTGGCTTGCTTTTCTTTTGGCTTAGGAGCTGCAGGACACCCGCGGTTTTAGGTCACCAGGCAAACGGCCCTCCCGCAACAGAGATGGCCATTCCAGACACAAGTTTAGGTTGTTAGTGTTTCATGTAGTAAAAATGGCTGAACAGGAGAGATGTCTTTTGGTCCATTCACATTGTATGTCTCGATCTGGACCCAATCCAATCAGCCCACCGATATCAGCCTATCTGTTCTATAATCTCCCTCACCCCCACCCCCCTTCCCATCTTAGTTTCCCTTTCCCTCTGAAAGTCTTCTCTTGAGCTCTCTAATCCAGAGGCGGCAGCTGCATCTATTTTCAGCCCAAGGAGCTTGCAGCTGCTCCCCTTATAGGGTAAAAGCCGGTGCCCCAGCAGGGGACAGACACGGACACCACCTCCTTCAAGACGGATCTTGTGGCCGGGGAAGGTGTAGGGGGAGGAAAGAGGACCTGTCATTCAGGCCGGCCGGGAGAGTGAAGGGGGGTGGGGTAGAGAGGAGAGTGATGCTGGGGTGAGGGACCTCAGCGAACCCTTGTCCCTCCCGGCGTATGCATGTGTGATGGTGGCACCACAACCCTGGTGGGTGTGCACATTTCTGAAAAAGCAGGGCAGGGAAATGCAGAGTTGCTTTTAATGGCCAAGCCAGCATGGGTGGGGAGGTGACATGGAGCCAATGCCCCAACCTCAAAGCTGGGTCTTTGAACCAAGCCCCCAAGGTGAAAGAAAAAGAGGCATCTTGCACTAGCAGGAAGGCAAAGCACCTGGTGGGTCACACTAAGGACCCATTTCGTCCCCAGGCATCCCATTTCCCAGAGTGGCCAGCCAGCCTGCAAAGCCCACAAGCACAGCAACAGCATAAAAGGCCACTGTTCTCTCCTGGGAATACATCTCTTTAGCTTATACAGGGATGGAGAACCTGCAGCCTTCCAGATGGACTCCCATCAAGCCCTAGCCAGTATGGCCAATGGTCAAGGATGATGGGAGCTGGAGTCCAGTTGGAGGTCCACGGGTTCCACAGGTGGCTCACCATGGGCTGTTATTACACTCAGGGCACTGTCCTATGCATTGCCTTCTCAGAAACAAGTCCCATTATGTTCAATGGGGGCCTGCAAGTTCCACTGAACTCAGCGGCCCTGACTTCACAGGATAGCACCGGCAATGTATACATTAGTGGGATATTTAAATAGCTCCAAGTGGCATGCCTAGGCTTTCGCCTCATTTTCTCCTCACAGTACCCCCAAAGCTGAGAAAGACAGTGATTCATGTCCAGGAGGGAAGCTAGCCACAGTAAGGCTGTGTGTAAAAGCAGCTAGGTCATTTCTCCCTCAATTTGGATCAAAGCTGACTTGAGGGGGGAACACAGTATTTCACAAGAAACAACAGGACAGATACGTATTGGGGCCAATGCTGTGGGTACACCATTTCCCAAACCAGCGATGGGTGCACACAGGATGCAGAGAAAACAAAAGAGTCTATACAGCCTAAAATTTGTGGCTTAAAAGAGAAGTGACTCTTCTCAGTGCATCTTCAGTACATTAGCCAGTTCTCCTAAAGGGCTCTCATAACGGGAATATAAGGCAGAATTGACTTGTGAGCTGTTCACAAAAATAAACAGCCAAATTGGGTTTCTGTTTCTTAAAGCAGGCTTTCAGACCAGGTGTCTGAAAATCTTCCCCCTTCTTTCTCACAGTACTCAAGTTATTCTGCCATCTGAAACAGACCATCCCACAAGTGCTTCCCTCCTACCCTGGCAATAAAAAATACTGTTGTGAGTTTGAAGGGTCAGTCTGTATCATGCCAGAGTCCTGTCTTAATTCCTTAGGTCCTGGATCCAGCAGGAGTTAAAATCTAATGGAGGATTCCATTGTTGAACTAGTAAGGAAAATTTATTTACCGTATTTCCCCGTGTATAAGATGCCCCTATGTGTAAGACACCCCCTATTTTGGGGGACTAAATTGAAATAAAATGAGGGGAGATGGTCCAAAGTTGTTGAACTTTTTTTAGGGGGAATTGCATGCACGCCATCACCCCAGCAGGGCTGTTGCTGGGGGTTGGCAAAGTGGGCAGCCACTCCCTCCACGCCGCTGTGGGTGGGAAATGTTCCCTAGAGCGCAGGCCGCCAACCAGCTGGCTGGAGGCACACAGCTCCCCCCCCCCATGCCACTATCCGTGTATAGGATGACCCCAGTTTTTTTACATGATATTTGAGTTAAAAAACCTCATCTAATACATGGGAAAATACAGTATGCTGGAATCCAAAGCTGTGGCTATGGGAGAAGCAACACCTTTTGGGGTTTTAATGCTGTGAGATCCTCCATCTTAGGCTCAGGTTGTATATATGTGCCCCTCATTCCAAGGAAACTGGATCCTGACTAGCACTGGGTACCGGGAGCCCCTGGAATCTCTCGCCACTTGGAGACTGGAGTGCCAACAATACCAACAAATCAAAAATAACTAACCATTTTCTGCTCTTTCACAACACACAAAATCAGCCACCTCCCTCCCCCAACCATGGAATGCCATAGGCAAATAAGCAGCTTTTGAACAAGTCCTTGTACTGCCAAGCCCTGCCTTTGTACCTAACAAAAAGTTTTTCTCTGCCCCCTTGGCTTCACCACCCTGCTTGCTCTTTACTCAATCCCTTGACTCAGAAGGCTTCACTCCAGCCATGCCCCAGTTCAAAAATGTTTGGTTTTGAGTTTTGGTGAATGAACAGCTGGTGTGAAAGAGAGAGAGAGAAGGATTTTGTACACTGGCTCCCCACAAGAAGAAAAGAGAGGGAAAGCACTCTCACACAAGTTCACACAAACTGTAACACTGAAAAACTGCAACCATTTAATTTCTACCAGGTAACTAGGTAGTGGTTTAACCTGTTGCTTTCACCACCTACTGCCTAGTCTATGCCCTTAAGCTGTTGCATCATGTGCTCTTGAAGCACAGACTAATGGATAGACTTGAAGGGCCTGGTATGGCCTATGAGCCGACTATTGAGGAAAAGCATTATAAATCCTCTTGTCTTTTGATGAGGTTAATAGAGATACAGGAGACTACAGCAAATCTGGGGCTTGAGACCTAGCTCATCAAACCCAGAGCCCTGGAACCTGTGGCCTCAGTTTTACAGATGAAAATATCTCTGAGCATGGGCAGAATCTATTCTTTGGTCCCAATAAGTACTCACACAACCTATCTGGGATGAATCATACATCCTTAGGTCCCAATAAGTACTCACACAACCTATCTGGCCTGAGCCCTAGAGCTCATGTCATCTTGGAAAAAAGTACCGGGTTGAATTATTTCAGGGGCTTTGGGATCCTGTAGCAAGAGAACCTGGGGACTTTCTTATCATGTGAATGGAAATGTGCCAGTTGGCTCGATGACCTCCTTGAAAAGAAGATGTGTTGCAGTTATTCTTGTATCTATGTGAGTGTGTGATCATTGAAGGTTTTCATTGCTGGGTCTCCGAACCACAGGTTCACAAGCCACTTCCAAATTTTTCAGTGTTGGAAAAAGCACATGTTTCTGAATGGTGTATATGCAGGTTTTGATGAGAGAGAGAAAAATAAATTTCTATTTCTCTCTATGTGAGCGAAAGAGATATTTGTAACCCACTCAGGAACTCAGGGAAGGTTATCCCATTTTTATCCCCCTTCAAGTAAACTGTGAGGTTGTTTAGGCTGAGAGGTCACGACTGGCCCAAGATCACACAGTACACTTCAAAGCTGAGCAGGGCTGTGACTCCAGGGCTCCCTGGGCCCAGTCCAAGTCTCTATCCATTACGCACACTGAATGGGCTCTCATGAGATTCTCCTCCCGTCTCAAGGACCTCAAAGCTGTTTAGGTGATGGGATGGCTTTGTGAAGTGCTAGACAGCTGGTGGATATTTGGGTGCAAAGGAGCTTCTTAATCCAGGAAAAGGAGGCAGCTCATAGCTGATGGCATCGATCATATTCCTAGCTGGGCCCAGAAAGACTGGCTATGGGGCAGGGCAGAGGGCATGAAAGGTCCCATGTCTGACAAACAGAGAGGTGGTTTAGTGGTGGAGTTACAAATTCTTTGCACAGCTTGTTCTAAAGCAAGAGTGGGAAACTTTTTTGGGGGAAACCAGGGCCAAAATGTTCCGTTCTGGGAAAATTTCCAGGAGCCTGATGGCAGAGGTGGGTAAGGCCAGAGGCTAAAGTGGACAGAACAACACAATGGGAGTTTTACCTTTGTATGGTAGGTGGGCTTTTTCACATTCACACAAACTTCTCTTTCCTCCATCCATCCAGGCAAGCAAGAAGCACCATCAGAATCCCATGTGCCTACGGTTGGCCACTGTGAGAACCAGCCGCTGGACTAGATGGGGCCATTGGCTTGATTCAGAAAATTCCTCATGTGTTCTTAAGTACGTATCTGCATCTGTGTTACTTCAGAGAAAAGATTCCAGCAGCCTAATTTGGAAGAAAACACACCGAGAGACAAACTGACGAGGCCAGCCCTATCATTAGGGAAAGCAAGGCAGTCACAATTGATTTGCCATGTCAATAAAAGGCAACAAATAGTTAATTGCTTAATATATTATAATTGTATTTTTACTGGCGGTTGTGGGAGAGGCATCTCCAAGATTTTTGTGCCTCAGAGGCCAAAGTCACTTGTCCCCTTGACTGATGGGAGGGTATAAGGTAAAGGTAAAGGTAAAGGTGAAGGGACCCCTGACCATTAGGTCCAGTCATGGCCAACTTGGGGGTTGTGGCGCTCATCTCGCTTTATTGGCCGAGGGAGCCAGCATACAGCTTCCGGGTCATGACTAAGCCACTTCTGGCCAACCAGAGCAGCGCACGGAAATGCCGTTTACCTTCCCGCCGGAGCGGTACCTATTTATCTACTTGCACTTTGACGTGCTTTTGAACTGCTAGGTTGGCAGGAGCAGGGACCGAGCAACGGAAGCTCACCCCGTCGCGGGGATTCGAACCGCCGACCTTCTGATCGGCAAGTCCTAGGCTCTGTGGTTTAACCCACAGTGCCACCCGCGTCCCTTGACGGGAGGGTATACCCTACAACAAATTCTGATCCCAATCTACCTTCTGCCCATCCTGATCTGTAAGATATGTAAGTGAGGAAGCCACACCAAGATGTAACAGAGCGCATGTTTTTAACAATGTTGAGACCTCACCTAGGATTTCACAGTGAAGGGTGAGATAAGTACATTTAATGAAGTATATAATAATACTTTAAAAAAAAATGTCCTAGAGGGGTATGCCAGGCCGCCAGGGACAGTGAGATCTCAGTCCCATCTCTCGCAGGCCTTTCTCAGTTGGTTCCACCGTCGCCTAAGGGATTGGCAACTTGGCCTGAGTTAACCCCATCCCTCTCTAGTGAGGCCCTGGGGAAGGTGATAAGTCGAGGATGGGGTGGGGTAACTGACCTCACCAGCTGCAGCTCCTGGCACAGCAAGGTGAAGCAAGGACATGGTGGGGAACCCTAGGCCATGCCCCACACACTCAGTGCCCCATATGCTTGTAGGTGTGTAGCTGTGCACCTGAGGAATGGTCCATTCTGAAGACATATAAAAGTCATTGCACAACCCACTGTGACAGAACTAAGGCCGTTATACCTTTAAAGTACATTTGGCACACATGTTCCCTCCACCACCAAATAATTCTAGGCCCCCGTAGTTTGCCCCTCACAAAGTTCCCAGCAACCCTTAACAAACTGCAGTGCCCAGAATTCTTTGAGGGTGGGGGAATGTGCTTTCAGGGTATAATGTACAGTATATGTGGCAGGATTTGTTATGTTTCCTGGGTGTTTTGTTCAAATGGCTAGAATGCACTCTCTTCTGCTTCCTAGCCTTGTGCTTGCAACATTCATACAGGAACTTGAGTGACAGAAGTATAAATGTCCTTTTAGTGTCTTGTGTGGAAACATCCAAGAGGGTTTAGATTTGTGCAGGAGGCCCTGGGTGCTAGAATTTCAGGGTTCTCAAGGAGAAGGGGCATAGATTCTGGAAGCCAGAACTGAGGAAATCTTGCCTCTTCATCTAATCTCTTTCCCTCATTTTCTTACTTTCCAGATCGCGCCAGCCACCTATTGCTGCCATTGTAGACTGTCATTATTTACCACTCTCTATCCCCCTCTCAGTTCTTGGGAATGTCAGCCTGAAGACCACCCCCATGTCAGGGCCCTCCTTTCTTCAACCCTCCCTCCTCTCCTCCCTCACCCCTTTCCTTTCTCTCTCATGGCCGCTGACTTTGCCAATCCTGAAAGGTTGCAGCAGTAATCGGACCCAGGCGGGATGCAGCTGCTGGGCTCGTTATTGGGCCCAGGGAACTCAACACCCTCTCCTTGCAGCACATAAAATTCACGGGTTTCCCAGGCTGGCTCATTGCATAACTTGACCCTGAGCCCTCTGCACATGGTCTCCCTGCTCGTTCTTGCTCTGAGTGACCCGGCCTCAGAGGCCCTGCTGTGGAGATTAGGCAACACAATGGCCTGCCTCACTTCTGGGAGGGTGGCGGGGTGGGGTTCAGCCTTTGGGGACTGGAGGAAGGAATTCTGGACCACAAGATTAAGTGTGTTGCACCTGAGGCCTCGGAACTGCTTCAGCCACTAAAGTCCCTCTCTTGTAGCAGGAGCAGAAACCATCAATTTATCTTCCTGCCAACGCCTGTAATGGATGAGCCTCCCAAGTGTGCATATTACCAGCTCTCCAGAAATTTTCTCAGGTTTCCTTTCCACCTTCCGAACACAATTCAAAAGCATGTTTTAATCCAGGCTTCCTCAACCTCGGCCCTCCAGATGTTTTGAGACTACAATTCCCATCATCCCTGACTACTGGTCCTGCTAGCTAAGGATCATGGGAGTTGTAGGCCAAGAACATCTGGAGGGCCGAGGTTGAAGAAGCCTGTTTTAATCTGCCAGCATGAAATTTAGAAGGGCCTTACATTGATGGGCAGTGCCATCTCCTATATGTTCCCCAGAACTGGTGCTCAAAGTGCAAGTCCCTGATTCAGAACCTACTTTGGCCACATGAACTGACCAAATGTCTTTAACCTAAGGTTCCCCTCCCACCTCTGCAAAATAGACTTATCTTACAAGGTTGTCGTAAGGATAATTAAGATAATGTATATGAAGTACTACTGATACTTTTTTTTAAAAAAAGTATGAATTGAGGAATCTGCAATAAGAGCCCCTACCCTCATGTTCCTTCCCTTAGGAACTACCAGCGCCTTTGTGTCAATAGGGGCCATTGCTTCAATCCCAATTGTCATCTCATACCTATTTGCATGCCCAGTGACCAACACACTTCATAGTAAAGAAAGATTAATTTGGGTAGTGTAGAACCCCAGTGCAGCTATTCCATATGCCTTCCCACTATGTAATGAGCATTTTGCTCAATGTAACTTAGGTTTCATTGTGACTTTCAAGATTAGCAGAGAGTGTTCTTGTACCTATATTATCTGTGCACCCAGTTTACACCATGAGGTCATGAAAGGCATTTTTACGGGCCACTCTTCAATGGTGGGACTCATAGTCTGAGTCTCAGCATTTTGTAGAAGTGAACATAGGAAGGTGTTTTATAATGAGTCAGACTGTTGGTCCATCTACTGTCAAGGTCTGTAGGAGTTTTGGGATACTGTAGATCTACAAATAAGATACTAGATTTCTTTTAGATCATGCTTACAAATCCAGTTCTGGAAAGGAAATTTAGTTTATCGAAAGCCATCCAGTCCAATGCAATATTTCCATAAGCATGTGAGAACAAAAATGTTACCTCAGTTTCAGCTCTTAAGAAGAGCCCCTGTGGCATAAAAAGAGAGAGGAAACTCTGAGGTAGCTGCTCTACTATGAAGGTGATACTGAGAAGAATCTATACAAGCCCAGAGTGCTCAGTAGAAAGACAGCAACAGAGTAAAGCTGATCCACATGATAGATTAATGATGTTTTGAACAATAGGATTGTTCCAGAGTTCCCAATGCCCGTATTTCTCTCCTCAGCAGAAATTGTTCACCAGTTACACAAAAGCTGCTTTCTTCAAGTTTGGATGCCCAACTTTTCTATTACTTAGGCCTGATCCATACCCACAGCACACAAGGTTATACAATGCTGAGGTCATTGGGTAATTTGTAACATCTTGGACCACCAGTGTGCATGTGACAGAGCGTGCCATTTTTAAAATTCCTCTCCCAGTATCAAGTTTCCTGCAAATTAAAACAACAACAACAACCTAGCACGTTAGGTTTTATTATCCCTCAGTCCACACCCTGCTGTGATACGTTTCCAATTCCAGACTGTTTTTACATTGAAAAGCTGCAATCTGGAATGTGTCACATCCAAAGAATCCTGTGAACTGTAGTTTCACCCTCACAGAGCTACAGTTCCCAGCACCCTTAGCAAACTGCAGTTTGCAGGGTATTGGGGGGTTGGGGAGTCGTGTGCTTTAGATGTGTGGTGCAGATGTGACCATGGTCCCTTTTGGTACCTCAGGAATCTTCCATGACATTACCGCCTAATTCTGCTGTATGGCCTCACTTGGTATAACTAGTATATATTATCCCCTGAGGAAGGGCACAGTTGTTCAAAATGCACCATGAATTCTGGGATAAACACCTGTTTTTCAATAAATTGCTTCCTAATATTGATTAGCTCCAATTGTTCATTGTTAGCTTTCGGTAACGTAGAGACTTTCCCCTTATTTTGGTTATTGCCATTTTACAAAGAAGTGGAGCAATGATGAGATTGGTACTAGCCATATTGGCAGGATATATAGCCAGTGTGGCCTTCCAGATGTTGCTGAACTAGAAACTCCCATCAGCCCCAGCAAACATGGCCAACGGCCAGGGATGATGGGAATTGCAGGTCAGCAACATATGGAGGTCCAATGGTTCCCCACACCTGACCTGATATATATGATGGGTGGGAACACAGGTCAAGAAAGGAACACATGAACACATGGTATAGATATCTGAATGAATTCCTCATCTGGGTATGATGGCATTCACCCAAGGGAACCCCAGAGGAGACAGCTGGGCAAATCTCAGCTAGGCAAATATAATTAACTGTTATATGTGAGATCTCATGGAGGACCGGCAAGGTACCAGCAGTGAAAAATAAATGAGTATTAGGGTTGGGAGAATATGTCAGTTTTTGGTTTCTCTCATAGAATCATAGAATGGTAAGTTGGAATGCACCAAGAGAGTCATCTAGTCCAACCCCCTGAAATGTAGGAATCTTTTGGCCCAACGTGGAGCTCAAACCTACATCCCTGAAATTAATAGGCCAATGCTCTACTGACTGAGCTATCAAGTCATTTCAGTTTCTGATTTTTCCAATAGTCAGCTCTCCTGTATGAATTTGAGGTTATTTTTTTTAAGTCCTCATGAAGATTTGACAGCATTATGGTGTCAATTTCTCCTAATATACACATATTTGAAAAGCAATTTTCTGTAATAGAATGCATTTTTGTATGTTATTTTCACTAATGAATAACATTTATATCAACACTTTATACTGGTATATGCATTTTAATACATCAGAGGAGGTGCAGATTTCAACAGATGATTGTGCTTCAGCTTGCGTCTTGTTCCAGAAAGTACAAATTAGATAAATTTGACTTTAAATGTGTACTGACTCTCATTTTCCCTTCATCTCTAATATGTGTCTGTGTGTATCTTCCTATATATAGCAGATGGAAGAAGGAAGAATAACTATAGAAGGATGGAACAAAAAAAGTTATTATAAATCATACCAAAGGAATGGTTGTGTTAGTCCACTGCAGAAAAATCAACTAAGAGATTGGTGGTACCTTAAAGACTAAGAAATTCATCACAAAAGTAATTTTTGCATCGTACTTGTGAATCCATGTGATTCGGTTCCACTTGAATCAAAGCATAAGCTGTTGTGTGAGAGAGAACCCATCTCACATTAATATATTTTTCTTTTATCTTATGCCACAATACATTTGTTAACCTTGAAACTGCCACCACCAGATTATTGCTGGTTGTCTTTATGGTAGATCACAAAACATTTAATTTGTAGGCATTCTGAAAGGAAAATGAGATTTTGATGTAGAGGTCAAGATGGATTTGTTTAAATCAAGCCCTCGACTGAAAAAGCAAGTATAGTTTTAGTTAAGACGGAATGGACATTGCCTTGATTACTAAACGGTCCATGCTCCTAATGCTTTTTAGACTAATCTGCAGCCTAAACCCTGATTTCAACACCATCCATTACAGGTTGTCTGGAAGTCTTGCTTCTCTGTTCATGGCATCCGTGAGTGACATGTGTCAGAAACAGGCGAACAAATCAGCGGCTGGGATGGTCTGTGGGTGAAAACACAGCAAGGCCATGGAACAGGTGTGGGAAGATGATAGATGGGTTCTGGACAATGTAGTGACCTTGGATTATGTGCAAAGGCTGGAGGGGATGGAGGAGAGAAAGGTGGAATGGAGGACTAAACTAGTTTTGCATTTGTCTCTCCTGGCCACCCGTTGCCCACTACTCAACCCCACCCCTCCTGAGCCGCCTGCCCCTACATGAACTCTGGTTTCCTGTGGATATTTATTTCTAGCCTTGAGCTCCTGGGAAAGCCCCGGAGGATGCTACTGCTGTCTTGTCAGGGACTTTACACCTGCTAGTGCTGCTACAAATGGGGTTGAAATACATTACATTCGCCTTAATTTGAGGACAAAGTAGATGTGATTATAGAAATCCCACAATCAAGTCTCCCCCTCCTTTTTTAATAGGAAAAATGCAGCCACTATGGGAGCCAGCCATTTCAGATTAAGGCTGCAATCCTGGAGAGGGTTTTGTTTTTAACCTATTTACCTCCTGTGGCATTTTCTTCATTTAAATCCCCTCTCTTTCTTGCTATTAATTGTCCCATGAGGCCAATACCAGCTTGGGAGTGATAATTTCAACCAGGAAGAAGATGTAGGCATAGGGTTACTGGCCACTGCTCCCCAGCACTGTGGTCCAGATCTGAATCCTGCCCTTCTGTACCTGTATGCGCCATTTGAAATAAAATGTATGTGATCCCATCACAGATATCCCACCGTCTCATCAAAGTGGCTCTAGCCTAAATAACCTTGAGCCCAGATTTTCCTCTGAAGTTCAACAATCTTCTCTAATTCGATCTGGACTTCCCAGCTCTGCCGTCTGGGACTGGCTGGGACTGACTGGCTGCCTAGTCAATGTGATAACATAAGCTTTATTAATAGAACAATTTGCTTTTTGATATTGAATTGATATTATAGCATTGTTGTTGTAGTCTGTTCAGCTAGTTGATGTTCTACGGATTCCTGACTTTGTTTTGGTATATAAACGCAAGCCTTTGTTTCTCCATCATCTTCTGGAATAAATTTAAGGTGCATTCTGTTGCATCTAAATGAAAAGACCACCTGGTCTTTAAATGTTTGTTGAACATGCTTTAAATGTGGATCTGCCTTTAGCTGAAAACAACCCATTGTTTTTATTTTAAAATGTAAGCCACATTGAAGTATTTTTTAATGTGGAAAGGTGAGGTAAAGATAAAAAAAAATTCTGAAACAATTCTGCAACAGTTCTGCTAGACACCAAAGATGTCTCAGATCTCCCTCTCTCTTTCTGTGCCTCCCCTCTGGAATTAAAGAAATTCAAAACTGCTGTTTCTCATTCTTCCCACCCCACCTACATTCCTTGCAGGTAAATTTCCCATCTGGGACAACATCCACAGCAATTCATAGTACCTCCAGTCTGTCACTATTTTGCAGGAGGTAATCTATGTGCATAACAGAACATTTAGCACATTTAAAGTGGATTAAAGTGCTCTGTTGCCTAGTACAACAATTTTCCTTTTATGGACTGCTTTGGAAAGTAACAGGGAAATGTAATGAAAAGTGTAGGATGGATCAATGACTAATGCGAACACCCTACAAGCAAATCAGGATGAATGAAGGATTAATACTTACAGTTGTATAACTGCCCTGCAAACAATTAAGAATTAATGTTCGGAAATGTGCAGCATTGTGCAAGCAAGTCAGGATGAATATTCAAGCAACTGGTAGTCTCAGGGGCCCTTAAGAGCCAGTAATGCCCTTTTTAAAAACAAAAACAAAAAACCCCTGACTCCTGTTAGGCAACACTTCAGGCAAAAACAGCTTGTGTTTATTTGAATCATCAAAATGGTGGCAATCAAGAGAGCCAAGCTATGTTCTTCTTCACTAAGATTGATTAAGATAGAGAGGCAGCCTTCAGATTAAATTGGTAGCATAACAGTCTGCTCTGAACCACCATGGCCTTCTCATAGTTCTGCTGACGAGGACCGCCTGGAATCAGTTCTGCGAGGTAACATAAAACTGTCCTTTTGAAGAGGGGCAGCTTAGGGCCAAACTATATGTGTCACCATTCAGAGCATGGTTTAAGCTGGCAGCTTTCATTATGAAAGGAAAGAAGCTAGTTGGGCCCTGCTCTGGTACATGCTCCCAGTGAGGATCAGGACCCCGTGCTAGGTCACATCAGCACCGTACATTTAAAGCACTCTTACACCACTTTAATAGCCAGGGCTCCCCTCCCCCAAAAGCTCCGAGAACTGTAGTTTGTTAAGGATGCTGAGAGTTGCTAGTAGACCTCTATTCCCCAGCACAGAGCTACAATTTCTAGAGTGGTATAACAACCAGTCCTTCATCCCAGGGCACTCTGGGAATTGTAT
This sequence comes from Podarcis vaucheri, assembly GCF_965113315.1. Classification (NCBI taxonomy): domain Eukaryota; kingdom Metazoa; phylum Chordata; class Lepidosauria; order Squamata; family Lacertidae; genus Podarcis; species Podarcis vaucheri. The sequence continues at coordinate 21,428,579 of NC_138751.1, forward strand.
CTCTTGAGGGGACTAGGGGGTCTCCTAACAGCAGCCTTGACAAGCTACAGCTCCCAGGATTATTGGGGAGAAGCCACGATACTGTTTTAAAGGTGTGGTGCAGATATGGCCTAGTTTCCTGCCAAAAAATGCCACTGTTTGCTACATGTTTACCACATATAGCACTTTGGGGAACAAATAGCAACCCTGGTGAGTGATATTTTGTGGGAAACTGGACTGGGGCCCAATGGAGCTGCTTTATCAAGAGCATGAGAAATGTCACATGTAGTTTGTCCCCAAATATTAATTGTTACAAGGCCTTATTGCTCTCAGCTCATGTGTATCATTAATGCATGTAACAGAGAGTAGCATCGCTGTGGCGGACTCCCAGTCACATGCCTTCACTTCAGCACCTGAAGTGATGTAGGGATTTGAGGTAAACTGTATGCTTCAGACATTGAAATGTTTGTGTGTGTGGATAGAGGGAGGGGATGGAGGCAAAGGCAGCTGGGACGATGCTTCACATGCATGAACAATATCCGGCTTTTACCCTGAACTACTTGTGCAGCTAACAGAGAGGGCTGTTTCAGTACTTTATTTATTACATTTATACTCGTTCCTTCTTGTCTCACTAGAGATGAAATTCAATCCAGCTCATATGTAAAGCTACATCTGTCAAAGCTACACTTGCAGTTATCTGAATTTTGTGATGCAGTTCTCCAGCCAATTGTTTGTAAAAATCATGTATGAGCAGTGGCGTAGCGTGGGTTGTCAGCACCCGGGGCAAGGCAAGTAAATTGCGCCCCCTAACCCGTGGATTTGCGCCCCCTAACCTGTGGATTTGCGCCCCCTAACCCTAACCCCCAGATGTTGCGCCCGGTGCGGCCGGGCCCCCCTGCACCCCCCACGCTACGCCACTGTGTATGAGGGGGAAGTGTGCCTTAAAATGGATACGTTTGTGAAAAGAACATATAAAGATGCATTATAACAGGAGAAATGGCCTGAAAAAACTGTGCACCATAGTGAAAGCAGCATGCAAAAATGGGTTTATTAGTAGAAATTTCATGTGGATTAAATCTCAAATTGGTGTAGCACTGAATTTCAGACTGGAAGAATGAGAAACTGAGAGAAACAAAACGAACAGAACCTTCCAGCCCCACCCAGGATGCTCTGACAGCATAAAACCTGGTGGAAACATATCAAAAATACAGTAATAAAAATTAGAGGGTTTTTTAAAAATTAAAATTGCCTATATGTACCTACCCCTTCATAGATCACTGCCTTGTCGTGGCAAAGGAGCTTGAATAACTCCAAGAAGCTATGAGCTGTGCCCTGCAGGGCCACCCAAGACGGACAGGTCATAGCCGAGAGTTTAGACTAAATGTGATCCACCTGGAGAAGGAACTGGCAAACCACTCCAGTATTTGGCCAAGAAAACTCCATGAAGCTTTGAGAAGAAAGTGAGCGTTTCCAAGGCATGCACTGGTTCATGGGGTCACGGAGAGTCGAACACGACTAAGACGACTAAATAACAAACAATAATATGTACCTATTGTCTGCCAAGGCATGGACAAATAAAAATATTCAAATCCTGCCTGAGCATGGCCTGTGAAGGGGACTTTTTGATCTCTCTCAGGAGGGTGTTCCAAGGACAGGGAGCCACCAAGGGGGAAGCCCTTTCTCAGGGCTGTACCCTCCTTGCCAAACACAACTGTGATCCTTCAAGAAGGGCCTCCCCCCCACCTCTGGTCATAAATTGCATGTTGGGGCATATGCAGAAAGGTCTGCCATCAACTCTCCTTCCCATGAAAGTCCTGAAGCTTGTGCCTGCCCTTATAAGGAGGAAGTCGTGTGTGAAATGGAACTACACACAGATCTGGTTACATGTCTCCTTGGGAAACTCTGCTATTACGAGGCGATGGACAAATGCACATAGTAAATACATGGGGATCCCTGCAATTTGGGCTGACATAATACTCATGATAATCGTATGTTCATTGTGTGCCTCCTGGTCTCACTCACGTAACGGCAAGAAGACAGGATGGGAAAAACTTGGAATGGGTTACAAATCAGGAATGCGATTAACAATGATGCTAAGTATTTTAGAGAGAAGGCCCCTAGGCAAACGAGGCTCCTTGGCAGTAGTTCAAATATCTGGTGCTTCCCAATGTGGAAAGTGCCCAGCTCGCTCCCAGCAAGGGACTTCTTGGAAATTTCCTACCGTTTAGGAACGTGGTATCTCTTTTTGCAAGATGGGAAAGTGGTGGGCAAGTTCCTGGCCAGAGGCAGAACGGACAATATTGTAATGGGTGGGCCAGCTGGTCTGGCTGACATCCTAAGGATTCCGCCCACAGGCACTGTGACTCTGGTTGTAAAAAGAAACTGCTAGAGTAGTAGATCTCCTCGCTTCCAGACCACCTGTTTATTGACTATTCAAGCTGATTTGTTTGTGGGGAGTTAGGCAACACTTGCTGTGGAGCAAACATTTATGATTTGTTTGCAAGGATGTTATACAACAGTGGTTCAAGCAATTGCTTTCCAGTGCCTTTTCATGTCACTTTCCCTATCGCAAAAAAGTCTGTGGGGTGTTTTTTTTGGAGGGGTGTGTGTGAAGAGATTTGTGTCACAAGAACTTCAGATCAACAACAACCTGAATTTGCCAGTATGTGACTGAATCACACCTCTGAATGGTAACAGAATCATAGAATTGTAGAGCTGGAAGGGGCACAAGGGTCATCTAGTCCAACCCCCTGCAATGAAGGAATATTTCACCTAATGTGGGGGTTGAACCCACAACCCTGAGATTAAGAGTCTCATGTTCTACCAGTCTGGAAATGCCTAGGTGAAACTTGGACAAGTTTAGCCCAGCAGATTCCCTTTCATTGAGCATATTGGCACTAGTGTGCCTTTGCATAACTAAAGAAATGGCCACTGATTCCTTCTGGACTGGTAGTGAGCATGTCTGTCTTTCCACAGTTTCCCTCAATTTGTGGTGGATGATGACACCAGGCAGTCTACGAAGACGATGTAGTTTTACTTCAGAGTGGCTGGAAATGACACACAAAGAGGACTTTACGTAGCCCTCTGGTTACGTAAACTTTGGGGTGCGAAAGCGGCAAACTCAGAAGTATTTTACTGGGTTTTGCCACTCGCACATGCGCAGAAGTGGTCCTCAGGTTGCGGAAACCTCAGGATCCGACCGGACCTCCGGAACAGATCCCGTCCACAACCAGAGGTACCACTGTATTGCTCTCTGCAAGAATCCTATGGTGCTGATGGTTCCCCTAGCAATCCTCTAGAAATGTGTAAATACAATCATCTATCATAAAAAACATGAGTCAGTCTCTATTTACCTCATCCACAGGGAACAGGAACTGTATACATTGTGCACCCCTGAAATTGTCACTGCTTGGAGGATTAGAGAGGGCATAACAATATTGTTCCCCTGAAAAGCACTAAGAGCTAGCTGAATCTTCAGAATTAATTTATTTATTGAAATGTTTATGTCTGTACCATCAACAAAGGTCCAGGAAAGGCTAACAAAAATCTATGTAAAACAGTCCCTGCGGACAGCTTACATACAACCTGACATACACAACACACAAGGAAAAGAGGCAGGGAGGGAGGAGGGGAAAAAGCAAGCTCAGGCCGTAGTCCTTTGTTACAGAGTTCTTGTAACCACCAGCTGGAATGGACAGATTTGGAGAGGAGGAGCCAAATGTTTCTGGTCTTTCAGCAGAACAGATGGAGAGGCTTTGCAGTCCCAGTCCAGCTCTCCCTCTATAGCCTTTGGCTGAAGACAGAAGACAGTTGAGGCAGGGGCCTGTTGAAGCTGGTCTTTCAGCAAAGCCATTGCAGAGGTCCTGTGGTCCCGTCTCCTGTAGCCTGATGAAATGGCTGTATCAGCTGTCAGGGACTTGAATGTCCCAGTCTCCTGCTTCTTGTTATGCATTGCAGATGATTTTAAGAGTTGGCAGGATGGAATGGGCTGAAACCTGGGATTTGGACTGTGTCACTTAGGCCTGCCTACTCCAGCATCCTTTCCCCCACAGGGGCCCATCAGATGCACGTGGGGAACACAAGAGACCTCTCTCGCTGTCATTCTGCAACACCTGGAGGCATGTAGAGAAGCTCTGCTCCACATGCTTCCATCATTGGAAGGACAATGGATAGCAATGGAGGGCAGAACCACAGCACGGAAGCTGTGGTACTCAGTCTCTGGGGAAGTTTGCCTTGCTCTGCACACACCATACATTTAAAGCATATGCGAAGCACATGACTTACTCCAAAGAATCATGGGAGCTGTAGTTTACCCACCACAGAGCTGCAAGTCTCAGCACCCTGAACAAATGACTGTTCCCAGCATTCTCTGAGGGAAGCCATGTGCTTTAAATGTGTGGTGTGTACACAGCCAGTATCTGGGGTGCTATGGGGCACAGGGGATCTGGGAGCTGAGCTCTCTGCAGGCAGGGCAAGGATGTGGCGAGGGGGTCAGCATCAGGTTAAAGCAAAGAATGTCACTGCAGCAGCCGTCACGTAACCCTATCTTCCTCTTTACTGCCCGCAAACCATTGCACACGCAAGGATTTGGTGTCCGTGGGCCAGAGGATTTAATGTTCCCATCGGGGAGAGACCTGCGGAATCACATGTCTTTTGGGTGCAGAGGCAGCAGCAGCGAGATGGTCATAACAGCCGAGTTATGAATATATTCCCAAGAAAAGGATGCAGCAAGGACAACCAAAAGTGGCTTGTTCACACTAGTTTTGCAGTTGCCCATCTCCCAGGGATGTTACTGCTTCAGACTGTGCCTTGGGGCAGGGCAGTTTTTAGGCTAGAGGGGGCAAATGCTCTCTAACGGGGTACCCTCCTCTGCTGGTGGATACCTGGTGGGCACTGGTGGTGGCAGGGCACTGATCAGCACCAGGCAGATGCAGCTTCAATGCTACACAACACTGCAGAGTGACATTATGTCGGAAGCACTGTAGGGTATTAAAATGGCAGCTGCCCAGCACTGATGGGAGCAGTAGTTACCGTATTTTTCGCTCTATAACACGCACCCGACCATAACACACACGTAGTTTTTAGAGGAGGAAAATCCGTAGGCATGCCACCCGTAGGCATTTCCTCCATAACACACACAGACATTTCCCCTTACTTTCTAGGAGGAAAAAAGTGAGTGTTATGGTGCAAAAAATACGGTATTTATTATTTCTTGAGTTTATATACCGCCTTATCCCCGGAAGTCTCAGGGCAGTTCACAGAAAATGAGGCTCCAGGGCAGACCGTAATTGTGAGCCCTGCTGGGCCCCCAGGAGGTGCCCCAAAGCACTGCAATTCTGATGCAGGACCTGGTGGTGGATTTGAATGCTTTCCTGTGCAAATATTCCCTGTAAATAAAAAATGTGCTGTGTCAGGGAGAAAGGTTCCGCTCCAGTCCACTTTCTGAGCGCAGGAAGGTTTTGAACAAGGGAGCATTTAACCATATGATTTCCCCTCTACCTAGTGTCTGAAAATATAGTCCGTTCTACCACCTCAATGGACTTTGTCACCTAATTACCACCGCCTAACTCCAGCTCATACATACAGACCAGGCCTCAGATGATGGAGGTGATAGGGCAAGCCCCATTATTTGTTGACATGTCCCATTGCGGCAACTACTAATCTTTCCATAATCTCTTATACATCTGGATTGGCATCTGGATGAGAAAGAGGCGTCATTCCTCAAGGAGCAAAGCTGCCATATGGCAGGCCTCCAGAATTTGTGAACCACATACCTCATCACCTGTGGTCTACTAGCATCTCTCTTTCTCTCACACTTTTTTAAAAATAGTCCCAAGAAGGCTGAAAAGCCAGACAAGTTATCAGGCGTCCATAGTTACAGGGAATAAATGGAGAGAAAAAACTCTGCTTTGAAGTAGCTGAAAGTAGAAAGAAAATCACCCTGAAGAAGAGTTTTGTAGTTTGAAACAGGTCTAGCCTTTTCAGAAACTCTTGTTCATAAATAAGGGACAGCACACTTCATATCCCCTGACTCTCAATATCCTATGTGGAGGGGCTCATTGAAAGTGGGGTGATTAATGAGGCATAGGACCCTTGCGTTAAGATGAATCTCCAAATGCATGAGAGCAGAGTGCTCATAATACTGCACTGGTGCATACTTCCCCTTGCTTCTGTACTGTGCTTTGTTTTGTACAGGCTTGCAACCACAACAATTGTGTGCGATTATATTTGCTGTTTGTAATGTTTAATGAAAATAATGAAAATTATTTTAAAAAGCAAGCAAACAATAAGTACAGGGCATTGTGGCTGAAGACTCTACAGCTGTGTTCACACTCCCATTTACTGTGGATTCCAGTGCTGGGTTTTTAATCCACGTTCACACAAAGTAATCCAAAACACATATGTATCATGTAGATTGGTCTAAAAGACAATTTTTTGATGTCCTCAAGTCATTCCTAATTTGTCTCTAACCAAGGTATGAACTTCTTTGCCTAAGGTAAAAAAATGCCCCATCGTATCCTGGTGTGTACAAAACCAGAAACTAAATGGGGAAAGAGCTGTGAAATGCAGCGGGGGTTGGGATGAGGGTGAGGGGAGGACAACTTCATCTGGTCCTGTGAACACACCCTCAATGCAAAGTATCATTTGTTCGGTTTGTCAAAGTGTTGATTCCCAGAAGGGGGCTTATGGATGTGTGAAAAGCTCATACAGTCCCTACCCTCAGGCTTGCACTATAAAAGACAAGACACAAAAGGAAGAAGGATGAGGACGAGGAGGAGGAGGAGGAGGAGGGGGGGAAACAACAGATTAATTTTAGAGGCCCCTTTGGGTATACTTCCTCTCGCTTTTGGCACTGGCATGGTGCAGTTCTTGTCTCTGGCTGAGTGTGAGATCAGATGGTGCTCTTCGGTCAGCATACTCAGCTTCCCTCTCTTGGCTCCAGGGGTGTCCCTGAGGAAAAGCTCCGTGCTTCAACGTTCACCCAGAACATGAACAGCTGCCGTGAAAAAATACGCCGCCAGTTTCGGTGGGGAATCCTTTCTCAAAACAACACAGGTTAAAACCCCACTGTGGCCCGGTCTGTGATATGAGGTTTCACCTCCCTTCTTCTCCTGCTTCCTCCTTCCTGGATTAAAAAGTTTTTGGGAGCAAGAGCCCCTCTCTTCCTCCTCCTCCTACCCGCTCTCCACCAAGTCCTTAGAAATCCAGACATATTCATCACCTCTTTACTTGATGAGTTGATGGGGCTCCTTCTATCTAGCACTCTTCTTGCGTTCAGGTACTTCTTGGAAAGAAGCTGTCACTTCCACACAAATGTCAAATACCAGGGATGGTGGGGGGAATGTTTGCAATGCTCAAGGAATCTGGTTCATGTCCCTGACCCCCACCCCTTCCCCAGTTGCCCTCCCAGAGATTAAGGCACAGCAGAGGAACTGGCTCCCAACTTCTTACTCAGATTGCTCAAGCACCTGCCCTCCCTGCAACCCCCCGGCCCTAAAAAACCCATTATTATTATTATTATTATTATTATTATTATTATTATTATTATTATTCCATCCATGGCACAAAGCCTTGGCATTACATCTCACCTCACAACACACTGTGTGATCTTAAGAAGCCGGGTGCTCATGGACAAGTACTGGCCAACAAAACTCTGCCTTGTTCCATTTCTTGAGGACTGGCATCTTGATTAGGCAAAATGGAATAAGATGGATGCACACATATACAAAGATCCTTGGGCTGGGGAGGGGCCTCAAAATTATTATTCAAATGTTAATCATTTATTTTTAGTTTTCTGTTTGTTTCCAGCTTTTAATATCTCATTTGAGTTTTCAGTAACCACCAACACCTTAGCTACTATTTTTATCCAGCTTCAGACAGCTTGCTATCAATCCAACAAGAGGTGATAATCTTACCGCATGGAGCCAGCTTTCTTGGGTTGGAGGCTTATGCCCTTAGGACATGAACCAATAAAAACAATTTGTACATAACGTCTGTTGAAACACCACAGCAAGAAAGCTTCAGGCAACCCATGATCGCTGATTAATATGGTTGCTCAAATGGATGCGCTGGCTGGCCAGGGAGGCAGATAGGTCAATATAGCCTCACAAGGAAGGAGACAGTGGGGAAATTTCCAGAATAGAATAACCTCAACCTGAAATCTGGACAGCTATTGCCAATCACTGTAGACAATGCTGAGGCTTCATCCAGACTTCCTTTTGTGCTGTTTTTCCATACCCTCCAACATTTCTCCAATGAAAATAGGGATATCCTAAATAATAATAATTAATAATAATAATAATAATAATAATAATAATACCTCACCCATCTGATTGAGTTGCCCCAGTCACTCTGGGCGGCTTCCAACATATATAAAAACATAATAAAACATTAAACATCAAACACTGAACTGCCTTCAGATGGCTTGGGGATTGGATAATTCCATACCCTCCAACATTTCTCTGATGAAAATAGGGATGTCCTAAAGAAAAGCAGGACATTCCAGGATCAAATCAGAAACCAGGACAGCTTCTCTAAATCTAGGACTGTCCCTGGAAAATCAAGACACTTGGAAGGTCTGTGTTTCTAGACACAGGTCCACACTGCGTCAGAGTGCTTTTTTTCTTTTCTTTTTTTGCCCCAACACTTTCCCCAGGAAAACCTTTGAGAACAAAAGAAATAAATGCAAGAACCTAGTTTTATTTCATTTCTTATTACGTTGAAGAAAAATGCTGAGGTCACCCAGTACAGCTGGGAACAGGTTTAAGACAGCTATAGGCCTCACAGGCACTGTGCATTCAAAGCAGTATCATACTGCTTTAAATGGCTGTGGCTTTCCACAATGAATCTTGGGACGTGTAGTTCGCTAAGGGTGCTGCGAGCTGTTAGGAGGACCCCCCCCCCACATTGCCCTCACAGAGCTACAATTCCCAGAGTTCCCTGGGAAGAGGAGTTGACAATTTAAGAATGCTGGAATGACCACCATGAGGGGAATAGGGGTCTCCTCACACCTGTCAGCGCAGGGACGCGGGTGGCGCTGTGGGTAAAAGCCTCAGCGCCTAGGACTTGATCGCATGGTTGGCGGTTCGAATCCCCGCGGCGGGGTGCGCTCCCATCATTCGGTCCCAGCGCCTGCCAACCTAGCAGTTGGAAAGCACCCCCGGGTGCAAGTAGATAAATAGGTACCGCTTACCAGCGGGAAGGTAAACGGCGTTCCGTGTGTTGCACTGGCTCGCCAGATGCAGCTTGTCACACTGGCCACGTGACCTGGAATGTCTGCGGACAGCGCTGGCCCCCGGCCTATAGAGTGAGATGAGCGCACAACCCTACAGTCTGGCAAGACTGGCCCGTACGGGCAGGGGTACCTTTACTTTTACACACCTGTCAGCACTTATAACAAACTGCAGCTCCCATGATTCTTTTGGGAAAGCCATGACTGTTTAAAGTATTAGAAATATTTAAATATTTTGTGCAGATGAAGCCATAGTCTCTCTCCATTACATTAAAAACATAAGAAGTCACTTGCCACAGGGATTATGGCAACCTCCACAATAAAGGGCTGTTTGTGTTGTTTTAAACAGTATTATATATTGGTGGAAGACCTGTGGTTACTAGCCACAATGGCCAGAGACACAGCAACCATGCTTAGAGGCCACACACCTCAAGTAACAGATACTGAAGACAACTGACAGGACATAGAATATCTGATTGGTCATGGTCAGAAACTGCATCCCGAGGTAGACGGGCTATTGCTCTGAAACACAAAATAAAAAGAATGTTTCAAAACACGTATACACGTTTTTATACACGTACAGGCATAAGAATGTTTGAGTAATTATATAACATTTAATTCTGCGCAAATGAAGAAGACGCGGCAAGCAGATTGATCTAATAGCATATATGGGAGCGAGGGCAACCCAGTCCTCTGTGGGTCTTCATTATAGACGACAAGTGACAGAAATAAACCCTAAATCTGCTAGAGGCAGGAGGGGGAGGCGAGGGTGAGATCTCTTGCAAGGAACAGGCGAACATTTGAGTGACACATGGGTCTGTGGACACCCGGCCTCCTCTCCCCTACTCTCCCCCCCACCCCCGCCAAGCCAAGCCAACCACCCTCCTGGCTTCTCCCTCTCAAGTCAGCAAAAAATACCTTCTCTCCGCAGAAGGCCATATGTGAGTTGGTGGCTGGGGTGATGTCAGCACCAGTCACCCAATGGGGGCCCACCGACAATGTCCGGGGATCTGGGCCCCGGTCTGCCTCATAAGGACGTGTGCCAGCCTCCGAGCTCGGTGAAGGCTTCTGTACGAGGACGGGTCGTGTGGGCTTTCCCTCCATCGTTGGATACCGTGTGCCAAGGACCATGGTCTGTTGAGAAGGAGAAGGAACTCAAAAGGGGGCACGAGTGACCGCACAAGTCGGGGGGGTCGAAGAAGCAGGCCGAGCCGACAGGAAGAGAGGAGCACCTTTTCACACAGCAACGGGGCAGCTGTGGTTGGGCAACGATGGAAAACGCCCACGCCAAAACAGGGGAGGAGTGCTTGGCTTACTTTGGAGTGAATGAGCATTCAGGCCTCTCTCCCGAGCAGGTGAAGAAGCACCTGGAGAAATACGGATACAATGGTGAGTGGCTGCCTGAGTTATAGGACCATGTTGGTACCCACACGTCGAGGTGCCAGGATGCAGAGAAGGGCAGAGGGAGGGAGGGAGATGCATGGAAGGAAGCATGCAGCTGAAAGGATGGCCACCTAAAAATGGATACGAGAACCAAAGGAAAACCAAGGATGATCGGGCGAGAGATGGACAGGTGGATGGATGCAGAGCCATGGCTTCTAGACGAAAAGGGCGGATGCACACACAGAGAGGAGGTGGAAGGGTGGGGTTTCAGTACATGCCGAAGAAGAATTGTTACATAGGCACAGGAAGGGAAGGAAGAGCCCGATTAAGTAGGCAATGGAAGGTGAACAGGGATGGAGGCAAAAGCAAAGGAGAAGAGCACTGAAGATTATTAGGATGGGGGGAGGTAGCCAGGCTGGGGACAGGGCAGCTGCTGCTTTGCTAAGAATAACCCAGTAATTCCCTTTGGTATGAAACAGATATTAAAATTGCTGATGGGCAACTTGTAGGAGCAGCCGGGAGGTTGCCTTGGGGGGGGGGTGATATTCCACAGCCACTTAGGGACAGGCTGGCTGGGTGCAGGGTAACTGGGGAGGGGGTGATGTCCTTGGGGAACATGAGTTTAGCAGTTAAGAGAAATGGTGGTGGGAGTTAAGTGAAATTGGGAAGGGTGTCAATATGAAGAGGGGAGGCTTTTTTGTTTGTTTGTTTTTGCAGGGGGTAGTAGTATCCTGCTGAAGCTGCAGACAGTTAAGCAACAAGGACAATTGTTTCCCCATGCATGATATCCTCTAGGATCCAAGTCTTAACTTTTAGAGAAGGGAATTGGGGGGGGGGTGTTACAGGACACAAGTACATGGCACAGATATGATAAGGTGGGGTTGCTGTGAGTTTGTACCTATGCCATGTTGTGTTATGCACATGAGTATGCAACTGGCTGCAACTCCTTGTGGAGTCCGGCTAACAAGGGGCACCTCACACCCAACTTACGGTAATTCTGCGGCAGCAGCTCTGGCCAAATGGCTTCTTTCAAAACTATAGCCCATAACCTTAATTTTGGTAGAAGGCCTCTTTGCTGTCTGTAGCTGAGACCCATATCCACCTCACAACTAACCTGTGCCTGCCTCACAATCAGTTCTATAATCCTAAGCATGACCCCATGGCTTGTTTCTAACTGTTCAGTTCTTATCTGCTATATTAACCTTCAACTCCATGTGAGAAGCCAGCCTCATTAACTTAACCACAGAGCCTTTCTTCTCTGTCTCCACCTTTGCCTGACAATCCAGTCCACAAAGTCATAATAAAACACAACCCTAACCCGCTTCTCTCTCTCTCTCTCTCTCTCTCTCTCTCTCCACCCCACAGAGCTCCCAGCTGAAGAAGGTGAGTCCCTAATACTGGTGTGGAAAGGTGTTGGGAAGTGTTAGGACATAGGAAGCCCCACTGTACCCTGACCTTACGTAGCTCAAATTCTCTCTGCTGACTTTGTAAAGCAGCAATTACGACTGCCAGGTCTCTCTTTTTGGCTTTAAGATTTAAACCTTTAGCCATCTTTCCAGTTTTCCAAAGCAAGGACTAAAATGTCAAGTTGGGGAACTATAATCAATGGGGCTTTTTTTTTTTTTGCTTGCCCTGAAAGGTTTTCCCATAGTCTTCAGCTTATCCTTCCCATCAAATTTCAGCCTGAGGCACCAAGCACAAACAAGTTCATCCCCTAAACAGCTACTAGGCCTCACCCGTATCCCACCAGGCTCCATTGACAATCTCCCAGGCTCCATTCACAGGCTTCTTCTTGCCCAAGCCTCATGGCACCTGGCTATCCCACCAGACAGACCATACACTTGCCTTAAGAAAAGAGGGTTGGGTATACACCAGCCTTTGAGGTGTTGCTGAGCCAGCAATGGGGGTTGTGGGGCCACTTACAAGAAAAGAGGTGATTTTTTCCTTTCACTTATGGGAAAGGGGGTGAACATTGTTCTGGAGGAAGAAAAATCAGCTTGGAGGAGACAGTCTGGAGAGAAATGGCAGAGATGTTAAGCACCAACCATCACTTCTTAGCCCCAAGTTCCCTTCCTGAAGTGGCTTGTTCTCTGACAGGCTTTTGTTAATGCATAGTTAGATCCTCAGGGGGTATCCACACTTCCTCTTATCTGCTCAATTGGAACAAATGGCAATTCAGTATTTTCTGGATTGACATTTGCTCCGATTTAGCGCTAAAGAGTGGCTTTTCCCTTGGAATGGAGTGGGGCAAAGGGAAAACTGCTTGGACCTGTGCTTTCTATGCATGGCACAAGTGGAAATGTGGATGAGCCCTCAAGAAAAGAGCACCTGGGGGGCTTATAGCTCACCTAGACCTCCCTGACTAGTCTTTGCTCAAAATCTATCATAGAGAATCCATATTTCATGGCAAATGTACGTCATTTTGGGTGCCCTCCCCAATCCCTTTCTAGCTAACTGCCCTCAGAAACTGGAATTTTGGTGCCCCCTGATCCTTTAACTTCTCCCTTTCTTGCTTGTCAGGCAAAACCATTTGGGAGCTGGTGGCGGAACAATTTGAAGACTTGCTTGTCAGAATCCTACTACTCGCAGCTTGCATCTCCTTTGTAAGTGACTGTGGCCTTGTGGGTGAGGAAATTTGGGTTACTCAGAGAAGGGCCTTTGAAATACAGCCAGCATTGGAAAGGAGAGGTGAGCGGTTTGGGGGCACATGGAGGGAAACAGTCAAAGGGAGACACATCTTAGGCAAGAGATGAACCGGTTTCCTTTAGAGTCAATGGCTGATGTGTACCAATGCCCGTAGTTGGTGTGCTGAGAAGCTTTGCTCTTCAGTGAGCTGCCATATTGGTAAGCTGCATCATCAATCACTGGAAGCATTCACTGGGACCTAATATGACTCAAGGCTCAGTTTTGGAACATATTCTATGGTATGGCACACGGTATGCGTGAAGTAATGTTAAAGAAACATCTGAACATCTGGAGAGTTTATCTTTCCTCACCACTATTTAAATGTAAAATGTTTCCAGATGTACACATCCAAGTCAGGGCACTGTAGGGTCCTGTCCCCCCCAGCTTAAGCCAAACTGCCCTCTCTGACTGCACAATGCTTTAGACAGGTTGCATTGTGCACTGATTCGATAGACTGTCTTCCCTTCATGCTTAGGGGTTAGAGATATACTAGTTTCCATTCAATCGGGGCTGTGCATGGCTAGCTTCTGCTATGAATCTGTAGAACCAATTTTCCCTGAACTCATCCCAAGAGAGTAGATTGTAGAGAAGGTTGTCTAGGCAAAAATGTAGTGATTGTGCTTTTACAGCAGGTGTATCTCTCAAATTATATACTTCTGTATCCACCCAAATTAGTAAATAAACTGAACCTGGCAATAGGGCATGGGGATAACTTGGCCTTTAGGCTCCTGTATGTAGAAAATGAGTTCCCTCACATTAATGGGGGAGCTCGCCAACCAGCTCCAAAACCTCTTTGCCAACTTCCCTGCTTCACTCCCACCATAGCTACAAAATGGAAGCGGCAGAAATGGACGCTTCCCTCCCCTCATCTTGCCTCTCCACAACTTGCCTCACTGCCCGGTTCCTTGACACTTGAGATGCAGCCACCTTGGGCCGTGATACTAATTTCTGGAAGAGCACATGGCCTGGCTCAGCCCCAAGAGGTCGCTGTAAAGGTCACCGTTAACGGCCTAGTTCTCAGGTAGCCTGAGCCCCTTCGCCTCACTGCTCCTCAGAAAACCCAGGATACCTGGCATTTTCTTGGCCACGGAGAAGAAGGCATTTGTGACCAGGCTTGCTGTGATCCAGCAACTAGTAATTCTCTCATTCCCTCTCTCAGGCAAATCACCAATTAGTGTGCTGTATTACAGGGATTCTGGAGTGAGGCAACAGTATCTTGTATAGACTCTGGTGAACCTATAGAAGCTACTGTCTCCCAGGTGTTGCTGGACTCCAGCTGCCATCAGACCCAGCCAGCCAACATGGCCAAAGAATCTTTGCTATGCTTGTACATGGCAAGCTGGAGAGAGAACAAGTTGTGATATTTTCCTATCTCTTAGGCTTATCCATACTTCCTCATTCCTCTGCTCCCCCCCCCCCCGGGAAAACTGCTATTTAGTACTCGATCAATCGTAGCAAACGGCAAAATGAACTTGACATTTGCTTCTCTGATTTAGCACTAAATAGCAGGTTTTCCCTGGGAAAGGAGCGGAACAAGGGATGGAAACACTTGGACCGCCTGGGTCAAGCAGAAAACTGCCTGGACCTGTGCTTTCTAGGCACGGGACAAGCAGAAGTGTGGATGAACCCTTACACACTCATACCTCTTTCAGATGACGGATCCCAGGTCTAGTCTTTATTTCCTTTTCTGCAGCTTGACTTTAAGTTTTTACCCTCCGGAAACTTAATTAAGCAAACAAGCCAACCTAGGAACATTTGGATTCTTGGCAATTTGCATTTCGGACAACTTGGTTTCCAATACTGTGGTTATTTCAAGAATAAACATAGTAAAAGGTGGGCTACTTTTGTATTGCAAATATTTGGAACTGGAAACAAACAGAAAAAAACAATCTGTTGTTTATGGCGCAAGCTTGTTTTCTGCTACTCCAGAGGGCAGTACCTGAACCAATGGATTCAGATGACAAGAAAGAACATTCCGACTAAACATATTCTTTAGCTGTGATTTCTGCATTGCAGGGGGTTGGATTAGATGACCCTGGGAATCCCTTCCAGCACTACATTTCTGCAATTTCATTTATTCTTTGGTAATCTTAAATATGGAGATTCCAAAACTGGCTGGGAGATTTTAACTCAATTTACAATAGCATGCTGATTGAATATCGACCCTCTGGCAACTGTTGTCTCCACGGTGTATCCAGGACGCAAGAGGAGCAGATGGGTTGCATCCCACACTACCCTTGCAAGTGTGCAAACCCTAATACCCATTTTGTGTTTACGTAACAAACACACACGGAGAGAGAAAGAGAGCAGCTCCCTCCAGCAGGGGGCAGCATAGACCTGGGTCAGACTGGAACATTTCATTTGCACTTGGGAAACGTGTTTTCTTCACATCTTGAAGCTGTGCATACAGTTGCACACTTGCAGCTGCCCACACAATTACACAACATCCATAGGCTTGCGCACACACACACACACACACACACACACACACAGACAAGCAGGAGCCCTTTGCACCGGAGTTCTCGGGTTTCATGGGATCAACTTACACGCTTCATCTTGTACACATGCAAAGTGCAGGCAGGGTTCAGCTGTCTCAAGATTCCAAATGTCAAGAGGAATCAAAAGGCAAATGCGATCCCAGAAGGATAAGGGAGGGGAGGGCGAAGGATGAGCCAGGATTCCTAACTGTGGAAATGAGTGAGAGCTATGCCTGCGCAAGATGGAGGCTGAAGGTCCCGCTCCCCCAGTTCTAAGCATGTGCCTCTCTTTTTTTGGCAGGTGCTGGCCTGGTTTGAGGAAGGCGAGGAGACTGTCACAGCTTTCGTGGAACCATTTGTCATCTTGCTGATCCTGATCGCCAACGCCATTGTTGGAGTATGGCAGGTAAACAAACCAACAACCATGCAAAATCAGCATTTGCATAGTGCCTCAAAGGGCTTTGCACACATAATTACCAATGGCTTGGTCAGTATTGTTTTCACTGTATTGAAAGGGTGGGCTGGGGCCACAGCTCCCAGCTTCCCTGGCCTTTCACCATGCCGACTAGGGCTGATGGGAGACCCAACAACATCTATGGAGAGCCACAGCTTCCCCTGCTGTACTGCAAAGCCTAAGGAGAGAATGGAAAAGCTACAAGCAGGAAGTGGGGCAAAGGACCCACAAGGACTTAGGAACAGGATAAAGCAACACAATTTTAAAAAAATTATTATTACCCACCAAAGCAGCCCAAACTGCTGTGTTTCTGCTTCTTTTTATTGCTTTTTGGGTAGCCCAGTCATTTGGTGTGTGGTTGTGGGTATCAAAGCATTGCCTCCAGACAGGGTCTTAACTATGGCTGTTGTGTCTCTTCTACTTCCAGGAGAGGAATGCTGAGAACGCCATTGAGGCTCTAAAGGAGTATGAGCCTGAGATGGGCAAGGTGTACCGGTCTGACAGGAAGTCTGTGCAGAGAATAAAGGCCAGGGAGATTGTTCCTGGTGACATCGCAGAGGTGGCAGGTAAGTCCCGGACCGAGGCAAGGAATGAAAGTGATTGCTTCAGGGTGAAGCAGACTAGACATAGAGTAAAGAGATTTTGGGACAGCATGGGTATCTTTCACAGCCTTTAAGGTCACACCCATACCATATATTTGAAGCACATTTCCAAAGAATTCTGGGAAATGTAATTAACTGCCCCCACAGAGCTATAATCCCCAGTGCTCTTAACAAACTATAGTTCCCAGGATTCTTTGTCAGGAAGACATATGCTTTAAATGTATGCTGCGAGTGTCACTTAAATCTCTCAGTCACAGTGGTCCGTACAGCACAAACTCTCCAACTTAAAAGACAAACTTCGTTGGGGTGGGTTTAAAAATGGCCGCATTCAAAAAAAGAGAGGTCAAAGCAGCCTTAGCTGTTCCTGTAAAGGACATCTAGGAGAGCACACCTTGCTTCTCTATGCTTCATACCCTCTTTATGGACTGGAGTATTTTCCCCACAAGTAGGCTCATGAGTAATGAAGTCAGAGGGGGACATCCCAGCTTCCTAGAGTGGATGTAGTCTTCTCTATGGTGGCCAAAGGCACCTTGGGAAGGAGATGACATGAGCTCTTCTCTGTAAGCATCCACATGAGCAAACAGTTCTGGATTAGGGACAGGCAATCCCTTGTAAAGAGAAGTCTCAGTGCTCCCACATCTCCACTGCTAGACTTAAAAGTTACAAATGGTTTATTAAACTGAAGCGGCGGTTGGTGTGAATGTTGTACGTTCATGTTGTACAGTTTGGACTCTCTGTATCAGCCGCAACAGTGATGGACTTAGAGAGTGACAATTAGATTAAACATTTGGGCTGTGATGTTTAGCCTTGGGCAGAGGGTAACTTTCTTCTAATAGGTGCAGGATCACTTTAGGTAGCATGGCAAGAAATGACTTCCTGCAGCTGAAATAAGTGAAGGTGAAGAGGCTTCAGCCCCAGGAGAGAAAATTAAAGTGAGATGTCAGGATTGGGAAGGTATCAAGGGTCAGACACCCTCTCCCTTGTTTTGGGTTTATAAAATCAATTGGGTAAATGTCAACAAGGCTTGGGTTAGGGCAAATCATAGACACAAGTTCTGAGTTCCAAGATGTGAAGTTTCTTTTTTCAGTGTCCATATTTGGATTCTTATAGTTAGAAAATTCTCTGATAATGCCCTCCTGTGCCATTTTGAGTTCCTCCTGTCATAGTCTGTTGCAGCGAACATCAGGCGGTCTTTCATAATGACCACTTGCAAGCACTGATTTCTCCTTCTGTTCCCTTCCTATCTCCATATTTTGGGTGGGGGCTACTTCTATCAACCTCCCACTTCATTGGTCTCTTGTGCCAGGTAGAAAATCCCCAACCCAGTGTCTCCTCACCCCAGTTGTGTGGTGCTGGTTTGGAGTGGCCATTACCCAGAATCCAAAGGGGAGTGTTGTCCGTTCCCTGTGGGGTCGGATAATGCCCTCCTCCAACCCCGAGCCCTCAGGGAGCACTGGAGATGCTGCTTCAGCAGAGTCTTTGTAGCTCACCCTCACCCCTCACCCCACCTGCCGCTCGCCCCATCATGCCTATCCCTCCATCATGTAGCTTGTTTACTCCTTGGGCTTGGCCTGTCTTGACCCTGGAGGCAGAGGGGATGTTTTGGGAACAGACAGTCCCCACGGTGGGTGCAGCCTGGAGGTGGAGCAGTGAAAACAGAGACCTGAGGAATCCCCTTCAGCTGCACTTACTGGGCAACAGCTGTCCCCAAGGCTGGGCCAGCCGCCAAGCTGTCCCCTCCCTTTGGTCCGCATTAATTTAATTCAAAGATCATTTACTCACACAGGGCCAGTTGCACAACTGTCTCCAAAATATAAAGGGCACCCACACACAAACACATACACTTGCTGTAATCCTTCACTGGGTGGTTGGGACAGGCTCCCCCAGAATTTGCCCCCCCTTGCCTTGCGTTGTATGTGTGAGATGCTTCTTGAAGCCCCGTCCCCCCAGGTTTGTGCTGCCTCTTTCTCTCTCTACACACAGTAGGGGAGGGTGGCCATCAGTCTTTCTTTACAGAGGATGATCTTCTGTTTGAAGAAGTCTTCTTTTTAGAGAACCTTGGAAGTTGCCCATCCACAGTTAGTACACCTGGATAGCAGGCTGAGCTGGAACACAGGTCATTTGGTCATAGACTTCCCTGCTATGGAGATGTGTTTTATATCTGTTTGAATTAGGGCAGTGTGAAGTGTTTCGTCTAGACACAAATTAGCATATGCAAATATTGTGCAGCGGTGGCCACTTTTGTCCTTTCTTGTGTGTTTGTGTGTGATGCTTTTTTTGGCAGTATGCAAACGGCCACCCTAAATATGAAACCTCATTCTTCCTTACTGGGCATTTTTGTGTCTTTTTAAAGGCACAGCTTTGTAAATTTGGGTCCTCTTTGAGGCAATGTGAAGGAAGATAAAGCTCCTATTAGATATAGATAAAATTATAAGGGTTACATAGATATAAAATAAAACAACAAATAATATTTATATAAACACACACCTAACAAAGCATTTTCCATTGAAACCAGAAGTCATTCAAAATAAATTCTGAAAAGTTCTGACAAATGCTTCCTTCTGTTTGGGACATAGGGGCAGAAGGCTGTCTCTAATACTTCTTAATTTGTCACCGCCTGTCCTCAATTTATTACTTATTTTATTAGATTTACTTATTAAATGCTTTCCTTCTTACAATTTATCATCAATGATAAATTGAGAAATACAGCATTAATATGACCACCTTCCCTGTTGTTTATTTGTAGGGTTGGATTTCTCAGGTAAACTACTTCTGAACATGGAGGCTCTCTTCTTAGCTATGACTATTTTATCCTCCATGGTTTTATCCCTCCCCCCTTTTTAAAAGCCACGTGATTTGGGCCACGGCCATATGCAAAGGAAGAGGACGAGGCTCTTGCGTCTTCTTAAGAGTTACCAGTACATAGAAGTGGGAATTCCAGCCAGCGCAACTTCTCTCATCCCTTTCACGATACGCTCGCACCTGGCAAAAGTCCCATTCAAGCCCTGCCTTCCTTTGCACCTGGCCACGTCACAATATTCCAGCGGGAAGGAATTCCACAGAGTTAATATTATACTTTGCAAAAGAGAAGCCAGGGGCTGCCTTGTGCTCCAGAGGGATTTAAGGAAGAGATAATTCCGAGAAGGGATCTGCACTGCTTTGTGCCAACTTTTGCAAGCTCGCCTGATTTATTTATATGTATATTTTAAACACTGCTGGCTGAGCAGTTTTAGCATCACCTTTGGGGATGCAGAAATCCGTGGTCTCCTGCCACCACCTCTCTCTCCCAGCCTGGCCTGGCCTGAAGTCCTCCTCCTCCTCCCTGTCAGGGCACCCGTGACCTCTCCATCTCCTTGAAGGAGAGAAAGCAACGGGGCAGTGGATGGTGCCCAGCCACCGGCTTCACCTTGTATGGACAGTGGCAGGCAGCTGGTGATGCCTGGGGAATGTGATGAGGCAGGCAAGGAGGGAGCGAGAGAGACACTTAATGCGCTTGTGGAAAAGCGAGCTGGGGTGCATGGGGACATCTAGGGTTACCGTGCCTTGTCAGGTGGAGGAAGGGGGCAGGCGGAGGGGAAAGGCTCTGCGGGTGCTGCCTCT
This sequence comes from Podarcis vaucheri, assembly GCF_965113315.1. Taxonomy (NCBI): domain Eukaryota; kingdom Metazoa; phylum Chordata; class Lepidosauria; order Squamata; family Lacertidae; genus Podarcis; species Podarcis vaucheri. The sequence goes on from NC_138751.1 coordinate 21,448,991, forward strand.
GGGGTATGGCTTGGGCAAAAAGCTCGCCCCCATCTGCTCCGGCCTGCACTCCTTGGTCTTGAGGGCACCTACAATATATACTCATCGCCACCATCGAACAATTCCCTAAGGGTGGCTTTGGGTCTTGTTTTTCAGACGTCAGTCCTCCATTTGAAAGCCTGTCAAGTCTGATTTCAGTATAAAGAACCATCAGAACAGGAGAGGCCTGGGCAATCTAGAAAGGCACCCTGGTCATTGGGAGACAGTCTTTGTATGCATTTTTATTTAAATGATATTAATGCATCTATACCTATAAAGTAGCACACACACATTTTAACTCAATCTGTGTTCTCTTCTGCTCCTTTGCCCTATTTTTGGCAGGCAGTGGCCACCCTCAAGTCTCCCCAAACCAGGCATTTATGACGGTACCCCCTTCCTACAATACTCCCCTGTTTAGGCTGCAATAAACCCATTTTACTAGGGCATTGTCCTGAGCAAACATGGTTTGGATTGCACTGTTAGGTTCTGTGTACGCATCATACTTTTAAAGCACACTCCCTCCCCACTCCAAAAATAATCCTGGGAAATGTAAGTTTGTTAAGGGTGCTCTGCTAGGGGTAAACTATAGTCCCCAAGATTCTTTGCAAGGAGGATGTGCTTTAAGTGTGCTTTGAATGTGCAGTATGTATGCAGCCCTTATGCAGTATAACCGAGTGCCAAGTAACTTGACAGAAGATCATGTAAACCACTTTAGAATGGCATATGGTTATATGTTACCTCATAAATAACTTGGTCATGGGAGAACTTGGAGGGGGCCGGGGAGAAGGGGAGAGAGAGAGATGTTTGGGATAGGGACGCAGACTTGTCCATGTGGTAGAGGTGGCAAGTGATTTGTTTTAATCTGAGGCACAGAGAAGAGGCAAATGCTCAGTGGGTGTGATGAACATAGGGAGAACTCTTTATCGTGGCTCATCTAGATTACAGGATCAGAATACAGCACACCCAAATAACAATGTATTTCAGTGTACTGGTTTTGAGTAGACATATTATTATTATTATTATTTCTTCTTCTTCTTCTTCTTCTTCTTCTTCTTCTTCTTCTTCTTCTTCTTCTTCCTCCTCCTCCTCCTCCTCCTCCTCCTCCTCCTCCTCCTCCTCCTCCTCCTAGTAATGGATACCATAAATGGGCTCTGATTCTAACCAGTTCACTGGAATCGACTGTGTTTGCTTTTGCCACTTGCGTTGTTGTTCAAAGACAGGTTTCCTAGAGAACTTCAAAAGTCAGGTTTGGCCAGAGCAGCCTTCTCTGAGCTAGTGCCTTCCAGATGTCTTGCACCCAAACTCCTTTCAACCCCAGCCAGCCGTGGTGCCTGGCACTGATGGGAGTTATAGCCCAAAATGTCTAGAAGACATCAGTTTGGCGAAGGCTGAGTTAGAGTGCTAGGCAAGGACTCAGCCATGGAGCTCCCTGGGCATCCTTGCACTGGTCAACATCTCTCTGTGCAAGCAACTTCACAGGGTTGCTATGGGGGTAAAATGACTGAGGGGAGAACCAATGATGCTGCTCTGCGCTTCTTGGGAGAATGGCAGAGTAAATATGTAATGATAAACTGCATGTAATACTACATTATTTAATGCAGGGAAAGCCTGGGTGGTGCTCCAGCCAGCATAACCAATGGTCAGGGATGTTGGGAATTGTAGTCCAAAAATAACTGGAGGGCCCTATGTTGGCTACCCTCTGAATTAATGGGTGGAACAATCCGAAATCAATATTAAGAAATGCCGGGGGGGGGGGGATAAAATAAAATGTCATACAAAAATGAACCCTATTGTCTTAACCTAAATAAATGCAAACTTCACCAGATTTTGTTTATGTAAACTGTGGACTTTGAAATTTGGAAGTTTACGCTTGAATTTGCACAAACATTTCCAAAAATATTTTCTAGATAAAAAATGGGAGGAGTACAGTGAACGGGAATCGATTTATTTCGGTCCTTGACCAGAGTGCAAACATATACAACAACAGAGAGCATACAGATATAGATTAAAATTAAGCTCGATGAGCTGATGCACAATAAATAATTCAGATATAAAACAGCTAAAATATATAAGTTAAAACCTTAACCGCTAATTTAAAACATATTAAGACACTGGCCGTTAGATTCATTCAGAGCTTGTCGGAGGAGTACAGTAAATACCTCCTGAGCAGTGATCCTTCATTGAAACCATTTTCTTTTTGGGGGGGAGGACCCTCTCTGTCTAATCCAAGTCAGTATTGGTCTGTTTTCTTTTTGCCCATTTTGGTGACCCTGACTGGCCATGCCTTCAGTGTCTACTATCCTCTACTGCCCTCCAGTGGCTAGCCACCCCCCTGGTTTTCTGACGTACCCTCATTTTCCTCTCTGCACTCTCTTCACAGGGCTCTTGAGGCCACCTCTTCTTACCCTTCTCTGGCCCTTCTTACCGCAGGCATATTTGGCCAGAGATTCATGCAGAGACAGAATGAGCAGCCTCCTCTGTGAGATGCATCCTTCGGCCTCCCATTGATCACTTTATTTCTTGTGGCACTCTAGCAGTTTCCTCATGGCACAATATAGTAGTGTGTTCTGCCCTCACAGTCTAGGAATTATTTTTTATGTTAATTTTTTACCCTTGCTTTCCCCCTTCAATGAAGATGTTCAGAGCAACTAACAGTTAAAAAGAAATGAATGAACAATTACCTGTCGGTGACTAGAACTCATAAATATTTTCTTTCTTTCTTTCTTTCTTTCTTTCTTTCTTTCTTTCTTTCTTTCTTTCTTTCTCTTTCCCTCTCCAGTCGGTGACAAAGTCCCAGCTGATATTCGCATCATTTCCATCAAATCCACCACTCTGCGTGTGGACCAGTCCATTCTGACAGGTATGGTCGATGCTGCTGTCATTGTTCATAATTGTATTATTATTACTGATATTACCGTTTCTTTAGCTTTCTCCCTCCCTGCTTTCCTTTTCCTCATGGGCCTGTTTATTTTAATTGTTTACCTTCTGGGCAGAATTTTCTCATGGCTAATTTTACGTCACACTTGTGTGAAAAGCAACTAATATAATATAAATATAATATAATAATATATGGTAAAATGCCTTGTTAGGCACTTAAGAAATAGAGAGGATGTAGTTTTAAATCTCAACAAGCAAGAGAAGACCAGGGAAAATAGACATGTCTTGAGGCTCCTCTCAGTGAGTGGGTCGGTGGGACTACGGAGAAATATTTGCAGGGGGTTGTGAGCTCCATGGAAAGATAAAATTCAGTGGAAAAGGAGTTGAGGAAGGGTTAAGCTCTCCTTCCTGCCTGAAAAGTTCATGTGTGTGTCTTCCCCATGGGACATGTGTTTATGCAAGTATGTCTTGCCTGTACCCACTATGTCTACCACGGTCCCTCCTTGACGATTTAACTGTTTCTTGACCCCAACCAGGCGAGTCTGTTTCCGTGATCAAACACACTGACCCCGTCCCAGATCCCCGTGCTGTGAACCAGGACAAGAAGAACATGCTGTTCTCTGTGAGTGTGACTGACAGGGCTGACGACCTAACCCTGCGCACACACAGGTCCAATGTCAATGTTTTGGAGGAACTCATGGGCATCTCCCCAATAATGTGTCGTGGGGAGTAGGGTGTGTGTGTGATGTGACATCAAAGCATTTGCATTTCCCCGCCCTCTCAAGCAGCAGCCAATGAAACAGCTGGTAAAGCTAATGCAGTGAGATTACATCACACCCTTTTCAGCTACAGGTCACTGGAGAAAATCAGAGAGAAGACAAGAGTAGATGCCTGTGGCTTTCATGTGTCTCCCTAGTAATGGCAGGGTCATAATATGATATATCATATCCCCCACTGCCTCAAGCAGCAGCCAGTAAGAAAAAGTGGAAATGTTAATATGATTGCATGCCATGCTCACCCCACCCCCAGTTCCACATTACAGAGGAGACAAGGCACAACCAAAGTGACCTGCAGTCTTGCAAGCAGAGTAATTATGCATATTAAGTACCTTTGCATATACTTGCCTATTTTAAATAAATTTATTTTGCTTCTGTTACTCACTGGGAGCAGAAAAAAGGAGTTACACAGTGCACGGGAGATACTTTTGTCTTGGGAGTTGCTGTTACGTGACAGGCAGGGAGGTGGCTCTCAAGATGTTTAACAGAAATCCCTGCATTTCACCAAAGTGCAGTTCTTGGGGGAAAGCCATGACACCAAATGTGGGATTGAAATGGAATAGTTTTCCAGAATACACATGCACTTCACAGTCTTAAAGGACTAGACATCTTATTTAGCCTAGGCCATGGGTAGGCAAACTAAGGCCTGGGGGCTGGATCGGGCCCAATCGCCTTCTAAATCTGGCCTGCAAATGGTCCAGGAATCAGCGTGTTTTTACATGAGTAGAATGTGTGCTTTTATTTAAAATGCATCTCTGGGTTATTTGTGGGGCATAGGAATTTGTTCATTCCCCCCCCAAAAAAAATTAGTCTGGCCCTCCACAAGGTCTGAGGGACAGTGGACTGGCCCCCTGCTGAAAAAGTTTGCTGACCCCTGGCCTAGGCTCTCAGGACGTGGATTCTGCACAGGCAGAATTGCAAAACTGCACAGGTCCCACAGCCTCCGTTAGCGCCATTTCCCTCCACTATATCTTTTCTTCCAGCATGTTTGTAGAGTGTCCCTCTCCTTCTTTCCCACTGATCTTTGCTCCCTCCCCGCTTCATCCTCCACCTCCCTGCAGGGTACCAACATCGGTGCAGGCAAGGCTGTTGGCATCGTCGTCGCCACAGGTGTGAGCACCGAGATTGGCAAGATCCGCGATGAGATGGCGGCCACCGAACAAGAGAAGACTCCCCTGCAGCAGAAGCTGGACGAGTTTGGCGAACAGCTGTCCAAGGTCATCTCCCTCATCTGCGTGGCTGTCTGGCTCATCAACATCGGGCACTTCAACGACCCCGTCCATGGCGGCTCCTGGATCCGCGGCGCCATCTACTACTTCAAAATCGCTGTGGCCCTCGCTGTGGCTGCCATCCCAGAAGGTCAGCTGAGGCCATTCCAGTTTCCCACATCCACCTGTTGTGGGGCTAAAGAGGGCCAGTCGGTTCCTTCCTTTAAAAATAGCTCTTGCCGTCATCATATTTTGGGGTTTTTATTTTCCTATCTGCAGTTGCTGTTTGTTGGGTGCATTTTGCTTTGCTAACTGTCTTGTACGCTGAACTGTGGACATGTTATCCAGACGTTTTACAAAAAGGAGCCAAAGTTAGAGATAAAAGCAAAGGTGCAATATTACAAGCATCGTTTTTTAATTAACCACCTGCACACTGAACAATATGGTGTAAAAAAGCCATTCTAAAAAAGTTATTTGAAGGCACTGCTGATGTACTAGCAGGATGGACAACAAAAAATGGCTACAGCCACCCATCATCCCTTCCCTGTGTGTGCTAAGCAGTTTTCAGCTTACCTGTGCCAAAGGATTGTGTGGCATTTCTTCAACGAAACAGAAGTTGAATGAACTTCTGCATTATATCTTGATGTAATTTGCAGTCAGACATTTAACATGCATTTCCTCCTTATATTTGCAAAAGGATATAGGAGCTGGCTTTTGCTGCTAGTTTATGAATGGCTAGTCCGTGACTAGGAGCTGGAGAAAAATTCAATTCAGTTTGCGTTTAATGGTGAACCTACCTAGTTCGCACTTCCCAAAGCAAACACAAACACAGACATTCTTCCAAATTCCCACTTCTCTGAAATTGGCAGTGCAGTTTTCCAGCCAAGCAGCATATCACAAAATGAATATACTAGGGTGAAGTGTGCATTACCATGCATGCATTATTAAAAATAACAGGAAAATGCATTATATGTCGGCAGCCACAGTGGAAGTGGAGGGGCAGGATGATTGGGCCCTATCCAGATTCAGTGTTATCGCCTGACAGATTTGAGACTCACCCAGATTTAGTGGGTCCAGAGTCAGCTCAGTCCCACCCCTGCTCCACCTTGAGAATGACCCATTTCAGGGCATAAATATGCTTCAGCAGCTGACAGGAGACCAGCTGAACCGGCAGAGCTGGGTAAAGGGCTTCCACCACAAATTCTCTCCCCACACCATCTGATGTATAGGGGGTTTGGATTGTTCTGCCCATGCTTTAATGCTGATTTGTACTGTTGTACGCTGCTTTTTTTTAATAAAAAAAGGTGGTTTACCCAAAATATTATTAAATGAATAAATCTGCACAAGAGGTAGTGTGGTGGGCAGTAGGAGCTGAAGGGGGTGGAGGCAGCCGAGAGTATCTGAAACCAAAGCCAGCAAATGGATGGCAGCTGCTTGAATGCTTCGCCCATTCCTACGGCTAACTTTTCCCTTTCGCCTCCTCTTCCTCCTCCTCCTCAGGCCTTCCTGCCGTCATCACCACCTGCTTAGCCCTGGGCACTCGCCGTATGGCCAAGAAGAATGCCATCGTCAGAAGCCTGCCCTCCGTGGAGACCTTGGGCTGCACATCGGTCATCTGCTCCGATAAGACTGGCACCCTCACCACCAACCAAATGTCTGTTTGCAAGGTAAGTGGGAAGCTTGAGGCCTGCACTTTTGTCACGAAGTGCTTCCTGCCCACGTCAGTCACCTTGACCCTGCCTCTTCTTTCTCCTTCTCTTTGCAGATGTTTGTCATTGACAAAGTAGATGGAGATATGTGCTCTCTGAACGAATTCTCTATTACTGGTTCCACCTATGCCCCTGAAGGAGAAGTGTGAGTGACTCCTAAAGAAACCCCAACCCTAAACAGTTTTCTTAATCCATCACCCTGAAGGGGGGGGGGAATGAGACACCGTTAAAACCCTAGTGCAGGCGTCAGCAAACTTTTCCAGCAGGGGGCCAGTCCACTGTCCCTCAGACCTTGTTGGGGGCCGGACTATATTTTGAAGAAGAAAAATGAATGAATTCCTATGCCCCACAAATAACCCAGAGATGCATTTTAAATAAAAGGACACATTCTATTCATGTAAAAAATACGCTGATTCCCGGACCGTCTGCAGGGCGGATTTAGAAGGTGATTGGGCCTGATCCGGCCCTCGGGCCTTAGTTTGCCTACCCATGCCCTAGTGCTTCACTTTGGATAATTGGGTAACTCTCCCGAGAGCTTGACTCCTGATCCTTTCTCTTGCTTCTCCCATATGTGGCACAGTCTAAATATGCCTCCATCCCATTTCTGCTTCATTTCTGAAGCTAAGGCAGATCCGTGGGGCAGTCCAAGAAGCCACCTTGGAAGCTGATAGTCAGTGCTCTGAGCTGTTTGAAGGAATGGCAAACTACAAACCAAGCAGACACACATGATCTAATCTTAAAACTGTCTGAATCTTATTTCTAACTCTTAACCTCACACCGAAAGAAATACAGTACCTCAATTTTTGCTCATTGGCCTCCTAGCATTATGATCACCCTATAACCCAGGGCTGGGGAAGCTGTGACACCAGTAACCCTCAGTTCATCTCTCTGCTGTTTGTTTTTGTGCTGTCGCTTACGTTTTTCTGTCCTTCAATTCCTTTCTCTCTCGCACATGCAGTATGAAGAATGATAAGCAAGTCAAGGCTGGGCAGTATGATGGGCTCGTTGAACTGGCTACTATCTGTGCCCTTTGCAATGACTCCTCTCTGGATTTCAATGAGGTGAATGCTTCTCTCTTGGTTCACATCCAGCCTTCCAACAATTGCCTTCAGTTTTGGATGCTTCATTGTTTATTAATAGTGATGGCTTCCCCCAAAGAATTATGGGAATTGTAGTTTGGTGAGGGCAATGAGAAGTTTCTGATAGATATTGATTAATAAAATTTAATAGGCACTCTTTGACTGAAAGCTTCGAGAGCAACTTACACAATGTAAAACAGTAATAAAATAATGAATTTTTTTTAAAAAATAAAAAACTACTATTAATCATCATTACAATAATAAAACCAGCAGCAACAGAGTAAGCGTAAAAACAAAATTACCAACTAAGTTCAGGTTTATTACAGCAAACAGACTGCATAGGTTTAAAAGATGATTAATTAAAGTGGGTAAATAAAGTGATTGTCATTTGACATTGAAAAGATGCCAAATTCAACACCAAGCATTCCTCTGACAGGAGCAAAGGACTCTTAAACCAGTTTAAGTGTAAGAGTGCCCACAGTGATGGGGCTGCTACTTTTTTGTAGTTGGGAAATGTGGGCTACTTTTTAGGCTGATGGGCACAAATTTTACTACCCTTTCCCTTCCCCACCCACACCTCAACACCCACATACTGATTTTTTTAAAATTAATCCATGTATTTATATACCACCACCTGGAGGGGGAAAATCATGGTGGTATACAACTACGTTTTTCGTATGTTTTTATCATTGATGTTCTGCAATGTGTTTTAATATTGTAAACCGCCCTGGGATATTTTCATTCAGATTCATATTTTGTCAGAATCCCTGCAGCTCTTGGCTGTGCCCGAGTGTCTAACTCTCATCTTCTTCTGCCCATTTTCTCCCTCCCGCCCCAGTCCAAAGGTATATATGAGAAGGTGGGTGAAGCCACCGAAACTGCCCTTACCTGCTTGGTTGAGAAGATGAACGTCTTCAACACAGATGTGCGCAGCCTCTCCAAAGTGGAGCGTGCCAACGCTTGTAACGCTGTAAGTATTGTCTGCTGAGGACGCCTTCTCTTCAGGGCCCTGCCTTGCTTCTCTTTTGGGTTCTCTCTCACTCTTCCAGTCTTAAATTCCATTCCTCCACAGTTTGTGGTTTTTCTTAAAGTCCTCATGAAAATTCCTCAGCATTTTAGTTTGAATTTCTCCTAATATACACATCTTTGGAAGCATTTTTGCCCAATATACACATTTTTAAGATGCAATTTTCATTTTTGTTTCACATATATATTTGTTTCAATGCACACTTTACCCTAGTATGATTCATACACATTACATGGCTGAAGAACAGCATTGAAGAAGTGTAAATTTCAAAGGATGGCTGTGTTTCAGATTGTGTATTGTGCAAATTAAAGTGCAAATTAGGTAGGTTCACCTTTAAATGTAAATATCTATCATCTATCTATCTATCTATCTATCTATCTATCTATCATCTATCTATCTATCTATCTATCTATCTATCTATCTATCTATCTATCATCTATCAACACAAGATTCTCTCCAATACCTTAGTAAGAAGTGCATTTACTCCCAGCTCCTGTTGATCAGGCTAATGAATGCACAAGCACTGGCATTAAAGAAAATGAACTGATATTGATTTTTATATATTAGTAACTTTATGTTAATGAAACGTTTTTATATGTAATTGAGTATTTTTGCAGTATTTTGTTTAAGTTGTCTGTTGTTGCTTCAGTTTTCTGTACACGTTTGATGATGTGAATAAGGTGCCACGAGGCTCTTGGTTATTTTTGCTGAAATGGACAAACACAGCTACCCCACTGAAAGTTGATAGCTAATAAAAGTTTTAAGTAACATTTCTGAGTGCTCCAAAACTTTCACATACATTATATTCATGTAATCCTTAGAATGATCCTGCAAGGTAGCTTAGTCCTATTCCTCACCATTGTAGTCTTAGCTGCAGCCGAGAGAAATAAGCTTGCCTAAGGCCACCAAGCGCTCATCCTTCTCATACCTCAGCATTGCAAATTATCTTCTCCTACCTTCCTTATAAAGCCCCACTCCCTAAGATATAAGTGATGATGTCAATAGACTTCTGTATGTCTCTGCTGTGGTTCCATTGGTTGAATGTAAGAGTTCTGCCCACCTACTCAGCTTCCTGTTCTCACAGTGACTAGCCAAATGTGTACAGGAAGCCCCCAAAGAGGTCTTGATCATAACAGCACTCCCTCCACTTGCCGTTAATTCCCAGCTACAGTGGTACCTCTGGTTACATACTTAATTCGTTCCGGAGGTCTGCTCTTAACCTGAAACTGTTCTTAACCTGAAGCACCACTTTAGCTAATGGGGCCTCCTGCTGCTGCTGCGCTGCTCCTGCACGATTTCTGTTCTCATCCTGAAGCAAAGTTCTTAACCTGAGGTACTATTTCTGGGTTAGCGGAGTCTGTAACCTGAAGCGTATGTAACCCGAGGTACCAGTGTACTGATATTCAGAGTTACACTGCATCAGACAGTGGAACGGAACTCTGCCATTGTAGTTTGTAGTTGCCGATTGCCTTCTCCTCCACGAATTTGTCTATTCCTCTTTTGGAGCTACTCTTGTGAGAGCAAATTCCATAGCTTCATTTTGTGCTGTGTCCTGGCAATGTCGAGCAGGTTTTAACCCATTCCCTCCCATTTCCCTTTCTCCTCCATTTCCCCAGGTGATCAAACAACTCATGAAGAAAGAATTCACCCTGGAGTTTTCCCGCGACAGAAAGTCCATGTCTGTTTACTGCTCCCCAGCAAAAGCTTCCCGGGCGGCTGTTGGAAACAAGATGTTTGTCAAGGTCAGCAGCGCCCCGTATGACTGTGTCCCATCTCCCTAGCAACCCCATCTTTGGCCCCGGCTCAGAAGTTTGTCTACTACGTTTTAATCCTGCCTTTTCTTTGAGGAGCTCAGGGTGGCAAGGTTCACCCCAACCCCACCTCCCATTTATTCCTCACAGCAACTGAAATATACTCAGAATAACAGCAACTCTGTGAAGTTGCTTTGCCAGAGTTGTAACAATTGGCCCATGACTATTCAACAAGCTTCATGGCTGCGTTGGGATTTGTACCCGAATCTCTTCCTATTCTGAATCTAAAAATTTAGCCACTGGACTGAACTACATTGCACTTCAGGTTCCTCCATACACAAAAATAATGCATAAATAAAATCCTCCATATAGAAAACTAGTGTGTCAACTCCCTAACTTCTAGTTTTCTATGCATAGAGTAGCTTTTTGTATGGAAGGGGATTCAGTCATGTGAGTCATCTGCTACAGAAACACATGAGACTGTGGAAGGAGATCATCATTGCAACCAAGGATCTCTAAATTACCCCTTTCACTTATTTTACCCATGAAAACAGTTTGCGTGGCGATTCCCGCCCCCTCCCACAGATGAGATGGAATAAATAAAGACACAGGACACCAGAATTTAGGTTAATGGGCGAAAAATGGCCACAACTTTATTGATTACAGGTAAGAGCGGTATTGGCTTTAGGCATTGGCCCTATCAGACTAACCGGTATAACCGGGAAGGGTTAAGCACCAACAGGGGGAGCCCCCGAGATGCACATCCCTAGGCGCTCCCCGAGGGGTTACCGCTCGGGAGCGTGCTTTAGGCCCTAGCCTCCGTAGGTTTCGGACGAGGCGACGCCCCCCGAGTCCTTTAACGAACTACCATTCAACATTTGGGGGAGGTGATGGCGTTCCTCCCCCCAACTCATTTGCATAATAATACCCCTGCCAATGCCTAACCGTCACACGAGCCAGCCGCAGCTGCTGAAAGAAAAGAAAGGGGCGAGCATGGGCTGCCCCGACCTTAAATGCCCCCTACTAGTCCCTCCCCCGCCGCCAACCGATTGGCTGGCACGGTGAATGATGAATACTAATGAATCCCGGGATTCCCCTAGTCCCGCGGGGCTGCAGCCAGCCCCGCGAGGGTGTGAATGTTGCATGAGCCCGCAACCCCCACCCCTCCGTATGTCGGGAGTGGCTTTCCAGGAGACTGGCTTGCAGCTTCCCTGACCCATGCACTACTTGGAAATTGCTGAGGGTCTTGGCAGGACACCCCCCCTAATGATTTGTCTGCGTGTTGTGGCAATAATTATAATAAATATTTTTTTATTTATCCCCCGCCCATCTGGGTGGCTTCCAACACACATAATAATCATAATAAAACATCGAATATCAATATTAACAAAAGTCAAAATAACTTTTAAACAAACAACTTATATCAAATAAAGCAATATTCAATAACCCATTGGAATCCAAATTAAACACCAGCAAATAATAATTAAACACTTATCCATTACAATAAAGAATCTATATTCAATAAAAATAACAGCAAACCACACTGCATAAAATACCACAAAACATTTTTAAAAATGTAAAAGGGTCAGATTGAGAAACAAGGACCCACAACTTATAAAATTATTTTAAAAAAACTATCCCTGGACTCCTCTCTTCCCAGTTGTTCTGCTGTTCTCAAAGTCATGGTCTGGGAAAGGCTCCCGGGGCTGGAGGGTGGAGCAAGGCAGGTGGAAAAGCTGTTGCCTGCAGAAAATCTCTCTCCCCTCAGTTCTTCCTCTGCAGCAGATGCTGTGTTCTGCTAGATGCTGTATTATTTTAAATTGCATTTTATTGTTTTTTTCAATATTGTATTTTATTGTAGCATGATTTGAATTATGCAGAAGAAATAAAAGAGGCAATAAAAATCCAATTAAAAATCAATACGAATATTTCACGTGGCAGCTGTGCCGTCTCCTGTCTCCAACCACAAATCCATATAGACATGGGATGGACCGCCTGACTGAAACTCAAGGACCATTGATGGTCCACGGACCACAGCCTGGGAACTTCTTTTCCAGAATTTCCATATAAAAGCTCTAGTACCTGGTCAGAAATACCGTTTGCCACCCAGCTCGCTTTCCCCTCAAGTCACAATATCTGTTTTTACTTCTTTCTCACGTACAGGGCGCCCCTGAGGGTGTGATAGACCGTTGCAACTATGTCCGTGTGGGCACCACCCGCGTTCCCCTCACCCCCGTCGTCAAGGAGCACATCATGGGAGTCATCAAGGAGTATGGCACAGGAAGGGACACCCTCCGCTGCTTGGCCCTGGCCACCCGTGACACCCCCCCAAAGAGGGAAGACATGGTCCTTGAGGACTCCACCAAATTTGCTGACTATGAGGTAATGCTGAGGGCAAATCGCGTGGCGAGTGACAGGGAGGATGGAGTGCCGAGTTAAGGTGAAGAGCTGAAAGGAATTTAGGGAAAGGATTCCCTCAAGCCAATTCTTCTTCTTTCCCCCCAAAAATGTGAACATATATCCTCCTGTTTCAGGCTGCATTGTTGTGGTTGTCTGTACAACATTCCCAATTATGGATTCTGTTGGATTTTAGGGGAAATGTGTGCAGTACTGAATTTGGTACATTCATATTTACAGTGCCTTAAAATGCCTTGGCAGGACTCAGCCTTCAGTACTACTGTCCTCACATTTCTAACACAAGTTTTAAGAGAATAACCATTTTCTTAAGGTGAATAAAGAGCACCTCTAGGCTCTCAGCAGATAATTTTTAAAAAATTCCCCCACCCTTTCTTCAGTTTGCTCATGGTGGTGCACATGACCCCACACATGACTTCACCCCTTGTGAAGTGGGTCAGGCTGAGGGAGGGCGACCGGCCCATGGTCACCCAGTAAGCTTTGTAGTTGTGGCTTCTCCCCAAAGTCCAACCCGGTAACCAGTTATGATATTGAAATTGTTTTGTGTCTTAAATGGTTTTTGTTTTGTTTTGTTAATCTTATGTGTTAGTGTTTTGTAGTGTTTCTGTACTGTGTTGTATTGTTTTTTTTCCTTGTTTTTTTGGTGTTTTTTTTGGTAGTGTTGTGTTTAAACTGTTGTAAAATTAATAAATATTATTTTAAAAAAACAAAACAAAGTCCAACCCGGCAACCATTCAGCGACAGTTGATCTCAACACTGGGAGAGTTGAAACTCTCCTTTTTCATTTACCGGCTGTTGAAGTGCCGCAGATTAGTCCTTATAGCGATCAGACGGGCTGTGAGCTTTTGTCCACTGCTTTCGGAGCCTATTCTGAGACATCTCCCTTCCACAGATGGACCTGACCTTTGTGGGCTGCGTAGGCATGTTGGACCCACCCCGCAAGGAGGTGATGGGCTCCATCCAGCTGTGCCGTGAAGCCGGCATCCGCGTCATCATGATCACAGGCGACAACAAAGGCACAGCCATTGCCATCTGCCGCCGCATTGGTATCTTCAAAGAGGAGGAGAACGTGACTGGCAGGGCCTACACCGGCCGTGAGTTTGACGACTTGCCCTTAAGCGAGCAGCGGGAAGCCTGCAAGAGAGCCTGCTGTTTCGCTCGTGTTGAGCCGACGCACAAGTCCAAGATTGTGGAGTTCTTGCAGGGTTTTGATGAAATCACAGCCATGGTGAATAGACGGACGGCAATGGCAGGGTGGGAGGATGGTTGAAAGGGCAACAGGGGGCTTGCAGCCAGCAACACCTATCTTGAGGGTACAGAGGGAAATAATGTATACCTGTGCATATCATCATGTGTGAATATTGCCCACGGAAGTGTCTGTTTTACAGAATGCATGTGATGGGAATTCGCTGCCAAGAAACAGACATATAGGCAGCCATTACATATGATGGTATACATGGGTGTCCATTTCCTCCTCTAATGCAGTGTAGACTTTTATGTGGATAAAAGTCCTCTGTGTCCCTCAGTTTCACCCCACATGGCCTTTCTGCATTAGACCAAAGATCCCATCCCATATACAGTGGCCAGCCAGATGTTGCACCTGCAGAGCTTGGATGCAGCCATCTTCTCCTGACTGTTGCTTCCCAGCTTCCTCAGTGAAAAGGAGGTTCCATTTATTATCCACCATCCAGCCCCTTATTAACCTGTTTTCCATGCACATGACTGGTTTGAAACCCATTATCCAAAGCTGCCATATCCCAAGCCAGTCCATTGCTCCATCTAGCCCAGTGCTGTAGGCACTGAAAGGCAGGTGCTCACCAGGGTTTCAGACAGGAGTCCTTCACAGCCTTATCTGGATATGCCAGGGATAGAACCCGGAGCATTTTGTAAACAAGGCTGAGCTACGGCCTTTCTTCATGCAAGCTAGTGGCCATCACTGCATCTTGCAAGAAATGCATTCCATGTCCTGAAACTCTTGCCCCTTTCATTGCTTGACCCCGGGTTCTAGTGGAGAGAGAAAATCTCTCTCTTCGTTGTCTCTAAACCATTCAGAATTTTATAAACTAGTATGAAGCCCTCCTCCCCAGCCAGAGAGACCCAAATGCTTTGTGCTTTCCTCTTAGAAAAGGTCCCTGTTCGCTTTTGCTTGCCCCTTCCCCAGCTCTATGATATCCTTTGTGATATCCTTTGTGCAAAAGTGCACCTTGGCCTTAGAAATGAAATCTCCCCAGCTAGGCTGCTGCATTTGATCCCCTCTGCCTCGGTTGACTCCCTGTCTCCTTCCGCTTCCTCCTGGTAGACCGGTGACGGTGTAAATGATGCCCCAGCTCTGAAGAAGGCTGAGATTGGTATTGCCATGGGCTCTGGCACCGCTGTAGCCAAGACCGCCTCAGAAATGGTGCTGGCAGACGACAACTTCTCCACCATTGTGTCCGCCGTTGAGGAGGGCCGGGCCATTTACAACAACATGAAACAATTTATCCGCTACCTCATCTCCTCCAACGTGGGTGAGGTCGTCTGGTAAGGGATCCCCCTCCCTCATCCCCTTCACGAAGCCTTCATTAGGCAAGCCCTGCTGCCAGGCTGACTAGGCTCAGCGAAAGGGCTGAGAGAGTCCAATAGCATGATATTTGTGGCCAGGCCTGCCTGCCCTCTGGCAGCTGCACGTGTCACCACTGCTTCACAAGGGCTTCCTCTCTCCTCACTTTTTGTTTCTCTCTTCTTCCCCTTGCAGTATCTTCCTCACTGCTGCTCTGGGTCTCCCTGAAGCCTTGATCCCCGTGCAGCTGCTGTGGGTGAACTTGGTGACTGACGGGCTCCCAGCCACCGCCTTGGGCTTTAACCCCCCCGATCTGGACATCATGAACAGGCCCCCTCGCAGCCCCAAGGAGCCCCTGATCAGTGGCTGGCTCTTCTTCCGCTACTTGGCCATTGGAGGTAACAAATTCTTTTCTCCCTGGGGCCCTGCCCTCTTAATCCAGAATACGGACATCCTGCATCCCTAGTTTTCACTCCTGTATACAAATCCTGTACTCTCTCACCCGAGTCCTACCTATGTGCAGTGCCGGATTTACGTATAAGCTAAACAAGCTATAGCTTAGGACCCCACTCTCTTGGGGGCCCCAAAAAATTTAAAGGGGAAAAAATCCTGGATGTACATTTCCAAACATAAGATAAACACCAAATAAAATAAAACCTACATACAGCAACAGTGTTTTGTGTTGTGTAGGCTCCTATGATGTAAGTAATGGGCCCCATTTGCTAGCCTGCTCCCTAAAATATCACTGGTTTGCTCATTTCTATATATAGGGTGCCTACATTCTGCACGGACTGGTTGCAGGGCAACATGTAGCATGCAGACTGCAGTGCAGCACAGTTGAATGTAGGTCAAGCTGCTGAACCCGTTATCTAATATTAAAGAGTGCTTGTAGACTGGTGATCAGGCAGCATAGACTAAGGGTATGGGTCTTATGCCTACTGACGGATTTCATGTAATACATAATTTATTTATTTTGATCCCATTATAAAATTGCTTAGAAAAATATTCATCTTTATTATTTAGTAGGCCTATATTATTTACTAGTACAGTTCCCTATTACCCCCACTTGCTACTATAATACTATATATAAATATTACAATTAAATTAAATATTTTACTTACTTATAAAGGGCCCCATTACCTTCAGAACTTAGGGCCTCATCAGACCTAAATTTGGCCTGAAACCTGAACCTGTAATCCATATTGAGGGCACCTAATAATCCAAAGGAGCACAGCTTCTTTTGCAATCCGCATTTGGCCACAACCCTCTCCATTTCACTTCCCCTGCAGGCTGCTCTTGGAGGGCAGTTGTTTTTTTGGGGGGGAATTTCTGCCCTCTTCTTCGTTCATGCTAAGCTTTCCTTTTAACACCTGCATGCAGGATATGTCGGAGCTGCCACTGTTGGTGCCGCCGCTTGGTGGTTCCTGTACGCTGAAGACGGACCTGCCGTGTCCTACTACCAGTTGGTGAGCTTGAACTTCTGGGTGCTCTACTGGAAGTGAACTGCGGGAGGGCAAGATCAGTGGTATTCTGCAACATGCCCTGTTTTAATCCTCTTCCCCACTTTCTCCTTCTGCCCCCCAGTCTCATTTCATGCAGTGCACAGAACACAACCCTGACTTTGAAGGTTTGGAATGTGAGATCTTTGAGTCCTCTGTCCCAATGACCATGGCTTTGTCTGTCCTGGTCACCATTGAGATGTGCAATGCACTCAACAGGTAAGGGTGCCCGTGAGAGTCAATCTTCAGCATTACTCACATAGCGCTGCCTTGGAGGTTCTTCAGAGGTATCCTCCCTAGTCTCATCCCCCAGATACCCTGCTTCCTGGCCAGGGCTGTGGTTCCAGGACTGTGATTCCATTCATCTCTTGGGGGGGGGGGTGACACGACATATTACATACAGGAGAGCCAGCAACTGGCTGATCTTTAAAGAACCAGTGTCTATTGATTTATATTGACAGATGGCTTAAGTGTTGGCTTTTCCCTGTCTCCCGCCCAATGGTAACTTCACCCTGCTTCTCTGTCCTACACAGCCTGTCAGAGAACCAGTCCTTGGTTCGGATGCCCCCCTGGGTGAACATCTGGCTTCTGGGATCCATCTGCCTCTCCATGTCTCTGCACTTTGTCATCCTCTACGTTGACCCTCTGCCAGTAAGTGTTGTTCAAGCACAGCTTGACTTCCTTGCCAGCTTCAGGATCAGTTCACTCCCTCTATGGCTTCTCACCACCACCCAATTGCTCATTCTTTGATCGCTGGCAGATAAAGGTGTGAAAGGCTACGTTGAAAAGCACTGGCGTTGTGCTGTGTTTGGTGATATAGAACTGTTTGCCCTTCATGATTAAAATAGGAATTTTGTGCCCTTAATTGGGAGAGCAACCCCCACTTAAATCCATGACGCTTACTTTTGAGCAGACTGGTATAGGACTCCACTGTTTATTAGTTGCACTTAGTTTCCATAGAAAACAGCACTTGAGTTAAGGCATAATGAGTAACTTGTCCCACGGATTTCGATGGTGGCAAAGGCTGCAGTTCTAACTCTTCTTACCTGAGAGTAAGCCCCATTGTATTCAGTAGGGCTTCCTTCTGAGTAGACAAGGTTAGGATTGCACTGTTTGTCTGGACCCAGCCCATGATAGCTAATTTTTAGGGGTTTGGATTGTTGTTCTTTACATTTTCACACCCATTTATGATTTTTTAAAATCCTCATGAAAATTCATCATTTTAAGGTGAATTTCTCCAAATATACACATTTTTTGTGTTCAATTTTGCCTTATACATGTTTGTACAAAGCATATTTTCCTAACATTTACATTTTCCTTAATAGAATGCATTTCGGCGTGTTGTTTTCACTAACGCATGCATTTCTATGGACACTCCACATTAGTCTATGTGTTTTAGTAAAAGTTATCGTACTTGCCTGGAGAATTGCATTGCAAAATTCAGAGAAATAATGGTTGTGTTTCAGTTCACCTGTTGTTTCAGGAAGTGCAGGTTAGGTAGATTTGCCTTTAAGTGTGAACTGAATTGCATTTCTCCCTGCAACCCTAGCAAACACTGACCTCTTCCTTTGCTCTTGCTCTTCCCAGATGATCTTCAAACTCACCCACTTGGATATGCACCATTGGATGGTGGTGCTGAAGATATCCTTGCCTGTCATCTTACTGGATGAGCTGCTCAAATTCATTGCCCGGAACTACCTGGAGCGTAAGCCATCCTCCTCTCCCTTCTCCTGGGTTGGTCTCAATCCTTGCCCCCACCCCACCCCTTTTGAAGCCTTCTCTTCCTCCTGCCTATTTAAGGGAGTCAGGAGCACCGGATGAAAAGCACGGGGGGGGGGGACATCACTGTGGTGAGAAGAGAAGAAACTGAATGTCCTTCCCTGCTGACCTTTTCTGTCCCAATTCCTTCCTGTCTTCTTCCTCTCACCCTCCATCATCTTCATGTGCACCCATCCAGGGCAACTCACGTTAGATGTTAGATCTAAATTTTAGGTGCTTGCTCATTCAGGGTTCTCCTCCCAGATGATCACTTTCAATGCTGCCTTCTAAGAACTGAAATAGCCTCTCAGTGCTGTGTGGAACCAGGCGCTTGAAAACTTGACGTTTCTGGTAGAGGCAACAGCAGATGCATGCTCTATAGGGGATACAGGTGCCTAGAAGTGCCTGGATATTGAGGTTGTCTTGTGACTTCTGAGAATGAAGCACACTCCACTGGGTTGGAATCGGTGGAGGAAGGTGAGATGGGAAATGCCCAGGATTATTGGGTCTTCCCCAAGAATTTGTAAGTTAATGTGAATGACAGAGGAGAACCAGGAATCCTCTTCCATATCCAGTGCCCCTAAATCAGCTTTCCATGACCTAGTGCCCTTCAGATGTTTTGGACCATAATTCCCACCAGCCTCAGACAACACTGCCAGTGGTCAGGGATGATGGGAGTTGTAGTCCAGCAGCATCTGAAGGGCACAAGATTGGAGAAGGCTGCCTTAAGTAGTCCTTTATGGGTTGGCATCATTCCATTCCATTCCATTCCATTCCATTTCACCCATCCAGACTAATCATCTTATCTTCTCCTTGCCCACCTTCTCCCTAACGTCTATTAACTCTGATTTCTTTTATCCTTTCCCTCTTGTAGCATAGACTCCTTCCCCCTCTATTCTCCTGTATCCTGCCTCCCAGGTATCTTACCACCCTTGACAGCATGCCTTGCTTGTCCTCTCGGCTGCTCCATCCTATCTGTCTGTTCATCCATGTGGGAAGATTTGCAATATCTGTGGGGAGCTGGCGGGAAAGTGTCTCTTCTTTGCTTGAACCGTCTCTTTGCTGCATCTGGAATTGTCCAGGGAACTGGGACCCAGCTGCTTGGCTGGTGGGTCAGGAGAAAATCCTGCCCCAAAAAGAGGACCGCTTGTTAACTTTTGACTGCTCCAGGAAACATTCCCTTTTCACTGAAATAAATGATTTTTAATTATATTAACTATTCAGTTAAGAGGAGGCAATAATTAGCATTCAGTCAGTATTTAAAATTATGAAATATAATTAACAATAATTTGTGGACATGAATTTGGTCAGCGTGGGCCTAAACCCTAATGCAAGTCAAGGTTGCTACTTAGCTAGTTTATAGCTGGCAATTTGGCTGAGATGTATGTGTTTTAAATACTCGGGCTCTATTTATTTTAACAAACTATCCAAGTGGTTTTCAAGCTAACTACCTTGAGGAAATCTGTATTGACGCATCTGCCAAGGAACCCTGTGCATTGCAGAGGATTGTGGGACATGTTCTAGAACTGACTGTGTTTCTCCATAGCTCAGTCTACGGAGCACGAGACTCTTAATCTCAGGGTTGTGGGTTTGAGCCCCACGTTGGGTGAAATATTCCTGCCTGGCAACGAGTTGGACTAGATGATCCTCATGGTCCCTTCCAACTCTAGTATTCTATAATTCTGTGATAAGTTTTTGACTCATAGGTCAGAGCCTGACATAAGATAAGTTGCACCAGTGGTTCCACAATATATCAATTGTAATTTGGTGTGGATACTACACCAGTTTTCTACGCATATCATCCATGAATCCCCCTGAAAATAGCAAGTCTAGAGGTGCCCTGAGAAAGCTTCCTGGAACACAGTTTGAAAACCACTAAACTGTAGGGCCATTAAAAAAAAAAAGTGGCAACCTTTCATGCCAATAACAACATGTTAAAGCTGTTTAATCCCTTTGGGTTTTTTGAGCCCTGCATTCTAAATTCCAAATTCTAAATTGGAATGCATTTGCTGAAAACTTGAACACTGAACAATATAATTGCAGGTATGATTGTTAGCACCGGATCCTCTTTGGGCCCCATCTGTTCCCAGGAGCTGCCTTTTTCCACCTTCTGCACGCACCCAAATAAGCCCATTTGGCCTCAACACTTGAGAGATAGCCATGGCTTTAACTTGGGTGCATACAGAACGGGGAAGGTCTTTCAGCCCCATCTGCTCATCGTCAGCTCTCCATGGCTGTGCCTCAGCTGCCTTCACTGCCCACTGCTAGTGTCCCCATGTCGTGCCTGGCCAGTCTCTCATGGACAGTCGCTTGGCCCCACCATTCCTGGAAGGGGTGGGGTGGCCTGAGCTCAGGGCTGCCCCCTTCACTGGACCTGTTGCTCTTGCTGTTGCTGGTTTCTACACCAAGGTGGGATGAGGTTGGCTAGGCAAGGAACGTAAAGCAGAGGTGCTTTTGGTGGGGTGAGCTTTCTTCTGCTGGGGGTTCCTCACAGTGTGGCTGGCATGCGTGGATCCAGGTGAGTGAATATCCCACAAGGTCTTGCTCACTCCTGTTAACCCCCTGCCATTCTCTCTGAGGCGCTAAAGCCCTATGAGTACTTTCCAGAAACCAAGTCCCACTGAACCTGTAGGGTTTATTTCTCCTGAGTGGACACAGACTGTAATCAGGCCAAACTAGGCATGACCAAAGCTCCCCATCCTATTCCACTCATAGTGCTAATGGCAGGGCTTGGGGTGTTGGCCGTTAGCACATTTGCAGGACAATCTGAGGGGTTGAATAGGAGAATTTGTAGGGGTGGTGGTGGTTAAGCCTTCCTGACCTATTTATTTTCTCTTGCAAATGCCACGCACTCCCAAGAAGTTTTAATTCCCTCTCTCACCCCTCAGCTGGGCTCTAGGGGTATGTGGGCCTAGTTTGGAGAGGAAACTGGCCTTGCGGGGTTGGGAGTGGCTCAGTAGCAGATAAACATGGCACCCTTCTCCCTGTCCTACCCTGTTAGTGTCCCCTTGGCCCTGCATTTATGGGCTGGGAGGATCATACCTTTGTTGGGAGGTGGCATCTAATTTGTTTAGTTCAGAGAAATTAACATGGGGCTCAAACGCTCTGTGTTATCATGTCCACGTAAAATGTTATTGAGTCCTCTCAAATTGGATGGAGCAATGGCTTCTGGTAAGGAGGAGGACACCTGCCATCCAACTTTATATCTGACAAGACCCTTGAGTCTGTGTGCTAGGCAGAAATTCAACAGGTGGGGCTTTCCCAAACAATGATGCAGAAACCTGCAGCCGTTGAATTTCTGCCTATTATTATCTGTTCAAGGCAGAGGAGGGATAGAGGCATTAGGTCTACTCCATGTCCATCTGCTTGCTTGCTCAAGACCTTTCCGCCGCTTATCTTAGAGCGTCTGACTAGAATGATAAGTGAGGCAAGGCACTGTGGCTGGGTATTATTCCCCACGTTGTGAAGCTCCAGCCGCGTGGCCTGATTTTGGCAAGGGCCTGATGTTTGAGGTTGTCCATCTCACTGCTGTGGGGAATCTGGAACTCGTCTCTGCTTCTCTGCCCCTCACTCTCTGTTCTCTCCTCCCCACTCCCCCTTTTACAGAGAATTTAGACGAAAGGATGAAGAAGTGAACCGCTGAGTCACCGCGGAAATAACCTCTTCAACAAAATCGTGAAGATATACCCACTCCCCTCACTCCTCAGCCATGTCTGCTGCTCCCACCCCTGCTTCTTCTCTGCCCTCCCCTTATTTAATAGCCAACTTCTTCCCCACAAACCCTTCGTACCTCCTTTTCATTGGGGACTTACCAGTGTGGGCCACAGAACTGGCACCTGCCATGCCGTGTTCCCTGCCAGCTTCCCCACCCCCCAAAAACACCACTAGCTACTTGGCTTCTGTACATTTTGAGCCACCTGCCCACCCCTTGCCCTGCTCTCTCTCTCTTTCTCTTTCTCTCTCTCTCCCTCACTCACTCACTCACACACTCTCTCTCTCTACCCCCCCCCCCGCTTTCTGCATTAGTGCCCACACGAACTAGGTTCGTTCCCCCCTCTTCACACGACTAGAACCCACCTCAAGCCAGGGGTTGGATTTTTTAATGCACACATAAAACAGAAGGAAACATTTTGTTAGGGAAAACAAACAAAACAAGTGAGACTCCTCAACTTGGAGGAAATGAAGAGATTCTTCTAGCTGCTTATTTATTGATATTAAAGAATAAACTCTTAACTGTTTCGAATGCTTCTGGCTTTTCTTTCATTGCTTTGGTCAAATGGTGGGGGGAGGGAGAGAGGCACTGAAGCTGTTTTTTACAGAAAGTCACTTACTTTCTTGAAGCTTGGTTGCAGCTCTCTGGCCTCATCCACACTTACATTTTGCCCCATGTTTTCTAGGCACAGGCCTGTGCTTGAAAACACTGTGTCTGAGCACTCCCCCCCCCCCAGCGTTTTCCCTGCAAAAACCCACTCTTTAATGCTGAATTGGAACAAATGCAATTCGGGTTTTCTATAGTTTGCCCTCTGATTCAGTGGTAAAGACGTGGGAAGTCACCAATCAAGCATTTCCGTTCGTACAAACTTTGCTAAGCAAGCATCGTATCTAATACTTCACCATAAGCAAGCAAAGCGTCCTGTCAGATCCTTGGCAAAAGCGATGACTCTTCATCCTGGAAACAAACAGGGGGAATTACTTCCTCGATCGTTGTGCATTACAGCAAATGCATGTGTTCTAACTGGAAGTGACAGGTTTCAGTCTGTCTGGAACAAGGGCAAGGAGTTACCAAACTTGTTGCTTTTGGAGATCACGGGTTGTTTTAAGTTCCATTTTCTATTCCTAAGAGTTTGCATCCTTTGAGTCAGGCAAATAATAGTTAGCAGAAAGAAGAGCTGAGCAAATTGGATTCTCAGCCCCTTTTGGGCTAATGCTGATGCGTACATATGTACACATTTACGTACATTTACATGTACAGATATATTTCATCCATAGTTCCAGACAGGAAATTCTGGACGTGTATATAAACAGGAATTTAAAATGACATAAATAATGGTTTAGGGCTGATATTAAAGTGCATAAGAAGAAAAAGCAACATAAAAAAAGAAACAGCAACATGACATTAAAAATACGACTGCATCTAGTAGCCACCCACTGAGCCTTTACAAATAACCATGTCTTCCTGCCAAAAGTGGTTGAGCCAGGCAGTCCACTTCCAGGAAGGCAACCTAAGAGATGCTGTCGTGTGGCGGTGGCAGTGGGGCACTCAAATTAGCTGAGCCCCTGGCAGGTGTGTGACAAGGCACTGCGATCCCCTCTGAGAGGAAAACTAAAAGGAGAGGAGAGGCTTCAGGGAGAAGCGCACAGCTGAAGGAAGGGTTCAGCTTCTGCCTCATGCCTGCCCATGCTGTGTTGAACGGCCTCCTGTTTCATGATCTCGGTTGCTCTGGGTGCCACACCATGTCTGGTTTCAGCCTCAGTTCCTTTCCTGACTGTTAGAGCTGTGCCCACACGTTCATCCGCTCCAGCTGCAGAGAAAGCTCGTGAACCACAGGCCCCTGAGGACAGAGGGTTAACTTATTTATACCACAAGGATGCATGCCTGTAAGAATGCAAGGGCTCTGCTGGGTTGCCCCTGCAGTTGTGCCCCTTCTGTCCTATTTCCACTGGTTCCACTAGTTCAAATGGAAGTAGGGCTGGCAGAGTTGTGTTAGTCACGTGACCTGCTTTGCCTGCAACTCCTGTTACTCTCGGGTGCGGTGGTGGACATTTTTTGTTGTTGCTACTATTATTATTATTACTATTACTATTACTATTATTACCAGTGTGGTGTAGTGGTTAAGAGCGGTAGTCACGTAATCTGGGTAACCGGGTTCGCGTCTCCGCTCCTCCACATGCAGCTGCTGGGTGACCTTGGGCCAGTCACACTTCTGTGAAGTCTCTCAGCCCCACTCACCTCACAGAGTGTTTGTTGTGGGGGAGGAAGGGAAAGGAGATTGTTAGCCGCTTTGAGACTCCTGAAGGGGAGTGAAAGGCGGGATATCAAATCCAAACTCTTCTTCTTCTTCTTCTTCTTATTACTATTATTACCCACCCTTCACACTAAGGACTCCAGGCACGTTACATCAATTAAAACATGATATTAAGAACAGTTTAAAACCACTTACAAGTACAGAAATAGGGTGGGTCTTTATACAAGTCGTGTCAAAAGCTAGGGTAAAGAGGTACGTCAACTGCCACCAGAATAGGGAGTGGCAAACCTATCAGTTTCAATTTCTCTCAGTTTCTAATTTTTCCAATCTTAATTTCATTTTTTTTTACATTTTTTATTTGTGATTTTCAGTTATATACATTTCAATAGTTTTATAGTCGTTTTAACATTTCAAAACTCGACTTCCTCCTCTGTCTGCAGTTCCTTAAATTTATCGTTTCCTGCATATTCTAAATTAACTTAACTTATTCTTTTATTCATCTAATTTAGTTATTTACTCTTATGAAACTGCAGGTTATTACAATAATCCTGCCAATGTCCCTATCTGGTTACAATTTATTTGTACATATTCAATAAACCATTCTTTTATAAAGCTGCCCCTCACAGCAATCGGGCCACTCAGGACAAGTGGTCTCCATCATCCGCCATTGCCTGCAGCAAGTGGGCACCCTATCAAATGACAAGGCAGGAGCTACATGAAGCAGGGCATTTTCACTGGTGGTGCCCATTGTATGGCTCGCTCTTTCCATACCTGCTCTCTTTTGGCCTGTATTTTGGAGCTTTATAATATAGGAAGATTTTGGAATAACAGGTTGACAAGTCTTATCAGTCGCTGACGTATGAGCGGATTTTATTTGCTGTTATTCTGGGTTCCTGGTGCACCAAGGTTTACACCAGTGTAGTAGAATTGGCCAGGATGAAAGAAGGGATACAATTTATTAGCTTTCTCCATTATCTGCACAGCAGGGGGTGTTCAGTCAACAATGCAAAGGCTGAGCCGAAGCGTTCTGTGCTGGTTACCTGCTTTCAGCTATAGGGGTCGCTGTTTGGTAGTACCCAATTGGTTAGCTGTCAGATTCTAGAGCTCCCTATTGGTGGCTCTTAGGTAATTCCAAAAATACAGAGTCCATTAATAAAACACAGTGTTCATTCATAAACAAGTAACATAAATCTCCATTGCTACATATTGGGTGTGTATTTCAGTGGTTGAACGTACAGCTTTATGGCCATGCTGTAGTGTAGTGCTTATGCGACTGTGAATAAAAGGTGGCTGGGCTCATCGTCCCGGGGTTTGGCGGCGGGGAGGTGACAAAACAGATTTCCAATAAGTGCCACCCCTATTTCCATTACAAGTCCTTGAGTCTGTACTCTAAATAGTGACACCAGAGACCAAGAAGATGCGGGGCTTTTCAGTCCAACCCCTGCATAGACTCATCAGGGCTGACCTTAAGGCAATTCAAACAATTGGGCCAAATTGAGCCCTGTGGGCCGCTCCTAAGAGGGCCCCCACACCAGGGCAATCTAGATGGATTTTATTTATATCTATGAGATTTTGCAATTTGACTTCTTCAAATTGGGCCCCCACTGGCTAGCCCTGAGTCTCATAGTTGCTAGGCTTGAATGCCCCTGCCCTTGCATGAAGTCTTGGGTTTCGAATTTTGGGAGAAGGGAGACCTCGGCACTGGGGAGATGGCAGGCTGGTGAGGCCCCCTAGATTTAGAGGCCCAAGTTGCCCTGCCCTCACATGAAGTATTGGGTTTGCAATTTTGAGAGAGGGGAGGTTGCCTGCTGGGGAGGGGGCAGGCTGGTGAGGCCCCCTAGATTTAGAGGCCCTAGGATTCAGCCTACTTAGCCTATACATAAATCTGGCACTGGCTATATAAATAGTTCCTCCTTCACGGCCTGGGCAGGCCATCAAGTTTGTTTGTTTTTACAAAAGTTATTTTAAACATTTTTTTCAATTCATTATACCGGTACTTGACTAAAGAAACGCATTGGCAAATTCAGAAATGTGTGAATTTCGAAGAATGGTTATGTTTCGGTTCTCGTATTGTTTCAGAAAGTATGAATGAAGGAGGCTTGCCATTAAGTGTGAACTGAACACAATTGCTCCCCCATCCCTACACCAGAACGGAAGTACGATGCAATGGGGAGTCTGATAGTGACTGCCCCCTGACCAAGGGCCAACTACCACCAACAGCCCTTTAGGAAGGAGTCTTATGACTTGCTTTATGTTGATTGTGTTTTGCATGTTCTTAGTTGTTTGCTGGTTTGCTTTGTTTCGCAGTGGCACCGATGTTACCACTCAGGACTGCCGTGCCCTATTTTGGCACTTGAGGCGAAACAGGAAGTGCAACCCACTTGCCACCTCCATCGTGCGCTTTTATCTTGTGAACCGCCCTGAGACCTTTGGATGAAGAGCGGTATATAAATATAATTTTAAAAATCTTACACATTGTTATAGGAATTCAAATAATAATAAGAAGAAATTTTTATTTGTATCCTGCCCTCCCTGGCCAAAGCCGGGCTGAGAGCGGCTAACAACAGGTAACAATAGCACACTGCACATAAAATCACACAGTCAATTAATTAAAATACATTCTAGAATCAATTCATAATCAAATTAATGGCAGCCACTGGGTTAGAGTTCTATAAATGTTACAGCAGGAGAGAGAGTGTCAGACTGTGCCCTGGCCAAAGGCCTGGCGGAACAGCACTGTCTTGCAGGCCCTGCGAAAAGATGTCAAGTCCCGCAGGGCCCTAGTCTCTTGTGACAGAGTGTTCCACCAGATCAGGGCCACAGCCGAAAAAGCTCTGCTTCTGGTTGAGGCCAATCTAACCTCCCTGTGGCCTGGGATCTCCAAGATGTTTTATATGAAGTCTGTAAGGTCCTCTGTGGGACATACCAGGAGAGGCAGTCCCGTAGGTACGAGGGTTCTAGGCCGTATAGGGCTTTAAAGGTTAAAACCAGCACCTTAAACTTGATCCTGTATATTTGCTTCTCAATATTCTCTGGCTGGCCTCTGTTATTTTCTCCCACCGATAGAAAACCTACATGTTATGTACTGAGTTGAATAGGATCCAAACTGCAGCAGTCTGATTGGTCCTAGAACAATAGGATTCAGAATGCAGCAGTCTGATTGGTCCAAGAACAATGCAGCAGCATGATTGGTTGGCAGGAACCACCCAATCATGCTCCAGATATAAGTGAATCCACAACCTGATTGGCTTACAGTAGAATTCCAGAATTAACCAATCATGTGCAGCCCATTGTGTAAATAATGTATATTAAGCAGATACTTTGAGGGGACTTTCATTCATTCCTCCTCACCACGATGAGCTGAATAAAGAGCATGAAATCACTTTGCGACTCTGAGTATATTTCACTACATAAGGACTGTATACGGACTCTTGGATACACCATAAGGGGAAAAGGAGCAGTAAGGAGCAGTTTTTTCTTACCACACACATCGTTCAGCAAAATGTCTTAGGGAGACCCTGGTATGCTATGTAAGCAGCAACATTTTCTTTATCTAGTGTTTATCTAGTTCCAACTCCTGGCGTTAGGGTGGAGGCCCTGCTGCTTTCTGGTGCCTCTTTTTTTTCATCTTGCCACATCCTTCACAAACGTTTTGTTTTGCTTTTTAAAACAAAAGCAGTCCTACAGTGCAGGGCCTTCTGTTGCACCTCTTGAGGGAGAAGGTAGCTCTTTGTCTCTCCCCTCCCTCCTTCTCCTCCTCACCCTGCTGGTGCTGACCGTTCTTGGCTTCCCCGCCCCAATTATTTGTTTCATTTTAACTGTTGCTTTTGTGGCAGCAGAAATAGACTCTCCTCTCCCCCTCCTTCCTGCCTCGCTCGTGAGAAAGGGACAAGAGGACATCCTTCCGTGGAGTGAGGCCTTCTGGGTGAGGTGGAGGAGAAAGGGGCCTGTGACACTACTGCTTGAAGCTCCGCTTTGTTATAAGAATTTAAGGTCTCAAATATATAAATTAAATGTTCATAAAATTACAAGGCAAACACATACATAAGTATATAAACCATGTGTCTGAAATAGCACAGGAGAGCAATCCTGAAGCCGTTTTGACTCTCCCAAATTGACCTCAAATGTTTCTCTGCAAGGAGGAAGGAAATGGGAAAGCCTCTCTCTTTAGGGCGTCTTTGTGTATGAATTGGGGGAGCCTGTGACTGGATTCAAGGAATTAAAGTATTTACTATCACAAAAGAATGGCCCAAGTAAAGCAATCAGAGACCATTGTCAGGTATCCTGGCAGACAGGATTTCTGTTGTAGACGGCCTCCTCCTGTGATGTATGTATGATGTTTTTGGGGGTGGTCTTGAGCTATAGGGTGGGCAATTTCAAAACTCTATATAAGGGCTTGCGCACCATTGTTCTGGGACCCTCCTGCCTCCTGCGTGTGGCTGTGAGACCCTGTTGCAACAGTTTAATAGTGATCAGACTTACTAGCTGCTTTGCTTCTCAATATTCTCTGGTTGGCCTCTGTTATTTTCTCCTACTGATAGGGAACCCACTTAAGCACTCTGTACAGGCTCTTAGATACCCCATAAGGGAAAAGGAGCAAGTTTTTTCCTACATCAGCTTGAAATACGTTACAAATCTAAAGTCTTTGGAAATTTAAACTGTTATCTTATTTTCAGCAAGACTTTTAGCTGGTTCAGCTGTCAGGCAGGTGGCCCACCAGCGAGGCAAGTAAAGAGGGTGTCAGTTTTGTTTGGTTTGGTTGTTTTTTTTAAAACAATTTTCACCCCCTGCTCTTATTCCCTGAGACAATGGTCTCATTCGATCTCATGACTGGCCCTGCGACAGTGTGCAAAACCCACAAATACCCACCATTTCAGAGGTGAAAATAGCGAGGAGCTTGTAGCATCTCAGTTGTCATGGAAAAGACCAGACCAGGGAGCTCCTGCCAAAACTTCCCGAAGATACCACCAACTGCCTGAAGGAACGTTGTTGTTGTTGTTGTTGTTGTTGTTGTTGTTGTTGTTGTTGTTGTTGCTGGGTGATGTTCAACTAAGTTTTACTCAGTGTACGTCTGGTTACATGACGTAACTTAGTTATGCTCACTAATTTCAGTGGGTCCTCTGAGTGGAACTCGCTTGAATATCACCCGCCGTGATTATTTCTTTCATCGCCACCGCCACTAATAGTAACAAGTCACCTTTTGTCACCTTTATTTTTGTTTGGTTTCAGCAAGTTACATTGCAAACTGCCTCAGATATCTAGGGGTAGATAAAGTGTAATTATAAATTGTGGAAGGAAAGAAAGAAAGAAAGAAAGAAAGAAAGAAAGAAAGAAAGAAAGAAAGAAAGAAGCCTGGCACAAGCGGTCTAATACTGTAGCTTCTCTTCTTAGTTGCTTCTGTGCTTTACATAGTCTCCCCGCCCTTCCTTTCCTCAGCCCTCAGGGGAGCATGGTGGGAACTTCATGCTCCAGGGACCCCCTTTTCTGCCAAAGCAGTTAGTCATCAAACTACTGCCCCTTTGGGGCTGCCTGTTGGGCCTCACTCTGCCTGGCTGCCCAGGGGGATGGATCGGTGTGCAAGTGGGGCTGGCTGCCGGGAGGCGATGGTACCCGCTCTGCGTTACCTGTTTTTGCTGTGGCTTGGTTGGTTGGGAGCAGCCACTGGAGTGCCGGGAGACCTAACCGATGTTGTCCAGGCCACAGGTAGGTCCTGCAGATGGGAGACGATGGCGGAAGGCAAGAAACAGAGGTTGATGGGGATGGATTTCAGATATAGCGGTGGGCGGGCAGGTGAGGACCACCAAGGTAGCAGTAACAAAGAATCCCTCTGAGGATGTGCAGAATGCTGTTTCCTGACCACAGCTGGTAGCATCTGGGAATAGTAAGCAGGCAAGCTTCCAGCTGGTAACTGGAAAGGTCCATGGCACCTGAATTTGCTTGTTTTCATCCTCCTTTCCTCTGCTATTGTGTCTTCCAAATTGAAAGCCTGTGTCATTTATTTAAATCTGCACTATGCAGCATCTAGAAAAGCCTTAGGTGATCATTGTCACCATTTATCATCAGAAGGCTTCAGATCAGAGATTCAGCTGTTAAAGCAAGTAATCAGCTGTGCGGAGCTGTGATATTGCTCATGAGGCTAGGAAAGAGAAAGTTGACATGGCTTGACATTTGCCAGCATGGGCAACAGAGGTGAGAGGAGAAGGTATTGTTGGTCTGGTGCCTTCATACTTTATGGCTGGGAGATGGGTCCCTGAAGACCTACCTAGTGCCATGAAAACAGTCTTGGGTACTCAGAGGTCTCTTTTTAGACACCTTGGCTTTCAGAGGCGAGGCAGGAGGCAATCAGGGAGAGGACCTGTTTCGATGTTGGCATATTGCTCATGAAACACCCTGCCAAGGAAACCTACCTGGTACCTTCACTGCTGAGTTTTAGGTGGGAGGTTAAGGCCTTGCCATTTGCCTGAACTCTGATTCACTTAATGAGCTTGAATGAAAGGTTGGACTATGATGGCACAGGTGTGCTTGTACTTGGCCCTAAATGCTATTTTACCAGCTGTTTCTTTTCCTATTTAAATGACTGTTTTGCTTGTTGTTTTATTGCTGCTTTAAAGATTTTTAAGAATTAATTTTCACTGTCTTAAAAGCTTGCTGCTGCTATGCATGTTTTAGCTGGCTGTATATGAAAGATGGCGGTTGTTTGCTCAAACTGTACGCTTATCACTTTGGAAACGTTTTAAGTTGGAAAGTGTGTAAGAAAGGAATAAAAAAAAATTGAAATGCTTGATGTTTTCCTCCCAAATCCCAGAGACCCAGGCGGTTCTTCTGCCCTGCACTTTTAACCACACACTGGCTTCTGACGATTTGAATCTGACTTGGCTTGGTCCCTCTGGGAAGGAACTCTCGTATGTGCATGTCAAGTATAACCACTCAGAGGCAAATCTGGGTGAAAAGTGGCGTCTCTTCATTTACAGCATCTCTAGGCAAGATGGCATATGGTTTACCTGCAGCTGGAATGGCATCTCAGGAAAGAACCACACACTCACATGGACAGGTGAGTAGGTATGGTGAGGGGAAATTAAACTGAGTTTCCATATTGTCTTTTTGGTGCCTACTGAAGACCTTCCTCTACCAATAAGCCTTTTAAACAGAGATCTTTCCCAGTCTATATCTGAATTGGAATGGTTTTTAGATACAGTGGTATTTTAATTGTTTTATCATGGAGCATTTGCTGCCCTGGGGTGCTTGGGAAGGAAGTTGGGGGATATTAAATCAATCAATTAATAATCAATAATGCTACTAATAATAATGGCGAACCAACCCAACTTGCACTTTCTGAAACAATTCATGAGCTGAAACACAACCTTCCTTTGAAATTTACACTTCTCAGAATATCACAATACTTTTCTCCAGCCAAGTATTGAGAAGTGTGCATTAAAATGCATGCATTAGTGAAAACAGCGTTAAAATTAGCATTATGGTTGGGGATATTGCTTTGCAAAAAATGTACGTGTTAAGAGAAATTTGCTGGTGAGGATTTTTTTTAAAAAATGTACTTTTTTGTGATGTGGAAATATGGAGAACGAACTTAAGACTGGCAGAATGAGAAACTGAGAGAAACTGAAACTGGCAGATTCACTCATCTCTACCAATGAGCAGTTAAGATGGCGGTAAAAAGCAGAAACCAAACTCTACAGATACTGTTATTATTACCATTGTTGCCACCACTGTAATTTGGAGGACGCATTCACGTATATGCTGCTCTAAGAACTCTCAGGCCCCCATGGCTGACAAACAGTGCAAAAGTCTGTACCTGCTGCAGTTGCTCATTTACTTGGCACAGAACCCCTGAATGCTATGCTGGAGAAACTGGTACAATTGGAGGTTCTGTGACACACAATCACACTACACGGAGGGAGGGGAGCTGCAGCCCTCTAGACAAAGTGGTGTTGGGACCTGTAACTGGAAGCAAGATGGGCTGGTTCAGCCAGAATGAGCACAGCATAATGTGGGGGGTAGGGGTGGGGTAGACAAGAGTGGGCAGGGCAGATTGTCTGGGCTGAGAAACAATGGGCTGGGTTGCTCATCTGAGTCTGTTTACTACAGGTGATGATGATGATGGTGGTGATAAAGACCCTGAGGACATTGAAGAGGAAGTGAAAGACAGCATGAGAGATGCCGGTTCGGGTAGTAACAGCAGCTTTTATCCACCACAAGCCTGTGAGATCACATCCAAGTTGTATTTCTACATTTCACTAGGAAATTGGGCGAGGGGTGGATTACTCCTTCCCCCACCTCATAAAGGCCTGGTGGGCTGTGGCTAAAGTACACCTACATTTGTGAGGAAGGACTTCCGGGACTGTACATTTTTAGGCTTTTTTTCTGTCTGGTTCCTGGTAGTTTTACTGTACTTGGTAGCCCTTCAAATTAAGGGCAAAAAGCTGGTGGGCGGGGTGTGACAGGGAGGAAAGTTTTTGCCTGGTACCTTTCAATGGGTCAATATTAACTTCAGTGAGAGTGGATAGGAAGCAGTTAGTGTGTAGCTTGCTCTGTCAGTTCCTTCTCAGCTCTGGACCAAGGAAGGCCCCATGGCTCTCCATGTAGTTCCACATCCTGTTGGAATTTGGGAGTCCCCACCCCGCTCAAAGACTCAGGTGGTTTTCTTCCTCTCTGATTAGTGGCATCCAGGGCCTTGCATTCCTTCGATCGGTCCTTACAAGCCTAATAGCAGACGTGCCACTGTGTGGCTCTCTCCCAAAGTTTCACAAGCTGCTGTTGGGTAATGCCGGATGCTTTTCAGCTGAAGGATTTTGCAAAACCCAAGATGATGGCATCTGGGCAGACATATTCAGTTTACATATTGCTTCCTTTAAAATGTATCGCTAAGGCTTACCCCTCTGCATAATTATTATTATTATTTTTAGCCAGGATTTAAAAATCTTTTTTGAAATTTTGGAAAACATCAGCCGTTAAAAAATATTTTAAAATGCAGAAAACTGTGTTTCAGCTCAACTTCTCACTACCGTCTTCCGTAGGGCGCCAGGCTGACTCCCCACATCCTACAAATGGTATGGAATCTTTTCCCTGTGATGCCCCAGTACCCAGGAACTGGACCAATGGGACTCTCCTCTGGATTCAGCACGATTCAGTGGGCAAAAAGACTGTGCTGGTGACCGTGTCGCTGTGGCGCTCCATCACTAACCACTGGCTGTTGATGAGGACCAATGACATCATTCTGATGCTGCCATCGGTGACATCCACAGATGCTGGGAACTACACCTGTCAGTGGAAGGATCAGGCCCGCCATTTTCAGCTGGAGGTGGCAGCAAAGCCAGGTGGGTGAAGGCGAACAGGGGGACAAGTTTGTATGCATTTGAAATGTAGATCATCTTTGCAAAGTCCAAATCTCCAGTTTCAGATCTGA
This sequence comes from Podarcis vaucheri, assembly GCF_965113315.1. NCBI lineage: Eukaryota > Metazoa > Chordata > Lepidosauria > Squamata > Lacertidae > Podarcis > Podarcis vaucheri. The sequence continues at coordinate 21,483,034 of NC_138751.1, forward strand.
AATGTTTCCAAATTTTAATTTTTCCAGTGCAAGGTTGATGTTTTTTTTTAAAAAAAATACCACTATGGAATATTTATTTTGAAATATGGGGGCGGCGGGATCTAAATACATACACACACACATACATAAACAAATAGGAAGCCTCGAAGGGCTCGCCCACACTTCCCTTTTGTCCCATGAGTTCTTCAGTTTGTTCCGTGATTTCCAGGCATGGGTCCGAGAGGTTTTTCTTTTGTCCCACTGCTTCCCCCAGGAAAACTCTGTTTACTGCTGAATGTCAATCAAATGTCAATCTGCAGAAAACCCAACTGATGTTTGTTCTGATTCAGCAGTAAACAGTGAGTTTTCCTGGGGGAAGTGGCAGGACAAAAGAAAAACGTCTCGGACCCATGCCTGGAAATCATGGGACTAACCCAAGTGTGGATGAGCCCCAGGTTCTGCAGTAGGAAAAGTTCTGCAACCAAAATCAACCAAAATAAATAATAATTCCATATTTGCACACTTAAGGTAAAGGTAAAGGGACCCCTGACTATTAGGTCCAGTCGTGACCGACTCTGGGGTTGAGGTGCTCATCTCGCTTTATTGGCCAAGGGAGCCGGCCAATACAGCTTCCGGGTCATGTGCCCAGCATGACTAAGCCGCTTCTGGCGAACCAGGGCAGTGCATGGAAACGCCGTTTACCTTCCCGCCGGAGTGGTACCTATTTATCTACTTGCACTCTGATGTGCTTTTGAACTGCTAGGTTGGCAGGAGCAGGGACTGAGCAACGGGAGCTCACCCCATCGCGGGGATTCGAACTGCCAACCTTCTGATCGGCAAGTCCTAGTCTCTGTGGTTTAACCCACAGCGCCACCTGCGTCCCTTATTTGCACACTTACTAGTTTACAAACCCTTCTTCCCTCTGGTGTGCACAGCAATGTGCCGTTGCGACTTGAAACACAGTGGTGGGACAGGGGGAATGGCATTGCAGCATTTTAGTCATTGATGCTTCCTGCAAGACATGTATGTATTACCTAAGAACAGAGTAAACCTGCTTCATACTTTAGAAATACCATATTTCCTTGAATGTAATGCGCACCTTGACATAATTAGTGTGCACATTAGATTTGATGGTGCATTAGATTCATGTAAATATGGTATTGGTTCTATCCATCTACAGATTTAAACTGGCAGTTGAATCAATTGAAACTCATAGGATGAATCACTAAAATTGAGTTGCAGCCATAATAAAGACATGCATATAAACAGAGATTCCAGTTAATTGTTTTCTTTCTTCCTCCCCCACAAGCTGCTTGGCTACAATTAGGAGCCCAACACTGGATAATCTGGACTGCGGCCTTGGTACATATGATTGCCTGCCTTGGTTGCCTTTTCTGTTTTCTGTGGCTCCGGCGAGGTAAGTACAGGAACAAAGGCAAGATCAAGCACAGAAGGGGGTGGCCAAATTCTTCTGGCAACTCATCTTCCTGGTCTTGTAGCTTAACAGTAATTATTCTGATGTAAATACATATTCTGCCCTTTTAAGCAGCATGTTAAGCCAACATTAACTTCATGCTGAGAGGGTTTGCCCTGGAAAGGGGCTGAGGAACTAAATGCAGAATGGTTGCTGTGGCAGGTGTCATTACAATGAGCAACTTGTAAAAGGATTGTGTGGTGGCGGATTGTGATATACGACTCTTGTGTGATTGTTAATATTCTGTTAATCTGAAATGAAATTTGAATTGTCTTTTTTTAAAAAAGAACAGCAACAGCAACATAATAGAGCAAGAATGGGGAGCCTGCCCCCATGTCTCCAAACCTCCCGTGTCTGTCTAGCCTCTTCCTAACAACAACACACATCCCCTCCTTTCTCTAGGCCCTATTGAGTTTCCTCCTGACAAACTGACCAGATAAAATCGGGGTGGCTAGTCTGTAGCCAGTATCTGGCCCCTGAAAAGGATTCTTGTGCTCCCCAGATTTATCATTTTAAAATAAATAAACTATTGAGCACTCTTACATGTCCCTCACTGTATTCTCCCAATTCTATTTGTTTGTTTGTTTAAAAAATGTTCTTACTGACTGGTGCCACAAACCCCTTACTGTGATGCCAAAGGTTTTTTTGTGGCTCCCCTCCCTGCTTTGTCTATTTTCTTAAATCTTCTTCTTCTTCTTCTTCAACTGAATTTAGTAATTAATAATACAGTGATTTAAAACACTGTAGAATTATGTGACAGGAAAGACAGCATTGAGAAAGGGCGCTAACCATAGGTCAACGCAGTCCTCAAGCCAAAAAAAGTTAGGCACCTCTGGTAAAACACCTACACTGTTTATTAGCAGCCTAAAACTAGTAGCTCCCTTTGAATAATATTTGCAAACAGCAGTTCAGCTACAGTAAAATAAGAGCTCTCCAGTGACAACCCAGGTATTTAGCCTATCTGATGTTATTAATGTAGACCAATATGCCACAGTGGCTGCACGGGAAATGATTTTTATTTATTTATTTAATGCGTTCCCGTTCTATCCTTCTCATTTCAGCCATTCGTGTTCGTAGGCAGATGAAGCTGAAGGGTCCTGTCCGGAGGTAAGTAGTGCTGTAGGGAAGAGTGCAAGAGCATTAGTAGGCAGACCATGGGTAATAAATAACCTGTGGAGGGAGAATCTGGGAGGGTGGTCTCTATCCCCACAAGACAGCACTGGAGAAGAGGGGATCTCTAGCTAACCCCTGTGGAACCAGAGGGGGGATGTGGGGTATGGGAAGAATAAACCAGGGCTGGATTAAGACCTTTAGAGGCCCCAAACCCTGAAAAGATTATGGTGCTCCCCTGTGTTATTCAAAATGAAAGCAAATACTAAACCATAAAATAAAAAATTAAACAAAACAAAACATATCTTTCAACACATGGCAGGATCTGATTTCATCGCATCATTTCCATCTACTTTAGTAGGGTGCCCCCTGGTTTAGGTTGGGATAAGTCATAAAAAGAGAACAGGGAAACAGGGAGAGTATGTAAGTGGAGTGTAAGGAAGTCTAAGAAAGTTCTGTTTTCTCACATGAGGACTACTTCAATGTTTTATTGAAATATAAAATGTCAATTTCTTTAAAAACAAACAAACAAAAAACACCAAATTTCTTTTGTGTGTATGTGTGTCCCTGCTTTGCTGGTACCCTAAATGCATGCCTACGCTGTAAGGTTACCAGATTTATTTCCATGAATCCGGGGACACTTTTCAACTTCAATGGATTTTCTATGGGGACTGATTTGTAAATCCGGGGACTGTCCCCGGGAAACGGGGACGTCTGGTAGCCTTAGCCTAGGGCTTTTATCCACACTTGCATTTACTCAGCTCTTTCTAGGCATGATCTGTGATTTAAAGCTCCTTGTTCGAGCGCCCTTTCTGTTGTTGTTGTTGCTCTGGAGCAAATGGATGTTTGCTCCGAGTTTCAAGGAGCGGGGTTTTGTAGGGAAAACGTGGGGCAAAAACAAACAAAGACACAAAATGCCCAAACACAGAGCGTTAAAGCACAGAGTTCTGCCTGGAAAGAGTGAAGAAGTCCTTAGTCTGCCTATTGGGTAATCTGGTACTGGACTAAGCATCTCTGGGAAGCTGGGATGGGAGGTGGCAAATTCTGTCTGAGGGTAATGGGCATTTGAAACCTTGGGTACATCTCTTGCATTGGTTGTGGTGCCACCTACTTGCAGATATATTTTTATTCTGGGCCTTTTCCTTACCCATCAACAGACTTCCCATGGCCCAGTAGTTCCATTTGGTAATTGTAGACTCCAGACTTAATATGTTGTGTTTGTTTCGGGGGTGGCTTTGGAAGGTTAATGTTTATTACTTCACTTGCTTCAGCATGTGAAAGCCAGCTGTGCTGCATTTGGGGACCCTTTTGCTCATTCTGCAATGTGGGGGCTCTGGACATTTGTCCTGAGCCCTACCCTGATGGTACCACTGCCATGTCCAGCCATTTTTGCCACCAGATGTTCCACTGGGCTCTCCATGGGAAGATCAGACTTCCATGGGGATCTCAGCTGCATTCCTAGCACATTGATGGTTGGTACCTAACAATCTTTTCCAAGTGAAGTTCACAGAATCTGGTGCAAAGCCTGTGTTGTCAGTTTATACATTTACTGCATGTTCGTGGTTTATATCCTGCCTTTGGGCCCAGTAAAGTTTTTTGAGGCAACATGCATTGAATTCATAGTTTGGTGTCGTTCATTATTTTATGGTTCTGTGGTTTCCAGAAGGTATTTCTGTGCCAAGAGGAACAGGCCACGTGCTTCCAATGGGGTTCTGGTGGGACCCTCAGCAAATGAAGATGGTGAGTTAATGAGTTAATGACTTACTACCCTAACCCCGCCCCCTTCATTCCTTGAGCTTCTGGGCTGGAATCTGTCTTCTTGTGAGGGAAAGTAGAAAGCCAGGTTCCAGAACAACATTCTTTGACTTTTTAATCATTGTTTATTTATTTTTCCAATACAAAATTATAAAAATCCATATATATCTCCATATACAGAGATTTCTCTGAATCTCATGACTTCCACCCCCCCCTTGAGCTCCATTTTAAACATATAAAACTGCATCTTCTTCCAAACTCTTAACTTATATCAATCCATATTGCCCATGGTTATGGTTACACTACAAGTGAAATCAAAATCCTGCCAGTGTTTCCATCTGCTTAAAGTGGTCTCTTAGATAACTTATAATCTCCCCCCCATTCTTTTCTAAAGTTTCTGTCCTCTTGGTTCCTGAGTTTTCCAGTCAGCTTTGCCATTTCGGCATAGTGCAACAGCTTGGTTTGCCAATCCTCTCTGGTAGGGACTTTGTCTTCTTTCCATCTCTAGGCTAGTAGCATCTGAGCGGCTGTTGTTCCGTACATAAAAAGTCTTTTCTGGTCCTTTGGGGTGTCTTTGACTTATTTATTAATTGCTACTACTGTTGAGAGACCTGGTTAACCCAGAGATGGCCAGGAATAGCAATTGAGAAACTGGTGGTACCCTAAACTAACAGTTTTATTAGGACCAAAACATTTTGTTCACAAGAGTCTGCTTCAATTGAGATTGATGTGCATTATGTTAGTCTTGGGAGGCAGCAGGCTTTACATGGCTACCTCTGTAAGTTGTTACCTGGGTGAGTGGGTGGGTGGGAATTGTATCTAGATGGAGCTTGTGTTTTTACCCTCACCCTCCCACAGTCTGTGAGCGGGTGGATGCCTACGAGAATGTGTTGCCAGATGGGGGTCCAAGGCGTGGCTGTCAGCTGCTACAGAAAGGAAAGATCCTACCCAATACCACCAACATGGAAGGTATGTTTGGGGCGGGGGAAGAGGTGGAAGGTTGTTTGTAGTTAGAGGAGAAGCAGAATTATGAAGGAAGAGTGAACATTTGCATAAAGTGCATAGATCATGGAATGGCTAATAGGGGATGGGGAAATCATTTAGTTCCGTTCATATCTGCACGAGAATCTACCTAACCTGCACTCTCTGAAACATCACATAAACCAGAATGCAGTATATGAGGTTTGAAATATGCATTTCTCTGAATTTTGCAGTAAAGTCCCCAAATAAACAAATGTGTGCAAAATGTGTGTATTAGAGGAAAGAAGACATCAAGATGCATATATCTGTGAAAAGGGTGTATATTAGGGAAAATGCCTACTAAATTACTAATGAATTTACAGGAGGGCTTTAAAAAAGGAAATTCACAAACTGGTGCAGAAGTGCAGCAAAATGAGCCTAAGACTGGAAAAAAGAGAAAACAAAATCAACAGATTTGTTCATTCCTGGTGGTGATACTGAATAATATCACAGGGCAAATCTAAAAGTGTTGTTTACAGTCGGAATTTATTTTCCCCTTGATTAAAGAATGTACTTTTGTGACTGTACTAGATTGCCCTTCACCAACTTGGTGTCTTCCAAATATTTAGACTACACGCTCTCATCAACCCCCTAGGGTGATCTAAAGGCACAAAAATGCATTCTTTAATCAAGGGAGGAATGGTTATGTTTTGATTTGCATAATGTTTCAGAAAGTGCAGGCTTGATAGATTTGGGTGTAAATGCATAGTGAATCAATTTTCTCCTAATTGTGAGTGGAAGTCAGAACACAGGAGACAGAATAGGAGCCAAATTACACTGAAGCTTGATACGGGTTTTCTTCAGTTACGCATAAAGTAGGGATGGGGTGGGGTCTTATTTAAAGCAGAAAATGTTTGTGCACGCAGGGGATTCTCATGGGGCCAAAATGACAAGAGGGGAGGCTTCAGCACCTCCCACCCACATACCCCATTCACGCTTCAAATCCCACATCAGTGCTTAACATCTGATAGGAGCAAATGTATTTTTTTAAAAAAACAGGCCTGCCACCATCATGCATGATTTGGTACAGTGGGTTCAGGGCAAGAAGCTAGTGTCACTAAGGTCACTGCAAGGAGTTCAAGCATAGCCGGAGTGAAACAAATGGAGGTGTTTTCAGACACGAGGCTTAAACAGAAATGGCTCCAAGCATGAGGCCATCTGAGGTGGAAGATTTGGGTGCCATTAAATAGGGCAGAATGGTGCAGGCAGATATGGTCCACAGAGCATCGTATACTCAAATCTTCTCATGAGCCCCTTTGAAATGAACATTGTCCTTCACTTGTTAGATGTGTTCTGGAGGTTTTTGAACATTTACATGCAAATTTCCTGTAACTGCGAGGGAAAAGTACAGCCTTAGTTACCGCAAGTGTGGAAGAAAACCCACCTGTGGGAGGCCTTCTCAAAATGCAGAAGTTTTAGCACAGGAAACACATAGAACTGTTTGAAGAGAAAGGAAAAGGACCCACTTCCTCCTCATTTAAGATGAAGATGCCATGGTGAGCATCTTGCCGCTGCCTGTAGTGTGCAAGGGGCAGGACTTAGAGGTTTTGCACACACACAATATGCAGTTTGGGAAAAGAGCCAGCCCACAGCAGCACCAAGCTGAGCTCTTGGTGGCAGGGGTGGCAGTGTGCACAGCAAGCTCTACATGCTGCCCCAAAGTGGGGCACAATGCATGGCTGCACAACTGGCCCCAGCAGCTTGAGGCTCTTTCACAGCATCCCACAGCTGTGGCGCTGTGTTGCTCACTTTCACATTCAGAGCACAATTTTGCAAGGGGGTGGTTGTGGGTGGAAGAGGGAAGGAACTTTGGTCCAATTCACAGAAATAGCAGATGATGCAGTAACCCTCCTCCTGGACTGTTCTGCTTCATACCATCTCATGGTTGAATGAATGCCCGTCAGGGAGGAAAACCCTGCACACATATAATTAGCGTAACAGGAGGGAAGCTAATGCTAGAGCTCTTCTCCCTGCCAGGCTAGTTGTCTATGTGCAGGGATGTTGTCACCACCACCCACTTAATCAGATTTAATAATGCAATCCCCACTTGCAATTTGAAGTGGCACACTTGAGGAACAGGTTTTTACCACCTCATCCAAGCCTTTGTCTTACCATGCAGCACCCAACAGTATTGAAACCTACCCATCACCCAGTGTCATCAGCTAATTGGCAGGTGGCCCTTATTTGGAAGAAATAGTTTTGCAGGCTAGGGACGCGGGTGGCGCTGTGGGTTAAACCACAGAGCCTAGGGCTTGCCGATCAGAAGGTTGGCGGTTCGAATCTCCGCGGCGGGGTGAGCTCCCATTGCACGGTCCCTGCTCCTGCCAACCTAGCAGTTCGAAAGCACGTCAGAGTGCAAGTAGATAAATAGGTACCACTCTGGCAGGAAGGTAAATGGCGTTTCTGTGTGCTGCTCTGGTTCGCCAGAAGCAGCTTAACCATGCTGGCCACATGACCCGGAAGCTGTACGCTGGCTCCCTTGGCCAATAAAGCGAGATGAGCGCTGCAACCCCAGAGTCGGCCACGACTGGTCCTAATGGTCAGGGGTCCCTTTACCTTTACCTTTAGTTTTGCAGGCTGAGACTGGCCTGCAGACTGGAGATTAGTTACCTGTCCTAAACATTTATGGAGTCAACTAGAAGAGTGCAGTGATTTCAGACCAGTAAGATGAGTACAGTAATATCGGTTTTTATGTACATCTCTCTCTCTCTCCCTCCTCTTACTCACCAGATGAAGATGAAGAAGAATATGAACATCCAGACAGTGAAATGGAGCTCAAGTCAGATGGTATGTGGTGTGGGGGCATTGGGATGAACTTGTGTGACTGCCGTGCGTTGTGGTCAACTGGGTGCCCAACAAACCCTTTGCTGATTAACTCAGATGGGCTGAATAAATATGGCAGAGGCTACAGGTAGCTTACTTACTATGTGCATGGTAGGAAACAGCATGCTGCTTGAGAGGGACGGCATAAGAGGATGGAAAAAGCAGAGGGGCTGCTACAGATCCACATCCTTCTGCACTTGCCGTGATACACACAGGGAGAGTGCAGATTGTAGGCATGGGTATGGAACTCAGAAACAGCATAGACCCCTGAGCCTATTTGTGACACCCACTTAGCTATAACAGGTCCCCCATACGCTGCACTGTATCAGGGAACTTGGTCCAGCTAGAGCGTATGACGCACAACCCAAAGAAGCAGAGGAGTCACAGTCATCGAGTGACTGATGGTTACTGGGTGCTGGGTGACTGGAAGCAAAGTGGGTTGGTGGAGTGGGAGAAAGCACAGCATAAAATTTGGGAGAACACAACATAAATTGGGGTATGGGAGAGAACAGGGCACAGTAGGCAGAGAGAATGGGTGGGCCTAGTCATCCAAATATTTTTTTTGCTTCAGATGATGACAACTACGAGAACACCCAGGAAGAAGTGAAGCAGGGAGATGCGGCTTTGAATGGTAAACATTCCTTTCCTTACTTTCAGCTCACCAGTCTCCCACATTTTATGAGCAAATGGAGATAGACGAAACCTTTCAGCATCTCAGGGAGGTGAGGAGGACTCTCTGTACAGCTGCCCAAGCATGCTAGCCTTTGTTGGCGGGGGAGACTGTAGTGATTTGTAGAGTTGCTTCATAATGTAATGGAGTTTTATTGAGAATTAGGTGTGTGTGTGAGAGAGAGAAATGCCCAGTGAGGGAGACCTGGAATAAATAAATCCTGGATTTCAGAGGCGGGAAAGTAGACTGATCACAGGAGCACTACCTTGGGAGTCCTTTCTCAGTGCAGAGAGGAAACCATATCTCCCTGAATGGGCAGCTCATTCTGGACTGTAACAGGCAGAAGGAGCGTCATGGCCTGGGCGGAAAGGGGGTTGATTTGGGAAAGGCCTAGATTAAGAGGTCTGGTGGGCTGCAGTGGCAGAGGAAGGGAGTGTGGGGGTGCGGGACACCCCGGGTGTCATCACTGAGGGGGGGGTGTTGATAAAATAACAAAATATTAGTTGTTAATAATAATAATAGTAAGGCTCATGAAAACTTTTTAGTTCAGTCAACAATGCCACACCGCAGGGCCAGCACTTACCACAGGGCCTGCAGCGTGCCCAAGCCACACGTCTCTCTTGGGAGTGACATGGTAGCTTAGGCGCCTGCAGGCTCCACACTGCCTGAAGTGGCAGCGTGGAGCTTGCGTCTGCCCTCTGGCTCTCCCTCAGCTGCCCTACAGCTGAGGAAGAGGCTGTGGAGAGGCCCTGCCCCCATGGGCTGCTCCCCCCCCCCCCGGCTGCAGGCTGCACGGGCCAGACCCGGCACCCAAGCGGCTAGCTACACCACTGGTGAGCCGGATTAGTTGGAGGTCTGGTCCCCATATCTGATCTAGTATTAATAATTATTTGTGCTAATAATGATTTATTATTTATACCCCACCCATGTGACTGGGTTTCCTAGGACTTAGAGTTGGGAGCTGTGTGGTGGTGACTGTGTGACGTCAAATTTCCCTTCTGTATAAAGATGTGGAAGAGGCTAGATTGGGTGGGTACTGTGCATTTCCACAGTTCAGGAGAAATATATCTCTCTAATATATCTTTCGAGCAATTGCATCCCACCCCGCCCCCCATCCAAATACATACTGGTTCTAAGTATATAATTCTCACTTTAAAGATATTGAGCATTGGTGAGACGCTCAAATGAGTCCACTAACAGTATGTGAACCACAGCAACCCCATAGGCCTTGTTTCATAAACTGCCCTATAGTAAATCAGACCATCAGCCTACCTCAGCCTTTGCCATAACACAGAGGCAGAGCATTCGCTTCCCAAGCAGAAGGCCCTGGGTTCAATCTCCAGGCAAGGCTGGGTGAGACCCCCTGCATGAAACACTGCCAATCAGTGTAGATAATACTGAACTAGATGGACCAATGGTCTGACTCAATGTAAGGCAGCTTCCTATGTTCTTGTTCCAGCTTATTGCCCTGCAGATGGTTAGGACTTCACCTTCCATCAGTTGGCCAGTGATGGGGGATGTAGTCCAAAGCATCTGAAGGTCAACAGATTGGCAAAAGCTGGTGTATCCCTAGACACTGCAGTGTGACAGGGCAACGGCACTTTCCCCCCTGGTGCCATTGGGCCCGCCCTCACTTAAATATAGTGCACCCACCTCACAGAACACCAATTCCATGAATTCCCACAAACTATCCCAGATTATCTTGTGGGGGATTTGTGTGAGGGGAAAATTTGGAGTCTCAGGCAGGATTTGATCAAATAAACAAAGATTTTATTTAACAAAGGAAGTTTATGGCACAAGTGGGTAAAACATAGGATACTTCAGATTATAATGTTACTTCACTTCAGTGCTTTCTCAGTTGCTGCATAGCTGTTGCCGCTTAATACTTTGGTTCTTAAACAATGTGGTACTTCCTGTCAATTACACACCCCTTAGACAACCTTACTCCTGAGGTACTCCAAGTAACAGACTCAAGGGATCACCACACCCCTCTTAACTGCTTTGGGAGTCTTCTCTTTTCATAGAAGAATCTCTCCCCTCTTGATTGGAATGAGACCTAAGTAGACTGTATCTGTCCAGCTTCTACTTCTCCTGGCTCAGCCTCAGCCTCCCGGTTAATTCCTGGCCTATTACTCTTACAGGACACCACACACTGTCCTTCACCCTAAGCTCAGAAACTACTTTCTTCAGCTTGTGACATATTCCTCAGAGTGGATGTTTCTACCCAGAACCAACTCTCTCTCCTCTCACTCTCTATCTCCCTCCCTCTCAACCTATTATACCAACCTCTATCCCAACCTACAGTCTCTCAAAATCTTCTCCTTTTCAACTCCCCCTCCTGGAACCCCAGCCAACCATAAACTGCCATTCGTTAACCATTTGCTAGCAGGGAAAAGGAAAAAGAAAACACTTGGTGAACCAACCTGCCCAGCAAAAATAAACTTATCCATCACATGCAGCAGCTAGCAGGAGCTCCCCGGGCTTTCAAGAAGAGGTTCTTCCCAGACATGTTGCTGTCTTGGGAGTCTCTTTAAAGTGAAGGTTTCAGCAACTGAACCTGGGGGTTTCTGCATGTGACGCATGTGTGAAGCTATGGTTCTCCTTTCCCCACATGCCAGACTTCATTAAGCAACAGCCGCTGTTCTTCCATCCACAGATGTATCGCTTTATGAAAACAGAAAGGACGAGACCAAGTCTGGCTCCCAGAAGTGGGGCTCAGGTATTTGGAAGTGCGGTGAGCTATCCGTGTGGGGTGAGGGGTGGGTCATGTCAGTCTGTTAACCTGATCTTCTCACCAACATCTTGCTTTTGACCCACAGCTGACCCATTGTATGCAAACAATACTCAGCAGTCCGTGAAGAACCTGATCCAAGATCCACTTGCTGAAGGTGCGGGATCTGGGTGTGGAAGCAGAGACAGGGGCAGCCAGCTCACAAACACACACACACGTTTGTGTGTGTGTGTGAATGAAAATGAAGACCAACTGTTTAGAAAATCCAGTATCCTTCATTCAAGATACACTCTTCCTTAAAGGAGGCTGTCTGTACAATTCCTGAATTATTCAATATATTGATCAGAACCTGGAAATACTGGGGACTGAAGCTGGAACCTTCCAAATGCAAAGCTGAGTCTCTAATCTGCTGCTGAGTTATAAACAGCTTCGTTTCTTAATTTCAGAAGTGTAAGGATAAACTGAGCGTGTATCTCAAAATGTGTTGGGGAATAAAGGAGAGCGGAACAACCACACTTCCCTTGTAACTGTGTAATCTTGGAAGTTGGTGCTAACTTGCAGAATTTTGCTGAGAAATGTGGAAGGGCACATGATTGCCGCAGTCGCATTTCCTCCATTGACTCAGCAGACTGCTCTTGTGGTTGATTACTGCTTGCCATGGCCACCCCTTTTAGCCATCTTGCCTGTAGTAACTGTAATCCAAGTGATACCAGCCACGGGGACACTATGAACCATCTCCCTTCCCTTCCTTTCTAGCACGGTTGTTGCCCTGAGTAAATCTGCCTGGGAGGATTTGGAGAGTTTGCCCCATTAAATAACACCCTCAGTATATTTGCAAGCACAACCCACTGCCATTCAAGTCCTCTGGTGACGTTCAGTCTTTCTGTGTTTCCCCCTCACAGATAGTGAAAACTATGAGAACTTGGAAGAAGAGGTTTCTGTTTCCCCTGGTGCAGCCCGACTTATAGCAGGTACTGGATAGGAGCTTGGAGAGGGCAAAGAATCGAGAGCCTCTTTCCTGAATCCTCCAAATAATAATAATAATAATAATAATAATAATAATAATAATAATAATAATAATTTTTATTTGTATCCTGCCCTCCCTAGCCGAGGCCGGGCTCAGAGCAGCTAACATCATAAAAACAACACAATAAGCATAAAACAGACATCAATTAATTACCATATTTTTTGCTCTATAAGACTCATTTTTCCCCTCCTAAAAAGTAAGGGGAAATGTGTGTGCGTCTTATGGAGCGAATGCAGGCTGCGCAGCTATCCCAGAAGCCAGAACAGCAAGAGGGATCACTGCTTTCACTGCGCAGCGATCCCTCTTGCTGTTCTGGCTTCTGAGATTCAGAATATTTTTTTCCTTGTTTTCCTCCTCCAAAAGCTAGGTGCGTCTTGTGGTCTGGTGCATCTTATAGAGCAAAAAATACGGTAAAATTCATCTTAATACATACATACATACATACATACATACATACATACATACATACATACAGTGTATGGTGTTCTTCTGCCTATCTAACAAAGACCTACCTGTGAGCTGGATGTCCAAGTGGGTCTTGGACTAGGTTCTGAAGTTGCTAGTCCCTGACGCATTTTTTTTTTCCAAATTCTTTTTATTATTTATTCCATAAAGAAAATAAAGACTGACATACACATAGAGAAAACAAAGCATAATAAAGAAGAAAAAAGGAAGAAAAGCTTACCAACAAAATAAGTAAAAAGTACACAAATTTCTTGTTTTCATAGTTCTCCCATAACATAACTATTTCTTTCAGGACTTCCTTCAACCTGGCCGCGAATCATACGAAGCGAATAAATAAAGTTACACGTTTCCTCGTTTTTATTGTCGTTGTGTCCGATTCCCCCCCCCCTCTGTTTTCCTTACACAATAACCATAGTCTGTCACAGTACATCTCTGAATCCCTCTAGCGTTATTTGTCCCTCACTAATGCCTTCCAGATAATTTACGTATTTTCCCCAATCCTTAATGAACACTTGGTCTTTTATATATCTAATTTTTCCCGTTAATTTATCGAGCTCTGCATATTCTGATAATTTAGATCTCCACTCTTCCACTGTTGGGGTTTCCTGCTGTTTCCACCTCTGAGCTATTAGGATCCTTGCAGCCGTAACTGCGTAGTATACCAATCTACAATCCTCCTTTTTTATCTCTTGTCGCAGTATCCCTAATAGGAAGATTTCTGGTCTCTTTATGAACGTGTACTTTAATATCTTTTTCAATTCTGTATATACCTTCTCCCAAAACTGTTTTACCCTTCCACACTCCCACCACATGTGGTAGAAGGAGCCCTCTGCATCTTTACACCTCCAACACTTGTTGTTTACCTTATACATTTTTGAAAGTTTCACAGGTGTCAGATGCCACCTATAAAACATCTTCATGACATTTTCTTTTATCACAGTACACGCCGTAAAGTTCAACCCATCTCTCCATAATCTTTCCCAGTCCTCATATTGTATGCTGTGGCCTACGTCTTTTGCCCAGCGAATCATCACTGATTTAACTTCCTCATCACCTAAATTCCAGTCTAGGAGCATCCTATACATTTTAGATATATTTTTCACTTTACTATTTATTATTTCCGTTTGGAATTTCGAATCTTTATCTGCATAACCTCTTTCTTTGATATCTTTACTAAGCATCTGGTTAACCTGTTGATGGTTAAACCAATCATAAACATATTCTTTTATCTGCTCATAAGGTTTGGTTCTCCATTTCCCATCTACTTTAGTCACTAACTGGTTGTATGTTGCCCAGTTGCCTCCCATGTTGGTAGTTTTCCTACTTATTATTTCAAGAGGTGATAACCAGTGTGGTGTTTTTGGTTCTAATATATTTTTATATCTTTCCCACACATCAATTAGCGGTCCTCTGAAAATATGATTACTAAATCCCTTATGTGCTTTCATTTTGTCCTTCCACAGATAGGCGTGCCATCCAAAATGATTATCGAAGCCCTCTAAGTCGAGTAGCTCCGTATTTTCTAGTTTGACCCAATCTTTTAGCCAGCTTAGGCATGCTGCCTCGTAATATAGCTTCAAGTCTGGCAGGGCAACCCCCCCCCCTTTCTTTTATGTCTGTTAGTAGTTTAAATTGGATTCTGGGTTTTTTGCCCTGCCATATGAATCTCGAAACTGTCCTCTGCCATTCTTTTAGAGTCCTACCCCCTTTTATTATAGGGATAGACTGAAATAGGAACATCAATCTTGATAGAACAGTCATCTTGATCATATTCATTCTTCCCCACATTGACAATTTTAGCCGTCCCCATTTTTCTAAATCTCTCTTTATTTCCCTCCACATCGGCTCGTAGTTATTTTTATATAGATCTATAGATCTATTTTTATATAGATCTATGTTTTTAGGTGTTAGCCATTTTTTTTTTACCTTTTTAAACTTTGCTTAATATGAAGCATGATTCTAAGTACATTTACTCATAAATAAGGCCTTCTGAGTTCAATGGGGTTTACTTTTTCAAAGCAGGTACGCATAGGGCTGCAGCCTTAAGATAACTATGCTTCTGCATAAAGTTAAGAGTGAAAAGCAAATACAAAATAAGAAAATAGCTGACCATTTGCCAGTGGTATTGATTTTTTCAGAGTTTCCTTGTTGGACTGTCAGCATTGTTTGGGGACTACATTGCCCCAGTTCAAACAGAGTGTAGCAATTCCAAATGGGGCTTGATCAATGCTGAATACATGGGCACAAATGACTGGGTAACAGTACTTCTGTAGAGGCAACCTGATATGACACTGGCCTTTGGTATCTCTCTCTGTCCCCCAGACTTACGCAGGCAGCTGGCCCTGGACCCCCATGTGGACAAGCAGGATGGATGCAGTGAGACATCTACAGGTAAGCATTAAAAAATAGTTGCTCCTGCTAGTTAAACTACAGCTCTGATTAGCTGCCATCCTACTTGGCATAATTTATTCAGTCCCGCTTGTGACATTTCTGCTGCCCCTTCAGGCTCCCAGTCCTATGAAGAGATGAATGGATCCTTGTGCCCCACTTCAAGCAAGCTTCTCCACCTTCATTCCAACATAAGCAACGAGGAAGGTGAGTGCCATTTCCAATAATGCCCCGGAATGCCCCAAGAATAATCTCTGGGGCGCTGTGGGAAATTCAAAATGCTGATTCACAGTCACATGCCACCCACCCTGGCAAGCATCAGTTCCAATGGGACAGAACTCCTGTGAGCAACTTAAGAGGGAAATAGAATCTAGCAGTTTGGAAAGAAAAACTCCCAGGATCTGCAGACAGGGTTAGCATCAGGGTAGGAGAGCTGATGCCCAAGTTTTCCAGCTTTGTTCTTTCATGTATTCAATGCTGTTGGTCAGTAGACGTTAGGAACGACCTCTGAGGATTGTTCCTCCAAACGAAATGGGAGATGCCATTTTCTAATCCCTATTATACCAGTTGATTAGAGCGGCTGGGGACATGACGGGAAGAAATCCAGCAGGTCAAATTTTCCTAATCATTCTCCTTATAAATTAGGGAAAGCTACACCTGTTGGGTTTTTTATAGTCAGTCTTTTAAAAAAATGTTTGGCCAACAGTGAGGCCAATTATCCTTAGTCCCATAGGCCCCTGTTTAAGGAACTGGAATTCAGGGTCGCTTCATCTCTGACCAGCCCCCCTGCTCCTTGCAGATGCCGATTCCTATGAGAATATGGAGAGCCCCAACAGTGTCAGTTCGCGGAAGGAAGGCAACATGGATTCATGTGGAGAAGGTAGGTGTATGGGAGTCGAGGATTGTGCTCTAGGAGAGTTGGGACACTTTCACTAGGCATTGCCCATGCACTTTCAAGCTGTCTTTCCATCCACAGGTCTAGAAGCTTGTATTTATATAAGGAGCGTTTTTTCCAGCCAGAACTCACTGTAACTCAGTTCTGGCACCTCTCAGGTGGGTGCCATAGCCATTGTAAGAGAACAAGGGAGGTGTTCATGGTGAGTTCTGGCACCTCTTTCTCTAGAAAAATAGCATTGTGTGTGTGTGCGCGCGTGCACACACACACACACACACACACTTAAATAGAAGTTGAGACTCTCAAATTGCTGGCTTCAATAATAGCAACTTCCACGTTTGCACAGAATTCATACAAGAAGTCCTGCTCAGATTTAGACCAGGACCCAGGATTTATCTAACCTCTGCTTTCCTTTGTTTCTTTCACAGGCACGGCCTTTGGTCTCCCACGGCAACATCACTCCATACCTTTCGGGGTAGATCTTAGAGGGGGGGTGCTGTGTTCAGACTAGAACGAGCCAAGGCGTTGGGGAGGCAGGCTCAAGAGCTTGAACCTTCAGCAATTCCTTTCCTCTCTCGGCCAGGACGCAATGTTTCTACCCAGAAACTGGGACCACACAAACTATTCTTCTCGTCTTGGCACTCCGGATCCTCTGGGAGCAGAGGAGTGAGGGGTGCTTCCAGAATGCTAGAAGAGGGGGTCCAGAGATCGGATTCCAGGGTTTGATCTCCAAGACTAGGAGCAGAATGGAGTCCTACACATCTGAAATGGAAGCAGAAAGACTGAGCTGAAGATATGCAAGCACATTTTTTTAAAGAGTTGAAAGTAAAGAGAAGCCATTTCTAGTGGAAGAAACACACCTTTCTTTTGTTCCACAATTATTACCTCCAGCCAAACTTTGAAATAATACAAAAGCTGATTTTGTTGGTGTTCTAGAGTGGTTAGGCTGATGTGGATCTGCACACACACATTTTTAGCCAGATGTAGATATTTCCTCAGAGAATCAAGCTCTGGCGCAATTGGTCCTTCTTTCCAGAAACCAGTTGTGCAAAGTCCTGACTGTTAAGCCCTTGTGACAATCATGAAGGTACCTCCTTCCTTTCAACCCAACTGGCTGTGCAGAGTGCTGATTGGCTAACCCCTACAATGATTACAAAACCACACTCTCTTACCCTTGTCAAGCTGTCCAATGCATCATCTGTTTGCGACTTGGCGTATTGGTCAGGAATAGTCTAACATTTCAAAATTCTGTAAGCAGTGCCTATCCATATGGCTCCATTTTTTATTATTATTGCACACTATTACAATGGATGTTGCCCCAGAGCAGAAAAAAAGACACTGCTGCCTATATAGGTAGTTCCACCAGAGCAGAAAACAAGACATTGTCACCTATATCTGAATGTAGCCTTCCATGGACAAAAGTGGAACGAGCACATACAATGAGCAACCTCTCTTTCAAACCACCTTCAGCTGTGGGGCGGGGGTACACACAATTGTCTGTTTCTAGCCTTAATTCACCATTGATTTCATTGTGAGTTGATGCATACTTGTATTTTCATATGGGGAAAGGTAGGCATTGTCGGGGGTGGGTACTTTGTGTCTTACACGATGTCTCACACAGCCTACCATCTTACTTTGCCATTTCTCCTGCTGCCATATCCTGTAAAATAAAACTGAAATTCTATAATAAACTTCAGTATTGTGGGATCTCTGTTACTTCCCACATCTGTTTTACCTAATGTGAAACGGGCCTGCTCCCGAGGTTTTTTATTTGCCCTTGAGCAGGAAGAGGGAAAGAAGGAGCTCATAATTCTGTTTTGCTCTTACAACATATAAAAAAGAAGACAACAATTCCCTTGAAAATGTACAAAGCCATTTCCCTTGCCTGCATTAAACAGCTGAGATGAGAGGGAGGGCTTTCCAGGACAAAGCTTGCTACTTCTTACGAGGTAGCACCTCTAATACAGGGCCAGCCCACCTATGAGGCAAAATGAGGCGACTGCCTCAGGTGGCAGGATCCACAGGAGGCAGTGATAAATTAAAACAGTTGCTGTCACCATTGAAGCCAGACAAGTACACAAGGAGCCCCACTGATGCAGGGAAAGGCCTGGGGGGGTCTCTCAAAATTTGGAAGCTGGCAGTGGTTGCGCTGTTGTTTCTTTTAAAAAGATAAAACAAAATGGAGACTGACAGGGAGCTGCACATGGTCATTGCTCTCCTGCTATGGAATGCTATAAGAATGACAGCAACAAAGAAGCTGGCGGCACCTTAAATATGAAAGAAATTGGTTGTGCATCAAGCCTATGCTGAGTTGCAGATATGGTGGGGGTGGATACCAAACAGTGAGGTAAGAAGGAAATGAAATGCAGAAAAGTGCAGACAGTGACAAGTAATGTTAATGTAGCCAGTTAATGTAATTATCAGGATGTTGCTGAAGTTGCTCACTTGTTCCCAATTCCTAATTTGCATGGAAGTTCGAAACACAGCTCTCAGAAAATGTAAAAAGAGAACTTTATCTTCACCCCAAATAACCTGTGATCTGCTACATGTCATACATCTCCAAGCCTGAGGGGCAGCCCCCGCTAAGAATCACAATACATTTATCCAATCAAAACTGTTGCATTGGCACAATGCTCATAAATGCACGAAGACACACACACCCCAAGGCAACAACAAGCAAGGATCTGGGGATGTGCGTATCACAATAACCTTTGGGAGATTTGGTTAACTACTTAGAGGGGGAAATTGTCCCACAAATTGAAGCATGTACAGAATTCAGCTTTTAATAACACCTTTCATCTTTGGTGACAACATCTTTTTTCAAAACTTTTTCAAAACGCATATTATGCCCTTAGAAGGCCACTTAAATGGCAATTGTTTAGGGAGAAATGAATTGACAGCACCAGTGCCTGACATTGGGCAAAAGATTCCTGCAATGCAGAGGGTTGGACTAGACGGCCCTCGGGGTCCTTTCCAACTCTTCAATTCCACGAAATCATAGAATCACTGTGGGAGGCAGTGGAAGACAGGAGTGCTTGGCGTGCTCTGGTCGATGGGGTCACGAAGAGCTGGACACGACTAAACAACTAAACAACAATGAAATCATCTGTCCTTGAAACAGCATTAAATGCTGCTTTGGGGAACAGCGGACTGTCCCAATGCCCACATGCACCACAATTTGTGGGTGCCTGGCCTCTTCAAGGGGAATTTGTGGGTGCTGGGGCACCCAGGGCCCCAGGGAGCTGGCACCTATGGGCTTCCAAATAAGCTTTGGGCCGCTACAAATCATTCTAAAGAGAGAAGGAGATCTGTGACTGCCAGCTGCTTATGGCAAACTCTGCCCCTAGTTTGTGACCTGCTCTGCCTCTGCCCTGCCATTTTGTGACTGTTAGGCCTCAATAATCCTCAAAGCCGGAAGCAGAAAGTTTGAGAACAAAGCGCTTGATCAGCAGGTGCAACACATTCTATTTTAAATTACAGTGGTACTTCAGGTTAAGAACTTAATTTGTTCTGGAGGTCCGTTCTTAAACTGAAACTGTTCTTAACCTGAGGTACCACTTTAGCTAATGGGGCCTCCTGCTGCTGCCGCGCCGCCGGAGCACGATTTCTGTTCTCCTCCTGAAGCAAAGTTCTTAACCTGAGGTACTATTTCTGGGTTAGCGGAGTCTGTAACCTGAAGCGTCTGTAACCCGAGTTACCACTGTATTTAACAACATTCATATATACCACTCAGTGTTAAGAAAACCTCTAAGCGGCTCACAAAAATATCAAATACAACATCATGTAGAACATTATTTTAAAATATGCAAAGGAGACTTTGAAATCACCAGTATAAACTGCAGTGGAACCTTGGTTTTCAAACTTCTCCATTGACAAACGTTTCGGAACTCGAATGCTGGAAGTAACTGCTTCAGTTTTCGAACACTTTTCGGAAGTCAAACATACCACATGGCTTCCGTTTTGAGTTTCCCTCTTGTATTGATGCTTCCGTATTGAGTTTTCGGTTTTTGAATATTTTGGAACTCGAACGGTCTTCCGGAACGGATTGCATTGGAAAACTGAGGTTTTTGTAAAAAGAAAAGAAACACGCCCAACTTCTACAGGCCCGTCTGGGCTGGCTTGCTTAAAAGCAGAATGTTTTGATCTGACACCCGGGAGTCACAGTTCAACTGAATTTTTGTCTCTCAGGTGCACATTGCACTCACATCCTTTCTGGAGAATACAAAGTAAGCAAGGCGGCCCCAAAATGGCCAGCTTCTCGTGTTTGCTGCTCTCCTTGCAGGGTGCATGTAAGTCGCATCCCCTCACCCGGAGGACCCTTGCCAGTTGGGGGGGGGCTCCTGGGGGCGAGGGCAATGGAGGAGGAGGGAGGGAAGGAGGGAGAGGCGGCTTCGCAAAGACCAGCAGGAGCCGGGAAGCGGGCGGCCAGGCGGCCTAGTCCTAGAAGGACCAGGAGAGGTTTCCTGTCTGAAACCTGGAGAGCCTCTGCCAGTCAGTGTAGACAGTACTGGCCTAGGTGGACCGATGGTCTGATCCAGTATAAGGCACTTCCTGTGTTCCTATGAAACTTCTTTTTCCTTCAACGGCAGGGTGGGGAGGGGCGCAAGACTCCCCTCTTGGCCTTACTGTTGAGGTCCAAAGCAGACCAGAGCAATATGTTTGGTACCAGCTTGGCTCAGGAGTTGCCAGCTTCTTGGCTCTTTTTATGTGAATTGCCCTGAGGCCTCTGGGTACAGGCCGGAATAATAATAATAATAATAATAATAATAATAATAATAATAATAGCCACAGGTGAGAGCAGAGTGACGACTAAGGACCAAAGTTGGACAAGCCACCCCAGAAAGAGCTTGACGTGTCCCACACCAGAAGTATTCCCCCTCCTCTAGCACCCACAGTGGATGGCTACTTTTTTGAGCAGTCAAAGTCACATCCTGCATTCAGATTTAAACTAGTCCTCAAACTCCTCTAACCAGCCTGGTTTTGTTGTTGTTTTTTTAACCAAAGGGCTTCAGGAATCCCTTTTTTGCATAACTACAGTTTGCAGGAATCTTAAAAGTTAAAACTGGCTTATGAGGGCTTTAGCCTGCGATGGAGGTCCAGTCTAATTACAGTCTAACAGTATTTCTTTGTTCTTTTCAGGGGCAGCCGTGATAATCCAAGTCCCTTCATCCCCAGTCCAGGCAGGGCCACACTCTAATGTATCCCTGCCTTGCCACTTCTCCTTAGACCCTCCCAGGCCCATAAACGTTGATTTCCTGATTGTGAGATGGTCGCTGAGAGGAAAAAACATCGCAAAGTTCGATACTAGCATCACAGTGTTTAGACCGAGGGGAGCAGTGCTTGATGCGACGCGGCTGCCAGAGGGAAACGCCACCCTCTACCTCTCGGACGTAAGGGAGGAGGATGCTGGGGAGTATACGTGTTTTGTTCTCCATACTCCTGACAGTGCTGAAGGGAAGGTGGCATTGAAATTAGAAGGTAAGGGAGGCAGGGCGGCGGGTGGAAAACCTTTTTAAAAGCACCAAACACATTTCACATTAAAGTCCTTGATGTAAATACCATTTTAAAGGACATCCTTTGAAGCGCTTCACGTAAACTCCAGGCTAAACAGACCTGACAGGGCCCTAGTTTTATTCATGTATCTGCCTCATTGTGATACAAAGCAGCTGGGCTGTGTCTATTTCTACAAGAGAATAAAATGTGCGGTTGCTCAACGCCGCTCTGCACCCTTGCCTTGGCTCCCTATGGTCCGTTGCTTAAGCACTTTTCTCCCAGCCCAGCTCTGATAACCAGATTTGAACCATGCTGGAGGCAATGGAATAGAGAGGTGTAGCGAGGAACACCTCTACATTCAGTTTTCTGTAAGACAGACCCCACACACTGCACCAGAACAGGGCAGCTAAACTAGAATGCCAAAACCAAGTCCTGCCACTTTTACATCTGTCATTGGAATAAACCTACCTGTGGAAGTCATCTCTCCTTTCTCTGGGTACTACAACCAACTTCACCATGACACATGATGACCAGCAAGAGATCCTTTTCAATGGTGGCTCCTTGCCTTTGTCATGCTCCAGGGCAGCCTGCCTAGCTCCCACATCCGAGATATTTTAGGCTCCATGCAATACTACCTTGCCTTCTCTGGATTTAGAAATGCTTATTTGCTGAATGCTTACAGCATGGTCCTAAAAGCCCAGCTGAATTAACTGAAGCTTACTCCCAAATAAGTGGGTATCAGAATTGCAATTTGTACAGTTCCGTTTCTTGAACTGCTGCAACTGTGGTTTAATGGTTTTTATTTTGTATGGTGTAAATATTGTATTTTTATCTTTTATCTGAATTAGATTTCTGGCCCATGAGACAATATGGGTGCTGATGGTGTGGGCCAGAAATTTTTAAATAAATAAATACTTATAATTTGGGTCCCACGGTGCTCCCTTGGAAATAATTTGCCTATTTGAAGCACATAACACTGGTTCTCTCTCAGCTGTGTAGGCTGCCATTATACTTCCCAGCATTTTTCAAGATGCATATCTTGATATCCTAAATTGGTTAGGGCCGTGTATTACAGGGAACACCAGCTCGCATTCAAGCCTACTCCTCTGGAGATGAGGCTTTGGGGAGAGCTGCAGTTTCATGTTCCATCATTTAGAGATGTTCATTGTAAGGAAACAGAGCAGGGCCTCCTTTGTGGTGGTGCTACAGAACTGAGATGTGACCTCTCAAGAGAGGCTTGACAAAAGCACGCTTTGACAAATATCATCATCATTTATTTATTTATACCCTTCCCATCTAGGTGGGTTTCCCCAGCCACTCTGGGCAGCTCCCAACAGAATATTAAAAACACAATAAAATATCAAACATTAAAAACTTCCCTAAGTAGGGTTGCCTTAAGGTGTCTTCTAAAAGTCAGATAGTTGTTTGTTTCCTTGACATCTGATAGGAGGGTGTTCCACAGGACAGATGCCACTGCTGAGAAGGCCCTCTGCCTGGTTCCCTGTAACCCTACGTATTGCAGGGAGGGAACCACCAGAAGGCCCTCAGCGCTGGACATCAGAGTCTGGGCTGAATGATGGGGGTGGAGACGCTCCTTCAGGTATACTAGGCCAAGGCCGTTTAGGGCTTTAAAGGGCAGCACCAACACTTTGAAGTGTGTTCAGAAATGTACTGGAGGCAATGTACGTCTTTCAGGACTGGAGTTATACAGTCTCGGTAACCTGTCCCAGTTACCAGTGTAGCTGCCGCATTCTGGATTAGTTTCCAGGTCACCTTCAAGGTAGCTCCACATAGAGTGCATTGCCGTAGTCCAAGCAGGACAGTTTGCCCAGACCTTGAGGGATGGCATAGTGGAGGTACAGGACTGCACCTCTTACTGCATTTGGCAGCGGGCCAGGCAGGACTTGGGGCTAAGAGGATAGTGAGTAACTTAAAGGCCACCTAATGAGTTCATGGGCAAGGTGAGATTTGATCTGCAGATTCCAATGCGTGCTTCAACCATGACTTCTACGCCAACTTCCTTGTACTAAGAGTTGCCTTTTATCGCAGAAGGGAAGAGGGAAGTCACATCCATGCCATACATTTAAAGCACACTTAACTCGTGCGGCTTCCGGTGAAGAATCCTGGGAACTGCAGCTTTCTGCTCACGGAGCTACAGTTCCCAGCACCCTTTAAGCTGCCCAAGGAGATGCTCTCCTAACTCTCCTCTCTCCCTCCAGCTCCCCCACGCCTAACACTCGGCCCCACAGAAGTGCCGCTGGGAAAACCAATCAATTTGACGTGTGCAGCATCCGACTTTTACCCTGGCCGTGTCTCTGTGAAGTGGCTGCGAGGCAGTGAGACTGTGAAAGTTGACTCGCCCCCTGCCAAGCGTGGGCCCAATTACATCTTCTATGCAGAGAGTGTCCTGGAGTTCACACCACAAATCTCCGACATTGGTGTCACCTTCTCATGCCTCATCCAACACCAAGCAGCAAAAGACCCAATCCGTCAAGATATTGAGCTGAAGGTGGTAGGTAAGTGGGAGCTTTCCTGTGCAACCTGGAGTCCTGAAATGCCCATGCTAAGCACAGTTCCTTAGTGAGACCCAGTTCTGACTCGCACTCTCTACCCTGTTCTGCTTCTGCTTATTTTCCTCCTCAAAACACTGTATCCCTTTGCTCTAAACAGTAGTGTCTGCTCCATGATAAAGAATCCTGCAAGAACCTATCTGCTGAGGTGGATGAAAGCCCACCCAGTTAAATTTGCTTCCACACTAGGGCCCCTCATGATTGCTAAGGCACCACTTTCCTGCAAATCAGCTGGAAATCACATTAAAATGGTGGCTTCACACACTACTTAACATGGCGCTATAATTAGCAAAAAGGCGTAATGTACCCCATTTTCAGAGATGGGGAGCCTGTGACCCTCCAGATGTGGATGGACTCCTGTTCCCGTCAGACCTGGGCAGAGAAGCCAATGGTCAGGATGATGGGAGTTGTAGTCAAAGGACATTGGAGAGCCACACTTTCCCTGTCCTTCCCTCACAGGACCTGTAGTGAGGTCCGTCTGGCGCCTCCATTGACCTCTTCCCCCCCAGGCTGTGATGGACTAGAATGGCATTTTTACTCCCTTAAAAGGGAGCGCATAGGTCTGACTAAAAATACAGTCGTACCTTGGAAGTTGAAACCGAATCCATTTCAGAAGTCTGTTCGACTTCCAAAATTTTTGGAAACAAAAGAGCAGCTTCTGATTGGCTGCAGGAAGAGATTGAACCCGAGACCTTCTGCATGCAAGGCAAATATTCTGGTGCTGAGCTGCTCTGGTGTAATGCATTTCATACAACTGTGGCCTTTAGAGACTGTTAGGTGGGTTGCCTTTATAATCAGCAATGTCTCCCTCTAGTGGCCTTCACCAGACTTGCAGGACCTCAAATCTCTTTCTTCTCCTTGCAGCTCGCCCAGAACTTCATGTGCTCACCAGGCCACCAGGGAAGAGGTTCTTGGTAGCGGAGTGCCTAGTGTGTGGGTTTTACCCACAAAATGTTACAGTGCAGTGGCTGCAAAATGGGGAGCGGATACAAGGGAGAATATACGAGTCTGAAGTTGAACAAAATCCTAACGGGTCGTTCTCAACCGGAAGCGTCTTCTTCCCAAACCAGGACCATTTAGCAGCCAGTTATACCTGCCAGGTACAACATGAAGCACTGGAGGCACCACTGGAGGAGACGATCCCCTGGAAACCAGTAGGTGAGGGTGATGGAATCACCCACCCCTCATCCCCAGAATGTAGTACCAAATCACATTGGCTAAAACTTAAACCTGCATCTCCAACTGACTCTCCTCCATCTCCAGGATACTTTGGATCACCGATGGCTTGGCTGCTAGGATCTGTGGGGCATGTTGTGGGAATTGGCATGGGAGGTGGAGCGATGTTGATGTACCAAAGACGCAGAGGTGAGTTGGGGCTGCTGGGAGTGGTGGCAGAAAGGGCAGCAGGGTCCGTGGGGAGGCAAGGCTGCAGTGCTGGGGCACGGGACTGCAGATTGCAATTTGGAGGCACCTGATTATGGCGTTCTCTCTCTCTCTCTCTCTCTCTCTCTCTCTCTCTCTCTCCCTCTCTATCTTAGCAGCCAAGTATAAGCAAGCTGAACCGAATGACGAAACCCTCCTGAAGATGTCGAAAGTCAAGAGGGAAAATCCAGATGAAGTTTTTGTTATTTAACAGTCCATGGAATGAAATTTTGGCACAGGGTTGTTCCAGGCAATTAAATATTGTTCCATTTCATTATGTATTTCCTTAAAAATGCATTTCCAGTATGATAATTGCAGGAGGTTTCGTTTCAAAGTCAAGGCGGTTTAAATCATTTAAATTCAACCTTCCATTTTGAAATTATATACATATAGTAGAGCTCTGCACTCTTCGGGAATTCAAAGAAACCAAGGGATATTGAGGCTTTTAAGGTGGATATTATAATTTGTTAGTTTCAGGGCTGTGCCTCTCCCAACTCAGGGCCCCAAACAAGCCCAAAGAACACCTGATCCAGCCTGATCTTCATACTGATGACCAGTTGTGTTGTGACATACAAAAGAGTGCCTAGCTTGAGGGTTGGGCTACTGTTTAATTAAGGTTAATAAACCCTTCATGTCAGGAGGCAAGTTGGGGAACAAGAGGTAGCATCTCCTTGCCTCCCCGCTCTCACTGGAGCATCGAGAGCAATGCCTGGTGCTGCTTTACCAACACATCCCCCATTCTGCCTCTCCTCTTTCCCCATCATTTCCCTCCCTGTCCCAGTTTGTGTGTAATATGATTTCTTTTCACCTTTAGTTTTTCACCTTATACACTGCATTATCTGTATGGCTATACTTTAATTTCACCTGGACCATGTTATGTTTCTTGGTTTTTTGTCTTTTGAATTCTGTATGGAAAAACAGATTTCAATAAAGTGTTTAAAAAATAAATAAATCCCAAATTTGTAGTAATTCAGAAGTAGGAGAAACTCTATGATAGCACCAGTGCCTGACGTTGGGCAAAAGATTTTTGCAATGCAGTGTGTTCTCGGGGTCCTTTCCAACACTTCAATTCCACAATTCTATGAAATCATCTGTCCTTGAAACAGCATTAAATTATGCCCAGGATCTCAATGCTGCTTTGGGGAACAGCGCACTATCCCAATGCCCAACATGCACCACAATTTGTGGGTGCCTGGCCTCTTCAAGGGGAATTCGTGGGTGCTGAGGCACTCAGGACCCCAGGGAGTTGGCAAATAAGTTCCCAAATGGGTTCCCAAATAAGCTTTGGGCCGCTACAAATCATTCTAAAGAGAGAAGGAGATCTGTGACTGCCAGCTGCTTATGGCAAACTCTGCCTCTAGTTTGTGACCTGCTCTGCCTCTGCCCTGCCATTTTGTGACAGGCCTCAATAATCCTCAAGGCCGGAAGCAGAAGGTTTTGAGAACACGGCGCTTGATCAGCCATCGAAAAACTAAGTGACGTTATCCCCTCGGCAACCACTTTTAAAAAGCAGGTGTAAACACATTCTATTTTAAATTATATAACAACATTCATATATACCACTCGCTTTTAAGAAAACCTCCAAACGGCTCACAAAAATATCAAGCAGAACATCATGAAGAACATTATTTTAAAATATGCAAAGGAGACTTTGAAATCACCAGTATAAACTGCAGTGGAACCTTGGTTTTCAAACTTCTCCATTGACAAACGTTTCGGAACTCGAATGCTGGAAGTAACTGCTTCAGTTTTCGAACACTTTTCGGAAGTCAAACATACCACATGGCTTCCGTTTTGAGTTTCCCTCTTGTATTGATGCTTCCGTATTGAGTTTTCGGTTTTTGAATATTTTGGAACTCGAACGGTCTTCCGGAACGGATTGCGTTCGAAAACTGAGGTTCCACTGTAAAAAGAAAAGAAACACGCCCAACTTCTACAGGCCCGTCTGGGCTGGCTTGCTTAAAAGCAGAATGTTTTGATCTGACACCCGGGAGTCACAGTTCAACTGAACGTTTGTCTCTCAGGTGCATATTGCTCTCGCATCCTTTGTGGAGAATACAAAGTAAGCAAGGCGGCCCCAAAATGGCCAGCTTCTCGTGTTTGCTGCTCTCCTTGCAGGGTGCATGTAAGTCGCATCCCCTCACCCGGAGGACCCTTGCCAGTTGGGGGGGGGGGCTCCTGGGGGCTAGGGCAATGGAGGAGGAGGGAGGGAAGGAGGGAGAGGCGGCTTCGCAAAGACCAGCAGGAGCCGGGAAGCGGGCGGCCAGGCGGCCTAGTCCTAGAAGGACCAGGAGAGGTTTCCTGTCTGAAACCTGGAGAGCCTCTGCCGGTCAGTGTAGACAGTACTGGCCTAGGTGGACTGATAGTCTGATTCAGTATAAGGCAAAGCAGACCAGAGCAATACGTTTGGTACCAGCTTGGCTCAGGAGTTGCCAGAAGGAGGCGTACAAGGCGCCATCCAACTGCCTAAGGGACTCCACTCCAGATTTGTGTAGGGTTTGCTCCTTAACCTTTGCTGAAGATGTCCCACAAGGGAGTGGAGGTTTAGGGTCAGAGTTTTTTCCTTCTCCTAGATGGGCCACCTTCCCAGATTGTCGAGCCCCATGTGCCCCTCACTTCCCTCTATAGCTGGAGCTTGCCTTCACACGCAGGGGAGACCTCTTAACTCACTGAGGGTTTGAGACCCATCAGCTACCCTCACCTCATTTAGCCGTCCAGTCGAAGCCTTTCCCTGGGTGTGGCCGCTATCGCCTGCTGACAGCTTCTTGGCTCTTTTTATGTGAATTGCCCTGAGGCCTCTGGGTACAGGCCGGAATAATAATAATAATAATAATAATAATAATAATAATAATAGCCACAGGTGAGAGCAGAGTGACGACTAAGGACCAAAGTTGGACAAGCCACCCCAGAAAGAGCTTGACGTGTCCCACACCAGAAGTATTCCCCCTCCTCTAGCGCCCACAGTGGATAGTTACCTTTTTTGAGCAGTCAAAGTCGCATCCTGCATTCAGATTTAAACTAGTCCTCAAACTCCTCTAACCAGCCTGGTTTTGTTGTTGTTGTTTTAACCAAAGGGCTTCAGGAATCCCTTTTTTGCATAACTACAGTTTGCAGGAATCTTAAAAGTTAAAACTGGCTTATGAGGGCTTTAGCCTGCGATGGAGGTCCAGTCTAATTACAGTCTAACAGTATTTCTTTGTTCTTTTCAGGGGCAGCCGTGATAATCCAAGTCCCTTCATCCCCAGTCCAGGCAGGGCCACACTCTAATGTATCCCTGCCTTGCCACTTCTCCTTAGACCCTCCCAGGCCCATAAACGTTGATTTCCTGATTGTGAGATGGTCGCTGAGAGGAAAAAACATTGCAAAGTTCGATACTAGCATCACAGTGTTTAGACCGAGGGGAGCAGTGCTTGATGCGACGCGGCTGCCAGAGGGAAACGCCACCCTCTACCTCTCGGACGTAAGGGAGGAGGATGCTGGGGAGTATACGTGTTTTGTTCTCCATACTCCTGACAGTGCTGAAGGGAAGGTGGCATTGAAATTAGAAGGTAAGGGAGGCAAGGCGGCGGGTGGAAAACCTTTTTTAAAGCACCAAACACATTTCACATTAAAGTCCTTGATGTAAATACCATTTTAAAGGACATCCTTTGAAGCGCTTCACGTAAACTCCAGGCTAAACAGACCTGACAGGGCCCTAGTTTTATTCATGTATCTGCCTCATTGTGATACAAAGCAGCTGGGCTGTGTCTATTTCTACAAGAGAATAAAATGTGCGGTTGCTCAACGCCGCTCTGCACCCTTGCCTTGGCTCCCTATGGTCCGTTGCTTAAGCACTTTTCTCCCAGCCCAGCTCTGATAACCAGATTTGAACCATGCTGGAGGCAATGGAATAGAGAGGTGTAGCGAGGAACACCTCTACATTCAGTTTTCTGTAAGACAGACCCCACACACTGCACCAGAACAGGGCAGCTAAACTAGAATGCCAAAACCAAGTCCTGCCACTTTTACATCTGTCATTGGAATAAACCTACCTGTGGAAATCATCTCTCCTTTCTCTGGGTACTACAACCAACTTCACCATGACACATGATGACCAGCAAGAGATCCTTTTCAATGGTGGCTCCTTGCCTGTCATGCTCCAGGGCAGCCTGCCTAGCTCCCACATCCGAGATATTTTAGGCTCCATGCAATACTACCTTGCCTTCTCTGGATTTAGAAATGCTTATTTGCTGAATGCTTATAGCGTGGTCCTAAAAGTCCAGCTGAGTTAACTGAAGCTTACTCCCAAATAAGTGGGTATCAGAATTGCAATTTGTACAGTTCCGTTTCTTGAACTGCTGCAACTGTGGTTTAATGGTTTTTATTTTGTATGGTGTAAATATTGTATTTTTATCTTTTATCTGAATTAGATTTCTGGTCCATGAGACAATATGGCTGCTGATGGTGTGGGCCAGAAATTTTTAAATAAATAAATACTTATAATTTGAGTCTCAGTTTTGGGGAGCATAGCCACGGTGCTCCCTTGGAAAGAATTTGCCTATATGAAGCACATAACACTGGTTCTGTCTCAGCTGTGTTGGCTGCCATTATACTTCCCAGCATTTTTCAAGATGTATATCCTGATAGCCTAAATTGGTTAGGGCCGTGTATTACAGGGAACACCAGCTCGCATTCAAGCCTACTCCTCTGGAGATGAGGCTTTGGGGAGAGCTGCAGTTTCATGTTCCATCATTTAGAGATGTTCATTGTAAGGAAACAGAGCAGGGCCTCCTTTGTGGTGGTGCTACACAACTGAGATGTGACCTCTCAAGAGAGGCTTGACAAAAGCACGCTTTGACAAATATCATCACCATTTATTTATTTATACCACACCCATCTAGGTGGGTTTCCCCAGCCACTCTGGGCAGCTCCCAACAGAATATTAAAAACACAATAAAATATCAAACATTAAAAACTTCCCTAAGCAGGGTTGCCCTAAGGTGTCTTCTAAAAGTCAGATAGTTGTTTGTTTCCTTGACATCTGATAGGAGGGTGTTCCACAGGACAGATGCCACTGCTGAGAAGGCCCTCTGCCTGGTTCCCTGTAACCCTACGTATTGCAGGGAGGGAACCACCAGAAGGCCCTCAGCGCTGGACATCAGAGTCTGGGCTAAATGATGGGGGTGGAGACACTCCTTCAGGTACACTGGGCCAAGGCCGTTTAGGGCTTTAAAGGGCAGCACCAACACTTTGAAGTGTGCTCAGAAATGTACTGGAGCCAATGTAGGTCTTTCAGGACTGGTGTTATACGGTCTCGGTCGCCACTCCCAGTCACCAGTGTAGCTGCTGCATTCTGGATTAGTTGTGGTTTCCAGGTCACCTTCAAAGGTAGCCCCACGTAGAGCGCATTGCAGTAGCCCCAGCGGGACAGTCTTCCAGACCTTGAGGGATGGCATAGTGGAGATACAGGACTGCAGCTCTTACTGCATTTGGGGGCAGGCCAGGCAGGACTTGGGGCTAAGAGGATAGTGAATAATTTAAAGGCCACCTAATGAGTTCATGGGCAAGGTGAGATTTGATCTGCAGATTACTAATGCATGTTTTCAACCATGACTTCTACGCCAACATTCTTGTACTGAGAGCTGCCTTTTATCGCAGAAGGGAAGAGGGAAGTCATATCCATGCCATACATTTAAAGCACACTTAACTCGTGTGGCTTCTGGTGAAGAATTCTGGGAACTGCAGCTTCCTGCTCACGGAACTACAGTTCCCAGCACCCTTTAAGCTGCCCAAGCTGTCCTAACTCTCCTCTCTCCCTCCAGCTCCCCCACGCCTAACACTCGGCCCCACAGGAGTGCCGCTGGGAAAACCAAGCACTTTGACATGTACAGCATCCGACTTTTACCCTGACGGTGTCTCTGTGAAGTGGCTGCGAGGCAGTGAGACTCTGAAAGTTGACTCACCCCCTGCCAAGCGTGGGCCCAATTACCTCTTCTATGCACAAAGTGTCCTGGAGTTCACACCACAAATCTCCGACATTGGTGTCACCTTCTCGTGCCTCATCCAACACCAAGCAGCAAAAGACCCAATCCGTCAAGATATTGAGCTGAAGGTGGTAGGTAAGTGGGAGCCTTTCCTGTGCAACCTGGAGTCCTGAAATGCCCATGCTAAGCACAGTTCCCCCTTAGTGAGACCCAGTTCTGACTCACACTCTCTACCCTGTTCTGCTTCTGCTTATTTTCCTCCTCAAAACACTGTATCCCTTTGCTCTAAACAGTAGTGTCTGCTCCATGATAAAGAATCCTGCAAGAACCTATCTGCTGAGGTGGATGAAAGCCCACCCAGTTAAATTTGCTTCCACACTAGGGCCCCTCATGATTGCTAAGGCACCACTTTCCTGCAAATCAGCTGGAAATCACATTAAAATGGTGGCTTCACACACTACTTAACATGGTGCTATAATTAGCAAAAAGGCGTAATGTACCCCATTTTCAGAGATGGGGAGCCTGCGACCCTCCAGATGTGGATGGGCTCCCGCTCCCGTCAGACCTGGGCAAAGAAGCCAATGGTCAGGATGATGGGAGTTCTAGTCAAAGGACATTGGAGAGCCACACTTTCCCTGTCCTTCCCTCACAGGACCTGTAGTGAGGTCCGTCTGGTGCCTCCATTGACCTCTTCCCCCCCAGGCTGTGATGGACTAGAATGGCATTTTTACTCCCTTTAAAGGGAGCGCATAGGTCTGACTAAAAATACAGTCGTACCTTGGAAGTTGAACCGAATCCATTTCAGAAGTCTGTTCGACTTCCAAAATTTTTGGAAACAAAAGAGCAGCTTCTGATTGGCTGCAGGAAGAGATTGAACCTGAGACCTTCTGCATGCAAGGCAAATATTCTGGTGCTGAGCTGCTCTGGTGTAATGCATTTCATACAACTGTGGCCTTTAGAGACTGTTAGGTGGGTTGCCTTTATAATCTGCAATGTCTCCCTCTAGTGGCCTTCACCAGACTTCCAGGACCTCAAATCTCTTTCTTCTCCTCGCAGCTCGCCCAGAACTTCATATGCTCACCAAGCCACCAGGGAAGACGTTCTTGGTAGCGGAGTGCCTAGTGTGTGGGTTTTACCCACAAAATGTTACAGTGCAGTGGCTGCAAAATGGGGAGCCGATACAAGCAGGAATGTATGAGTCTGAAGTTGAACAAAATCCTAATGGGACGTTCTCAACCGGAAGCGTCTTCTTCCCACAGCAGGGCCATTTTGCAGCCAGTTATACCTGCCAGGTACATCATGAAGCACTGGAGGCACCACTGGAGGAGATGATCCCCTGGGAGCCAGAAGGTGAGGGAAATGGAATCACCCACCCCTCATCCCCAGAATGTAGTACCAAATCACATTGGCTAAAACTTAAAACCTGCATTTCCAACTGACTCTCCTCCAGCTCCAGGATACTTTGGATCACCGTTGACTTGGCTTCTGGGATCTCTGGGACACCTTGTGGGACTTGGCATGGGAATTGGAGCAACGTTGATGTACCAAAGGCGCAGAGGTGAGTTGGGGCTGCTGAGAGTGGTGGCAGAAAGAGCAGCGGAGTCGGTGGGGAGCCAAGGCTGCAGTGCTGGGGCACGGGACTGCAGATTGCAGTTTGGAGGAACCTGATTATTGCGTTCTCTCTCTCTCTTAGCAGCCAAGTATAAGCAAGCTGAACCGAATGACCAAACCCTCCTGAAGAAGACGTCGAAAGTCAGGAGGGAAAATCAAGATGATGTTCTTGTTATTTAACAGTCCATGGAATGAAATTTTGGCACAGGGTTGTTCCAGGCAATGCAATATTGTTCCATTTCATTATGTATTTCCTTAAAAATGCATTTCCAGTATGATAATTGCAGGAGGTTTCGTTTCAAAGTCAAGACGATTTAAATAATTTAAATTTAACCTTCCATTCTATAATTATATACATATAGTAGAGCTCTGCATTCTTTGGAAATTCAAAGAAACCAAGGAGGCTTTTAAGATGGATATTATAATCTCCTTGCCTCCCCGCTCTGACTGGAGCATCGAGAGCAAGAGGGTTCAATCCTGCCTGGTGCTGCTTCTCCCACACATCCCCCACTCTGCCCCTCCTCTTTCCCCGTCATTTCCCTCCCTGTCCCAGTTTGTGTGTGATGTGATATCTTTTCTCCTTTAGCTTTTCGCCTTATACGCTGCATTATCTGTATGGCTATATTTTAGCATCACCTGGACCAAGTTATGTTTCTTGTTTTTTGTCTTTTGAATTCTGTATGGAAAAACAGATTTCAATAAAGTGTTTAAAAAAATAAATAAATCCCCAATTTGTAGTAATTCAGATGTAGGAGAAAATAATTGACAGCAGCAGTGCCTGACGTTGGGCAAAAGATTCTTGCAATGCAGTGTCTTCTCGGGGTCCTTTCCAAAACTTCATTTCCACAATTCTATGAAATCATCTGTCCTTGAAACAGCATTAAATTATGCCCAGGGGCTCAATGCTTCTTTGGGGAACAGCGCACTATCCCAGTGCCCACATGTACCACAATTTGTGGGTGCCTGGCCTCTTCAAGGGGAATTTGTGGGTGCTGGGGCACTCAGGACCCCAGGGAGTTGGCAAATAAGTTCCCAAATGGGTTCTCAAATAAGCTTTGGGCCGCTACAAATCATTCTAAAGAGAGGAGATCTGTGACTGCCAGCTGCTTATGGCAAACTCTGCCTCTAGTTTGTGACCTGCTCTGCCTCTGCCCTGCCATTTTGTGACTGTTAGGCCTCAATAATCCTCAAAGCCGGAAGCAGAAAGTTTTGAGAACACGGCGCTTGATCAGCCATCGAAAAACTAAGTGACGTTATCCCCTCGGCAACCACTTTTTTAAAGCAGGTGTAAACTCATTCTATTTTAAATTATATAACAACATTCGTATATACCACTCGGTTTTAAGAAAACCTCTAAGCGGCTCACAAAAATATCTAACAGAACATCAGGAAGAACATTATTTTAAAATATGCAAGGGAGACTTTGAAATCACCAGTATAAACTGCAGTGGAACCTTGGTTTTCAAACTTCTCCATTGACAAACATTTCGGAACTCGAATGCTGGAAGTAACTGCTTCAGTTTTCGAACACTTTTCAGAATTCAAACATACCACATGGCTTCCGTTTTGAGTTTCCCTATTGTATTGATGCTTCCGT
Organism: Podarcis vaucheri; assembly: GCF_965113315.1. Taxonomy (NCBI): domain Eukaryota; kingdom Metazoa; phylum Chordata; class Lepidosauria; order Squamata; family Lacertidae; genus Podarcis; species Podarcis vaucheri. The sequence goes on from NC_138751.1 coordinate 21,518,027, forward strand.
ATTGAGTTTTCGGTTTTTGAATATTTTGGAACTCGAACCGTCTTCCGGAACGGATTGCGTTCGAAAACCGAGGTTTTTATAAAAAGAAAAGAAACACGCCCAACTTCTATAGGCCCGTCTGGGCTGGCTTACTTAAAAGCAGAATGTTTTGATCTGACACCCGGGAGTCACAGTTCAACTGAACGTTTGTCTCTCAGGTGCATATTGCTCTCGCATCCTTTCTGGAGAATACAAAGTAAGCAAGGCGGCCCCAAAATGGCCAGCTTCTCGTGTTTGCTGCTCTCCTTGCAGGGTGCATGTAAGTCGCATCCCCTCACCTGGAGGACGCTTGCCAGTTGGGTGGGGGGCTCCTGGGGGCTAGGGCAATGGAGGAGGAGGGAGGGAAGGAGGGAGAGGCGGCTTCGCAAAGACCAGCAGGAGCCGGGAAGCGGGCGGCCAGGCGGCCTAGTCCTAGAAGGACCAGGAGAGGTTTCCTGTCTGAAACCTGGAGAGCCTCTGCCAGTCAGTGTAGACAGTACTGGCCTAGGTGGACTGATGGTCTGATTCAGTATAAGGCACTTCCTATGTTCCTAAACAACTTATTTTTATTTCAGCAGGAGGGTGGGGAGGGGCGCAAGACTCCCCTCTTGGCCTTACTGTTGAGGTCAAAAGCAGACCAGAGCAATACGTTTGGCACCAGCTTGGCTCAGGAGTTGCTGGAAGGAGGTGTACAAGGCACCATCCAACTGTCTAAGGGACTCCACTCCAGATTTGTGTAGGGTTTGCTCCTTAACCTTTGCTGAAGATGTCCCACAAGGGAGTTTTTTCCTTCTCCTAGATGGGCCACCTTCCCAGATTGTCGAGCCCCACCTGCCCCTCACTTCCCTCTATAGCTGGAACTTTTCTTCACACGCTGGGGAGATCTCTTAACCCACTGAGGGTTTGAGACCCATCAGCTACCCTCACCTCATTTAGCTGGCCAGTCGAAGCCTTTCCCAGGTTGTGGCTACTATCGCCTGCTGACAGCTTCTTGGCTCTTTTTATGCGAATTGCCCTGGGACCTCTGGGTATAGGGCGGTATAATAATAATAATAATAATAATAGCCACAGGTGAGAGCTGAGTGAAGACTGAGGACCAAAGTTGGACAAGCCACCCCAGAAAGAGCTTGACGTGTCCCACCCCAGAGGTACTCCCCCTCCTCTAGCGCCCACAGTGGATGGTTACTTTTTTGAGAAGTCAAAGGTGCATCCCGCATTCAGATTTAAAGTAGTCCTCAAACTCTTCTAACCAGCCTGGTTTTGTTTTGTTTTTTAACCAAAGGACTTCAGGAATCCCATTTTTGCATAACTACGGTCTGCAGGAATCTTAAAAGTTAAGAGTGGTTTATGATGGCTTTAGCCTTTGATGGAGGTCCAGTCTAATTACAGTCTAACTGTATCTCTTTTTCCTTTTCAGGGGCAGCCGTGATAATCCAAGTCCCTTCATCCCCAGTCCAGGCAGGGCCACACACTGATGCATTCCTGCCTTGCCACTTCTCCTTTGACCCTCCCAGGCCCATAGAGGTTTCTGCCCTGAATGTGAAATGGTCGCTGAGAGGAAGAACCATTATAATGTGGCATGGCAGCATTTCAACCTTTAGGCCGAGGGGAGCAGTGCTTAATTTGCATTCGCTGGAAGAGGGCAATGCCAGCCTCTGTCTCATAGATGTAAGAGGCGAGGATGCCGGGGAGTATACGTGTTCTGTTAGCCATACTTCTGATATTGCTGAAGGGAAAGTGGCATTGAAATTAGAAGGTAAGGGATGCAAGGCGGCGGGCGGAAAACATTTTTTAAAGCACTAAACATATTTCACATTAAAGTCCTTGATGTAAAATACCATTTTAAAGCACATCCTATGAAGCGCTTCATGTTAACTCCGGGCCAAACACGCCTGACAGAGCCCTATTTTGATGATGATGATGATGATCGCCACCACCACCACCACCATCATCATTTATACCTTGCCCATCTAGGTGGGTTTTCCCAGCCACTCTGGGCAGCTTTCAACAGAATAATGATAATGATAATGATAAAGTGATCAAACATTAAAAATTTCCTTAAATAGGGCTGCCTTCAGATGTCTTCTAAACGTCAGATAGTTGCCTATTTCCTTGACATCTGATGGGAGGCTCCTCCACAGGGCGCCACTACCAAGAAGGCCCTCTGTCTTGTTCCCTGTAACCTCACTTCTCGCAGGGAGGGAACCGCCAGAAGGCCCTCAGCGCTAGACCTCGGAGTCCAAACTGAACAATGGGGGTGGAGACGCTCCTTCAGGTATACTGGACCGAGGCCATTTAGGGCTTTAAAGGTCAGCACCAACACTTTGAATTGTGCTCAGAAACGTACTGGGAGCCAATGTAGGTCTTTCAGGACTGGTGTTATACGGTCTTGGTCGCCACTCCGTCACCAATGTAGCTGCTGCATTCTGGATTAGTTGTGGTTTCCAGGTCACCTTCAAAGGTAGCCCCACGTTGAGCGCATTGCAGTAGTCCAAGCGGGACAGTTTCCCAGACCTTGAGGGATGGCATAGTGGAGATACAGGATCTACTGCATTTGGGAGCAGGCCAGGCAGGACTTGGGGCTAAGAGGATAGTGAGTAACGTAAAGGCCACCTAATGAGCTCATGGGCAAGGTGAGATTTGAACTGCAAATTCCCAGTGCATGTTTTCCACCATTACTTCTGCTCCAGCTTCCTTGTACTGAGAGTTTCCTTTTACTGTGGAAGGGAAGAGGGAAGTCACATCCATGCCATACATTTAAAGCACACTTAACTCGTGTGGCTTCCGGTGAAGAATCCTGGGAACTGCAGCTTGCTGCTCACGGAGCTACAGTTCCCAGCACCCTTTAAGCTGCCCAAGGAGATGCTCTCCTAACTCTCCTCTCTCCCTCCAGCTCCCCCACGCCTAACACTCGGCCCCACAGAAGTGCCGCTGGGAAAACCAATCAATTTGACGTGTGCAGCATCCGACTTTTACCCTGGCCGTGTCTCTGTGAAGTGGCTGCGAGGCAGTGAGACTCTGAAAGTTGACTCGCCCCCTGCCAAGCTTGAGGCCAATTACCACTTCTATGCAGAGAGTGTCCTGAACTTCATACCACAAATCTCCGATGATGGTGTTACCTTCTCATGCCACATCCAACACCGAGCAGCGAAAGACCCAATCAGTCAGGATATTGAGCTGAAGGTGGTAGGTAAGTGGGAGCCTTTCCTGTGCGACCCTGGAATCCTGCCCCCCCCCCCGCCCATGCTAACTCCCGGGGCTTTTTTTTTATCTGGAACTCAGTTCCAGCACCTCTCAGGTGGGCGCCATGGCCATTGTTAAGAGAACAAGGGAGCTGTTCATGAGTTCTGGCATCACATTTTCTAGAAAAAAGGCATTAGGAACCACTTCCCCTTCTTAGTGAGACCCAGTTCTGGCTCTCTAGCCTGTTCTGCCTCTGTGTATTTTTCTCCTCAAAACTCTATAGCTTTTTGCTCAAACCAGGTTGTGTCTCCTCCATGATATAGAAACTGTCAAGAATTTCTTTGCTGAAGTGGATGAAGCCCCACCCAGTTGAGTTTGCTTCCACACTAGTTCCCTTCAGCATTGCCAGATACATCTAGGCCATACATTTAAAGCACATTTAACAGACACTTGGCCCCACAAAGGTGCAGCTGGCCAAACCAAGCACCATGATAAAAATAGACTTGAAATTGCTTAGTTTTGCCCTTGGCAACATGTTTTTCCCCACCAACAGGTTTTCCCCAGCAACAGGTTACCTTGGCAACAGACTTCTCTATTAGACAGGCTATGAATGAGAGCCGGCTGTCTGTCGCTCTGCCCAGATGCCTGAGGAGCACAGAGAAGGAATGATTCACTGTACTTAGTTTTTCTTTATTTTCCTCAGGGCAGCAGTTGTATAAGTTGCCATGTTAATTCTTCAATAAATACTTTAAGCAGAACTGGAATGGGTGAGGTGTTTATTCCCACATGGGAATTCAATAACAGATGAGCTGAACTGAGAAAGAAGATTCAGGAAGAATTTCTGGGGGACTCCACTGAATGAAAACGGAATCCCAAACGACTGGCATAGTGCACTGATGTGCCATACATTTAAAGCACATTTAACGGATATTGCTTTGTCTGAAGAGTCCTGGGAACTGTAGCTTGGTGCTCACAGAGCTACAGTTCCCAGTACCCTTTAACAAAACACAGTTAAGCTGCCAATGGAGATGCTCCCCTAACTCTCCTTTCTGCCTCCAGCTCTCCCACGCCTAACACTCGGCCTCACAGACGTAGAGCTTGGTGAACCAAGCAACTTCTTGTGCGCGGCATCTGACTTTTACCCTGGCAATGTCTCTGTAAAGTGGCTGCGAGGCAGTGAGACTCTGAAAGTTGACTTGCCCCCTGTCCAGGAAGGGCCCGATGGTCTCTTCTATGCAGAGAGTGTCCTGGAGTTCACACCACAAATCTCTGATGCTGGCGTTACCTTCTCATGCCACATCCATCACCAAGCGAGAAAAGACCCAATCAGTCAAGATTTTGAGCTGAAAGTGGTAGGTAAGTGGGAGCCTTTCCTGTGCAACCTTGAGTCCTGAAATGTGTGGGAATGTTCTGGGGTGCAGGAGAGGATATCCTTATCCAACTTGTGCTAACAAGTTCCCAAAATATCAGCAGAGTTTATAAACATTCCCCTTTAAGTTCGCAACGGTAACGTGTGCACAGGTTCGCTAGAACCTCTATAATAATTACTCTGGTAATTTCCCCTTTGTTCCCTCTTAAAATACAAGACACAACACAGTCTTTATAAAAGAGTTTACTCACGATCTGTTCACAATATGATCCCAGATGGCAGACAGGCTTAAAAAGGTAAAATACACTTAGAATCTATCTTATAGGAAGATAGGCCTCTCCTCTCTTGGCTGAGAGCCAAGAGGGCATCCTGCTTCTTCGAAAGGTGATGGCAGAGAGAGATGGCTGCCTGCCCTGTGCTTTTCTCATTACCTGCACAGGTGAGGCCACACCCACCTCTGGTCACATGCAGAGGAAGTCCGTCCCCAGGAAGTTTACCTGTTTGCTGGACAGACATCCCTCTCCATGTTCTAACATGTACACTCTAGGAATGTTGTCATTGACTGCTCCTGTGTTTACATCCCACAAAATGCCTATGCTAAGCACAGTTCCCTGTCTTAGTGAGACCCAGTTCTGACTCGCACTCTCTACCCTGTTCTGCCTCTGCTTATTTTCCTCCTCAAAACTCTGTATCCCTTTGCTCTAAACAGTAGTGTCTGCTCCATGATAAAGAATCCTGCAAGAACTTATCTGCTGAGGTGGGTGAAGGCCCACCCAGTCGAATTTGCTTCCATACTAGGGCCCCTCACGATTGCTAAGGCACTGCTTTCCTGCAAATCAGCTGGAAATCACATTAAAATGGTGGCTTCACACACTACTTAACATGGTGCTATAATTAGCAAAAAGGCTTTATGTTCCCCATGTTTGGAGATGGGAAGCCTGTGACCCTCCAGATGTGGATGGGCTCCAGCTCCCGTCAGACCTAGCCAGGAAAGCCAATGGTCAGAATGATGGGAGTTGTAGTCAAAGGACATTGGACTACATTGGAGGGGTATAAATGATGATGATGATGGTGATGATGATGATGTCAGGAGTGCAACTCTTAATTTGACTTGGGGGAAATGATGGCATGGGAGGAGAATATCAGACTTCTTAAGGCAAACTGCAGCTATTCAATAGTGACTTTTGTTGGTCTCAGGATATAGTTGGACTTGGACCGGTGTCCATCTAGCGCAGTATTGTCCATGCTGCCTGGCAGCAGCTGTCTGGCTTTCAGGAGGCAGCTTTTCTCAGCCCTGCCTGCAGACACCAGAGATTGAACCTGAGACCTTCTGCATGCAAGGCAGATGCTCGGGGACTGAGCTGCTCTTGTGGTGTAGTGGTTAAGAGCGGTAGTCATGTAATCTGGGTAACCGGGTTCGCGTCTCCGCTCCTCCACATGCAGCTGCTGGGTGACCTTGGGCCAGTCACACTTCTGTGAAGTCTCTCAGCCCCACTCACCTCACAGAGTGTTTGTTGTGGGGGAGGAAGGGAAAGGAGATTGTTAGCCGCTTTGAGACTCCTGAAGGGGAGTGAAAGGCGGGATATCAAATCCAAACTCTTCTTCTTCTTCTTCTTGTGTAAGGCATTCACACAACTGTGGACTGTTCAGAGACTGTTAGGTGGGTTGCCTTTATAATCTGCAGTGTCTCCCTCTATTGGCCATCACCAGACTTGCAGGACCTCAACATCTCTTTCCTCTCCTTGCAGCTCGCCCAGAACTTCATATGCTCACCAGGCCATCAGGGAAGAGGTTCTTGGTAGCGGAGTGCCTAGTGTGTGGGTTTTACCCACAAAACGTTACAGTGCAGTGGCTGCTAAATGGGGAGCCGATACAAGGGAGAATATATGAGTCGGAACTTGTACAGAATCCTAATGGGACGTTCTCAACCGGAAGCGTCTTCTTCCCAAAGCAGGGCAATTTTGCAGCCAATGTTACCTGCCAGGTACAACATGAAGCACTGGAGGCACCACTGGAGGAGACAATCCCCTGGGAGCCAGAAGGTGAGGGTGTCAGGGAACTGCCATCGGCTCAGGGGGGAGAGGGGAAAAGCCGATGGATTACAGAGAGCCCCCAAAGATCGTGGGAAGCAGCTCCTCCTCAGCGGAAGAGAGTAACCACGCCTCCAGTGGAGAGGAGCTTCAGGGCTCGGAGGAGGCGAGGCGGTGCCAGGCACGCCGAGAGGGGAGGCGCAACTGGGCACCAAGAAACTACTTTGCTGGGAAAGGTTTAAGGACCGCCCACTCACGGATTCTGCCAGCCATGGGAGAGTGGCGCTCTGGACAGGTAAAGTTTATTTTGGCATCAAAAGCAAGGCTTCACAGCCGAGCAAGGAGGGATTTGCCTGCTTGCTCTCGAGCAACCGCTTGGAACCTTAACAGAGGGTGATGGAATTACCCACCCCTCATCCCCAGAATGTAGTACCAAATCACCTCGGCCAAAACGTAAACCTGCATCTCCAACTGACTCTCCTCCAGCTCCAGGATACTTTGGATCACCGTTGACTTGGCTACTAGGATCTGCAGGACATGTTGTGGGACTTGGCTTGGGAGTTGGAGCGACGTTGATGTACCAAAGACGCAGAGGTGAGTTGGGGCTGCCTGGAGTGGTGGCAGAAAGGGCAGCAGAGTCCATGTGGAGGCAAGGCTGCAGTGCTGGGGCACGGGACTGCAGATTGCAGTTTGGAGGAACCTGATCATTGCGTTCTCTCTCTTTCTCTCTTAGCAGCCCCGTAAGCGCAAGCTGAGCTGAATGACAAAATCCTCCTGAAGAAGATGTCGAAAGTCAGGAGGGAAAAGCCAGATGAAGTCTTTGGTATCTAACAGTCCACAGAATGACATTTTGGCACAGGGTTGTTCTAGGCAATGCAATATTGTTCCATTTCATTATGTATTTCCTAGAAAATCTATTTCAAGTATGATAATTGCAGGAGGCTTCATTTTAAAGTCAAGGTGATTTAAATCATTTGAAATCAACCTTCCATTCTGAAATTATATACATATAGTAGAGCTCTGCACTCTTTGGGTATTCTAAGAAACCAAGGGATATTGAGGCTTTTAAGATGGATATTATAATTTGTTAGTTTCAGGGCTGTGCCTCTCCCAACTCAGGGCCCGAAACGAGCCCAAAGAACACCTGATCCAGCCTGATCTTCATACTGATGACCAGTTGTGTTGTGACATACGAAAGAGTGCCTAGCTTGAGGGTTCGGTTAATGTTTAATTAAGGTTAATAAACCCTTCATGTCAGGAGGGAGGTTGGGGAACAAAAAGCTAAATCTCCTTGCCTCCCCGCTCTGACTGGAGCATCAAGAGCAAGAGGGTTCAATCCTGCCTGGTGCTGTTTAACCAACACATCCCCCAGTCTGCCTCTCCTCTTTCCCCATCATTTCCCTCCCTGTCCCAGTTTCTGTGTAATATGATTTCTTTTCTCCTTTAGTTTTTCGCCTTATACGCTGCATTATCTGTATGGCTATACTGTAGCTTCACCTGTATCAAGTTATATTTCTTGTTTTTTGTGTTCTGAATTCTGTATGGAAAAATAGATTTCAATAAAGTGTTTAAAAAATAAATAAATCCCCAATTTGTAGTAATTCAGATGTAGGAGAAAATAATTGACAGCACCAGTGCCTGACGTTGGGCAAAAGATTCTTGTAATGCAGTGTGTTCTCGGGGTCCTTTCTAACTCGTCATTTCCACAATTTTATGAAATCATCTGTCCTTGAAACAGCATTAAATTATGTCCAGGAGCTCAATGCTGCTTTGGGGAACAGCGCACTATCCCAATGCCCACATGCACCACAATTTGTGGGTGCCCTGCCTCTTCAAGGGGAATTTGTGGGTGCTGGGGCACCCAGGGCCCCAGGGAGTTGGCAAATAAGTTCCCAAATAGGTTCCCAAATAAGCTTTGGGCCGCTACAAATCATTCTAAAGAGAGAAGGAGATCTGTGACTGCCAGCTGCTTATGGCAAACCCTGCCTCTAGTTTGTGACCTGTTCTGCCTCTGCCCTGCCATTTTGTGACTGTTAGGCCTCAATAATCCTCAAAGCCGGAAGCAGAAAGTTTTGAGAACACGGCGCTTGATCAGCCATCGAAAAACTAAGTGACGTTATCCCCTCGGCAACCACTTTTAAAAAGCAGGTGTATACACATTCTATTTTAAATTATATAACATTCATATATACCACTCGGTTTTAAGAAAAACTCCAAACGGCTCACAAAAATATCAAGCAGAACATCATGAAGAACATTATTTTAAAATATGCAAAGGAAACTTTGAAATCACCAGTATAAACTGCAGTGGAACCTTGGTTTTCAAACTTCTCCGTTGACAAACGTTTTGGAACTTGAATGCTGGAGGTAACTGCTTCAGTTTTTGAACACTTTTCAGAAGTCAAACATACCACATGGCTTCCGTTTTGAGTTTCCCTATTGTATTGATGCTTCCGTATTGAGTTTTCAGTTTTTGAATATTTTGGAACTCAAACAGTCTTCTGGAACGGATTGCGTTCGAAAACCGGGGGTTTTGTAAAAAGAAACGAAACACAGCCAACTTCTACAGGCCCATCTGGGCTGGCTTGCTTAAAAGCAGAATGTTTTGATCTGACACCCGGGAGTCACAGTTCAACTGAACTTTTGTCTCTCAGGTGCATATCGCTCTCGCATCCTTTCTGGAGAATACAAAGTAAGCAAGGCGGCCCCAAAATGCCCAGCTTCTCGTGTTTGCTGCTCTCCTTGCAGGGTGCATGTAAGTCGTATCCCCTCACCCGGAGGACCCTTGCCAGTTGGGGGGGCTCCTGGTGGCGAGGGCAATGGAGGAGGAGGGAGGGAAGGAGGGAGAGGCGGCTTCACAAAGACCAGCAGGAGCCGGGAAGCGAGCGGCCAGGCGGCCTAGTCCTAGAAGGACCAGGAGAGGTTTCCTGTCTGAAACCTGGAGAGCCTCTGCCAGTCAGTGTAGACAGTACTGGCCTAGGTGGACTAATGGTCTGATTCAGTATAAGGCAAAGCAGACCAGAGCAATACATTTGGTACCAGCTTGGCTCAAGAGTTGTCGGAAGGAGGCGTACAAGGCGCCATCCAACTGCCTAAGGGACTCCACTCCAGATTTGTGTAGGGTTTGCTCCTTAACCTTTGCTGAAGATGTCCCACAAGGGAGTTTTTTCCTTCTCCTAGATGGGCCACCTTCCCAGATTGTCGAGCCCCATGTGCCCCTCACTTCCCTCTATAGCTGGAGCTTGCCTTCACATGCAGGGGAGATCTCTTAACTCACTGAGGGTTTGAGACACGTTAGCTATCCTCACCTCATTTAGCCGTCCAGTCGAAGCCTTTCCCTGGGTGTGGCCGCTATCGCCTGCTGACAACTTCTTGGCTCTTTTTATGTGAATTGCCCTGAGACCGCCGGGTATAGGGTGGTATTATGATGATGATTATAATAATAATAATAGCCACAGGTGAGAGCTGAGTGCAGACTGAGGACCAAAGTTAGACAAGCCACCCCAGAAAGAGCTTGACGTGTCCCACACCAGAGGTACTCCCACTCCCCTAGCGCCCACAGTGGATGGTTACTTTTTTGAGAAGTCAAAGGTGCATCCCGCATTCAGATTTAAACTAGTCCTCAAACTCCTCTAACCAGCCTGGTTTTGTTTTGTATTTTAACCAAATGGCTTCAGGAATCCCATTTTTGCATAACTACAGTTTGCAGGAATCTTAAAAGTTAAAAGTGGTTTATGATGGCTTTAGCCTGTGATGGAGGTCCAGTCTAATTACAGTCTAACTGTATCTCTTTGTCCTTTTCAGGGGCAGCCATGATAATCCAAGTCCCTTCATCCCCAGTCCAGGCAGGGCCACACACTGATGCATTCCTGCCTTGCCATTACACTTTTGACCCTCCCATTACCATAAACACTTCTGCCGTGATTGTGAGATGGTCGCTGAGAGGAAGAACCATTGTAAAGTTGCATGGGAGTATTTCAACCTTTAGACCGAGGGGAGCAGTGCTTGATTGGAACACAGCGCGTGAGGGCAATGCCAGCGTCATCATCTTGGATGTAAGAGGCGATGATGTTGGGGTGTATACGTGTTGTGTTAGCCATACTCCTGACGTTGCTGAAGGGAAGGTGACATTGAAATTAGAAGGTAAGGGATGAAAGGCGGTGGGCAGAAAACCTTTTTTAAAGCACTAAACATATTTCACATGAAAGTCCTTGATGTAAAATACAGTGGTACCTCGGTTTACAGTCGCTTCAGGTTACAGACTCCGCTAAGGCAGAAATAGTATCTCGAGTTAAGAACTTTGCTTCAGGATAAGAACAGAAATTGTGCAGAAGCAGCGGGAGGCCCCTTTAGTGGTGCTTCAGGTTAAGATCAGTTTCAGGTTAAGAACGGACCTCCAGAATGAATTAAGTTCTTAACCAAAGGTACCACTGTACCATTTTAAAGCACATCCTATGAAGCGCTTCATGTTAACTCTGAGCCAAACAAACCTGACAGGGCCCTATTTTAATGATGCTGCTGCTGCTGATAATTTATACCCTGCCCATCTGGCTGGGTTTCCCCAGCCACTCTGGGTGGCTTCCAACAGAATAATAATAATAATAATAATAATAATAATAATAATAATAATAACAACAATAATGCGATAAAACATCAAACATTGAAAACTTCCCTTAATAGGGCTGCCTTCAGATGTCTTCTAAAAGTCAGATTGTTGTTTATTTATACATTTAAAGTACACTTAACTCATGCGGCTTCCGGTGAAGAATCCTGGGAACTGCAGCTTGCTGCTCACGGAGCTACAGTTCCCAGCACCCTTTAAGCTGTCCAAGGAGATGCTCTCCTAACTCTCCTCTCTCCCTCCAGCTCCCCCACGCCTAACACTCGGCCCCACAGAAGTGCCGCTGGGAAAACCAATCAATTTGACGTGTGCAGCATCCGACTTTTACCCTGGCGGTGTCTCTGTGAAGTGGCTGCGAGGCAGTGAGACTGTGAAAGTTGACTCGCCCCCTGCCAAGCTTGAGGCCAATTACCACTTCTATGCAGAGAGTGTCCTGAACTTCATACCACAAATCTCCGATGATGGTGTCACCTTCTCATGCCACATCCAACACCGAGCAGCGAAAGACCCAATAAGTAAAGATATTGAACTGAAGGTGGTAGGTAAGTGGCAGCCTTTCCTGTGCAGCCCTGGAGTCCTGCCCCACCTCCCCCATGCCCATGCTAAGCACAGTTCCCCCTTTTAGTGAGACCCAGTTCTGGCTCTCTAGCCTGTTCTGCCTCTGTGTATTTTTCTCCTCAAAACTCTATAGCTTTTTGCTCAAACCAGGTTGTGTCTCCTCCATGATATAGAAACTGTCAAGAATTTCTTTGCTGAAGTGGATGAAGCCCCACCCAGTTGAGTTTGCTTCCACACTAGTTCCCTTCAGCATTGCCAGATACATCTAGGCCATACATTTAAAGCACATTTAACAGACACTTGGCCCCACAAAGGTGCAGCTGGCCAAACCAAGCACCATGATAAAAATAGACTTGAAATTGCTTAGTTTTGCCCTTGGCAACATGTTTTCCCCCACCAACAGGTTTTCCCCAGCAACAGGTTACCTTGGCAACAGACTTCTTTATTAGACAGGCTATGAATGAGAGCAGGCTGTCTGTCCCTCTGCCCAGATGCCTGAGGAGCACAGAGAAGGAATGATTCACTGTACTTAGTTTTTCTTTATTTTCCTCAGGGCAGCAGTTGTATAAGTTGCCATGCTAATTCTTCAATAAATACTTTAAGCAGAACTGGAATGGGTGAGGTGTTTATTCCCACATGGGAATTCAATAACAGATGAGCTGAACTGAGAAAGAAGATTCAGGAAGAATTTCTGGGCGACTCCGCTGAATGAAAATGGAACCCCAAACGACTGGCATAGTGCACTGATGTGCCATGCATTTAAAGCACATTTAACGGATATTGCTTTGTCTGAAGAGTCCTGGGAACTGTAGTTTGGTGCTCACAGAGCTACAGTTCCCAGCACCCTTTAACAAAACACAGTTAAGCTGCCAATGGAGATGCTCTCCTAACTCTCCTCTCTGCCTCCAGCTCCCCCACGCCTAACACTCGGCCTCACAGACGTAGAGCTTGGTGAACCAAGCAACTTCTTGTGCGCGGCATCTGACTTTTACCCTGGCAATGTCTCTGTAAAGTGGCTGCGAGGCAGTGAGACTCTGAAAGTTGACTCGCCCCCTGTCCAGCAAGGGCCCGATGGTCTCTTCTATGCAGAGAGTGTCCTGGAGTTCACACCACAAATCTCTGATGCTGGCGTTACCTTCTCATGCCACATCCATCACCAAGCGAGAAAAGACCCAATCAGTCAAGATTTTGAGCTGAAAGTGGTAGGTAAGTGGGAGCCTTTCCTGTGCAACCTTGAGTCCTGAAATGCCTATGCTAAGCACAGTTCCCCGTCTTAGTGAGACCCAGTTCTGACTCGCACTCTCTACCCTGTTCTGCCTCTGCTTATTTTCCTCCTCAAAACTCTGTATCCCTTTGCTCTAAACAGTAGTGTCTGCTCCATGATAAAGAATCCTGCAAGAACTTATCTGCTGAGGTGGGTGAAGGCCCACCCAGTCAAATTTGCTTCCATACTAGGGCCCCTCACGATTGCTAAGGCACTGCTTTCCTGGAAATCAGCTGGAAATCGCATTAAAATGGTGGCTTCACACACTACTTAACATGGCGCTATAATTAGCAAAAAGGCTTTACGTTCCCCATGTTTGGAGATGGGAAGCCTGTGACCCTCCAGATGTGGATGGGCTCCAGCTCCCGTCAGACCTGGGCAGAGAAGCCAATGGTCAGAATGGTGGGAGTTGTAGTCAAAGGACATTGGACTACATTGGAGGGGTATAAATGATGATGATGATGATGGTGATGATGATGATGTCAGGAGTGCAACTCTTAATTTGACTTGGGGGAAATGATGGCATGGGAGGAGAATATCAGACTTCTTAAGGCAAACTGCAGCTATTCAATAGTGACTTTTGTTGGTCTCAGGATATAGTTGGACTTGGACCGGTGTCCATCTAGCGCAGTATTGTCCATGCTGCCTGGCAGCAGCTGTCTGGCTTTCAGGAGGCAGCTTTTCTCAGCCCTGCCTGGAGACACCAGAGATTGAACCTGAGACCTTCTGCGTGCAAGGCAGATGCTCAGGGACTGAGCTGCTCTTGTGTAAGGCATTCACACAACTGTGGACTGTTCAGAGACTGTTAGGTGGGTTGCCTTTATAATCTGCAGTGTCTCCCTCTATTGGCCATCACCAGACTTGCAGGACCTCAACATCTCTTTCCTCTCCTTGCAGCTCGCCCAGAACTTCATATGCTCACCAGGCCATCAGGGAAGACGTTCTTGGTAGCTGAGTGCCTAGTGTGTGGGTTTTACCCACAAAACGTTACAGTGCAGTGGCTGAAAAATGGGGAGCCGATACAAGGGAGAATATATAAGTCGGAAATCGTACAGAATCCTAACGGGACGTTCTCAACCGGAAGTGTCTTCTTCCCACAGCAGGGCAATTTTGCAGCTAATTTTACCTGCCAGATACAACATGAAGCACTGGAGGCACCACTGGAGGAGACAACCCCCTGGGAGCCAGAAGGTGAGGGTGTCAGGGAACTGCCATCGGCTCAGGGGGGAGAGGGGAAAAGCCGATGGATTACCGAGAGCCCCCAAAGATCGTGGGAAGCAGCTCCTCCTCAGCGGAGGAGAGTAACCACGCCTCCAGTGGAGAGGAGCTTCAGGGCTCGGAGGAGGCGAGGCGGTGCCAGGCATGCCAAGAGGGGAGGCGCAACTGGGCACCAAGAAACTACTTTGCTGGGAAAGGTTTAAGGACCGCCCACTCACGGATTCTGCCAGCCATGGGAGAGTGGTGCTCTGGACAGGTAAAGTTTATTTTGGCATCAAAAGCAAGGCTTCACAGCCGAGCAAGGAGGGATTTGCCTGCTTGCTCTCGAGCAACCGCTTGGAACCTTAACAGAGGGTGATGGAATTACCCACCCCTCATCCCCAGAATGTAGGACCAAATCACATTGGCCAAAACGTAAACCTGCATCTCCTCCAGCTCTAGGATACTTTGGATCACCGATGACTTGGCTACTAGGATCTGCGGGACATGTTGTGGGACTTGGCTTGGGAGTTGGAGCAACGTTGATGTACCAAAGACGCAGAGGTGAGTTGGGGCTGCCTGGAGTGGTGGCAGAAAGGGCAGCAGGGTCCGTGGGGAGGCAAGGCTGCAGTGCTGGGGCACGGGACTGCAGATTGCAGTTTGGAGGAACCTGATTATTGCGTTCTCTCTCTCTCTCTCTTAGCAGCCCCGTAAGCGCAAGCTGAGCTGAATGACGTAATCCTCCTGAAGCAGATGTCGAAAGTCAGGAGGGAAAAGCCAGATGAAGTCTTGGGTATCTAACAGTCCACGGAATGACATTTTGGCACAGGGTTGTTCTTGGCAATGCAATATTGTTCCATTTCATTATGTATTTCCTAGAAAATCTATTTCCAGTATGATAATTGCAGGAGGCTTCATTTTAAAGTCAAGGCGATTTAAATCATTTGAAATCAACCTTCCATTCTGAAATTATATACATATAGTAGAGCTCTGCACTCTTTGGGAATTCTAAGAAACCAAGGGATATTGAGGCTTTTAAGATGGATATTATAATTTGTTAGTTTCAGGGCTGTGCCTCTCCCAACTCAGGGCCCGAAACGAGCCCAAAGAACACCTGATCCAGCCTGATCTTCATACTGATGACCAGTTGTGTTGTGGCATACAAAAGAGTGCCTAGCTTGAGGGTTGGGCTACTGTTTAATTAAGGTTAATAAACCCTTCATGTCAGGAAGGAGGTTGGGGAACAAAAAGCTGCATCTCCTTGCCTCCCCGCTCTGACTGGAGCATCGAGAGCAAGAGGGTTCAATCCTGCCTGGTGCTGTTTTACCAACACATCCCCCAGTCTGCCTCTCCTCTTTCCCCGTCATTTCCCTCCCTGTCCCAGTTTGTGTGTGATGTGATATCTTTTCTCCTTTAGTTTTTCACCTTATACGCTGCATTATCTGTATGGCTATACTTTAGCTTCACCTGTTCCAAGTTATATTTCTTGTTTTTTGTGTTCTGAATTCTGTATGGAAAAATAGATTTCAATAAAGTGTTTAAAAAGTAAATAAATCCCAAATTTGTAGTAATTCAGATGTAGGAGAAAATAATTGACAGCACCAGTGCCTGACGTTGGGCAAAAGATTCTTGCAATGCAGTGTGTTCTCAGGGTCCTTTCTAACTCGTCAGTTCCACAATTTTATGAAATCATCTGTCCTGGAAACAGCATTAAATTATGCCCAGGAGCTCAATGCTGCTTTGGGGAACAGCACACTATCCCAATGCCCACATGCACCACAATTTGTGGGTGCCCGGCCTCTTCAAGGGGAATTTGTGGGTGCTGGGGCACCCAGGGCCCCAGGGAGTTGGCACTTATGGGCTACAAATACGCTTTGGGCCACTACAAATCATTCTTAACAGAGAAGAAGATCTGTGACTGCCAGCTGCTTATGGCAAACTCTGCCTTTAGTTTGTGACCTGCTCTGCCTCTGCCCTGCCATTTTGTGACTGTTAGGCCTCAATAATCCTCAAGGCCGGAAGCAAAAATTTTGGAGAACAAAGCGCTTGATGGGCCACCTAAAATCTAAGGTGACGTTCTCCCCTCAGCAACCAGTTTTTAAAAGCAGGTGTATACACATTCTATCTTAAATTATTTAACAACATTCATATATACCACTCAGTGTAAAGAAAACCTCTAAGCAGTTCACAAAAATATCAAACGGAACATCATGAAGAACATTATTTTAAAATATGCAAAGGAGACTTTGAAATCACCAGTATAAACTGCAGTGGAACCTTGGTTTTCAAACTTCTCCGTTGACAAACGTTTCGGAACTCGAATGCTGGAAGTAACTGCTTCAGTTTTCGAACACTTTTCGGAAGTCAAACATACCTCATGGCTTCCGTTTTGAGTTTCCCTATTGTATTGATGCTTCCTTATTGAGTTTTCAGTTTTTGAATATTTTGGAACTCGAACGGTCTTACGGAACGGATTGCGTTCGAAAACCGGGGTTTTTGTAAAAAGAAAAGAAACACGCCCAACTTCTACAGGCCCGTCTGGGCTGGCTTGCTTAAAAGCAGAATGTTTTGATCTGACACCTGGGAGTCACAGTTCAACTGAACTTTCGTCTCTCAGGTGCATATTGCTCTGGCATCCTTTGTGGAGAAACGAAAGTAAGCAAGGCGGCCCCAAAATGCCCAGCTTCTCGTGTTTGCTGCTCTCCTTGCAGGGTGCATGTAAGTCGCATCCCCTCACCCGGAGGACCCTTGCCAGTTGGGGGGGGGCTCCTGGGGGCTAGGGCAATGGAGGAGGAGGGAGGGAAGGAGGGAGAGGCGGCTTCGCAAAGACCAGCAGGAGCCGGGAAGCGGGCGGCCAGGCGGCCTAGTCCTAGAAGGACCAGGAGAGGTTTCCTGTCTGAAACCTGGAGAGCCTCTGCCAGTCAGTGTAGACAGTACTGGCCTAGGTGGACTGATAGTCTGATTCAGTATAAGGCAAAGCAGACCAGAGCAATACATTTGGTACCAGCTTGGCTCAGGAGTTGCCAGAAGGAGACGTACAAGGCGCCATCCAACTGCCTAAGGGACTCCACTCCAGATTTGTGTAGGGTTTGCTCCTTAACCTTTGCTGAAGATGTCCCACAAGGGAGTGGAGGTTTAGGGTCAGAGTTTTTTCCTTCTCCTAGATGGGCCACTTTCCCAGATTGTTGAGCCCCATGTGCCCCTCACTTCCCTCTATAGCTGGAGCTTGCCTTCACACGCAGGGGAGACCTCTTAACTCACTGAGGGTTTGAGACACGTTAGCTATCCTCACCTCATTTAGCCATCCAGTCGAAGCCTTTCCCTGGGTGTGGCCGCTATCGCCTGCTGACAGCTTCTTGGCTCTTTTTATGTGAATTGCCCTGAGGCCTCTGGGTATAGGCCGGAATAATAATAATAATAATAATAATAATAATAATAATAATAATAGCCACAGGTGAGAGCTGAGTGCAGACTGAGGACCAAAGCTGGACAAGCCACCCCAGAAAGAGCTTGACGTGTCCCACACCAGAAGTATTCCCCCTCCCCTAGCGCCCACAGTGGATGGTTACTTTTTTGAGCAGTCAAAGGTGCATCCCGCATTCAGATTTAAACTAGTCCTCAAACTCCTCTAACCAGCCTGGTTTTGTTTTGTATTTTAACCAAATGGCTTCAGGAATCCCATTTTTGCATAACTACAGTTTGCAGGAATCTTAAAAGTTAAAAGTGGTTTATGATGGCTTTAGCCTGTGATGGAGGTCCAGTCTAATTACAGTCTAACTGTATCTCTTTCTCCTTTTCAGGGGCAGCCATGATAATCCAAGTCCCTTCATCCCCAGTCCAGGCAGGGCCACACACTGATGCATTCCTGCCTTGCCATTACACTTTTGACCCTCCCATTACCATAAACACTTCTGCCGTGATTGTGAGATGGTCGCTGAGAGGAAGAACCATTGTAAAGTTGCATGAGAGTATTTCAACCTTTAGACCGAGGGGAGCAGTGCTTAATTGGAACACAGCGCGAGAGGGCAATGCCAGCGTCATCATCCTAGATGTAAGAGGCGATGATGTTGGGGTGTATACGTGTTGTGTTAGCCATACTCCTGACGTTGCTGAAGGGAAGGTGACATTGAAATTAGAAGGTAAGGGATGAAAGGCGGTGGGCAGAAAACCTTTTTTAAAGCACTAAACATATTTCACATGAAAGTCCTTGATGTAAAATACAGTGGTACCTCGGTTTACAGTCGCTTCAGGTTACAGACTCCGCTAAGGCAGAAATAGTATCTCGGGTTAAGAACTTTGCTTCAGGATAAGAACAGAAATTGTGCAGAAGCAGCGGGAGGCCCCTTTAGTGGTGCTTCAGGTTAAGATCAGTTTCAGGTTAAGAACGG
Organism: Podarcis vaucheri; assembly: GCF_965113315.1. Lineage (NCBI taxonomy): Eukaryota > Metazoa > Chordata > Lepidosauria > Squamata > Lacertidae > Podarcis > Podarcis vaucheri. The sequence continues at coordinate 21,536,655 of NC_138751.1, forward strand.
ACCTCCAGAATGAATTAAGTTCTTAACCAAAGGTACCACTGTACCATTTTAAAGCACATCCTATGAAGCGCTTCATGTTAACTCTGGGCCAAACAAACCTGACAGGGCCCTATTTTAATGATGCTGCTGCTGCTGATAATTTATACCCTGCCCATCTGGCTGGGTTTCCCCAGCCACTCTGGGTGGCTTCCAACAGAATAATAATAATAATAATAATAATAATAACAATAATGCGATAAAACATCAAACATTGAAAACTTCCCTTAATAGGGCTGCCTTCAGATGTCTTCTAAAAGTCAGATTGTTGTTTATTTATACATTTAAAGTACACTTAACTCATGCGGCTTCCGGTGAAGAATCCTGGGAACTGCAGCTTGCTGCTCACGGAGCTACAGTTCCCAGCACCCTTTAAGCTGTCCAAGGAGATGCTCTCCTAACTCTCCTCTCTCCCTCCAGCTCCCCCACGCCTAACACTCGGCCCCACAGAAGTGCCGCTGGGAAAACCAATCAATTTGACGTGTGCAGCATCCGACTTTTACCCTGGCGGTGTCTCTGTGAAGTGGCTGCGAGGCAGTGAGACTGTGAAAGTTGACTCGCCCCCTGCCAAGCTTGAGGCCAATTACCACTTCTATGCAGAGAGTGTCCTGAACTTCATACCACAAATCTCCGATGATGGTGTCACCTTCTCATGCCACATCCAACACCGAGCAGCGAAAGACCCAATAAGTAAAGATATTGAACTGAAGGTGGTAGGTAAGTGGCAGCCTTTCCTGTGCAGCCCTGGAGTCCTGCCCCACCTCCCCCATGCCCATGCTAAGCACAGTTCCCCCTTTTAGTGAGACCCAGTTCTGGCTCTCTAGCCTGTTCTGCCTCTGTGTATTTTTCTCCTCAAAACTCTATAGCTTTTTGCTCAAACCAGGTTGTGTCTCCTCCATGATATAGAAACTGTCAAGAATTTCTTTGCTGAAGTGGATGAAGCCCCACCCAGTTGAGTTTGCTTCCACACTAGTTCCCTTCAGCATTGCCAGATACATCTAGGCCATACATTTAAAGGAATGATTCACTGTACTTAGTTTTACTTTAATATCCTCAGGGCAGCAGTTGTATAAGTTGCCATGCTAATTCTTCAATAAATACTTTAAGCAGAACTGGAATGGGTGAGGTGTTTATTCCCACATGGGAATTCAATAACAGATGAGCTGAACTGAGAAAAAAGATTCAGGAAGAATTTCTGGGCGACTCCGCTGAATGAAAATGGAATCCCAAACGACTGGCATAGTGCACTGATGTGCCATACATTTAAAGCACATTTAATGGATATTGCTTTGTCTGAAGAGTCCTGGGAACTGTAGTTTGGTGCTCACAGAGCTACAGTTCCCAGCACCCTTTAACAAAACACAGTTAAGCTGCCAATGGAGATGCTCCCCTAACTCTCCTTTCTGCCTCCAGCTCCCCCACGCCTAACACTCGGCCATACAGACGTAGAGCTCGGTGAACCAAGCAACTTCTTGTGCGCGGCATCTGACTTTTACCCTGGCAATGTCTCTGTAAAGTGGCTGCGAGGCAGTGAGACTCTGAAAGTTGACTCGCCCCCTGTCCAGGAAGGGCCCGATGGTCTCTTCTATGCAGAGAGTGTCCTGGAGTTCACTGCACAAATCTCTGATGCCGGCGTTACCTTCTCATGCCACATCCAACACCAAGCGAGAAAAGACCCAATCAGTCAAGATTTTGAGCTACAGGTCCAAGGTAAGTGGGAGCCTTTCCTGTGCAACCTGGACTCCTGCAATGCCCATGCTAAGCACAGTTCCTTAGTGAGAACCATTTCTGACTCGCACTCTCTACCCTGTTCTGCGTCTGCTTTGTTATGTACTGAAGTTCTCACCCTGGGCCAGCAGGGGGATACTGTAGATAGTTATGCAAATGAAGGATCAAAAAGTGACGTTCAGTGATTGGATAGTTTGTATGCAAATGAAGGATCGAAAAGTGATGTTCAGTGATTGTATAGTTTTAGAAAATGGCAACAGTTACATAGTTCTGGAGCTCTGTATAAGCAGGCTGACTGAGCTCCTCAGTTTAGTTCTGTTCCAGCTTACAAATAAAGAGTTGCTTTGGAAGAATCGCTGTGTCGTCTGATATGTTCGCCCACAACTTAACACTGGCGACGAGGATGGGATCGATGGACATCAGAGCACAGCCAGATGCGGCCATCCTCTGAACTGAGCTGAATCACTGAGCGAAATCACTGGACCTTTGTGCCAGCCTCTGAATCATGGGACTCCTACCTCGCTCGGTTCGACTGCTACCTCCAAGCCAACGAGCTGACAGCAGTATCAAAGGAACAAAAGCGGGGCCCATTCTTCAGCCTCTGTTGGCCTGAGGTGTTTGAGACGGCCCGAGCATTGGTTGCACCTGAAGCAGTCCAGGCAACACCATGGGACACGATCCAAGAGAAGCTCCACAACAACTACGCGCCAAAGCCGTCCAAGATTGCTGCCCGCCATGCGTTCTACCACCGGAACCAGGCAGAGGAGGAGTCAATCAACAACTACACCACTGCCCTGCGACAGGCTGCAATGCACTGCGAGTTCCGAGACTTAGACGATGCCCGGATGGATTGAATCGTCTGTGGGGTCCGGGACATCCATGTGCAACGGTGTCTCCTCGCCAAGCCAGACCTCACGCTGCAGAAAGCCATTGAGGAGGCTGTGGCCTCAGAAGCTGCTCAGGAGATCCGCAAGTCCAGCAGCCCGCATCTTGCTAGGAAGCCAGTTCCAGTGCATCACAAAGATGCCAGCAGTGATGAGGCATCCTCCAGTGAAGACGATGACGTGCACCAGACAAAGCAGGAGCGCAGGAAGTTCCAACAGAAGTCCAAGGGCCAACCGGAATGTGCCGGCTGCGGAGGCAACCATTCCCGTGCCAAGTGTCGATTCAGAGACGCCATCTGTCGGACGTGTTCCAGAAGGGGCCACATCGCTAAGGTCTGCCGATCGGCTCTGTCTGACACCCCCCCCTCACCAACTCGCAAGTCCAAGTCTTCACTCCAGTCTGCCAAGGAAAGCTGTTTCGCTCTCACCAACTGCTGCTGCCCGTCTGGAACCACGATTGGCCAAACCGACTCGCCTACGCGACGCAAGCTGAACGTCATGGTGCTCATTGAAGGAGCTCCATGTGACATGGAGATCGACACCGGGTCTGCCCTGTCCATTGTGTCTTGGAGCACCATCAAAAGACTGGTACCCAGAGTGTCCAAAAGGCAACTCGACTCTCACCACGTATACCTGAGAGACTACCAGGAAAACGACATTCCCGTGGTAGGCGTTGGCCAGTTCCAGATCGCCTTCAAGGATTTTTCGGGCCTACTCTGACTGGTGGTGGTCGAAGGTCAGCGGCCAAGCCTCCTAGGGCTAGACTGGTTTGATGCCCTCGGCCTGGAAGTCACCGGCATCAACTGCATCTCTAACGCAGAGACTGAGGGTCTGGTCAAAGACTTTGCCGAGGTTTTTGACAGCACTTTGGGGTAATATACAGGTACGCCCATCTCCTTTAGCCTTGATCCACACTCTCGGCTCATTGCGGCTGTCTGCTGTGGGGAGACCGCGTTGTGATTCCCCAAAGACTCCGTCAACGCGTCCTGGAGGCTCTGCACGTTGGCCACCTGGGAATCGTCAAAATGAAGGCGTTGGCTCGGTGTTAAGTCTGGTGGCCTAACATGGATGATGCCATCACTGCCTGGGTGTCCGCCTGTCAAGCGTGCCAAGAATCAAGGCCTGCACCACCGGCAGCTAAGGGGCACACCTGGGAGACGCCAAAGACACCCTGGCCGAGGGTGCATATCGATCTGGCCGGCCCCTTTCACGGCCAGACCTTTATGGTAGTGGTGGATGCCTATTCCAAATGGCTGGAGGTGGCCCTGATGCCCTCCACCACTACCGAGGCCGTCATCCGGGTGCTGCGAGGCCTGTTTGCGATGCATGGGTGTCCTGATGTCCTTGTCTCCAACAACGGACCGCAGTTCACGTCAGGCACTTTTGAGCGGTACCTTTTGGGACTGGGCATCCGCCATGCCCTAACAGCACCATTTCATCCATCCAGCAAGGGGCAAGTGGAGAGAATGGTGTGCTCGGCAAAAGAGGCACTGGCGCACCTGGACCGGGGAGACTGGCATGAGCGGGTCGCCAAATACTTGTTCGTGCAACACATCACCCCTCATGTGGCCACAGGGCAGAGTCCTGCTGAACTGCTTATGGGCCGCCGCCTTAGGTCACCGCTCGACCGGCTGCACCCGGACTTTGCCGTGGCCGAACCCCCAGGCTGTGCCAACGCGCCACGGTCATTTGTTCCAGGAAACCAGGTCTTTGCCCAGAACTATGTGGGGGACATTCCTTGGGTGCCAGCCACAGTAGTGGGAGTCACTGGACCTCGCTCGTACCAGGTGGCACTCGAAGACGGACGCTTGTGGCGCCGGCACATAGACCAGCTTAGGCGCAGGGTTGGAGACTTGGACACTACCGTGGTGCCCCCAACTGCGCTTGTGGCTCCAGAAGAGACACTTACAGATGACGAGGCTCCACCTACACCTCTCGCAAACTGCCACCGTGGAGCCGAACCAAGCCACTTCAGAGGGTCTGCCAGACTTACCACAGGCTCAGACCACTCCACTTGCGGAGGCTCCACCCACAGCAGCGAATCCAGGGGATTTGGTTTCAATGCCACCTAGGGTCGCACCACAGCCTCAGCAAGAACTGTGTGGCCCCCCGGACTTGGCTACCAGTCCCCGGCGGTCTGGCAGAGTTTCCAAGCACCCAACTTATTTAAAGGACTATGTTGTAGGACATGTATCACTGTTGGTCTAAGTATGTGAAATGTAACCGATATGCTTTTGTGCCTAATTGAACCATTACGTGTAGTGCTGTATTTAAGGAAACCATTACGATTGTAACTAATGCCTCATCTCGGTGGGGAGGGGTGTTATGTACTCAAGTTCTCACCCTGGGCCAGCAGGGGGATACTGTAGATAGTTATGCAAATGAAGTATCGAAAAGTGATGTTCAATGATTGGATAGTTTGTATGCAAATATTTCTGACTCGCACTCTCTACCCTGTTCTGCGTCTTGTTATTTTCCTCCTCAAAACTCTGTATCCCTTTGCTATCTGCTGAGGTGGGTGAAGGCCCACCCAGTTGAATTTGCTTCCACACTAGGGCCCCTCACGATTACTAAGGCACCGCCTTCTTGCAAATCAGCTGGAAGTCGCATTAAAATGGTGGCTTCACATGCTACTTAACATGGCGCTATATTTAGCAAAAAGGCTTTACGTTCCCCATGTTCGGAGATGGGAAGCCTGTGACCTTCCAGATGTGGATGGGCTCCAGCTCCCGTCAGACCTAGCCAGGAAAGCTAATGGTCAGAATGATGGGAGTTGTAGTCAAAGGATATTGGAGAGCCACACTTTCCCTGTCCTTGCCTCACAGGACCTGTAGTGAGGTCCGTCTGGCGCCTCCATTGACCTCTTACCCCCCAGGCTGTGATGGACTAGAATGGCATTTTTCACACCCTTTAAAAGGAACATAAAGGTAAAGGTAAAGGTACCCCTGCCCGAACGGGCCAGTCTTGACAGACTCTGGGGTTTGTGCGCCCATCTCACATCTATAGGCCGGGGGCCAGCGCTGTCCAGAGACACTTCCGGGTCACGTGGCCAGCGTGACAAAGCTGCATCTGGCGAGCCAGCGCAGCACACGGAACGCCGTTTACATAGGTCTGACTAAAATATGCCATTAAAGGGCTGCATGTCAGTAATCATTAAAAAGCACAAAAGATGAGAGGATGGTAATTCCAGACTAAGCACTTGGCATGGAAGCAACACAGCATTCTGCCTCCAAAGACCACCAGTTGGAAGCCCCTAGTGGTCACAAACAGGGCACAATAAATTGCTTCTTCACCCCATTCTTCTCTTGGGGTCAAGCCACATGTCAGGCCATTATTGGATATCTTGGTGCCTTTTTCCCTTAAGTCAAAACTGCTGTGGAGTGCAACTCTTAATTTGACTGCAGGGAAATGATGGCACCGGAGGGGAGAATTAACCTTTTCCCCGAGTGCCTTCTTAAGGGAAACTGTAGCTCTGCAATAGTGACTTTTGTTGGTATCAGGATATAGTTGGACTCGGACCCTTTGTCCATCTAGCGCAGTATTGTCCTGGCAGCAGCTGTATGCAAGGTAGATGCTCTGGTGCTGAGCTGCTCTTGTGTAATGCATTCACACAACTGTGGCCTTTAGAGACTGTTAGGTGGGTTGCCTTTATAATCTGCAGTGTCTCCCTCTATTGGCCATCACCAGACTTGCAGGACCTCAACATCTCTTTCTTCTCCTTGCAGCTCGCCCAGAACTTCATATGCTCACCAGGCCATCAGGGAAGTCGTTCTTGGTAGCGGAGTGCCTAGCGTGTGGGTTTTACCCACAAAACGTTACAGTGCAGTGGCTGCAAAATGGGGAGCCGATACAAGGGAAAATATACGAGTCGGAACTTGTACAGAATCCTAATGGGACGTTCTCAACCGGAAGCGTCTTCTTCCCAAACCAGGACCATTTTGCAGCCAATTTTACCTGCCAGGTACAACATGAAGCACTGGAGGCACCACTGGAGGAGACGATCCCCTGGGAGCCAGAAGGTGAGGGTGATAGAATTACCCACCCCTCATCCCCAGAATGTATTACCAAATCACCTCGGCCAAAACTGAAACCTGCATCTCCAACTGACTCTCCTCCAGGTCTAGGATACTTTGGATCACCAATGACTTGGCTACTAGGATCTGCGGGACATGTTGTGGGAATTGGTACGGGAGTTGGAGCAACGTTGATGTACCAAAGACGCAGAGGTGAGTTGGGGCTGTTGGGAAGAAAGGGCAGCTGTGGCAGAAAGGGCAGCGTAGTCCGTGGGGAGGCAAGGCTGCAGTGCTGGGGCACGAGACTGCAGATTGAGGTTTGGAGACACCTGATTATTGCGTTCTCTCTCTCTCTCTCTCTCTTATCAGCCCTGTAAGCTCAAGCTGCGCTGAATGACGTAATCCTCCTGAAGCAGATGTCGAAAGTCAGGAGGGAAAAGCCAGATGAAGTCTTGGGTATCTAACAGTCCACGGAATGACATTTTGGCACAGGGTTGTTCTTGGCAATGCAATATTGTTCCATTTCATTATGTATTTCCTAGAAAATCTATTTCCAGTATGATAATTGCAGGAGGCTTCATTTTAAAGTCAAGGCGATTTAAATCATTTGAAATCAACCTTCCATTCTGAAATTATATACATATAGTAGAGCTCTGCACTCTTTGGGAATTCAAAGAAACCAAGGGATATTGAGGCTTTTAAGATGGATATTATAATTTGTTAGTTTCAGGGCTGTGCCTCTCCCAACTCAGGGCCCGAAACGAGCCCAAAGAACACCTGATCCAGCCTGATCTTCATACTGATGACCAGTTGTGTTGTGACATACAAAAGAGTGCCTAGCTTGAGGGTTCGGTTAATGTTTAATTAAGGTTAATAAACCCTTCATGTCAGGAAGGAGGTTGGGGAACAAAAAGCTGCATCTCCTTGCCTCCCCGCTCTGACTGGAGCATCGAGAGCAAGAGGGTTCAATCCTGCCTGGTGCTGCTTCACCAACACATCCCCCAGTCTGCCTCTCCTCTTTCCCCGTCATTTCCCTCCCTGTCCCAGTTTGTGTGTGATGTGATATCTTTTCTCCTTTAGTTTTTCACCTTATACGCTGCATTATCTGTATGGCTATACTTTAGCTTCACCTGTTCCAAGTTATATTTCTTGTTTTTTGTGTTCTGAATTCTGTATGGAAAAACAGATTTCAATAAAGTGTTTATTTTTTTAAAAAATCCCAAATCAGTAGTAATTCAAATGTAGGAGAAAATAATTGACAGCGCCAGTGCCTGACGTTGGGCAAAAGATTCCTGCAATGCAGTGTCTTCTCGGGGTCCTTTCCAACTCGTCAGTTCCACAATTTTATGAAATCATCTGTCCTTGAAACAGCATTGAATTATGCCCAGGGGCTCAATGCTGCTTTGGGGAACTGCACACTGTCCCAATGCCCACATGCACCAAAATTTGTGGGTGCCTGGCCCCTTCATGGGGAATTTGCGGGTGCTCAGGCACCCAGGGAGTTGGCACCTAGGGGCTCCCAAATAAGCTTTGGGCCGCTGCAAATCATTCTTAACAGAGAAGGAGATCTGTGCCTGCCAGCTGCTTATGGCAAACTCTGCCTCTAGTTTGTGACCTGCTCTGCCTCTGCCCTGCCATTTTGTGACTGTTAGTCCTCAATAATCCTCAAGGCCAGAAGAAGAATTTTTTGAGAACAAGCCACTCAATTGGCCATCTAAAAACTAAGTCGACTGTTCCTCCCTCGGCAACCATTTTTAAAAAGCAGGTGTATACCCATTCTGTTTTAAATTATTAACAACATTCATATATACCACTTGGTTTTAATAAAACCTCTAAGCAGCTCACAAAATATTGAATGGAACACAGGCATCATTGTTAAAAACAGTTATGCAAAGGAGACTTTTAAATCTCCAGTACTAAGTAAAAAGAAACGAAATGCGCCTAACTTATACACGCCTGGCTGGGCTTGCTGCCATAAAAGCAGAAATGTTTTGCTCTGGTGCCAGGAAGCCGCAGCTCAACTGAAATTTTATCTCTCAGCACATTGCACTCACATCCTTTCTGCAGAAATGAAAGTAAGCAAGGCGGCTCCAAAATGCCCAGCTTCTCGTGTTTGCTGCTCTCCTTGCAGGGTGCATGTAAGTCGCATCCCCTCACCCGGAGGACCCTTGCCAGTTGGGGGGGGGCTCCTGGGGGCGAGGGCAATGGAGGAGGAGGGAGGGAAGGAGGGAGAGGCCGCTTCGCAAAGACCAGCAGGAGCCGGGAAGCGGGCGGCCAGGCGGCCTAGTCCTAGAAGGACCAGGAGAGGTTTCCTGTCTGAAACCTGGAGAGCCTCTGCCAGTCAGTGTAGACAGTACTGGCCTAGGTGGACCGATGGTCTGATCCAGTATAAGGCACTTCCTGTGTTCCTATGAAACTTCTTTTTCCTTCAAGGGCAGGGTGGGGAGGGGCGCAAGACTCCCCTCTTGGCCTTACTGTTGAGGTCCAAAGCAGACCAGAGCAATATGTTTGGTACCAGCTTGGCTCAGGACTTGCCAGAAGGAGGCGTACAAGGCGCCATCCAACTGCCTAAGGGACTCCACTCCAGATTTGTGTAGGGTTTGCTCCTTAGCCTCTGCTGAAGATGTCCCACAAGGGAGTTTTTTTCCTTCTCCTAGATGGGCTACCTTCCCATATTGATAAGCCCCATCTGCCCCTCACTTCCCTCTATAGCTGGAACTTGTCTTCACATGCCGGGGAAATCTCTTAACTCACTGAGGGTTTGAGACAGGTTAGCTATCCTCACCTCATTTAGCCCTCCAGTCGAAGCATTTCCCAGGGAGTGGCTGCTATCACCTGCTGAAAGCTTCTTGGCTCTTTTTATGTGGATTGCCCTGAGACCGCTGGGTATAGGGTGGAATAATAATAATAATAATAATAATAATAATAATAGGAGCCACAGGTGAGAGCTCAGTGCAGACTAAGGACCAAAGTTGGACAAGCCACCCCAGAAAGAGCTTGGCGGGTCCCACACCAGAAGTATTCCCCCTCCCCTAGCGCCCCATACACCACAGTAGATAGTTACATTTTTTTGAGAAGTCAAAGGCATCATTCAGATTTAAACTAGTCCTCAAACTCCTCTAACCAGCCTGGTTTTTTTTACCAAAGGGCTTTGGGATTCCCTTTTTTGTATAACTACAGTTTGCAGGAACCTTAGAAGTTAAAACTGGCTTATGATGGCTTTAGCCTGTGATGGAGGTCCTGTCTAATTACAGTCTAACTTTATCTCTTTGTTCTTTTCAGGGGCAGCCGTGATAATCCAAGTCCCTTCATCCCCAGTCCAGGCAGGGCCACACTCTAATGTATCCCTGCCTTGCCACTTCTCCTTAGACCCTCCCAGGCCCATAAACGTTGATTTCCTGATTGTGAGATGGTCGCTGAGAGGAGAAAATGTTGCAAAGTTCGATACCAACATCACAGTGTTTAGACCGAGGGGAGCAGTGCTTGATGCGACGCGGCTGCCAGAGGGAAACGCCACCCTCTACCTCTCGGACGTAAGGGAGGAGGATGCTGGGGAGTATACGTGTTTTGTTCTCCATACTCCTGACAGTGCTGAAGGGAAGGTGGCATTGAAATTAGAAGGTAAGGGAGGCAAGGCGGCGGGTGGAAAACCTTTTTTAAAGCACCAAACACATTTCACATTAAAGTCCTTGATGTAAATACCATTTTAAAGGACATCCTTTGAAGCGCTTCACGTTAACTCCAGGCTAAACAGACCTGACAGGGCCCTAGTTTTATTCATGTATCTGCCTCATTGTGATATTAAGCAGTTGGGCTGTGTCTATTTCTACAAGAGAATAAAATGTCCAACTGAGTTAACTGAAGCTTACTCCCAAATAAGTGGGTATCGGAATTGCAATTTGTACAGTTCCGTTTCTTGAACTGCTGCAACTGTGGTTTAATGGTTTTTATTTTGTATGGTGTAAATATTATATTTTTATCTTTTATCTGAATTAGATTTCTGGCCCATGAGACAACATGGCTGCTGATGGTGTGGGCCAGAAATTTTTAAATAAATAAATACTTATAATTTGGGTCCCACGGTGCTCCCTTGGAAATAATTTGCCTATTTGAAGCACATAACACTGGTTCTCTCTCAGCTGTGTTGGCTGCCATTATACTTCCCAGCATTTTTCAAGATGCATATCCTGATATCCTAAATTGGTTAGGGCTGTGTATTACTGGGAACACCAGCTCGCATTCAAGCCTACTCCTCTGGAGATGAGACTTTGGGGAGAGCTGCTGTTTCATGTTCCATCATTTAGAGATGTCCATTGTAAGGAAACAGAGCAGGGCTTCCTTTGTGGTGGTGCTACAGAACTGAGATGTGACCTCTCAAGAGAGGCTTGACAAAAGCACGCTTTGACAAATATCATCATCATTTATTTATTTATACCCTTCCCATCTAGGTGGGTTTCCCCAGCCACTCTGGGCAGCTCCCAACAGAACATTAAAAACACAATAAAACACCAAACATTAAAAACTTCCCTAAGCAGGGTTGCCTTAAGGTGTCTTCTAAAAGTCAGATAGTTGTTTGTTTCCTTGACATCTGATAGGAGGGTGCTCCACAGGACAGATGCCACTGCTGAGAAGGCCCTCTGCCTGGTTCCCTGTAACCCCACTTATTGGAGGGGGGGGAGCCACCAGAAGGCCCTCAGCGCTGGACATCAGAGTCTGGGCTGAATAATGGGGGTGGAGACGCTCCTTCAGGTATACTAGGCCAAGGCTGTTTAGGGCTTTAAAGGGCAGCACCAACACTTTGAAGTGTGCTCAGAAATGTACTGGAGGCAATGTACGTCTTTCAGGACTGGAGTTATACAGTCTCGGTAACCTGTCCCAGTTACCAGTGTAGCTGCTGCATTCTGGATTAGTTGTAGTTTCCAGGTCACCTTCAAAGGTAGCCCCACGTAGAGCGCATTGCAGTAGCCCCAGCGGGACAGTCTCCCAGACCTTGAGGGATGGCATAGTGGAGATACAGGATTTACTGCATTTGGGGGCAGGCCAGGCAGGACTTGGGGCTAAGAGGATAGTGAGTAACTTAAAGGCCACCTAATGAGTTCATGGGTAAGGTGAGATTTGATCTGCAGATTCCCAGTGCATGTTTTCAACCATGACTTCTACTCCAACTTCCTTGTACTGAGAGTTTCCTTTTACTGTGGAAGGGAAGAGGGAAGTCACATCCATGCCATACATTCAAAGCACACTTAACTCGTGCGGCTTCCAGTGAAGAATCCTGGGAACTGCAGCTTGCTGCTCACGGAGCTACAGTTCCCAGCACCCTTTAAGCTGCCCAAGGAGATGCTCTCCTAACTCTCCTCTCTCCCTCCAGCTCCCCCACGCCTAACACTCGGCCCCACAGAAGTGCCGCTGGGAAAACCAATCAATTTGACGTGTGCAGCATCCGACTTTTACCCTGGCCGTGTCTCTGTGAAGTGGCTGCGAGGCAGTGAGACTCTGAAAGTTGACTCGCCCCCTGCCAAGCTTGAGGCCAATTACCACTTCTATGCAGAGAGTGTCCTGAACTTCATACCACAAATCTCGGATGCTGGTGTTACCTTCTCATGCCACATCCAACACCAAGCAGTGAAAGACCCAATCAGTCAGGATATTGAGCTGAAGGTGCAAGGTAAGTGGGAGCCTTTCCTGTGCAACCCTGGAGTCCTGAAATGTCCATGCTAAGCACAGTTCCCCGTCTTAGTGAGACCCAGTTCTGACTCGCACTCTCTACCCTGTTCTGCTTCTGCTTATTTTCCTCCTCAAAACTCTGTATCCCTTTGCCTGTAGTGAGGTCCGTCTGGCGCCTCCATTGACCTCTTACCCCCCCCCCCCCGGCTGTGATGGACTAGTATGGCATTTTTCACACACACCTGCCCTTTAAAGGGAACATAGGTCTGACTAAAATATGCCATTAAAGGGCTGCATGTCAGTAATCATTAAAAAGCACAAAAGATGAGAGGATGGTAATTCCAGACTAAGCACTTGGCATGGAAGCAACACAGCATTCTGCCTCCAAAGACCACCAATCGGAAGTCCCTAGTGGTCACAAACAGGGCACAATAAATTCCTTCTTCACCCCATTCTTCTCTTGGGGTCAAGCCACATGTCAGGATATTATTGGATATCTTGGTGCCTTTTTCCCTTAAGTCAAAACTGCTGTGGAGTGCAACTCTTAATTCGACTGCGGGGAAATGATGGCACCGGAGGGGAGAATTAACCTTTTCCCCGAGTGCCTTCTTAAGGGAAACTGTAGCTCTGCAATAGTGACTTTTGTTGGTCTCAGGATATAGTTGGACTCGGACCCTTTGTCCATCTTGCGCAGTATTGTCCTGGCAGCAGCTGTATGCAAGGTAGATGCTCTGGTGCTGAGCTGCTCTTGTGTAAGGCATTCACACAACTGGACTGTTTAGAAGCTGCTAGGTGGGTTGCCTTTATACAGTGGTACCTTGGTTTTTGAACTTAATCCGTTGCGGGAGATCATTCGATTCCCAAAACCATTCAAAAACCAAGGTGCAGTTTCTGATTGGCTGCAGGAGCTTCCTGCACTCAATCGGAAGCCGTGGAAGCTGCGTCAGGCATTCGGCTTCCAAAAAACGTTTGCAAACCGGAACACTTCCGAGTTTGTGGTATTCAGGAGACGATATGTTTGACAACTAAGCTGTTCGGGAACCAAGGTACCACTGTACAGTGGTACCTCAGGTTACATAAGTATCAGGTTACATAGGCTTCAGGTTATAGACTCCGCTAACCCAGATATAGTACCTCAGGTTAAGAACTTTGCTTCAGGATGAGAACAGAAATTGTGCTCCTGCGGCACGGCGGCAGCAGGAGGCCCCATTAGCTAAAGTGGTGCTTCAGGTTAAGAACAGTTTCAGGTTAAGAACGGACATCCAGAACGAATTAAATACTTAATCTGAGGTACCACTGTACTCTGCAATGTCTCCCTCTAGTGGCCGTCACCAGACTTGCAGGACCTCAACATCTCTTTCCTCTCCTTACAGCTCGCCCACAACTTCATATAGTCACCAGGCCGCCAGGGAAGACGTTCTTGGTACCTGAGTGCCTAGTGTGTGGGTTTTACCCAGAAAACGTTGAAGTGCAGTGGCTGCAAAATGGGGAACCGATACAAGGGACAATATACAAATCTGACCTTGTACAGAATTCTAATGGGACGTTCTCAACCGGAAGGGTCTTCTTCCCAAAGCAGGACCATTTTGCAGCCAATTATACCTGCCAGGTACATCATGAAGCACTGGAGGCACCACTGGAGGAGACGATCCCCTGGGAGCCAGAAGGTGAGGGTGATGGAATTACCCACCCCTCATCCCCAGAATGTAGTACCAAATCACCTCGGCCAAAACTGAAACCTGCATCTCCGACTGACCCTCCTCCAGCTCCAGGATCACCAATGACTTGGCTGCTAGGATCTCTTGGACTCGCTTTGGGACTTGTCCTAGGAGGTGGAGCGATGTTGATGTACCAAAGACGCAGAGGTGAGTTGGGGCTGCTGGGAGTGGTGGCAGAAAGGGCAGCAGAGTCCGTGGGGAGGCAAGGTTGCAGTGCTGGGGCACGGGACTGCAGATTGCAATTTGGAGGTACCTGATTATTGCGTTCTCTCTCTCTCTCTCTCTCTCTCTCTCTCTCTCTCTCTCTCTGCAGCCAAGAATGAGCAAGCTGAGCCAAATGACCAAACCCTCCTGAAGAAGATGGGAGAAGATGCCGAAAGCCATGAAGGAAAAGCCAGGTGAAGTTTTTGGTATCTAAGAGTCCACAGAATGACATTTTGGCACAGGGTTGTTCTTGGCAATGCAATATTGTTCCATTTCATTATGTATTTCCTAAAAAATGCATTTCCAGTATGATAATTGCAGGAGGCTTCATTTTAAAGTCAAGGCGATTTAAATCATTTGAAATCAACCTTCCATTCTGAAATTATATACATATAGTAGAGCTCTGCACTCTTTGGGAATTCAAAGAAACCAAGGGATATTGAGGCTTTTAAGATGGATATTATAATTTGTTAGTTTCAGGGCTGTGCCTCTCCCAACTCAGGGCCCGAAACGAGCCCAAGGAACACCTGATCCAGCCTGATCTTCATACTGATGACCAGTTGTGTTGTGGCATACAAAAGAGTGCCTAGCTTGAGGGTTGGGCTACTGTTTAATTAAGGTTAATAAACCCTTCATGTCAGGAAGGAGGTTGGGGAACAAAAAGCTGCATCTCCTTGCCTCCCCGCTCTGACTGGAGCATCGAGAGCAAGAGGGTTCAATCCTGCCTGGTGCTGCTTTACCAACACATCCCCCAGTCTGCCTCTCCTCTTTCCCCGTCATTTCCCTCCCTGTCCCAGTTTGTGTGTGATGTGATATCTTTTCTCCTTTAGTTTTTCGCCTTATACGCTGCATTATCTGTATGGCTACACTTTAGCTTCACCTGGACCAAGTTATGTTTCTTGGTTTTAAGTGTTCTGAATTCTGTATGGAAAAACAAATTTCTTTTTTTATTATTCATGTATGCTACAACAGCGGCAAGAGTCTTGATGGCACAAGGATGTAAGAATGAGGAAACCCCGCCAAAGGAACAGTGGCAAGAGAAATTGATGTACTATGCAGAAATGGCTAAACTGACATACAAACTGTGAGATAAGGATAACTGTGACTTCAAAGAAGAATTTGAACTTTTTACAAAGTATTTAAAAAGACAACAAAATGAATTGGACTCCTTGGCAGCTTTTGAATAAACATACACAAATTTAGTGATTGATAACTAAGGATGGAGAACCCCAGTTGCCTCCTGCAACCCTTGAGCCATAGACCGGGGTCATCTATAACTACAATGCTACATCTGAATTAATACAGATTTGGGGTTTTTTAAAAATAAAATAAAAACACTTTATGGAAATTTGTTTTTCCTTTTTTTAAAAAAAATATTAACAATTTCAACATAACAACATATCAAAACATATCATATTCATTACACTGGGGAACAATTTTTTTCCCATTTTCTGTTACATGAAGTTTTTCAGCTGTTCTTATATGTTCTTTCAATGCTTATTTAAAATCTGAAATCGATTTTCGTGTACATGCTATAGTTATCTTGCAATTTCCAACTTTTGCCGATATGTCATATTTACACTGGGGATAAGTGGACACATTTGTGTCTACTTGAAGAAGCCATGGTCCGATATGAAAAATACAAATATTTAGGCTACAAAACTGTAAAAATAAAGAAAAAATAAGTTTGCAAAACAATAATTACCATGTGGTTAGGGTAGATCAATGTGTCAGTGTCCACTTGTAATGTGTCCAGTGTAATGTGTCCAGTGTCCAGTGTAAATATGACATACAGTGGTACCTCGGGTTAAGTACTTAGTTCGTTCCGGAGGTCTGCTCTTAACCTGAAACTGTTCTTAACCCGAAGCACCACTTTAGCTAATGGGGCCTCCTGCTGCCGCTGCGCCACCAGAGTATGATTTCTGTTCTCATCCTGAAACAAAGTTCTTAACCCGAGGTAATATTTCTGGGTTAGCGGAGTCTGTAACCTGAAGCGTATGTAACCCGAGGTACCACTGTATCGGCAAAAGTCAGAAATTGCAATATAACTATAGCATGTAGAAGAAGAAGAAGAAGAGTTTGGATTTGATATCCCGCTTTATCACTACCCGAAGGAGTCTCAAAGCGGCTAACATTCTCTTCCCTTCCTCCCCCACAACAAACACTCTGTGAGGTGAGTGGGGCTGAGAGACTTCAAAGAAGTGTGACTGGCCCAAGGTCACCCAGCAGCTGCATGTGGAGGAGCGGGGAATCGAACCCGGTTCACCAGATTACAAGTCCACCGCTCTTAACCACTACACCACACTGGCTCACTGATGAAAATCGATTTCAGATTTGAAATCAGCATTGAAAGAACATATAAGTACAGCTGAAAAATCTCATGCAAAACAAAATTTAAAAAAAATGTTCCCCAGTATACTGTATATCCCAAGGGAATACATTTTTTTTTTGCATACCTCCAACTGTACATAGATATGCATGTCATTTTCAATGCTATACATGTCATGTTCAATGCTATATAAGTCACTTACATTTATACTCATATTGTACTACTTTGGCTATGTGTTTAATAAAATATTGAATTCTTGCATTGTGAAAAACAAAGATTATGGTAAAAAGTGAAAAACATGAATTGCAAAAAAACCCAGAGCTTACAGAACAAAACCAACTTCAGATATGAAATCAGCACGTCGAAATTAGGTTAGAACAACTGCAGGTGTCAATGCAACAAAAAATTTGTTTCCCAGTGTTATCCCCCCCCCGACTTCCCTCAGCTTCTCCTCTCTCCTTTTTATCAGCACATATCATTCTCTGCATATTATAAAATTATATCGATCCTTATATTATCTATCTACCATGTTACTGTTTTGCGCCTGGAGTCAGTCAGTGCAGCTTGGAATTCTAGTTAAGAAAAGAAAAGAAGAAACAGACACAGCCCTGAAGTCTGCGAAGCCCTGCTAGAGGGCATGCACATTATAGCAAAATTCTCCCCCTGTGATATTTTGTTCCTTCATGCTCAGATAATAATATCAGGCCATTTGATAAATTGCTGAGAAAAGCAACTAGTGCTTCTCCAGTAAGTGGCATGTCTGAAATCCTAGGGTTTATTCAAAACTGAAGCACAACTCTCGTTCCCACTGTCAAATGCTGAGATTCAGCCCTGAATAGTATTCAAGAGTGCTTTTTGACAGCAGAATACCTGGGAGGTTTGGAACCAACTTACTAACATATAGCATCACAGTCCTTCTGTTTACTCCTGAGGTTTTCACATGCAAAGGAAACTGCCTTATGCCAAGTCAGACTATTGGTCTATCTAGCTCAGTGCAGTCTACACTGACTGGCAGCAGCTGCCCAGGATTTTAGAAAAGGAATATTCCCAGCCCTGCCTGGAGATGCCAGGGATTGAATTTAGAACCTTCTGTGTTCTAAACAGATGCTCTATTGCTGAGCTGTGTCCCTCCCCGATAGTTTTAATTCTGATTTTTTGAGGATTTTAGCTTTCTAAAGTGTGTAAACATTACTATTGCTTTTCAGTTGTGTATTTCTAAGTAGCCTGAGAAACATGCAAAGGAACATAGGAAGCTGCCTTATATTGTCAGATTCTTGGCCCATCCAATTCAGTACTGTCTACACTGACTGGAAGCAATTCTCTAAGGTTTTGCGGATAGGTCTCTTCCAGCTCCTCTTCCAGCTCCTTAAATCAGGCAGGGCCAAACTTCGCCCTCTAGCTGTTTTGGGACTACAACTCCCATCATCCCTAGCTAACAGGATCAGTGGTCAGGGATGGTGGGAATTGTAGTCCCAAAACAGCTGGAGGTAAACAACAACAACAACAACGCCAAAGACTTCGGGAGAAGCAGGGCAAGGAAAACTACAGTTCCCAGAATTCTTTGCGCGCTGCAGCGGAAGAGGCGGCTTGATTCGAAACCTTATTGGGTGGTGGCGGTGAAGGACAGAGGCGTCGGGCGTGACGACCAATCGGGGCGGGCGGGGCGGGCTGTCAAACAAAACCAATAAAAAGCGCTTGATGCCGCTGCCATGGCGGAGACGGTAAATAGGCGCGGGAGGGAAGGGGGTCTGTGTTTAGGGATGGTGGGGCCCTTTCGCGCTCGCGTGGCGCCTCCGCCTCACTTCCCCGTTGCCTGTTGCAGGTGGAGCCCTGCTCCAGCAGCGACTCGGAGCCGGAGGGGACCCCCAGGAAGCCCCCCATCAAGCGCCGCCGCATCCTCCCCGCGGACTTCGGCGTGGCCGCCGTCCCCGTTTACTCCAGCAAGGCGAGTGCCGCGCGGCGGGGGCGCCTCTCTCTCCCCTTCAGCCGAAAGGGAAAAGGAAGACTTGCCAGGGCGGCTTGCAGACGTCAGCGGCGAGACAGTCCCTCAGCCCGACCTGAAAAGGCGGGAAAGGAAAAGGGGTCGAGGAGGGAGGAGGAAAGAAAGCTAACTGCATTGGAGTCGTGCTCTCGGGGCTTTCAGTGGAGGTTCATTTCTCTTCAGTGAATGACGGAAGCAAAATGCTTAACCCTTCTGCCTTCGCTGTTGTTACAGCATTATTATATCCAGTCCCCCCCCCCCCCAAACAAGCATAAGGCAGCATGCTCCCCACCCTGTTCTCGCCTGCTCAACTTCTTTTTCTGTGCTGGGAGGAGGAGAAGAACCCAGGAGTGCTTTAATTTTAGTTCACTTCCCAATAGCTCCAGGGATTCCCTATTTTTTTGCTTACTTGATTTAGACTCTTCCTCCACTCCTCACTACCAACACACTCGTGGCTGGATTGAACCCTGATGTCCTAGCACCTACCTTTGCAGAAACTAATCCACTGTCCTTTTCTAAACGGCTTAGCAGTATTGCTTCCTGCCTGCCCAAGTGTCCGGGGAGAAAAACTGAGTTTTTTGTCCTTTCTCTCTCTCTCTCTCTCTTCCCGTCCCCCCCTTGACAGGTTCAGAACAGTCTCCATCTGTTCCCTGAGTCTCTGAAACTGCCCGTTCAAATCCCAGTGCTGTCTTCTGAACCCCAAGTCATTGACACATCAGATGAGGAAGAGGCAGAGGAGGAAGAGGCTCCTACGAAGCAAGTGGAACAAGAAAAAAGGTCTGCTTCTTTCTCTTCCTCTAACCAGCTGGTCTGGAATTCCCAATTAAAACCATATCTCTGTTGGTTCTCCCTTCAACAGACGTAAAGCTCTTTCCCCTTCACCGCCACCGCCACCGCAGCTCAAGAAACGACGCCATGGAGCTAAGTAAGAATCTGGGGTCCTCTGGAAGGGGAGTGGGTTTCTGTGGATTGGTGCAGGGGTGTGGCGGGGGGAGAGAAAGAGAAGCCTTCCAGGCTTGTTGGGGAGGATTGGGATCTATAAAAACCCCAGTCACCCTGATTTGGCAGGCACAAGACATTTCTAAAGCCATGGGTGGGCAAACTAAGGCCCGGGGGCCGGATCTGGTCCAATCGCCTTCTAAATCCGGCCCGTGGACGGTATGGGAAACAGTGTGTTTTTACATGAGTAGAATGTGTCTTTTTATTTAAAATGCATCTCTGGGTTATTTGTGGGGCATAGGAATTCGTTCACCCCCCCCCAAAAAAAAATAGTCCGGCCCCTCACAAGGTCTGAGGGACAGTGGGCTGAAAAAGTTTGCTGACCCCTGTCTAAAGCCACTTTTTGTGTGTTTAGCTGGCTCATGTATTGTGCCAGCTTTTGTTTTCTTGTACTCTGCAAGAGATTTGGCTTTCTGGGAGGGGAAGGAGAGACAGGTTTCTTGGTGGTGGGAGGCTTAGATTAGCTAGAGTCCACTCCCATAAAGCCAAGCAGATCAGTGAAAGAAATATGTTGTACTATGTGTCTCAGGTTTACAAAACTTTGTCCTGGGGTTGGGGAACCTGTAGTCCTCTAGTCTAGATGCTGTTGGACTACAGCTTCCTCCATCCACACTAACCTTTAGCCATGCTGCCTGGGACTGGTGGAAGCCAAAAAACATAGGTGAGGTCTCCCCATCCCTGCTTTATGTCATCTCTTTCTTTTAACCAAGTCCTAACAGTGTATGTCCCCAGAACACCTTTGCTAAGCTAATTTGTCCTGTACATATTTAACAGATGGGGCTCAGAGAATGCCTTAGCCCAGTTCCCCATAGATCATCCATGACAGTGACGTGTTTTGAATCTGGTCTGTCGGTGGTCTTGTCCTCTAACTCACGACTTGTGGCTTTCAGAACTACTTTCAGCAAAAGGTTTATGGTGATTAATTTTTTAAGGTGGTATGCTTGCGATGTAGGTATCTTATTCCCACCTGTTTTATGGGGCTCTTTTTGTTCCGTTGTCTCCTCAGAAACTTCCACCAGAAGCTCAGGAATCTGACATCCTCCCTCTCAGCTGCCAAGAAAAGCTTGCAAGATGAGGAACTCAGAGATGATGTGATCCTGATTGATGTCCTTGAGCCCTCCGAGTCCCAGGAATTGGTGCTAAAGATCCGGTGTCGGGCTGATCTCTACAAAGTTTCTGTTCAGATGGTGAGTTGCCATTGGGGGAAGAGCATCTGCTATGCATGCTGCAAATCCCACCTTGTATCTCTGGCATTTCCAAGTAGGAAGGATTGGGAGAAACATCCTGCCTGAAACCCTGGGAGTTCGCCAGAAGCGGCTTAGTCATGCTGGCCACATGACCCGGAAGCTGTACGCCGGCTCCCTCGGCCAGTAAAGCAAGATGAGCGATGCAACCCCAGCGTTGTCCACGACTGGACCTAATGGTCAGGGGTCCCTTTACCTTTTACCTTCCTAGTCTATATACTGCAGTCAAAATGCCTGACCACTGCTTTGTTCTTTCCCATCTGTTACAAGTATTCCATGGCTCTTTTCCTGATAGCCCTGCTTAAAATTGTGAATGTTTTTGTGATTCTCGGGAATAGTATGGGATCTTTACTTATTTAAAATATTAACACCCCACTTTTCTTCCTGACTATTGGCCTCCGAGACAGCTGAGAATAATTGAAAACAATTTATTTTTTTTTAAAAAAGGATGTGTTGGCTTGTGGAGGCAGGAAGATGGTGGTAGTGATAACTGGGAAATGTCCACTTTCCAGGACCTGGATGTTACTGCAGTGTTGAGACATGTTTGTTTTCTGTTTGAAGGGTTTCTACCCGTATCTTCAGCCAAAAAATGGCTTGTGAGACACTGATAAAAATTAGTAAGAGAGTTCTGCCCTCAGGGCTTAAATTCTCTAAAGATCACAAAGGAAATGGAATTGGGGAAGAGAAGAAAAGAACAACCTCCCTGGGCAATTGAGCAGGTAGGGTTTTCCTGGTTTATGGTGTTTTTTCTAACTCCTTTAACTTTGCACCCCATAGACTGACCCCCTTCAACGAGTGATTGAGCACATGGCTCAGACGCTGAAGGTTCACAAAGACAGAATACTTCTCCTGCTCCGAGATCGCGAACTTGCCGCTGATGCCATCCCCCGTGTACTGGGCCTGGGTGTGGCTGATATAATCGGTGAGTAGTGGGTGGGTTTTTTTGTTTCCAGGGGGGTCTTCAGTCCCTTAAGTCTCTCTGTATGACTGTCACCATCCTTGTCCGCTGAGTTGGGGATGCTGATGCCCTTCTTGAGAGCCAGTGTGGTGTAGTGGTTAAGAGCAGTAGTCTCGTAATCTGGGGAACCTGGTTCGCGTCTCTGCTCCTCCACATGCAGCTGCTGGGTGACCTTGGGTCAGTCACACTTCTCTGAAGTCTCTCAGCCCCACTCACCTCACAGAGTGTTTGTTGTGGGGGAGGAAGGGAAAGGAGAATGTTAGCCGCTTTGAGACTCCTGAAGGGGAGTGAAAGGCGGGATATCAAATCCAAACTACTACTACTACTACTACTATTCTTCTTCTTCTTCTTCTTCTTCTTCTTCTTCTTCTTCTTCTTCTTCTTCTTCTTCCGCTCCCAATGGACCCCTTGCTCCTGTTCTCCTGCTTTGTTCCCAGACCCTGCTCTTCCATTATGAGAGCTAATCTGTGATCTAGTGGTCAGAAGTGATTGGGGAGAACCCAGCTTCAAATCCCCATACAGCTCATGGGATAATGCTGGGTTAGTCTGTGCCTCGCAACCTAATATACCCTACAATGGAATTGAGGATTACATTGTGGGGGGATTGCTGTTTTGATCTCGCTGGTTGTGTATCAATGTAATGTGGACTTCCTCCAGATTGTGTGGTGGAGACGACTAGCCAAGGGAGCAGTGATGCTGGAAACCTTCAGCTCCGGGTGCAAGGGAAAGACAAAAGCTCCCAGATGGAGTTTACGCTCCAGAGGGTAAGGAGACTGTGGTTTGGGGGCAGAGGGCTACTTGGTGTTGGTGGGGCAGTATTGCAGCTGTCCTTCTCTCTTGTTCCTGCAGTGGGAGCCATTGCAAAAACTTATGAGTCACTACCGTAAAGCCCAAGGTTTCGGCAGGTGCAAACTTGCGTTCTATTTTGATGGACAGCGTTTGGCAGGAACCTGCACCCCTGAAGAGTTAGGGATGGAGTCTGGCGACGTCATTGAAGTATGGAGCTAGAAATCCTTCCATCTCTTCAAAGAGGCTGTTCCCGTGAGGGGGTTTTACTGCTTCACCTGGGCTCTGTGTTCTGACTGACTTCATTGTGTCTAATGTCTGAGTGCAAGGGAAGCAGCCTTGTTCTTCTTAAACATGATAGGAGTGTGGTACTTTCTGTCTGTTCCAGACACAGGGAGGGATGACTGCATTCCAATGTCACGTTCCATGCACCTACCTGAAACTTATTTAATAAAGCAAATTTTGTAACTGGCCCCCTTTGAGCAGAGGGGAAAGAAACTGCTCAGTTATAGTGAAAGCAGTACACATTCTGGAGGGCCAGTGTGCACTGAATAATTCTGTTTTGTTTAAATCAGTGGCTCTTTTCCATTTGTTTTAACAATGCTGTATAATCCTGTTACCGTTTTCCTTCTTTACCTTTACTTGGTGGTAGTAAGCAGAACTGGATTATTTGAGACCTGTGCAGTCTTTTAAACCCTACTAGAAAATTATAGTCCTCTTATTTCTATGCCAGATTTCTCAAACTTCCTTTTTGAAGGCTAGCCAACCTCCAGGATTGTTAGGCTGAAATTCCCATGACCACTGGCCATGCTTGCTGGTACTGCTGGAACCTGTAGCCAAACATCTGGAGGATATTACATTGTCTATATCTGTTTATATGCATCACCACCCTGAATATGGCTTTTTAAAGCAAATTTGTAATCCATGTGTGCAGAGTATAAGTTGGCGTGTGAATAGCATAGCCACACTCAAAAGATACTATCTTACCTATACTCTTCCATGTACATCTAACTTACCTAACAATGTCTCTTGGTTATTTAATTGCTAGATTTGTACCTCCTTTTTATTGAAGTCGTCCCTACAGGAAATGAGAGATGGAATGAATCCTAATAAAAAGCAGTATTTTTTCAAAGTAACACAGAACCAGTCCACCAGAATCCTGATGTTGTCTCTGCCTCCCTACTTTTTCTCCTGTTCCAAGTTAGGTCCAAAGTCCTTCACATAAAAGTATGTCAAAGCTGTAGTTTACTTATTTAGGCATTTGTCCATGAAGTTCAATGGGATTAATTCTGAATACAAACTCTGGCCTTGCAACTCATAGGGGACAAAGATTCTGATATTTATTGGATTATTTGTGTTTCTGTGGAAACATAGCATCAACTTCATGGGTATTCAATGACTGCATAGAATTTTGGTAGCTTTTCTCTGTTGCTGTGCTGCAAGAAACTGTCAAAGTTTCTCTTCTCGGACGTTGGCAGGCTTTAGGTTTCAGGCTGCAAAACTGCAGGCAGCTTTAAGAATGGAGTTGGGCTAATATATGGTGACAGAGTGGCAGGAAGTTCCCATGCCCTTTATTTTTTTTATTTTTTCAGAAAAATGTTACAAGCTACTAGTTTACTTTTTAAAAAGGGACTTTGCCCCTAATTTGTATGTTGACTTTTTCATTGTCTAAAGCTTGGCATGCTTTGCCCTACTTAAGCATACTTTCACCTAGTTTTGATCTTGGCCAATGCAACTCTTAAACCCATTTTGTAAAGTGTGAAATGTTTTAAATAGGCAGTTTTGTGATTTGAAGGGCTTCAAAGTTGTTTGCGTCTTCAGTTCTACCAAATTTGAGACTTATTTTTGTTAAAACCTATATTAAAACAACCCACCACAAAAAATAGCAGAGCAGGCCCTGCCTTTAGCCAGAATAAGGCAGCTGCCTCAGGTGACAGATTTTGGAGGGGCAGCAATACAGGATATACACAGACTAAGGCTTAACTGCTAGTCTGGCTGGCTTTGAATGGGGGCACCATTGTATTCTTTGCCTTGTACTGGTTCTGACAGTTACAGCCATCAACACACTGGCGAAGGAAGAGGAGTGCAGGGAGAGCGCACTGCCCCCGGCAGCGCGATCCCCAGGGTGCCATCGTGACGGCCCCCCCGCTGGGTGTCCCGCCCCCACCTCCTCTCCACCCCTCGTGCCGGAAGATGAAGCTCCGCCACTACATCAACGCCCTAGAAGTTGGTACCAGCAGGTTTGCCGAGTCTACGAAACAAAATGCCTTGAGGAAAAAATGAAGGGGTGGGGGAAACAGCCCAATGAGGAATGAGTGTACTCACTAGCCCCATACATAACACTTACGCGTGAGGGTGAAAAAGAGGGATGGAACAAAATGTTTTGAAAAAGGACATGGTTGGCCTGAGCAGCAGCAATCCATACTAGAACATTTTTTACAGACCCCTCACTTTACAATTTACTGTTGTGTTGTGTTGCAAAAAATAAAACTCCTCTGGGACTTTAAAAAGAGCCTTGTGCCTGGCTGAAGTGTTTTCATTTAGTTACAGATAGGTAGCCGTGTTGGTCTGCCATAGTCAAAATAAAAAAAAAAATCCTTCCAGTAGCACCTTAAAGACCAACTAAGTTAGTTCTTGGTATGAGCTTTCGTGTGCATGCACACGAAAGCTCATACCAAGAACTAACTTAGTTGGTCTTTAAGGTGCTACTGGAAGGATTTTTTTTTGGTTTTCATTTATTCTTTCTTAGACTGCAGGCAGTTTAGTTTTATGTGAAGTGCACGACGTTGTCTTGCGAAATGAGTGGCAACTTGATTTTTGCCCTTGCAGCCAGGTGGTAAGTAAATGCAGCCTTTAAATATCTGCCAAGTCTGGCAGGTTGTGAGTTGTGCAGATCTGAGTTAGGATGACTTTATTACCCACCAGTGCCGAATTTATGTATAAGCTAAGTAGGCTAAAGCCTAGGGCCTCTAAATCTAGGGGGCCTCCCCAGCCCGCCCACCCCTGAGCGGGTAATCTCCCCTCTCCCCAAATTGCAAACCCAAGACTTCATGCGAGGGCAGGGTAACTCGGGCCCAGCAACTATGAGACTCAATTTGCCCAATTTGAAACTCTGGGGCCCAACTTGATTTTTTTTTGTGGGGGCCCTAGTTCACAGCCAAAGTCTATATCTTAGAGATATAAATCTGTGTACTATGTCATTTTCACAAGGTCGGCAAAGCCCTTCAGAAATCAGGCCTGTTACTGAGTTCTTGTGCAAGTTTGTACTGTTCACTTGTGGATTTTTAAAGGAAAATTAGAGAAGATTTTGATGAGCCTGAGAAGCAAGCAAATGCCACCTCCTAAATGTTAACTGCAAAACAAGGCGAAAAAGAGTGAGGGAACAGCAAGGAAATGACAGAAGTGCACCTGATGCCTTAGATGCACTTTCTTCAAGAGATAAGTTTAGAATAAAATCCTTTATTCCTATATTTGAAGCACTTGAAGCCAACTTAAAAAGAAGTAGTACTCTGTACAGGGATGTTGCACAATTGTTTTCCATGATAGCATTCAAGCAAGAAATTCAGCAAGGTGTTGAACTGTTGATGGAAGCACACTCAGAAGATACTGACCTGAAATTTATAGATGAACTTTTGCACTTTCACCTATACATGAGACAAAGCTATAGGCTTACAGCAGAGCACTCTCTCATACAGACCTTTATCAAATTATACACAAGAAAAAAATTCAGATGGCCTTTCCTATTGTGGAAGCAATCTTGTGGCTATTTCTTAGCTTTTATGGTCTCTGACTGCTCGGGAGAGAGAGGAGTTTTTCAAGACTCAACAGAATTAAACATGAATTGAGGGCCACAATGTCTCAAGAGAGGTTGTCTGCACTGAGCATTCTGTACACTGAAAGTGACAAATTTTAATGAAGTTTTCTGATGTCCTTTAGAGGAGAAATTGTGAATTGCAGAATTTTAAATACCTGTCATCCTTGGCTTCACTCAATTTTGTTTATAACTTTCTTCCATTTTCTTCCAGTTGTGAGGGTGGGGGATTGGGAGGGGCCTCACAAGTGGAGTAGCCTAGGGCCTCTCTTCATCTAAATCTGGCCCTGTTACCCGTACTAATTCAGGACTGTAAAAAGTGTTGGTTTCTAGGCAGTGTGAAAGGGGGGGGGGACTGCCATGACAGGGAGAAGATCTGGGGTGTAAATTTCAGAAGGGTAGCCATGCATGTCTGTTGGATCAAACACAACAAAGGCTCTGATGGCTTCCTGAAAGACTGACAAAAAGAGTTATTGTGGAGTAGGTTTGTTTGGACTAGATGGTTGCACAAACAGGATTTCTGGTGCCTCAACAAACCTATTACATCTGAGGTACCACTTTTGTTTGTAACAGACTGAACAGGGTTACCCACTTCCAGTGGCGTAGCGTGGGTTGTCAGCCCCCGGGGCAAGGCAAGTAATTTGCACCCCCTAACCCCTAACCTGCCGCCGCTGCCAGCTTCTTCTTGCTGCTGCCTGGTCTGGTCTGGTGTGGTTCTCTCCCGCGCTCAGCGCTCCGCACCGCACGCCTGGCACCCACCCCCTCCACAGTGGGCGGCGACCCAGCGGCTTGGATCGGATTCGCACAGCCAGCACTGCAGTGAGAGAGAGTGAGCGAGCCAGGTAGGGGCAGAGAGCTGCGAGTGCGAGCGCGCCCCCCGATGTTGCGCTCGGTGCGGCCAGTCCCCCCTGCACCCCCCACGCTACGCCGCTGCCCACTTCTAGACGTTACCAATCCTCTTGGTTGTGTGTGGGATCTCTCATAAAGCATTCACGTTCAGGATAGTGACTCATAAGAATGCAAGTGCCTGCTGGATCCGGATTTCTAGTCCAGCAGCCTCTCCTCACAGGGGCCAGTGGGAAGCCTGCAAGCAGGTCAGGAGCACCACAGCACCCTGCCCATCACCTGTCTCCTGTTCCCAGCAGCTGGCGAACCCAGCCATTTTGATAGCCTCGTCCTCGACAAACCTGCCTGACAAGTTTTTGCCTGACAAGTCTTTTAAAGCCATCCAAGTTTGTGGCCATTCCTTAACTCCTGCGGGTGGGAGTTCCAAACTTTTTAATCGTGTGTTGGGGGAAATTCAGTACTTTTTATTTTGCCGCTCCTGATTTCTCCCAGCGTCCAGCGTCAAGGGATGCCCACGAGCGCTGCGAGGGAGAAACCCATCTCTCTATCCATGCCATCCATGCACGGTGTTGGCAAACGTCTGTCATGTCGCCTCTCTTACTCAAGGGAGTGTTTGTCACAGATTTTGGGGTGGAGGCGTGTGACGGGAAGTGATTATGGAGTTTAATGTGCTTTGGAGACGTGACGGAAGGCGCGCTGGCTGCTTTCCCGATAGCGAGACGGCGGCAGTAAACAAGGCGCCAGGTGTGTGGCGGGGAGGCCGCAGCGCTCTGGTAACCATGGCGACGAAGGAACGCGCCTCGAGGAGGGCAGGGACCCGTTATGGGTCGTTCAAACTTCCACAGAAGGGGCAGGGAGCCT
The DNA here is from genome assembly GCF_965113315.1 of Podarcis vaucheri. NCBI lineage: Eukaryota > Metazoa > Chordata > Lepidosauria > Squamata > Lacertidae > Podarcis > Podarcis vaucheri. The sequence goes on from NC_138751.1 coordinate 21,564,717, forward strand.
GGGCTTGGGCTGGTAACTATGACAACCGAAGTAACCCCCACGCTGCCGCCGCCACACACACACTAGCCTCTCTGACGTCTTGAGGGGCGGGAGAGAGCGCGCGGCGCGTCCTGTATTTGTATTGGTGACGCGGAAGGCAATCGGGCGACCGGCTCTGTTGCCATGGCACCCAGGGGTCGGGAGGCGGAAAGGGCGGGGACGAAGAAGAGTCACATGATAATCAAAGCTCGTGAAAGGAGGGCAAGGAAAAGAGCCGTCACGTGATCCCGCCGAGCCGCTCCGGCGAGTGGGGAGGGGGTGGCAGGCAGGGTACGTCCGTCGCCGGGGAGGGCGGCGTGTGAGATGCTGGAGGGGCCTTGGTAGGGCCGGGGAGAGCGGGTGACGGGACTCCCTCCCTGGGTAACTCTCAGGTTAGAATTGGGAGAGGCGAAAGGGGGGCGTTTGCGGGTGGGGGCTACAGGTTAATTACAGCTTTAGGGTGAGGTCAGGCTTGGTGGGGAAAGGGGCCTGTTGTCATTTTTCTCCCTTCAGTCTGAGATGTGACTTTGAGGAGTAGCTACCCTTAAATTCATCTTTGGCTTTGTTTACATTATAGCAATATATGTATGTAATAATAATAACATAATAAATAAATAAATAAATAAGGGAGTGGGAAATAAGAATCTAATGCTGAACAGTGGGTGTGTTTTGCCTTTGTGTTACTGACTGGCCTTCTCTTCTGGTCGTCGTCGTCTTCTGGTTCTTTTTCTCGCCCTAGTTAAGTTCTTCTGTAACTGCCATAAGATTTGCTGCTCTCCCCTGCAGTTCTTTGGGGTTTGTAAGGGGCTGGCTGTCTCATATTGTCTCTCTAGTGGGTGGTTCTTGCCGCTGGCCATGGCATCTCAGCGGCAACCTTACGTGGATACGGCCCCAATCCTGACCCAGGCAGATGACACAGAGGAAGAGGGAAAGGATGGTCTGCAAACTGGGCATGAAGGGGAAGAAGAGGTACAGACCCTCACAGGCATCTCCTCTACACGGGCTGGCTTCATTGTGGGAGTTCTCTGCTTTGTTAACCTACTGAACTACATGGACCGCTTCACTGTGGCTGGTAAGGGTGCTGGGGTGCTATGAGACTGTAGCTGGAACTTCTCTTCCCAGCTGTGTCAGGTGGGTGGGCACTGTAAGTTTTAGAGCGATGAGGGGTTGATTTTCTCCCCACCCACAACAATCCTTAACTTTAGATAATGAAGGGCATGATAGATTGTTTTGGGGTGAGGATACTTAGTTGTCTTTCCTCAGTATTAACACTGTGATCCTTCTTCCTTATCTCAGGCGTTCTTCCTGACATTGAGGCATTTTTTACAATTGATGATAGCAAATCAGGGCTCCTACAAACAGGTGAGTAGGGTGGTGGGGCTTGGTTCTTCCCCACCAGGCACTTTGTAAGGGCAGTGCTATTGAAGCAGGAGTGTTTGCCACTGGGAATAATTATTTCTTTCTTCTCAGTTTTTATTAGTAGCTATATGGTACTTGCACCAATTTTCGGTTACCTGGGGGATCGCTATAATCGCAAATACCTGATGTGCATTGGGATCACCTTCTGGTCAATAGTGACGCTGGGGAGCAGCTACATTCCCAAGGAGGTATGGGGGCAGGGGAGAAGATTCTGTAGATTAGTTTTCACCCAGGCATGGGGAAGAACTTTGGGTTTGGGATCTGTGTGTCTTCCCTTCCACCCCCCAGCACTGAGGCTTGTGGGGCACAGGAGATCTGGCACAGCTGTCCTCTTGAGATTGGGAAGGTGCAAGGCTTTCCTTCAGTTTAAGCTCTGTGTCATTAAGCTGAACTCTGGATAAAATCACAAACATTTGCTAGCTGGCAAGAAACTGTTTTGGAAGGCCTTGTGCCTGATTGACTAGAGGAGATTCTTACTTGTCACAAGCCACAGAAAAGTGGCTATTTATAAAGTATTGCTGAACAGGTTTGAAACCTGTTCTTGACATTCACACTTACCAAACAAGGAATCCTAGGAACTGTAATTCTGAGAAGGGGTTAAGAATACTTTACAAAGTATTCTTTGCACCCATACATGACTGCATGCCCTGAGGTTCTTTAGGGGTGTGTTTCAGATTTATAGCTACACTATTACATCTCCTCAGTTTATTGTTTGTTTTCTCCACATTAGATGTTCTGGCTGTTGCTGCTGACCCGAGGCATGGTGGGTGTGGGAGAGGCCAGCTACTCAACTATTGCCCCCACCATTATTGCTGATCTGTTTGTGGGTGACCGGCGATCCCGCATGCTCAGCATCTTCTACTTCGCCATACCTGTGGGCAGGTGCGAACACCCTGTGGTCTGTTTCAGGGCGGGGTATGCACTGTAGTGAAGTTGAACTAGAGATACTCATCTGTTTACTGTAAATTGGCAATCAGCCTTATGCAACAATCAAAGCAAGATGTGTGTGTTCATAAGGCATGGAATAGGAGCATAGGAAGCTGCCTTATATAACTGATTCAGACCATTGGCCCATTTAGCTCAGTATTGTCTACACTGACTGGCAGCAGCTCTCCAGGGTTTCAAGCAGGGCTCTTTTCCCAGCCCTATCTGGAGATGCTGGAAAGTGAACCTGGGGTTTTCTGCATGCAAGGCCGGCGCTCTGCCGCTGACCTCTGGCATTCCCCCATTGCTGCAATGACCAAACCTAGTTGGCTTTCACAGAAAGAGGTGAGCCTGCCTGAGTGGGGGTCTGACTGTTCTCCCTTTTCACCTGCAGTGGACTGGGCTACATAGTGGGTTCAAAGGTGAAAGATGTGGCTGAAGACTGGCATTGGGCCCTGCGGGTGAGTAGGATGGGGATACAATTGTACTGGTTAGTGTTTGTTGCCTTATGTTCATGTTGCAGTTCAGCTCATCTTCATCACATTGTAGTAAGCTTGTCTGCTGTGCACCTATGCACACATGTTTTTATTTTCTTCTGTTTAGAATGCCTCCAACTTAGATCATTATCTTCTCATACAGGTGACACCAGCCCTGGGGGCTTTGGCGGTGATACTGTTGATAACTGTGGTGCGGGAGCCGCCTCGAGGAACTGTGGAGACGCACTCAGATGCCCCTCTGCAATATACTTCCTGGGTAGCTGACCTGCGGGCCCTGAGCCGCAAGTGAGTAATGGGTGCCATTTAATGTACTGCTGCAATGTAGGCCACATCCCACCTTTCCATTCTGGAATAGCTTCCTTGCCCTAGTTTCATTGATTCCAGATCAGTGTAGATATTCTCTTTAGTGATAAAGGACAAGAAACTGAGAAGCAAAACAAACCACTTAGGGAAAATGTACAGTCTTCTTTCTTGTGGGGGCTTTCAAAGCAAGACTGACAGGTACCTGTCCAGAGTGCTCTATAGAGGTGGTTTTGAAATTTGGTTCCTCAGAGTATTGGGGAACTTAATTAAGGAAATTGGTAATGGTAGCGAAGGTTCCCTTGAGCATAAGCTTGTCCACTATTATTAGTCTTCCCCTGCAGTTATAAGCAGATGTTGAGATGTGTTCTAGGGGGTGTGTTCAAATTGCACCAGGTCCAGCAGGCCTGGTCAGTGACTTGTTTAATCCACGAGAAAGTGCCCCGACATTCTTTGTAACATAATAAGAGCCAACAGGCCAGTGCAGTAGCTGTTCATTGAAAGCGGAACCCTTGAAAAGGAGTTGCTTTAAGACAGGGGTGGGGAGCCTGTGGTCCAAGGCCCATTATGCAGCTTTTGGCCTAATTTCACGAGGCTCTCAGCTTCATATGATTGGAGAAAAGAAGTCCTGAGGTAGAGGTGGTTTTAGGGTAGTGTGACTGGTGTGTTTGTACTGGGCACTGCTCTGCAGGGAGCACCAAAACAATGATGTAGATTGTGTGTAGAACAATTCTGTGACAGGCAGGGGGCGCCAGGTTTTAGCATCCAGGGCACTGCTGAAGTTTGAGGGCCTAAAGTCTGCCACTGCTGGAGTGGGGAAATGGGGACAAGGGGAAGGGCGAAATGGAGTGAGGAAGAGATAAAAGCCCTCTGAAAGTGATCAGTCTGCAACTCTGATAAGAGTGCAGTAACCTGCTAGATAGGAAACAAGGTGAGAAGAAAAGGAGGGGAAAGGGATAGCCTTGTCCATCATTGCCTCTGGCCCTGACCCCACCTGGCATACCAAATAATATGAAGCCCTCGACAGAAAATGTTCTTCCCTGCCCTGGCTTTAGGCCTAGGGTTGCGGCTCTCTGCAGATGTGATAACTGTGCCATCAGTAATGTTCTCTGTAGGAGGCAGTGGCACCCTACACACTGTGTTTCACAAATTGCCCCCAGTTGCAGTTCCCTGGTATGGTTTTTTTCTCCTAGTAACCTCCTGAGCTGGAGAACACCTTGCTACTTGTGCCACCACTATTACAGGTGGGCAAACCGTGACCTAAAAGAGATCCTGCCATGGGCTGGCTGAGTGTTTCTAAGGACTGGCTCATCCCTGGTTGCCTATACTTTGATTTCTCTGTATTTTTGCAGCTGAATGGGTGAGCCAACTCTCTTGTAGAGCATTATATGTGAGGTCATAGGAAAGTTATGTTTGTGGCAATAGCTGTGATGGTTCCAATTGCTCAACTGCAGGAATGATTAGGGCTATTGTTTTATGCTCACATTTCCCCCCCTCTCTCCCCCCCCCCGGACAGTCGCAGTTTCATATTGTCATCGCTAGGCTTCACAGCTGTGGCCTTTGTAACAGGCTCCCTGGCTCTGTGGACACCAACTTTCCTGTACCGCTCACGCCTGGCCGCTGGCACTCTCCAGCCTTCTCCCTCAGGACATGCTTCTGACTCTGATAGGTGAGTTAGTAGCTGATAAAGCCCTTAGTCATGACATCAGTTCAGCTCTCTCTTGAGGAACACTTGGTTCAGTAGTGGAGGTTCACCACTGCTGTCTTTTGACACCTCTGTGTTTCTTAACTTTGAGCTGTTTGTAGTATAGGGGCTAAGAGACGGTCACAAATGGGGATGCCCCAAATCTTGAATCTTGCCCCTGCTGTAAACTTGGTAGATGGCCTTCGCATGCTACTGTCTCTCATCCTCCCATCTGCAATGTGGGGTACCATATGTAAAGTGCTCTGAGCCTTCTCTGTGGTGCTTTTATGAATGCTTTGTATCATTATCTCTGCAGCCTCACCTTTGGCGTCATCACTTGCGTGACTGGTGTGCTGGGTGTCAGTGCTGGGGTGGAGATTTCCCGGCGCTGGCGCCGCACCAACCCTCGTGCTGATCCCCTGGTGTGTGCAACTGGACTGCTGGGCTCTGTCCCCTTCCTGTTCCTGGCAGTGGTGACTGCTAAGCAGAGCATCGTTGCCACCTACGTGAGTTCTCCCCAAGTTTCCCTTGTTAATTTGGTACAACCCCCAAGGGTGCTGCTAGCTTTCTTGTGGCAGTGTCCATGGTGTGGCATGGTGGGTCCCACCACTGCCCATCCTGTGCTTTTTAAACTTTTGTACACTGGTTTGGAATCTTAAAAAATAAATAAAAGGATTTTAAAAAACAAAAATAATGTCATCTCTCCTCTTCACCCCTCCTTCCTCTGCAGATATTTATCTTCATTGGTGAGACCTTCCTCTCCCTCAACTGGGCCATAGTGGCGGACATCCTTCTGGTGAGACTGTGGGGAAGAGACAGTGTGCAAAACTCTAGACTTTTATTTCAGTTGCAGAATTGCACTGTTCTCGTTTGCTTTCCCATGTGGTGGTAGCCAGAGAAAATCAAGCAGAATGAGTCAGCCCTGGGTTTAACTGTCCATTGACAGTGGCTTTGTTTGTTTTTTTAAACTTAGTTCTGCTGAGAATTCACAAGATATCCTCAGGCAAATCTCTTTTCTTCTAATGAAACAATAATTCTGGCCTACTCTAGGGAGGAGTTAGAAGTATTGCTGCGAGTGTGCACCTTGGACATCCCTCCAGGGCTCCTGTGCCCATGGCAAATAGCAGGGTAGTCAGCGTAGCGTTTCTTACAGCTCCAACATGATGGTTTCTCCTCCCTTGTGCTGCCCAAATCCCTGTCCCATTTTGGCTGTGCCACTGTGTCATAGATCCACTGGTGCAATGGTTCATGGGTATACAGTGGTGCCTCGCAAGACGGAAAACTCGCTAGACGAAAGAGTTTTCCGTTTTGGAGGTGCTTCGCAAAACGAATTTCCTATGGGCTTGCTTCGCAAGACGACAATGTCTTGCGAGTTCCTGCTGGTTCCCCCCCTTTTTCTAAGCCGCTAAGCCGCTTATCAGCTGATCCGATCAGCAGATAAGCCGCTAAAAGCTGCTAATAGCGCTAATCCGCTAATCCGTCAGTGGGCCTGCTTCGCAAGACGAAAAAACTGCTAGACGAAGAGAATCACAGAACGGATTCTTTTCCTCTTGCGAGGCACCACTGTATATTTATGCCACCACAATTGCTATCTGGCATGGCAGTTGGCATGGTGTACAGGACTGCACCTCTGTGTTGCTTTTCTACAGAGGACTACATGAGCTTCTGGGGGCTTCTGGGCTCCTTTGTCAAATGTGCTAAGTGAAATCCTCAGTTGGCAAGAGTGTGTATGACACCAAAGTGGGTATAGAATAAAAAAGGAGCAAGGTGAAGGGCAACCAGAAGAGGTTTAGCAATGTGTGTGAGAGAGTGGCTTGTAATGGCTTTATAGTTATGTGGGGAAGCGACCTTAAAACTTGTTTGCTGTCCAGCAGAGGGCACCAGTAAATCAGCTGTATTCTCTTCCCAGTATGTTGTCATCCCCACACGCCGATCCACAGCTGAAGCTTTCCAGATCCTGCTGTCGCACCTTCTGGGTGATGCTGGGAGCCCTTATCTCATTGGCCTGGTAAGTGCTTGGACAGCGAGAAGGCACTTCTGGTCAGCTTTTCAAAGCTTGCGACTTCCGAGGCATTCTACCCATCAAGCAGCTCCTCTTTTCTCTGCCGTCAGCCACTTGCTCTTTCCCAGCATTTAGATCATACCTTGCAAGGCTCACGCAGCTGTATTTCTTGGGCCAAAAGAGCCCAGGCTGATCCTGCAATATTTGTTCAGGTCGAGGGAAATTGATGCAGTGCAACCTTGTGCAATATTAACCTCCCAGGACCTAAGCTGTTGAAGCTCTGCTCCAGGGGTGATCATCTTAAGAACAGACTGTTTTCCATTTGGGAGCAGGGCCTTCTTAATAGCGACTCCAGAGCTAAGACTCTCTCAAAATGTTTCTTGTATGTTGCCTGCCAAGCTGTGTTTGGAGGCATGTAAAAATGTGTTTATCTTGCCAGGTCTTATGAGAGTTAACTGGAAGTGTGCTCTCAAATTTGTATTAAATAATTTTTTATTTTATATGCTTTTACTGCGTGGCTTTGAAAAATGTTAAAATACTTCTATTGCCTGTCAACCACTTCGTAGTCATTCTTGTTAAAAGCCAGCATCAGTATAAATAATACATACAGCATTAGCGGATACTCTGTTTTCTACATGTTGGAAATAATTTTGTTGGATTAGAACTACTGCATCTCCGATTCCTTTAAGCAAGTTTTGAGCAACAGCACACTACAGACCAGGAGAGAGAGAGAGAGAGGGGTTGAGAGGTAGGGATGGGTTTTGCCACTCATTGCCTCAGCAATGCTATGTGCTAGGAAATAGCACAAGCAATAAATAACACCACCAATTTCCAATTCTGCCAGCTTTCCTATTGGTTGTGCTGCTCCACTTGACACTGCATAATGGTGTGCATGTTCTTTTGCTGAATCCCTTTTCCAGATCAGTGACCGAATCCAAGATGATCGCCCCCAAACATTCCTGTCGCAGTTCCGAAGCCTTGAATATGCGCTTATGGTCTGTGCCTTTGTGGGAGTTATTGGTGGCGGCTTCTTCCTGGCTACGGCTTGCTTCATCCAGGCAGACCGTAAGCGCACAGAGCTGTATGTACAAGGTAAAACCTCTTCCCTCCATTGGCCAGTCAGAGTTGAGATGTTAAGGTCTGTGAAGCCTGGCGTGGAACTGCTGCACCAAACATGCACCCCAGTAGCAAAAACGATTGTGGGTTGCTTTATTAGTGGCTGTGTGTCATGAGGAAGCCACTCATCTCCTGTGGCACGATAGAGCTTTCCTGGGAAAAGAGGGTGGTCTGGTGTAACAGCCAGTTATGAGTTAGGATGGAAAGGGAAGGCGTCCCACAAATGTGGGTGTCCAGGGAGCTTCCCTGTGTGATTTTAAATTGCCCAACAAGTGTTTGTCAGGGGCAGCAATTGTTACCACCTCACTTTGGAAGCATCTTTTTGATTTAGAATGCCTTGTCCCCCACGAAGAAACCTTTTTGGGCAATTATATGAGCAAGCTTTTGGCTTCTGCCAGAGTTTCACCTCATCACTTTGCTGTAGTGGCTGCAGCTGAGTAGCGACAAGAGCAATTTCTGAGTAGCAGGGGTGGCACATGTCTTAAGTCTTGATAAGTCCTGTGTGTTAGGAAGTGTGCATGACCATGTAGGAAATCATGGGAGGACAAGCAATCGGGAGCCTCCTTTCCTCTAACGTGAGGTTGGCGCAGCCTCTTTGGACAAACACCTCTTGACCCTGCCATGCTCTTTCTCCCTGCAGGGCAATATCACGAGTCACCTGAAGGCGAAGATCGCATTGTTGTTCCTCAGGGTGGGCGACCCACCAAAGTCCCTGTCTCTAGTGTCCTGATCTGAAGTCTGCCCCACTTGGTTCCTTCAATCTGGGAAAGAATGATGGACTTGTGATCAGCTGAGCACGGCACTCACAGGGAGATGAGGACTCTCTGAATGGACCCAGGCGGGTGGTTTTGTGGGCAACAGGGGAAGATCAGTTTTTTGTGTCTGTGTTTCTGGGATTTTTATAAAGCACTAACTTTATCAAGAGTCATGTGGTGTTTTTCAGATGAACAGGATGAAACAATGAAACCCTTCCCCCATCTCTGCCTTCTACTTTAATGGTTTTTCAAGGGTTCCCAGAGGCTTTTTCAATGGTGTTCCCAATATATGTGATTTCACTTACATTGTGGTGCCTCAAAACGTAACTATGGGGAGTTGCCTGTATGTCACAAGAGGTCTAGGAGAAGGCTAATAAGGGGTAAACTGGGGCATATTAGCTGTTGCAGCAGGAGAGTTTACAAAAGCTTTTATGCAGGGGGGAAAACTAGAAGTGGCTCTAACTCAGCTTTTAATAAATGTTAGGGAAGAAATCAGAAAAAGTTTTTTTTATTCAAGAAACCTCTGCTTTAGTAGTATTAACTACATCTTACTGACTTCAGAACAGAGTTAGTCATGAAGGATACTTTTAAAAATAAAAAAATCCTGAAGCTTCTGTTCTGGCCTATTTGGTGGCTCAAAGGTTCTTGCCTGTTAAGAGTGTGTTGTCTTACTTTGAAGCGTCAAGAACGTGTGCAGTCAGAAATTGGGTGTAGTCAAAAGTTTCTCTTCGAGATCCAGAGGATAAGGTGCCTTGTTTTCTGTGTGTTTTTGCTTCTGACTTACATTCTTGCTAAAAACCATTTCAGCTAAGGAAGTAGTGCAGTGAGGTGATGTCACACATTTGGTGCATAAAGGCTGGCTGTTTTGCACATGGAGGCGGGGGGGGGGGCATTCATTTGTGAAATCTGCCTAATTGCAAAGTTGGAAGGCATTTTTTGTGACCCTGTTGCCATCTGACTTGCACCCCCCTCATAAGTGGTTTGGCTCACGTGCCTGGTTCATTAAGTGAAGCTGCATTGTGCTGCAGTGACCTTGATGTGATACAAATTATCTTGAAATTATTTCTTCTGTTTTCAGATTGTGGTGCACCGGGATGTAAAACCAGGTGTCTTCTGTAGAGACATTCCAGTGGAATAGCTGGGTTGTTGCTCTTTGCTGCAACAGATTCAGGGCCCAATCTAGAAGAGCCTATGTGAGATAGACAGATAGATAGATCTGTCAGCTGAGGATAGCATGCCATGCCACTAAGGAAGTGAGCTCTGGCCCATGAAGGTTTATGCTACAAGAAACATACTGGTTTTTGAGGTTCGTTCTTTCAGATCAAAATGAGTTTCTTCATGCGTTGCTTGGGTATGGCTTATTACTGGTTTTGAAAGATGTCCCACCACCACCTATAGAGGCCCTTCTACGCTTCGGAACAGATGTTGGCTTGAGGTCAAAGGTGTGTGTGATGATTTGCACGCCTGTTAATCCTTGAGGAATGAATGGTGATCTGTAGCATTTGCAGGTTGCAAAGAATGGAAATGAGATTTGAATTGCCCTTGTGGAGGGCTTGGAGGAAACCCCCAAGGGCTTAGTGGAAGAATGAGAGTCTCTATTGAGATTGTCTCTAGTACAGTGCTACCTCTGGTTAAGAACTTACAGTGGTGCCTCGCAAGACGAAAAGAATCCGTTCTGTGATTCTCTTTGTCTAGCGGTTTTTTCATCTTGCGAAGCAAGCCCATTGACGGATTAGCGGATTAGCGCTATTAGCGGCTTTTAGCTGCTTATCTGCTGATTGGATCAGCTGATAAGCGGCTTAGCGGCTTAGAAAAAGGGGGGAAAGGGGGGAAAAAACAGCAGGAACTCGCAAGACATTGTCGTCTTGCGAAGCAAGCCCATAGGAAATTCGTTTTGCGAAGCACCTCCAAAACGGAAAACTCTTTCGTCTAGCGAGTTTTCCGTCTTGCGAGGCATTCGTCTTGCGGGGCACCACTGTAATTTGTTTTGGAGGTCGGTTCTTAACCTAAAACTGTTCTTAACCTGAGGTACCACTTTAGCTAATGGGGCCTTCTGCTGCCGCCTCGCCGCCAGAGCACAATTTTTGTTCTCATCCTGAAGCAAAGTTCTTAACCCAAGGTACTATTTCTGGGTTAGCAGAGTCTGTAATCTCAAGCATCTGTAACCTGAAGCGTCTGTAACCCGAGGTACCAATGTACTTCATATCAGCCGTGTTTCTTTGCCGGTTGGGTGGGGGAAAGCAGGGTGAGATACATTGTTTTTTCTACTGCTCAATGCACAAAGAGAGGCTGGTGAATCTCTTTCCCATAGATTTATTTCATGTCAGCAGAAGTGCCAAATGCCTTTTCCTGGACTGTACCATCTTTCTTGAAGAGCAGGGAGAGGGTTGTAAACTTCCCTGCACATTGAAAAACAGCAGGTTGAGAGGTTGGGTCAAACCCATCTTCCCATTTGGGTGTGTGTGTGTGTGTGTGTGTGGAGTTCTACAAGAAGTATGTTTAACGTGCTTTGCAAGCCAGGGTGCTGTGAGGTAAGGAGAAGTGGGTTTCTTTTGATTTTCTATTTCACATAAAAATAAATCCCCCCCCCCAATCTCACACCATATATAAATGGGGCACATATCTGGATAAAATGCACATGGCTCACTGCATCCAGCTTGGCATGGAGATATCTTTCGTTCTTTTATGTATGGGAAGGCTCCCCACCCTCAGAAAAGCATTGAAATGTGCAAATTGCGCCCACCCCCCTGCAGCCTGAAATGGTACAGTCCAGAAAAGGCTTCACCACTTGATTCTACAGTGGTACCTCGGGTTAAGTACTTAATTCGTTCTGGAGGTCCGTTCTTAACCTGAAACTGTTCTTAACCTGAAGCACCACTTTAGCTAATGGGGCCTCCTCCTGCTGCCACGCCGCCAGAGCACGATTTCTGTTCTCATCCTGAAGCAAAGTTCTTAACCTGAAGCACTATATGGATTAGCAGTGTCTGTAACCTGAAGCGTATGTAACCTGAAGCATATATAACCTGAGGTACCGCTGTACTGAGCGTATAAAACTTGTCCTCTGGTATATCTGCATACAGGGCCCCCTTCTGCCCTTGGGAGAGAACTTATGAGTTACACATTTCTCAGAGCGCGTTTTGGGGTGTCTTGCAGTTGGGAGGAGGCAGGTAGATCTGGAACAGACTTAAGGATTGGCGAAGTCTTAGAGGCTCCCTTGATGTCTGGCTGATATCTCCAGAGCTTCTGAATGCGACAGATGTACCAAGATGATGTGCCTTCTCTTCCTCCCCCAAATGTCATAATTTAGTGCACCTGCCCTTCGACTTCCTGCTGGCGGCTGTGGTGCTTCCTTCCTGCCCAAGCAATCGAACAGCAGCACCGTCTCAGCCACAGCAGAGAAAAGAAGGCTCCATCCAGGCGTGAACTGGGAACCCCAGATGTGAGTTTTCATTGGTGTGAGTGAGGAAGAGGAGGTGGAGGCAGTGGTGGTGCATGAGGAGTACTTAGGTACTGGTCCTTGTCCTGGCAATATACCCTAGGTGGTTGGGTTCTGGTCCCTGGGTCCTGTGGTGGAAGGAGCTGAGTTCCAGCTTCTGGGATTGTGCAGGGGGCACAAACAGGAAGGAATGGCAGTGCAGATGGCTGGGCTGAGGGGGGTGGGATTCTGGGGGGAGGCAGAAAAGACTTTTTCATGTGGGTGTTAGTTTGGAATCTGACTTTTTTCCTCCTGAGTGTCCCAGTGAGTGTAGCGTAAACAGTGACCAGGACCACTGACTCAAGTTTGTAAGAATTCAGTTTTGACACTGCAAAATAGAGAGATAATTGAGAATTGAAATTGATGTGTTGGAGGTCATTTGGACCCACACTAAAGCTGTGTAGTCATACATCAATAAACCGTTTAGTTCATTTTGGCTATAATTTTGGGTCCGTGGCCCTTGTTGCTGGCTAGGCTGTGCCCATTGCCCCACCAGGGTGTGTAGGAATGCAAATTCAAACCCAGATTAACAGCGGGAAGCGATAAATTGTTTTTCTTCATTGCACAAAGTGCTTCTTTTCCTGCTCTGTGCCTCCCCCACCCCCTGTTCTGATCGCAATCTTTTTTCTGTCTTGCTATTGCATTCACTCTCTCCTTCCCTCCCTCCTATTTATCCATCTCTGACACTGGGTTCGCTTTGAAGGGTGTGGGGCATAATAAACAAGTAACGCTATGTAGAAGAGGGCAAAAGAAATAGAACAGACACAGCCACGTAACAACCTCCCTCGAATTTTGGCCTGGCACCCTCCGCCCCCAACCAACTTTCCCATCCCTTCGTTTTGCCATTTTGCTCCAGTTCCCTCCAACAAGCCAGTTTCCACCCAGTAACGGAACCTGTGGTTTGTGGTCACTTTGGCTTGTTGCCAGCGCTCCAATCAAGTGGAGTAGAAGTGGGGAGACCGTGTGTGTGTGTGTGTGTGTGTGTGTGTGTGTGTGTAAGGAGAGAGTTTGGCATTATTCAGAGGTGTCAAACGGTAGGTTTCTCGCAGGCCCCATCCCTTTCCCTGCCCCCTCCCACCTACTGAATCATGAGTGGCGCCTAGAAGGTCTCGGCTAACTTCTCTTCTCCCCCTCCCCCCAAGCAAGACATTGCAACCTTGCAGCTGCAGAGTTGCAGCTGCAAATTCCCTCCCACGGCACCCACAACACAGAGCAAGGCTTTTTGCGCTGGCGCCCAAATCCGGCTGTGGGTTGTTGTCACTGGCGTGAGTCACCCCTGCTCCCACTGCTGTTCCCACACTCTTTTTTTCTTTCTATGCTGGGGGAGGGGCGCATCAAAGAACCTTCACTTACAACCTCGGGCTTCTGGAACAGGTTTTCTCTGTGTAGGAAATGTGGCATGGAATGTAGTATCTGGTAAAACATTTGGATGGTTGTGTGTGGAGGTTTGTTTTAACAACATTTATACTCCAATTAGGAGCAGCAGAGGCAGTTGCTTTAGACTGAATCAGACTATTGGTCCATCTTGCTCATTACTGTCAACACTGACTGGTAGCAGCTCCCCAGGGTTTCCCAGCCCTACCTGGAGATGCCTGGGATTAAATTTGGAATTTTCTGCATGCAAAGCAGATTCTCCACCACTGAGATACAGTCGTACCTTAGAAGTCGAATGGAATCCATTCCGGAAGTCCATTTGACTTCCAAAACATTCAGAAACCAAAGCGCGGCTTCTGATTGGCTACAGGAAGCTCCTGCAGCAAAATCAGAAGCCCCGTCGGATGTTCGGGTTCCAAAGAACTTTCGCAAACCAGAACACTCCCGGTTTTTGATCGTTTGTGAACCAGAACCTTTGACTCCCAAGGTGTTCGGCAGCTGATGTACGACTGTACTGCCCTTCCTCAATAGTAGTAAAAGCTCTGAGCATTTGACAAGAAATTTTGAAATTAGCAATCAATAACTAGCAATTGAAAACAACTGAAAACATTAAAAAAAAATTAACTGTAAAAGGGATTAAAACATAGCAACATCTATCTGTCTGGATAGGCTTGCCAAAACAAAAACGTTTTACGCAGGTGCAAAAAGAGGTACAAGGAAAGGCAATCCTGCATGTAACCTGCTCCCAGATGCTTAAGGGCTTTATATATGAATAGTAATATTTTCACTTGGTCTGGTAACAAGTGAGAATTCAGTGCAGGTCTCTGAGCAAAAGTACTATATGCCGAGAGGGTCTCATTCCTGCCAGTAACTGTGCTGCACTAACTGAAGTTTGCAGGTTCAGTTCAAGGGAAACCCCACATAAAGTGCATTGCAGTAATCCAATCTTGAAGTCACCAGTGCCTGAATTACTGTAAATTCTCCCAGACCAGGAATGATCCAAGCACATTTTGTACCATACGCAGCTGGCAAAAGACACTTCTGGTGCCTCAGGACATGCCAACACCCAAGTATAGAAGTGTCAGCTCCAAGTACCTAGCTCTATGATGTTCTTTCATTCACGATGGAGATGTCTCCACTATACCTCCTAACCCAGCAATTTAATCCATGTAAGTTTCTAGTCCACAGCAATCTTTTTTAGTTGGAGTACCTTGACAAAAAAAGGGATGAGGGTGGCGCTGTGGGTTAAACCACAGAGCCTAGGGTTTGCCGATCAGAAGGTCGGCGGTTCGAATCCCCGCAACAGGGTGAGCTCCTGTTGCTCGGTCTCAGCTCCTGCCAACCTAGCAGTTCGAAAGCACGCCAAAGTGCAAGTAGATAAATAGGTACCGCTCCGGCGGGAAGCTAAACGGCATTTCCGTGCGCTGCTCTGGTTCGCCAGAAGCGGCTTAGTCATGCTGGCCACATGATCTAGAAGCTGTATGCCAGCTCCCTTGGCCAATAAAGTGAGACGAGCGCCGCAATCCCAGAGTCGGTCACGACTGGACCTAATGGTCAGGGGTCCCTTTACCTTTACCTTACCTTGACAAAACCTATGTCCATTTATAAATTATTTTGTTTACATCTGTCTCTCTTCCCTGGAGCTCAAGGAGGTGTGGGGAGGGTTCTAGCCAATCTCCCATCCAGACCCAGGCCAGTTTGGCTTCAGCACAGTGGCTGCCTTAGGTGCCTTCAGACTAGGGGTGAGGGAGAAATCCAATTGAGTTGGCATTTCTCTGTTGGCATTAAGTGAACCTACCTAATCCACACTTTGCGAAGCTGTACATGAACTGAAATAAAGCCGTCTTTTGAAATTTGCACTCTTCTGAATTTTGCAATGCAATTCTCTAACCAAGCAGTGCATAACAAAATGCATATACTGGGGCAATGTGTGCATTTAAAAGTCATGTACAAGGGAACATGCATTGTGTTAGGGGAATTTGCATTGCAAAATTATGTATATTTAGGGAAATGAGTGAGTGCTCCACGCACAAACATACATTGCTCCTTTCAGGCAGCTGGGGATGGCAAAACCCTATCAATTTGGGTTTCTCTCTTTTTCTCATTTTTAAAGTCTTATGTTCAGATCTTCACATAAGTTTGCAATTTTTTTAAAAAACCTCAAGAAAATTGATCGGCATTTTAGTAGAAATGTCTCCTAACAGACACCTCTGAAAACAATTCTGTTCGCCAACTTCCCTATCTATTCCCCATCATGGTCACATTTGTGGCAAAAAATAACGCTGTTGTCTGTCTGTTGTCTCTTGCTCAAATCCAGAATGTGTATACCTGCCTTGGCTTTGTGAATTAGCATCCTGCTGAAAGGTACTGTGGATCATAGCCTAGAACCCAATTTGTATCTCCAAGCTTGTATTGAATTTGGGGGGTCCCTCCTTTCTAAAGCCGCCTTGAACCATCGACCCCAACCATTGTCTTTCGGCCCAGCCTCTTGGAGATTTCTTGGGCATCCTGCTGCTGCATGCAGTTAAGCGGTGTGTCGGTTGGGTTATTTCCATAGGACCACTGCTCGGTCTGCTGTGCTCCCTCCTGTTATCGCCTCCCTGGCTGATCTGTGGGGATCTCTGTGGTCTATCAGTAATGGTGGGATTAGCACATGCATTTAAAAGAGAGAGCTCTCTGCGCTATTGATTGCCTTCCAGCTGCAAATTCATAAGGGGAACAATGTTGCGTAAGGCTCAGTATCTCTGTGCACACAGGGCAATGGTGAGGCCCTATAGGCCATGTTGTTCCATCCTGAGTGAACAGAGTATTCAGCCTAGAATGTTTCCCTAGAGCCAGCCTATCTGCAGACTCAAACAGCAACTTTTTGGGACCCAAATCCCCCAGAATGCGGGCTGGTGCAGAGGAAGGGGGCAGCCAAGGTCTCGGAGGACTAAGCCAGCTGGGGGGCCTTGAAATACTTAAGCTGTCATGCAAAAAACGCCCTGGGCCTCTTGAGTCGACCAGGGACTCTCGCCCCGGCCTCAGACAAGCTATGCGCAGGCCTGCTGCTGCACCTGCCTAAGCTGTATAAGTATTGTGGAGATAACTCCCAAAATTGTAGCAAAAAGTTTTCTCCCCCTCTTTTGTTCTTTGCTTCCACAGATGGATGCCAGCCACTGGCAAAATTGGGATTCTTATATCTGTTTATACCCTAGGAGTTTGGGATAAGTAGTTAGTCTAGCTAGAGCAGAAAAGCACAGTGCACAAGACTCTTCAGTGAGTTGCTTACTGAAATGCCAAAATGAAATTTATATACATTTGCAAAGCATTCACTGAGACAACATGATGTGCTACTCAAATAATAAAAAATGAGGGAGGGCTTTTAAATTTGACCAAGGCAGAAAAAGAGCCTTGTGCTTTCCTTTGGGATTTGCCAGCGCTTCATTGGCAGATGGGCAAGAATTATTGGCCGGCAGGTAGAAGGCTGTAAAAAAAGATTCCCTGATAGGAAATTTGAAGAGCATTCTTGTAGTGCCGGCCTGCAAACTTTTGTGTTTTTTAGAATCTACCGTATTTTTCGCTCTATAACACGCACCAGACCATAACACGCACACAGTTTTTAGAGGGGGAAAACAAGAAAAAAAATATTCTAAACGAAACAGTGGATATATGATTTTTGTGGTTCATGCTGTGGCCACAGACATGTGATCCGACAGTGAGTTTGGAGTAGCCTGATGCAAAAATCCTGAGGATCCATGTGGATCCATGATTTTGTAACCACGTTTTTGCACCACTGCGGCCCCAGGCAACAGTGGGTGCGTGATTTTTTGGTGCAAGATGTAGCCATGGACATGCTATGTGACCTGATGGTGAATTTGGGGTGACCCAGTGCAAAAATCCTGAGGATCCATGTGGATCCGTGCTTTGTAACCACGTTTTAAGTGGGGAAGGAAGGAAAAGCTCTCAAGGGACAAGAAACACGCGTGGGGTGTGTGGAGAAGGATGCTGCTAATAATGAAGAAGAGGGGTATAAGGGGAGAAGGCTCCTCTCCCCTCCCGCTTTGCTCCTTTAAAGAAGCAGGCTCTCTGTCCCTCTCTCCTCCCCACTCCACGGCTCTTCTCCCGCTTTGCTGTTTCAAAGCGAGCCACAGAGGAGGGAAGGAAGGGGAACCATGGATCCTCTGCTCACGACTGCAGCAGATACCCTCCGCCACCCGTAGGCATTCCCTCCATAACACGCACAGACATTTCCCCTTACTTTCTAGGAGGAAAAAAAGTGAGTGTTATGGTGCAAAAAATACGGTACTTCGGATTTTTGCTAGAACCCCGCAGTTCATTGGCCAGAGGCGGACACAAAACAGTAACTTGGGTCAGAGTAAGACACAAAATAGTGGCCAGTGGGGTGGAGCCAATTATTTATTGAACCCCGTGAACCATACAGTGGGATGACCTTGCATATATAAATAAAAATTAGCATGTGGCTGTAGAACGGGGATTCTAACAACCTAAATTTGGAGGGGGGAATCTTTTTGTTAAACTGTTGTTGGGAGTGAAAAACACTTGCCAATCTATTGCCAATCATTCCATGGTCTACCAGTTGAGACGTCCATACCTGCTAATGCTTTGGCCTGAAGAACAGCAACCAAGACACTCCTTCCTCTGCCTGTTGGATACTGAATGTTCAAGTTCCCATTCAGGAAGAGAGAACAAATGCCTCTCTGCTGCTCTGTCTCCTAACATTCCAGCATTCATCGGGCCTAGCGAAGGGGCTACCACATCACAATGTAAGCAAGCCCAAGCTGTTCTCCCCCCACTTCGCTATCTTTTGTGACATGCTGCTGATACATAGTGTGAAAATCCACCCAAGCGCTGTCAAAACTCGAAATAAATTCTGAATAAGACATTTCAATAAGCTGAATTTTCTGGGTGGATAGGGGTGTACAAACAGTTATATTTGGTTTCATTATCTGTTTAACACACACCAAGAACTTGAATTTGGCTGTTTCCCCACAGGGCTATTGACATGTTGTGCCGCTAAGCTGCTCAATGCTGTTTTTCACCTCGGAGTTTGCACCTGCCCTGAATCCAGGATACTGCTTCTGTCCCCCTCGCAGGTGGCATGGATGCCTCGCACACGGGTGACATCTTCTGGGTGCTGGCATTTACTGTCCCACTTCTGGTGATTCTACTTGTGCTTTGCATTGACTGCCGGGACCCCGAATTAGACAGTTAAGTCTCTTCTGCCCTCCCCAAACTTCCTTTCCCCAAGGAGCAAACAGTTCCCGACTTCTCCATTCATTGCTCTCACCCCAGTGAACTTCTTAATTACATTGGTGTCTCTTTCCCTCTCTCACAACAGCACAATCTGTTGATGATTACCAGGACAAGTAAGTGACTGACCGGGGTTTAATTTGGGGGGGGGGGATGGTGTGTGCAAAACCAGAACTTGGGGAGGTTTTGAAAATGGATGCATGTTCTAAGGTGGCCAGATGCAATGGGCAGCTTCTACCCCAGAAGGAAAAGGTGCATTTCTTAAGATGTTTTTCTCTTTTGCACCCCTAGGAAGGTACAGAGGTCCTGCCTTCTGTCTACTCCCCTCACCCCAACTCTATTATACAATTCCCAAAGTCGCAAAGCACATGGATACTGCATGAAGGCCACTTTTTGATACAGTGGAGGAAAGGGAAATTGTTTGTGGTGTTAGCATGCTACTCTTTCAAGCGCTTTGCATGCAGAAGGTCCCAGGTTCAGACCCTGGCATCTCCTAGTAGGGCTGAGAAGGACTCTGATCTGAAACCTTGTACAGCCCATGTCTGTCAGTGTAGACCAGGGATAAGGAACCCTGTAGCCTTCCAGATGTTGCTAGACTATAATAGCCCCTGGCTATTGGGAGGGTGGGGCTTGAGGCCAGTGGATGTTGGGAGTCCCACCAGTAGCTGGAGAGCCCTGGGTTCCCCATCCATGGTGCAGGCTGTTCTCTACAGAGTGAGATGAACCAGTGGCCTGGCACTGTAGAAAACAGCTTCTGACGTTTCATCCAAAACCTGGAAGGGGAGAGTTTCTTGTGCGGTTTTGGGGAGCAGATTGATATGTCTCTCAAGCATGATTCCTGTACTGTCCATGAAGAGAAGAATGATTAATGCATTGCCCCCACAGGCCTTCAACTAGTGCACGTTCGAGTTCAACCTTCAAGTTGATACGTCCTCCCTGTGAGTAGCTGCCCATTCAGTGCTATTTTAAAATTGAGATTTTAAGAAAGGCTGGCTTGTAGTCTCTTTATCTTTATCTTTATCTGCTCTTGGTTGTGGTTGTTGTTGTTGTTACTACTACTACTACTACTACTACTACTACTATTTATTACCATCACTGAAGACTTTGGGAAGCTGATACAGCCATGTGGGGTCTCATTGAACAAATCTGCCCCACTGTTCTGCCTCAACACCAACACCACCTCGACAAGGCACAATCTTACAGGACTCCTAACAATATCCTCTGCTCCAAACTTACAACTTTTAGATCTGAAATGCCATGGATGGCCTCTTCATATACTCTTAAATTCAACAAGGCATGGTCTTTTGGCTCATTGCCAGTCAGAAGCAAACTACATGTGATACTAATTTGTGAGAAAGTCAGATTTTTTTGTTTATTTAATAGCCACGAGCTGCTGTGCATGTGACTCCCCTCTCCAAATTTTCATTGGGAGCCCCCTCCCTCAGACTAATATAATAGCTGTGGTGAGGGGAGGGGGGGGGGCTATTTCCTTCCTTACTTTATTAACAAAACCCAACTTCCACTTAGTGGTTTTCCTAAAACCTTACCACTGCCAACATTTAATACCACTTATACCCTTTGCACCTTTAACGCACCAATAATCCTAATGGTAACTCTGCGATATAGGCATCGTCCGTAGTTACTATATTTAACAAAGGTATTAACATCTATGTATTGCAAGCTTCTCTAGTGCACCAGTTTATGTGGTAACTTTAATATACAGTAGTACTGTCTTTTTAGATGGTTATATACTGTACTAATTTGTTAGTGTTACTTTGATTCCAAAAGCTTACTTTGCACTACTATTACAGCTTTGAGAAAGTGGTTAGTTACCCCATTAAAACACTTTTGCCAGATTGCCCTTGTATTTACTTCACCCTTGTTGTGCCTCACCAACACTGTAACTGAAGACTTTGTTTTAACCCCTACTGACATACTGAGAAGCACATGTCTTCTTTTACTGTACAGTCATACCTCGGGTTACAGACACTTCAGGTTGTGTTTTTTTGGGTTTGTTGTTGTTGATTAGTCGTGTCCGACTCTTCGTGACCAGAGCACGCCAGGCACTCCTGTCTTCCACTGCCTCCCGCAGTTTGGTCAAACTCATGCTGGTAGCTTCGAGAACAGTGTCCAACCATCTCGTCCTCTGTCGTCCCCTTCTCCCTATGCCCTCCATCTTTCCCAACTTCAGGGTCTTTTTTGGGTTACAGACAGCCAAAACCCGGAAGTACTGGAATGGGTTACTTCAGGGTTTTGGCGGTCGAGCATGCGCAGAAGCGCAGAATTGCAACCCGTGCGTGCGCAGACATGCAGACACAGGTTGTGAATGCTGCGGGTTGCGAACATATATCCGGCACGGATCACGTTCGCAACCTGAGCGTCCACTGTACTGGAATCTATACTCTTGCTTTCCTTCCAGGCACCATAGTCCAGCAGCCAAAAGTGTCATTCACCTCTGCCCTCTTGGCAGAGGTGGAGCTAGCTGCTCTGGCACCCGGAGCAGTGCACATGCTGTGCACCCGGGGGCGGGACTAGCTGGGCGCGTGGGGGCGAGACTAGTCAGGCCCGCGGCGAGTGTCCCAGGGGGCAGTGGGGCGGTGTCACCTCCCCTCAGGGATGACACCTGGGGCGGACCGCCCCCACCACACCCCTCTTCCTCCGCCACTGACTCTTGGTGCTGTAAATGATGAGTTGTTCCTCTTGGCTCTTCAGCCTAAGCCAAGTGCTTCACCTGACTTACCCCAGCCAGTCTTTGGCCACTCTTCCTTCCCCTCAGGTCTTCTTCTTTCCTCTTCCATGATCCAGCCTGGACTGAGCTCCTTGACTGGCCAGCACCCAGCTTTATAGTCCCCCAGTCTAGTCCCAGCCAATCACACTGTCTAACTAAAGATTCTAAACCTGCAACCACCAACCAGAATATGCGTATCTTCTATCCTTCTTTTGCATACTGAGAGTTCCATCTCCAGCCCCTCCTCCGTTGTCAGTTAAGGTCCCCCACTGACAGTTAAACCAGCTTTTACCTGACCAGAAAGAAGACTTCCCACACCAAACACACTGCAGTGTACATCAGAATATAAATGACAAAGCACACCATTCAATACACATTGAAACACTGGTGAAATGAGCAGGATTTCTTCACAACAGTGCAGGTGAAAACAATTTTAATTGGGATTGTAAACTTCTCAAACTGCAGCCCTGATTTGTGTATTGAGGGCTCCTGTAACTTTTACATCTTCTTAAAAACTTTTGAAAAACTTTGCTACCAGATGCCCATGGCTGCCCATAAAAACATATTCCCTTATGGTTTGCAAAACAAAACTAAAACACAACATCATAATTTTAAAACATTAAAATATGCGCTAATGCAGCGTAAAAAATTGGAGGAAAATGCGATCCGTTAGGAATTTACCAAATGCCGCTTATACCATTAGAGCTCAGATCTTGTGTTGTTTTAAAATTCAGGCCTGGATGGATAAAAGCAAATTTCTCCCCTTGTGCCAAAAAGGCTACAAACCTGATGGTAAGCAGCTCTCTCTGGCGAGGCCCTTTTGGAGCAGAGGTGCCACCACCAGAAAGGCCCTCTCCCTAGAAGCTGCCCCCTCCTGTAGCCTGGCAAGGCCGATGAGGTAGGGCATCTGGCTCTGAAGAGAGGAACTTAAGGTTTGAGTGGGTGTGCATTTGGGAGAAGACAACCTTTCAATTTACCTGGTCCTCCCAAGCCATTAAAGACTTGAATGTGGCCTTTGTGCTGCTGCTGCTTTGGGGGGGGGGGGCATGGGAGGTGAGCCAAAAGCTGGGATCTCATGCAATCCTCTCAGGTGATGGCATCTGCGTTCTTCTCTTTCTTCAACCTTTCAGCCCCACCTTGGCCTGCTGTTTCATCCCAACCAGACACGTGGAGGTAAGCAGTCCCTGAACAATTTGTGAGCTGCTTACTGAGCATCCGTCCATCCAGGCATCCCCAACACCACACACTTCTGTTTTGAGCAAAGAATAAGCTTGTTTCTGTGAGTGAGCACATGTGCTTGAAGCCTTGCCCTCTACTACAGTGGTAGCTCAGTTTTCGAACAACTCCGTTGACGAACATTTCAGTTTTCCTGGTGTGGACAGACAGTGGGCAACTTCAAAACACACCCAACTATACTGATGTTTACATCAATGTACGAATGCGATTTGGAATGCAGTGTGGGAGGGGTTAGCTCCCTTGTTATGCTGTAAGCTGGTGACTATTCACCCAATATAAAAAATGCTGCATAAAAACCCAGAAGGAAGCAAAGCAATATACAGCAAAAGAGTAAGGCAGAATTCTAGCTCAGAGGTCCTCCAAAATGCTTGGGCAAATAAGAGTCTGACTCTTAACCCTTCCCAGTGCATCATCCATTATTATTATTATTATTATTATTATTATTATTATTATTATTATTAACCCATCTGGCTTAGTTTCCCCCAGTCTGGGTGGTTCCTAACAGAATATTAAAAACATGATAAAACATCAAACATAAAAAACTTCCCTAATATCTTTCACAGAGGGCAGCTGATAAGAGAACATTTTTAAAACCCTATATTTAGATGCAAAAGCATCACTTGCCTTCAGCTTCAGAGAATATCTCCAGTTGGCATTCTTCCAGCACCTATGGATTCCTCATTAAAGTGGGGGTGATGGCTGGAATAAGAAAAGCATGTTGGGAGCATCATCTTGGCCCCCTTGACATTCCATGGCTGCTTTCGTACCTGTATTTAACCCCTTTCCCTCTTTGTTCACAGGAGCAGCAGATGCCCCCCATGCAGTCTTTCCTATCCAGCACCGTCATACAAAGTTGAAAGGGATAATGGTGAGTTATGAAGGAAATGGGTATGGATGTGTGTGTGTGTGTGTTTTGCAAGGTTTAGGAAGTGGAGGGGTTGGGGGGCTTCTTTCCTACCGAAGCCTTTAAAGGGCAATGGGAGGCTGAGGTCTGGGAATCTAGCCATCGGAATGAATAGCCTTTTGAAGGACTGCTTCTATGAAATAGAAATGGGGAGATGAGGGGCAAATGGTATTGGTCTGGGAAGCTGCAGGCACTCGGTAGGCTTAATCAGTGCCCTCCTTTTCTCTTTGTGGCATGTCCCCGTCTCAGAAAGCATTCCCAGTTATGAAAACCAAGGTGAAGGTGAGTAGGAATTATTGGTTTTAAGGCCACTTTCTGGAACATACAGCTTGGCTCACTTGCATGAGTCATCTACTCGCTCTGCAGTTTTGCAGTGCTCTTGGACTTGACTGTACCTCACCGTGACTGGATTCTGAAGGCTGGTTTTGGCTCAGTATGGGGTGGGGGTTCCCAGCATATGTGAATGTAAGCTCATATGCATATCATAACTCTGCTAATGCTCTCTGTGCTTCCAGTGCACGCTGGTGCCACTGATGATGAGGATAATGATGACAACTATGTCCCTCCATACATGTAAGTCTTTTTTTTGGGGGGGGGTCAGAGGTCAAACCTTATAATGGATTTTAGCTGGATCATTCATAGAAACCTGTTGGCACACTATGTGCTCTGCATCTATAAAGTCCCCAGCATCTCTGCTTAACGGATTATATACCACCTTTCTTCCACTTGCTCCATCAGTGTTGTTCACTGCTTAAAGCAGGGATAGGGAATGTGTGGTTTTTGGACTGCAGCTCCCATCAGCCCCAGCCAGCACAGGCAAAGGCCAAGGATGATAGGAGTTGTAGTCCAGCCAAATCTGGATCCTCTCCAGACTGTGCAAAACAGATTCCATTTTCTAAATCTGCATACTTCATACTGGCAAATTTACATTTGCACAACTACCGCGGACCAAATCACTCTGCTGCTTTTGCACAGCAAATCCACTTTGGGGAAAAAGTGCACATTTTGCAGTAGGGAAAGTGGTGGGGAAATATGAAATATTATATGAAAAATATTAAACCACCAGCAGTTAATATGTTATAAATGGATGCCAACACACAAACAAAAAAATATCTAAAACATCTAAAAACACCTTTAAAAATGCAATTCCAGTACAGAGCAGTATCCAAATGAAAATATATACCGTAAGCAGTGTTGGCCCTTGACCTCAGAAAACTGCTGCCAGTCCGAGCAGCCAATGCTGCATGAGATGGACTGGGGGGTTTCATTCAGCATGAGTCAACTGCTTATTTCTCGGATCAGTGCAGCACCAAAGCTTCTTTCCCTTCTCTTCCACAGTGACGTGCTGCCAGATGCGCCACTTACAGATCAAGGCAATGAAGACGGTGCTTCCACAGGTGAGTTGGCAGCAGGTGGGATGGACTGACTCCCTCCTGGGACCGGGGCTGGGGTTCTCTTGGAGAGTGTCGTGGCAACCCATCTGTCTACAACCTCAGGGTCATCTAAATGTAGCATTTATTTCTCTCCCACCTTACATCCAAGGAACTCGGAGGTGCTGTAAATGGCTGCTCCCCTCTCCCATTCAATCCTCACAGCATCCCTGCAGAGTAGGTTAGGCTAAGAGACAGTACCTGGTCCAAGGTCACCCAATAAGCCTCTTGGCTGAGTGGAGATTGAACCCTGGTCTCCCAGGTCCTGCTGCAACACCCTAACTCAGTGATGGCCAAACTTGGCCCTCCAGCTGTCTTGGGACTACAACTCCCATCATCCATAGCTAACAGGACCAGTGGTCAGGGATGATGGGAATTGTAGTCCCCAAACAGCTGGAGGGCTAAGTTTGGCCATCACTGCTGCATCACAGTGATTCTAAATGAGAAAGGAACTTGGGACACAATTGGGAAAGGGCAGTGTTTGAAGTGCTTCCGATTTTTCCTTTTCAGATTCCCTAGGGGAGCAGTATGAGAATGTGCTCGAGTGTGAGCGCAATTCGCCCGGTGAGTGTGGAAAGTAGATCTATGGGGCCCGGCTAGTCAGGAATGAGGGCGTGCGATTGCATTGAAAATGGAGGTGGGTTTGTACATGCCATGCTGGACACAGCTGGACGTATCATTAGGCAGAATCAGGGCCAGGCAGAATCGGGTGGGTGGAAGGTTAATTTTGGGGGTCCCAGAGCACTCAGTGGAGCTTACTCCCTAGTAAGGGCATTTAGGGTTGCAGGCAGAAGCAACTAACTGAAAGATCCAGCCAATGCTGACCCCAGTTTTGCACTAGTTGCCAGAGACTTATATTAAAAAACTTTGCTGTGAGCAGCCTTGCTTCCAATATTTTTAAAAACCATATAATAATTTGCATAGCTCCTGCAAAGCAGTATACCACCTTGGCAAAATAAAAATAAAAATGCTGTGTGCTGCAGGTTTCATTGTGCTGTGCAGATGGCCCACATAAGCTACTGTTTATGTGTCCATCCCAGAGGCTGAGTCAAGGAGTTTTGTGGTTGTGGAAGGGGACTTGAAACTGGGTCTTCTTGAGTTAAACCAGCTCCTTCGTGCTGTCTCTGCTGTGACTGAGCAAGCAAGAGGCACTGCTGAGGCGGGTGCAGTGCAGGGTGGTCCGTCAGGACAAACAGGACACTTCCCCACCAAGCTCAGTCTGTCCTCAGCCCAACCTCTTTTGATGACCTCCTTCCTTACAAGCGGGCCAAGAGGCAGCGCCATCTGCTGGACTCTTCTGCCTTAATTTCAGGGTTGCCTTTGTCAAACTCGGCAGGAAGGAAGGGTGTGGAGAAAACTAGAATGGGTTTGCTCCGCCCATCACTGGGTCTGGCTCCCCCTACTGTTGGCCTCCCTGCCTTCTGCCCACACAGTCCCAGTGGACACCAGTCTCTCCACTGGATGTACCTCAGAACCTTCATTAAATCTTCCATTTTCTCTCTCCGTCAAAGGTGACTATGTCAACGTACTAGAACCAGAAGCTACCATCATGGGTCCTTGTTTTGGTGAGTAGAAAAAGCCTGCTGTGTGGGCCTGCTAGGAAGTTCTCATTTAATTTTCCTATAGTCCCTCATTATCCATTCCTCTGGCTAATTGCCTGAGGGCTATGGGTGGGGCCCTATATCTCCCTGCCATAATTTTAATACCTTTGTCATTTTCCTGTAGTTGGCAGTGGCACCAGTGATCGGGAAAGTGAAGATGACACTCCGGACTATGAGAATGTCTGTCCTGGGCTTTGAGGTATCTGGATTATGGTGTCTGTTTGGGGCACGGGACGGATGTAGGGTGTGTGTGTATATGGATGTGGCTTCATATATATGATAGAGGGCAACCCTAGAACCTGCATGCCAGCAATCACCTCTGAGCATCTTAATCAACATCTCTTTCTCTCTAGGTTGAAAGGTTCATTTGCCGGTTGCTCCAGTCACCTATATGCAAGATGCATTACCTGGTTGGCCTAAGGACACTGTCTTCCCAGTCACCCTCAAATATTGCCGTAACTTATTGCCTCCTTTGCACTTTGGCTGACACATCCTGAGAATTTTCCACAATACTATAGAATCTTGGAAGCAAGATTCGGAAGCTTGACTGTCCATGTGGAACTGGTCTTCTAACACTCCCCCCCCCAGCCCGCAAAGCATTCTGGGTTGTTTATGTCTCTTGGCTAAATAAAGAACTGGTAATTTCATTGTTGTACTTGAAAGGGAATTGGTGCAGGATTATGGATGGGGAGAGATGCCTAGAAGGGTCTGAACAGAGTCTGCAGGGATCAGGTGAACAGATAAGTCTTGACAATTGCTAAACAGTGCACTGGGATTCTAACTTTGGTTTCTACTTCAACTGAAATGAACCTCAGAGGTTCCTCGCTTCCTTGAGCACTGCAGCCTGCATTCGGTTACTTGGGATGACAGAGTATTAGAGTATTAGAGACATTATGCAACATGATTGCTTCCTCAACTTGGGATGCTTACACACAAGGCTTTTAAAGTGGAATCGCTGTGCTTCATCCACTCTTACTTATGCTCCATCTTTCAGTTTTCAAAAGCATGGCACCAGGCAGTTTCCATCATTAAAGCAACAAGCAGTGCTTTTTATCTGGGGGTACGCATACCCCTAACATTTTGTGAATCTAAGTTTGACCTCATTGAGGGGCAGTATGAGTAGGAAAATGAGAGTAGCCCCAAACATCTTTTTAAGGAAAAAAAGCACTGGTAACAAGTCATTTTTATTTTTTTAAAGCATTAAATCAAGCCGATCAAACAGATCCACAAGGAGACGGAAATTAAAGGAGGCCAAAAGCTTATCAGAATACAGTGTAAACAAAATTTATGGCTCCAGAGAAACACTTGCCTGTCCTCTGTGCAACACAGTAGAGGATGATAGGGATGCAGGCTACTGGATTATTTTATTTTTTGCTTTTCCTTGGATTCACGGAGTCCTGAAGTTATTGCTGTTCGTTTTGTGAACAAAAGTCATATAATACTCAAACCTGCCCAGCTCCATTCGCCTCTAAGTGGAACGTTGGTTGGGGGAACCTCTTCTGTTTACGAGGAGTTGGCATACACTGATGGATGGAACAAGTCACAGCCACTGCCGCTCTTAATCTTATCTTCCATATGTTTTGTAAGCACAAGCCTCTTGGCGCGAGACCTTTGGGGCAGAGGGTGATGCCCTGCAGCCAGGTTCTTGAATCGACTATCTGCCCGAGGCAAATGCCATTTTTATTCCACACCCAAGTCACCACCGGCATTCAAGATAGGCCAGATATTTCTTGCATAATAACCACGGGAATACTCGGTAGGGACAACAACAGAGATAGACAGGGTTGAGATCACAGGGGCAGTGCCAGGCAAGCACAAACACCCCGTTATCTTAGGGTGCCAGAGAGTGTTGAGGTGCCCTTAACAGTCTGCTGTCTCTGCTGATAACGGAAGCAGGCACGTAAGCCGTTCCCCCTTGGCTGTGTTTTGCTGTGCTGTAAGGGACTTCCACAAACTCCAGAAGAACAGTCATTGCTTGCAGGGATGGGCTTCTTCACATTGATCCTCCTCACCTCCTCCTGCTTCCTTGGAAAAGCCAGTGAGTTGCCTGCGTTGAAATTGAAGGAGGTGGGCAGCAAAGGCATCTTAAGAGTTAAGAGACTTGAGAGACCAAGATCTAGTTCAGCCACCTGCTCAATGCAGGATAGCACTACTGAAAGGTTGCTGGTGGTACCAGTGGCCCCCCAGATGTGGCTGGACTACACTCCCATCATCTCTGAGCATTGGCCGTGTTGGCTGGGGCTGATGGGAGTCCAAGAACATCTGCAGGGCCTGGGTTATCCATCTCCAGACTGCAGCACCCCTGGCAGAAGGTCCAGCCAAGGAGTGCCCACCACTTCCCAAGGAAGTCAGTCTTAATATAGCAGTATTATTCACAATTATCCATTATTCTGGAAAGCAATGTGCAACCACTTATAGTGGTTGTAGGGGATGGCACTTGGCATGAAGTGTTCTGCTGTGCAGAAGGGAGCAGAGAGCAGGGGATGGACAGTGTTGTCTTTGTGACTTGCTTGTGAACCAACAGACACATTGTTTTTAACTACTGTCAGTCATCTGGGGAGCAACCTGGTGCCTCTCTGCAAGCTCACAAGCAAGGTTTGCTCCCAGCCTTTCAGTACTTTAACACAGGTACATTACCTTTGAACATGGGGATTCCATTTTCCCAGTACTGTATTTTTATATTTGTTTTTACATCAGTATATGGCAATCTTTTGCAATCTGTTCCCTTGGGCAGTTTTTGCTGCTAGGCAATTATCGATATACAGTGGTACCTCGGGTTATATACGCTTCAGGTTACATACGCTTCAGGTTACAGACTCCGCTAACCAAGAAATAGTGCTTCAGGTTAAGAACTTTGCTTCAGGATGAGAACAGAAATCGTGCTCAGGCAGCGCAGAGGCAGTGGGAGGCCCCATTAGCTAAAGTGGTGCTTCAGGTAAGAACAATTTCAGGTTAAGTACAGACCTCCGGAACGAATTAAGTACTTAACCCGAGGTACCACTGTAATTTGGCGGCCATTGAGCCCGTCTTTAAGGTGGAATCAAGTAAACTGTATGTTTCATAAAGAACTTTTGCTTGCCCTGAATCTATTTCTAATCAGCACCATTGGGGTGACTCAAGGTCTTTCCAGATGACCGGCTCATTTGTCCTGATTTGTTTGAGAGTTTAGATGGCCTTGCACTGAAGCAAGTGCAATCCAACGCTTTTGATGCCTTTCCTTGTCACTTTCCTTATCACAAGAAGTCTGACCTTTTGGGGAAGCAGGTTTGTTGCACGAGACCTCCCAATCCCTTGCAGCTGTGGGACCTGAATTTACCTGTATGTGACTAAATCCCACCCAAATACAGTGAAAGCCTGGAAGCAACCCCTGAATGAAGTTAAGTTGGCTTATCTGAATTGGGTGCGGTAATTTGACTGGCAAGAGCCTTCCAAGGATTTGGAAAAAGTCTCTTCTCAATCCTCTTAGCTGGTAAGCTTTTAGGTACAGACGCATGGAACTTAACCCAGGGCAGTCTACAAGTAAGAGATCTGCTCACTTACTGAGCTATTTAGGCAAGATGGCCCATGGAAGACCGATCACTGGATGATCTTTGGCTGTATGGCTTCAGTGTTTGATGCCGTTTAAGATGGTCCTTAGATTTCCCCAATAATTATATTTAGGGCCACATAGGCATCACTGATAAAGAGGAAACACATAACTTTTTTTAAAAAAAGATATATTTGTGTAAAATCTGCATGTGCTAATTTGTATGTTTGGATGTAAATACAGACACAGTCACTATAATTGAAACAAAAATGCAATCCATCTCAACATCCTGGGGAAGACTGTGACCTGTGTAGATGGTCCATTTCAAGGCCCCTGTCACATGGAAGACGGAATTGTAGAGCTGCGAAGGGGCCCCAAGGGTCATCTAGTCCAACCCCCTGCAATGCAGGAATGTGCAGCTGCAACCTTGGTGTCATCAGCATCTTGCTCTAACCAGCTGAGCTATCAGGTGTCCAGTGGTTGTATTTTCTCAGTTAAGCAGGCAGCAACCCAAACGCAATGATAAAGGAGGATGCGCTGCCTGCCACCCTAAGGCCAATTCACACATGCCTGCATATTCATTGATTTCTCAGCACTTGCCAAACGGCAGCTGATTGTGAGACCTGACTCCTAAGCAGAAGAGGAGAGCTCTTCTTATGTGTCTGTTCTGTGTTGCTTGACCCAGCCGGGAAGCTGCAAGTGCAGGCCGAGCCCTCTCTAGTGAAAGCTGCGGTTGGAGATGATGTCTTGCTGAATTGCATCTTTACTGTGGACGGGCCTACCGTGGACCTCAGCCAACTCTCAATCCTCTGGTTCCACCGGGGCAGGCAGCTGGCGGAATTTGACGATGTGGTGACCACCTCCGGGGAAGGCGTCAGCCTGAGCCGGGAAGAGCTGGAGAATGGCAACGCGTCCTTGCTCATCTCCCGGGTTGGCACTGGAAACTCTGGAAACTACAGATGCTACGTCACATATACGCCAGAAGTGCGCATTCGGGAAGTGACTTTGAAAGTTGCAGGTAAGAGAAGTGGATGGTGTGGCGTGTGTGTGTGTGTGTGCGCACTCAACCAAGCACCAGCAGGAATACTTTTAAGGTCTGGCTGCCTCAGAATACGCCCCAGTATCATGCAGCATTCTTTATCGGGACAGGCAAGAATATATATTTTTTATCTCCCCCCCCCACTCCATT
Organism: Podarcis vaucheri; assembly: GCF_965113315.1. NCBI lineage: Eukaryota > Metazoa > Chordata > Lepidosauria > Squamata > Lacertidae > Podarcis > Podarcis vaucheri. The sequence continues at coordinate 21,596,148 of NC_138751.1, forward strand.
TTTAAAGTTTTGTTTTCTACATTACTGGATTCAAGGCAATTATTGTCTAAATATGCAACGAAAGTCAACGTGCCACCCTATATTCAGAGTATAGTAACTGAAGAATCCCTTTCACACACAGCACAAGATAATTCTACACAATATCAGCAGATAAGCAAACAAAACCGCACCCACCAATTCCAATTTAAATAATTTACAAATCAATAGCAAATAGCCACAGGTTGACACAGAATTGTGTGGCTATCCTAGAAACCCCCCCCCCATTCTTCACTGCTCTCTTGCTCTCTCTCTGAATCCCCCCTTCAGTAAATATCTATTCCTAGCCCCCCTCTCTTTTGAACACATTCCCCGTTCAAACACCCTATGAAAGAGAAAGGCTTGTTTTCCTCTGGAGACTTCCAAAATGCAGCCTTTACCTTCTACATTGGTTCATTTTATCTCCAGTTTAATTGGGCTTATAGTCACATTTTAAAAATCAAGTGAGCCTAGCTAGCATCTATAAATCTTAGATATCAACAAAGAGACACTCACCTGTCTTCCCCCTGCTCCCTACATGATGTTAATAATTTGGGGTACATTAAAGGCATACATTTTGCACCAGAAAAGCAAAGCTTTTGCTCTCTCCTAATTTACAAGTAACTCCTGCCTTGATTTGCCTGCAGGTGGTGTGCCTTAGTCACCCTAGGCGACTAGGCAGGTAGCTATGAACAAAGCCATATCAAATAGAGGTGGAAAAAGGCTTGCCCAGTGCCTAAACATTACTACAGTGCCTTGTAATTCTGCGTAGCAATTTCAGTTTTTGGAATTTGTATGGACTGTATTTAAACGTGGAAGAAGTACAGAAGATATTGATGGGTCCATCACAAAAAATGTCTCTGTTTTGATTTCTGTGTTTCATTCATTCATTTCTAACCCTACTGTGTGTTGGATGCCGATACTAATTCCCTGCAGACCCTGAGGAAGATCTGGAAGATTCCTTTTCATCCCCGTGTCTCAGCCGTTCAGATATCCTGAGCAAGCTGGGTCAAATTGAGGAAGCTGTGAAGCAACTCGAGGCCAAACTCCAAGAGCTCGTGACCAGCAAGAGTGCCGCAAGATGTAGTTCTGAAGTTGCCTCCCCGTCCACGACAGAGCCCTCACGCTGGTTGCATTTGTGAACTGCTGCAAATCAAAATAGGCTTCAAACCCATTTAGCTTAAACTTCCCGTGTTATCCAAGTAAATGTGGAAACTGTAGCTCTGTGACAGGGCTTAGAGTCTCTTGACAAATCATTCCTGCAATATCTTAATTCCTAGGATTCCCTGGGGGGGGGGGGATGTTATGACCATTAAACCAGCTTCAGAATTAATACTGTGTTGAAGGGCACTGCATGTACTGAATGGCAGTGGAGGGGTGGGGCTGAATTGACTATTTCTGAGTGCACCAGGGCCTGGAATCAGGTGGGGTGGAGACAGAGTTGGATTAAACAGGAGGCAACAGCAGGGAACTGTTGAGGGTGCCAGCCTTGAGGAGTGCCTGGTTTGTTGACCACTCATCCTGATTTATTTGGGGGGAGACTGAATGACATTGCCTCAAAGCAAGTGTCACCTCACACTTTCCAATGCATTTGCTCACCAGTAATCGCTTTCCTTATGGTAAAAAGCCCAATCTTTTGTAGAAGTGGGTTACTTGCACAAGACCTCCCAATCCACTGTATCTATATACCCTGGATTTGCTGGGATGTGACTGAATCCAACCCCAAAATGGTATGATGGGGGTGGGGTGGGTGTTGTTTCTAGATCTGCTCAACTATCAAGAGCTGACTCAAATAGAATAAACACTTCATCTTCACCTATAAATCTGGCAATGACCTACGTGGACAGCATGCATTACTCCTTTTGGAAAACAATATTAGAGAAGTTATTTAAGAACATAAAAACAGCTGTTAGATCAAGGCCAGTGGCCCACCAAGAACAGACCTTTTCTCACAGTCGTCGGGATCTGCAGTCAGGATCTGAGCACAACAGAAACCTCCCGGTATTACGCATCCTGCTTTTGAGCTTTCGAGTGTGTTGTGGCTGACCACTGATAAAGACCCAAGTTTTGGACTTCATGGACATGTGGTCAAATTCATTTGATATGTTCTAGCGTTATGTCAGTCCCGCATTCTCTAAGTGCGCTACATGGGCGGGGGCAAGAGGGGGAGCTGCCCCCTCTAAATCAGTAGAAATCTGAGGTTCTGCCCCCCCCCAAAATCCTGGCTACTCCCACGGTGCGCTAGTCCTGGCTAGTACTCAGTAAAAAGCACTGCTTATGGTCAAGAGGCGCTCTTGTATTTTTCAATTACACAGCCCAGTGCACTGAGAGAAAAAACACACACAAAAAAGCGAATTAAGCTCTGGGGAAATGCAACTCCTGGTTAAAGGCACAAGTCTGACCCACCCGCTCCTTCGCCAGGAGAGGCACGCGGAAAATACACGCCGAGGGGCTTTCGCTTTAAGAGCCTCCCACTGGACTCTGGCTGGGGTACAACCTGGGTGTCGCTTAGCTTGGAAAGCGCTGAGGCAGCAGCAGCCTCCGGAGGGGAAGGGGAGGGCCAGGGGCCTGTTGCAAGAACCAGCCTGGAAGGGACGGGAGAAGCCCAGCAGCCCCCAGCATGGAAGGCTTGTAAGCAACTGATCCCCCACCTCGCAAAACAATAACCGTGCCCGCCCCCTTCCCAGTGCCCACACTTCGCGCCCCTGCCCCACCCCCGCTTGCTTTTTGCAAGAGTGCCCTATTTTCCTAATACTTGTAATGGCACAAGAGGGTGGGGGATGCGTGCGCGTAATAAACGTAATATTCGCGCCACTCAAAGGTCCCTGAAACTAACATGTCGCTTCCTTAAATGAAGTTTTGCAGTTAAGTTTGCTTGCTACCGTAATGCAGGAGAATCTCATCAAGAAGAGTCCAAAAATGCAGGTAGCTGCGTCGATGCATTCGATTGAAATGAATAAAGGTGCATCGCGCAATGCCTAGTTCATTAGGGTCAGCTGGTAGCCATGGAGTCACGTGCTGGCAAAAGGTGGAATTTGCCGCTCGGGAGTGCGCGGCTGGAGTTTCAGTCAGGAAGCCAGCTTAGCCCTACATCGCGAGGCTGTTGTGATAAATGGGCCACGCCCGCATCCATGTATCAGTGGAGGGAGAGTGGCGATCTCATGCAAAAACTTGGGAGCCTCGTGTATTGCACACAGTTTGCCAGGCAGTTGGGTAGCTTGTGAGGCTCGTTTTGAACAGTTTATAACAAATTGTTGGCCAATTTGTGCTTTTCCTGACATCTCTTCAAGGTAAGGTACTGCGCACCTGTAAAAGGCTACAAGACATCTGACAGCGAGGGAAAGCCAGGAATGGGTCTCATTCAGGGAGACTTTGGTCATCTCCCTTTGCAATCCTGTGCATGTTTATTTGCAATAAACATTCATTTCCCACTGGGTAAGCATGCAGAGGATTGTAGCCTTAGCGTTTGCCCCAAGGCAAAATGCATAACCTCTTCATAGCGCATGTTAGATTCTATGTTCAATATTCTAAAAATGGCACATACTTGCTTTACGTGACCTTTGAGCCCCTTTGTGCTCCATTTTCTCCTTCCCTACCCAAAATCTGCAGCTACCACAATGAGGCCAACACGTCATACATCCGATGTAATGGGCTTTTAGTCTATCGAAGCTTATGTATGTCACACAAACCCATTAGTCTTCAAGGCACGGCGAGCCTCCTTTTTGGGCGCATGCGATAGCAGACGTTATCCCTACAGCATCTTTGCACTGCCTCCCCGCTACCCACCCAGCGCAAATGTCATACTGATGTTGTGGAAATAGCAGTTGTGCCTAATGTCACTGGTGGCAACTATTGATTAACCCTTCAGGGGTTGGTTGCTTGGTTATGGCTTCAGTGCATAGCCCTCCCCTGCGTATATAAGCAGCATGAACTATGCAAAGCAAGAAATGCTACTCAGTTAATACAGGTTGAAGAATTCAGATTTTGTCAGGAGACTGTTTGGTTGTTGCTGTTTGGATATATAAAGTATACACACACCTGTCTATGCACGCTCCCACGGCAGCCCCCAGGCTCCCCCCAAAGAAGCCTACCGTGCGGCAATGGTGCTCTCTGGCGCAGGAGATGCCCTCGGCTATCGCAACCAGCGCTGGGAATACTGCACCTCAGGGCCGCAGATCCACCAGGAGCTCCAGGAGCTGGGGGGCCTCGGCAAGGTTCAGGCAGCTCTCCCTGACTGGCCTGTCAGCGACGACACGGTTCTGCACCTGGCGACGGCTGAGGCTCTGGCCACAGGTGAGTAGCAGGAAAGGCTGGGCAGCCTTACAGCCTTTTCTCAGCAGGTCCTTGTTCCCTGAGGAATAGCATTTTTCACTTACAGCAGAGCTCGGCCTACATAGGGCCGACTCAGGGTATGACTGAGGGGGTTCTCCTCAGCAAAGTGTCATCTCTTGGGTCTCCTATGTCCATAGGTTCACTTGTTCGCAGCAATGGTGGCAGTTCTCCAATCAGCAATGGGCAAGAAGTCCTGTTATTGATGCTGTTGTTGTTGTTAAAATTTGTATCCTTCATCTGTAGATCCCAGGGCAGTTCACAACATGAACCAACCTGAGATTTTCACATGGGGTGTGGTGGATGTGGGAATGCAGAGGAGATTTTTTTAAAATTAATGCAGAACACTTCTCTGTGTTTCCTCTATCCAGGGAAGGAAGGGGAGGTGCTGTTCCAGGAGCTGGCCAAACGCTATGTTAAAGCCATGAACGACATGGAAGGGAGGAAGCCTGGGCCCACGAGCATTCTGGGTAACTTCCGATGGCACTCCTCTGTGCAAGTTACAGCAATATAATTCTCTTCGAAAGCAAATATATGCCTGCTCCTTACACAGACGGAAACTAATCCGACACTAAGGAAGTGGTGCTGATGTGAATAGGCAAAGAGCTTTGAAGTGTGGGGGGTGGGACACCTTCACTGTGCCTTAAGGTGGTCTTGTGAAAACACTGTCAGTGTTGTTCTTATAGTACTCAGCAGGAAAGATGATTGGGGCAAAACTCAAATTAGTTGGCTTCACTTGTCATTCCCTGCGGCTCCACCTCCTGTGAGTTTCCAGGGCACCAACCCTCTATGGGGTAAAGCAGATAGAACAGAAGTGATATTTTGCAGAAAAACTACAAAAGGGGGGAAAGGGAAGGAGAGAGGAGCTTAGGACAGAAGGCCATTTTTAGGAAAAACCGCAGTGTAAGGTCAGGAGGCCTATTTTCTTTCCACCCTATATGTTTCTTCCACTTTAGACGGCAGCCTCTGCAGTTGTATTCTGTGAGATAAACAAAATGCCCAGGGCAGCCTCCATACAGCTCAAGAGCACAAGCAGTTTGGCCCGTGCACATCTTCTCATGTCTCTCATTTTCCTCCCACCTGCAGGAACATCTCAGTTGCGTCCAGGGGAGCCAAACGGATATCGCATTCCCTTCAACCCCGGTGCCACAGGTTGTGGTGCTGCCATGAGATCCATGTGCATTGGGCTCAGGTAACATGGTGTGCCGTGGTGGGGGGGACACATGTAAGAAAGGACAAAGCTGGGGCCAAGCGAAAAAGCTGAGGGCCAAAGTCGGACTCCAGCATGACCCCCAGCCGCCATCTCTCCCAGGTATCCTCGCCCTTCAGACCTGAGCACTTTGGTCCAAGTCAGCATAGAAAGTGGAAGAATGACACACCATCACCCCACAGGTAACTGAGTGTGTGCGGTAGCCGTCCTGTATCAGAGCGCCTTTCCCGGCAATGGTACATAAAAGGGACAATGCTGAGATGGGCAGAAGAGCTTTCTCCATGACTTGAAAGCTGTGGGTGTGTGGGTGTTTGGAGTAGTGGTCAGTGTGGGTCTTGGGGCTGCAGGTCTACCCATACAGATGGGCAAAACCCTGAGGTGGTAGAATAGGAACTTCAGGCTGCAGGTGGAGGATCCTGTTTGAACAGCCCTTGCATTGAAATTTCCCTGAAAATTGAAGCCTAGTACAGTAAGCAGAGAGCCAGAATATGGTTAACCATGATCTGTTTGCAAGGAGTTTTTAATACAGTGTTCAGAAAGTGCCCCCCCCCATTTGCATTCTGAAGCGATGTCATCAATTATACTGCTTCATTCTGCTGCATGTGTAGACCCAGCCTAAGTATCTTGAGGGTGATGGCAGAGGTGACATTTTAACACAGGTCATCCTGGGTCCTTCACTTTTTTTTGCACTTTATGTACTACCAGATAACACACCACCATCAAGCAAGCAAAAATGCTTTGTCTTTCCCTTAATACTGCAGGATGGCAATCTGTCGTTGCTTGTTTTTCCAAAATTAAAGTAGATACTTTGAGGGTATGTATATGTACATTTAAAACCTGTACCTCTCACCTTATCAAATAATTGGCAAAGATTTTCAAAACTGTTGCTAAACTGCTCTGGGGGAAATCGTGGGATGGTGATGTCACAGGCGCTGTGCAATAGGCCCTCTTCAAAGCCAGCTTTACCTTCAAACTGAACTAAACGGGGGGTGATGGGGGGTGGTGGAATGCAGAAACATTTCCCCCACCAGGGATGAAAGAAGGCATATTTGTATTGAACCAGTAAGTACTTTTTAAAAGTTGAGCTCCCTGCTAAACCATAAAGTCTGCTGGGTGGGCCTTGGGCAAGTCTCTGTAGCTCAGCCTAATCTACTTCTTGGAGCTGCAGTGAGGATAAAATTCCTTGAGGGATCCTGACTTCCACCTATCCTCTTCCTCCGTTGTAGGCTATCTGGGAGCTCTGGCCTCTGCTCTGTTCACTTCTTATGCAGTGCAGGGCCTCCCCCTTGAGCGCTGGGGAGCTGGATTGCTCAGGACCCTGCCCCTTGCTTTAGAGTACATTCAGACTGCTGCAGCTGAGAGTGACTCCAATGTGGGGGCCTGGGCTTATTTCCAGGAGAAATGGGAGTGGTAAGTCCTTTGGGTGTGCTCTGGTACGGCGAAGGGGGACCTGAGTAACTGGAGGGTGTTGCTATTTTATTTTTTAGGATAATGCAGTTGAAAGCTTTCCCCTCCTTTTTTCCAGTGTGCATCTTTTATCAGGATGTCTAGAAACTTGCTTTTGTAAAATGAATAAATGAACAGCCAGATTCTGTGGTGAATGGAGAGCTGGTGCAATGTAAGGTTAGAGTGCTGGATTAGGATCAAGGAGACCTGGGTTCAAATCCCTGCTCAGCCAGCAACGTCTGAGTGAATTGGGCCAACAACTACCTAAACCTAGCCTACCTCACAGCTTTTTGAATATAAAATGGATTTTTGGGGGTGGGGGTGGGGCAGGAGAAGATAATTGGTTGTATCCAGCCAAGTCATAATCAAAGTAGACCCATTGAAATTAATAGACCTGACTAGTTTAAGTCCAGTAATTTCAGTGGGTCAACTCTGAGTAAGTTAGAGGCAACCCAGCAAATGGTATCTTGAAGGAAGAACTTAAATCTCCTTGTCAAAATGTGATTCTCTATTATCATTTTAACACACACACACACACCCTACCATGTTCCTACTCTCTTTATGTACCAAATTGGAAAAAGGAGCTTTTAACAAAATTTGAAAGTTGACAACAATTCAACATTACTTTCAAACAGAACTTAAGATTGAGTTTGATTTTTAAAACACGCAAACAGCAAAATTCAAAGCTGAATTCGGGGGGAGGGGACCTCACTGTGAAGGCAAAAACGATATCTTGGTTCTAATAGTAATGTTTATGAGGTAGGTCAGAGTAAAGAGAGTCATTGTGGTGCAGAGGTCATTCTGTTTATTTCACTGTACATTGTGCCCTCATTGGCTCTCAAGGAGATCTTGGATTCTTGGCTTTTTCACTTCTGCTCTCTAACCATTTAGGTACCTCTCTGAACGGGGCCTGGCTACGGGTCAGGGCCCTTGTCTGTTTCCTGCTGCCTATAGTCCCGCTGAGCGTGACGTCATCTACAAAACCTTCAGCCTGGACGGGTGGGCCGGACGGAGCGGTCATGATGCCCCCATGATTGCATACGATGCCTTGCTGGGCGCAGGGGAGAACTGGGAGGAGCTCTGTAGCCGTTCCATGTTCCACGGGGGTGAGTCGAAAGGAGGCAAATCCTGCCCCTCCCCCACTGTAAAAGTGACCCACCCTAAAAGTAAAGGAAAAGGTACTCCTGACCATTAGGTCCAGTCGTGGACAACTCTGGGGCTGCGTGCTCATCTCGCTCTACAGGCCAGGGGAGCTGGCGTTTGTCCTCTGACAGCTTCCAGGTCATGTGGCCAGCATGACTAAGCCACTTCTAGCGAACCAGAGCAGTGCATGGAAACGTCGTTTACCTTCCCACTGGAGTGGTACCTATTTATCTACTTGCACTTTGATGCGCTTTCGAACTGCTAGGCTGGCAGGAGCTGGGACAGAGCAACGGGAGCTCACCCCATCACGGGGATTCGAACCGCTGACCTTCTGACTGACATGCCCTAGGCTCTGTGGTTTAGACCACAGCGCCACCTGCGTCCCTGGCCCACCCTAAAACTGGCTGCATTTCATAGAATTGTAGAGTTGGAAGGGACCCTGAGGATCATCTAGCCCAACCCCTCTGCAGTGCAGGAATGCAGCTGTCCCAAATGGGGATCAAACCTGCAACCTTGGTGTTAGAAACACCAGGCTCTAACCAAACTTGTTTTCTTGGTGTGTGTGTGTTTTCCTGCTCACCCACAGGGGATAGTGACTCTACAGGGGTGATTGCTGCCTGCTGCTGGGCTCTGGCTCACGGTTTCAGAGGAGTCCCAGAAGATAACCACATAGCGCTTGAATACCGAGACAGGATGGTGGCTGCAGCTGATGCCCTCTATCAACTTGCCTGGGAACAGACTCCTGTTTGAAAGACCTTTCTGCTGTCTCTAGCATCTAAGGATGGACTCTAATCCGTTGATTTTGGTTTCTTCTCAATCATAATTTCAGGTCTTCTCATTTCCACACCAATTTATGATCTGTGCATGGCACAGTCCTTGTGAAAATTCATCAGCGTTTTAGTGAGAATTTCACTTGATATACGTCATTTCCCCCAATAGGCACATTTTTTCGCAAAGCAATTTCCCTTATTGTAATGTTGCTTTTCACTAACACCTGCACTTGTGTGTACACTTTGCCCTAATATATGCATTCTTGTACATGTTACTTGGATGGAAAACTGCATTGCAAAATTTGGAGAAGCACCAATGTCCAAGGATGGCTGGCTTTCAATTTGCATATTGTTTTGGAAACGGCAAATTTGTTAACTTCGTCTTTAAATGTGAACTGAATCTAATTTCTGCTCCAGCATCCCAGGCCCCTGAGAGAGGCCCTGAACATGAGCTGCAACAAGCTGAAAACTGTTCTTCACAGAATAAACCGAGGCTGTGTTTGCAGTTCTGCCTTGTGTTTTGTGGGAGGAAAATTTCAGCCACTGGATTTCTAAGATCCTCTGAGGAACCTCCTGTGACCTGGGAGATCTTCCATGAGATCCCAAAGCTATAGTGGAGAGCTGTTTTTAGTAAGTGGTGAGGGAAATGCACTCTGCACATGCCCAGAGGCACTATACTCTTTATTATATCTTCACATACACCATTGGGGGAAATAATTTTGTGGGTGAAATCTTGGCCTCTTTCAGAGAACTCAGCAGTCTTAACCCCCATCTACCCCACTCCTGTATGGCCCAGATCCCATTCTTCTCCCAAAGAACCCAGGAGTCCTGGACACACACAGAGACCCAGCCATGATGGTTTAATTTGGCACCAAGGCAGTGTTTTAGGGTAGCCAAACTGGGATGTGGGGAAAAGAGAGAGAGAGAGAGAGAGAGAAAGAAATGTACTTTCATTTTTAACCCCTGAGCAGGGATGTCAAATCAATGCAGAAACACGAAGGGCTACCCATCTCTGCGTCTGTTGGGAAGGTGGTTATGGTCCCAAAGAGTGATTGGCTTCTTTTGTTAGGTTGTCATGATTCTTTACAATACAGGATTATGGGAAATGTTTCAAGCCCCAGAGAGTTCTGGGAACAAGCCCATGAACTGCATGACAGCAGCAGTCGACGAGACCACAGGTCCTCAGCAGCAGAGGATGATGGGATTAGTCACAGCTGCTGCAGAGGATGATGGGAAAGTAACTGCAGTCTTGGGAAATGATGAGGTTGGTCATAATTCCCTAGGAGCAAAGAGTGGTTGCTATTACTTGCTCCACGGAAGACGAAACTGCTGACGTCGTCATGGTGAGCTTGGCATTGGATCAAACCAGGAAGGCATCCATAGAAGCAACGCATGATGAGAAGGTTATAAGCATGGTGGGCATTCATCACCAGCAGAAGATCATGATGAGAAGCTGCTGGTGCAAGCAGAGCATGCTGGGATGGCCACATCCAGTCTCCAGTGGCAGACCATGATTTTGTTTGTCCACAAGAGCAGAGAATTGTCAGAGGATAACTATCCGAGGATAGCTGGGTGTGTCAGCATGTCCTTAAACAGCAGAGCAGGATGGGAAGGTTTCAACAATCATTTGAAGCACAGCATGATGGGAAGGTGTTGGTGACATAATTCTGTAGTGAAAGTTTCAAGCTGAGCCATCTGAAAGGGGAGGGCTCAAGGTCTCTGTGGAGTCTGTGCAAGGTACAAATAATTGTTGGAAGTAGCAGCTAGGACCCCACGGGGGCTGACATGAGTACTGTAGACACCTCCAGGCAGGTCATTCAGTACCCCTGTGCTCTGGCAGCAAAGCAAGAGAAGACAACACATCAGAGAAGGCAGAAGGCTGTACTCCCCAGATTTCTTCCTCCTGCATCCCACCAACCCTTTCCATCTCCTTTCTAAAAACCAACTATCACCGAGTCATGCAACCTGAGAACATAGGAGCATCTAGACCAGCCTCCTGTTTCCAATAGAGGCCAGGCAAATGCTTACAACTTGCAGGTTCTGAAACTTGTATTCAGAAATGTACCCTCCATTGGTGATTCTCAAAACACTGCCCCCCTCAGTTAAGGTTACCAGATTTTTTTCAATGAATCTGGGGACACTTTTCAACTTCAATGGATTTTGTATGGGGACTGATTTGTAAATCTGGGGACTGTCACCGGAAAGTCTGGTAACCTTACCCTCAGTAGACCACCTGAAAATGGGTGAAAACCTCAGTGGGACACTTATTTTTGCTTGCTTCAGTGCCAACATCATCAACATTATGTTAATGATTATATTATTAAAAAACCACAGGCATTAAATCAGTGTCTTGTTGACCTGTTTGATGAATCCTGGTCAATCAAAAGGGCCTCAATTTCCATGTCTCAAAAAACAAGTGCAGGTCCAAATACAGATACTTTTGGTTGTTCCAGAAACTCTCAGCAAATCAGCTGGATGGAGCTTGTGGACCACCACTGGTCCACAGACTACAGTTTAAGAACTTCTGGACCATCTTTGATGGGGCTACACCATTTGACCATCTAACCCAGTACTGTCTTCTCTGATTAACAGCAGCTCTCCAAGATCTCAAGCATAGACCTTTCCCATCACCCACAAAGCCAGTTTCCTTGATCTTGAGACGCCAGAGGGTAATGAACTTGAGGCTTCACCACACAATGCCTCTGCTCCCGCCCTGAGCCACAGCTGTTTCCCATAGGCGACCCCAGCTAAGCCACCATACCATGAGGATTCTTCTGTCAATGAGCCGACATAAGTTATTCCGGCTCCCACCAGCTACAATATGGTCAACACCGAGGAAGTGGCAGGTATAAATCTGGGGAAGGAGGAAGAAGAGAATCAGGCAGAAGGACAGAATGAAGAAAGGGGAACATTTTGAGTCCCACCATGCCATACTGCCAGGAAGGACTAGCATCTCACTAGCACCTCACTAGAAGATGGGAAAGGGGACCCTCTCAGGAATCTAGTACATTTTATGACCAGATCTCTTTGGGTGATGAGGAGCCAGGCCTGGAGAACACACAAGATGCTTAGCCCAAAGGAAGGGTTGGGAGGAATGGGGTCAAAAAAGGGTCTTCAACCTGCGAGTGGCCCCGGAAGTCTTCTGGGATGTCCATGATCTTGGAGCCAGTTTCAGCTTCCCAAATCTGGTTGAAGTAAAAAGTAGTATTTGTGTTAAACCCCCTTTTTTAAAAAGGGAAAAATATAGCCACCTCCGAAGCACCTCTTTCTCCAGTTCTCACCTGCAAGGTATTGTTCCTCCTCCAGGAGCCTGTCAGGATATGTGTCCCGGTTTTGTCTATCGAGACGGCATCACCACAGACGTGAGGCCCAGATATGCGCCTGTGGCAAAGGTGGAGCAAGGGTGCAGAGGAGGAGGCGAGAGCAAGAAGAGAGGGGAAGAATCATTAAAGGCTGAGGAGATTAAAAAAAAAAAAAGCAGGAAGGTGGGTGGGGAGGGCGAGAGAAGATTGAGGGTGAGAAGGGGAAGGGCAGTGGGGGAAGTAGGGGGTGGCTGCACAGGCGTACCGTAAGGCATGTGATGACTGCATGCTCCAGAACTGAGGGGACAGAAGCCAGAGAACTGAGGTTAGGTGGGGTTCTCCCTCCAGCATCTGCCTGATAACATTTCCCTTTTGCCTAAGCTGACAGAGAAGCAGGGGTTGCTGGTGTCCGTTGATAGGGCAAAAGACAGGGAGTCCAACAGTAGGTGGCGCCAGAGCTAATGTCAGGCAGAGCCAACTATTGTTTGCTTTGCTCCATCCTCCTCTTCCTTGCTGAGCACGGAGACTGAGGAGGAGGCAGTTGACAGGCAGGGTCACCCAATGGGCTGGCTGTAAGCAGGAAGGCTGACAGGTGGGGCGCTGCCTAAAGGCAGAATTACCGTACTTTTCCATATATAAGACTATGTTTTTACAAAAATATATATGATTAAAATCGGGGGTCGTCTTATGCATGGATAGTGCATAGTGGGGACGTGGGATTGGTTGATGTCACGAGCTGGAGATTGTCAGCAGCGTGTTATTGGTGGCCTCAGGACAGATATTAGGAGGCTGTTGCACGAGTGTTAGCGTAGGTCAGGTGGGTGCGTGGTTTTCGGTAATCCTCCCCTAAAAAAAGCTCAACAACTCTGAGCTCTCCTCCCCCATTTTCTGTACAGTGGTACCACTGGTTAAGAACTTAATTCATTCCAGAGGTCCGTTCTTAACCTGAAACTGTTCTTAACCTGAAGCACCACTTTAGCTAATGGGGCCTCCTGCTGCCGCCACGCTGCCGCTGCATGATTTCTGTTCTCATCTTGAGGCAAGGTTCTTAACCCGAGTACTATTTCTGGGTTAGAGGAGTCTGTAACCTGAAGCGTCTGTAACCCGAGGTACCACTGTATTTTTAGTCCCCCAAAATAGGGGGTGTCTTATACATGGGGGTGTGCTATACACAGAAAAGTACAGGAGCTTGGTAGGAGAGTGTCCCATTTCCCCTAATGGGCCAGCCTCCGCTGCAAGGGAGGAAGGCCAGTGGCGTCTAAACTTCCTTCCTACAGCATGGCCAAGCCAAGATATTCTGCCACCTGAGGCAAAAGGACAATATAACGCCCCTTCCGTGTACAGATATTGACTAGAATAGTGGTTGAATCACACCGGTAATGGGACAGCCAGTTAGCTTAGAGGGCACAGGGCAGACCGAATGACAAATACAGCTCTCTCCTCCAAACATTTTCCTTCCAACCCCGCAACACCTGCTGCCTGAGGTGGCCATCTCACACTGGCCTTCAAAGAACGCAGTGCTGGCCTTCAAAGAAAACAGTCAGGACTTGGGAGCCATTGATTTGCTGCAGAACTCCTGCACATTGCAAAGGATTCTGGGAGATGCTAACGTCCTGCTGGAATTTGGAGCTGTGCCCCCAACAAATTGAGAGTGTGCCCTAAAATATGGTGCCAGTTTCAGGATTTTTTTGCCAGGGCTGGAGGTGGAGACTTGGGTCTTCCTAATCTGGAAGAGGTGCACGTGCAGAGAATGCAAGCAGAAAATTTTTCCAAGATGCCTTTGAGCTTCCTGTGGCCTTAACTATTACTTGACCCAGCCCCCTCTGGAGCTGGTCCTGAATACTCACATTGCACATTCCCCAGTAATTCAGCCCCACCAACACTCATTTTTGCCCCTCACCTCACCCAAGCCTTCTACTTCCCACATCACAGACCCCATCACCTGCACTGTGTCATCCCATCCTCCAGAGATAAATCGTTCATCGTTTTCCGGGAAGAAGGTCAGGGCATAGACCCGGGATGTGTGCCCATCCATCACAGTGGGGGAATAGCTGGAGGAAGAAAAGAGTTGCTGCTTAGGAAACCAAAAGCCAGCCAAAACACACACCCTACTAAATCCAGTGCACTGCATGTACTATTCCCCCTATTAGTACTGCCCGGTGTCCTACTACCAGCATAAAGGTAAAGCTAAAGGGATTCCTGACCATTAGGTCCAGTCGTGACCAACTCTGGGGTTGCGGCGCTCATCTCGCTTTATTGGCTGAGGGAGCCGGCGTACAGCTTCCGGGTCATGTGGCCAGCATGACTAAGCGGCTTCTGGCGAACCAGAGCAGCACACAGAAACGCCCTTTACCTTCCCACCAGAGGGGTACCTATTTATCTACTTGCACTTTGACGTGCTTTCGAACTGCTAGGGTGGCAGGAGCAGGGACCGAGCAACGGGAGCTCACCCCGTTGCGGGGATTCGAACTGCCGACCTTCTGATCGGCAAGTCCTAGGCTCTGTGGTTTAACCCACAGTGCCACCCGCGTCCAGCATACCTTGGGCTAAAAGTCTGGATTTTCGCCCAGGTCTGAGCATCATACATGTAAATCCCGGGTCCTGCTCCCCCTGTGATGAACTTGGAGCCAGAAGGGTTGAAAGAGGCGATCATTGTCTGGCGGTCCTCCGTTATGGTTCTCACGCAGGTACGGGAGGGAACATGCCACAGTTTCACTTTCCCACCAGAATCTGTGACGGAGAGAGTGAGTGGCCAAAGGATTTATTATGACATGAAAGGTAGGCTTCTGAGACAAATATTTTCATGGGGCATAGGCAGGAACAGAACAGAATTCTGAACACATTTTTCTGACTTGAATCAGCTTGCAGAAATCCACATTCACCATTGAGGAAGCTGCCAGATTTTGGAGAAAACCCAGTTGGAAGTACTGTATGCGACAAGAGGGCTTAATAGTATTCAGGGTCGTGTGTACTTATGGATAGGTGAATCAGTCCATTTCGGTTTCTCTCTGTTTTTCATTCTTCCAACCTTGAGTTCGGTTGCCCACATTTTCACAGCATTTTGTGATTTATTTATTTTTTTAAATCATCATGGAAATTCATCGTTATTTTAGCTCAAATTTCTCCTACACATTTTTGTATGTAATTTTGCCTAATGTGCAAATGTTTACAAATCAGTTTTCCATAATATAGTGCACTTTTGTATGTTCCTTTATGCCCATTTTACTCTAGCATATGCATTTTGGGGCACATTATTTAGCTAGAGCACTATGCTACAAAATTTGGAGAGGTACAAATTGTGAAGGATGGATTTCAGAAAGAATGAATTAGGTAAATGTAAACTGAATCAAATTACTTTCCCATCTCTATGTGTACAACACCTTAAAAATAACTAAACATGAAAGAATCTGCAGCAGGAAAAGCTGGGTTTTGAGACCTGTATCAGTTTTGTATAATTTATTTTCCTTATTTTGCTACTTTAATCCTTTGCCTTGCACATAATGCTGACATAAGAACAGCACTGCTGGATACGACCAAAGGCCTTTATTATCTAGTACAGTGGTACCTCAGGTTACAAACACTTTGGGCTACAAACTCCACTAACCTGGAAGTAGTTACCTCGGGTTGCGAACTTTGCCCTAAGATGAGAACGGAAATTGCATGGCGGCAGTGCGGTGGCAGCAGGAGGCCCCATTAGCGAAAGCACGCCTCAGGTGAAGAACGGTTTCGGGTTAAGAACAGACCTCCGGAACAAATTAAGTTCGTAACCCGAGGTACCACTGTAGAGACAAACCTTGGCTGTCGAACGTAATCCGTTCCGGAAGCCTGTTTGGCTTCCAAAATGTTTGACAACCGAGGAGCGGCTTCTGATTGGTTGCAGGAGATTCCTGCACTCAAGCTGAAACTGCATCAGACACTCAGCTCCCAAAAAACTTTGAAAACCAGAACACTTACTTCTGGGTTTTCAGCGTTTGGGACCTGAAACGTTCCGAAACGGAGCTATTCGAGAAGTGAGGTTTGACTGTATCCTGTTTCCCAGAGTGGCCAGTGAATAACTCACAAACTTTAAGAAGAGATAATTTCTTCTTGACTTTTCTTTTAAAAATCCTTTTTACCGATAATGGAAATGATGAAAGGGTGGAGGAGAGTCAAAGGATTCAGGGAATCCTAAATGTTGATGTTGATGTTTAAATTAAAATTTGCAATGTAAAACTTAATAAAAAAGGTTTTTTAAAAAATCCTTTTTACCGGAGCCCTCTCTTTTTTTTGACATCTGAAGTCAAATGTGGCTGTATTGGTTGTCTTTGGCAATTGTCTATGGATACACATCTTGAATTTGACACCACTCTGACAGTCACTGTCTGCCATCAGTTCAATAGCACATGTGTCATGCACCTGGTCCTGGAGGTCATTAAGGCTAAATTCCAGGGTTGCCTCCTCTCTGGTCAAAGGTCAAGGGAAAGGTGTTACTCACAGGTGGCAAGCAAGACATCCCCGTTGTGAGCAGGCCCACGAGGCATAAAGTGCAGGGAGGTGACAGGTAACCCAAGGGCTACAGTCTCACTGTCAGCAAGAACTTGATGAAGTGACCCATCGTTGACAGAGAAAACCTTAATCAGAGGAGGGGAAAGAGGCTGTCAGGAACGCAAAGAGATGGGCAGAACAGAACACATGAACACACCATGCAAAAGATCATGTAAATCGAATCAATTTGCCTCCCCATTTCTATGTGTAAAAGTAAAGGGACCCCTGACCATTAGGTCCAGTCATGGACGACTCTGGGGTTGCGGCGCTCATCTCACTTTATTGGCCGAGGGATCCGGCATACAGCTTCTGGGTCATGTGGCCAGCATAACTAAGCTGCTTCTGGCGAACCAGAGCAGCGCATGGAAACGCCGTTTACCTTCCTGCCAGAGCGGTACCTATTTATCTACTTGCACTTTGACGTGCTTTCAAACTGCTAGGTGGGCAGGAGCAGGGACCGAGCAATGGGAGCTCACCCCGTCGCGGGGATTCAAACCACCGACCTTCTGATCGGCAAGTCCTAGGCTCTGTGGTTTAACCCACAGCGCCACCTGCGTCCCCATTCATCTCTATGTGTACCACACATTAAAAATAACTATTCTAATGGAACAAAAATCGGAGTCTTCAGAAGATGGCACTCCAAGATCTCTGCACAGCATGAGCTGCGAGATACCATTTGTGTAGAGCTCAGCCCAGAGTATGAACCCCAGGGAGTGGACTAGCACATGGTGGCAGATGGTGGTAGAACTGGGCATCTGCAAGGCCCCAAGACCAGCAGAGAGCACTCGGCTCTCCACTTTGCAAAGATTATTAAGAAGATCAAATGTAGCCTAAGAGAATTCTCATTTTGCATGTCCTGACTCTTCTAGATTGTGTTTGTGTGTGAGAGGGTGTCCAATCCTAGAACCAGCTCTGCATCCTTTAGTGAATGGGACAAAAGCCAGCCCAGCTTATAAGATGGACATCTTCATGGAGAAACGGTCTTTTGCAGTGGAAACAGAATGCAGTGCAGCTCATAATATAGTTCAAGGTTGGTGAGCCAGCAGCTCAAGGGCCAAATCCAGCCATCGTCAATATTTTATCTGGACCGTAATAACCCATGAGACTGACCTTAATGGTACCAGTACGTATTCCTGATGCAACCCGTGTCCCTTCATTATTGAACTGGCAGCAAAGAAGCTGATCTCCACAATCTCTGTTGGGGAAGGGAATATATGCCCAGATTATTTGTATTTATTTATTTAGTCTATCTGTTAGTCATTTTTGCATTAGAATTTCTAGGCTGTCTTTTAAACAATAAACAAAAAAACTATAGGTCTTCATATAGGCCCATAGGCCAGCCTGAATGCCCTCTGGAGATTTTGACCTACAACTCACATCAGTTGATAGGAATTGTAGTCTAAAATAATTAGAGGGCACCAGGATGGGGAAGGCTGCTATAGGCCTTTATTTTTCACCTATTGGCCTTCATGTATAACAAATGAAGTTATAAATAATGAAAGCATATGATCCACAATGAAACAAGATCAAATGACGCAGTCCCTGTGCAGCCGAAAGCCGCCCCGTCAAATAAAACAGATGAAGGCGACTTGATCAAGGCAAAGGACTGACGAAGACATCAGGGTTTGACAGCTTATAAAAAGCCCACATATTTTTTTTATTTTTTAATACAATTATCCAAGGGAAGGAAGCTCCACAGACTAGGCTGCATACACAGTATATTTAAAGCACACTTCACCCACCCACCCTCAATAGTTATGGGCAGCGTAATTTGCCGTCACAGAACTATAATTCCCTGCATGCTTAACAAACTACAGTCCCCATAATTCTTTGGATGGTGTGGGAGGAATGTGACTTATATAGGCTTTAAATGCACAGTGTGTGTGCCGCTCTAGAAGCCACAGAAGAGAAGGCTGCCACATGTCACCATCAATCTTGCTTCTGATTGCGGTGGGAGATGGTGAAAGCAAAACCATCATCAGAGGCCAGCTGGGCTTCTGGAGACAGCCCACACCCCAGCAGAGGGCAACCTGGCAAGAGCCCACTAGAGTGTTTCAGTGAGCAGGTGAGCCAGGGATAGCCGCCCAATGCCATGTGTTCCAGATGTTGTGGGACTACAACTCCCATCATCCCTAGCTGTTGGCCGCTCTGCCTGGGACTGATAGGGAGATGTAGGTCTACCACATCTGGAGGGCACCATGTTGGCATCTCCTGAGATGGACTCAGAGAGAGTGCCTTTCCTAAGAGGCCTCCAAAAACTGGAGTCAACACTAGAAGTGTGGGCAGGTTCATTTGGGGGGGAGAAGGTAGTCATTAGAGATATCCCAGACCTCAGCCATGAAAGGCTGTAAATGTAATCACCAACATTTTGAAATATGCAGGTGGTCTGGATGAATTTTGAGGGGACAGGGGTATGTAGCATCTAGGGAGGGAAAGGCCTGCCAATTTTGTAAGATAACCAATATATTTAAGTCTAATTAATGCACGAAGGGGTTAAAACCACGAAGCAAGCTGTCCTGCCAGGCTTAGCTCACCTTGGCTTGGGAAGGACTCTGTAAACAAGCCTTTGTTCCCCTCCAATCCACCTGATGAACTTGGTTTGTGAAGAGGCTAAGCTGGTTGCTCCAGCTTAGGCAAATAGCTCTAATAAGCTTCTCTTGAGTTCCTATATCAATAATTTAAGAACTTTCACTACTGTGACTAAGGCAGGTTTTACTGCCTGTGCAGCTGAATGCTGTATAGAAAAGCACATGAATCTGACCTTTAGAGAGTTTGTAAGTAAACAATCTTTAATTTATCAAACGTGTGGTCTTTTTTCTCTGCTGAGAGAAGAGGGAAGTTTTGGAACTTACAATGGCATATTTTAAAGGCCTATCTTTCTGTGCTTTACCTTGCTGTGTATTTTGTGATTTTAAATCTCTGCTGGGGTTCTCCTCGGGAAAATTCTTCAGCATTTTAGTGCAAATTTCTCTTAATAAACCCATTTTTTCCCTGCAGATTTGACTACTGTGCACATTTTTTGCAACCAAATTATCCTAACAGAATTCATTTCAATGTTGTTTTCACCAATAGACTCATTTTTATGCACACTTCAACCTAATGTATGCATTTTGGCAAACAGTATTTGCAAAATCAGGATAACTGAATTTCGAAGGCCATCTTTCAGTTTCCATATTATTTCAGAAAGTGCGGGTTTGATAGATTCTGCCTTCGATGCGAATTGAATTCCCCCTCCACCCCTAATTCACACCCATTGCCCCCCTAGTTACCTACATCGTATGGAGCAGCCGGAGATCCCCGGAGATGGAGGGGCTGCTTGTGAGGTTGTCTTGAACGTTGGTGGTGGGGTTAAGAACGCTTGGTCCTGCTATGGACATGCGGCCCCGGCGTGTAGGCTGCATTGCCCAGGGGGTGTGGGTCTTTAAGGGGAGGAAAGATACTCTGTTAGGGACACTTGGGAGGGGTTGTTTTGTTTTTGAGATTCCAGTCTTCTGGACCCCTTTCCAACATTCTGAGGAGGGAGCAAAGCTCAGTGCTTTGGTGTGCAGAAAGACCCCGGTTCAATCCCTGGCCTCTCCCTGGTTGCTGGCAACGGGAGAGGCCTTTGCCTGAGAATCTGGAGAGTCACTGCCAGTCAGAGTTGACAATGCTGGGCTACATGGACATATAGCCTGATAAAGTGCAAGGCAGCGTCCTCCCTCCTTAGCATTCCCTGCCGCCCCTCTGTCGTTCATCCTTTCCCCACATCTTTCCCACTGCCCGTCCACCTTCTGCAGGCCCTCCATCCCCACCAGCCATTCTCCCGCTATGCAAATTACCCCCCACCCCATCATCCTCATGCCTCAGGTTCCCAGCTGCCCCCCAACCCAGCTGCCCCTCATCCCGGCACCAGCCTCTCTCTTCCTCTCTCTTGGGTTCTGCAGCGGCTCCTAGCAACCAATGAGGGAGAAGGAAGAAGAACCCACCTGGTTGCCATGGCAGCCACGAGGGGAAGCCAAAGGTTCTCAAGGAGAGCAGGGCCCCCAACGTCCCACCATCCCGCTTTCTCCTCCCCTTGGGACAGCGATGGCCTGGCCCCTAGCCAGAACGAGGTGTTCTCAGGTGGTAGACCAGGTGTGGGAAGACAGAATGGTAGAATTGTGGAGTTGGAAGGGGCCACTGGGATCACCCAGCAGTGTTTGTGTCATGCTACCTACACGTCTTCCAAGCCAGGCTACACCCCACAAGTACAGCGCCACCGCCATTGAAGTAAGATTCAACCGACAATTCAGTTGGCTTTTGTCCATGGAGTGGGAAGGAGATGTGAAGGGAGTCTGCCCAGGTCCCTAGATCTTCATCTGAGGCCTGTCTCCTGCTCAGAGGGAGATGGGTCAGTGTGTCTGGCTGTTAACCAGAAGGTTGGTGGACAAGCCCACTCAGGGATGGCTGTGGGCAGGATTCCTGCACTGGGGTGAGGTGAGCTAAATGACTCGGGGTTCCTTCAAAGTCACCAGTTCTATGATTCTAGCTCCTTTTCAGTTGTGGCCCCTGTCTGTGGAACCCTCTCTCCAGTGGGGTCTGCCTGGCGCCTTCACTGACCCATCCATATATATATATATATATGCTTTCGTAGATTTTCACGGGTACAGGAATGCAGGTTTTGGTGTCTTCGGGTGTCTTCCCGTGTAAGAGTCGGGGTGTCTGTGCGACGTTTCGACGAGGTCTCACTCGTCATCTTCAGGCTGGTGCTTTCGGCTTCTTGTTAGCCGAAAGCACCAGCCTGAAGATGACGAGTGAGACCTCGTCGAAACGTCGCACAGACACCCCGACTCTTACACGGGAAGACACCCGAAGACACCAAAACCTGCATATATATATATATATATATATATATATATATATATATATACACACACACACACACACAGTGGTTAAGTACTTAATTCGTTCCGGAGGTCCGTACTTAACCTGAAACTGTTCTTAACCTGAAGCACCACTTTAGCTAATGGGGCCTCCTGCTGCCGCCACGCCGCCAGAGCACAATTTCTGTTCTCATCCTGAAGCAAAGTTCTTAACCTGAAGCACTATTTCTGGGTTAGCGGAGTCTGTAACCTGAAGCGTATGTAACCCGAGGTACCAGTATGTGTGTGTGTGTGTGTGTGTGTGTGTGTGTGTCACATATCATTTTCAACAGTAATTAAACATACTTTTACATCTTATTCAAATTTCTGACTTCCATCAATCCTGTCTGAAAATTTTCCAATCTAATCTCTAAGTATGAATTTCTTATCTTCCCTATTACATTTCAAACTCATAACCAATATCTCTATCCTTTTCTACTTTGTAGCACTTTGTATATTTCTCCTTACAAAACTTCTTGTAGTCCTACTAGCGTAATTTGTTGATTACAGTTGCTCTTCAAATAATTCATATACCGTATTTTTCGCCCTATAGGACGCACTTTCCCCCCTCCAAAAATGAAGGGGAAATGTGTGTGCGTCCTATGGGGCGAATGTAGGCTTTCGTTGAAGCCTGGAGAGTGAAGCTATCTGCAAGCCTTGTGAGCCCGGCGGGAGTTGCACTCTGTGAGGTGAATGAGGCTGAGAGACTTCAGAGAAGTGTGACTGGCCCAAGGTCACCCAGCAGCTGCATGTGGAGGAGCGGAGAGGTGAACCCAGTTCCCCAGATTACGAGACTACCGCTCTTAACCACTACACCACAAAGTACAAAGGTTCACAAAATGTTTAGGGGCATGCATACCCCTGCGTCCAGGGCCGTAGCTAGGGGTGGTGAGGTGGGTCCCCGCCAGGGGTGAAGGCAATGGCCTCCCCCCGCAAAATCAGCTAAAAAAATGTCAATAAATATAAATATTGATTATTGCCTCATAAGAAATGGTTTTTAAATAGAGGGTGAATTGAATGGGGGGAGGGGTGGATGAGAGGCAGAAAGAAAAGCTAATTTGTCTGTGGCTAGGGGCGAATCTGGACGGTTCTGCCGGGGTGCAAGATCACCTAGCTATGGCTCTGCCTGCGTCCCCCCAGGGGAAAAAAAAGCACTGGCTAGTTATATACTTACACTTATTATTTTACTTACTTGGGGTATTAAATTTGCCTCTGCTCTCTACCCACACGCTGCCCTGCAAAAGTTCCTTTCTTTGTATGGGAGACTGCAAAATGTCTCTTCTAAATATTATGGCTGCCATTCAGTTCTTGCAGCCAGCACCTGCCTAAAACAACAATAAATATATATATATTTAACAGTTGAATAATTAATTTATGAAGAACTGGAGCAGCTCTTTTGCCCGTCCAAAGTTCTTAGTGCAAGTCAATTAATTTAAGAAAATTGCAGGCTTAATTTATTTATTAATTAATGCATCAATTAGAACAGATGGGGGTAATTTGACTCGTATTTCATGCACTAGACAACAGACCGAATTGTGTGGCACACCTGATACCTGACTGGATGCCTCTGCCGCTGCTGCCGCTGCTGTTTAATGAATGCCAGAGTCTGCCGTAGATGAACGGTAACTCTTTTACTGTCCGAAAGTGACTATACAGCATGCCTAACAATCGCACTAATGCAGTCCCTGCATTGCTTCAGTCCCTAGTTCTACGTAGTTTCATTTTCCATGCTGTTCCTTACAAGGCATTGCCTGTCTGGTGAGGATTATATCTCAGCACAACTCCCACTTGTAGAAATAAACTAAAACAAACAAACAAACACATCAAAACAAGAAGCTCTTTACATTTTAAAAAGACAAATGCTCTTTATTTTCCTATCCACACGCACCAATGCTCTTCATCCACCACACTCCATACCTCTATAAAGATACTTTATCCACATCCACACCCACACACCCACACCCACATATTGGGTTCACAACCTTTTTTCCCCTGGTAGAGACAGCTGCTGCGTCTTAACCCAGGTACACTACAGGTGAACCTGATCCCGTCTCCCCATCCCAGTGACAGGCAGAACCTGTGCGAAAAGATATCCAAGGAAGTGCGTTGGGTTGGGGTGGGGGGGTCCCCCTGAACCCACCCGAAGCAGTCTAGCTCTAACTGTATAAAATAACATGGCTGCCCTAAAGAACCCGCTGTACTATAATTACACAGAAATCTTCTCTCTCTCTCTCTCTCTCTCTCTCTCTCTCTCTCTCTCTCTCTCTCTCTCTCTGTGTGTAATACCTTTAAGGCACATCACCCCTCCCCAAGGAATCCAGGAACTGTAGTTGTTTAAAGGTGCTGAGAATTGTTGCTCTGTGGGGTGTAAACTACTGCCCCCAGGACAGTGGCGTAGCGTGGGTTGTCAGCACCCGGGGCAAGGCAAGTAATTTGCGCCCCCTAACCCGTGGATTTGCGCCCCCTAACCCTAACCCCCAGATGTTGCGCCTGGTGCGGCCGGGCCCCCTCTGCACCCCCCACGCTACGCCACTGCCCCAGGATTCTTGGGGGGGGGGGAAGCAATGTGCTTCAAAGCATGGCATGCTGGCAGCCTAACTCATTGGCCCTTGGGGTGCCTCCAGACTCTCAGTTTTCTGTGGGAGGGATCCAAGCGCTTACAGAACTGGGAAATTTAGGTTTGTGCAATTGAAGTGGATTAAAGCGCTCTGGTGCCTTAGAGCAACAAATCCACTTTTGCAGTTAGGAAAGTGACAGGAAAATGAATGGCAAAGTCTAATATGAATGGCTGGTTAACTCGTTGCCCTATAGCCACCCAGCAAGCAAATCAGAACAAATAAACAAATAAATCGACCATCAGGAGGAGTCTCAAGTGTCCCAGAACGTCCCAGCAAGAGTTCTGGATCAAATCTGCCACTAAATCCCACTCCCTCTTTCCCAGACAGCCGCAGCAGAACCCTGCACCCCATCCCATTACTCGCTGGACCCTTCTGGCTCCTCTGCCCAGCCTGAGGAGTCCTGGCTGCCAGCTCTTACCATGCGGCAGATGTTAATCTGGGGAGGGGAGGAGGGATTTATTTTGCAGATACCACAGCTAGCAGGAGAACAAAAAGGCCTGGACAGCGGGGGTGAGGATCAGAAGTGAGGGGGGAGAGATAATCCCCTTTCCCCTCTATAAAACATCCTCATCCATAAGAGCCATCTCTTCTTCTGCTGAAGGGGACACGGCGTCAGAAGGACCGTACGGAGGGTGACCAGGACACGCAGCACTCAGCGCCATGCAGAACACCCTGGGACCAGCCTGCATCTTCCTGCGCAAGGGGATTGCTGAGAAACAGGGGGTATGGCCATTGCGCGGGGGGGGGGGGGCAGACTGGGCAAGAGGGTGCAGCAGCCCAGGTGGGCAGGGCAAACGGTCTGGAACGGTCAGCCAAAGCAAGGGCTGAGTTTCCATTTTCCTCTGCAAGGGAAATTAACCAAAAGTGGGGCCCGGTGGGATGAGGAGCCCCAAGGATTCCAGACTCAGCTCCACGAAGGCAGCTTGCAGTTTATGGTGTTCTGGAGGACCCAGGTCCCGGGAGGAGAAGTCTAGTGCGTTGGAGAAGCAAGAGGGAGATGGAATTCTATGGGCTCGATTTAACTTCTAGAATGTTGGTTTGAAAGAGGCAACGCGTCTTGCATGCTGCCATCTCTCGTTCCCCTTTTGCCTCTGGCAGGCAGGGTTTTCTTATTTTTTTCCTTTTTATTAGATGGTTTCCAAAACATGCCCCAACTTTTCGGTCACAATGACATGATGGGAAATGTAAATATATGCGTGTCCTGTGGGAGTACCCTTCTCACAACCTATTCTCTGTCACCACCACAGCCAAATGGATAACCTGGCTGGGTCTCTGAATGCTGGGAAAGTATGCCAGAGAAAGGCAGTCGGGGGCTAAGCTGGCCTCAGGGGCATTGGGTAGGAACTAAAACACTTGGGCACAGGGCCCCGGGGGCACAAATTAACTGCCGGGCAAATTAAAATGGTTGGGGGTGTCTGAGGCTGTCGCTGGCACTGTCGGGTGCAGCACACCCAGTCATCTTGTGAGCAAACTTTTGTTTTTAAAAGGTTATAATAGGGAAGGCGCAGGAGACTGGGGGCGGGGAGTCTAAGGCAAAATAACTGGGACTGGGTCCTGTGAACCATCTCTTAATTCCCTCCCCCTTAGTATGAATTATCTGTCCTGTCCTACCCCAGGCTCAGTAGTGGAGCAGATTATGATATCTTGCTGCAGCCCTAACATGCATTTAAAGCGTACCTTCCCCCAAACCTGAGAACTGTAGTTTACCTCTTACAGAGCCCAGTACCCTTAATAAACAACAGCTCCCGGGATTCCTTACGGGGAGGGAAATGTACTTTAACTATATGGTGTGTACGCATCTCTAGTGATCCTCAAGGCACTCAGCTGCTGCCAGCTCATGGACTCACCCTCGGTTGTACTTGCTTGAAGTTTCGGGGATGGGTCTCTGTGAATCAGAAAGCGCAGTGAGATGATCTCAGCCTTTCTCTCTCTCTCTCTCCAAACATCTGCAGCTACATGGTTGCTCCTCCATGGGCTTTGCACCTCCTGGGTTTTGTCACTGAGTTTTAGGATTGTGTAGGGTTTCTCTCTCCCCGCCGCCCCACTTCTCCGTTCCTCCATTTCACTGTGATCACTGGCTCTGTCATTCTGGGCAGTGTTCCAGTTCATTGCTGGATCCACTTTGTCCTTCTGTGTGCCTGTAAATATTGAGCTGTCAACTCAACGGGAGCATTGCTGTGGTTTTGACAGCGCGATGCAATTATTTCGATTGGCCTTAGGGAAGAGGAGCCTTTGTTTGGGCGTCGGGAAGGGTTGGGTGGAGAGATCGGTTGGGCATTAGGGCTTTGGGGGTCTTGTTTTCTACAGCTCAGGAGGAAAGAGTAGTTTCTTGTGAGGTTGAGGACTGTGAACCAAGACTTCTTCATTTCCTCCCTTCCTATGTGCCTGTATCACTATGAATGACTTTACATCTGCCTTACAGGAGCGGGAACTGGGAGCAGATGAAATCGAAGGTAAGTAGGATGGGCATTTGTGATACTTTTGAGCAGCAGCTTTGGGGTTTTTTTTTTAATTGTTCTGGGAAATTCTGAGTTGCTTTGGAAGATTATGAGGGATTCTTTGATGGGAAGATCAGTAACGTTTGAGCTTCCCATGAAAAGAGTTTCCCAACCATGACTGACCTTCTTCTGGTGTTTAATATAAACATGGTTGAGGGAGAAATTCAATCCAGTTTGCATTTAAAGGCAAACCTACATAATTTGCACTTTCCGCAACAACAAGCAAACCGAAACACAGCCTTCCTTTATAAGTCACATGTCTCTGAATTTTGCAGTGTAGTTCCCCAGCTAAATAATGTTTACAAAAATATTTTAGGGTAAAGTATGCATAAAAATGTATATATTGGTGAAAATGACATATATCATGGGAAATCGCTTTGCAGAAATGTCTATGTTGACCCACATTTCATTAAAACTGTGTATATCACGTGAAATTCACACTTGAAATTACTTGAATTTCACACTAAAATGCTGATGAATTTTCTCGAGGACCTTTTAAAAGCACAAAATGGCAAACTGATGAGAAAAGGTGGAGAACTGTTTGGAAAAATAAAAAAACTGGGGGAAAGTGAAATGGACAGATGCGCCCATCCCTAGCCATAAGGGATATTGATTGCACACCCAGTTCATGAGGAATGATGGTGAGGCCTTAAGAAAGGGATGAGGAACTTGTGGCCCTCCATCTTATTACTGGAAAACAGCTCTCATCAGCCCCAGCCAGCATGACTAATGGTCAGGGACGATGGGAGCTGTAGTCCAGCAATATGTAGAGGGCCATGGCTTCTATACCCTTGCCTTAAAACATACCCAGAATCTTCTAGAACATGTTGGAACTCCACAGCAGGTGCTAGAGGGTCCTTCAGCAGGCCTTCCAGAGGAAGTGTTCCCTGAGGTAAAAACCTAGAAAACCAATGACACAGAGGTTTTCTTTACTCGGTTATTATTGCTACCCTTGCTGCTACTCTTGCTGCTCCCGTTTTGCAAAAACAGAGCTCCGTGAGGCCTTCGATGAGTTTGACAAGGACAAGGATGGCTATATCAGCTGCAAAGATTTGGGCAACCTCATGAGGACAATGGGGTACATGCCGACTGAGATGGAGCTTATCGAACTGTCGCAGCAGATCAACATGAATCGTAAGTGCCTGGTCCCCGAGGACTGGGTTGAATATTTCAATAAAGAATGGTGCTGGACTGAAGATACAAGGCAGCCTTCCTCAGCTTGCAGCCCTCCAAAATCTTGGACTACAACTCCCATAATCTCTTACCATGAACAATACTAAGCAAGGGCTGCTGGGAATTGTAGCCCAAAGCGTATTGAAGATCTCAGGTTGGGGAAGGCTGACGATGGGAAGGAGTCCTGGTATCACTACCTGGGTCTCCAATGGGTGTTGGCTCTAACATAAAGGATGGCCATTGTCAGCTTGCCTGGGATTCAACCAGCCCTTGACTTCTCTGCCATTTGAGAGGGAAAAGAGGTTTGTGTGGAGCCGGAGGTAGGCAGCAGCGAGGCAGCTTCCTGTGTGATGCAGTGGCTGGACTTCAGGCTCATTCACGATTCTGCTTGTCCCATGCCTAGAAAGCACAGGCCCAACCACAGTAACTAGATAATATTCATAGCTAGAATGATTCTGGAGTATATACCATATTTTTCGCTCTATAAGACGCACCAGACCATAAGACGCACCTAGTTTTTAGAGGAGGAAAACAAGAAAAAAAATATTCCGAATCAAATGTTGTTGAAGAGTCTTTGCACGGCTATCCCTGAAGCCAGAACAGCAAGAGTGATTGCTGCGCAGCAGTCCCTCTTGTTGTTCTGGCTTCAGTGATAGCTGCGCAGCCTGCATTTGCTCCATAGGACGCACACACATTTCCCCTTGCTTTTTAGGAGGGAAAAGTGTGTCTTATAGAGCGAAAAATACAGTATGTTAAATACTCTGAATAATGGTTATATACACAATTGGCAGACAGGGAACTGAAAATATCTCTCTTTTATCTTTCTCTTCTTTCTTGTCCCCCCCCTTATTTTTTCTTTCTTTTTGATTGGGTTTCTTGTGTGATGTTTGATTTCTGGTGGCTCTCCAGTAGCATTAACTAGATGTATGTCTTAATTAATATTAATTAATACATATATATAATACATATATACACACACATGATAAATGAAGATACATACAAGGAGCTGACCTGTATGAGAGGCAGGTCAAAGTGGCTTTTCTCAGGGTGAGAGACTGAGGAAGGAGAAGCTCTCCCTGCTGGGAGGATTCAGCTCTCCATATGTGTGAAGCTTAAGGTAAAATGTTGAGTGAGGGTTATATTTATAATTTTGTGTTTTATGAGGATCATATGATGATTCTATGAGGATTATTATTAATGTATCTTACTTTCTTTTTCTCTTTAGTTCCCTCCCCCCATTTGAGATATCTATCTATCTATCTATCTATCTATCTATCTATCTATCTATCATCTATCATCTATCTAATCTCTTTAAGTTTAGTTTGAATTTTTTAGTATATTAGGTTGTAAAGCACATGACTTCCCCCAAAGAATTCTGGGAACAGTAGTCCACCCCTCACAGAGCTACAATCCCCAGCACCCTTAGCAAACTACATTCCCAGGATTCTTAGGGGGAAACCATCCGCTTTAAAGGTATGCTGTATATGTAGCCCCAAACCTGCTGCTGATCAGGGATATGTAAGGAAACTTGAAGGGAAAACCAAGATATCTGAGTTTTCTAAGAAATTAACCTGACTGTGGTCACTGCAGTTGGAGGGCGTGTGGATTTTGAGGACTTTGTGGAGATGATGACCCCAAAGCTGCTGGCAGAGACGGCGGGCATGATTGGACTTCAGGAAATGAGGGATGCCTTCAAGGAGGTAAGATGGGCTGGGATTGGACAGGACTTTGGAGTTCTTTCTCTCAGCCTTGTTTCTTGTTCTCAGGGGTGGGGCAGAAATCTGATTCCATTCTCATTCAAAGGCAAATCTAACAAATCTACCGCACTTTCCGCAGCAATGCACAAACAGCCATCCCTTCAGAACCCACACTTCCCCAAATTAGCATTAAAAATGCATTTGTTAGTGGAAATGAAATATGAAAGTGCATTCTGTTTGGGAAAATGGATTTGCAAAAATGTGTATGTTGGGCAAAATTACATTGGTAAATGTGCACATTAGAAGAAATTCATACTAAAATGCTGGTGAATTTTCACAACGACTTAATTCCCAGCTCCACAATCTGATACGGAAATGTGGAGAAGTGGTTAAGACTAGAAAAACAGATTCACTTATCCCAGCTTGTCATAAGTCCCCTTTCCCTCCCAGAAAATTGAACACCTCTCATTCCCCAACTTCTCATTACCCAACTAGACAACATTGATCCCCACCCACCCAAAAAGCTGGGGATGGGACGTAGCACTCCCCATGACTATCCCTTCTCTGCCAACCTTGCTAGTTCCATAAAAAAATAAGAGAAGAAAGAGGAAGAAACTTCCGGGATCAGACCAAAGGTCTAGACAATCTCTCTTACTTCACAGAAGTCCTCTGCTGGAAGCACTGTGAGGGGAACAGTGCTCTATTTAAAGGGTTCCTTTATTTGAAGGACTGCCTGGTCCACGTCTGATTTAAGGGAGAGAAAGACCCTTTAATTTGCTCATCAACAGTTGGCACCTGGAAGCAGATAAGACAGGCACACAAGTTACCTGGTCACATACATCATGAGGTGTACTGTATTTGTATTTAAATAATTATTATTTATTAATTTGCTTTTATACATATGTTACCACACCGGAATTTTACTCACAGCTGTGTCGCTTTTTTTGGTGGTCCCTAAGTGGCCACTCTCATCTAATTCAGCATTCTACTTACTATAGTGACCCACCGGATGACCACAAGCAGGGCAGGAAGGCAAAAGCCTACACAGCTGCTCCTCATCTTGTGGTTTTCAGAGATATACTGCACCTGGACCTGGAGGTTCTACTTTTTTTTCAGTTCTCATGAGAATCCATCAACCTTTCGGTGCAAATCCTTTTGGTACACTTCCTTCTTTTTTTTTTTTTGGACAGCACTAATATTTCACTAATATTTATATTTCCTTAATGCATTTTTCCTCCATTATTTTTCACTGACATGTGCTTCTCTATGCACACTTTAAGGGACGCGGATGGCGCTGTGGGTTAAACCACAGAGCCTAGGACTTGCAGATCAGAAGGTTGGTGGTTCGAATCCCTGCAATGGGGTGAGCTCCCGTTGCTGGGTCCCTGCTCCTGCCAACCTAGCAGTTTTAAAGCACGTCAAAGTGCAAGTAGATAAATAGGTACCGTGCGCTGCTCTGGTTCGCCAGAAGTGGCTTAGTCATGCTGGCCACATGACCCGGAAGCTGTACGCCGGCTCCCTTGGCCAATAAAGCGAGTTGAGCACCTCAACCCCAGAGTCGGTCACGACTGGACCTAATGGTCAGGGGTCCCTTTACCTTTACCTATGCACACTTTACCCTCGTATGTGCATTTTGGCACAATTTCTTGGCTGGAGCGCGGCATTGCAAAATTTGGGGAAATGCGACTTTTGTAAAGGATGGTTGCGTTTTGGTTTCCTTATTTTTTTGGCATGCGTATATGACACCAGTTCACCTTTTAAACGCAAACTGAATTGGATTTCTCTCCTATCATTAATCCTGACGAAAAGACATTGATAGATCCTATTTCCGTTAGCTTTAAAATGGGATCAGGTTAACTGGCTGCCACTGCATCTTGTGGCAATGAGTTCCATATGCTAACGAACCACTGCACGAAGAGGTACTTCCTCTCTTCTGTCCTGCATCTTGTGCCATTAAGATTCGCCCTCTAGCTCCTGTTCAGATTAAGTATGCTGACTCTCACCGCAACTAACTACCATGCCTCTCCCTGTTTCCAGTTTGACACCAACGGGGATGGCGAGATCACTCTGGATGAGTTGTACCAGGCCATGCAGAGGCTGATGGGCGAGCGGCTGACGTCCCGGGAGATTGCTGATGTGGTGAAGGAAGCCGACGTCAATGGAGACGGGACGGTGGATTTTGAGGGTGAGATGCAATCGGGGAATATAGGATTGATGGAAAGAGATTATAGGCTTATCGGGATACAAGGTGAGAGGTTAAAAGCTTTAAAGGTCTGGGGAGATGGGATTTAGGAGCACAGGCTGAAAAGATATAGGCTTAAATGGGCTTGGATAATAGGGTTAGAGAGTTATTGGATTGCTCCAATTGCATGGAGGTGGTAGCACACAGCCCACCTGTCAAAATGGGCTGCTGGTGGGGGGGGAAACCAGGAGCTGGACCACCCAGCCTCCCTGCTCCACCTGCCCTGTTTTTGGATTGCAACCCCATTGGCAGGGTGGTTGTGGTACTAATTTAATGAGCAGACACTAGATAACAGAGTGTGGGAGTTGTCCCAACACACCAGGCAAGACTTAATGACCCTGAATGCTATGTTCTACCTCCACTGTCGGAGGCAGTAATGCTCCTGGAGGGACGCAGGTGGCGCTGTGGTCTAAACCACTGATCCTCTTGGGCTTGCTGATCAGAAGGTTGGTGGTTCGAATCCCCACAATGGGGTCAGCTCCCATCGCTCTGTCCCAGCTCCTGCCAACCTAGCAGTTCGAAAGCACACAAGTGCAAGTAGATAATTAGGTACCACTGCGGCAGGAAGGTAAACGGCGTTTTCATGCGCTCTGGTTTCCGTCATGGTGTTCTGTTGTACCAGAAGTGGTTTAGTCATGCTAGCCACATGACCCAGAAAGCTGTCTGTGGACCAATGCCGGCTCCCTCAGCCTGAAAGTGAGATGAGTGCTGCAACCCTATAGTCGACTTTGACTGGACTTAACCGTTGAGGGGTCCTTTTACCTTTACCTTTAATGCTTCTGGATTCCATTCTGGGAGAGTGCTGTTGAGCTCAGGTTCTGTTTGTGGCCTTCCCATAGGTTGACCCCTGAGAATAGGATGCTGGACTAAGCGAACCACTGGCTTACCTCCTTACAACTTAGGTAACGGGACTTAGGTCATTTCAGAATACAGATTCTGGGGATGTTTCAGGCTACTATGACAGCACAACCAACTTCCAGCACAAGTAACCTAAATGACGCAGGTGAAGCAGCAAATGTAAAAGCAGAATTTCCCCAGGGGACAGAACTGACTTATCTTGTTGCACAGTTTGGATTGCACTGGTAACTCATTTGTTTAAGACTGCTCACTGCCAGCCAAAAAGGGCACAATAGCCAGCCTTTAGCAAGCATAGGAGCATGTCTTATACCAAAGCCATACTATTTGTCCATCCAGGCCAATATTGCCTACCTCAGCAGGCAAACACTCTGTAGGGTCTCAGGCCAGGGCTGCCCCCGTCTTGTGCTCCCTCATCCTTCTTCATTTCATTTATTTAACAAAATTTGCGTACAGCTCCATGTTAATGGAACATCTAAGCCGTTTACAAAATGCAGCAACATTTTGTAGAATTGTAGAGCTGGAAGGGACCCCCATGTCATCTAGTCCAATGATTTGAATTATTGATAGAAGGTAGTTAAAAACAGATATTTTAAGAACTTCAAAAGATAGTTAAATTCAGCGCTAGACAAAACAGAACATTAAACAAATAATGATACATCCAAAACAGTTGAATAATATCATGTGCATGTCCAGCACAGGTTTATCTTCTTACTAAATTGAAATAACTACAAATAGCAGCAGTAAAAACATCAGTAATATGTGAATAAAAACTCATTGGTAAAAATATCAAAGGCCTGTCTGAATAATACAAGTTTTGAAAGACAAGAGAGCAAGAATGACTGCAGCTGACCTTCCATGAGCAAGTAGTGCCACAGGGCAGGCCTGCGGCACTAAACCCTGGTAAATGTTGGCCAAATCCTGGGGGCATGGAGGACCACCGAGAGTGCCCATCCGAAGGTTTCAGTGATCAAAGTGGAGAGAATGGAATCTGGGTGTCCTTAAAGTTGTTCAGGACTTTGTGAATTAACACAAAAGACCTGAACTTGGCCCAGTAGCAAATTGGCAACCAGGGCATCATTATTTTACATGTGAATTACACGTTTATCTCCAAGGAGCAGGCGGTGGCATTCACAGCCATTTATCTCCCTTTGGATAAGCACAACAGCCCTGAGGGAGCACTCAGCAGTCTTCGTAGATTTGAAGCCAGGTCTCTCGGGCCTTGCTCCCCAGCCGCACTGATGTGTTTCTTCACGTTTGCCTTACAGAGTTTGTGAGGATGATGTCACGCTGATGGAGTCGCCCTCCCCTCTCTGGTTCCAACGAATATGTGAATGTATGGAGTTCAACATCAAATCCCAGTGTGAACTGGGAGGGGAGGTCAAACCTCCGTTTGCACAAGAGACTGAGCAGGGCAAGGGGTGGGTTGGCAGGGGGGCGTTCTTGGATCGTCTCCCTAAGAGGAGGGCGAGCATCTCACTTGGCAAAGTCCAATCCCTGCAGGAATCCCTTATTACCGGGCAGCTGCATTCGTCAAATCTATCCCACAACTGGTCCAACCAGCTCGGTTGATCCCTCTCAAACAAACCCCGGAAGATCGCTTCCCAGCGCAACGCCCTGCCTTACCTCTCCATCCCCTCCAGCAATCATGTACAATAAAGACTTCCTTGTATAGGATCGCTCAGGATCCGTGTGGGGGTGGCTTTTTTGTGGCACATTGACTGGAGCCGCTCGCTGCTGCCGGCATCCGCAGAGGTCAGAATAACACCCTGGCAGCTCCACGCCTGGCCCTGCCCAAAGCGGCTTATCCACTTTAATCGCTGCTCAGAAGGGCAGCATATGGGGCAGGAATAAACAGATTAAAGAGGAAGCGGGGACCCTCCTGCGTAGGAAGGCCAGAGGTTTCCAGAAGCGGGACACTTGGGTTTGATCACCATCATCATCATCGTGTGGGCGGGGAGCAATGAGGGTGAGGGAGTAGAAGAGCTCAGACTCCTGGCTCTTTGGCTATCTGAGCCCCTTCAAAGGATTGCAGCTCCAGGACTGTTTTTTCCCTCCTAATGAGCCTTTGCAGATTAAAAGTCATGGGGCTCGAAACAGCTGCTGCACTTCCACCTCTCCATTCCCCTAATCACAGTGGCAGGGAGGGTGGCAGAGGAAGAAGCGGAGCAGCGGGCAAACCCTCAAGGATGTGCCAAGGTCACTCCGGGGCAAACAGATTTAGCTCTGCCCCTGTTTCTTGGTCTTCAGGGCTGCTACCCTTTTTAGCCCAGCCGCAAGACCACTCTGGGACGATGCTGCAGTTGCGGGGAAGCAAGTGGGGGGAGCTCTCATAATAAAACCTACAAGGCCCACCCCAACCCCTCCCGATTTAGGTTAAGCCAAGTCATAACCCCCCTCCCCTACCACTTCTAACCATCCAGAAACACAGGAAGGCCCCCAGTTGTTGTGCATGCCCAGTTCTCTTCACGGAGAGAAACAAGGCATACTGCCTAACCATTGCAGCACTCTGGAGGGCATGACTGCAAAAACCCCATTTTATCTGCCCTGTCTAGCATCTTTGGGCAATGTGGAACTGTTGGATCTGTCCTCCAGTTATTCCTGCCCACAGAGAATCATGAAATGGTTGAGCTGGAAAGGACCCAGTCAAACCCCCGTGCTATGGCAGGAGTCAAGATCAACTAACCTACCTCCTCAGAGACGCCAACTCGCTAGGACACAAATTTGGTTAAGCCTGTTATATAAAACCCTTCTCCATCTGTGCTCCAGCCCCGCCCCCCAGACCTGGCTTGCAGTTTGGCCTTGTGTGGCTCGGCCAGTCAGGACAGGAGGACACAGGGCACTTGTAGGCAGAGAAGCCTTTATTATGGGATTGGAGCCACTGCAACAGCACACATGTTTTTCGCAGCATGCACACGTAATCACAGTTTTCAAAATGCCAGCCTGTACTCTTTTTATTTATTTAAAACGTCTAATCTGGATTCCCCCTTAACACAGAAAATCTGATTTGTAAAAATAACCCAGTTATTGCTTGTGTGGAATTCCTTTAGCACATTTTGGGGTGGGCAGGTAGTTTGGGGTGTGAACACCTTTGCATAGCAAAAAGGCTTGTGCTCATGTCCAGCTTGGGTGATTCCCATAGGCGTCTGTGGTTGGTCACTGTGAGAAGAGGATTCTGGGTGCAGGGTGATGGGCCATTGGCCAAAAGGGCTTTTCCTATGTTCCCCCTGTCCCATCAACATCCCCTGGTGTGTACATGAACAGAAGCGAATCTGAATGGCTAAAGACTCCAATTGGTGTAAAGCTGGTTTGAGAAACAACATTTCAAGCAGTAGTGCTTTGTAACAAAGGACGGGATACTTATGCATTTGGGATAACATCATGGGAAGATGGATTAAAAACACACAGTAAGTGGGAGCTGAAGACACTCAGATTTTGGGATCCGTGCTGAAGGTCTCAGGGCAGCAAGGTTAGATCTCAAGGTCTCCAGCCAAGCTCAAATTACTACTCTTGAACCCAGGAGCTTTGCAACTGTGTAATTGGTTATAAAAAATTAAACCACTCATTATTCTGAAAGAGACAGCATTGCATAAGAGTTTTGCTTGTCAGTGTGTTTTCCTAAACTTTCATTCCCCACCCCCACTGAGATCTTCAAAATAAAAACTTCAGCATTTCCCCCCTGATTCTACCCCCTTCCCAGGCCTCACATTTCTAGCTCTTTCCCCTGTCTCGTATATTTGGCAGGGTTCAGTTTTTGTCTTTCTAGAGTTAGCGGCTCCATGATATCACAAGGTCCTAAGCAGACAACACTCAAGCCCATCACATCACTAAGCCCCAACCCATGTATCTAGGGCTTGGGATGCTGGAAACCAGGTAACCCAAGAGGGCGGTTTATTCCCTCATGAAGATCATGAGAGAAGTGAGCTGGAGACATTGCAGTGTAGGGCCCTGGTTCCATGAATAAGCATTGGGAGGTGGGGTAGTTCTTTGGGATATTTAGATTCCCTCAAGGCCGCCTCAGAACCCGTTTCCGAAGCTCCATTTGCAGTAGATCTCGCTCCTTCCGGATCCCAAGTAAGATGCTTTGGTTCTCATGAGCACGGCGGATCAAGTAGGGGATTACTTCTTCCACAGAGCCGAAAGGGATAGATTTGTAGATGGCATAACCGGCCTGGCCTAGATTTGGGCACAAGATTTTAAATAGAGAGAGAGAGAGAGAGAGAGAGAGAAGGTGACAATATCGCAGGAGGAACAGAAGTGGCTGTGGGTGTGGAGAGAATCTGTGGGAAGCGGGGTCTACGCTACACTCACCTAGTGCCAAGGAAATCTGATCGCACATGCCCAGCAGCTGCCCAAAGCTGACGGGTCCAGCACCCTTGTCGATGCCCATCTCTGCCATCCTTAAAAGTGATAAAACAAGCACATTTCAGCGACAGGTTGGGGAGAAGTTATGAGAGTATCATAGCAGTGAACAGCATAAGCTGTAAGCTACAAGGGCTAGGAGTCCAGCTCAGTCACAAAGACGCTGGCTGGTTTTTTAGGCGAGCTGCTTGCCGCTAGACCTCACCTTCAACCCCTCATCTGCAATATGGGGATAATATTATAGGGTCAGCTTTACAGGGTTGCGGTAAGAAACAATGGAAGTATTATTTCTACATTAACCAATGGTGGCTGTGTGTGTTGTGTACAGGTTTTGCATAATGTGAATGGGGCTTCTTTTGCTGCTATTGTCTAGGGTTTCTAACGTCCTGGATAAAGTGTCCCCGTCCTCCCGAAGGGATGCATGTGCTGTCAGCTGTCTGCCCAGACGATATCTTTACCTCTATATGGTGACAACCAATATTTTGCTCCTAGGCATGTCATGATAGCAGTATGCCACTTCCCTTATATATTGCTTGCTTTCATGCAAATAGATCTGAGAGGTGGATATGGATTGGAGTATTGGTTGCTGATGTCAGAAAGGCAGCGCAATGCTTACACATACAATTGTGTATGTATGTGTGTTGTAGTGTGGAGAGGCTCCCTTCCAAGGCTATTCCCACCCACCCACCCACCCACCCGTGGTTCCCACTTTCAGAGAGTACCCATATGTCCAAACCATCAGAACTGGTGGACATGCCAGCTGCTGCTTGTTACGTAGAAACACAACCCCACTCACTTCCCCTTTGTGGTATTCCCCCTACCTTTGAACAGTGTGCATCACGGACGCTTCGTTGTGTGTGGCCACGATCATCTCAAACCTTCCTCTGGCTCGAGAAACTTGATCCAAACCAAAATCCAAACAGCGCTGGTAACTGGATCACAGGAAAAAGGAAGAGGGCAAGAGAATGAAGCCGAGGAGGCAAAAAAATGAGAATTCAAATTTGTATAGGCTGGTTTATATGGATGGATGGATGGATGGATGGATGGACATTAAAAAATCACTACTGTATAACTGATAATAGAAAAATGCAATGGGTCTAATTCAAGTGAGAATAACAGTTGCATACACACCGCACATTTAAAACATAGGTCTCCCCACAAAGAATCCTGGGAATTGTAGATTTACCTCCTCGCAGAACTACAATTCCCAGGAACTTTAAGAAGGCAGAGTTCCCAAGATCCTTGGGGGAAGCCCCGTGCTTTAAATATACCGTATTTTTCCATGTATAACTTGCCCCTGTATATAAGACACCCTCTATTTGGGGGGCAACAACCAATCACACGTTCCCCCTATGCACCATCCGTATATAAGACTACTCCCCCCCTTTTTAACATTATTTTTAGTATGTAGAAAAAACATGTCTTATACACGGAAAAGTACGGTACTTTCAATAGATGGTGTGTACGCAGCCCTGTGACCTCAGATTGCTATCCATGTGTGCTAATGAGTGATGGGCAATTTCAAGGCCACTCCTGAGCTCCCTTCTTATGGTTCTTTATCTTTAAACCAGATTTGGACCAGGCAGGCCTTCAAATAAACAATTTTGCCACATAAAGGACCATCCTAGGTCACACGATGGAAGGAAGACCCCATAGGAAGCTTCTCTTCCCATGCCTTGTATTAATGACCCGCAGAGTAGTGGAACAGGGGGAGTCCTCCTCACTTTTCGTTGGTAGCCTCCCAACTGGGCTGCACAGGATCAGGGTATCCTTTTTCCTTTGCCAGTTTCCGCTCTTTCTCCAGGTAAGCCCCCCGGACCAACTTCATTCCGAAACAGACACCCAAGCGCTCAGTGAGGGCGACGTCCTGTTTCAACCGCTCCCGAGTGTCCTGGAGGGAGACAAGTTGGCCAAAGACCGTAGTAGAACAGGAAAGGAGTCCTCCAATACCACTGAGTTGTCAAGGTGAGAGCAGACCTTCCTTACTTCCAGGACGTAAGGTGGATAGAAGGAGGACTGTTTCTGGGGGAGGAACTCACCTTGAGATATGCCTGATATGTGTTCCAGATCCATGGCTTTTGGGTGTTCCAGACAGCCATCATTGCCATGGTGACAAGCGTTAGGGCGGGGTTAATGTAGGTGTATTCTGCATCCACCAGGACACGGACTCCTTTTCCCACAGCATACTGCAGACGGAAAGAGGTTGGGAAGATGAGAACCAGAACAAAATGGACACCATCACCAAGGCTGGGTTTCCCTGCTTCTGTCCTCCCCTTAAAGTACCTGCGCTACAGAATTGAGCCGCCTCAACGATTCCTTGAAATGGTGGTTCTCTTCCTGGGTCAGGCAGCCGAAGTTCAGCTCCTGGGGGGGGGGGGCAGGAGAATAGTGGGAGATAATACACAGGTCAAATAAAGTTTTAGCTCTCTTTGGAGCAAATGTAATCCACCCGGAAGGGAGTGGCAAAAAGGCTCCTAACCTCCCCTTTCATGGCAGCCACCACTCTCTCGATGCTCAGGTCTGACTTCGTCTCCTGCTCTTGCAAACGCAGGGCGATGGTCTTCTGCAAAGGGAGCAGGGGAAAGTAATCCAAAATAAAAGCAGGGTAGCTCCCTGTACGCCAGCTCCCTCAGCCAATAAAGCGAGATGAGCGCCGCAACCCCAGAGTCGGTCATGACTGGACCGAATGGTCAGGTGTCCCTTTACCTTTACCTTAGCTGGGACATGGGTGACGCTGTGGGTTAAACCACAGAGCCTAGGACTTGCCGATCAGAAGGTCGGCAGTTCGAATCCCCGGAACGGGGTGAGCTCTTGTTGCTCGGTCCCTGCTCCTGCCAACCTAGCAGTTTGAAAGCACGTCAAAGTGCAAGTAGATAAATAGGTACCGCTCCGGCGGGAAGGTAAATGGCGTTTCCGTGTGCTGCTCTGGTTTCGCCAGAAGTGGCTTAGTCATGCTGGCCACATGACCCGGAAGCTGTACGCCGGCTCCCTCGGCCAATAAAGCAAGTTGAGCGCCGCAACCCCAGAGTCGGTCATGACTGGACCTAATGGTCAGGGGTCCCTTTACCTTTACCTTAGCTCCCTTCCCTTCACAAGAATTGGGCCAGAATGAGGTCCTATGCATCAAAAATAAGGGATGGACTGAGATGGTAGTCTCCTGGAGGAGAGGGGGCTGGCAAGAGAAGCAAGCAGAGGCACCAGTCTCTAGAGCAAATAGTTTTTAAGACATCATGCCCAAGAGGATAATTGCATGATACTCCCCACGCTGCCCAATTACTTTGCATGCTATGTTTTATAATTTTGTGGTGTATACCACTTCAGATTTTTCTGTTCAGTATAAAGTGGTACATAAATGTAACTTAAACCAAGGATACACATCCGTTCAGAGCTTGCTACCCCCAATGCCCCGACAGTCCCTCTGCCATCCCACAATACTCACGCAGAGTGCAGCTGCCATCAGCGCTGTCACCTTCAGTTGCATCATGGGATTGATGGCACCAACTGCAGACAGATCCAGGCAGGTAAGCATAGATCGGGCATTCTTGTCATACCAGTCTGCCCTGGTTGGGGCAAAGCAGATAGAATAATAATAATAATAATAATAATAATAATAATAATAATAATTTATTTATACCCCACCCATCTGGCTGGGCTTCCCCAGCCACTCTGGGCAGCTTCCAACAAAATATTAAAATACAGTAATGCATCAAACATTAAAAGCTTCCCTAAACAGGGCTGCCTTCAGATGTCTTCTAAAAGTAGTTGTTGTTCTCTTTGACGTCTGGTGGGAGGGCGTTCCACAGGGCAGGTACCACTACAGAGAAGGCCCTTTGCCTGGTTCCCTGTAACTTGGCTTGTTGCAGTGAGGAAACCGCCAGTAGGCCCTCAGCGCTGGACCTCAGTGTCCGGGTAGAACAATGGGGGTGGAGACACTCCTTCAGATATACATTACATAGGATTGTAGAGTTGGAAAGGGCCTGAGAGTCATCTAGTCCAACCCCTACAATACAGGAATCTTTTGCCCAACATGGGATTCGAACCCACAACTCTGAGATTAAGAGTCTCATCCTCTACCGACTGAGCTATCCCAAAGTCAGTGCAGAATCTCCTTCTGGTACTACCACTTTGCTTGAAAATACTCAGCAGGCAACATCTGTCAAAAGCAACACTTTCAAACTCTCCGAAAACCTTCACGGGCCAACTCCTTCCAATCTGCTCACCACCTTTCACTTTCACTCTGTCCTGGTGTTCAATGATCCCCTTGAAGCTTTTGTTGCCAGTTTCCCAAAATAGAAGTAAAGGGCCAAATGGGTAGATGATTTGTGTTAAAGAAATAGTTGTTGCTGATCAGCAGCACAGTGGGGGCCATAAGGGACTCTAGCTTAGCGGCAGAGCCTTGCGTGCAGAAGGTTCTAGGTTCAAATCCTGACGTCTCCAGGTCAAGCTACAGAGCTACAGTTCCCAACCCACAGCTCTTAACAAACCCACAATTCCCAGGATTCTTTGGGGGAAGTCACATGCTTTAAGGTGACTAACAATCATGTCTACCCTTCTCTATCTACTGTACTTATAAACCATATTATGGTTTGCGAAAATTACTCAAAGCAAGTCCAGGTTTTGATTTGAGGACACTGTTTTTTTTAGGTAATCTCTATACACTCCCCACTCTTTTTGGAACCTTTGGTTAGACTGTCCCCTAACTGTATCCGTCAGTTTTGCCATTTCAAAATATTCAAATGATGAAATGAGAAAGAAAGCATTTAACAAACAGGAAAACAGACCCACTTTGAGGAGGCAGGAAGTCTACTAGAAAAGAATAAGAATGGGAAATATAAAGTAGGGTAACAGAGTCCGCGTGCAAGAGCATACGGATTTATGGTTACAGTATATGCTTGTTATTTGTTTTGTGCTATTTAGTTTCTTTCTTAATTGTCGTTGTATCTTAGTGTGTGTTTTTATGTGTCGTAAAAAAAGTTAATGAAAAGCATTAAAAATAAACAAGGTGGCTAACAATTCCAATAATCATAAAAACCTTGAGGGTTTTTAAGTCAAGACTGAAAGCAAAATAAGCAGCAGTATTAACAAATCAGCAAAAAGAAAAGCAACCCACCCACCCGCCAAATCATTATAGAGAACGTTCCAAGGCCAGCCTAACTCAGCAGGGGGACCGAACACACGCTGTGCTTTTAAAGCTGTACAGTGGTACCTCAGGTTACATACGCTTCAGGTTACATACACTTCAGGTTACAGACTCTGCTAACCCAGAAATAGTGCTTCAGGTTAAGAACTTTGCTTCAGGATGAGAACAGAAATCATGCTCCGGAGGTGCGTCGGCAGCAGGAGGCCCCATTAGCTAAAGTGGTGCTTCAGGTTAAGAACAGTTTCAGGTTAAGAACAGACCTCCGGAACGAATTAAGTACTTAACCTGAGGTACCACTGCAGTCTACCTCCCATAGAACTACAATCCCTGCCTCCCTTTAAAAAAACTATAGTTCCCGCCATTGCGAGGGCAGGTGGAGGAATGTGCTTTAAAGGTGCTTTAAGTCTGTGCTATGTATACAGCTTTGGCCTTCAACGGACTCTAGTATATCACACAAAATTAATCTGTTGTTTGCCTAGTTCAAAGATGGTCGTGTCTCTCTTTGCACCTGCTTTCTTTCCCAGTCAAGCACCTGCGTGTTTCACTTCAGGCCTGAAGCAGATCCGGATAGCGACCTTGTTTGATGTTATCAAAAAGGGGGATCAGCCGTTGCTTCTTCCATTAAGGATTTTTCCTAAATGTGTATCTAGAGTCACCATATTTCAAAACGTAAAAACCAGGGAACCACCAAAATTGTTCAGTTTTTTAGGAAACATCCAAAATTGTTGAACGTGGTTTTTCGATTGACTTGCCTAAGATCCACGACAAAGCGCCGCCTTTCAGAAATTCCCCACCCCACCCGGGACGTCAATTCCAGCTTTGAAATCCCGGTAATGCCCAGGAAAATCTGGACGTATGGCAGCCCTGATATCTTCAGGTGCCTAAATAATGGAATCTCCACAACCAGCAGTTTTGACAGGTGAGAGATGTGAAGGGAGAAAGAGTTTCAGGTTGGGGGAGGACTTTAGCAATATGGCACCCTGAGCAAGGACAAATATTTATTATATTCACAATAATTCCTTTTAGTACTGCTGCTATTTAAATGGATCTTCTCAGTAGGTACCTATATAAATATTGCTGTTGT
The DNA here is from genome assembly GCF_965113315.1 of Podarcis vaucheri. Lineage (NCBI taxonomy): Eukaryota > Metazoa > Chordata > Lepidosauria > Squamata > Lacertidae > Podarcis > Podarcis vaucheri. The sequence continues at coordinate 21,639,436 of NC_138751.1, forward strand.
TGTTAGCCCCCTCAGCTCAATGCCCTGTGCTGCCCAGGTTATTATCTACTCTTCCTTTCAGCATTGAGGCTCGCATGATGAACTATTTAATTTAAGACTGTATTGTTATAGCCTTTTACTCAGAGTAATCCCTTTGAACTTAATGGACCTGTCACCCCCATTAATTTCAATGCATCTACTCTGAGTGAAGCTAAGTTGGTTACAACCCTCAATATTTATTTTAAGGCAGTCTATTCATAATATTATAGAATCATAGAATCATAGAATAGAATCATAGAATCATAGAGTTGGAAGAGACCACAAGGGCCATCGAGTCCAACCCCCTGCCAAGCAGGAAACACCATCAGAGCACTCCTGACATATGGTTGTCAAGCCTCTGCTTAAAGACCTCCAAAGTAGGAGACTCCACCACACTCCTTGGCAGCAAATTCCACTGTCGAACAGCTCTTACTGTCAGGAAGTTCTTCCTAATGTTTAGGTGGAATCTTCTTTCTTGTAGTTTGGATCCATTGCTCCGTGTCCGCTTCTCTGGAGCAGCAGAAAACAACCTTCCTCCCTCCTCTATGTGACATCCTTTTATATATTTGAACATGGCTATCATATCACCCCTTAACCTCCTCTTCTCCAGGCTAAACATGCCCAGCTCCCTTAGCCGTTCCTCATAAGGCATCGTTTCCAGGCCTTTGACCATTTTGGTTGCCCTCCTCTGGACACGTTCCAGTTTGTCAGTGTCCTTCTTGAACTGTGGTGCCCAGAACTGGACACAGTACTCCAGGTGAGGTCTGACCAGAGCAGAATACAGTGGCACTATTACTTCCCTTGATCTAGATGCTATACTCCTATTGATGCAGCCCAGAATTGCATTGGCTTTTTTAGCTGCCGCATCACACTGTTGGCTCATGTCAAGTTTGTGGTCAACCAAGACTCCTAGATCCTTTTCACATGTACTGCTCTCAAGCCAGGTGTCCCCCATCTTGTATTTGTGCCTCTCATTTTTTTTGCCCAAGTGCAATACTTTACATTTCTCCCTGTTAAAATTCATCTTGTTTGTTTTTGCCCAGTTCTCTAATCTGTCAAGGTCGTTTTGAAGTGTGATCCTGTCCTCTGGGGTGTTAGCCACCCCTCCCAGTTTGGTGTCATCTGCAAATTTGATCAGGATGCCCTTGAGTCCATCATCCAAGTCGTTGATAAAGATGTTGAATAAGACCGGGCCCAAGACAGAACCCTGTGGCACCCCACTAGTCACTCTTCTCCAGGATGAAGAGGAACCATTGATGAGCACCCTTTGGGTTCGGTCAGTCAGCCAGTTACAAATCCACTGAGTGGTAGCATAGTCAAGACCACATTTTACCAGCTTCTTTACAAGAATATCATGGGGCACCTTGTCAAATGCCTTGCTGAAATCAAGGTAGGCTACATCCACTGCATTCCCTTCATCTACCAGGCTTGTAATTCTGTCAAAAAACGAGATCAGGTTAGTCTGACATGACTTATTTTTCAGAAATCCATGCTGACTATTGGTGATCACAGCATTCCTTTCTAGGTGCTCACAGACTGTTTGCTTAATGATCTGCTCCAGAATCTTCCCTGCTATTGATGTCAGACTGACTGGGCGGTAATTATTTGGGTCCTCTCTTTTCCCCTTTTTGAAAATAGGGACAACATTTGCCCTCCTCCAGTCTGCCGGGACTTCGCCTGTTCTCCAGGAATTCTCAAAGATGACTGCCAGTGGTTCTGAGATCACATCTGCCAGTTCTTTTAATACTCTTGGATGCAGTTCATCTGGCCCTGGAGACTTGAATACATCTAAACTAGCCAAATATTCTTGTACTATCTCCTTAGTTATTCTGGGCTGTGTTTCCTTTGCTGAATCATTTGCTCCAAATTCTTGATCCCAACTTGATCCCAAGTTGGTTTACATAGGGCTGGCATACACCCGGAATTTCCACTTTTTGAAATATGGCAACCCAAGTTTACAATGCATATTAAAGCAACAACAACAAAAGATGCAGTATAACAAAATCAATACGCAAATAATGCAAATATTAATATCAAAGCAGCAGAGCTAAGATTTCCCTTCCATGGCAATTCTTCCAGTCAGGGAAGTCACTTATGAATCACGCCAAAGGAGGACACAGATATGCATAATTTGCCTAGCCTAATTTATAGGTATAGGTGATGCACCTTTAGAAATGGTTCCTATAATTAAATTAAGAACACAATGCATCTCACCATAATGAGGAAAACTGTGACCAGATGGACTGTTTATTACAGGCAGCTTTTCCACACATGAAAGGTTTTTTGTTTTTGTTTTTTCGCAGTGTCTGCACAACACTGTCAGGACCAAAATGCCAGCCTGCACTCCCCGCCCCCGCCATTTAATCTGGATTTACCCTTTCCGCAATAAGTTTTTTTAGAAGCTGTTGCCAACAAGCCATTTGTAAATTAATCCTCCATCTGGAAGCGCTCTTAGAAAGCAGACACATTCAGGGAGGATAAGTCTATGAGCAGCTCTTAATCATGTCAGCTCAATAGAACCTCCAGACCCAGGGACAGTATAGCACAGAGAACTGCCAGAGAAGGCTTTATGCCTGACAGCATTGCGCTGGCTACTGTGAGAAGCAGGAATCTGGACTGCCTGGCCCTCATCCGGTGGTGTTCTTCTGAAACTCTGAGATTGCATTTTAAAGGGGGCTGTTTTGGGGTTTCTTGCCATTTTCAGCAAGAGGTGATTTCACATGTGTTAGATAAAAAGGCGAATGATTTATATCTTGTGCTGTGCAATGTGCTGTGTGTGAAAGTACGCATCGCTACCCTTAGCACCTAACCTCTGGATAACCACTTCCTGAACACAAACCGGATAAAAAAAACAGGTTGTGAAGACAGCTTTGTGCAGCAGATAAGGATATGTGAATCATGCTTCCTCACTTGACATTTGAGCACTTGAGCACTTCTCCCCCCAGGGCAAAGCACCTTCTGGCAGTTCCCTCACTATGAGGTTACAAGGAACCAGGCACAGGGCCTTTTTGGTAGCGGCACCCACCCTGTGGAATGCCTCCCATCAGATGTCTAGGAAATAAACAAATACTGTACAGTGGTACCTCGGGTTATATACGTTTCAGGTTACAGACACTTCAGGTTACAGACTCCACTAACCCAGAAATAGTACCTCGGGTTAAGAACTTTGCTTCAGGATGAGAACAGAAATCGTGCTCCGGCGGTGCGGCAGCGGCAGGAGGCCCCATTACCTAAAGTGGTGCTTCAGGTTAAGAACAGTTTCAGGTTAAGAACAGATCTCCGGAACGAATTAAGTACTTAACCCGAGGTACCACTGTATCTGACTTTTAGACTGTATCTGAAGGCAGCCCTGGTATAGGGAGGTTTTTTAATGTTTGTTGTTTTACTGCGTTTTTATCATATCTCAGAAGCAGCCCAAAGTGGCTGAGGCAACCCAGTCAGATGGGTGGGGTACAAATAAAAAAAAATATTAAATTATTGTTATCCTCCGGGGCCACATGCACCATTGCCATTAGGTCACCGTGCTAGCTAGCTCATTTATCCGCCAAGAAAGTGTGACACTCTCACAGAGGTAAAAGACAAAGCAAGGGCAGACTTTGGTAATCTTTTGTAGTAAGCCCAAAACTTGGTGCCCCAAATGGATCTTCTTGATTATGGACCTTCTCAATGTTGCACCCCCTCGGGTTGGGGCCCTGTGAGAGGGAGCCGCCCGCACCACCCTAAATCCAGTGCTGATATGAATCCGTCCAGAGCTATGCTTGAATCATATGTGAGTGGAGTACAGAGGACTAAGTGGGAAGGTGACTCAAATCCACCAGCCTCTCACCAGTTTTAGCTAAATCATGTGCCTTGCCTTTAAACCCCTGTCAGAGAACTTGTTTCCTTGGCCTGCCTATGCTTCTCCTCATAGTATCAAGACACAGCCTTCTCTTTGGCTGTCCAAATCGTGCCATCCTCACTTTTCTCATCCGACACTCACCCTTCCTTTGCCTGCCCCACATCTTCCTCTATGGGGACAGCTAGGAGAGGACGGATCCCCAAGTTCTGGAGCCGTCGCAGTGTTTCCTTGACCTCTGTGTGGGTTTCGCCAGCAACAAACTGTCCGTAAAGCGTAAGACGGAGCACAGAAGTCCAGAGTCGGTGGCCCAGAATCCGCTGGGAGACGGAAAGGACCTGATGGAGAGAAATAAATGGTTTATGGAACAACTTCTACATAGACATCAATGGCGAGTCTGAAAGGCTAACAAATAGGGCATGGCAGAGGTGTTCAAGGAATGGGTGCACCTGCCAATTAAGGATCCATTTTGGGCATCAAGTGGGATTGAAACTTTATGGCACAATCATTCCCTCCATTTCCAGGGTTCAGATTTTGAGCACCGTTGCTCACATAGCCAAAACAGCAGCAGCCTTGCACAGGAAGGACATATCAGTAGTCTTGGGGGAATCACAGTTTGCAGAAGTACCTCAATAAACTTTAGGGGGGAGGAAACTGAAGTGGGGGTGACACCCCACCAAGAGCATCTCGCTGAGGTTGAGGGTGCTCAGTCAAAACTGGAATGCTGGGGAGGTGGTGGAATGGAGCAGCTGGGAATCCTGAGGATTGCTGCATTCTGCACCATTTTGTTGCAGTTTCTGCTTGTTCCCTGTAATTTTTGATGTTGGCTTTGTGTGTGTTGGTGCTTATGGAGTCAAAATGTCCCATCAACACACAAGAGGGCAGTATCATCAGGCCGGGGAGTCCCGCAAGGCTTGCAGAAGTTCAACAAATATTGGGGGGAGGGGACCCTATGGGAAGGGGCAGATAATCGCAAATGAGGGCTATGAATCTTCAGCACCTATTGAAAAGTTGACTGGCTCCTGGAGGAGTGGGGGTGGGGGCAAGAAGAACCAGCAGGAATGGGAAGGGAATGGAGTGACTGGACTCTGGAGTAGCAGTGCTTCATGCTGCAACAATTTGTCGCAGACAAGGTGAAACAAGACTCCTTTTTGAATACAGTTCAGACCCACCCCACGGCTTGACGCAAAGACCCTTAACCTATCCCAGCCACAACACAGCACTTTGGGGCACCCCTTAAGCTACTACAGGTGATTGGAAATGAATTGATTGCATGGGTGTGTGGCCTGCCGTGGGTCAAGATCTGAGCCCCCCCCCCTGGTCTCACCGTGGGCGCTTTCCGAACCAGCCATGGGGAGGAGCAGAGCCGGAACACCAGCAGCCCCCGAGTGAGCTCCCAGTTGCTCTTCAGGTGGAATACCTTCCCATCGCCCAAGTTCAGGGACAGGTGGGCAGGCGTGGGGTCCTTCGCAGCAGCTTGGAGGGCTGGCTGGGGAGATGTAGATTTCGAAGAAGCCGCTTGGGGAGCCCAGAGGGAAGCCAGCCTACGGGGCGGCAAGCGAGGCCCGCAGTTCAGCATGCCGCCAGCTCCGTCCAAGGGCTACGGCTCTGGTCAGTGTAGCACCTGCTGCCTATCCCACAGCGTTTGGGGCCAGCAGGAAACCCCGGTGGGAGGGGTGAAGTAGAGAAAAAGTGCAAGACCCAGCTGACCAGGTGCTGCCTCAGCAGGTTAGTGGGGGCAGGTGGAGGGGGAGCAGCTTAGTAGGGTAGAAAAACCGCTGAGGAGGAGAAGTCACTTATTAAACTTCAGCACTCCAAGGCAGTCAACTGTTTTATCCCATTGGAGGCCATTTCTTTTGAAGGGTACCCATTCTTTGAAGGATCACCTACCTGACCACTTCAGTTTGTGGAACTGGCCATTTTACTGCTACCACATTTATTCCACACTTGCAATCCATCGGTCCTTAGCTGTGATTCCTGCATTGGACTAGATGGCACTTGGGGTCCCTCCCTCTACTGTTCTGACACCCCATGATCCTTCCTTCCGTCGCGGCACTTACATTTTGGAGCTCCAGATGATGGTCAGGGATGATGGGAGTCGTAGTTCGAAGCATCGGGAGGACACCACGTTGGGGGAGGCTGGTATAGCATGGCAGCCAATGGTTTAGAGCAGGCATAGGCAAACTCGGCCCTCCAGATGTTTTGGGCCTACAACTCCCATCATCCCTAGCTAACAGGACCAGTGGTCAGGGATGATGGGAACTGTAGTCTCAAAACATGTGGAGGGCCGAGATTGCCTATGCCTGGTTTAGAGCAGGGGTAGTCAACCTTTTTATACCTACCGCCCACTAATGCATCTTTCTGGATGGTAAAATTTCCTTACCGCCCACCAGTGCTCGATGGAAGGAGGATTCAGCTTATGCCGTAGAACCCCCTACCACCCACCTAGAATCCTGAAACACCCACTAGTGGGCAGCAGGGACCAGGTTGACAACCCCTAGTTTAGAGTGACAAACATATCCAGTGTCTTGTTTCTGTGAAAGGCTGAGCCAGTGTAGTGTAGTGGTTAAGAGCAGTAGTCTCGTAATCTGGGGAACCGGGTTCGCGTCTCCGCTCCTCCACATGCAGCTGCTGGGTGACCTTGGGCTAGTCACACTTCTTTGAAGTCTCTCAGCCCCACTCACCTCACAGAGTGTTTGTTGTGGGGGAGGAAGGGAAAGGAGAATGTTAGCTGCTTTGAGACTCCTTAAAGGGAGTGAAAGGCGGGATATCAAATCCAAACTCCTCTTCTTCTTCTTAAGAGGGTTGAGAATTTCTGCTCCTACAGAAGCCAGCCTCTGGCAAACCACATAACTCCCACCTACAATTCCCCTGTGGGGTGGGGTGGCGCCATTCTGCATTTCTGCCTGGAAACTCATCATGTTTTTGCTTAAACACACAAGCACAAGGTAGCTGGGACATGGTCCAAAAATGGCCGACTTGGGCATTCCCCTCAGGACTGAGAGGTGTGTCTTAGGAGGTCTCCCTGAGGAATTTATTAACTCTAATTAAAAAAGACTAGGTCACCTGCCAAAGCGGGCCCTACAAATGCGCAGAGGGCAAAAGATACAAGCCACAGTGAGGCAATGCAGTCCACCCAGAGTGGAGGCAGCGCAAGACTTTGCAGCTTCTGTTCTTAAGTACTGAAGGTGATTTAGCTGAGGCCTGCCAAGATAAGGAGAAATAAATGCTTTAGCTTCGGAAGCTGAGCCAAGGGCTTAATACGGATGTCCAGCCAGGCTTACATGGAACAAAAAAATCCCTATCACAAGAAATTAAGGAGAGACATTAAAACGCTGAAATCTGCAACGGATTGTCTGCAGGCCTGGTTAGTGCAGGAATCTTGCCTTTTGGTAGTACGCCACTCCGGACTGTAGCCCAAAGCCAGCCTGTGGGCTGTCCACACACTGACGCTGGGTTACAACTCCCTGTCGGCATTTCTCCCCTTTTAAAAAACAAGACATGGTCTGTGGTAATTTTTCTGACCTTGCGCAAAATTACAGTGCCAGACAGTCCAGTATGGACAGGTAAAGCACTACCAACACCCTTGGCAGGAGTGGGCTTTGCTAAATATTGTTAAATTGAAAAAGCATTGGATGCCACCCTACTGAAACTCAGCCCGTCAGAACCACCATATGGAGTTAATAAATCAGCTCTGCTTCAGTAAGAAGCATCTATGTCTCTCTTCGCCATGGAGAGAGCCCTATCCAACTGAGGAGTTTGGTTTTAAGTACAAAGTCCTTTGACAATGCACTTAGTGACCTCACAGAGAAATTCATCTTCCCTTCCTTGTGCTTCCCCTCAACACCCAGCAGGAAGCAGTCTCATCTGTTTGTTTTCTCTTTAATTAAAAAAGGTGCAGTTGTGGACAAATACCCAATAGGTACAGATGTTGGCGTGATGCAGGGGGAGGCAGCTTGTAAATGAACGGACTCGGCCTTGAAACTGTCCATCATTCACTTCTCCTTGCAGTGGGACTCTTGGCAGCTACATTCACTCATTCTCAGGGTTCTTCCAGGGGAGGTAACTTTTTCAACTCGAGGACAACATTCTGGGAGTCACCTGGCTCCCAGCCACAGCCAGAGCACGTCTCCCCTTCCAGGTATGCAAGAGGCATATTCAGGGCAGGCAAAAACACTTGGGGAGATCACAGAGCAGGTCCACAGAGGGGCACAGCCTGCAGATATGGGTTATGCAATAGGAAGAGGGCCAAAATCCACAAAGAGAGGCCGAGACACATTTGGCCCCGCTGCCTGAAGCCAAAGGGCAAAGGTTGGGTGATGCCCCCAGTGGCCACTTGGGACGCAGCAAGGACAGCAGGACTCTGGTTCTCATCTCCCACGCTGCTTCTTGTGCTCCCAAAGACACCACAGGCCAGTCACGCTCCAAACAAACTCTTTATTAAGTATTTGAATAATGGGAACTGGAATAAGATCTTCTCTGCACCAGGAAATGCTACTGTGATGGCTTAGGGAATCAATAGTTGCTTTGTCGCTCCTGCTGCCGATACCCTCCACGCCGCATGTAGCCTCCTTCGTTCTTGCGGTAGCCATCCTTCTGGTCTGGAGGGCGAGAGAGAGAGAGAGAGAGAAGAGAGTTCAGCTACAAGGCTCCAGTGAAAAGTAGGCCAGCAAGATTACAGCAGAAATGGATTTGCTGCGCAGCTTATGGAAAACAAGACAGGTACACAGAGACCAAGGCAAAGTGGCTCTCGAGTGAACACTTCCTGGTTCTTCAACCAAAACAAATCATTGTTTTGCAGTGAAATTGGCACACTTTGGATTTAGAAAATGCGGGGAGAGAACAACTGTCATCTTTGTGTCCTGTATGGAGGGAGAAGTGCTGAACTAAAGGGGGATTTGGATCCTGTGATGAGGGAAGGAAAGCAGATAAACCATTCAAAGTATGCAGGGGTGGTAACTTCCAGCCCGTGGGCCAACTCAGGCCAGCCAATCAGGCCCATGTGGTTGTTTTTTTTGCAGGCCACACCCACCTGCCACTCACTAGACTTCATAAACAAAGTTTTGTTTTGATTTGATATAAGATCAGGTAAAGCTGTGGCTGCAAGGAACCAAGAGAAGCTGACAATCATTAATGGGAACTGGTTTCCTTAGCTTTTGCCCCATACCACAAAGGCCAGAAATAGATACTTATGGGAACAGTCACCCTATTTGTCCCCAGACAGATAACAGACACAAAGTGGCTAAAGGAATGGAGATAGGAGAAGCAAGAAGCTGTGGCTGCAACTGGCTTCCAGGACGCTCGCTCACCCCGGAAGTAGCCCCCATAGGTGCCTTGCTTCTGGTCAAAGACCCTCTCGTTGTTCTCCACGAGGCTGCCCAGCTTCTCAGCCAGCTGGAGCGCCAGGTTCTGTTGGGACGTGGGCTCCGTCCGGTGCATCACAACTGTCTGGGTCGGCTGGTCTAAAGAGGCCTGGGAAGGCAAGATTTGGGAGGCTCAGACAAACCCAGCGAAGGAGAGACATGTTAGAAACCTTCTAAAGTGTTGGTCTACTTTCCCTCCCAAATCTGGCTTGTATAAATCCTGAATGCTGCCTATAGCACTTACAGGCTAGAGAAGCCATGATTTAAGATGCGACCTCGAGAACCATATGGAACTTCAGTACCCTGTTTGCCAACTGAGTTATTCATAGTGCAACGGGGCTGGAGACTGCCAAAAGCACTGGATTGTACACCAGAGATTTAGATATTTCTCTTTCACAAAGAGATCTCATTTTAGGGGTGAGGCCTATACTGGTTGGTGGCTTATATTTGGACAAATCGCTTCTCATGCTCACCCCACGTTGCCTCTTATTTCTTTCAAAAGGGTCCATGGTGCAGACCCTCTTTTCCCACACCCCTTGAGCTGGTCAAGGGCAACCCACTTTCTCCTGGCCAAGTGTCCCCTCCTGTGGTGGCCACCCATCTCTAGGCCTCTTCAAGCCACCCGTCTGCCATGCGAGAAAGCATCACTCACCATCAGCTCTTCATTGATGATCATCTTGCTAATGATACTGTGCACTGTGGGCAGGTCCAGCTCAAACATATCAGACAGAATCTCCATGCTAGAAATGGAGGTATAATTGGGGGAGGGGGCATGGGGAGAGAGGGAGAGAGGGAGAGGAAGAAAGAGGTGGAAGCTGAGCTTGTGAGACTCAGACATGCCTGGCAGAAAATCTAAAAAGGTCAATGGCAACCAAAGAAAGTACCCAAGTGTGCCATGTACAGAGGATGGATTCCTTTGACTGATATATTTTATGGATAGGGAGCCTGCAGAGGGGATGCTGAAGCAACATGTGCACCCATAAGATGCACTCAGCCACTTATGCCACATCCACCACTCACACCCTGGCCAAAAAGCTGCCAGGCTGAAAGAGCAACCAGAAGGCCATGATGACTCTCACACAGTACCTGATGGAGTCATAGACGCTGCTGTAAGTGAAGAGGTAGGTTCGGAGAGACTCCTCTTGGATCTTCCTGCCAGGGAGAAACAAGGGAGGGGAGCAGTCATGAGAGCCAGGCAGAGATCCACGAAAGGGAGGCAGAGCTACGCTTTCCAGTCCCCAGACAGACACCCCCCAGCCTCTCAGCACCCACCTGCACCCAGACAAGGTGGCCGCTATCAACACAGACATCCCAGTTCTGCTCCCTCTTCTCCATTTCAAGAACTGGGTTCCAAGCCCTCCCCTCCTAGCCTGCATAGATGGCCCCATAGCTCAGGGGCTGGAGCACTGATGGTCCCAGGTTTCGTCCCTTTATCTATCAAGGTGGCTACACCTAAGCTAAACAGAGCAATGGTCTGACTCAGGATAAGGCAGCTTTCTAAAGAATCATAGCGTTGGGGTCCCTTCCAACTCTATGATTCTATGGAGGAACCGCCCCATCACCCCATTCCCATGCAACTGACCGGACAAGCATGCCTCGCACTTTGTCAGCCTCGGGGAACAGGTCCCAGACCTTCCCATTCATTTTCTCATTAACAATGAAACGGTGACACGTCTTCCAGTCGCCCATCTTCATAGCCTTAGATGCTGCTACCACATGTTCCCTCATCGATTCTGGGGGGCCTGAAGAAAGATGGGGGGAGAGGGGGAAAGGGGTCATCAAATGGGGAAGGCATTCCTTGTCTTGGTGAACAGGATTTTGATTAGCTAGCAAGGCAGGCCACATCCCCTTAACATCCTATTGCGCATGAAGACAATGCACACAAAAACCAGCTTTCATTTTTGTATCCAGAAAAAGATTTTTTCCTAGCCCTTGTGTCAAAATAAATAAATAAATTATCCAATAAAAATAAAACTTATTAGAGAAATCTGCATAACTTCAGTTGATTTTTTCTTAGGTTTAAACAAATAGTTATGGAAGGGTGTGTAAAAGTAGCTGTAAAGGAAAAACAAATACACACAATTTGGCAGCATGCATCATCTGTGAAGAATCGTTTGCTCTGTTTTCCAACACAGTGCCACCTGCAGTTCTGATAAATATGCATTTACAAAATAATAAGAATAAACAGCTGCCAAATTAAGATGAGGGAGCAACTTTTAAAAAAAATTATAGAGCCAACAGAACACAAGAAGCAGTTTGGGAAATGGTGCCAAAGCAAGTGAACCATAGTGGGAGGCTGGCTAACATGGCCAGACAACTTTTGTGAACCCTGAACCCTGGATCATGCCTGGCGATGTCACAGAGGCCAAAGGAAAATCTGCCCCTCCCCAAGAAACTAGGAAGAGGCAAACAAGCAAAATGCCCCTTTGCTTAACACACCAACAGACTGCAGCGTTCAAGCACCTCTAGACCCAGACCTGCAATTGCCTCAAAGATTCCATTATTTGCCCAGAGAGACAGGAAGGATTCTAAGTCAAGCCTGGGAAGATTCTTGTTAGAAGGCCTGGCATGACAGAGGAATAGAAGCCCCCTGGCCAGCGTACCCAGAAACGCATTTCACGGTTAAAAGAGGAAAGCCACTCACCGAGAAGGGGCTGGCGCTCGCCCACCCGGAGCTGGTGGTGGAACTGCTTGCTGATCATGCGCCGGCGGGCGTCAAACTCGTGCGCGGCCATGTAGGGGATCTCCAGCAGCATGGCCGAGACCAGGTAGACGCACTCCAGCAGCTCCAGGTTGATGTGCATGTGGAAGGGGACCTGGCGGCGCTTCTCAATCTTCTCCTGCTCCTGGTTGCGCTCCTGCATGCTGCGCATCAGCAGGCCCTGCCCCAGCAGCTCCTTGGCCCGTCCGCTCGACTGGATGTCCAGCAGGGCGTTGTGGGCGTCCTTGATCATGCCCTGGCGGAAGGCACAGATCCCCAGCTGCACCATTGTCCGGTTATACAGAATCTGCAAGAGCCGAGAAGGTCAGAGGAGGTGGAGGCGGAGACCCAGCTGCCCTCTTCAAAAGGCAGCACCCGAAAAACCACTCCCCAAACATTCGCTTCCTGCAACAGCTCCTTTGTAATAAGGGTGGGACACAAATGGGCACTGCTGCACTCTGTCAACCCTCTCCAGTCTCCATTAATTCTCTGCCACTCCTTTATGTTACCATCTACCGCTCCTGGCCCTTTTCGCCCACCACTTTTCGCCCCAAGGCAGCTACTGCAGACAGCAGGTTGCCAAGCGGGGCAGAGGCATTGTGAAGTTAGGAGAGGAAGTCTCATCAGCCACATAGGATGTTGTGGCTGGCGTCACCAGATGCAAGTGTGGTCCACATGCAGGAGGAAAAGCGTGGAGCAGCAAGGAGAGGGGCCTCTGCTCCTCTCCAAACCCTTTACAATCATCTGCATCAGCAACTTGCAGCTTCTTGGGCGGGGCAAAGCAGCCACTCCGAGCCTCTCATTCCCTGTTCTTGGAGGACTGGCTTTTATCGTTACTCGAATTAATTAAGACTGCTTCAATAAACCACCAACAACCCAGCATACAACCCAGTTTTGTCCTCTGACCTGCACAGGGGGGTCTGCATGCTGAATGTTGTCCTGTAGGTGACTCATGAGCATCAGGTCGCGGGCCTGGTACCAGCGGTCGTGCAGGGCGTGGTGGTAAATGTGGCAGAGGATGGCGCAGGTTCGGATCCGGTCTGTCCTGTCCTTGGCGTAGATGAACTTGCAGAGGCGCTCCATCTGCACCGCCGAGTCCTCTGCTTCGTTCTCGGCCTGGTCTTGTTCCGACTGCGGGCAAGCAGGTTATGCAACGTGTCCATTAGCCTGAGGAGTCCCTCCCCACCCCACTCCCAAATACCAAAATGTTACCCTTGCATAGAGATAGCAAACCTCCAGATATTGTTGGACTCCAGTTCCCATCATTTCTGACCGTTGGCCATGCTTGCTGGGGCTGATGGGAGTTGGAGTCCAACCCTATTTGGAGGGGACCAGGTTGGTTACCCAAAACGTAGTATATCAATTGCCCCTCAACTTTCACGGTCTTCCTTTGCCGGTACAATACTAAGGGCCCTGTCCAGCTTGCAAACCTGAAACCAGTTTTCAAATTAGAATGACTGTCAGGACTTCCCCTGCCCCAAGGAATGCTGGGAACTGTAGCTCTGGGCAAGCGCACACGCGCGCGCGCGCACACACACACACACACACAGGTCCTAGGATCTGTTGAAAGAAGTCATGGCAGCTAAACTGAATCACAATGAAGCTTCCTGAAAATCCCTGATTTCCTTCCGGACCAAACCCTCAACTTCTCCCAGCCCAACAGTATCATTTCCAAACCTTATTTTGGGAATGGGCCATGGCTTAGTGCAGAGATGGCCCTCCAGATATTGGTGGAGCCCAACTCCTATCACCCTCGCCAGTACAGCCAATGGTCAGGAGCAACGGGACTTGTAATCCGCAGAGACACCTGGCAGGAACCACAGGTTCCCTAGCGCTGGCGTAGTGCTTTGCCTGTCTGTGGCCCCAGGATCAATCCCCTAGTTATCTCCAGTTAGAAGGCTCCATTCAGAAGGCAACAGAAAGAGGTTTGCCTAAGACACTGGAGGGAAGCTACCAATCAGAGCAGGCTGTGCTGGTCAAAAGCAGGGCAAGTACGACCGGATACATGACAGCTTCTTATGCATTTGACTATTTAGGGCATGAGAAACACCTTCTCATCCTTGGGTTTATGCTTCAAGCACAAAACCTATGGGTGCAACCGCAGAGTGCGAATACCCTGGGCAAAGCAAGGACGGCTGGGGGGGGGGGGGCTTTGTTGCCCCAGAAGCTGGCCTACCTTGCTGTCTCCTGCCGGGCCCTGTTGCCGCTGGTGAGCCTTGTAGTCAAACTTGTAGTAGGTGTGGAGGATGCAGCGCAGGTAGATGCGGCACACCTCCTCCGTGGTTCCCTTGTCCTGCAGGTAGTTCTGCACCCGGTCGATGATCTTGCAGACTCGGCCCTCGTCCTTCAGGTGGTCCACGTACTCTGGTGGAAAGGGGAACATGCGTTCACATGGCAGTCTTTAGAGGTGGGGCTGCCGGCTTCTCCCTATTTGCCATGAAGAGTCTGACACTCCTGAGAAACCCCAGCTTCCCATTTTGGGGCCCAAAGAGCATGTTTCTAGTCCACATGACTGCTGAGTTAAGAGACATGAAAACATACAGATCCTCTCTGCTTAGACTGGGTGACCTTTTTCCAAGGCATTCAGCCATTTTCTACCACCTACTCAGTTTTCTGACCTGCTGCTTTTTGCTAAACTTTTTATTTTTCAAAGACGCCCTGAAGTCAGTTTTTTAAAAAAGCTTTTTGTAGCAAGCAAGCAAACTGGGAGGCATGAAAACAGAAAAAGCTGGCAAACATTCCGAGTTCAATCCCTGGTTCTTGAGGGATTGTTCCAAAAGAGGCAAACAGCTGGCAGGGGTGTCTTTTCAGGGGGAAACACAGCACAGATTCCTTAGGGTTCCCTCTATTTGAGAAGTTCCCTGTTCCACACCAGCCCTCCACTAGCTGAAACTTTCAGTCCAACTCCACCCTGGCTATGCCTCTGAGACCCCACTTTCTATGACAGGCACACTCACCCTGGGAATGGGGATCTGTGTTCTGCATGATCTTTGTGAACTCTTCATCCATGCGCTCCACCAGAGTCAGAATGCAGCCACGAACACGGTAGGGCTAGAGAGGGAGAGAGACACAAGTGGGTTAAAGGGGTCAAGACTGCTAGGCAGACACACACAAGCCTTTTTCTTTCCTGACCTACCAATCTGTACCAGCCTCCCACCTACTGCTTCTTGTAGATTTCAAACTAGCCCATCTTACCGGGTTTTCAGGATGCCCCAAGGATGGGGATGAATGATGCCTGCCTCGGAAATGCTCACCTGCTCGCTGTTGGCCAGGTTCTCAGAGTCCTCTGCGATGTTCTCGCCAATGAAGATGTTGGGGTTGGCAAAGAGGATGTCCAGGAGCTCTTCAATGGAGCCCAGGCATTTCTGCCACATCTCTGGCTGCATGTGGTGGGAGAAGAGGGAAACATTGAGGCCCCCTGGCATTCTGGGAAAGAAACCGCCTGCTTCCTGTGGCCCCTATGCACGTGCCGTGCTTTCAGGCCACTTCCTCCCCTCCCCTCCTAATTCCATACCTTCATGTAGGTAGCCAAGTTAGGGTTGTAGTCATACAAAGAAGCAACAATGTTGAACTTGATTTTGACATCGATGGCAATCCCCAGGTTGTTCTCTGCTGCAATTCCAACCAAAAGCTGCAGAAGGTCAATCTGAGCCGCTCTAAGAGGAGTAAGGAAGTGAAGGAGCTCAGTGCAGAAGGGGGGCGGGGGAAGCAAATGGATGGGCATGCTTCTTTTGAGATACATCCCCAACTCTGCACAACCCTCCTTGTGCCCTGTGCCAAAACCACTGATGCCCGTGTGAACCCCCTTCATTTTCATCACTTTCTGATTCACTTAAAACATTTATACACCACCCTTTGTCCTGTTTAGGATATCCGGCAGTAGAAATACCTGGGATCCAACACTGCATTTCTGCTTTGGAACAGGCTTCCCCTTGCACAACAGAATTCTACCCCCCGCCCCTAAGAACCTGCTGCAGAGGGTTGGGAGCAATGTCTATAGGGAAGGGTGGGAGGATGCGGGTTCAGCATGCAGAACATCCCAAGTCCCATCCTCCAGTTAAAAATACTTAGCAGTTGCTGCTGGATCAGTCCAAAGGCCTACCTAGTCTGGCATCCTGTTCTCACAGTGGCCAACCAAAGGCCTACCTACAAGGAGCCTGTAAGCAGAGCCTGAGCACGAGAGCACTCTCTCTGCACTTGTGATGCTCAGAAACCGGTACCCAGGAGCATGCTGCCTCCAACGGGGAGACAGAACATGGCCATCAGGGTTAAGCAACCACTGCCAGCCTTATCCTCCATGGATTTGTCTAATTCTCTTTCAGAGTTGTCCAAGCCCTCAATCATTAGCTGCTCTTTTCTGAACCTTTTGCAGCTCTGCAGCAGCCTTCTAGAGGCGAGGTAACGAGAACCACGCTCAGTTTTTTCCAAGCGCGGTCTCCTAGGCCACCTTCCCCTCCACTCCACCACATCAACACTCATTGGCCTTACCGGTCCGTGCCTTTCTTTCCACGGGCCTGGAGGATCTCATTGAGTTTCTTCACGACTACAGTGTGGTTGATCTCTGTACCTTTGGCAAACATCTTTGGCTTCTCCTGCAAGGCAGGGTGGGGGGAGGAATGTTAGGCTCAAATCATGTTTAGAAGATGGAGAGAAGTAAAAATAAAGGCAGCAACACCATGCAGTTCGTTCTACTCCCACATTCCCAACTGCTTGCAGAGAGAGACTCACCTTGACCAGAGGGACACCTCCTTTAACCTTCTCCCACTCGCCACCCTCATTGTCATCTTCATCATCTTCATATTTCTTGGATTTGCGGTCCTGCTTTTTCTTTGCCTTCTCTTCCCGCTTCTTCTCCAAAACTCTTTTGTCCTCCTCAGTGCCAGTTCTGGTCAGGGAGAATTAAAACAAGACTGAATCCCTCTTTTAAC
This sequence comes from Podarcis vaucheri, assembly GCF_965113315.1. NCBI lineage: Eukaryota > Metazoa > Chordata > Lepidosauria > Squamata > Lacertidae > Podarcis > Podarcis vaucheri. The sequence goes on from NC_138751.1 coordinate 21,656,281, forward strand.
CTGGAATTCTTACTTCCTGAGTTGCCTGAACCATACAAGCCCAGACCCCGCCCACTGGCCTCAACCACAGATCAAGCACTAACAAAGCCAGACTAAAAAGCTTATTTGATCCAGACCTATGCAGTCACCAAAATGCCCAATGCAGAAGCTTAAAAACTCACCCAGACCTGAGGTCCCCCACCCCTTGTTTAGCCAAGATCTACTTCCCTGCAATTCTTGGTTTTATTTCTGTTCTTGGGGGAACAGAGCACAAGTCTGCTCCATGGTACAGAGCACCTGTCACAGCCCAGATCGGGCCATTATTTCTCAGATCTAAAAGTGTCCATCAAACTTTAAGATGCTCCCCTAATGTGAGATAGCTAACTACCATTGCACCATAGACATCCATTATGCCCTGACATGGATGCTGCCACCTAAAGCAGTGAGCAAGGGTCAAAGTAATGGGTCTGGCTCCTCAAGAACTCAGGCTCAGAAGTGAGCTGGGTGAACAGGACAACACACAGTGTTCCACCTTCAGGTCCTGAGTCTGAAATTCCAGATTGTGATCTTGTGATCAAAGGTAGATTCACAACTGACAGTTCCCTCAGCCAGAGGTCTGGAGACTGTAATCCAAAGATGATGGGAAGTGTTGAACCCATAGAAGCTGCCTCCTTACTTCTTAAGGAACTTGGAGGCCAAGGAGGTGTATTTGCCCTCATCTTCATCTGACTCAGAGTCAGATTCTGAATCTGACGAGCCCCAGTCTTCATCATCATCAGAGTCCTCCTCCTCTTCATCTTCATCCTGCCAAGAGCGGGGGAGGGGGTTGGAGAGAAGAAAAATTATGCACCAGCAAACCATGTGACGAAAAAGGTTTTCACTCATTCAGCCAGGGAGGGCCATAAAGTGACACAGAGCAACAGAAGTCCCATGGGAACCCTGTTCCTGTTCCCCACGCTTCTGGATTATTATTTTCTGCTGCAAAAGGAATAGTGCTCTTTCGCCTTCCTCCCCTCTGAGTTGCTTGGCACAAAAATCCTTCTGGCAGCTGCTTTAAGGGAAGCACCGGATGCCATGCCTATGCTGGCCAGAGGAGGGCACCACAATGTGTCTCTCCCCCCCCCGCCCCACCCCGTTCAGCTCTTACCTCCATCTTTTTGAGAAACTTGCCCCGTCCCTCAGCTGCCCCCTCTTTCTTCTTCAGGAAAGCCGCGGCGCTCATTCCCTCATCGTCATCCTCACCAGAAGAGGAGGAGCCTGAAGCCAGAAAGCGGGGGGGGGGTCACTGAGAGGGGAAACCTCAAATCCCGCTCCTCACCTCACACAAAGGATAGCCAGTGAGCTGCACAGCTTCCATCTCCTACGCACTGTATCATCATCACTCACCCTCTGAATCGTCACTTTTCTTGTCCTCGTCTTCATCAGCTGACTGTTCGGGGTTCTAGGCGAAAGCAGACATGTGGTCAAGATGCATGTTGGGTACTCTTCTTTAATTTGAACTGTACAGAATCGCTCTTCCAGCACAGCCTGACTCCTCCAAACCCTCCCTTCCACTTTCACCTGTTTTTTCACCTGATCCTTTAACACCAGGGGTCAGCATACTTTTCAGCAGGGGGCTGGTCCACTGTCTCTAAGACCTTGTGGGGGGCCAGACTATATTTTTTTTGGGGGGATGGGGAATTCCTATGCCCCACAAATAGCCCAGAGATGCATTTTAAATAAAAGAGCACATTCCACTCATGTAAAAACACGCTGATTCCTGGACCATCCATGGGCTGGATTTAGAAGGCGACTGGGCCAGATCCGGTCCACGGGTATTAGTTTGCCTACCCATGCTTAACACAACTGGCAAAGCCAGTAATCAACCCTACTGCCTAAAGCAAGGACAGTGACTGTGGACCTCCAGATCTTGCTGAATTACAACTCCCAGCTTCCCTGACCCTTGGGCCATGCTGGCTGGGGCAGGTGGGAGTTGGGAGTCCAGCAACATCTTGAAGGTCAGAGGTCCTAAGGGATTCATAGAATTGGAAGGGAACATGAGGGTCATGTAGTCCAACCCCCTGCAATGCAGGAATATTTTGCCCAACATGGGGCTCAAACCCACAACCCTGAAATTAAAGAGTCTCATGCTGCACTGACTGAGCTCTACATAATTCCCAATGTCTCAGCCGCCTCCCTGGAATGCCCTCCACCCAACCATGCATCAGTACCTGGCGGTAGCTCATGATCTGGGCCTCATAATCTCGGTTGTACTTCCGGATCTTCTGGCGGAGGGTGCTTAGGGCTTTGGCATTGTTCTTGTTCATCTTCTTCTTGCCTTCCTTGTCCTCCCAGAGCTACGAAAGCCAGAAGGGAGATGAAATTACAGGCAGCCCATAGCCATTTGGTCCACACACCAGCCTCTCTCCCTTTTCCTCTAAATGTGCGAACCAAAGCTATGTGCAAGAGGACAGCCATTTTGCTCTCTAGCTATCCCTTCAGGATCCTGAGTCTTGTGTCTGTGGGATTGGCTTGTTCACCGATCCCCATCCCAGTGCTACATGAAGGCTGAGAATGGTGCAACAGTGGGTATCAGAGCTGGGACCAGAGATCTGTGTTCAAATTCCCACAAAGCTGTGAAGTGTCTTAGGCTTAGTCACCTTTTCTCAGCAGGGCTATCGTGGGGATGGGGAAGAGACCAACCATATAGGCTGCCCTAGTACCTTGGATGAGAGGCAGGTGGATGGCATCTTGCTCTCACTTTCCCTATATGCCTTCTTGCTCTCTATATATTTCAGACATTCAAATTTCCAGTTCCACTCTGCAAAGCCTTCAAGGTAGCTTACAGAACACAACAGCTTTACAACAAAAGCTACGTGTTTTGAAAACCAACATCCATGCCAAGATGATACACTAAACTAGGAGCAACATGAAGAACACAACACACATTTAAACCTGGCTCCTGCACAGTAAATAAGCAGGTGCTAGGTGGCTATTTCTGGGGAGGCCAACAGAACACCACTACCAAAAGACCATGTCCTTGGTCATCACCTGGCTGATCGCCAAAGTGGGGTGTGTGTTCAGATCTTAACAAATAGGAAGATCCACATGGGAGAAGGTGGCCCTTCAGATATGAGCATTGACTCCACTGCTCAACTGTTTCAGAGCACTTCTCTCCCCAATTAGCACCCATACCTTGAATCCAACTCCATTCATGCAGGAACAAACAGGCAGTAAAAGGAGACACCAAAAAGGCATCAAAGTTGATCCTGGGAGCTCTACATTCAGCTCCCTTTTGCAATGAAGCTCATAATTCTTTGTTGGGGGGGTGGGTAGGAGAACAGATTCCCTCTTTTCCCCTTAGCCCTAGGTGTCAGACTCTACCAGACTTCTGAAATTGTCACGAAACCCTCTTGAGCCAGGCACAGGGACTTGGTGGACCCAAAAGCTCCCTGCTGGTCCCTGTACCTCATTGAGGTAGTCCTCAAGGTCTGCGAGGATGCGGATGTAGAAGCGGGGAACGCCCTCCTTGTCAACAATGCTCTTGGCCTTGCCATAGGCCTTGCCCAGCAACTCAAACTCCTCTAGGCATTTGGTGACATCCCGGATCTTCATGGCATTCCGTATTGTTTTGATCAAGTTTGTAAGCTCCTCAAACCTGCAGTAAGGGAAGAACAAAGAAGGAATGGTTAAGCTTGGGGCATTGATATGCCCTTAGAGAACACCAACATGCTGCTCAACAGGATGGGAAATTACCCAGCTACCCAAAAATGCGGCATTGGCGCAGCCCTCCAGAAACCAGAGGGGCCACTTCTCCCACAAAGCCAACCACACTTTACCTCTTGTCCTTTGCGCTGCGCACAATCCTCTTTGTATCTTCCTCATCTTCACTCAACAGCAGAGGCCTACAAGAAAGGGAAAGGAACAGACAACGGATCCCTGGTATCAATGATCAGTGGAAGGAGGTGAGAGAGGTGCAGGGTAGGGAGAGGAAGAGGCAGTGCACAACCCAGAAGTAGGAGATGCTTGGTCTGGAATCCCAAGACAGGTATCATATGGGTGTATTGGGTTCAGGTTAAAGTATGTGTATGTGGTCCTCACTACCTGTTTCTGACTTTTAAATCAGAAACGCTCCCCCTTATTCCCGTTGGCATCCGCCTGTTTCTTCCAACTCATCACTCCCTGGGAACCTCTGTTCCCACCCTCTCACTCAAGTTCTCCCGGCCCTCCCCCCAGATACTTACTGCTTTCCAAAATTGCCCCCAACAGGCTTCGCTACAAGCTCGTCCCCAGAAAGTGACGACTCCGACTCACTGTCCGAGCCAGTGGTAAAGAAACGCGACATGGCGGCAGTGGCTCTGGGTTGTCAGCAACCCACTGCTCCCAATTCTGGATGGGAAAGACAAGAAGCCAAAGGCCCAGTAAGTGCAATGATCATATCAAAAGTGAGTTCATTTGCTTCTATTTATAATGTCAACACCTGGTATGCAGGCAGCAACCATTTTAGGTGTGTCCAAGTGATGTAAGACCACTGACGTGCAGGTCCTATTGGATCTAGAAGAGGAAAGACTGGGGGCAGAACATGGCGGAGTGAGCTTGTGCACACTCCGCTGACGCACATGGGGGCCAGGAACAGAACCCCCGTGCAAAATGGTCGCTGAATGAATTATTGTGCATGCTTTGATATAAACCTAGGCAAACTTCTTTGTCTAAATGGAAACTAAGCCTAGGCACATGTAACTGAGCTAAATGCATTTTCTTCTCATGTTTATCATCCCTTCTCCAGCCTGGCACCTTCCAGATGTTTCATCTGATAACTCCCATCATCCCTATATTGGCCATGGCTGATGGGAACAGAGTACAGCAATGGGAAAAAGCAGCTGTTCTATGCCTCCCTGCAGACCGAACTGCAGGCTATAAGCATCTCAGGGCACAGACTGTCATTTTGTGTTTCTCATAAAACATCAAGCACACTGATGTTGGTTTATATTATGTTTATCATACCTTTCATCCATCTGGCAACTCCCATCAGTCCCAGCCAGCAAAGCCAATGGTCAGGGATGATGGGAGTTGTCCAGCATTGTTAGGGCCTGAGGGTTACATCCTTCTGCTCTCACCCAACCCCTTTCTATCCTCCCAAGCAGCTTGAGAGGTAGATAATGTTGACACGACAGTGACTGGCCCAAGCTCATCCAGTGAGGTTCATCACTGAGTGGGAAACTGAACTCCCCCCCCCACTACTTCTGGAAGCTTCGGGCCTCCCCCAATCCTGCCGCGATGCTTCCTCTTTGCTAGGAGTGGAGCCATTTTGGCTCCAGGAAGGACCAGCGATCAGAGAACTGAGATCACCAACAGCGCACCAGGGATTATGCCAATGCATATATTACATAAAACCACATATAAACCTCATCAGTATGAATGTTCCAAACGCTCAGCTGAGTTTAAAACACCGACAGCCCAAACAGACAAACACGCATCTCCCCAATGGGGACCAAAAACCCCTCCTCCTAGAGCGAAGGCCACCCAGGAAGCCGGTGGGGCCCCCCTCGGACGCCTCCTACTCCTCCCTCCCCTAACCTTCGGGGTCTGCCTCCTTCCTCCGCCGGGACCCCAAGAACCGCGCCTCTCGCACGCGCTTACCCGGCCCGGGCCTGGTAAAATGAAGGCGCGTCGCTTCCCGCGGCCACCGCGCATGCGCAAAGCCTTCCGCAGGCTCATCAACACCCCGGCGCGGCCCTGATGACTACTTCCTTCCCGAGAGGGGAATGCTAAGATAATAGAGATGCTAAATTCTAGAGCTGCCCCACTCGTCCATTCCGAAGGTGGGGGGGAGCGGGCGGGGGAAAATCATGACTACAGAGGCGGCTTTCCATTACTGTATTACCGAGAGAGAGAGTCTACATTTTAATTTCTATGGTCTTAAACTTTGCGAGAAAGTGACCTGGAGAAAGGGATGATGGGAGTTGTAGTCCAAATGGAGATGCGGGGTGTTTTAAGCTGCAGGCGTCAGTGCCCTTAACTGCAAAGGCAATCTTTGTCGTTTTGTTCGCCGTGGTGGTGCTTCAGAGCAATGATTCTGTACCGTATTTTCTGGAAAATAACCATTTCACTGCTTTAGTCATCGACGGTGACGCAGGCAAACCTTTGCTCCACTTACTTACCCCAGTTAAAAGCACAACGGCTTAAATTAGGAATTTCCAAAACTGTTCCATCTATTTATCCTGTCTTTCTTTCAATAAGCTCTGGGCTCAACACCTGTGCCAAGGGAGCTGCATTTGCTCCCAGGCCATATTCAAGGTATTTTTGCTAATGCAGAAAGCCTTAAGAACTCTGGACCAGGCTCATATGAAAGATTGCCTGCCATTGCGTAATCTGTTAAGATCACTTGCTTCATCTGGAGAAATTTTACTTGCAACACACTCTGTATAATATCAGAAAAGCGATGATGCACAAATGAGCATTTTCAGCTGCTGCCCTTGTACTATGGAACATCACCAAAACATAATTTGCTTTGGATATCCTACAAAGACATATGGTAATGTACAGGCATTCCTTGTTCTAGAAAATTGGAACTTGTGTCACTACTAGATCTCTATTTTTATGTTTATTTGTTCTCCTGCTATCTGCCCAAGCTGCAACAAGGGATGTCTCTCCCATATTGGTCTCTACAGCCGCAGCAGGCACAGTAAACTTCCAACAATATGTCTTCACCCCCAAAAGGTACACTTCTTCATTGTCTCCCAAGACAGACTGGTGCCAATAACATGTTATTCGGTTGGTTTGTATATTGTGTGCACTCTGCTTAGAAATGTAAAAAAAAATAGGCACCAGGCAAAAACATCCCTCTCCTACCAGGCCTTTGGCTAATTAAACAATCTATGGCCTTTTAAACTGGGCTATTGTTTTTGCTTGCTACGTTATGTATTTTTTAAAAATACAGTTGTACCTTGGTTTTGGAACAGCTTAGTTCCTGAATGCTTTGGCTCCTGAACGCCGCAAACCCAGAAGTGATTGCTCCGGTTTGCAAACTATTTTTGGAAGCTGAATGTCTGACGGGCTTCCTGCAGCCAATCAGAAGCCGCACTTTGGTTTCCAAATGTTTTGGAAGTCGAATGGACTTCCGGAACGGATTCCATTCGATTTCCAAGGTACGACTGTATTGTAAACCTGTGCTCGGATGAAGGGTGGCATAGAAATTTAAAGCAGTTTATAAATACTTTTAATTACATAAATAGCACATGCCCTCTCTCTGTATCCCCACCACACTACTTGTTTGGTTAGGCAGAGAAAGAGTGGCTCGCACAGTGTCACCAGTAAGCTTTGCAGGTGAGCAGGAATTTGAACTCGCATCTCCAACAGTCTTTAACTCCTACATTATTGTGGCTTTATTGTTTGTTACCTACCCCGACGACAAAGATTAGAAACCTTACTTAAAATATGTTTCATTCTGTACAAATATGTATATGCTGGGGAAGAGATTTTAGAGCTAGAAGAGTCTCTGGGTATCCTCTAGTCCAGCTGTGCTCAGTGCGGGAATCTTACAACTTAAGCATTCCTGACAGATGGGTGTCCACCTTGTACTTAAATATTTCCAATGAAAGACACCACTACCTCCTCAGGCAGCATTTCTCACTGTCAAAAAGCTCTTCCCATTAGGAAGTTTTCTGATAATGTTCTGAACCAAAATCTGCACCTTTGCTATTTCCACTCACTACTTCTGGCCACTGTCTCAACAAATTCCCCAAACATATCAGCCCATACCATAATTGGTATATCTTTGAATAAGGGCAACAACAGAGCAATAATTGAAATATGACTGGTTTATTGATTGAGCTTGAGACAGAAATTGATCACTGTGCAAAATTATTATCCTTGCCCCTTTCTGAATTGAGCGTGCATCTCACCCTAACAATCTTCGTTCCCTCCTTCCGTATTTATCTATAGTTATTAATGCACTTATGCAGCTGCACATCTCATTTCTGCAGTATCTTCTGGTTACTTAAGAGTGTCACACTAAATATTCCTCCTCTGCTCCCTCTGCCCAACGCAAGGATGTGCTGTGTGACCTATTGTATGCAACGTTCACATGTTTCCCCCCTACAAACCGCAGAACATGATTTCCCATCCATCTGCAATTGTGTGCTCTGATTAAACCCTCCCACTGCTCTGCAACATGGGATAAAAGTAGATTCCCATTCAGGCTCAGTTAAAATAAAATGCTCTCCAAAATCAAAACAGACGAGGAAATTAATGCCAAAAGCTGACACCTTAATTCCGCGTGCCTCCTTTCTCCTCTTTTGACAGCCAGAGGAGGAGGGCATAAGCACATGCATCCCAGTGTCCTTCCCTCCTCCATACTGGGAAACGTACTATTCAGGAACAGGCATGTGGTAAGTCAAGGCATATGTTGGTCCCTCTGGGAAGTAGGCCTCAAGGGAGGCGACAGAAATGATTGTGGATAGGGATAGCAACAGCACCTGAAAGCGATATGCCCAACGTGTCAGCTATACAAGCAACTCCCATAGCAAACTCACGGTGCTCCGGCTTGCTCTGCATTTAGAGAGAGGAAGGAGGAGAGAGAATACATATATATATATATATTAGTCAGTGATCCTCTACTATGTCTTCTGAAAATGTGAGGTACTATTCCTAGTCACGGGACGCGGGTGGCGCTGTGGGTTAAACCACAGAGCCTAGGACTTGTCGATCAGAAGGTCAGCGGTTCGAATCCCCGCGACGGGGTGAGCTCCCGTTGCTCAGTCCCAGCTCCTGCCCACCTAGCAGTTCAAAAGCACGTCAAAGTGCAAGTAGATAAATAGGTACCACTCTGGCGGGAAGGTAAACGGCGTTTCCGTGCGCTGCTCTGGTTCGCCAGAAGCGGCTTAGTCATGCTGGCCACATGACCCGAAAGCTGTACATCGGTTCCCTCGGCCAATAAAGCGAGATGAGCACCACAACCCCAGAGGCGGCCAAGACTGGACCTGATGGTCAGGGGTCCCTTTATCTTTTCCTAGTCACTGTAACCTTTCTTTTGAGCTTCCCAGGCACCTGCTTCCTGCTTCCCTCCCCCAAGTGTCTTCTGCAACACAAAAAGGCTTTGCTGGAGCAGGGGAAGGGGAAAGAGGAGAGAGGTGTTTACACACACACACACACACACACACACACACACCTCTAACTGGTTAAAAGAGGTCCACTTGCTTGTCCCTTGCTCCCTCCAAATAAGGGAACTGGCCTCATGCTCATCTCTCTCAAGCTCTGAGTGATATGCCTTTCTTCCAGCCCTCAGTCACGTGACTGAAGTCTCACCCTCCTGGGTGCTCCGTTAATATTCTTCCCCATTGGGCCACCATCTCCCCCCCACCCCCACCAAGCTCACCTTTTCACTGATGCAGTGGAAAGTGTTCACGTAACCAGCTCCTCCCAGTAATCCCTCGTAGAGTACCAGAGCGAAAACTATATAGATGCTGGGTAGAAACATTTTGGACACAGCGACCGAGAGGAACACCATGTTCAGGCACTAGGTTGGAGAGGGGAAGAAAGAGATAGCATGTCAAGAGCTTGGCAAGTAGAGGAGAAAACAATACGGCTGTTCTGTTGTGGGAAAAGGAGCGAAAGGTGGCAGTGATGGGGAATAAGCAGGACAGGAAAACGTTACAAGCGTAGGGAACTTCAAAACAGACCAAAATAAGAGACTCAGCACTGCTCTGCAGACATTAGCAGGCATCACTGCCTGCTCCTTCCTGCTGCTCTTAAAGGCACAACAGGAGACTAGGCCAGAAGGACAGTTTGCAGTGCAATAAATGTGTGATCATCCTCCAAAAGGTTCACAGAAGTCTAGTTTTTCTTGCTTCTAAAGCAGGTGGGACAAACTGGTGGAGTCTCCTCCCACTGAAGCAGACCAAACTCCAAGTCATTTGCATAGCCCCACCTACGAAGCAGGTGGGAGGAGTGACCCCATTCCTCCACCTCAGAAGCAAAACACAAAGGCCCAAATTCAGTCCCTGGCATCCCCAGCTGAAAGGAGCTCAGATGGCAAGGCTTCCCTGCAGACTCTACAGAACTGGGCTAGATAGACCAAGGATGTGACTCCCTATAAGACAACCTCACGCGTTCATTGGCAGAGAAAGATCACAATACTTGGATTGCAACATCAACATTACAACAGAAATGGGGGGATGAACATGTCTTGGAAGAGCAGAAAGGAATCATTCGTGCAGGTGTCTGTTGGCGAGGGGAATGTTTTACCTGTAACACCGCAAGGAGCCATATGTGCCGAATCCGTATGCAGGTGGCGGAGGAACGAGAGACAAAGACCCCAGCCTGGTAGAGCATCTGGTACCTATAGGAGGCGGGGGGGGGGGAATCAGGAGTTTTAGCTCCCAGCACTTTTCTATTCTAACCAACCAACCCAAGTCAGACAGAGGTTCCAAAATCCCATCTCGTCTCACCTCCCAAACTTTCACTCACCAACGATATTGTTGCGCGTGAGTAAATGGCGCTTTATGGAAGTACAGCAGTTCAAACTGAGGAAGAAGACGACAAAAAGTGGGGGAGGACTGTTAATGGCGATGGATCAGAAGATTTAGCTCCAGCTCCCTGGTAAAGAAGTCTCCACCCATCCCCAACTTTCACACTACTCACCAGGCCCTGGTTGATGAAGTATTCAGCAAAATACACAACAGCTAAAGGGATGAGGTATTTTAAGAGACCCTAGTAACAGAGAAGGCACATGTTAGTGCATCATGAGAAGGCCGTGAAACCATGAGTCAATCAGAGGTATATGGTCGCCTTGAGTAATGCAGGCTTCACAAACAGCACCCTTTACTACTGGAGTCACATTTGCACCATACATTTAAAGAACAAGGCGTCCGTCCCCCCCAAAGAATCCTGGGAACTGTGGTTTGTTAAGGGTGCTGGGAAAATGAGGTGTAAACTCACAATGATGTCTTTTACATCTGGGATCAGTGAGAAGGGCTTCCAGATAAATTCCAGGAAGAACAGAGACCTGGCCTTTGTTTAGCAATTGAATAGCATTCTCCCCGCATCCATTTTACACATTATTCACCCTGATATCCTCTAGAATAGGGACACATTTACATGCAAACTTATACTGATACGATCTGTGATATGGACACCTTTAAACATGTGCTCCGAAATACCCTACGCCCTCTCTCATATTAAAAACCAAAAAACCGCATGCTGAGCCTGATTCTTACCTTGACCACCTGCCCCTTTTCTTGCAGGCTGAGCTGAGGGCTTTGTGCCTCTGGAGGAAGAAAAGGACGGTTGAAACAAGACAGCATAAAACAACCTTATTGGAAGAATTGTGAAAAAATTCTGTACCAAGGACATTACATGCGCCAAGGACATTACAAGTGCCAAAGGCATTACATGAAGAGTTACAAGTAATATCTGTGAGCAACTCTTTTGTGCTTGGCTTGAGCACAGTGCATCATGGGTAAAGAAGCTGTGACAGCATTTCTTCCCAGGGATAAAGTCTTAAGATAAACAAGGTGCATTGTGGGTATAAATACTTAACCTGTCCCTTATATGCAACAGGTGGTACCACAGGAAGGTGAACCCACCAGTAAAGGGATTGCTTACTGTTTTGGAGTGTAGCTTTATTCTCAAGGAGCGGCTGCTGAGTTGAGGAAGGAGAACGTCGAGACTTCTGTGGACGCTTGCCCCAGCCACAGCGAGGGGCCCCAGGGGGTGGAGCCAGCACAAAAGAATAACTATAGAGAAAGCGGGGAGGAAGATGGTCAAGGAGCCCAGGGGCCTTGAATGATCATTTAAACTTCCACTGCTACAAGCAGATACCTAATATGAGAGAGTTAGTCCTCACCTGGCCTGCATGATGACCGGAACAATGGTCATGAGGAGGAGGGTGTGCTGGGGGCTCAAGCCTGCCTCTGTCAGTCCAAGGTATGAAAGCGCCCCTAGCAAGCCAGCCCCACCTGTTCCAGAAGACCAGGCAGACACCACGGCACTGTGAGGGGTGGGAAGAGAAGCGAGAGAACATGAGTCATAATGGGGGTGATTTCTGGGTACCAGAAAGCACCCCCAGACCTAGCATCATTACCTAACCGACAAATCCTGCACAAATTTATTCTACTCACGCTTCAAACCAAACACTGGACCAGCTGTCAATCTTGTCCCTCCCCCCATACATCAGGCCTTTCTGATTTTTATTATCCTTATCAGATAAGTATGCATGTTTGTTTAATTAAATGCATATCCAGCCTTCACAGTGAAAACGAAACAAAAACAAAAAAGGTTCCCCATCCCTAATCTAAAGAAACAGACCGCACCCACTGAGCAAGTAATGCATCTGACCCCACTACCAAATCTCCATCCTGCAGCCACTGTGTCCCTTTAGTTACCTGTCAAAGAAAGATGTGAGCGCAAGGAATGTTATTTCACCCAGGCCAGATGAAATACTGGCCAGCACGACACCTACAGCAATTAGAAGGTGGAGAAAGACCCAGTCAATACAAAACATGCTGATGCTTCCTTCTTGTTTTCTGTTGGCCCTCACCTCCGGAGCTCGCTATTAAGAGGCAGAAATTCTAAAGCAAGAGATCATATATGCTCAAATCACAGCTGGAAAGATATGGGTGGTGCAATATAAAACCTGAAAGCTTCATGTTCTTGCTCCCCACAATTTTAGTCAAATTGTGCCTTCGAAGCATGAGAAAAAACAGCTGCCAAGAGGCTGTAACAATAAATAAGAAGGGGGACAAGCTCCCTGGGTTTCCCCGCCATAATTTGAGGACTACCTGCCTGCCCACCCCCCACCCCCGCCAACCCCATCTCCCGTGAAGATGGTTATTACCTGCAAGGCTTTGGATTGTGCATGTGGAGAAGGCCACCACCAGGAAACTGCCCCAGGCCGTGATGACGCAGATGATGACACGCAAGCTGTGAGGAGTGGGGTGAAGGGAGGGGGGTGAGATATAAGATGGGCAAATGGATGAGGCCTGAACTAACCATAAAGCCTCTTGCCATAGCTGTCAACCTTCCCTTTTTTTGCGGGAAATTCTCTTATTCCAGCGCTGTTTTCCTCAGCTATCCCGGATTGTTAGATATCCCGTAGACTGTTCCAGGGAAAGGTGAGGCTGCTAATCCCTTATTTTCAAATCTGAAAGTTGACAGCTATGCCTCTTGCCCATATGTCACATACAAAGACAACCCTTCGTGACTACCAGGGCTATTTATACACGATACCTTTAAAGCACATTCATAGCTCATTCTTCCTTCAAATAATTCTGGGCTCTGTGGTTTGACCCTCACAGTTATAATTCCCAGCAACTCTTGGCTTGGATATTACTTCACAATAACGAGGCAAGATATTTTTTCGTCTACGTTAACAGAAAGGCTGCATGTACATAATGTAATTTAACATCTTATATTTTCCATGGATTATACGATTTTGTTCCAAATACACTTTGCCAAATTGTACGTCCATCGCACATGCAAATAAGTTCCAATTTCCCTCTTGCATTACGAGGGAATTTGGTATCTACCCAGCCGACGTTTCCAGCGATCTGAGCCAACTCACCCATATGGGAGCAAGTGGATACAAAATGGTGCGCTGAATTTGATGAGAAGGGTGGGCAGGATGTCAGCCAACAGCACGGCCTGTAGGGGGCAGCAAAGAGATGGGAGTGAGCCAGTAGATGGTGCCCCACTCTCAAACCTACCCCTGTCATCTCCCTGGACCCGCCACTTACCCCCGTGGAGATGGCGTTGCAGTCATAACGAGAAGCGTTTGCAGGAACGCTGGGGAGAGTCTGAGGGAGCAATTGGGCACAAGAGGTTAAATGTAGGAGAGAATAATTTTATCAGCCATCATTTCACCATCTGTTTTCCAAGATTTTCCTCATTCCAGTATGGAGTATAACTTATTCAGTCAGGCATTCCATGGACTCAAGACCCACTTTGGGGTTCTGTGCTTGGATCCCAATCCCAATCAGGGCTGCAGTTTGAGGGGAGGCAGGGTTTAACCTGTGGCCTTCCAGATGCTGTTGGACTCCAACTCCCAGCAGCCCCAGACACCATGGTCACTGGAGGGTCACAGGTTCCTCAACCCAGCTTTAACCCTTCTCTCCCTTGTCATTTTCTTGATTTTTAGAATAGGGGCACATATCAGCTTGGGGGGGGGGGTTGGAACGGGGAGAGGGGGAAAAGATTAGGGGCCCTCTGGAGCTGCTTTTTGCAAAGAAAGATACATGACCAGTCTGAAGTCTGAAGGATTCAAAAAATGCAGTTAGAAGTCATGTCTAGTTTGACCTTTGCAGATTTTCAGACACTCTTTATTATGTTTTTAGTCAAACTTTCCATCAATGGGTAGTTTAGGGACAGTGTAACATGGTTTTACCCTCCCCCATTAATCTCCACAGCAACTCTGGGAGGTAGGTTAGGCTGATTAACTCCAGATCACCCAATGAGCTTCATGGCTATGTGAAAATTTGACCCCAGATTTCCCTGGTCCTATTCTAAACACTCAACAGTACAATATTAGCACCACTAAACGGCATTGTGAAACATACGGCTCATACCCATGACCACTGTCAACAACCAGCATGGCTGGTTTGTATAGGGCTCCCTGGTCATGTTGCAGGACCCAGGAGGAGAGTGCCATTACGTACTGCTGCCATCTTAGTTAGCACTGGGTAATGTCACAATCTTTTCAATTAGTGCAAATGCTCACTAGCAGCGTAAGGGCATGCCAATGCCTTCTTTGCCGTGTACAATATCTGAATGGCTCTGTATTTTCCCCACTTACTAGTCCACTAATTTACAGAGCAAATCTGTTTGTAGTCAGATCCAACGCTCTGAGATGTTTGCCTTCACGTTTGCCTGAAATTTCCCCTCTGCTTAGAGTAGTTTGATCTTAAGAGGCCTTTGAAATATCCAAAGGCCCTGGCTAATCAAGTGCTAGAGCCAGCCTTAGTGGAGTGCCAACATCCAAATAATCCTTTTTCATCTTTCGTACACACATGTGATGCACCCTCTGCCACAGTCCACAGTCCTTTGCATGTGTAGGCCCTAATGCACCAGATCTGGCACGCAGATGTTTTTCTATTCATCTCTCTCATCCAGGCTCAGATACTTTCTCTCGCTTTCTGTTTCTTGCTCTGTTTTCTACACAAACACTCAAGTACTCCTCTCCTTTGAATACTCACTGGCTCAGTCCCATTGCCTGCTGGCACCTTCTGATGGCTGAGAATATCATGGGCAGCACTCAGCATTACCACATAGGCAAAGTTGTTGCAGAGTCCTAGCAACCTGTGGAGGGGAAAGCAGGCAAGTCAGAGCACCCAGAAATGCAAGACAGGAGAGTCAGTGTTATCATATCATTTCTTTCTGCCTTTTATCCAGGCCAGAGTTCAAGGGGGCATATATAAGGTCCCTTGCTCCCAAGCTGCCTCCCATCCAGATTCAGTTCTGCCTAGCTTCAGCAAGGTTGCTGCATCGAGCCTTTAGACCATGGGTAGACAAACAAAGGCCTGGGGGCCAGTGGCGTAGCGTGGGGGGTGCCAGGGGTGCCGGCCGCACCGGGCGCAACATTTTGGGGGGCGCGTTTGGCCGGCCCCCCTCGAGGAAGCGGGAACCTCTCCAAGGCGCAGCGCGCCGTCGGTGGAGGAAAAGAGCCGCGCAGCAGCAGCAGCAGCAGCAAAGCCGGGAGCTGCTTGCAGGGCTTTGCACGGCTCTAGCTTTGCTTGCTTTACAGCCAGGAGGAGGGGGTGGAGCTGAGGAGGAGGGAGGGAAGGAGAGCCATGCCAGCAAAGCAAGCAGCAGCCGCTTACACGCGAGGAGGGACAGACGGGAACCATAGCGAGCCGGGAAAAGCGCTGCGCTGCGTAGCCAGCAACAGCTGCTGCAGCCTCAGCTAGCAAAGGTCCGTGCGCTCTCTAAACGGAGCAATGAGGCTGCAGAGGGACGGCAGGGCACAGGAGGGCTCTGAGCCACGAGCGCAGTGAAAACCAGTAAAAAAAGTTTTTTAAAAGGCTGCTGGGGACAGGAGGGCACGGGATGAGGGAGAGGGGGAAATTACAATTCTCCCAGCGTCTCAGCTGATCCGCTGAGCAGGACTTGGGTTGCAGGGGATTCACCATTAGCTGTGTAAAGCAGCAAAGAGGGAGAGAAGGAGCAAAGCAGGAGAGGAAAGGAGCTGCTTACACTGCTGTAAGTGGCTGCTGTCCGGTTGGCTCCTTTAAAGCAACAGTGCTCTTTCCCTCCCCCCTCCCCGCTCAGCTCTCCGAAAAGCTCCTTCTCCACCCACCCCATGCGAGCTCCTTTTCCCCTTAGACCCCTCTCCTTCATCATTAGCAGCATCCTTCTCCACCCACCCCACGCGAGCTCCTTTTCCCCTTAGACCCCTCTCCTTCATCATTAGCAGCATCCTTCTCCACCCACCCCACGCGTGTTCCTTGTCCCCTTAGACCCCTCTCCTGCATTATTAGCCACATCCTTCTCCACCCACCCCACGCGTGTTCCTTGTCCCCTTAGCAGTGGTGTAGCGTGGGGGTGCAGGGGGGGCCGGGCGCAACATCTGGGGGTTAGGGTTAGGGGGCGCAAATCCACGGGTTAGGGGGCGCAAATTACTTGCCTTGCCCCGGGTGCTGACAACCCACGCTACGCCACTGCTGGGGGCCGGCCCCGGCCCAATTGCCTTCTAAATTTGGCCCGTGGACGGTCCAAGAATCAGCATGTTTTTACATGATTATAATGTGTCCTTTTATTTAAAATGCATTTCTGGGCTATTTGTGGGGCATAGGAATTCGTTCACCCCCCCCAAAAAAAAAAAATAGTCTGCCCCCCCCACATGGTCTGAGGGACAGTGGACCGGCCCCCTACTGAAAAAGTTTGCTGACCCCTGCTTTTGACTATAGTCCCTTTTGAAAGCCCATCCCCACACCCTCAGTCCCCTAGGGGTGTGTGTGTGAGAGTTCGTACAAATCCGGCTACAGCAAGCCCCACACAGCCCTCCAGTATGTTGCAATATGCTCAGATGTGGAGGATGCAACAAGGGAGGAGATCAAAAGAAAAGGAAATCTGATCCGTTTAGTGTCAACAGAGCATACAGCAAAATGCACCAATGCATAGAAAGAGAAACCTGACTTTAATCGAGCTGTCATTGTGCAAGAAATAACGCCACAAAGAAGCTGCTTTAAATAAAATAAGAAGGGAGGTTCTGCTTTTGTTCATGCTACGTAGCCTAGAAAAACTGTGGAAATAAAGCCAAGGGTGCCTCACCAGAAGCCCGCGTTGTTCCTCCACTGGCTACAGGCATCCAGGGTGGTCTCAGGCTCGGCAGCGGGTGAGGCATCTTCATCTTCCCCTGTTTCTTGAGGGGGTGGAAGAGAAGCAGAGTCAGAGAAGAAAACGGGGGTGGGGGTGTTGAATGGGAAGGGGGGGTGAGAGATGGGAGCAAAGAAGACTCACCTTCAGAGTCACTCGGGATGTGATGCCACAGACTCCCAGCAGGTCCCATGGCAGGCAGGGCGGAATGGGGTAGTGGGGGCGACTACCTATAACAAAAATGGGGGGGGGCATAGATAAAAACAGAAACCATAGCTGCCCTAGAAACTTCTTAACTACACTGAGATATCCTCTCCCTCTTGCACACACCAGTCTCTCTTTCTGTACCTTTAAGAAATTGGAGCCTTAGACCATCACCGCGTAGCTTTAGGCCATCACCGCCCCTCTCAGTATATCTAGACGTAACAGATCCAAGAAGCTTCCTCTTAAGCGGCTGTCATGTGAAGCTGAAGTTGCCGCCTGACTTTGCTTCCGCGTTTGATGCCATTTCCTGCTCCCAGTGCCCTCACTTGTGCGCCCTGCCGATAAAGCCATCCATTGACGCAAGCACACGCTGGCAAACAAGCCGGTGTAATGAAGCTAGATTTGCCCTCAATATACATGGCTGCTTTACAACAACAATCTCCTTTCCCGGGAGAGCGTGATTGTCAGAAAATTATTGCAATAACGCTATTCATCGGGTAGCTGCAGATGAGTATGAACAGGTTCGGTAATGATTTCTTTCAGCTTCTGCCTTCTGGAAGAAGGTACAGGTTATAAAGACTAGGACTAGCCGCCTGAGAAACAGTTTTTATCCAAATGCGATTTTGGTTTTAAACGCAGTGTAAAGTAGTCTCTGTGGGAGTATATTGTATTTAATTATGGGGTATCAGAGTTTTAAGGGGGTTAACCAGGCTGGCGTAGTTGGGATAGCAGGCTTGTTGGTTTTAAAATGTCTGATGTAGATTTTTTCAATTTCGTTATTCTGTATGGGACAACGACAATAAAGATTATCGTATTGTATCGTTTCGTTATCATTTTAAATTAGGCATTCTACACGAGCTCTGTTAAAAGCATGCATGTTTTTAATGGAGTGACCAATTGCGGAGTTTTGCCATGAATTTTATTTTGAAACATTTGCATCCCTCTATCCTGACCATTCAAAACACTCGAATTACAGTAGAATGTATATATTTAAAATTATAGCAGAAACCACAGCACCAGAGAAAAATCACAAAGTAAACCAGAAACAAAACAGACTCCTTAGTACCTTCCAGAACAGAAACATTTAAAAAAGTAAGTAAAAGCGTGGGGGGCCCAGTCATCCCAAGTAGGGTTGCCAACTTTGTTCTGACAAAATACAGGACAGGATGGCGGGCGGGCGGGCAGGGGGAGTTGGGGAAATTTTGTTTTTAATCTGGTGCTGAAATTACTTCAGAACAACCCATTACAATATATTGCAGCCAAACCTGACGGCCCCTCTGGAATTTGTCACATACACATGAATTTATAAATCTGTCTGTGCTTTGCTACCCTGAGCTTAAATACATGACCTTTCATGCACATGCAATTCATGCAGACCAGGGCAATAAATAGGGGGGCATATTCTGATGAGGGGACGAGCTTTGCTCCACATGGTAAATTTCTGAAAGAGAGAAAAAATATTATCCCCTACTATGTTCAGAATTTGGGGTTTTGGTTGCTCTCTGAGGGACAGCGCGGCATTCCCAGACTACAGCTCTGTGGATCTCTGTACCACCCATATTTTTCCAGATCAACTGCAAAGGAAGTCCCACTTTTTAATTTAGATGCTGGAATCCTTCCTGCATTCCTAAAGAAAATGGCCCTTTGCAAGTTGTTTAAAGATTCTGGATTGAAGAAGTCTTCTCTCAGATCTTTATATTGTACAAACCAACAATGAGTTTGATTTTAAGGACGCCGTTTACAGAGCTTCCTTGATCTGTGACCTCTCTCTCTGCACTCAGGCCAGAGGAAATAGATGTTATTCTTAACTGGTTCCTCTCAGGAAACACAACCCTGCAGAAGATATATGTGAGTGATTTGGAGCTGTAACTATTAGTACTCTTCAGGCATTCTAGGCTGCACACCCACCGTACATTTAAAGCACATGACTCCCCCAATAATTCTTGGAACTGTAGTTTACCCCTCACCAAGCTACAATTCCCAGCACCCTTAGCAAACTACAATTCCCTGGATTCTTTGGAGAAAGTCGTTTGCATTAAAAGTGTGCTGTGTGTATGTAGCCGAAGCTTCACACAATGTCCAGCTGTGGAGGCAGAGCATAGCCATTGTGGCTAGTAGCCTTTGATAGCCTTATCCTGCATTTTGAAACATGGAATCATAGAACTGGAAGGGGCCCAAGGGTCATCTAGTCCAACCCCCTGCAATACAGGAATCTCAGCTAAAGCATCCATGACAGATGGCCATCCAACCTCTGCTTAAAAACCTCCAAGGAAGGAGAGTATACCACCGCCCTAGGGGAGACAGCTCTTACTGTCAGAGTTTTTCTGCCTGTTTAATCAGAATCTCCTTTCTTGAAACTTGAAGTCATTGGTTCGAATCCTACCCTCCAGAGCAGGAGAAAAGAAGCTTGCTCTGTCTTCCATGTGACATCCCTTAAGATATTTGAAGATATTTCCTCTCAGTCTCTTCTTTTCCATTTATTTGTCTAATCCTATGTTGGAGCCATATTTCTGAGGAAATAACCGAAGGTCACTTCCAGGTGAGCTATTTATGGAGCATTCATCCCGATCTGTTTGCACAAAGACTGAGCATTCGCTCTGATTCCTTTGGAGGGAGATTATACAGTGTTGCATCAAGCAAGTTTTAATCCCACACTTTTGAGTACATTTCCCCATCACCTTCCTTTTTGATTGGCGGAGCGGATGAGCTTCTTGAGAAAGAGCGTTAGCTCAACTTTAATCACGCAACCTGAATTTGCCGGCATGGGATTAAATCCCACCTGCAAAACAGCAACAGTCTGGAAGTTGCCTGATTTCCCATTCATTTCTTTCTTACCTAGAAATGTAGATGCCTCACCTGGGGCTGCATACACACCATACGTTTAAAGCACGCACACACATACACACCCCACATCTCCTGGGAACTGTAGCTTGCTGAGGACTGTAGCTCTGCGAGGATAAAGCTACAGCTTTAAATGTACGGTGTGCGTGCAGGCCTACTGAATTTGGCTGCTATGGCCTTGGATCATTCTGTCACCATTTGGCATTTGGGAACTGATTTGTTAATACTCCTTTGGTTGGTTGGTTGGTTGGTTTCTCTCTCTCTCTCTCCCTCCCTTCGAACCTCCTGAATTTTTATGATTGTAACAATGGCTAGCTACCTTAAAGGTATTTTTTCTGGGATGGGAAGGCATGATCGTAATGGTCTAATAAACAGATGAGTGAATAAATAGCAGCCTTACTTGTAATGGTGTTAATGGCCCGCTGATCTCTGCTCTATTTTGTAATTAATCAGAACCTCACCCTGAAATTTGCTGTGGGTTGTTCCACAAGTTGGGAAAGAACCAGGGTGTGTTTTGGTCAAAGTTCATTGCACAGGGTTCAGGTCAAGTTGCCACTAAATTGTCAAGAGAGAGAGCGAATCTTTCTCTTTTTTAGAAGGGTTGATATATGGGTGAAAGTAAAAAAGGGAGGGTTAATGAACAAGATGGACTGAATTTTCCAACTATGGTTCTGCACTCCCCTGAGTTGGAGGCTGATTTAGTCGGCATTTGACCCTGACTGTCTCTCAACGCTTCTTGTTTCCATCAAGTTTGTGGTGTGCTGCTTTTAACAGTTGTGCAAAGCCAGAACGGACTGTGGCAATGAGTTGCAAAGGGGAGGAGGAGGATGTGGTCAGAAGCTTTGACGGCGGCGTTACTTCCCTCCCTGGGGAGAAAGGAGAAGCTGCTGTACCTCCTCTCCACCTGACCCAGATGTCCGATGGAGCACCTTCAACGGCTGCTGGGGACCCTGCAACGGGCTCTGGTAAAGAAACCCCCTTTTGTCGTCAGCCAAGCTGGGGTGGGCTCCAGGGCCCATGACTTACGTGGAGGGAGGTGGGTGCGTCTGCTGGCTTGCTCAACAGACCGTCTGCATTCAGTGTCTCCCTTGCTCCACCCCACCTTCAGGATTATGTTTCGTCCTTCACCACTTACCTGCTTGGAGATGAAACTTACCCAGGAGCAGAAGAGTCAGGACATAGAAGGGATAGGAGCAGCCGAGGCAGCAGCCATGACGGGGAAGTGGAGACAGCACACTCTGGGTAATGAAGCCGCTGGCTGAGGTGGGAGTGGGGGAGCTGTTTATGCTTGGAGCTTTCTACCTCTTGAGTGGAAGGGTCTCCACAGCAGCTGGATTCACCCTTTCCCCCTCTTCCCTGCAGGGACATTCCTCCAAGGAGACATCTGGAGGTCTTTGAAGGTTCGCTCACCGCAGAGGTAGGTGCTGGAAAAGAGGAGGCGGGGAAAGAGTCATTTAAGCTCCGCCTCTCCTTCACCATGGTCCTTCCTTTTTCAGATAACCCCAGCCAACCAGGAAATCCAGGCAGCATCAGAAGCAGCAGATCACGATGCTCAGGCGACAGAGTCTGTTCACAAACCTTCCAAGTTCCCCAACAGATCTGAGGGACAGAAAAAGGCTGAGGAAAAGCTCTCAGGTGATGGAAAATTCTAGAATGTGCCAAAGTCACACTGTGGAGGGCTCGATGGGTGTTTCTAGGAGGCATGGGTTGCTACCTGGTTTGATTTAGCTTGGAGTCTCCATCCTAAACATAAATGTGTGGGAAGCGATTGTGGTTGCTCAGTCTTGAGGATAAAACCGTCTGCATATGAGCAGAGAAACCTCCATCTTTCCCATTGACACATTCCTGGGCTAATTTATGCCATTTGAATAAGGTTCCAGAACTGGGACTACTGACCCATGGCTCATCCTGGAAAGAGAAATCAATATATTTATATTGGGCACTGTGCATGCACTGATGTTTCTCTGCTATTGTTTTTATTGATAGTGCCCTGAACGTTTAATGGTCCTGTATAACTTCAGATTTTTTGGTGCTTTGTTACTGGGGATGATGTTTTATTCTAAGATCTTGCACGATGATGATGATAATTTGTTAGCCTTGTTGCAGTTTACAAGAAAGCACGATAATAAAAATATTTTACAATAAGAAAACATCCTTAATTTCAGGGTGGAACAATAATATTGGAATGTGTATATTTGTGGGGAGAAACCAATATCTTTAGGTTCTGGGGTGCTCAAATGCAGAGCTGAAGAGACCAAGATCTGTGTGACCACAGTATGAGATTCATAGTGTAGGACCCAGGAAAGAGCCTCTTCAGCAGTAACTCCTAGTATTTGTAACTCCATCATAACTGAGGCCATTAAGATTCCTCTTTTCTGGTGGGTGTTCAGAGGAGGAGAGACCTGAATGCTATTAGCAATTGTGATTCAGTGATAATTGCTACGTGTTTTTGAAAGATCCTGGTTCATCAGTTGTATGCATTTTTATCTATTTGCTTTGTTGTAAGCTGCCCTGTGGCTTATGCAAAGGGAGCTATATAATTCAAATACATAATCCAAATACATAAATACTGTAAATGTGACCTTCCTAATTTCTCCCCCACAGAGTCCTCTCAATTCCCAGCTGATGCTCCAAAGTCAAGCCCCACAGCAGCTGCGATCAGCAGCATCAGACAGAAAGATGTGGAGGGGCCAACTGCTACTGAGGGACTCCATCAGCAGGAGCTAGACGGAACCAGCTGGATAGGAGGAGTTCAGCCGCAGGGGGCACTAGAGGAAGAGGCAGATACAGAACAGCATCAGCATGGGGAAGCAGAGAAGCCCGAAGGCAAACAGCCAGAGGAACAAGGGCAGGGAGAAGAGACTTCAGAGGAGAGGGAGGAAAAACAAGTGGGAACTGTGTGGTATGACGGGATCCAGCAAACTGCACCAGATTGGGCACTATCTGTGGGAGAAGAGCAGAGAGGGATGGTGAGGGCTGTGGGGTTTCAGCTCAGTGGGTGGGTGGAGGAGGAGGTCAAGATGGTGGAGAGACAGCAGCTAGAGGCTGAGAGACAACAGGAAAACGAAGCAGAGATGGAAAAGGACCTGCTGGAGGAAACCAATATGGTGGTTGCAAAGGAAGGAATTCCACAAGCAGTGCCAGGCAGGGCAGAGACTGAGGAAGACCAGGAGGAGATGCTCAGAGGAGAAGCTGAAGCTGGGAGAAGCCATCTGTGGGAGCCAAAGGAGGAAGTAGAAGGCACAAGAGAGACTGATTGTGGTCAGGAAAAGGAACTGGGAGAAACTTTCTGGTATAAGGGGATTCAGGAAAGGGTACCAGATTGGCCACAGTTTGTGGAGGTACAACAGCGAGGGCTGGAGGAGGCAACCAAGATGGCAGAAGATGAGCAGCTGGAGGTCGAGCAGGAACACAAAGAAGATCCAGAGGCAGAAAGGCAGGAGGGAGAGACATGGGCTGTGGGATTTCACCACAGGGGGCTGGGGAAGGAGGAAGAAGAGGTCAAGATGGCAAATGGTCAACAGCTGGAGGTTAAGCAGGAACAGGAAGAAGAACCAGAGGTGGAAGAGAACCTGCAGGAGGAGTTAGATATAGCCGAAGAAGAAGAAATTCAGCAAACGATGCTGGGCACTGCAGAAACTGAGGGAGGGCAGGAGGAGGAGCTAGACGAGGAAGAAGAGGCAGGGAGATGCCACCAGTGGGAGCCAAGGGAAACTGCTGTGATTTTGGAAGGGCAGGATGGGGAGCCAAAGGGAATAGCAGAGAACAGGGGTGGTCAGTGGGAAGAAGTGGCAGGTGCAGAAGAGACAGAAGGGGTCCAGCAGAGGGAGGTAGAGGAACCTGTGAGAAAGGAGACAGAAGAACTTACAGGAGAAGAATGGCTGGAGGAGAGTGACCAGGAGGGCGGATCAGAGAGGCCGGCAGAATCTAGTGGTCTTCTTGACAAAGAGGTACTGGAAGCAGCTGGAGTCCAGACAAAGCAAACAGAAGAGACGGACAGCAGCCGGCAGCAAGAACCCATGGTGTGCACTACCTCCATCGCTGGGACGTTCCCAGTTAAGGTAAGCAAAACTAAAATAAAAATGGAGCATGATGGGAGTCAGGACTCTGGAGCCAACCAATTCACTTCTCCTGTGCAGGTCGCGGCCCTGGATACAAGTCACCAAATGGAGCGGGTGTTGCTTCGCCGCAAGAGCTCTATCCGGCGGGCGCCCAGCACAAAGAGACCGCCAGTGGAGACCCAGCCAGAGACGATAAGCGTAGCTGAGGAGGCTCCAGCTCAACCACAAACACCGCGCAGGCAGAACCCAAGGCTTTCTGGGTAAATATGAATATCCTATCACCACCACCCCAGGAGTTAACCTCGGAGTTTTGCCTCACTCTGCTCATTCATTCTCTTTGCCTCCCCAGGTTTGGGCCTATGCACCCCAACATGATGGCTGAACTTCAGACCCGCCTGCGCAAGCCCCAGTGACCCAAGGGTTGATTTCTGCATTATATTTGAGCTTTCACTGGACGTAAAAGCCGCCTCTGGAAATCTAGGGGCAGTTTTGCACTCATTTCCATGTTAATGGCTTTCGGGGTGGGGGATATCCATTTGCAACCCTGTTAATGCAGAAAATTGTGGGAGATGAGGGTACTCTACCAGCATACAGTTCTCTCATGCCATTTTCATGCGTGAATCATGGGGGGACAGAAGTGCGCAGGTGCGGAAAGGGTGGGGAAACAGCTTCATGTCCAATGACATTTGTCGTTGTATCACACCTCACCCTCTGGTGTGAAAAAGAATCAGTGCAGCATGCCAGCGTATTGCTCGAAAAGCTACAGCAGTGTGAAAGCAATGTTAGAAAACAGGGCAGGAGTGCTAGTGTTATAATCAGGAAAACCACCACAAAATTCTCATGTCTGAACTTACCCCTGTGATAGGCTAAGGCATAGGGTGTGTGTGTGTTGGGGGAGCAAGACTAGAAAATGGGGCTAATGATACTGGTTGCCATTCATATCAATGGCTCCTTCTGCATTAGAGCCTTGTAGCGCTGCTGAGGCACTGCTTTCCCACAATAATCTGGAATTAACACTCCACGTCATACTTCATATAGCTCTTTCCTCCCTAAAAATTCCTTCCTGCTCAATCCATTAAGACAGGGATAGCCAACATGGTGACCTCCAGATGCCAATGGATAACAGATCCTGTCCCCCTTGACCACTTGCTATGTTGGCTGGGTCAGATCCCATTTGTAATCCAGTAGCATGCAGTGGACATCACTGGCTACCCCTGTAGGAGTATCTACATCAGAAGCTCTATCGAGGCTGCCACCACTTTCAAATGTGAGAGAGCCTTTTCGGTGGTTGTGTCCTCCCGACTTTTAAATTTTTTTTTTGTAACTAAGTGAAGAGGATGTTTTTCTTTCTGGCTTTTAAACGGTAGCTTTAGTTCATTTAACTAAATTTAGTTAATGTAGTTCATTTATTCACGTTTAATTGTTGTTTCTACTTTTGTTTTTAGTTGCTGTTTTCACCGTCAGATGTGCAGTTTCTGGCTGGTTTAAAATGTTGGTATTAAAAATTGTTTAATTGCACTGTTTTTTGCCGTGTTTCAAAAGCTTCCGTTGAGAGGTAGACAAGAAATCTTTCAAATGAATCAATAAATCCATGTCAGTGGTTGTCATACTGTTTCACAGGGAGCTTATAGGCAGGCGAGCTAAAACGACTTGCCTGCTGCTGCCAGTCTTCCATTACAACATGCAGCTACTGGAGAGTTTGGTAGTGTACATTGTTCACCTAATGCAACAGTGAGATACATTAGCCAGGCCAGTACCAGTCAGGAACAGTGCATGCTCCCAAGAAAATACCCAGAATCCTCTGTAACAAACAGTTACACTCACTGCAGTTCTCTGAGCAGTGAGAAGCTCTGGGGGTTTGATTTCCTTTGGAAAGAGGTTACTGGAGTGACTTATTGATGCTTTGTAATAATTATGTTCATTTAT
This sequence comes from Podarcis vaucheri, assembly GCF_965113315.1. Lineage (NCBI taxonomy): Eukaryota > Metazoa > Chordata > Lepidosauria > Squamata > Lacertidae > Podarcis > Podarcis vaucheri. The sequence goes on from NC_138751.1 coordinate 21,682,578, forward strand.
ACACACATACACAAATTTTAAGCCAAAGTTCACAGGGCAGTCCACAATATAAAAATACAAAATGAAAACACACAGTTTAATCTCGCCAAAAGATAGGCAGATGCTCCCACATCAGATCTCTGCCAGCAAACTACAATTTTAAGCCATTGTTTGTTGATGACTTATGTATGTTGGGTTGTTTTAACTAGGGCTTGGTGTTATGTGCAAACCTAGCACCCTTCCTTAAACATGCCTGCATACTCTTTACCATCTTAAAATCCAGCTATGTTCTTCTTTCCACCCCAATTTGGATTAAAGCTGGTTGAGGGGGGGGGGATGCATCAAAATGCAATATTTCATTAAAAACAACAGGGTAGACACAGGAAAGATATGGATTGTGGCTAACATTGTGCATAGACTGCTTCCCAAAATAGCAGTGGGAGTGTAGTGGATGCAGAGGGAACAGCAATGTACACAGCCCATGTTTGTTTTGGCCACCCCACCCCTGACGCTCATTAAGCACCAACCAAAAGAAGCTGAAAAACTAAACTGGAGAAACAAGCCATGGTTTGTTTGACTGTTGGACAATTAATGGTTTGTGGTTTGTCAGAACAAACCATGGCTTGCCATTACGTGCAAACCAGTCAGTCTCTGGTTCAGACTGATATACGTCCTTTGCACACAGATCCCATCAATCAAAAAAAACAAACACAAGAGAGGTTCTTTCAGAGCTACTCCAAGGTTTATTGTTTGTTATTACTCTGCTTGTTAAGCTCGTACTCTTACCATCAGAACCAATGATCATGGAGCCTACAGAGACAAATTTCAGGTGAGAAACACTGTTTGAGCCAGAGTATACCTGATTTTATTTATTTATCTATCACATTTATATCCCACCATTTTTCTCCAAATACATGGTTCTCCCCTTCCTCATTTAATCCCCCAAACAACCCTGTGAGGTAGGTTAGGCTGGGGGGCAATGACCGGCCTAAAGTCAGCTAGTGGGCTTCATGACAGAGTGGGGGGATTCAAACCTTGGTTGTCCACATGCTAGTCTGACATTTTAACCACTACAGCACACTAGGAAAGATATAAATTTAAAAAATGTCCAGTAGCATCTTAGAGACCAACTAAGTTTGTTACTGGAAAAAATTTTTATTTATTTCGACTGTGTCAGACCAACACGGCTACCTACCTGAATAGGGAAGATATGTGAGTGGATTTCCTGACACAATCTTCCATAAAGCTGTGGTGAGTGACACTGAATTGGCTTGAAGTAGCAGTTTTGGGGGTAAACCGGGGGGGGGGGGAGCCAATAATCTGGCATTTTCACAGTCAAAATTGCTCCCTATCCAAGCTTCTTGCAGTCTTGCCTTGAGCAGTGATGAGTAGAAATATTGTGCCTGTCCCCCCGCCTCCAGAAAGGCGATTAGCAGCCTTGGGAGGGGGCCATTTACAGCCCAAGAATACCGTATTTTTTGGCGTATAAGACACCCCCTATTTTGGGGGACTCCAAATTAAGAAAACACCTCTCAGCACTACCCGTATATAAGACGAGCCCCAATTTTAAACCTTTTTTTAAAAAAATAATAATCCAGACTTATACATGGAAAAATACGGTACTTCCCATGAAGCTAAATGTGGAAAGTGACAAATAGCATGTGGGATAGCACAAAACATTTATGTTCATGTAACCAGGGAAAAAAAAGTTTCACAATAAGGAAGCGGGTGGGTGGGGAGTGTTTTTTTCTGGTTTCCTTCTCAAAGTTACCACTCATTAATTTAGAAAGTGGTCTTCAAGAGCTCTATGGTGTTAGCACTGGTAATCTGCATTATCTAGATTTCTGTGGATTTGTTGTTGGAATATCTATCTACAGAAGCAGCGGCCAATTCCAGGAGCAGAGTTTTTTATCCAAAGCCTTCTCACAGGATAGGCAAATACCTTGAGGTACTTATTTTGCTTTGCATGAGCATGGTTATTGAATCAATAAATGCCCATTTGCTTTGGCTGTTGATCAGGTGGTTTCACTCTCTCTGTTGACATTTTTTAGGCAGAGGATGGAAGGGATTATGTGGCCCACACCTTTTTAAAAGAGAGGGGTTTTTTACTGGGGAAATGGTGCAGAGAAGTGGATTAAACATTCCCAATTCCCCCCACCCCTTGAGGTTTTAATTTGCAATTGTAACAGGAAAAATAATACTAATAATATATGATTGGAAAAAGCAATCCATTGCCACACGACCTTGACACAATATTTCTTCAATCCAGTTTTAAGCATATACATTTACATAGGGAGTCCAAATTTCCCAATAGGTGCCTGGATTAAATTGATGATTACAAACCATATGCTCAAACGTGGAAAGAGCAGTGAGATCTTCTAACCACTGGGTGATAGACGGTGGAATTTGTCTTTCCAGCTCTGCACTATAAGCCTCTTAGAACTCATCACAGAACCCACTTCTGTTGCCCATCTGTTAAGTCGAACACCGCCTGCTTCTGTCTCACTGCTCTGACCCAATCTTCCCCTCTCCTGCAGGCTGCAGCTGCTTTTAAGCTTTAAAAACAATGTTTGGAAATTTGGTTGTGCGTTTCCAATATTGCACAAGGTTCAGGCCTTCTCTGAGGGAGCAACAATCAAATTATTACAGCCCATTTGGTCAGCAAGTCTGCTACATCAAATGCACAAGGTGGATTGTAGAGCTGCGTTCTCTTGTGGGGGAGGGGAACTGCGTCATTTTTGGCTCTTTGCCTGTCAGCAGATGTGGAAGATACAGGGACCCTGTACCTCCAGCTACGTAGCTGGCATCTCTCTTACCAGATCACTCTCCATCACAGTAATAGGTTTTAAAAAAGAAATCTGAGTGAAATGTGTCCTTCAGTTATGACATGCATGTAATACAAACACACACAGAGAGAGTATGCACGTGCAACACTTAATTCCACAGCCCATAAACTGTGAAATTACCTCCCTGCCAAGTTGCATCAGGCACCTTCATCAAGTGGTATAAAAACGATAGAAAATAATTATCAACAATATGCAGAGAAGATGAGCAAAATTTAAAACAAATATTTAATTACATAATCAGGATAGACTTGTTAAGATGAAGAAAGTTTTGGGAAACCTCTAAAATACTATAGTGAGGGTGCTGTTCTAGAAAAAACATATAGGGGGGTTGGTTTTTGCTGCCCAGCTCCCCAAGGGACTGAGTCCCGGAAGTCCATGATCAGTTAGATGAATGGATAGAGGCAAGATCCATAGAAAGCAAGGCAGATCTTTATTTTTCGGTTGCAACAGAGTTCCCTCTCCTCCCTACAAGGAGGTAGGAGATACCCAGAATAATGGTGCACAAGTCCCTATAAAGACTTTTGAAATTGCCCACCCTGTAACCCAAGACCCCCCCAAAAAAACATCATACATACATCACATAGGAGGCGGACTCCAGCAGAATTCTGAGAGTGTTGCTTCTCTCCTGTCTGCCAGGATACCTGATAATGCCTTATCTGATTGCCTTTTCTGGGTAGCCTGGCCATTCCTTTGAGATGGTAAATACCATATTTTTCTGTGTATAACACACCCACATGTATATGACACCCTCTATTTTGGGGGGCTCAAAATTAAGAAAATAGGGGGAGATTGCCCAGAGTATGGTACTTTACTTCTTGAATCTCTTACACATATTGATGGTTTACTCAGCTTAACAGATACTTGCCAGACTGTATTTACAGGGAGGTGTAAGCCCCTACAGTTCAAAGACATTTGGAAAGCTTTTCCCATTTCCTTCCTCCTTGCAGAGAAATATTTGAGGTCAATTTGGAGAGTCAAAATGGCTTCAGGATTGCTCTCCTGTACTATTTCAGACACGTGGTTTATATACTTACGTATGTGTTTGCTTTGTACATTTATGAACATTTGTTCTATATTTGAGACCTTAGAATTCTTATAACAGTGCCTAATGTTAATCATGAGGCAGACCATTTGGTCCATCTAGATGTCTATGTTCATAGAATCATACAGTAGAGTTGGAAGGGACCAGGAGGATCATCTAGTCCAGGGGTTGTCAACCTGGTCCCTGCCACCCACTAGTGGGCGTTTCAGGATTCTAGGTGAATGGTAGGGAGTTCTATGGCACAAGCTGAATCCTCCTTCCATCGAGCACTGGTGGGCAGTAAGGAAATTTTACCATCAAGAAAGATGTATTAGTGGGCAGTAGGTATAAAAAGGTTGACTACCCCTGATCTTCCTGCCAACCTAGCAGTTCGAAAGCATGTCAAAGGGCAAGTAGATAAATAGGTACCGCTCCGGCGGGAAGGTAAACAGCGTTTCCGTACGCTGCTCTGGTTCGCCAGAAGCGGCTCTGTCACGCTGGCCACATGACCCAGAAGCTGTCTGTGGACAAATGCTGGCTCCCTCAGCCACTAAAGCAAGATGAGCGCCGCAACCCCAGAGTCGTCCGTGACTGGACCTAATGGTCAGTGGTCCCGTTACCTTTTACCCCTGATCTAGTCCTACCTCCTATGCAGCTGTGGATCGAACCTGCAACCTTGGCATCATCAGCACCATGCTCTAACCAACTGAGTTAGGTTGTTTGTCAGTGCCTCTTCGGACTTTCAGACAAGAATCTTTCCCTGCCACCTGCTCCTGTTCCTTGCACTGTTGGGAGCTCGCCACTTCCTCCTGCTCCTCCACTGCTGCATTCGCCCCGCCCCCATCCTCTGCCCCCCCTCCCCGCTGCAGCCACATGCACCCGGAGCGGCTGTGGCAAGGAGGCACAGTATTCTTTGCAGAGAAGCCACCATGTGATTTAAAAGTGCGGTGCATATGCTGCCCAGATCAGCAGAAAGCCGGCTGCCTAAGGCAGGTTTAGAATTGCCTGTCAAACATTCCTAGCTTTGCTTTCTCTTTCACTCTTTCTTATCTCTTTCCCAAGAAAAGCGCCTTTGCTGAACTGAAACAACAGTTTCCATAAATGGTCACAGCAGTGTTGGTTTTATTGAAAAAAATAAGTTAAAAATACAAAATATAAACAGTTAGAAAAAAATAAATACTTATAAATTAAATATTTTAAGATAACCAATTGGTAAATCCATAAATTACAGTAGGGGAGGTGTTGAGGTCTAGATGCCAGGATGCCAGCATTCTCTGACAGCGGATTGGGGATCTAGGCTGGGGGTGGTGTAGATTTGAAAGCCTTGGAAAAGGAAGTGTCTTTAGCCACCCGAGTCCTCAGCAGCGAGAATTCCCTTGTGACCCGGCACAGGAAACTGTTGAGGGAGCGCAAGATGACATATACTTCCTGGCGATTCCTCCACCAACTCCGGTGCTGAAGAATTTGAAGGGGCTTGAGTGTTGGCTCAGGCTCGTTTTCAATCGGAAGGCCCCAAAGCAAAATCTACAGGGAGAAGCAAGGAAAGGTGTTAAAACAGCACAAAAGATAAAGGATGCCTTTGCCCCACTGAGCTGTGTCCCAAAAGGCAGGAAGACCTACCTGATAACTCACGTGATGGTCCAGGTCTCGGAGGGAAAGACTGATGTCTTCAAAGTTAGATAGGAATTTAGAGTCTTCTTTGGTGGCCTCGTGGTCCCTCAGCTGTTGTGCCAAACCCTCATAAAATGGCAGCATCTTGGACATGTATGTCAGGCGCTTGGCATCCTGGGAAAATGGCAGGATTAGGAATCAAACCAGTCAAGAGCACCCAGGTGCCCTGCCTCTTCCCTCCCTGCCCTTGAGATGTGGAAAGAAACCCTGGCGAAAGCAGGCAGCTATGGAGTGTCCCAAAGCTCTGCCAAAACTGCTCATCCAAAATACTAATCATTGGTTAAGGCCCAAACTACATGTTAATCTGGGAAACTGATAATGGATAGCCTAGTTCAAAACAAATAACAAATTGCAGCCTACAGAAAGAGGAGGCTAATTAATTTGGTCAAGGAGATAACTTAGGGTAAGGGTGTTTAACCTTCTTCCTAACACCAGTTCCCCAATCTACCGTATTTATTCGCTCCATAGGGCGCACCTGACCATAGGGCGCACCTAGTTTTTAGAGGAGGAAAATACGGAAAAAAATATTCTGAATCAAATGTTGCACTAAACTACTTAAAGGAGCAAAGCGGGCGGCTCCTGTCTGCTTTGCTGCTTTAAACTGAGCCTCAGAGGAGGGTAGGAAGGGGAACCATGGCTTATCTAAGTCCAGTTAATAATGCTGAGCCTGACTTATGGCCATCGAGATTAGCCTGGCCGTCTCAGTGGAAATCTGGGGAGGCTGGGGTGGACTTTCAGTGGTCAAAGTATGGTTGTGCCTTCCTGCCAGGCATCTATTTCCTGCCCTCTTTCCCTCCTGCACCCCCGCACCCTGCTTCAAGGGAAGGAAGCGGAGCCATGGATCCTCTGCTCACAACTGCTGTGGATTCCCTCCACTTTGAAGCAGGAAAGTGGGAGAGGAGCTGCTTACATGAGTGTAAGCTGCTCCCCTCCCACATTGCCGCTTCAAAGGGAGCCCAGGAGGGGGGAATCTGCTGCAGCCGCAAGCAGTGGAGGATCCATGGTCCCTTTCCTTCCCTCCTCCATGATTGCTTTGAAGCAGGAAAGTAGGAGAGGAGCTGCTTACACAAGTGTAAGCTGCTCCCCTCCCACTTTGCTGCTTCAAAGGGAGCCCAGGAGGAGGGAATCTGCTGCAATTGCCAGCAGAGGATCCATGGTCCCCTTCCTTCCCCCCCTCGTAGTTGCTTTGAAGCAGGAAAGTGGGAGAGGAGCTGCTTACACGAGTGTAAGCTGCTCCCCTCCCACTTTCCTGCTTCAAAGGGAGCCCAGGAGGAGGGAATCTGCTGCAATTGCCAGCAGAGGATCCATGGTCCCCTTCCTTCCCCCCCTCGTAGTTGCTTTGAAGCAGGAAAGTGGGAGAGGAGCTGCTTACACGAGTGTAAGCTGCTCCCCTCCCACTTTCCTGCTTCAAAGGGAGCCCAGGAGGAGGGAATCTGCTGCAATTGCCAGCAGAGGATCCATGGTCCCCTTCCTTCCCCCCCTCGTAGTTGCTTTGAAGCAGGAAAGTGGGAGAGGAGCTGCTTACACGAGTGTAAGCTGCTCCCCTCCCACTTTCCTGCTTCAAAGGGAGCCCAGGAGGAGGGAATCTGCTGCAATTGCCAGCAGAGGATCCATGGTCCCCTTCCTTCCCTCCTCCGTAGTTGCTTTGAAGCAGGAAAGTGGGAGAGGAGCTGCTTACACGAGTGTAAGATGCTCCCCTCCCACACTGCCGCTTCAAAGGGAGCCCGGGAGGAGGGAATCCGCTGCAGCTTCCCCCACCTCCCGCAGAAGCCGTGCGCTCTTTAAAGGGGCTGTGCGGCTTCTCCTGGCTTTTCTGGCAGGTGGGGGGATTCCCCCACCTTGTAGAAAAGCCTGCAGGAGCCGCGCAGCCCCTTTAAAGAGGGCGCCGCTCTTGGGGGCTTTTCCCCCAGGAGGGAGAAGGGACTGATGCGGCCAGTCAGTCCCTTCTCCCTCCTGGAGAAAAGCCCGCAAGAGCGCACGAAGCTTGTGTGCGGCTCTTGAGGGCTTTTCCCGCCTGCCTCCCCCCTGCATTCGCTCCATAGGACGCACACACATTTTCCCTTGCTTTTTAGGAGGGTTTTTATAAGTGCGTCCTATGGTGCGAAAAATACAGTATATTGCCCCCACTCAAGTTGATCAACAACAACATTATTTATACCCTGCCCATCTGACTGAGTTGTCCAGCCACTCTGGGCAGCATCCATCATAATATAAAAACACAACTAAACATCAAGCAATAAAAACTTCTTGATACAGCACTGCCTTCAGATGTCTTCAGAAAGCCATATAGTTGTTTATTTGTTTGCCCTCTGATGGGAAGGTGTTCCACAGGGTGGGTGCCACTACCGAGAAGGCCCTCTGCCTGGTTCCCTGTAACCTTACTTTCCAAGATTCTGTGGGGGAAGCCACGACCGCGAATCTGCCTCCAGGTGACCTCACCTTCAGAGGCAAGGTCAGTGGCTCCTGGAGGGAGAGGGCCTTTTCAATGGTGACACCTCAGTGACGGAATTCCCTCTCCTTATCAGCTCACCCAAAGCCAACATTTCATATCTTTTAGGCACCAGGTAGCAAAACTGGTGCCAAAACTGGTAGCAAAACATTTTGTTTGCTTTATCGGGCTTTTGGTGGCATTGAGTAGTTCACAGGGGCTTTCACCTCCTTTGTAGAGACTGACAATGTTGTTAAACACAATTTATGTTGTTACTTGCTTTCTATCATCATTTTAAGCCATACTCTGAGGGCATGAAAAGCGGGATAGGAATTTTTCAAATAAATAATTATTCTTACTGGAAGAGAAAGCCACGTGTAGAGATCAAGGCTGACTGAGGGAAGTTGCCCTGAGCTTCGTACAGAAGTGGGCTGCACTCCAGACAGACGTTCAGAGAGCTGGAAAGAAAGAAAGAAAACACCAAGACTCTAGGTGGGGTTGCCAACTTTTCAACCAGCTGTTGCAAATGTGCCTTAAGAAATATACCTTACTTGAGATGGAGGAAGGGATAGAAGCAAGTTATTCAAATTTATTTATTATGTTAGTTCCACTTTTCCTCCAAATTTGCTGAGAGGTGTAAAAAATTATTCCATTATAATGTTAGCAGGAACGACAAAAAATAAATTTAACTATTGCTCATAAAGTTTCTAATTTTATACTGTGCCTTCATAGATCACAGATTGATTACTGTTTGATCCCATCAGCAATAACTAAGGACACAGAATTTTCCAAGTTTTCAGTTTTCCACTACTATTCATGTGTCAGAACCTTCCGATATCCCCATCAACAATTGCATGATTAACTGGATAAACAGTGAAAGGGAAAAGAACTAATGAACTAAGAAGCTGTTAGCTTTCCCTTCCAGAAACCAGCCAGTTCCTATCTCAAGGCCCGTCACACTGTGTGTGCAGAGGAGTTAGAAAGATGAGTAGACTTACGAAGCGACGTGAAATATTCTGTATTTTGCAGAGAAGTTGCCGGGAGTGTCTTAAGCTAATGCCAAATTCTTTCTGCAGAGTCAGCCGCCACTGTGGGATGAGACTGGAGCCATTCTCTTCCTGAAGCCCAGCCGCGGTTGCAGCAATGAAAAGGTCAACATTGAGGACAGCTTGGAGAAGGAGTGTTGCACCTAGACAGTTGTGGGGAGAAGGGAAAGGTGGTGCCATTACATGGGAAAGGCAGCAAATTTGTTGAGCTGGATACCTGTTGATCTTGGGACAAGAATTCAGAGCTAGGGTTGTGGTGGGATAAGCCTCAGTTTGTCCATAGGGAGCAATGGGTGGTACCATCAAGGTACAACTTTGAGGCAGATATCTAGAGCCAGGAAAGTCTACAAATGCAGAATGAGCAGGGAAGTCTACAAATACAGTGCCGCTTACCATGTTTCGAATACGCAGCAGTACCATCGAAAGAGTCCTGCCCCACTCAACCATTTAACCCAGAGTCAAAAATTACCCAACAGCACCACTGATTAAAACAACACCATTTTGGCTCCCACGATTCCTGTCACAGGACCTTAGCAAACACACGTGCTCCCAAATTTGGTTTGCAGGCCTGTCACACAGCGTGACCTCACCATCTGGAGAGGGGAAACCCATCTGAGGGGAATTTCGCTGGCCACTTTGAGGTTTTTTCAGTAGATTTGGAGGTTATGTTTACCAGTAAGGGAAAGCATGGAATGGCGAGCCATTGATTCCTCAGACCTAAACAACCTCAGAGATTTGTTTTCAAGTCAAAATAGAACAGCGTCCCAGGCTCCTTTAGAGTACAGGTGGGGAACCTTTGGCCAACGGTCAGAGATGATGGAGTTGTAGTCCAGCAAGATCTGAGGGGCCACAGGATTCCCAAACCTGGACTACAGTGTATTGAATCCATCAACAAAGGTGTCTAGAAGTGGTCCAGGGCATGTTGGTACTTAAAGTAGAAAATCCAAATGCCTGGGGTGGCCAGTAATGCATTGCCAAAAATAAAGGGGTGAAAGGTGACACCAATTTGCTTAACATTTGCATATGGTAATTTATATGTATAGTTACAGAACTGGACTTAGGCTGGACAGTCTTCAAATATGGAATACTATGATGGCCTGGGAATCCGATTCAGAGGCTGAACCGGAGGAATCCCAGCCTGCACAGGAGTCCCCGCCTCCAGGGCCGGCTGAACTGGGGCAGGGCCTTGATTCTGAAGTGCCTGCACCTGTGCCAGATCCTCAGGAGCAGGCACCAGGTGAATCCACTCTGGCTCCGGAGGTGGTTGAGGATTCAGCCTCTCCTGAACTGCAGAGGCTCAGGGCAGAGAGGCGAAGGGAACTGGTTTCTCCCAGGAGGAGTGCTTGCCTTAAGGCCAGGAGAGGCGGGTCTCCTGGGGGCCGGGGCCGCCCCTGGCCTCAGTTTTGTTATGACTGCTTATGCCCTCTTCCCTCTCTGCCATGCAACTTGAGAATCGATATTCATGAACACCTCTCCAGCAGTTTCGCACCCAAAGGGGAGCCAAACTCAAATTTGCTTAAGACGTCCACACACTAGCCATTTAAAGCACATTAGTGCTGCTTTAAGAGTCATGGCTTCCCCCAAGAATCTTGAGAACTGTAATTTACCCTTCACAGAGCTATAGTGTCCAGAATCCTTAACAAACTACAGTTCCCCAAGATTCTTTGGAGAATACATGATAGTCAAAGTGGTACGAAACTGCTTTAAAGGCATGGTGTGGCTGTGACCCACATCCAAGTTACATAGCCATTTGCCTTCAGGCTCCATGGCAAAAGGTCTCAAAGTGGAGGCTTCTCCGTTAGTAGTACTATAAAACCTGCCACCTGAGCTGCTTTGCCTCACCCTAGCTAATGCTAGAGCCGGCCCTGGAAAGCCTCTTCTGGCCACTGACACAGCCAGCCTTCGTGTCTCATCCCTTGCCTGCAGTACACAGTCCCCCATTAAGCCTCATCCTGGACTATCTTCAGGACCGAAGCAAGGAAAAGCTAGAAATATAAAGAAATATCACAAATAATTTCTCATTTCTTACCACACAGACGCATCTTGAGAATCTCTGATTAGTGGGGTATCTGCCTGTCTGTCCAAGAAGGCAATGTTTGATCCTACAGCCCATCTTGGGGGCCTTTTTATGTCCACCGGCTTTCATTTTCATTTGGACCTGTAATGTCCAAGATTACAAAGGGTGCTCTTTTCAAAGAGGCGAAACAATCTGATTTCTGGAACTGCGTCTTTCACCTCTACTGTAGTTTCTCTCTGCTGTAGTTTCGGGGGGAGGGAGTAGCAAGGGATTGGAGCGGCCAGGGTGCTTGCTCAGCTTCCTCTTTTCTTGTGGGGGGGGGGGAGAAACCGCTTGAAAAGAGGATTTCTTCAGCTGACCATGTGACACAGGATGCCCTCTCATCTTGGGGAACCCTCTCATTCAGCCTGGGGCTTTTCCAATGCTACCAACGTACTCAATTTCTGGTCTCTTTTGATGTTTCTCACCCTCCTCCCAGCAAAATCCAAGCAGAGAACACTATTAAAAATCGCCTCATCATAAAATACACCGCAGTATTTGGAATAAGGGAATAGAAAGTCATCCCCAAATGCTAGCTCTGCATGTTACATTGAATACGCTGCCCCTCATTGGCAAACCTTTGCCCATCTCTGTTTGACAAAGGTCTGCCTTAGTATTGCACATTTCACTGTTGTCAGGGAGTTTACTATACAGGTGACTCTCCGCTTATGTGGGGGTTATGGTTCCAGGCAGTGGCGTAGCGTGGGGGGTGCAGGGGGGGGCCCGGCCGCACCGGGCGCAACATCTGGGGGTTAGGGTTAGGGGCGCAAATCCACGGGTTAGGGGGCGCAAATTACTTGCCTTGCCCCGGGTGCTGACAACCCACGCTACGCCACTGGTTCCAGGGATAGCACCTGGACAGCTGACAACCATTTTGCGTGAGACAATAAGGCGGCAACATTCCCCCTATCATTGGCCTCCTGCTCCTATTCAGTAACCAAGCAGCCACCTCCTTCTCCTTGGTCTTCCAGGAACAAGAGTGAGGCAGGGCACAGGAGTGGCTTCAAGATGGCTGCTTGACAGCGAGGTCAGCCATTGGTACATGTACCCACTGCTGTCTACTCTGACTAATAAGAGTTCTGCTTGATCAGACCAAAGGCCTAACTTCTTTTCCCGCAGTGGCTAATCAGATCACTAGCAGGACGTGTGTGCAATAGCCCTCTGTCAATTGCTTTTCGGAGGCATGGTATTGATAATGGAGGTAATTAATATTATTGTTGCTATTTTGATTTATTACCCACCCATCACTAGGGCTGGGTGATATATCGATATATTGACCAAAACCAGTTTGAAGTCTGTATCATGATATTGGTTTCATAATTTTTTAACCTGGCAATATATAGCAAATCATAATGTGTGCTAAAGCTGGGCCACATATCATTCAAAACCAGTTTGAAGTCCATGTTGTGATATCGGTTTCATAATTTTTTTTGACCTGGCAATACATTACGAATCATGGTGGGCCCGTGTGCTATGCAAAAATCCCAATGCGGGAAAAACTGTAAAGCCAACCAATGCCTCTACATAGCTCCATCCTTATTTCAGAAATCATTATATATCAGTATATTGTGATGTTTAGTTGGTGATATATCACAATGTTAAAAACCAGATATCGCCCTAAGGTTCCACAGTAGGTTGCAACCAATTGAAATGCGATACTGTGGTACCTCGGGTTAAGAACTTAATTCGTTCTGGAGGTCCATCCTTAACCTGAAACTGTTCTTAACCTGAGGGACCACTTTAGCTAATGGGGCCTCCTGCCGCTGCCGTGCGATTTCCGTTCTCATCCTGAAGCAAAGTTCTTAACCCGAGGTACTATTTCTGGCTTAGCGGAGTCTGTAACCTGAAGCGCCTGTAACATGAAGCGTCTGTAACCCGAGGTAAAGGTAAAGGGACCCCTGACCATTAGGTCCAGTCATGGCCGACTCTGGGGTTGCGTGCTCATCTCGCTTTATTGGCTGAGGGAGCCGGCGTACAGCTTCCGGGTCATGTGGCCAGCATGACTAAGCCGCTTCTGGCGAACCAGAGCAGTGCACGGAAATGCCATTTACCTTCCCACCAGAGTGGTACCTATTTATCTACTTGCACTTTGATGTGCTTTCGAACTGCTAGGTTGGCAAGAGCAGCACCCCGTCGTGGGGATTTGAACCGCCGACCTTCTGATCGGCAAGTCCTGGGCTCTGTGGTTTAACCCACAGCGCCACCCGCGTCCCTAACCCGAGGTACCACTGCATTAAAATCAGTTAAAGACAAATTACAATCACAATGATAGGGGTGTGCAAGGCCGGCCTGCCACAAGGCACAGTGAGAAGGCTGCTTTGGGTGGCACAATCCCATGCGGTGGTACCATGCGACCCGAGTAAGAGAGGCTCAGGCGGGGTGGGTGGGCTTCAGCAGTGAAACAGGGCAGGCTGCCCCTGAGGGTGGGTGCTAAAAGTATTCACATCAAGGGTCTAATAGCAAAAGACTAGTGGTAATGGATAGCCTTGTCCTTCATGAATTTGTCTAATCCGTTTATTAAGTTATCCTCTACATGGGGCTACCTTTGAAGGTGACCCAGAAACTACTACTAATCCAGAATGTGGCAGCCAGACGGGTGAGTGGGAGCTGCCGCCGAGACCACATAACACCGGTCTTGAAAGACCTACATTGGCTCCCAGTACGTTTCCAAGCACAGTTCAAAGTGTTGGCGCTGACCTTTAAAGCCCTAAATGGCCTCGGCCCAGTATACCTGAAGGAGCGTCTCCACCTCCATTGTTCAGCCCAGACACTGAGGTCCAGTGCCCCTTTGCTGGAGAAGTCCCAAAGTTCTGCAAATGCATTTACATAAAAGAGTGTTGCAAATGTTGCAAATGCAGAAATCCAAACATTTGCTCACAGACCAAGACTTGGTGTACAAACGTGGGTGTTCTGGCCACAACGGAAAGAAGTACGTTCGTCCCATGAGAAAAACAGGGCCGGGAAGTTGACTTATAGGAACTCTGAAGAATCAAAGCACGTCTTCCCTTGTATGCAAATTCTATTCTCATTCAGTGTCTCTCTCTCCCCATCAGCGTCTAGTTTAGGTGGTTGTGGGGAGAGTATTCAGAAGGCTAGCTACTGAGAGCATTCGGCCAACTTCTCTAGCAAAATGAAGGCAACTGTACTAGGATTACTTTTAAGGCAGCAAGTGGTTGTAGTCCTGTCCTGGCTCCATTAATTTGCTCCTGTCCAAACATCCAAATTCACCACATGGTCCATTTCTGAGCTACTCACTACGTGTGCCTTATTTAAAAATAATAATAAATCTCTGCCATATATCTCACATATTTTGCACACATCTCAAGAGGTTCTGTCATTCAGGCTGCAACCCCAGGCACACTTTGGCCATGTACACACTCCAGTTTACTCTGCATCTAATACACTCCCATCACTGGTATGTGAAGCCATGTACACACATTAGCCACTATCCACACATATCTTGTCGTTTGTTGAAAAATGCTGCATTTGGATGTGTTCAAACCACCTTTGATCTGGTTTGAAAAAGTAAGCCACGGGAAGACAACCCCAGCCCCTCTCTGCCGACTAGTGTGAGCAGATAGCAGGTGACTTGGAAACAAATTCCACCATACTCATGTGTACAACAGCATGCATATGTGATTCAAAACACAGCAAAATCAAACGACCTTGCTGCATTTTAAGCCAGGAATGTGTACACAGCTCTGGTTGGCAGTAAGCCTAGAGATGGATGGATCAGTCTGTTCCCAGTCTATGTCTGTTCTGTCCTGACTCTGCAATAATCTGAAAATCTGATTCAATATTAATCACCAAAATCACATTTAAATATATATAAATGTGTTTTTAAATACATATTTTGTGGCAATGTGCACATTTCTAAAAAGAAAAAGAAAAAGTTTATCCTATAAGCATTTTTAATACATGTTGGTACTTTTTTGAAATGTGCAGTAAAACACAAATTTCAAAGGATAACTATATTTCAGTCTACATATGAGTCTGGTAAGTGTGGATCAGGCAAATTTCACATCAAATCAACAGCAACTAGAGGTGCTCGGTTGCCCCCAAGATTGGGGAGGCTCCCGGTGTGCATTGCATACATATGACATCACACACGCAGCACATGACATCACACACACATCCCCCGATGCTGTCTAGGCCGGTGCAGCCTTCTGCGACATCATGCAAATATTGAGGGGGCCTAAGACCCCTCAGCTCCTAGAGTTGGCATGCCTGACAGCAAATGAATTCCACAAGAGGAACTTGTTTGTGAATAAGCATGCAGAGTATTGGATTTGTGTTTCTCAAAAGTATTCTGTTACATTGTAAAGACAAGTGGTGCAGCAACAAAACTTCTAGCTCATTTGCAAAGCTAAGCAAGGTCTGGTATGGTTCCAAATTGGATGGCGGACTGCCTGTTGAGATTCCTACCCCCAGAGGCCAGGTTACGGTATTCATCTCTGCAAGCGGATTAAATGTCTCAAGCAATTGCAACAGCAGTACCCCCAACTACACCACTTGTAGCAGCTGGCTGAGAACCATTCTCCATATGACAATAAATGTGTCACTTGAATTTACATTTGCATTTTACAGCTGCTACCAGGGGTAGAGTGGGATAGTTTTTAATCAGGGTGGGCAAGTTTATGCCATGGGTAGGCAAACTAAGGCCAGGGGGCCGGATCCGGCCCAATCACCTTCTAAATCTGGCCCCCAGACAGTCTGGGATTCAGCGTGATTTTACATGAGTAGAATGTGTCCTTTTATTTAAAATGCATCTCTGGGTTATTTGTGGGGCATAGGAATTCGTTCTTTTCTTTTTTCAAAATATAGTCCGCCCCCCCCCCCCAAGGTCTGAGGGACAGTGGACCAGCCCCCTGCTGAAAAAGTTTGCTGACCCCTGGTTTATGCCTTTTCGTTCCCACTGCAGTCCCAACAATATTTGCCCCCTTGAAGCTGCTGTTTGCGCCAGAAGTGAGGCTTCCATTATTGCCAGTGGGAGCTTCTCCCTGTGTAAGGCAAATTGCAGCTGAGGAGTGGCAACATGAGAACGGGCCTTTTCTGTGGTGGCTTCCAGTTTGTGGAATGCTCTCCACAGGGAGGCTTGCCTGGAGCCTTCATTACATATATTTAAGCACCAGGTGAAAACTTTTCTCTATAACCAGGCCTTTGCCTAATTAAACTATATACCGGTATGTCCTTTTAAATGTGTTTGTGGGAGCATGGGGGTTTTTTTGTATTCTGTGTTATCATTTTGTATTTTTATGTTGTAAACGGCTCTGTGATCTTCAGATGAAGAGAGGTACACAAATTCACTAAACAATAATAATATTTTTTCATGGTTTTAGCCTATGGCCTGGAGATGGCTGCTGTTAACAAACAACCCTTTTTTACATGATAAGCGCAGAGGAGGTTGATTTGCTGTAATCATCTCTTGTAGGTGCATAATGATTATTTTTATAACTTGTGGCTAGAGTTTTTGGTTTTGAAGCAGCAAAAAACCAGTTCCTGTTCTCTGCTGAGTCACAGTGTAAGAGTCACTGATAAATACCTAGCTAGTCACGTTTTCTTGAAAACAGGCACAGTTTCTTTATGACTATTTGTGTTACATTTGGAGCCCCACTCTTCCTCAAAAGAAAAACACACATGCCCCACATTCCCTTCTATCCTGGGAGATGGATTGGGATGAGAGGCTGGCATGATGTAATCTCATGAGCTTTGTGAATGAGCAGACATTTGAACCCGGGTCTCCTTGGGCTGTGCGCATGACTCTAGCCACTAGACTGGAACCAACTAAATCAACTTCACCAGCTAACTTTAGTTCCCACTGAAAGCAATGGGACTAAAACTAAGTCATGACTAACCTAGTCCATTGATTTCAGTGGGACCTAAGTTCAGTTAAGTTCCATTATCCATCCACCTGGCATGCACTCTTTACAAAGACCTGAGGAACGAGATTATCACCCCTCTCTTATTGTCCATTCTGGGTCGCCCAACCACTGCCACCCTGTTTTTTCTCCTGGCAGATCAAGAGGAGCAGGTAACAGCAAAGGTTGCAAGGTTTCTAGCTGGGGCAATCAGAATAAGGTCCACTATTTGATTGCTGATTCATGACCCTAAACTGTGTTTTATATAATTGACTTTTTATTTTGTTCTGTGTACATCCCAATGTTCTTTTGTTGCTATGGCTGATGGCTGGCGCAAATAGAGTTTCATTCATTCAACTGGATCCAGCCCAGTGAATTTTAGAGTGGATAGTGACCCTTGAGATCATCCATAGTTCAAACAGCTGCTCCGTGTGGGATCCCCAATGCAGGATGGGACTATGGCATTGCTGACCAAAGGCCACCCAGCCCAGTGATCAGCATCATCTGCACCTTAGTTTTCAATGGCTTATCTGAACAGAAAGGTTTTTGGCCTGCTGGCAGAAGGATAGCAAAGAGAGAATGAATTTTTAAAAATGTTTAAAATAACTTTTTCTTTAAAAAAACAATAACCCCAAAGCCTTTATTTTAGGTGCCAAATTCCCAATGGAGCAGAAAAGACTATGTATGCGACCACAGCTGCACAGATATTATTGGACCAGAGATGGAAAGAGGACAGTCCCGACCAGAGAAGAATGGCAGATCAAGTTGATGGATTATGCCGAAATGGCAAAAAATGGCCCGAAGAATCAGAAATCAGGAAGACCAAAACTTCAATAGGGAATGGGGGAAATTTATAAGTTACCTTAAAAACCATTGTAAACAGTTTAAATCATTGGTAGGATTTGAATAATAGTTGTAGTTTAATGGTGAATTTTGGATATAATGGAGATGTAAAAGATTTGGATTATTATGCAAGATGTAGAAGGAAATGATTAATAACAGGACCTACAAAGGGGAGGAGGGAAGTCCAGGAGATTCTTTGGAATCTTGTTTTTATGTTGTATGTTGTATGTTTGTGATGGTAAAATCTTAATTTGAAAAACCAAATAAATAATTTTTTATTTTTTAAAAAAAAGGATAACAAAGAGGGAGCCAATCTAACCTTTATTGTGAGGGAGTTTCACAATACTGGAGCAGAAAAGGCTCTCTTGTGTCACCACTAAGTTTGCTTCTGAGGGTTATGTTTATGAGGATTATGGCATCAACTTTTGTAGACTCATGACCACTTCCTCAGGTTTCCTAAGGTGTGTGTCTGTGTGTGTATCCATATAAATTGTATGCTACGCAATGAATGAATGGCAATGAGATGAATGGCAATGAGATGCAAAAGAACAAAAACAAAACCTCCAATCAGTCTGTGATAATTAAATATATGTTAAATAAGCATGCCTTTAACATTTTAGGGATGCGGGTGGCGCTGTGGTCTAAACCACTGAACCTAGGGCTTGCCGGTCAAAAGGTTGGAGGTTCGAATCCCCGCGACTGGGTGAGCTCCCGTTGCTCGGTCCCAGCTCCTGCCAACCTAGCAGTTCGAAAGCATGCCCAAAAGTACAAGTAGATTAATAGGGAAGGTAAACGGCATTTCCGTGCACTGCTCTGCTGTTGGTGTTCTGCTGCACCAGAAGTGGCTTAGCCATGCCGGCCACATGACCTAGAAAAACTATGGAGTGGACAAACGCCAGCTCCCTTGGACTGTAAAGTGAGATGAGCGCCGCAACCCCAGAGTCATTCGTGACTGGACTTAACTGTCAGGGGTCCCTTTACCTTTACCGTAACATTTTACAGTAGCAGATTGAAGGTAATTGCTCAAACAATCATACAGTGGTACCTCGGGTTACATACGCTTCAGGTTACAGACTCCGGTAACCCAGAAATAGTACCTCGGGTTAAGAACTTTGCTTCAGGAGGAGAACAGAAATCGTGCAGCGGCAGTGGGAGGCCCCATTAGCTAAAGTGGTACCTCAGGTTAAGAACTGTTTCAGGTTAAGTACGGACCTCCGGAATGAATTACCGTATTTTTTGCACCATAACACTCACTATTTTCCTCCTAGAAAGTAAGGGGAAATGTCTGTGCGTGTTATGGAGGGAATGTCTACAGATGGCAGGGGGATCTGCTGCAGTCGTGAGCAGAGGATCCATGGTTCCCCTTCCTTCCCTCCTCCATGGCTCGCTTTGAAACAGCAAAGCGGGAGAAGAGCCGCTGAGTGGGGAGGAGAGAGGGACAGAGAGCCTGCTTCTTTAAAGGAGCAAAGCGGGAGAGGAGAGGAGCCGCTTACACAAGTATAAGCAGCTCCTGTCCGGTTGGTTCCTTTAAAGCAAGCAGGCTCTCTGTCCCTCTCTCCTCCCCTCAGCTAGCTAAATAGCAGCAGAGTTTTTCAGCTCGCTAAGCCAGGGATGAGCAGGGAGGAGGAAGAAAAGCAGAGCCTGCTTGCTTTAAAGGAGCAAAGTGGGAGAGGAGAGGAGCCTTCTCCCCTTATACCCCTCTTCTTCATTATTAGCAGCATCCTTCTCCCACCCCACGCATGCTCCTTGTCCCTTGAGTGCTTTTCCTTCCCTCCCCACTTAAAACGTGGTTACAAAGGATCCTCAGGATTTTTGCATTGGGCTACTCCAAACTCACTGTCAGATCACATGTCTGTGGCCACAGCATGAACCACAAAAATCATACATCCACTGTTTCATTTAGAATATTTTTTCTTGTTTTCCTCCTCTAAAAACTACGTGCGTGTTATGGTCGGGTGTGTGTTATAGAGCGAAAAATACAGTAAGTTCTTAACCTGAGGTACCACTGTATTAGCACCTGTCCTGGAGCAGGGAAGCATTCAAAAGAAACAGATTCCTGGCACTGATCAGCTAATTAACCCAAGTAGTGTGTTTAAAGGAGGGGGGCACGGGGAGGAAGTGTAAGAGTGAGAGTGATGTGGAAAAATCCACCGGGGGAATTTTACAAGGGCAGAACTGGGTGGAATTTGGAAAAATATTACCCTTCTGGACACCAACTGGCATGGATTGGTTTTTTTTAAAAAACAAACAAACAAGAAGTTCCCCACTTCTAAAATAGCTTTCATTTATTTAAGTAAAAATGTTAGAAGAATAGGGAAGTGCCTGCAGTGGTCACATACTGACTGTTGTCCTGTAACTCAGCTAGATTGGTAAAGAAAAAGCATTTTATATGCGTTGTATATGCGATATAACACTGTGACACCAGATGGCGCTGTGGAGTCCAGTCTTTCCCTACTGGACTTCCCTGTATGAGTATACAACGCGTTTAACAGAATCGCTTCTTTGACGTGTCTAGATCCAGCCCTATGTGAAGAAGTATGGCAGCCACGTATCATGCTACACAGAGGACTTGCTTGAAGGAATCCTTTGATACATTGTCCAGTCCAAAACAGGTTTCAAGATAAAAGAACCAACGGAAAGGAAAGAAACCGAAAGGGCCCTGAAAGTTGCCCATCAACTGTGAACACCTGGATAGCAGTCAGAGCAGGCCTTACGGGTCACTTGGTCAGTCTTTACACTATGGTGAGATGTACAGTATCTCTACTGAAATTATAGTAATGGTGTCTAGCTTTGTATACATATGCAATTATAGAAAATCTATTTTGCCCTCCGTTTTGGGAGATGGCCACCCTGAGCGTCAAGGATTGAGATTCCCATAATTGTTACTATAGGACAGGGATTGTGGAAAACAGGGTGTTGGCCTAGGTAGGTCTTTGGCCTGATCCAGCAGAGGGACGGATCCAGCTGCTGTGAGCTGTGTCCCCTCAGCTGCCAACTGCTTTTACCAGCTACTAATCCAGACCCTCCAAGTATCCCTATTTTCCAGGGACAGTTCTGGATTTACAGAAGCCTACCCAGTTTCTGATTGGATTCCAAAATGTCCTTCTTTTCCTTAGGATGTCCCTGTTTTCATCAGAGAAATGTCGGAGGGTATTTGAGACTGTGATGCTCTGCAAGAGAGGACGGAGTGCATCTTTCTGTTTCAGTGGGGAGCTGAATCATGAGAGCGAGAGACAAGTAGGAAAAACAGCAAAGGGGATTTTAACTAATGCCAATGGAAAATCCCAGGCAGCCAGAGCAGAAACTTGGGGGTGGTTGTCCTATGGCCTCAGATGCTGCTGACTCATGGCCAGCTCAGCTCATCAGCAGCGGGATGAGCTCATCACTTTAGAGCGAGTTCCTCATACCTGAAAGGCTGTGGAACTGCCTTCCCACAATAGTGAGGCTGCGTGTAGATGCTTCTGTTTTTTTGCACACACAGCTCCTGCCATCACAAGACACCTTTCACAGGGAGCACACCTTGCTTGCTGCATCTAACGGCTATCCACAGGGCAAGGATTGTATTTGGGAAGGGAGTGTATAAGTCAGACCCTGGGGTGCCTTTCTAGGAATCCAGTCCCAGCAGGGTCTTGACATTTCTTTTCAAATGCTAAGAAACAGAAAGTGAAATCAGTGATGCTCAAATGTCTTGTTTCCTAGAGCAGCCACTGTTTCTGAGCAGCAGAGCAAATAGTCCCTTCAAGCACCCTCTAAGATCTTACCATTAGTCAGCGAGTGGGAATTAGGAGTCCTCCTGGGATCTCCCTGCCAGCTCCGAGAATGAGTTCGATCAAATTCAGGATTGCACAATTTGCGCTGTCCCACTATGCAGTGGCTGGGCTGGCAGGTGCACACTGACTCCCCGGGCATATAGAATCAAGCCCCTTGCAAGCCACTATACAAGGAGTGGTTGTGTTGTGTTTGGTTTGGCAATTTGCCCGTTCTGGAGGCCTGACCAAAAGTTGTGCAACAGGATACAGATGGGAAAAACATGGCCGAAGAGCACTTCAAACTAGGCCTGCCCCCAAAATTTATTGGCTGGGTCAACCAATTAAATTGGCTTTTTAAATAGGGTAAAACAAGTGTGTGCTTTAAATCTAAGCACTTAAACCTCAATCTACAGGCATCACACACCCCAGAGGCACCCCCCCCCAATCTCACCCAGGAGGGAAACCTTATTTTTAAGATGGAGATGGCTAACCAGCTAGAAAAGGCTTGTTTTCCTTGTTACTTCAAAACAATTGTTTTGTCATGTGAAAATTTCATTAAGCAGTTAAAACTAAGATCTGGGTGGGATTCCTGATGGGAATAGCACAAAAAGACATCAGGTAGTTGTTGTATGTGTGCTCACAACAGTTTTTACAATGTAATACATCAGTTGCCGATTGCCGAAGAATTGATGCTTTTGAATTATGGTGCTGGAGGAGACTCTTGAGAGTCCCATGGACTGCAAGAAGATCAAACCTCTCCATTCTTAAGGAAATCAGCCCTGAGTGCTCACTGGAAGGACAGATCGTGAAGCTGAGGTTCCAGTACTTTGGCCACCTCATGAGAAGAGAAGACTCTCTGTAAAAGACCCTGATGTTGGGAAAGATGGAGGGCACAAGGAGAAGGGGACAACAGAGGACGAGATGGTTGGACAGTGTTCTTGAAGCTACCAGCATGAGTTTGACCAAATTGCGGGAGGCAGTGGAAGACAGAAGTGCCTGGCGTGCTCTGGTCTATGGGGTCACAAAGAGTCAGACATGACTAAACAACAACAACATCATAATCAGTTGCAGGGACTGTCTGTTGTTGCTGAACTACAACTTGCATCACCTGAGGCTATTGGCTATGCTTGCAGGACCTGTTGGGGATTGTAGTTCAGAAACTTCCAGAGGACCAAAGGTTTCTTATCCCTCTATGCATGGTACTCAGACCTAAGACCTATTGATTTCCAGGATACTTACACCAAGGTAAGTAGGTATAGGATTTCAGCCTTATTTTAATGATTCCTTATGACAGACATAGGCAAACTCAGCCCACCAGATGTTTTGGGACTACAGTTCCCATTATCCCTGACCACTGGTCCTGTTAGCTAGGGATCATGGGAGTTGTAGGCCAAAAACATCTGGAGGGCCGAGTTTGCCTATGCCTGCCTTATAAACAAGTATCCCCAATCCATGAGGGAAACACACATTTTTAGAAGTTACAGTATTGTTAAATACAAGTTACTTGTAAAACTGTTACTAGAGGCATTCCCCTTTCACTCTCAGAATGCCTTTTCCGAAATGGCATTGGCTGTGACATATACACATATCTAAAAACAAAAGTATTCTCTCCTCAAAAAAACCCAAACCAACCGACTGTCTTATGCAAATTAGTGTTGTTTTGGTCACTCAGTCCAAACCAATTTGAGGCACGGACCAATATTTCCTTTAATCAGATGGCAGCCTTAGTTGAAACAAATTCTAAGAGCATGAATTAGTTCTACTGTGGCTTCAGCTTTTGGTCTCTCACTAGCTTGCTCTGAGCTCCATCCACGTATGTTTGGGGTTTGAAGGGAACAGTCAAAAGCTGCAACGTATGACCTTGACCAGGCACCCCAACCTTTGGGCCCTCCAGATGTTTTGTACTACAATTCCCATCATCCCTGACCACTTGTCCTGTTAGCTAGTGATCATGGGAGTTGTAGGCCAAAACAACTGGAGGGCCACAGGTTGGGGATGCCTGACCTTGAAAATGCACCTTTTGTGGGATTCTCTTTCTTGCTTTATGTTCTTTAGGGTGTGGTTAGGAAAGGAATAAGGAAGACCTACTGGCCTCTGCAAACATAGCCAATGGGCTGAGATGGTGGGAGTTGTAGTTCAGCAACATTTAGAGGGCCAGAGGTTCCTCACAGCTGGAACAGGAAGTAGAGCTTCTCTTCCATCCTGCTGGGGAAGCAGCAGCATTATTAAGTCAGTTCTTGCCTTTCCCCACAAGAACAGAGAGGTGAGGAAGGAGGACTGATCAGGTTTGTAATTTATTCTGAAAACTTCTGCATCGGGTACATAAAAAAATACCCAGCACACGCACGCACGCGCACACACACACCAGCTTCTCTCTAGCCCATCTTATACTGCAGGAAAGGAACAAAATAGGAGACCAAAACCTTTGGGTATGTTTAACCTGGAGAAAAGTTGATTAACAGGTGAAAAAGTAGCCATCTTATTCAGTTCCTGAAAAAGTTGCCACATATGGGGTAGATTTGTTCTGTGCTGCTAGAGGGAAGGCCCTGAACTACAGGGTCTAAGGACAAGCAGGTTTTCAATGAAACATTTAAGAATAACTTCCCGACTGTATGAGCTGTTTGTGAGTGTGAGCAGGCTGCCTTAGAAGGTGGTGGATGTTCCCATGGCTAGAGGTGTTCTTGCTGTTGTTTTTTATTAAGCAGAAGCCAGGTAAGTAAGTTATCCAGATCAGCAAATTTCCTCCACTGACATAGGGTTGGACTTGCAAGATCTCACCCTCCTCTATGAGGTACTCAAATGAGCCACAGCAGCCACTAACCCTCCCTATGTCTCCCACCCATCCCACAACAAGAAAACAGCACAAGAACTCAACTTCAAGTTTATTTGTTGTTTTACTTTTTTAAAAAAAGATTTCAGTGTTTTTCTTGCTTAAAAAAAATACTGTTCAGATCCTTAGTAATGCACTATTGGGCCTTAAATGCCTCCACTTCCCCCTCACTTAAGACCCAAAGGGGCAGCTGAAATGTTTCTGAGTGACTCTCCCAAGGGGGGGAAATTACATGCCCTTCCCACCAACACAACGGGGAAGTGAGGGACAGGGAAAAGAAGATTGAAATAAAAACAAACCAACAACCTAGGAGTAGAGTTCAGTGCCATTTAAAAAGGAGGAAATGAAGGGTCAAGAAACAGACCCTGAAAATTTTAGCCACATGTGGCCTTCTTTGGAAAACAGGGCAGGTCAACTTTGCTGCCTAAAACAAACGAGTCAGTTTAGTGGCACGTTTTAACTCCACCATATGGCACGGGAAGAACCGAGAGTGAAACTGGTGCGGTCATTGTTCCCCACAATCCCAGGAGATGAATGTGGTGCTGAAGCAGCGCTTCCATGCCTCTCCGAAAGACAATTTTAAATCCACAGTGAAGGCAAAAATGATGCTCCTTATATAGTTTCACTCGTTCTCTTCCTCCCCATCCCCCATTTAGGCATTCCTGATCTTCCTTTCCCTTTGGCCTATAGAAAGCCCCTCCCCAACCCAATGCAATTTCAAATAAGGTTAAGGTTAATCTTATTAATAGTCATGCAGCCCTGCTCCTGCAGGGCAAAAATAAGAGAGACATCCCCACCCCACCCTGGAAGGTCCTTGCCTCCCCCTTTTAAGGCCCCACTTGTGGTGAGGGGGGCACCTATTAATCCATGATCAGTAAGAAGTAAAGGGCAGTTTCCTGGGGTTTCCCGTGCCGGCAGAAGCAGGGGCAGTTTTGAATACAGTATTTTCGGACCAGAAGGACGGAGAAGAACGGGGACCCATCTTCCCCTCCCAAGGTGGCAAGGGGAGGGAGAGCGGAGTCCCACGAAGAGAGGTCCAATCTCAGGTCAGAAAGGGCACTGCACCTGGGATAGAAAGAAGACAAAAAGGAAGTATTAGCAGCGAAAAGCAACAGCTTTCCTTTTCTTATTTAATGTTCTTTAAAAAGACAAATTGGCCTTCTCTGTGTGGCAGGAGCAAACAAACCAAAAAGTCTCTAGTTGACCATAGTTTCTGGTTTCATCTGATCCAGGAAACGATGGTTACCAGCTCCAGAACAAAACCATATACTAAAACCATAGTTCTAAGTTGCCTTAATATCGTTGCTTGTTCCAAACGTGGTAACTGTATCTCCCAAGTTTTGACAATACGGGAAACTTTGCTTAATCAGAGGCACCCAGGCTTGTTTTCTCATGCCACAAATTGGCTGGGGGGGGGGGCATAGGCACATGCATATCATGGCTTGATGAGGCCAAGATATGATCACTATCTCCTCCCACC
Source organism: Podarcis vaucheri (assembly GCF_965113315.1). NCBI lineage: Eukaryota > Metazoa > Chordata > Lepidosauria > Squamata > Lacertidae > Podarcis > Podarcis vaucheri. The sequence goes on from NC_138751.1 coordinate 21,708,385, forward strand.
CTCACCCAGAGTTTCCACCCATAACTATGTAAAGCTTTCCACTCTCCAGTTTCTTCTACCTTGTTACTTCTCGGCCCAGGCAGTAGGGGGCGCTCATTCGTCCCCTGCAGTCATTCCTCTCACAGTGCCCTTCTGGCGTATCTGCAAGAAAACAAGATCCTTCAGCATCTGGGTAACTTCTGGTAGTACTGGCTGTTTACTTCCACATGGCCTTGCCAGAAAGATTTGCCAATAAATTAAAAAAGTTTTTTTTAAAAAAAAATCAATAATCAATTACAAGTGTATTTAAATGCATCAGCATATTATCAAACATTATAGGGTTTGAGGGTTCAAAGCATATTTAATGCTCTCTGGGCAAGACAGGAACCACATTTAATCCCAAAGTGCAAAATGGGATCTATCTATCAACAAAACACTTGTATGTACCAGTTTTTCCTTCCTTTTATTTTAAGGAGGAACAGATTCAAATGAAGGCAGGACTCCTATATATTTTGTAAAAGTTGTATAGAAAAAAGTTTTAATCATCAAAAACTAGAAAGGTATATATTTACAAATATATAAAATATGTTTACAGAAGCATAACATATTTATGTAACTATACATTTACAGACATTAAAAAACTACAAATTGAGGAAACAATGGTAAGCACATTAGCAGTTAAATATTTTTAAAAGAGGGGATTTTTGCAGTGCATCTCTTACAGCAGTGGAAAAAACCTATGCCTATCAAATTATCTTCTTCCACATTAATATCATATAGGACTGTTAGCCAATTGTGGAAATCTTCTTGCCTCTGTGGGGAACTTTTGGTGCGCCATATGCTGCTGAACTACAACTTCCATCATTCCTCACCACTGGTGATGCTTGCAGGGGCTGGTGGGAGTTGTAGTTCAGGAACGTATGGAGGGCCAAAGCTTCTCTCACCCATAAGCAGATCAACTGAGTTTTAAAACAACTGAATCTACATAAACTTGCATATGACCAAACGCTTTTGAAGAAGGGAAAAAAGTATACCCGATTTTAGATGGCATATGTATAGGGTGCATACATATCTATAAGTTTTAGATGGCATATGTCTTGGAAGTGGAGTTCCCTCCTGTGAGAGACTGAAGAGGGAATGCTTCTCCCAAGATGGGGTCCGCCATTGGCAATTTTCATGTTTCAGGATTTGAATCAGGGTTTTCCGCTTCTATATTTGTGGATCAAAACCACATCGACTAAATTAAACCTATGGCCCTAGCTGGAAACTTCTCCTCTTGTCAGGGGATCTGCACCTACAACAAGAAGTGTGCCATAGGGGCAGCAAATATAGAACAGGAGAACCGATCATCACTCAACGGAACAGTGGCAGTGATTTTTAAAAAAATCCTGCCTGGCAGATCTGCGTAGCAACTCGGCTCATTGAAATCAACAAAGCCTCAAGACTAGCTGCGGGAAAACAAACAGGAAAGAGAGAGAGAGAGAGAGAGAGAGTGCTTGGATTTGATATCCCGCCTTTCACTCCCTTTAAGGAGTCTCAAAGCGACTAACAATCTCCTTTCCCTTCCTCCCCCATAACAAACACTCTGTGAGGTGAGTGAGGCTGAGAGGCTTCAGAGAAGTGTGACTGGCCCAAGGTCACCCAGCAGCTGCATGTGGAGGAGCGGAGACGCGAACCCGGTTCCCCAGATTACGAGACTACCGCTCTTAACCACTACACCACACTGGCTCTAAGGGTTTTAACTAAGCTTCTACAAGTGCGGACTGAGCTGGCCATGGAAGGCCTTTTTGGGAAGGGAGTTTCACAATAAGGAAGCCATGAAAAGAAAAGGCCTGGCTGCTTGACCCCATCCGCCTTACTCTCTGACAACAATGGCATCTGAAGCAAGCCACCCGGAAATGATCTCAGAGATCAGGCTTGTAGGGCAAAGCCATCCTTTAAGACCCAGTGACAGGGAAAGTTGTACAGTGGTACCTCTGGTTACGTACTTCATTCGTTCCAGGGGTCCGTTCTTAACCCGAAACTGTTCTTAACCTGAGGTACCACTTTAGCTAATGGGGCCTCACGCTGCTGCTGCGCGATTTCTGTTCTCATCCTGAAGCAAAGTTCTTAACCTGAGGTACTATTTCTGGGTTAGCGGAGTCTGTAACCTGAAGTGTATGTAACCCGAAGTACCACTGTACTTCTGGCCTTCCACCAACAAGAGTTCAAGCACAAAAGTAAGGGAAACTCTCACAACGCAAACCAAGGGCCCCTTGCACCCGCAAACCTGGTCCTCTGCCCCAAAATACCTCATCAAGCTCCCTCTGTGTCTCTTCCTCCATCCGTCGAATGTCAGCCATGGTTAAATCCACCCACTTGTCCAACCAGCAAAATAGCTGCCTATGGAAGTTGGTAAAGAGGCGTCTTTCTTGCTGTAGGAAGAGAAGAAAGGCTTCAAGAAAACAGGATGACAAGAATGCAAGAGAGCTTGAAGTGGGGGATAATAGTCTACACTCTGAGGGGGAAAGTCCCTGGGTTGCATTCTGCAGAGCAAGCTCAAGATGGGTTTTTTTACCTCCACCTCGTCCCGCCCCTTAAAAAACCTCAACGACGCTGGAGAAAGTCTCGAATCCCACTTGCTAATATTGCTCTGCCATCTGTTACTATCCAAGCAAGCTCCAACGCCTCAGCCTGATCTTACCTTTTGGATAAATTTTTCCACTCGGCCCTGAAGACCCCACCAGCGGAACTTCACACTCACAAGTTTGTAGGCACACATGTGGGGGCAATCTTCATTGTTGGCTAGTTCCCGCTAATGGACGGGAGATAGGGGGGAAGGGGAAGGGGGAGAAAGGAAGAAGCCAGGAAGATTAGGCCTGGAGTTGCCGCTGAAGTTTCAAAGCAAACTTGTGGAGATTTCTCTTATAGATGAAACATCTGAGGGGGATTTGCAGGGATGAAAAAGAAATATACCCCTTTTTTATATTTCATTTAGAAGTATTTACACCATGCCTACGAACCAAAGTTCTCAAGGCGGCTTGCAATGTATTTAAAACACAATAGAACAGACAGCAATACATACACCTTTGCCCTGATTATTGTAAGTTTCCCCCCTGCTGTGACCCCCAACTGTCCCCCCCCCCCCGTTTGCCCCCAACAGTGACTGCTGTTTATGTCTCTCACAGCCCCAGCCCTGGCAGCATTAATAGAAGGTGGTGGGTGTAGCACCTTTCAGTATTGATAAGACCCAGCCTCGCTCCAAAAAATCCTACAGCCAGTTCGTGCACCCAGTGACCACTGCAACACTTGCTTTCTCTCTTGCTGCCATGACTAAAAGGTCACAGAGAAGGCTCCATCTTTTGGGTCTGGTGCCACAGCAAGCGCACATTTTGCTTTGCTAAGATGAAATCTGCAGACCCCTGGGGTCCCACTACCACTACCACCGCCAAAGCCTGTCTTCAGAACAACCAAGAGGCCCGAGATGTATGGGTGGGAGGGAGCAGGACACTTACGGGCTGGTTCGCAAGTTTTGCTATCATCCGTTTATCTATTATTTCATTTATGAATTGCATCCCATAAGGCGTCTTGAAGCAAATTACAAGACAGGGGACTGGACGTACCTTCCAGTCAGGACCAAGAGGCCCTCTGCCCGTCTTCAGTGATTTGAAAAGAGCCGGGTCTTCATCTGGCTTGTAATCCTGAAAGATAAGAGAGCAGAGATGAGAATGTCAGCAGTATGAGATACAGGGGGGCAGAGATGGATAAATGCCATGAAGATCTTTGTTCGGCAGGTAGAAAAGCAGTCAGAAAGGGCAGACTCCTCTTGACACAAAAACAGGGCCTGATAGCATCTAAAACCCAAGAGCCAGCCCTGAAAGCAAAAGGGTACTGTTTTGGATACTACAAGAGCAGCAAAAGGTTGAGCCACAATGTGGTTTTAGTCATACCAGCCGTCGCCACCACTACTGTTACCTTCACTCTAAGCTGAAGGTACATCCTTAGAGAGAATAGACTAGTCACTTGGAGGCGAAGAGAAAGTGCCCAGCATATGCTCAGAGACAAGCTCTCCACTCAGGGGCCTCTCCTCACTCAGAGTGGGAGATCTCCTTTCATCCCTTCTGTAGGCTATGGGCCAGCAGGAACAAATGAAATCACAATGTGGAGCCTGGCCAGATATAAGCAAACTTCCTTTCTCTGCCAATGTTGGGGGGATAAAGGAGGGAGAAGGAAGAGGAGCGAGTTGTGTGTGGAAATGAAGGCCCCTCAGGCCAGGTAGTGGTGGGCAGGATAGCTGTAACCTAGAATTGCTGGGGTACTGTTCTCCTGAGCTCTCCCAATCTAGAGCAATTCGAAAGAACAAATGGTTCCAAGCAGGGTGTTTGCAGATGCTACAATAACCAAAAAGATTCCCTTTGTGCTCACGGCTTTCACACTCTAGAGCCACAAAGGGATCCTTCTTTCCTATCAAAAGCAGTCGGCTGGAAGGGCACTTTCCCTCCCAGAATTCCCCTGCCTTCTGTGTCATGTTAACCTTTGCCAAACACTCTTCCAACTGCCAAACAAAAAGCAAGGTTGCCTCTTACGTCATCTGATACTTGCGTCCGATCAGCGACATCTATATGGACCACCTCAACATCTTTCCAAGTTTCCGCATCGAGGCTGTGGACCTGAAGAGAGAAGAGTTTTTATGTCCTCACCCAAAACAAAAATGGGAGTCGCCAGCACTGAAAGTTTGATTGGGCTTTGTTGACTTTTTAATATGCTTCTGTTTTATGATATATGCTTTGTACTGGCCTAAAGACAACGAGTGTTAGGCAATCAATGTGTTCAATTTAATAATAATAATTTATTTTACATCAAAACACACAAGATTTGGGTGGGACCTCAAGAGAGCTGCGCATAAACAAATGCCAGCAAGCCTCAAAGAACTGAAGCAAAATTGTAAAGTAGAGTTGGCCAAAACTCCTCCAAAATGATGTGAGAGATTGATATAGTCATACAGAAAATGATTACTTCAAGCTATTGCTGCTAGATGTGGTTCTAAAAGCTATTGAATCATAAGGTGTACTTAGTTTTGCACACATGGCTTCTCCATTATGGCTTTATTTTTGCTAACTAAATCATGACACAGAATAATATGTCATGTGTTGTTCTTCACCTGAGGTTGTATTTACCTAATTTTAAGACCTGCTAAAAAACAGATGATTGTTATGCTTTCATATGTAAAACCACAGAATTCAATTTTCTCATGACTGTATAGAAATTAAATAACAACAACATACATAACCCAGATTTGCTTCAATAAAAATCACAGAAAATTTAATACCTTAAGACTGCATCCCTCAATACTGCCAAATATTTCAGTCATTTAGAAGAGAAAAAGACCTCTGTAACCCCAAACTGCATCCAATAGCTAATGATAAAGCATGTTTCTGTTCCGTACAGTCTCCTCTAAAGTGCTTTCAAGATCTTTGCAAGAATAAGTGCTTTATTTCTTATTATATATGCAATGGAACCTTAACAAAGTCTAAATTATTTATCCCAGCTGCTATCTGTCCTGGATCTGAACTGATTTCCTGTATGTGTTGTTATTTTAAAGGCATTTTTATGTTTAATTTTTTGTGTTTGTTTTGTATTCAGTTGTTTTTACATATGCAACTATTTTATATACGTCATTGTATTGTAAATCACTTCAAGATACCTCACAGGAAGCAACTCATAAGTGACATAAACAACAACAACAACTATTCCGGATACAAAGTATTTTCTTTGTGCAGAAAGAAAAAATGCTGGTTAATCAAATACTATTTCACCACCCTTAATAATAAAACAGTGCATCTGTGCCCACGGTCTTTCTATTAACAGAGAGTACAATTCAGGAGGATTTGGGCACCCTGTTCTGTGGATAAAACATGGCGTTTCATTCCAGTCACTTACATTGTCTTGGTCACCTAAATCTGGTTTGTGCCAGGTTTCAATTTTGATGAAGAAATCATCCTTCATATATTCATTCTGTCCAAAAAGGAAAGGGTGGGGAGGAGAGAAGAATGGTTACCCAGAATACTTTGTGGTAACAAGAGCACACACAGACCTAAAGCCACGCATGACTTGAGCAGACATATTACCCAGAATGCTCTGCGACATTCTGGGATGTGGGTGTGTGACTCATGAGAAGTGGACTTCATGGGGTAGGAGGTGTGCCATAGCTTACTGGAGATAGGCGAGGACACAGATGTACCCAGAGAATCTGAGGAAGTTGGGGTTCACTGAGAAGCGCTGCCTGCCCACCCACAGATGTCCCTTCCCCAAGTCACTTACCGTAATAACTGCAGCAGACGGGACCACAAGAAAGAAGAGAAAGACAGAACATGTTAGTGCAGGATAATGAAACTAAAAACCTTCCCTAATCAGCTTGATGTAAGTCTTCTCTAGCCACACTTGCCATATATGTAACCCAAATCACACAGGACAGTTTTAGCCCAATATATCCAGCAGGTTAGACAAAGTGTGGAGAAGCTATGGTCCTCCAGTTGTTGCTGAACTGCAACTCCCATCAGCCCCAGCAAACATGGGCAAAACCAGGGATGATGGGAATTGTAGTTTAGCAACATCTAGAGGGCCAAAGGTTTCCCACACCAGTTTTGACTGTCCCTGAACTCTGAGAATGTTTCCTGCTGGACTGGACGGGGCGTGCGAGTTTGTGTAGAAACCAACTGTACAAATGTAAAATTTGCATTTGTTGGTTCTCCCACTTTTGCCTCAGGACACACCCAACACTGTCCAAAGAAAGCTGCCCAAATGAGAATGTGGCCCTTGGCCTATGAAAACTTTCCCAGCACTTGCTCAAAATGAATGTTTATTCAAACTCTGTTCTGTGGAAACTTGAGGTTCCTCTGGCCTGTGTCAATGAGAAGAGCAGTAATGTAAGAAAAGGGTTTCCCAATAGGCTGCTTGTTGCAGGAGTCTGCTGGGTGCATTTCTAGGTTATATTCTCAGCTTAAGAAGAGCAGTGATGAATGGGGTGTACAGCACTTCCAGAATCTCTGCGAAACAACCCCTGGATTTTTGCCACTCAACCATTGTTCAAAAGGATCGTTCAAGATAGAGTTTGAAAAAAAATGAGAACACTCCAGACAAATTTGTTCTCCTACCAAAGCATCTAGGTAGGACAGGGTTTCGCAAACATGGGTCTCCAGCTGTTTTTGGACTACAACTCCCATCACCCCAAGCTAGTATGACTATTGGTTGTAGTCCAAAAACAGCTGGAGACCCAAGTTTGGGAAACCCTGACCTAGGGAGTCCCAATTACAGACATAGCCCCTTCTCCCATCCCTCTCCCTGGCTCACCCGTTCGACAATAGGGATAGGCATTCCAGGCTCTCTCGTGAACAACTAGGGACCCCTCAGGGGCGAACATCTTAATGAATCCAGGTACTTTGCTGCAAGAGAGAGAAAAACAGGGCGTCAGAGGAAGCCCATGCCTTTGGATGCCCGTGCCCAGGAAGGACCTTACCTCTGGAGGTGGTAGATCTTGTGGGTGAACTGCCCTCGTTCCCCTTCACACTCGTAAGGTTCATTTTTTAGCACCTCAATCCCTTCGCCGCCGCCAGTGTTGTTCTTGCTGGCTTCAGCAACAGAGAATAACTGCCCCACCTGATACTGAAGAGGAAAAGAGCAGAGGTTGGAAATGGGCATTTTAAACAGGAGATTCATGTTGATGTCCCAAAAGGAACTCATCCCAGTTCAAATTTGTCCCTTTACAAAACAAAGTAGTTGCCTTCAGGTCACAGTTCCAAGTTGATCCAAATGATCCTCAAGAATTTTTTTCAGTATTCAAAATGCTCCTGTGCTGAAGTATAAAATAAAAGTATAAAATAAACTTAAGATGAGAGTCTATAGAGTGAAAAGCACAGATGAGAGAACGAACTTGAGGATAAAACTAGAAATCGTTCAAAGTTCTAAGCTGAAACAAATGTAATTCAAGTTTTGATCACTTGGCAATTCTGGAAACTACTTTCAGATGTAGTTTAGAGACTTTTGAACTAATTTGATGAAGTCTGTTAAGCTCATTCCAAGCACTGGGAAAGAGAGAAGGGGAAATACTCCTGCCCCTTTGGCCTTCAAATAAGGCACAGGTCTTGGGGACGAGGAAGGCCATAGGAGTCACTTGGCAAGGCCTTCCTGCCCCAACTCCTGCTGGGTGGAGAGGGAGAGGGAGAGAACAGGGAGCCAGAAAGAGAGACAAAAAAGGGCAATGCCCTTTTGGTTTTTGGTTCTGGCCCCACCTATGAAAAACAGGAAGAAAAGCACCCTAAACTTTCTGCTGATTTATGCCAACCCATTATTCCTCCCCCCCCCATTGATTAACTAGGGGGGTCAGCAAAGTTGCACACTTCCTAATACCACTACATGTAAATGGAACTTACCTCCTCTACGGAGCAAGGCAGCACAACCCGGCTGGTTTTGGAGGATGGAGATAAAAGCAGCATGGGGGGGGGAGGGGAGGGAGAGGAAAGAGAAACAAGAGTTAGAGAGGGAATCCTCCAGTGCCCAAGCCCTCACACTCCACTGCCACACGCACCAGATAAAAAACACATACACACTTTATTCACCCTGGAATGTATTTAACAGACTGTTCAACAAAGACCATTTATAAATAGTACTACTGTTGCATCTGAACTATCATTATCAAGTTTCTAGAAAACTGCCACTAAAACTAGTCTTAAAACAACTTACAATATGATATATCAAAGTGCACAAAAATTTAGAAATACCAAAGAACAAGCCACAACGTAAAATGCAGCTTTAAAACAGTAACACTGAATTAATAAGCAAGCCTATCGAATACCAACCAGAGGCCTGGAAGTAGAGGAAGACCTTAAAGGTAAAGGTAAAGGTACCCCTGCCCGAACGGGCCAGTCTTGACAGACTCTGGGGTTTGTGCGCCCATCTCACATCTATAGGCCGGGGGCCAGCGCTGTCCGGGGACACTTCCGGGTCACGTGGCCAGCGTGACAAAGCTGCATCTGGCGAGCCAGCGCAGCACACGGAACGCCGTTTACCTTCCCGCTGGTAAGCGGTACCTATTTATCTACTTGCCCCCGGGGGTGCTTTCGAACTGCTAGGTTGGCAGGCGCTGGGACCGAATGATGGGAGCGCACCCCGCCGCGGGGATTCGAACCGCCGACCTTTCGATCGGCAAGCCCTAGGCGCTGAGGCTTTAACCCACAGCGCCACCCGCGTCCCGCAGAGGAAGACCTTACCCGGTGCCAAAAGGTATTAAACTTGACACCAGGTGGACCTCACCGGGGAGACCAATCCATAGATGGGGTGGGAGGAGAGAGAAGCCAAAATGTTCTTTCCCTTGTTGCCAATCACAGGACCTTTCTTGGAGGAAGAAGAAAGCCTCTGATGACAACCACAGGGCATGTGTTGGCAGAGGCATTCTGTTAGGTGTTGGGGTCCTGAACTGTGAGAAGCTTTCTAGGCTAAAATCAGAACTCTGAATTGGTCTCAGGAACCCATTGGGAGCCACTGAAGCTGGGGCAAATGAGAGTAATAGGTACTTGTTGTCTGGTGCCTATTATCAGTTTGTCAGCTGCACTGAACACTCGCTGCAATTTCCAAACAGTCTGCTAAGGTGAGCACATATATAGCACATTGCAATAACATACATATGCAGGACCCTGGTATCTCAAAACTTGAAGGCCGTGTACATGGTATACCTTTAAAGTACCATTATAAACACACGTTTCCTTCAAAAAACTATGGGAACTGTAGTCCATTGAGAGCTGTTGGGAATTGCAACTCTGAGTGGTAAACTACAGTGCCCAGAATCCCAGGGAGGCGGGGGAGATGTGCTTTAAAGGTGTTGCAGAAGTTTCGCTGAAATCGAAACACAAAGCAGATTGTCTCCTTTGCCCTGAGGAAGAGCACACTAATATGCACAGAGAACCTTCCTAAACTCACAGTGCAATCCTAAACAGGCCTATACAGAAGTAAGCCTTACTGAATTAAAAAGGGCTTTTTCTCCCTGGAAGTGTGCTGCATCCCTTGAGGCAATGTTATTGTATGTGCCAGATGAAATAAGTTGGACTGTCATCTCCCCAACCCCAAGGTCTTTTCTCCTACAATTCTCCTCCAGTGCATGCCTCAGCCAGCTTTAACAAAGATAAATCTGCTGCTGCCAACTTCCCCTGAAACAGTGCTCAGCGTGATTTGCGGTAACACTCTGAAACTGCAAACATTTCGTGTTTCTTCCTAAATAAGTTCCTGGAAATCAACAGGCCTTAGTTTAAAGAAAGTGAGCCGAGCAGAGCACAAAAATTATGACGGATTCAGGGATCTGAGGATGGCACTTCTTATTTGTTCTCCTCCCTCACTGATTATTCCATTGAGCTTTGGTGAAAAAACATGGGTGGAGGGTGGGGAAGAGGGGGAAAAAATACATCGAAATGGAGAATAACGGTATAAACTATAAAGCAAGCCAAGTGTGGAGGCAGCCAGGCCGCCTCCTGTCGGGAAAACATGCCGGGTCAGGGACCCCAGATGGATTGCAGGACTGGGTGTGCGAAAAACCTCCTCGCAGGGTAAACCGAATGGGCCAAGGCGACCCCCCACTTCTGCTTTTCAGAGGCATATGAGAAAGCGCCGCCCGTTACACGGCAGAAACAAAAGGCCCCATTCATCCAAAATATCAGATCTCACCCAGCGCACATTATTAGGCGCTCTAAAAACCCCCAGCAAAATACAGAAGGAAGAGCCGTAGAAAGGGGCAGCCATATGTAGACGGGTCCCTTGTTTATCGCCCACCCATTTTTAGGAAAGCCCCCTCCCCACTGCCTAGTTAACCCTTCCCATGCCCTGCACCACCCACGCTGGCGCCCCCCACACCCCTCCCAGTACTCACAACTCTTTGATCAGCACCATCCTCCCGTCCCTCCGGCACCCCGCACGCCAAATGCACCAGCCCTTTTCTTCCTCTTCCCCCCTACCCCGGCCATTGACGCCACTTCCGCCCTCACTCTAGCGCCCGCTCGCCCGCACCTGCCCGCAACGACGCCACTTCCGCCCTCACTTGGGCTTCGCCCGCGCGGGCGAGCCGGAGCAAAGGCTGGCCACGTTGGGGAGGAGCAGGTCGAAGGGGGGGGGCGTTCGGTCCTCTTGATTGACAGCACAGGGAAGCCGGGGAATGACGGGACGCTGAGGGTTGCATTGGACACAAATGTCCACTAGGGGTCGCGCTCGAACCGGGCGTTCGGAATCGGCTCTGTTGAGAGTTCTTCTGAGATATGTGCAGAGCGCCTTTTTGGTCGTATTTGAGAAAGGGCAAGATCACGGACCTCCTGACTTTCATGCCTTTCAAGGATTTGGTACCCCACGCGAAATTGAGCCTTGTCCCTTCTGTTTTGAAACTATTCACTGAATATACTTTTTACTGAACCGTGAAAGGGACAGGAGGAGACATATTTCGAGGGTGTCCTCGAAATTCCTTTAAATCATGGGCATAGCCAGGATTTATGTTAGGGGGAGTAGAACTAAGCTGTCGGTTAAGTATTTCTATTTATTTACTCAATGGGGGGCAGCTTCCCCCTGCCCCCCCCGCAACACCCATGCTTTAAATGTTCACAGCTGTATGGAAATATACATCCTGATGCTCCAGATCAATAATGCATATTCCTAAGTAAGTGTGCACAGAATTGCAGCTGTATTGCATTTAGAGTAGGAGATCTGTGACTTTGAGTATTCTAGACGGGGGGTGCAATGTTTTCTTTTCTGGCAGGTCTCTTGCACCGCTGACACAATAATTTTAACCCGGGAAATATTTCCCAACATGAAGATGGGAGGTGGAACTTGTGGACTTTCTGACTGCCGTGTACAAGATCCCAGGGTTCGTTCCCTAGGCCTGACAGAGTAACACTGGGGCCTCTATTGCCTCTTGATTTGTTTTTGAGACCAGGATATGTTCACCTGGATCTGTTCTCAGTAAATTTGATCTATTTATTTTCCCTCTTGACTCTGTCTGCATTATCCCAGCCACTTTGCTAATGTGGACCACTCAGATACTACGCCTGTGAATGAATTCTGCAGAACTCGCATGCTAATTTGTTATGTTTTCCTTGGTCCCAGTAAAGATGATTACTCAACTGTGGATTTTGGAGTTTTCCCTCGCCGACAAACACAGCTACTATATAAACACAACAACCTATATATTTGTTATTTATATACCCAGAGGGGCTCTTATGTCATTCCTCCATTAGCTATTACTTGCTATTATCTCTTTGTTGTTCTTGTTTTTTTACGCACTCTGGTGCTGAGCCAAAGAATTTCAACACAGGAAAGCCAATGACTCCGATAAAATCCCTCCACCAGGCAATGGGAAGAGTTTACCGTAGTTGTGTTTTGAAAGAACTTGTGTGAGGTCTGGATTTCCTGCGAGAGGAAAAGAGGCTTTTCAGGCTGAGGGTAGAAGAAGAAGCCAAGATTCTTGGATTACTTGCAGAGGAATCTTGAGATCTAGGCAAACAGCGGACAAAATGAACAAATTGGAGGTTCTGGGAGAAATAGCATAGTATTCAGTCTGCCTATACTCCACCCATCCACCCCCTGCAGCCATTCTGTTGGCTGGTAAAACAATGGGCTGGATTGAAATGATAAAATCAACGCTGTTGCCTGGGGTTGGACTTTCCTGAATGAGGAACTCGCCTGTTGCCCTTTAGATTGCATAAGAGTGATGAAATAAAATAGGCTGAGAAGCAACTGTGCCTGGAAGCAGGAAGAGAAACACAGTTGTGGAGTGGAAGTGGAGAACCCTCTTAGAGAATAATACCCGGGAGGCTGCTGCTTTCTTTGTGAAGGGCTACACAACCCTTGCACCTCGGACCATGGCCAACCAAACAGACTACAACGACTTCTTGCACAAGCACAGGGATGTCTTCCGGAGGTTTCCGCTGGAGCTGGTCCATGGGATCCCCCTGATGGAGCCCATTGCTCAACAATGGGCTCCAATTGAAAACTTCCAGGCGCGGCCAGATGACTTGCTTCTCTCAACTTACCCCAAAGCAGGTGAGATACCAGAAAGGGGAGCAGGCGGGGTGTACAACTGCAGGAGGAAAAACAGAAGGAGGAGTGTGGTGGAGTCTCCTTCTTTGGAGGTCTTTAAGCAGAGGCTTGACAACCATATGTCAGGAGTGCTCTGATGGTGTTTCCTGCTTGGCATGGGGTTGGACTCGATGGCCCTTGTGGTCTCTTCCAATTCTATGATTCTATGGAGGGCCATAGCAATCACAGGTGCCACCCCTCCAAGAAAACGGGTGGGGTGGGGGAAGACCAAGGAGACAAACCTCAAAGCACCCTCAAAGTTCTCCTGTTATCCAGGAAATAAGGAGGAACTGTTAGGGAGAAATTATATTCGGGTCACCTTTAAAGCTGAACCAACCTATTTGGCACTCTTCAAATTTTGGAAGAGAATTATCCAGCCAGCTGATGTGTACAAAAATGAATATACAAAAGGTAAAATATGCATCAAAATGCATGTGTGAGTGAAAACAGCATAGAAAAATGCATTGTTCTGGGAGAAATTGCTATGCAAAAACGTGCATGTTTAGGCAAAATTCTATACAAAAACATGGAGGAATTTCATACTAAAATGCTGGTGAACTTTCATGGTGACTTTAAAATGACAACAACAGAGCAAACATGGAAATGTGGAGAACTGGAAGACTGGAAAGATAAGAAATGGAGAGAAACCAAAATTGACAGATTTGCCCATCCTGGTGACTGATGCTCTGGTGAAGAAATGCACTGGGCCCAATAAATCAGGAGAAAGGAAGCAGAAATTGAGGTTTATTTTGTTAGATTGGTTTCATGTGTTGGTTTGCTGTAGGGTTGCTCAATTGTCTCTCAGGGAGTTACATAAATATGTGTCTTGGCAGAGGAAATGGCTTTAAAAGCACCATAAAGTAAACATGCTCTTTCCGAAAGGAAGCTACATTATTTCATAAACATATGCATAAGTTGTTGCTGCTGTTTTCCCAAAAATTGGTTTCATTGTGCAATGTGTATAGCATTTATTTGTATTTTAAGTTACTGCAAGAGTGTTGTAATCCCTCAGGACTGAGGAGAAGGATATTAAATAAGTGGAACAAACCAGTAGCAGACATGTTGTTGCTTAGTTTTTTTGTACCTGCTCAAAAAAATGTAACAGAGGCATGAGGGGGACAACAGCAGGGATAGTGAACCAAGGCTGTGGCCCTGCAGATGCTGCTGGACAGGTCAAACTAGCATGGCCAATAGTTAAGAGTGAGTGTGATAGGAATTTTATGGTATGGCAATATTCATAACCACACGTACATAGATCAGCACAGGAAGGCCAACCTGGAACCATTTTGATTCCTAAACTGAGCAAATGTTTTCTGTGTGAGGTCAAACTGGAAAAAGCCTCCCCCTTGTCTTTTCCTTCACAAATCCTGTCTTAAGGGTATGTCTGTGTTTGAATAAGTATTTATCACTACAAAAGACTGGCCAGGCTCCCCAAGAAATCCAATCAAGGAACCTGCCGGACAGGAGATAAACAAGGACAAGAGAAAAACAACATTTAAATTTCTGTGATGTAGGTGGGATGTATCTGAGGGGTGGTCTTAGGTTACACCCCTTCTGTGATGTATGCATAATGTTTCTGGGGGTGGTCTTGATCTACAGGATGGGAATTTCAAAAGTCTTTATAAGGCCTTGCATGCCATTTTTCTGGGTCCTCCTCCTCTCTCCTGCGTGTGAGGGGAACACCCTGTTGCAACATATCAATAAAGATCAGGCTTACTAGCTGCTTTGCTTCTCAATATTCTCTGGTTGGCCTCTATTATTTTCTCCTACCAATAGGGAACCTATGTAAGGACTCTATATGGGCTCTTGGATACCCCATAAGGGAAAAGGGCATGTTTTTATTTACAACAAGGGGGTGGCAACGTGGGCAAATGCTTTTGTGTTTGTTTGAACTATGGATGAGGGAGAAAGTCCATGCAGTTCACATTCAAGGTATACCTGCTTAGTCAGCACTTTTGGAAACAATAGGTGAAGCAAAACACAGTCACCTTGTTCTGGCTTCTGCTCCCCAAAAACACAGACTGAGGCTCTTACTTATTTAAATAAATCTTTATTCAGACGCAGCGCTCCTCTGGAGCTGGGAATTCTCAGCAGAGCAGGGAGTTCCAAAATGGGCTGAGCAACAAATATGTCCCAACAAGCTTCCCCACGCCTCCCGCCAAGTTTTTAAAGTTGAGGTGTGACACACTCACTCGTAAGACTCTCTTGCCTTGCAAAAATGCTGAGCATGAGCTCTGTTGTGGGTAACAAGGCTGCCTCCTCCTGTTCAGCCATTCCCCTTGGCTTATAAAAGCTCTCCTCAGCTTCCACGGATACACTCTGCTCCACTGAAGGGTCGGAGGCAAGAGCTGGCATCCCTATTTCCCCTCCGAAATGGCTGAAGCCAGAGTGGAAAGGGGAGATGCCCTTCCTCCACCCCTGGTTCCCTTGGTATAGTTCCCCACTTCTTCCTTCTCCTCTGTCTGGGCCAAATCGGATCCCAACAGCACTTGTGGGGCTGATAACATAAGCCTTCCTGTTATGTACTGAGTTGAATAGGATCCAAAATGCAGCAGTCTGATTGGTCCTCGAATAAGATTCAGAATGCAGCAGTCTGATTGGTCCGCAGGAGCCACCCAATCCAACTCCGGGTGGAAATGAATCCGCAACCTGATTGGCCTACAGGAGAATCCCAGAATTAGCCAATCACATGGGGCCCATTGTGTAAATAATGTATATAAAGCAGACATTTCAGGGGAATTTCCATTCCTCACTACTCTGAGCTGAATAAAGAGCATGAAATCCACACTCGACTCTGAGTATATTTCACTTCCAAATTCACACTTCTTTAAATTTTGCAATATAGGTCTCCAACCAAGTAACATGTGGAAAAACGCCTGTGCTAGGGCAAAGTTCACCTCAAAATACCAATATTAGTGGAATAACATACCCAAAATGCATTGTAGTTGGGGAAATCTGCAAAAATGTTTATGTTAGTTAAAATTGCATGCCAGAGTATGTTCATGTACTAGGAGAAATTCACACCAACTTCAATTTTGTGAGGACTTTAAAAATAAATAAATCCCAATTTATTATTTTTCTCCTCTAATAACATTTTGTATGTTGCCCAATTTTCTTTCATGTTTTTTTTTCTATTTCACAGCTAATGCTTCTATAGGTGAGATCCACCAAGGGGTTTTAGGTTCTAGTAGATCTCTATATTTACTGTTCCTCTGGGCTTTCAGGTACCACATGGATTCAAGAGATTGTTGACCTGGTCCTTAACGGCGGCGATGTGGAAAAAGCTCGCCGAGCTCCTGTGTACCTCCGGATCCCATTTCTAGAAATTTGCTCTCCACCCCCGGTGCCTTCAGGTGAGCCTAGAGAACCCAGGCACGCAGCCCCGCTTGTAAAAAAACAAACAAACCCCACAGGCAGCGAACTAACTTATCCAACCCTTTCTCTGATTCTTTCTTAGGGGTCAGCATTCTGGTAGATACCCCATCTCCTCGTGTGATCAAAACCCACCTCCCCTTCCAGCTTGTTCCTAAAAGCTTTTGGGACCAGAAATGCAAAGTAAGTGTTGCTTGCCTCATCCCTTCCTGCCACCCCTCCATCCTGCCCCAATGTCACCTCATACCATTCTCCCTTCTGGTCCCTTGCAGGTAATCTATGTTGCTCGTAATGCCAAGGACAACTTGGTCTCCTACTTCTTCTTTGAGCAGATGAATGTGACGCAGCCAGACCCTGGGCCGTGGGATGGCTATGTGAAGAAATTCATGGAGGGCAAACGTCAGTTCTAGGAGAAGGAGCTCATCTTGAATAATTAGTGCTTGTTGGGCATGGGGAGGGTGGGGTACAGAAGATGCCCCGATTCCCTCTCCATGATGAAGGGGGTGTCTAATGAATCAGAACAGCAGCAACTGAATTTTGTGAGACCCACCTTGAACCTCAACAGCACTGCGATCCCCCTTTTATCAGGGTGCTGCCACAATCCACAGCAGTTGAAGGCCACCAAGTTAGAGGGAAAATATCCGGGGACTCCTGGAATTTATAGATTCACGTAAAGCAGGTTCCCTTGGTTTTTCATTGGCCCGCACCCATTTTCCGTCTCATCCCTTTCCTGTAAGAAACTTCTGGGTTTGCGAGAGGATTCCCGGCTTACAAACAGATTATTTTCCGGAAGCAAATAACAAGATCTTGTGCTTTACTCAGCTAGACTTCTAGAAGTGCCTTTAACACCATTTGAAACCTTTACTATAACATGCAAATTAAAGGTTAGGGAAATGTCAGGAAAATTGAACAATGCAGTCTTTACCTCCCATCGTCCCTGGCCATTGGTCATGCTGGCTGGAGCTGAGTCCCCCAAAATCTGGAGGGCCACCGGTTTCCCAGCTCTGCTACATACCTGGAAATAGGTACCCCTGTATGGAGTGGTACTTACTTCTTCTAAGTACACATGGATGGGAGAGTACTGTGGGATTGCATTGGATTAATTGATTCCTTTAACTAGGTGACAGACTTAATCCTTGTTACATCTTATCTCACTTGTCTCTCAGTTGCCTGGGGCTCTTGGTATGACCATGTCCGGCGTTACTGGGATGAGAAAGGAAAGCACCGTATCCTGTACCTCTTCTACGAGGACATGAAAGAGGTGGGTGTAGAATATGAATCAGCCAGAGGCCTGGTTGAAGAAAAATGTTTTCACCTGGTGCCTAAAGATATATAAAGAAGACTCCAGATGAACTTCCCTGGGGAGAGCATTCACTGGTGGAAGAAGAGGAGTGGGGGGAGCGCACTGCCCCCGGCAGCGCGATCCCAGTGGGGTGCCATTGCGGCTGCCCCCCGCCTGTGCTGGGCGCCATGCCCCCGCAGGTGGCATGCCACAACTCTGGGGCGCACACCAGCCCCGCCCCCGGTGCCGGAGCATGAAGCTTTGCCACTGAGAGCATTCCGCCAATGAGGAGCCACCACAGAAAAGGCCCCGTTCTCGTGTTGCCACCCTCCAGACTTCACATGGAGGAGGCACACAAACAAGGGCCTCAGATGATGAATGTGGAGTCCAGGGAAGAGGCGGTCCTTAAGGTATTGCGGTCCTGAGCCATTTATGTATACTTTCCCCTAACATATGCATTTCTTGTATGCCTTTTTTTGTTGGCTCGCTTTCCTGCAAAATTCAGAGAAGTCTGAACTTCAGAGCTGCGTTTCAGTTCTCTTATTGTTTCAAGAAGCGCAAATTAGGTAGAATTGCATTAAAATGCGAACTCAACCAAATTGATCTCCCATCCCTGGAAGTAATACAAATCTCCCAGTATGTGCAGAGGGCACATTCCTCACTCAGGTTGCTCTCAGAAATGTGAGATTTTAACGCTACTGCTTCCAGGTCAAAGCTGTGTGATGCACAACATGAAAAAAAGTGTGTTCAAAACAGAGAGGCATGTGATGCAAAAGTAAATTTATCAAGTGCAGAAATGTGGAAGGGATCCAGAGACCATTGGGTTTTGCTTCTTGAAAAAGAACCAGCCAGACAGTTAGTGTTTCCTTCCCGCACTCTCAGGAACCTCAGAGGCATTCTGGAGCTTACAGGCAAATTGCAGTACCAGGTTGCTCTGTTGTGACCTCACTCCCATTCACACCCATCTGAATGTCTCCGCTAGGACTTGGCTCGTGAGGTCTGTCGCGTGAAAGATTTCCTGGAGGTTGATCTGCCTGAGGACGCCCTTCAGAAGATTGTCCACCACGCATCGTTCCAGACCATGAAGAAGAACCCAATGACAAATTATGAGACCATCCCCAACGCCATCTTTGACAAGACAAAAGGCAGATTTATGAGGAAAGGTGAGTAAGTGATGCTAGTCTTTTAAGACCTCAAAAGATGTTGTTCCCTGCTACACAAGTTCATTTGCTCCCCCTTTCCCCACAAAGAAGGGTAAAATTGGAAAGTGGAGTGAAGTTTAACTGGGGAGAGTAATCTTTTATGCAGTTTGGGCCCAATGTATCGCCCAGAGAATGTTCCAGTCTTCTGAAGTGCATTTTGCTAACTTTATAGGGAATCAAAGTGTGTAGTCACCAAGCGCTTTCTTATTTGATGATCACTTGTAGCCAAGTAAGATTGTCTTCCATGAAAACGGTCTTAACAGTGAGTCCGTAAGTGACTATGGAGGCCAATTCTGGATCCACACATCCTTCCACAGCGGGGACATAGGTTTCTGGGCGGGAGTTGATCACGGTGAGGGTTTGCCAAACGTGTCTTCCTCTTAGCCCGTTTCTCCTTTTCACCCTGAGTTGGTGCTTCTTCAAAGTCCATGGCACCTTTGGTAAAGGCTGTCCTAAGAGCTTTAGGCTGCTATCTGAGATATATCTACATGGAAGTCCCACCAAACTCAATGTAGTTTACTTCTGAGCTGATACATATAGGTAGAGTAATACTGCATATCTGCTCAGGTACAACCTGGGTAATATGTACAAAACCTAAATGCACTGTGCTGGATACCCAAAGGAGGACCTTTGTAAATATAAAGGTCCTTTATAATTATAAAGAAAAAGAAAGGCAAGTAATAGTTATCACAGAAACCCCCTATGTTAGGAGAGAGGATGCCATCTTTCAAAGTGGTCACAGGGTGAAGCTCTCTCTTTCTGCCTCTGAATTTCTTCAGGTGAAGTTGGCGACTGGAAGAATTATTTCACAGTGGCTCAAAGGGAGGAGTTTGATGCAGATTACCGGCGCAAAATGGAAGGAACGACCCTGCGTTTCCGGGATGTACTATAGACTCAGAAAACCACCCCTCTTGTATTTTATTATTGGCCAAGAAAAAAATACAAATTATTAATAGATTCAAAAGAAAGAGGTGGCTTCTCACTACCAGACCTAATGTTATATTATGAAGCATACTGCCTGTGCTGGCTTCGGGAATGGATAATTTGAAAAAACACGAATATTTTAGACCCTGAGAGTCATGATAATAGGTTTGTTTGGCATGCATATCTATGGTATGAAAAGGCAAAAGTGCATAAAGGATTCTTGAATCATTTTGTAAGAAAATCAATTTATGTGGTATGGGAGAAATATAATTTACTAGAACAGAAAACGCCATGGTGGCTTTCCCCACTGGAAGCAATATCCTTTAAAAATGTAAATATGAGAAATGACTGGGCAACATATACGGACCTGTTAATGGAAGCAGAACACCAGTTGAAATTGAAGGATTTTGAGGATATGAGATTTATTAACTGAATGGTTACAATATCATCAGTTAAATGATTTTTTAAAGATAGATAAAAGTAAGGGTTTTAGTAATGAAGCTTCAAGGTTTAGAAAATAATTGTTGGACAACACTGTAAAATTACTTTCTAAAACGTATAGACTGCTTTTGGAATGGTATACAAAAGATGAAAAGGTTAAATCAGCAATGATACACTGGGCGAGATCTGGGGTATAATATTCAGCTTTCATCATGGAAGAAGTTATGGAGAACTGATTTGAAATTTACAGCATGTTATACATTGAAAGAAAATTATATGAAAATTATGTACCGTTGGTATTTAACTCCTAGCAAGTTAGCAAAAATGTATAAGAAAAGTACAAATATTGGTTGGAAATGTAAAGAAAAAGAAGGCACCTTTTATTATATGTGGTGGACGTGCAAGGTGATAAGAGCATTCTGGGAAATGATGTATAATGAATTGGGGGAAAATGTTTAAAGTAACTTTTTCCAAAAAAAACCCAAAAAAAAGAGGCTTTTTTTAATAGGGAATTGTAGGTGCTGAAAGCCCAGAGGACCAGAGAAGACTGTTCATGTATGCAACAACAGCTGTGTGGATGTTGATAACCCAGAGACGGAAGGAATACAAAGTCCCTACCACAGCAGAATGGCAGATCAAGTTGATGGGCTATGCCAAAATGGCAACAATGACTGGGAAGATCAGAAACAAGGAAGATCAAAACTTTAATAAGGAATGGGGGGGGGATTATAACATGCCTTGGAGACCACTGTAAACAGTTAAAGTAGTTAGAGGGATTGTAATAACACTTGTAATGTAACAAGAACTATGGATATAATGGTGCTACAAAAATCTGGATGAATATAAAAGATGCAGCAGAAAGGGTTTGACAATGGGACCCACGGAGAGGGAGGTGGGAAGTCCAGAGAGATTCGTGGGAATCTTGAACTGTTGGAATGTGTTGTAATTTTTAATATGTGAAACCAAACTAATAAATAGGAAAATAAAGAAAGAAAGCTACCCCTCTTGGAACTGTTTCCATCAAGGCACACAACACGTTCTTTTGCCATTCAGCTTTGGTTGTAATAAATGTAGGCACCGTTAACAATGATTGTGGACACAGTGTGCATGTGCAAAAAAGGAGATGAGTTGGTGGGAGTGGACAGCAAGGAACCTGGGTTCTTTGGGTGATAGGAGGTTGACCTAGGAGCCCGGCAGATCTGTCTGAGATTCACACGTTGGCTGTGGCAGTATGCTGTCCTATTCAGTGGTTGCTCTGCTTTGGCATGGCTGGGGGGAAAGTTAAAGAGACAACCAGATAAAATGAAAATGGGACAGAAATGACAGACAGGCCCACAGCATCCCTGGAAACAGCAACAGTGGCAACCGATCAGGGATTGGGCTGGGAACAACATCCACCTAATGCGCTGATCGAACCAATGAGCTTGTGACAACAGGAACCATAGCATCCTGAGCTTTTTTATTTTTTTTTTTATAATAATTTTTATTGCATTTTTTCCAAATTACAGAAAGAACAAAAGGATAGGCAGAATAGAAGAAAAAAAGAAAAAAGAACAGAAAATCACAAACCATTTCAGCAACTTATTTCAAATTTCCATTGGACTTCCCCACATCTCCCCCATGATGCATTCTTGATAATAGAGTTATCAGCAAATTATACCCTTATTTCGTGTGTTTCTTTATATTTTCAATTGCAATTTAAGTTTAAATCTCTTATTCTCCTTTTACTCTAAAGATATAACATAGTGTCATTTTTACCCATTTAAACTTTGATTCTTTCATAAATGTTATCAATTTCATAGGTAATTAAATTTCATTGCTGGGGCTAACGTTCCAAATCATACGGCATCTTATGTTTCATACAACTTATAATACTTTTGCAAATAGTCTTTAAATTTTTTCCAGTCCTCCTCCATTGCCTCTTCTCCCAAGTCTCGGATCCTTGCAGTCATCTCGGCCAGTTCCATGTAGTTCATCAATTGCGTCTGCCAGTCCTCCAGTGTGGGCAAATCTTGGGTCTTCCAATGCTTAGCGATAAGGCATCCTGAGCTTTTTTAGAAGGAAGGGCAAGAGATTAATGTAATAAATGAATGACAGCAGCAAATCTCAAGTTCTGGCTTTAGTAAAGGGAAGCTTTTATGAAATCCGAAAGCCCTTGGACCTGTGGTTCTTGTGTATAGCATTGTGCCCTCAATAAGGTTCACAGGACTTTCCCCCAATGCCTTTGACAGCAACTTGCTCTCCATACGTTATTCTGTTCATGTTCAGCTTGATAATTTCTGAATCTCAAGCTGCTCATAAAGGCAGGGGAGCAATTTAGGCTGGGATGCTTTCTCTCATCAGTTGCTAAGTCTAGTGTAATGAAAAGTGGAGAGGAAGGGGAAATTATTACAGAAAATTCCAGCTCTAAGCTTGTCAATGTTGCATCACAGTATGATGTGCAAATTGGCATCAGACTCTTCTTTGGCCCCAGGTAATCAAAGTATATGAAAAAAGGTAAATCGGTCTGTAACTAAGCTTATAATCTTCTAAGGGCAAAATTAGATGTGATAGTAGAAATTTAGTATTTATACTGCCCTTCCTACAAAATGATACCAGGCCAGTGCACATATATACAGATGCACAATCTTTAATAAAAACAATTGCAAACTGCAGCACAATAAAATATTAACATAAAGGCAGGGGTTTCTTCAGATATCCAGTCCCTGAGTTGTTTACAACTGTATAAGTCAACAAAAGCACTTTAAATTTGGCTCAGTAGCAAATCGGCATCCAATACAGTTCTTTAAAGGTTGGTGAGCTATCAAAAATTAAACTATTATTCAAGAGTTACTAGCATCACATTTCTTAACTACAGTAATTCCACTTTTTTTGTAGTGATTGATTTGCCGAGTTCCTGTTCCCATTCATATTCAGAACTGGCTCTTGTATGATCATGGCATTGAAGTACGGTATACTTTCCATAGTAAGTATGAAAAGAAGACACACCCACCTATTTATTTCTAATATTCAAATCCCAACAAGATAAGATATAAAGGTTCCTAAATTTTGTTACTTGCAGAGGAGACTAGCCAGTGGCCCAGGAGGGGCAAATGGGGAACTGCCCCTCCAAACTCAGCCTGGTCTCATCAGCCACCATCTGCTTGTCTTCCTACTTGCAACCAGCTCAAGGTGGTGGCGGCGGGCACCAGCCTCCTTAGTCTCAACATCGCCTTGTGCAACTCAGCAGGGAGGAGGAGGATGGGGACAAAACTAAACAGTAATTTGTTGTCTCTCTTCCAGGCACCTGCTCTTGCTCCACCTATTGCTGGTCTCCCCAGTGGCGTAGCGTGGGTTGTCAGCACCCAGGGCAAGGCAAGTAATTAGCGCCCCCTAACCCGTGGATTTGCGCCCCCTAACCCTAACCCCCAGATGTTGCGCCCGGTGCATCCAGTCCCCCCTGCACCCCCCACACTACGCCACTGGGTCTCCCTGCCTTCTGCCCCAATGGGCACCAGCCACCCAGCACTAGCTACTTTATTCAGCTGAAAGCCAACAAGTCTCAACAAAATGCAGCAAAGTCCAGCAAGGTCCAATAAGATTCAAAGCGGCCCAGCCAGGCCCACCAAAGTTCACCAAGGTCAAATAAATCCAGCAAGATCTAACAAGTTCAGTCCAAGAAGTCCAGCGCAGTCAACCAGTTCAGTAGGGTCCAGCAAGTTCAGCAAAGTCCAGTGTGTCCAGCAGGGTCCAACAAAAACCAATGGGCTTCCAAAAAAAACCCCTCCCAAAAAACAATACAGTGGTACCTCGGGTTAAGTACTTAATTTGTTCTGGAGGTCCGTACTTAACCTGAAACTGTTATTAACCTGAAGACCACTTTAGCTAATAGGGCCTCCTGCTGCTGCTGTGCTGCCGGAGCACGATTTCTGTTCTCATCCTGAAGCAAAGTTCTTAACCTGAAGCACTATTTCTGGGTTAGCGGAGTCTGTAACCTGAAGTGTATGTAACCTGATGCATATGTAACCTGAGGTACCACTGTATTGCAATCACAGCTTTAACATGAACTGTTATTTGACTTTAGTTAACATTTTATTGATACAAAAGCTGTACTCCTGGGACTTTTTGGACATATTGCTGAACTGTGGCTTAGCACTGCAGGAATGAGTTTGGTGTCTTTCCAGACTCAAACAGTCCCTTCTCTTCCTCTTGTGTTGCCAAGAAGAGGCTTGCAGAATCTTTCTTTTCCATTTTTTGTTAACCATGCCTTCTCGCTTTGTCTGAAGAGGGGATCGTGATTTAATGCTACCTATGGCTAGTTTCAAACAGCCCAACTTCAAGCCATGGTTTGTGAAGCTGGCTTGCTTGTTAGCGTTAAGCACGATCTTCATTTCAGATGAGACAGACTTTGTAAAAACATGTTGCACCGCAGGCTTATATATTAGCAAATGAACCGGGCTTGCTTTGTGAAATTTATTAACAGAGGAATAATTCTTTGTGAATATGATTCTCTTGGAAGCCTGCCTCTTGCCTTCTGTGAGTTCAATCTCCTAGAGCGAGAGGGGTCTTTAGGGAAATAGAGGAATGGCCAGTAGCACAATCAAGCTGGGATGCTCTCCTATGCAGAAGGTTGCTTACAAGAAGGACAGAAGCAAAAGGACAGCACAAAGCTCTGGCCTCCTGTATACATCTAGTTTTTAATTATTATACTGGACCTTTTTGCAGGACTACAGCACACAGCAAGCGTAAGAAACCTTTCAGCTGTAATGTGAACACAAGTGAAATAAATATTATTGCTTCCCCAAGGGGGTCCTAGCCTCGTATGGAGGACCGGACTGTTGTGGTGGCTCCGAACCGGTCGGGAAATGACAGAGACTACATCAGGATTGGTGAAAAAGCAAAGTCTGATCTTTATTTTCAAAGAACAGAAGATTGTTGCAACACGGTTCCCACTCGCGTAACAGAAGGACGGAGTGAGAACCTTGAACAAAGGAACTGCCTTTACTTAAATACCTTTTCATTTCCATACAGATCAATGCTACAGAAAAATGACAGAAATGGCGCAAAGAGAGGATTAACATAATGTAAGTGGGATGTTGTAAGATCTTGGGTGGTGTTAATGAAGATGTCCTGCTTTGAGGTTGGGAACAGAAGGTGTTGAGTGGTTTTTCCCCTTCAGTGGATCTTGACTCACAGTTCTGTTTTTGCTTCATTTTCAGGAAGGAATTCCGGAGGTTTTGGGATGATCGGTATGCAGATTAAATGGCTGGATATTTGGGAAACGGTTATCAGTGTTGGTGTGAAGTCCTGTTTCTGCATGTTTATCATTGCTGGTGTGAAGTTTCCGCTCTGCATACTTTTATTAATTAAACTGATTTTATATTGCATTTTGTGTGTATTCACGATGTCATTTGTAGACCCAGTAGGTGGCGCTGTGGTGCTTGAAGGTATTTTGACAGTTTGTGAACGGTAGAATATTGACAGATTAAGTATATGGCAATGGAAAGTCACACAGAATATAAAATATTTTGGCTACATTCTTCCAGTTACATTTTTCTATTCTAGTTACATTTTCTAGTGTAAGAAAACACTTTTTTGAAAGATACAAAAAGATACAAAAAGGCAATACATTTGATAAGAAAAATACTTTTTTGAAAGATACAAAAGGTGATACATTTGGTAGAGTCAACAGTTGCATTCCTCAGCTACATTATTTAGTCGTATTACAGTGATACAGAAGTAAAAGATACATTCTTTTGTTAGCATAGAAATACGTAACACTGAGAGCTTCATTTATTAACTCCCCTCTCTGATCATGGCTTCTCTTATGACACAAGCAAATATGCAGAAGCACGATTTCCAAATTGCATTTTAACAATAATGGTAACAAACAATGTTTCTTTCTTGAGAGTGTCATCAAATGCCTGGAAAATGCCCTCTATAATTGTTCCCCCTACAGCAAATATAAAATGGAGAAAAATGAGTAAACAATCAACAACCATTACAGAGGGGTGTTATCCTTCAATTGCTAACTCTTCTCCTCACCCCAAATATTTTTATTCTGATCATGTTACTTGTTTATCAGGAACTATATTATCAAGCCACCACCTCCACAGAGTTTTGCTTAACCTCCTTAATTATGTAAAATCTCTCACCCTGTTGTTATCCCAGAGGTTCATTTTCAATGGCAGATATACCGCTATGTCTCCAAATTATTTTTAGCAGCTTCCATGTAATCAGCCAACACATTACAATCGAGCCGACCAAGTTCACACAATAAATCCATGGTGGATTTAAAATTTAATCCCAGTTTCCACCCCCTCTGCTCAGTAGACCATAAGGCCTACCGTATCTGTTTCTAGTTCCTCAAATGGGTAAGGAACAAATTGAGTCATTAGTTACTGATTTCCTTTCATTCTTTCGTTTTTCTTGTGAAAGGGCTGGGCAAAATTCCAGTGAATGTACTCCGGGACATGAGATCTGAACCATTGCCGGACACTGAAGAGGGGACAATGGCATAATTCCTACATAATAAGCCAAAGATTAATCTGTGTTGGGATTGTTCGGAACCCTTGTACATGGTACAGAGCAGCAGTCGGCAGACATCAGGCTTTTTGGATCTGTTTAGATCAAGTGTGGGGGACCTATGGCCCTCCAGGTGTTGCTACACAAGGGTTGCCAAATTCTGAAGAGCAAAAAAGAGGACCCAGAGCCCCCACCCCTGGGCTAAAGACTAGTGCTCAAGCACATGAGCTGCAGAGGCCCAGAGTTCAAATTCCAGCTAAAGGCCTCAGGTAGCAGGTGACGAGAAAGGCCCTTTCTCTGTTTGAACCTCTGGGACAGATAGCAAGCAGGGTGAGGGGCAAGAAAAGCTCAGGTGTTTATACCCAAGTCAGTATAAAACACCTTAAGATAGAGGGAGCCCAACTCCAGGTTTATCGCTTCGGCCTCTTGTACAGCGCCGAGCACATGGCTGGGTTGTTGTTGTTTAGTCATTTAGTCATGTCCGACTCTTCGTGACCCCATGGACCAGAGCACTCCAGGCACTCCTGTCTTCCACTGCCTCCCGCAGTTTGGTCAAACTCATGCTGGTAGCTTCGAGAACACTGTTCAACCATCTCGTCCTCTGTCGTCCCCTTCTTGTGCCCTCCATCTTTCCCAGCATCGGGGTCTGTGAAAGGGGGAGGTGGGCAGGCAAGTCCTCTGCCGCCCTCTCTCGGCTCCCAATGGCCAGATGCACGCTTCACTCTCACCCTGGGTGACAAGAAAGGAAGGTGTTCAAGTTTGCTCCTCCCTGCATAGCATCATGTCTTGCCTCACAAGGCTCCCTGAGCGGCTGAAAGGGAATTAACAAAGTGGAATCTTTTGACCCAGATGTGGAAGAAGCCAGAGGTGCCGGCGACTCTGCAAGTCACCGTAGGGATAGGAAAATTGCAAGAGTGGCCATAGTCTGTTGATGTGGAGGAGAAGCAGGGGTGACTTTCTGTTTTCTTTCTGTTTAGTAGCATTGCCACCTACTAATGGTACCTACTAATGGTGCCAAACAAACAAAAAAACCTGGACATTTTGCCTAATTTAAAAAATCTGCCCAGACAGAAATCTTAACCTTGAAAAAGAGGACATGTCCGGGACAAACCAGACATATGGCAACCCTATCTAGACTCCTGTTGCCATCGTCATCCCTGACTGGGGCTTGATGGGGATGGAGTCCCAGAATATCTGCCGGGCCACAGATTCGTCATCCTTTGTTTTGATACACTTTGGGCTATACAACTGAAATGGCTTTGGCACTCGTGTGCAACAAACCACTTCAAAAAAACTTGGATGTCTTGCAGTAAAGAAAATTCACTACAAAGCGTGGAATAACATTTGCAGTATTGTACCATGGCCCCAGAAATAAATGTCTCCTCAATGAACAGCTGGTGTTGTATGACAACCCCACAAACAAAGCAGGATGAATGTTCTAGAAAGAGGTCGCCTGGAATAGAAGTGTCCCTAGACAATAAACAAACGGGAGTGTTGCTGAGCACATCTGGAGCCTAGATGTTTGCTTTCAGGAACAGAAGAACTGAACTGAACTTTCACTAAAGATGGGGGAGGGGAGCTGGATTCAGTTTACATTGAAAGCTGAGCCTTCCGATCTGTACTTTGTGAAACAATATGCAAATCAAAGCACTGCAAACCTTCCACATTTGCACTTCTCTGAAATTTGTGTAGCAGTTCTCTAGCCAAAAATATATGTACAAGAGAAGTAGTTCTGAAAACTTTCCCCTCGCAGACCACTTGAAAATTGCAAGGGTCTTGACAGACCACTTAATGATTTGTCTGCCTGTTGAAGAAATTGTGCTGTGCTTGATGTGGTATGATTTTTATTTATATTTTTACAGACACACCACTAACAACCTCAACGAAGCTTGCAAGCCATGGACTGGAAACTCCTGCATTAGGATAAAGTATTTGTAAAATGCATGTATTAGTGAGAAGAGCATACAAAAATGTATTGTGTGAAGGGGAAATGCATCAAAAATGTGTATTTTAGTCAAAACTGCATATTAGGAGAAATTCATATTTAATTCTGATGATTTTTCATGAGATTTTTTTATTTCTTTGCAAATTGTTGGAGAAATATGGAGAACTGAATGTAAGCTTGAAGAAATGAGAAACTGATAGAATTCAAAAGTTTCATTTGTTTATTCCCCAGCTTTCACACAAAAGTCCATTTCTGGTTAACTTCCTTCGATTTCTGCTAGCGAATTTATATGGGTGAGAAAAGTCATTTTGATGGCCATTTGGGAGCCAGAAACCTGTGACCGTCTACTATGAATCAATCAGAGATCTCTAGATCCTGATGTAATTTCTGCCCACCCCGCCCAAATGTAGGTGTGTAAAGGAAGTGGACGTACAGGGATGTGGGTGGCGCTGTGGGTTAAACCACAGAGCCTAGGACTTGCTGATCAGAAGGTCGGCGGTTCAAATCCCCGCGACAGGGTGAGCTCCCGTTGTTCGGTCCCAGCTCCTGCCCATCTAGCAGTTCGAAAGCACACCAGTGCAAGTAGATAAATAGGTACCACTCCGGCGGGAAGGTAACTTGTGTTTCCGTGCGCTGCTCTGGTTCACCAGAAGTGGCTTAGTCATGCTGGCCACATGACCCAGAAGCTGTACGCCGGCTCCCTTGACCAATAAAGCGAGATGAGCACCGCAACCCCAGAGTCGGTCACGATTGGACCTAATGGTCAGGGGTCCCTTTACCTTTACCTAAAGGAAGTGGAATGGAAATCAGGGTGCAGGTATCCCCACAAAGGTTTAAAAGCCTTACAGTGACTTCAGTTGAAGGTGCCGATAAAAACCCCAGGCCAGGGCATGTGAGGAAACTCAGCCAAAACCTCACACTCTCCTCTCTCCATCCGCACCTGCATAGACACCCAATCCCGTTCCCGGGTCATCAAAGGGGCCTCTAGAATGCCAGCATTTTGCTGGAGGAATTCATGCGCAGGCTGGGAAACTTAAACACGGGCAATTAAAGTGGATTAAAGTACTCTGTTGCGTAACTCATCAATTTTTAAAAGAATGGCGTTGGAAAAGTGAGATGAACAAATGATTAACAGCAATTTGTATATAAGTACCCCACAAGCAAATCTGCATGAATGCTCACCCAGCAGACAAATCAGACTAAATACTAAATGAAGACTATAATCAAACCTCTGCATAAGCTTCGCACCAGAAAAATCAGGAGGGTTTTGAGGTCATCTGGAGGAACCCAAAACAATTTCAGGAAGTGAGATTGAGAGAGAAGGGGGGAAAGAAAGAATAAACTGTGAGTCAGGGAAGAAAAGTAAAACTGACCAGCGGCTGCTGACAGCAGATGTAGAAAAGAAGCAGGCTGGCTACTTAAAAACAGGTGCTATATTTGCTTTTCCTGCATTGCCAGATGACAAATCTTGAATGTGACATGGAAGGTTTAGACCATAAGCTATCCCAGCGCTCTGAGCTGGTGGAGGTAGACGGAATCCCTTTGCTCAGTGGTGCCACAGAAAGATGGGGTCGCATATCAACCTTTAAAGCCCGGGGGGACGACCTTCTCATTTGCACATACCCCAAAGCAGGTAAATCGAATAAAAGAGAGATGTGGGGCATTAGCACAGAGGGTGGGGGCAGGAATGGTGCTGGGAAGTCGAGGGCTATTGGCTGAATGATGAGGTCTTCTCAGGTCTTCTCTCAACACCTCCTGCCAGGGACCACTTGGACGCAGGAAATTGTAGACCTGATCCAGCATGGAGGGGACCCTCAGAAATGTGCTCAAGTCCCCATCTACAAACGGATGCCCTTCCTGGAGATGCACAGTCCCTTGTTCTCACGTGAGTAGGAAAGGGAACTGCTTATGGGAGGTGAGGGTTGAGGGTGGGGTGAAGGGTTTATCTCAGCTCTGAATGTTTTTCTTTGGTATCTCAGGCTTGGAAGAGGCAGAGCTAATGCCCTCTCCACGTACACTTAAGTCTCACCTCCCGGTCCAGCTCCTGCCGCCCTCCTTTTGGGAACAGAATTGCAAGGTCATTACAGGGGGACAACTGGAGGGAGGTTGCTTAGGGGTCAATCTGAGCCGCGGATCAACACTGCTTGTTCTCTATTGCATTTTTAATTTTGTGGGTAACATTGATTGTATTAAGGCTCTTATTGCTGTGAATCGTTTTGGGAGCCCTTTGAGGCTGAAGGACAATACTGACATGTTTTTTAAATATATAAATGAGCAAGATCACCACAACCAATCACAAACAAACAACCACACCATAGGCCAACCCCAACCTCTCTCACCACCAGAGAAACACAAATGAACAGCAGAGAACCTGCAGGAGCAATGCTGACACAAAACCCTGCATACATTAAGCAAAATAGAAACATCGCCACCCGACCCCACCCCCACTCATCTTCCTCCCCCTAATGTCTCAACAAATGAAGCTGATTTGCAAAAATGTTACATGGAAAAAATACGAGAGACATTACACATACTTCTGTAAAACAAGAATATATATATATATATATATATATATATATATATATATATATATATATATGCTTTCGTAGATTTTCACGGGTACAGGAATGCAGGTTTTGGTGTCTTCGGGTGTCTTCCCGTGTAAGAGTCGGGGTGTCTGTGCGACGTTTCGACGAGGTCTCACTCGTCATCTTCAGGCTGGTGCTTTCGGCTTCTTGTTACTGGAACAGAGCAGAATCTGGTGTTTGAGTTCCTATAAATACTGTTGAGGGGTGTGGTGTATAGCCTCCAACGTTCTGGGCAGAGAGGAAGTTCCTAGATTAGTGTGCCTTTTCTTCTTTTGTTCCTTAATTACTTGAGGGATATCTTGAGTGATTTCATGAGTGATATTCTGAATACCACTGGGTGGGTCATTAAGTGTAGATTAGTTGCTAAAGCTTTTGTGTCTTGACCTCTTGAGCTTGTGAAGAGTTTTTCTGAGAAGATGGCTGTGCTGCATTTAGTTGTACTCTGGCTTGGCTTCGTGTATAGGGGCGAGCTGTGGTTTTGTGCCTTGTGCCAGCCAGATCTGTGTAGGGATTGCAGGGGGGTGCAGCATCCGGAGGTGCCACTATAGTTTGGCTACTGGATGGAGTCTGTAATATGTCTGTGGAGAGGGTCTGGGTTTGGGTCTGGTGTGGTTGATTGGTGACGGCGTTCTGTGTGCCTCTGGTTCTGGTGTCGGTTTTTGTGGGGAGGGCTAATTTCCAGATGTCTGGCAGGCGGGACGTGTCGTCACGCTTGTTCATGTTGTGAGGGTGTTTCTCTATCTCGATGGCTTCCATGATTATTCTCTTGTGGTGATGTTCCATGTTAAAGAGCAATTTGGAATCTGCAAAATTAATTTCGTGTCCTGTTTCTTTCATGTGTTGGAAAAGAGAGGAAGTTTTTTCTTCTTTTTTGACGGCATTCTTGTGTTCTGCGATACGTGCATTTATTCGTCTATTTGTTTGTCCAATGTACGTGGCTGGGCAGACTTTGCAGGGTATTTCATAGACCCCTTGGTTTTCCAGCTGGATTTTGTCTTTTGGGTTTCTGAGGATATTGGCTATTTTTTGGTTGGTGCAGAAGGCTGTTTTGATATTGTGTTTATGGAGGATTTTGCTGATTTTGTCTGTAGTGCCCTTGATATACGGAAGGAGGGCCAAAAAGAAACACCCCCCAAAAACCAAGACACAGAAGAAAACAATGGCATGGCCCTCCTTCCTTATATCAAGGGCACTACAGACAAAATCAGCAAAATCCTCCATAAACACAATATCAAAACAGCCTTCTGCACCAACCAAAAAATAGCCAATATCCTCAGAAACCCAAAAGACAAAATCCAGCTGGAAAACCAAGGGGTCTATGAAATACCCTGCAAAGTCTGCCCAGCCACGTACATTGGACAAACAAATAGACGAATAAATGCACGTATCGCAGAACACAAGAATGCCGTCAAAAAAGAAGAAAAAACTTCCTCTCTTTTCCAACACATGAAAGAAACAGGACACGAAATTAATTTTGCAGATTCCAAATTGCTCTTTAACATGGAACATCACCACAAGAGAATAATCATGGAAGCCATCGAGATAGAGAAACACCCTCACAACATGAACAAGCGTGACGACACGTCCCGCCTGCCAGACATCTGGAAATTAGCCCTCCCCACAAAAACCGACACCAGAACCAGAGGCACACAGAACGCCGTCACCAATCAACCACACCAGACCCAAACCCAGACCCTCTCCACAGACATATTACAGACTCCATCCAGTAGCCAAACTATAGTGGCACCTCCGGATGCTGCACCCCCCTGCAATCCCTACACAGATCTGGCTGGCACAAGGCACAAAACCACAGCTCGCCCCTATACACGAAGCCAAGCCAGAGTACAACTAAATGCAGCACAGCCATCTTCTCAGAAAAACTCTTCACAAGCTCAAGAGGTCAAGACACAAAAGCTTTAGCAACTAATCTACACTTAATGACCCACCCAGTGGTATTCAGAATATCACTCATGAAATCACTCAAGATATCCCTCAAGTAATTAAGGAACAAAAGAAGAAAAGGCACACTAATCTAGGAACTTCCTCTCTGCCCAGAACGTTGGAGGCTATACACCACACCCCTCAACAGTATTTATAGGAACTCAAACACCAGATTCTGCTCTGTTCCAGTAACAAGAAGCCGAAAGCACCAGCCTGAAGATGACGAGTGAGACCTCGTCGAAACGTCGCACAGACACCCCGACTCTTACACGGGAAGACACCCGAAGACACCAAAACCTGCATATATATATATATATATATATATATATATATATATATATATATATATATGAATGAAAACAGCATGCATGGAGCTGAGACTCCTGGGCTCACTCTTCTTCATGATCTATTTCTGAAGATCATTTATGTGGCCAGGAATGCCAAGGATAATGCAATCTCTTACTTCCACTTCCAACGTATGAACGGGAGGATGCCAGACCCGGGAACATGGGACGAGTATCTGGAGAAGTTCATTGCGGGGAAACGTGAGTAGAGGCAAAAGATGGGATAGAGGAGATGGCACTGGCCCCGGAGAGAGTAGTGGGGCCCACCCCAAATGCTCAAGCTCTGTACATATGAGAGAAGAGTGGAGCCCATTGGCTGTTGATCTCCTGCTCCAAGCAACAGTCTCGGCAGTATGAGGGTTCTTACACAAGGCCACCTGGTTTGAGCAGGCAGAGCAAGACAAAGGGATGCTCTGTGGATGTGATGGTCAGCTCCATGCGGCACTCATTGTTTCAGCACCAGTCAACCCAAGACTGAACTTTAAACAGAAGCTGTGCCTCTAACTGAACAGCTAGCACTGTCTTTAGTGAGAGGACCCCTCCCATTTAAAGGAGGGCAGGCTGCTTTGACAGAAATCTAAAGGAGCTGGAGAGGCTGCAGTTCCACCAGGGTTTGTGAGGTGGGGTAGAGTCCAACTAGAGTACAGTAACAACATCCTCTCTGTTCAGACCAGAGAGGCACAACAGAGCAGGTTAGCAAGTCTTGGAGAAAAGTAAATAGATTCACTTTTCATTTGCATTAACTATACATTTACATTAGCTATAAATACTTCTAGTTAATGCATGTGTTACTTTACACCACACGAGGACTCTGTTTATCTAACAAGCTAGCCTGTCTCAGCTGAGCAAGGCCCACTAGCATGTGTGGCAGGGCAGGACCAAGTTCAGACAGGATGCAAGGCAATGTAAGTCTCAGGCTGGCTGCGATGCAAAGGTGTGGCAGGGTTCAAGGTAGAGAC
The DNA here is from genome assembly GCF_965113315.1 of Podarcis vaucheri. NCBI lineage: Eukaryota > Metazoa > Chordata > Lepidosauria > Squamata > Lacertidae > Podarcis > Podarcis vaucheri. Next base: position 21,742,949 of record NC_138751.1, read on the forward strand.
ACAGTGGGGCTGTGGTCTGGGGAACACAGAAATCTGAAGTAGCTCCAGCAAAGAACAAGGGAACACTGAGCCCTTATACAGTAGCAGCTGCAAGAAGTGTGCCCCAATTGTTAGCACCACCTTGGCAACAAGATACTGCTCTTTGTGAACCTGCAGAGGGATTGTTGAGTTGTTGTTTTGTTTTCCTTTGTATTCTGATGAAAATAAGCTGAATAATCATAACTGATTCTCTACCTCTTTACCTCTCTTTGCAGTTCCCTGGGGCTCTTGGTTTGACCACGTTTGTGGCTGGTGGAAGGCTAAGGATTCTCACCCAATTCTCTATCTTTTTTATGAAGACATGAAAGAGGTGAGCAGTTTACATATACACTCCTTCCTTTCAGTAATTTCAACCAGGAAGGAATTTATCTGCAATAAATGTTCTAAGCAACCACCTGCATACAGTGAGCTTCTGAAAATCAGTGTCCCAAACAAGTGATAAACACAGTGAGCTTTGTTATGGCAGCTTTCCGGGCAGAATCCTCTCCATCTTTCCCTTCCTAGCACCCAGCCTTAGCAATTTGGAAAATAGCTCAGTTCCTGGACCAAGAGCTTTCTGAGCCAGCTTTGAACCAGATCATGCAGCACACAGAGTTCAACAGCATGAAAGTGAATCCCATGGCTAATTACAGCACAATGCCAACTTACAACCATGCTCTGTCACCCTTCATGAGAAAAGGTAGGAGTGAAAAGGACATTTTCCAGCCACAAGTAATATAGGAGGAGAACTATGTACAGATCATACATTTAAAGCACATCTCCACTTCCCCAAAACACTGGGAACTGTAGTTTGGTAAGGGTGCTGGGAGTTGGAGCTCTGTAAGGGGTAAACTACAGTTCCCGGGATTCTTGGGGGAAAGCCTTGGCTGTTATTATACCTTTAAAGTATGTTGTGTAGTAGCAGCTGTTTGAGGGCGGTTTTCTAAACTGTTTGCCTTGCCTGCAGGCACCGTAGGAGACTGGAAAGACTACTTCACAGTGGCTCAAAGTGAACGACTTGATGATTTGTGTGCCCAATTATTAAAGGGCAGTGGCCTCACCTTCCGCACTCAGCTATAAGCACCCCTCTGTGCTCTTCATCAATCCCATGCCCGGAGCTTGGGCCTGCATTAAACAAAATAGACCATGTAGCCACAAGCAAGGACCACATAGGGTGTGCATGTTTGTTTTGAAATTTACCTTTTTTTAAAAAAATCAACGATTTGTGAAATAAAATGATTGTGTTTGCTCTTTATTAATTCCAAACTGAGAGTGAAGAAAATAACTAGTCTTGCATTATTATATGTGTTCCACCTCCTTTCCAATTAACCCCAGAGGACAGATTTAGGGTTTAACCATTTTAACTTTGCAGCAACTCTATCCTGAGCCCCGAGGCAGGCTGTAGTACTGAAGAGAGTGGAAAGAGAGGTTTAATATAAGTTTTGTTTATAGAAAGTAGCTTTGTGGGGTGTTATATTGGATTAGATGAAGTGAGTATTGCTTTTATATAGTGGATAGATGAAGAATCGGAAGTTCTTTATTTTCTGAATCATATTTTTCTATCTTTCGCTTTTAACCTCTTTTCTGTACTGTTTATTCTTTTTTTCTTTTTCCCACTCTATTTTTCTCCCTCCATTTGCTTTTGTTGTATCTATTTAAAAGACTTGTTTTGGTTAAAAAAGGGAAAAGATAGGTTTTGTAATTTTCTCCATAAACCTTTAAAAAAATGTTGAAAGAAATAAACGTTTAAGGCCTGAAGCCAGCAGATCTTTGCCTTCTGACCTGGGTGTCCCAGGCAGTGATATTGCTGGTTTGGAGTGCCATTAAAAGTACCAAGACCAAGGTGTCCTGAACTATTCCCTGTTCATCACCTCACTAGCCACCCTGCAAATCCTCTCCCCCTTGGTTAGGATTTGCCCCAAAGAGAAAAGCAGAGGAACAGGTTTTCCCTTACTGGAGAGAGGGGCAAAGGTAGTGTTTACTCCCTGCCACCATGACCCATTGATCTTTCAGACTGTACTCTTATTTTTAAGTGTGTTTGGAACAGGCTTGTGTTTGACAGCAGGAATTTGCTGTCACGTTTGAAGATGTGGTTCCCACACTGTTCTGTGCTTTGTGTGAGAGAGAAAGTGCAAGAGAGCTACAGTTGACTGGTCATGATGTACAGGGCACAAGCATTTAGAAGGATAGGAATATGCAGCAGGAGGAGACCATTTTCAGGTAACCTGGTCTTGAGAACTAGTGTGGTGGAGTGGTGAGTGTGCTGGATTGGGACCTGGGAGATCAGGATTCAAATCCCCACTCACCCATGAAGCTCATTCAGTGTTTACAAACAATACCTTTACATTTTTATTTATTTCTTAAAGAGCTCAAGTTGTTCAAAAATGTACCTTTGCATTAAGGACTCAACCTGACCCCTCAATAATTGTGATCCTATGTATTCTTGACTCAGGAGTAAGTCTTAGTGGACATATTTCTAAGGAGACATGCAGAGGAGCAGACTGCATATTTCCTAATAGACACTGTGCTAGAAGCATAGCCAGGTGAAGAAGAAAAAAGAAAGGACAGTAATCCTCTCTAATGAGAAGCTACACCTGCCAATACTCTCTTTTCTTATATGGACAGCCAACTCAAGGTCCCTCAGCCCTACTGAGCTCCTGGGTGCCTCCATCCTTGGTTGCCATGGAGGCTGATAGAGGAAGACAGGGAGCCCAGCAGCAGGTGGAGCCAAAGACAGGCAGAGCCAACTAAATATGGTTTTGTCCCAATTCTGGTACTTGCCAATATGGAGAAGGAAGCCAACAGCCAATGGGCCGGATTTAGTGTTAAGGAAGGGTGGATCCACATCGCGCACCCAATACACATCACCCCGGGGGTGCTGCCGTATTCCCTTCACAGAGCCACAGTTTTCAGCGCCCTTAGGGAACTACAGTCCCCAGGGCTCCTTATGTAAAACCATCAGGGGCTTGAAATGTATGGTTTCTGGCATAGCTCAGTCGGTATAGCACGAGACTCTTAATCGCAGGGTCGTGGGTTTGACCCCCACGTTGAGCAAAAAGATCCCCTGCATTGTTGCTGAGGGCTGGACTAGATGACTCTGGGGGTCCCTCCCAACTCTACCATTCCTTGGTTCTAAAGCAGGGCAGCGGCTGCCCCGTCGCCCTGATGGCGCAGGGCTCCATTCATACCCCAGACGACCCCGCGGTGAAGAAACGGCTCCTGCATCTATAACAGCTGCAGAGGAATTCCACTCGTGTCTTTTGAGTCCCACTTCCACGCGGGAAAGATTAAAACCTTCCTTAATAAAACAGCGCAACACCCAAATTCTTCCCCTGCCACAAGCCACGCCTGCGCGCCGCTCTCTCTCGCGCGGCCATGGCACACTCTCGAGCGGTTGCAAAAGGAGACAGGAGCCCTTCCATCTTTTCGGACTCGTCGTCTGGTTGCTATGGCTACCGCCCTTTAGCGAGGCCCTAAAGCCGCCATGTTTGTTGGGGGCAAACTACCCGAGCCTCATTTAATGTTGCACACACGCGATGAAAGACTGCCTGGTCCAGACTGCGACGCTAATAACCCCACATTTTATGTCATTCTGGGGAGCGCCTGAAAGGCAAAACACACGGAAGCTATTTCAGAATCCCCCAAAGTAGAAATAGAAAAAAACCCGCACCTCTCCACCCCCCACCCCGGCCATAGAAACAAGCAGGGTGGAAATCGGCTTGCCTCCCCCCCCCCCCGCCCCGCATCAAAGCGCCGGGCGCGTGTGGGAGGGAAGAAAACGGGAAAACGTTATATTAAAACATCAACGTCAGGGGCTGGGCTTGAAGCGGCTTGAGAGGCGGAACGAACGTTTGTGGGTTGCGTTGCTGGGCGGAGGGGGAAGAAAGGGACCCCACAAGAAGAAAGGAGGAGGCGTTAACAAGTTGGAGCGGAGGAAGATGGCGGGGCTCTCCGTGCGGGATCCCGCCGTGGACCGGTCCCTGCGCTCCGTTTTCGGTGAGGGCGGAGCGGGCGCGGGAAGAGCACCCCGCTCAACCCCCACTTTGGCAAAGGCGGGGGAAAGTAGGTGGGGGGGAGGAAAGGGTAGGAGAGAGAGAGAGAAGGCGGAAAGGGGGCGGGGGAAGGGGAAGGAAAGGAAAGGAAAGGAAAGGTAGAAGTGGAGGAAGGAAGGAAGGTAGGGATGGGAGAGGGAGGGAAGGGAGATTAGGAGGTATAGCGAGGAAGTTTGGGGTGGGAAGAGCAGTGGCTGCTCTGGCTCTTTCCCACCTCCCCTTTACCTCCGACTCCATGGAGAGACTACGTGCACAGCGCTGTTCTGTCAACTCTAGTCCAGCTTTGCCAGAGTTGGTGCCTTTCAAACATTTTGGACATTAGCTCCCGATACAAATCCCTAGGCATTATAAGGGAAACTGTGTTTGCCTCATAGCACATAGTTTTGCCAGAGTTGTGCTGCCTGAAAAGACTACCCAACCTGCCATTTCAAGCTGTGCATTGCAGTGGGAGATCAGTAGTCATGGGCAATCTTTGTTCCAAGGATGCTTCCAAAGACTCTCTTAAGTTTCCCTTGTACACTGCTATTGAAAGAAACAGTAGAACTAATGAGCTTAGTTCCTTGTTGTTGATTATCATTCCCTCACGTATGCTGTTCTCCATGTGCTTAGCAAATATTGTAAAGTATGTGTTGGGATGGCCTACCGTTTGCTTGCTAGGTCATTGCCTTCAAATGCATACATATTCTAACGCCTCTTGCCTAAAATTGAGAGTAAACTTTGTAAAAGCTGGGCAGTAACACGAGATGATCTAGTGCCCAGGGTCTAATTTGGGTTTCTTACTCTTTGCTGGAGGATTGGTTCTGAATAAAATACTTCAAAACTCTGCTTAATCAGTGCCTTCAGTAATTGAGACTGGGAAACAAATAACCAACACTAAAACCATTTTCCATTTCCAAATTCCTGATGGAAGATGTATGCCTTGACCTATGTTTGAAAAGATGTCCCACTTATTCCAGTAATGCTGCTGGTGCTCACAATCTGTTCCCATCTCTCCAATAGTGGGGAACATCCCATATGAAGCCACAGAAGAGCAGTTAAAGGACATTTTCTCAGAGGTTGGGCCTGTCGTCAGTTTCCGGTGAGACATATGCCTGTTAGGATTTCCTGAATCAGAGAAGCTGAGTCTGAAGAGCTGAGAAAGCTGGATGAGGATGTGGCATGGGTGGTGGTGGTAGTAGATACCAGAGGATCTTAAGTCATGGGTGGGGAATCTTGGCTAAGAAATTTAACTGAGAAGTATTAAGCACTTTGTATGCAGAAGATCCCACCTTCAGTCTTTTGCACTTCTCAGTCCAACCTGCCTCACATTGTTGTGAAGATAAAATGGGTGGGTTGGGGTGGCTATGTATACCAACCTGAACTCCGTGAAAGAAAGGTGGGATATAAATATTACAAACCTCCAATAAAATGTTAAGGTAGCACAGGGATGAGGAATCTGTGGTGCTCCAGAAGTCATTGGACTCATATCTCCCATTTGCCACAATCCCAGTGGTCAGAGAGGATGAACGTTGCCGTCCAAGAACATTCAGAGGGCAACAGGTTCCCTGTCCTTGAGATATCATATACGGGGGAAAGCTTTTGTCTCTTTGAGACCCTGGAGAGATGCTGCCAGTAGATAATACTGAACCGGATAGACAAATAATCTAACCTGATTTAAGGTAGTTTCCTATATAGTAGGACAGTATATAGCCAGTTAGCCCAACTGCAGTGCCCCTGATCCCCAGCTTTCACAAAACCCTTTCCCCTCCCTCTCATGCCTTTCTGCTCATTACAGTTTGTTTTCTGTGCTTGTTGGCTAGATTGGTGTATGACCGAGAGACGGGCAAACCAAAAGGTTATGGCTTTTGTGAATATCAAGACCAGGAGACGGCACTCAGTGCCATGCGGAATCTGAATGGACGTGAGTTCAGTGGGAGAGCCCTGCGTGTGGACAACGCAGCCAGCGAGAAGAACAAAGAGGAGCTGAAGAGTGAGTCTGAAGGCCTTGTGGAAGGTGGGAGGGTGGGGAGGCAGCAGCTGCCATGCGCTGCCAGTCAAGGTGTGCATGACAAGATGAAGATCTCTGGTTCTAACCCAATCTTCTCTACTAGGCCTGGGCACTGGGGCCCCCATCATTGAGTCGCCCTACGGAGACCCTGTGAACCCTGAAGATGCTCCCGAGTCCATCAGCAGGGCTGTTGCCAGCCTCCCACCAGAGCAGATGTTTGAACTGATGAAGCAGATGAAGGTCAGTGGACAGTATGGCAGAGAGCAGTCAAGCCAAGTGTTTAACAGCTCACCTGGTAGCAGCCGTAAGTGGCTAGGAAGTCCATGTAGGCTAGTCTTTCCTCTCCAGTCCACACCCATTTCTCACTCTAGCTGCAAAGAGAAGCTTATTTCGCCACAACTAGCACAGAAGCCAAAACAGTCTTACGTAGGCATGGTGCAGCACTCAATATCGACTCCAAACTTCCGCTTGATAAAAAAAATGCTTGGTTGGTTTTAACTGCGCTGCTGAGAGGCTCACCCATAGTTTGCATTTCCATAGTGGTTGCAGAGGAGAAGAATTCCCTGTGGCTACCAGAGATCTGAAATAGTTTTCTACATCTTCTCTCTAGAGTTTGTGTGTTTCTAATTGTGAACTGTCCTGAGATCTTTTGATGAAGAGCAGTTTGTAATTATTATTATCAGCCTGGACTGGGGAGAAATGCTCTATGCCCCCCCAAATATTGCTGAACTACAGCTCTCCATCATCCCTGCCCCATTGGCTGTGCTTGCTAGGGCTGATGAGAGTTGGAGTTTAGCCACATTGGGAGGGCCAGAGGTTCTCCACACCTGCTTTAAAAGCTGGGGGATTTCAGTCCAGCTGCCCTGTGTGCTTTCCCATCCTTTCTCTTTCTCCAGCTCTGTGTCCAGAACAGTCCTCAGGAGGCTCGGAGCATGTTGCTGCAGAACCCTCAGCTTGCCTACGCCCTGCTGCAGGCCCAGGTGGTGATGCGGATTGTGGATCCGGAGATCGCTCTGGTATGCTTGCGACATCTCTTGCCTTGGGGAAGCGGGGTGGGGAGTGGGATGTTGCCCCCGAGGTGGGGCCATGTGTTTCTGCAACATGAACACTTCATAGGCTTTACTCTGCCATTTCCCTTCCCTAGAAAATCTTGCATCGGCAGACAAGCGTCCCAGCTCTGATTCCAAGCGGCCTGCAAGCGGGTCCAGGACAAGGGCCGGGGCCTGGGCCTGGGCAAGGTCCCGGGCCTGGGCCTGGGCCTGGACCAGGGCCTGGGCCTGGGCCTGGTCCAAATGCACAGATGAACCAGCCAAACGTCCCCTCCTCCCAGCCACAACCAATAGTAAGAGTTTGTTGCTTTGATTAGAATCTTCTCCCTTGCTCTGTGGGCTGAGTTTTATTTCCCAGTTGTAAATGATATGCTAGTTGTCTATGTCACAATCTGTTCATGTCCTTTCCTATTTGTTGTTTTTATGATGGTTTTAGTTAAACCTTTATTGAACATGAATATATATCCGTTATAAATAATTTGATAAATTTCATAGTTTGTATTAGTCCTTTATTAGTAGCTATATTCGTTGCATTAGCATTTAAATGGGTTAATAAAGTAGGGACCAACTTAGGACCAGAAATCAATTGCCCACCTGAGTGAGAATAAGGCCTCACAATCTGTTTTCATTCCCTCTTTCCAAGCAGGGGGGTATGCATGTCAATGGAGCCCCCCCTATGATGCAGCCACCCATGCAGGGAGGAGTGCCAGCCCCAGGGCAAATGCCAAGCTCTGGCCCCGGCCCCTTGGCTCCTGGAGGTGAGTTCTTCTCTGTGGGGGGGTGGGGGGTGTCTTTCCCAACATCTGTAATTGATTTGGCAGTCATAATTTTTGACTCTGGGTCTCTGGGTTCCAGGGATAAGGAGATATAGGAAACCTCAGGGCAGGAAAGGGCTGAATTTGGCCACACATGGCAAGTGGAATCAAGGAGGGCAACATTGGAAGACTATAATCCTTTGCACACATAACTCTGGGTCAGCACCAGTGAATGTCGAACATCTTTCTTAAGAAACATGCATAGCGTTAAGTGGTTTAGCCAGGTTGAAAATTGAGATAATTGGTGTTGATAATATTTCGTGATCTGATGATAGCAATACAATTTGTTTATTTTCATTTTTTAACATTTAAAAAACCCCTTTTTTCTTGGTTTTATTTTATTTATCTTTGTCTTTTGTGTGCCTTGCTGGGCTTTCACTTTGCTGTTTTAAATCAGCTTTTTATTTAACAACTCATCTGACAACGCAGGCATTCAAGAATTCCATGCGAGGGAGCAAGAGAGCCAGCGGAGGAGGGATGGGTTGCTCACATCCTCCCTCCTGCAGCCCACTTCTGTGCTAGGTATGGGAGAAGGAAAGCCTTTCCTTCTTTCCTCATCCAGCATGGAAACACAGGCTTCTGGTCTGATAGTGGACTAGTAAACATAAATAAATTGCAGGGTACTTGTTGGCTTGTTTGCAAGACTGGTTTTGAATCCCTGAGTCTCCCAGCACACCCTCATAATCAACCCAGTGCCTCCTTTGCTTAACACGGCTCTTTTTCTCCCCAGGTGGCATGCCAGGGGGTGGCCCGATGCTCTTGGAACGTGGTCAAGGTAAAGCATATGGCTGCCTTCTGTCACTTAGCCAGCAGAGGGCGTTACTCCTTGAAATGCTTCCCACTCCCTCCTTTTTCTTTCATACAAAGTTAATGGGCTTGCTTTGTTCTGGTGGTGGAGGCCAAGGGGTTTGTGTGTGTGTGTAGATGTTGCTGCATGTTTGTTATTCCACCTGGTTGCACTGAAATGTACCTCTGGTTCTGCAGCAAGTAACAAAACATCCTTTTGGAATTGCCTTTTTGAGCCAGCCTGCAAATCCCATTTTAGCCCTGAAGCTCCAACCTCCAGGTGCTCCCAGAAGCTCATGGAGCTGATGGACAAGTCTGTTTTTTGCATTTATTTATTACTTTTTCCTGTCAGGTCCCAGGGGCAAGTTGTAGTATTATTCTCAGTAATAACTGGCTGAGGAGGAGAGACCAATAGCCCAGCTCTGAGTTCAGTGGAGCTTATTCTCAATAAGCCATGCAAAGGATGGCATCTTTAGTGAGCTTTGTTGCTAAATGGGGGGACGGGGTTTGTACCTGTGTTTCTCATGCTCAAAGAGTCCCCATTCACATTTGTTGTATAGCCTTTTTTTTGGCCTGATTCACACATAATGCTAAGCCATAGTTTACTGTGTGTGTTGTGTGTGAACCCTGTCCAGAAGCTGAGCGATAGTTTCTTCACTGTCAACAAACCACTATCTGGAGCTATGGTTTGTTTTAAACTATGACTTGGTGTTATGTATGAACCCAGCACACTTCCTCCTGGGTGGCTGATGCAGATCACCACCAGAAAGGAGGTCCAGATAAACACTGAAGGATCAATGGATGCCCCGAGTCAAGGGAGAGAATGGGACAATTTCTTTCATGTGCTTCTCCTTAGAGTCTTGTTATTGTTTGCAGCTATGTGGCCCCTAATGTCAGTAGCACTGAGAACTATATCAAACTTTTACGTATAGTTATTCCGAGTCCAAAGATCAACATAAAATGACCAGGGGGGAAATGCACAAAAGTCTACTTTTCAATTGGAATAAAAAGCTACCATGCATGAAGACTTTCAAGAAACAGAAACGCAAAGCATTACGTTGGCTGCTGTAATCAGGAAAACTTCTACAACCATACTTTAAAGCTTGCAAAAGTTAAAATACTTAGCCACCTGGGTAGGCTTATCTAAACAAGAACGTTTTAGCAGGCGTGGAAAAGAGGTCAGTGAAGGCCTAGTGGCTTGACATCGGTAGGCAGGGAATTCCAAAGTGTAGGCGCAGCCACACTATGGAATCATATTCTGAGGGAGTGGTCCCTCCCTTCATTTAAAGGGAAGCGTCTCCAGAGCTGTGCCAGAAGAAGAGGAAGGGGCACTCTAGGCAGGTGTGCGTCTATGCACACGCAGATGCAGCAAGTGCACCTCCTGTTGATGTGTCTGCTCTTTCTCCCTCTCTTCCTGCTGCCGGGCCAGGGAACCTGCAGCTCTCTCCCGTGGGACCTGCCAGGCCTTCCTCTATTGAGCGAGTACAAGGTACCTGTAGTTGCGGTTGGCTCCCCTTGTTCATTGCATGCCCTGGGGGGAGTATGCAAGACAAGGCCTCTGCTTACTTTGGGGGTGTAGGCCACATGGCTCAGAGAGTGGTGTGGGACATGCTGCCGTGGGGAGAGGGAGAAACACCATCTTTGTGTAAGGAGGCTCCCTGTTGCAGGTTCGTTTGATCACCCGGCCTCCTGTTGTGAACAAAGACTTGGGGTGGCAACACAAGTGTTGAGTATGTGGCAGCTAATTCAAAGCCTGGAGCTTTTGAAATTAACCCATCTCTCTGTGCATACCTGCCCTCTGTGAAGCCTGACTTTCCCCCCTCTTCCTTCTCAAAGTGAGGCTGATGCTCACAAAGTGGAATCACACTTCTCTCCCATGATTTTAATTCCCCCTGCCGTCTGCCTTCCCAACAGTGCCCATGCCGGATCCACGGGCCCCCATGCAGCGTGGCCCAATGCCAGCTAGTGGTCCACCACCCCGAGGCCTTCTGGGAGACGCCCCAAATGATCCACGTGGGGGAACTCTGCTGTCAGTCACTGGAGAAGTGGAACCCAGGTAGGCAGAATGGCCTAGAACTTCTAAAGTGGGTGTTAATAATAATGGTAGGCTATTGGTAGCCCAGACTGCTTGCATTAATGCTAAAAATACAACTAGGAAGCAACTGTGTCTCTTCCTCTGGAGTCCTGGGGACTTGCCCCAAGGGGAAGCTGTAGTCCTGGTGGTTTGTTGCAGGTCTGTCTGAGTTGCGCCACTGTATTGCAAGTGGGAACTCTCACAAAAGAAACAGGAAGGTAGCAAGGCTGGAACTCTTCTGCCGGCCATCTTCTTTTATGTGTGCAGAATGTTGTTTTGTTGCAGTGCATATATTTTTTTGTAATGCAATAACATTTGAGCCTCCTACTTGCCTCTTGGAAGGGGGTGAAGTCCAGGCAGAGATTGTCTCACCTTGTTTGCTGTGTGAGAAGAATGGAAACTGGGTTTTGATGTCTTTTCTCCTCCTCCACCCCCTCCCTTCCCATCCTCTTCTGCAGGGGTTACCTTGGGCCATCGCACCAGGGGCCTCCTCACCAGGGTCCCCCCATGCACCACATGGCTGGTCATGACAATCGTGGACCGCCCCCCCACGAAATGAGAGGTGGGCCAATGGGAGAACCGAGGCCTTTGATGGGAGAGCCACGAGGTCCCATGATGGACACCCGAGGTGAGAGACGGTTTCAGGGTCAAATGAAAAGGGATGTGTATTTAATGCCAGCGGTATAAATCCCAGAACAGTAAAGGATCCCTCAGGGAAGTGATATATGAAATGAATATCAGTTAGTGTTTTTTCCCCTTTGTAACAGATGCAGATAATAAAATAACTCGTACAATAAACCACACAATAACGAATAGAAATAATTATACAAGTATACCATGTTCTAGAAGATCAAATTGTATCCTCGCCCCAAAGCAAAACTTCCCCGGCTACAAACCCTATAGGCTACAAACACGCACAAAATCAAGCCACGAAAATGTTAAAAATCAAACTGGTACAATCAGTTATTTAATTCCCCCCTAACTTGGGCAAGTAACACCCAGGTTTGCTTCTCCGTCTATCAGATGTCTTAAGTTTGATGGTCTTCAATGCAGGTGGAAGAGATCCGAGAGGAATGGAGCCCCGAGGCATGGATGGCAGGGGCATGGAACCCCGAGGGATGGAGCCCAGGGGAATGGAGCCCAGAGTGATGGATGCCAGGGGCATGGAACCCCGAGGGATGGAGCCCAGAGGAATGGAGCCCAGAGTGATGGAAATGAGGGGCATGGAGCCCAGAGGAATGGAATCTCGGGGCATGGAGCCTCGTGGGATGGAGCCCAGAGGCATGGAACCTCCTCGGGGCATGGAGCCCAGGGGGATGGAGCCCCCCAGAGGCATGGAACCACCCAGGGGAATGGAGCCACCCAGGGGAATGGAGCCACCCAGGGGGATGGAACCCAGAGGCATGGACTCTAGGGGCCCTGGCCCCAATCCAAGGGGTCCAATGACTGGAGGCATTCAAGGCCCTGGACCTCTTAGCATGGCATCCACTGTCTCGCAGGGGCCTCGACAGGTATGTGGGGCAACCATGGTCTGTTGCATTTTCACTGAGGGTCCTTGTTGCCAGTGCAAGGACAGCCTCACTTAGTCATGCCAGCCAATTGGCATAACAATCCAATCTCCAAATGGAGGTGGAAGAGGGAGGGAGGAATCTTCAACTTGAATGCTCCCCCTAGTTGCTTCCTGACCAAAGGCTAGAAGCGGCTTCAGGGTTGACTGATCGCTTAGATAAAACTCTAGATCAGGGTTTCCCAAACCTGGGTTGCCAGCTGTTTTTGGACTACAACTCCCATCACCCCTAGCTAGTAGGACCAGCAGTCAGGGCTGATGGGAACTGTAGTCCAAAAACCGCTGGAGACCCAAGTTTGGGAAACCGTGCTCTAGAGCAACGATGGGGAACTTGCGCCCCTCCTGAGATTGCTGGACTCCAGCTCTCATCAGCCCCAGCAAAGTTTGATCGGTGATTACTAGATTCATAGTCCAGCAACATTTGAAGGTGGGGAGTTGTGTCACAGGTTCCCAACCCCTGTGCTGGATGGAAAGGCAAACACTCTGGCCGGCCCTGTGCCTTTGCAGCAGAGAACAATTCCTAGTGCAAAGCTCAGAACCCAGTAGTATGAGAGATCATTAGAGAGAGCTGAGTCCTTAGCTGGGGAGCTGACTGTGGAAATTAGGGATTCTCTCCTAATACTCTACCAAGCTTTTCCTAACAGTTATACTTAATCCTTTCTAAGTCGTTTGCTGGGAAATCCATGCATTGGGGAAGGGAGCAGGAGTGGTGATCTATTTCTTTTGAAGTTGTGGTCGGAAATTATATTGGCTGTGGTTGGTGAATTGCTACCGGCCACGTCCCCATGTGCTTTTCTAATCAAAGGCTTGCTGTCTTACTTTTCCCATGGTTCCCCCCACCCCCCAGCTCAGTGTTCAGAGGTAGTGCAGCTAGTAGGACCTGGAGCTCCTTTCAGAGACCCTGTGAATGTTATCCATTTGCATCCATGTGACCAAGGAGGGGGCAATACGTTTTCAGAAATCATTCTTTGTGTTCACAGGTGCCTAATATGCCTGCCGCAGCAATGCAGGCCGGAGGCATGCCAGGACCAAGCGTACAAGCAGCTGGCCAGCCTGGAGGGTTCAGTCCTGGCCAAAACCAGGTAACACCCCAGGATCATGAAAAGGTAAGCCAAACATTGTTGTCTTCTTTGAGTTCTCCATTAAAGAGGCAAGCAGTAGCGGTCAGCAGGAAAGGGTGGCAGCGCTTACATGACCTTCCATCACAGGGGAGGTCAGCGTAGTTCAGATGCACTGGTGGAGCCAATCCTGCACTCCCACCAGTGTGCCTCCACCTCATCACCCCTTCCTCCTAGGACTCCCCAGTAGCACCAGTGGCAAGAGGCCAGGAAAGTGCTGCTGGCCACTGTTGGAGGCAAAATTGGTGGTAGTAGGAGCAAGGTGTTTTCAGTGGTGGCTTCAAGGCTCTGGAATGAGAAATTGTTGTAGAGTGCATCCCTCAACTTACAACACAATGTGCTTTGCAGATCTTTTCAAACTAGCTTTTGGCATGTAATATGCTGCCCGTGTGTGGTTATTAGATTTTTTTTTATTTTTTAGTGTAATTCAATTTCCAAATCCTTTCTAGGAAAAAAACAACAATTGGTCTGAATACACCCTTTTCAGTTTTTATCATCTCTTCATAGGCCGCACTCATCATGCAGGTCCTCCAGCTGACGGCAGACCAGATAGCTATGTTGCCTCCAGAGCAAAGGCAGAGCATCCTGATCCTGAAAGAGCAGATACAGAAGTCCACCAGCGCCCCTTGATCTGCACTCTCTGGGTAAGAGGGGAGCTGAGAAATGGTTGTTCAGCAGTCAGATTAAATAAAAAACAATGAATATTTGGTGTTATGTTGGAGGGGATGCCAGGAAACCTGGAATTATGATCACATGTGGTGGGGGTGTAAATATGTACAATTTTTCTGGCAAAGGGTGTTTAAGGAGATAACAGAAATCATTGAGTTAAAGCCAGGCATCCCTAAGCTTCGGCCCTCCAGATGTTTTGGACTACAATTCCCATCATTCCTTACCACTGGTCCTGTTAGCTAGGGATCATGGGAGTTGTAGGTCAAAACATCTGGAGGGTCGCAGGTTGGGGATGCCTGGGTTAAAGCTGACTGAAAGTCCAGAGTTGGCATTATTATCAATTTACGATGGGGTGGAAGGTTCGCAGGCTATGAAGGACTTGCTCACAAATTTATTGATAGCTTCATGAATTATGATAGCTAAAAAGTAGAAGGGGCAAGCAGAATATAAAATGGGAGAATGGTATAAAGAGGTGTGGAATATAGCTATTAATGATAAATTAACATGTGCCATTAAGATAAGATGGGGAATACACAGGAAAAATTATTTTGAGGAGATATGGAAGGTGTTTGTAGAATTTGTAGTGTTAAAACGGAAAGGGGTCAAACCATCGCAAGAGGTGTTGAAATTTTGGGAGGTTGGATAGTAACAATGGTATGGTCTCGGTGGTGGGGTGCGCATTTTATTCATGATCATTACTTTGTCAATTCATGATCATTACTTTGTTTCCAGTGCTGCGCTCTCCTGTCAAAGCCCACCAAAATAAAGGGAGGTGTGCAAGCACCCCTGCTCTCATCTTCTCCCGACCATTTCCATGGTTCTTGCACAGGAGAAGGTCTTGGAGCATTGTGCCTTTTGGGGGGGGGTGGTTGGGCCCACAATCCTAGATTTTTATGAAGGAACAGCAAAGAGGCACAGTTATTTAATATGACTCTGCCGCAGCAGCGTGTTTCTGTTGCACTTCTGCAGGAGCTTTCATATGGGGGAAACCATGCTGGAAAAGCCCAAGGAAAATGATGGCAGGCACGGAATAGAGGCATGCTGGCTGTAAAAGATCTGGTGGAGAGTCTAGCCAGCAGCCTGAGCAGAAGCAAGGCACCACCCCTGACTTCAGGCAGCTGCAAACCAATGCATGCCCAGACTTTTTCACAACCTTCTAGGCCCCGGCACCTCTCAGCACTCAATAGTGCCTAATTGCACTGATGTCCTTCACAAACTTTTGCCAAGTTCTCTGCAGTTTTAACTCTTGCCCCTTGTTCCACCAGTTCTGAGTAGGCTGAAAAGCTGTTTCCCCGTCTGCTTTCAGGGATCCACCCGAAATCCCCATTTAGGTGCTTTTCTGCAGGGGATTGGTGTGATGGGAGCACAGTCCCTCTTCTTAACAGAATCCTCTTTGTTGTCTTAGGTTTGGAAAGTTGCCTAAGATATGTTGAAAATGGCGCTGAAGACTACTTGGATGCCCTTTCTTTTCCTGAGCCTAGAGCAGAATTTTATTTCAATTTATCTTGTTCTGTTCTTCCCCTTGTTCTGTTTACTTCCAGATTAAAAACTTGTCCTGGATTTGAGTGAAACCCCCATGGCTTTATTGTACAACTGCATTGCACTCACTTCATCAGTCTCTTCTCCCTGTTTCTTGCAGGGCAAAGATCAGCTTTGGTCTTCACAAAGCCATTCTTTCTCTTTTTTATAGTGTATTTATTGGTTTTCATAAACATGGGAAAATACAAAAACAATAAAAAATGAAATATGCTTTGGGGGGGAGAGAGAAACAACATAGATTACAAAAAGACAAGGAGTTGCCAAAATATTTTCATTCCAGAATAGATGCTCTGTTGATGCATATGTATTGAAGGCAGATGATAACATGTGTTTTTTTTTGTCATTATGTAAGAAATAAAAAATTCAGATAATTCTTCACATTGTCTGTAGTCTTGTTTTCCTTCTAGCTTGCGAGATCCATTCTGTGAAAAGCTTTCTAGTAAAGGATTTCCAGTTCTCAGAAATGACCAGTCTGGCTGCAGTCACAAAGTGCACAACAATAATCTTGGAAGGTGTTTATAACAGTTGAATTGAGCCAGAGCAGCCTGTTTTGGATCAAGTGATATGTCATATTTTGCAATATTAACAATGTCAAAAAAGAATTTTTAAAAGCATAAGGACATTCCCACCATATATGGGCAGTATTGGCCTGGGTTTGGACATCCCTTCCATCCCTTTTATCACTTCCTCTTCCCAAAATTCTGCACAGTATGCCACTTATGAATAAGTTTCAGCATAATTTCTTTTACGAATAAAAAGAGGGGTTTCACAATTGGAGATACCCACATAACATACCTCCCCCCCCAATCAATAATGTTTAAATCAGCCTCCCAGCATTTCCTCAAGTCACCAGTGGTGTAAGACAGAATCTTACATGGTTTAGAGCAGAGCTTGCCAAACTTCTCATGTTGGTGACACACTTTTTAGACATGTATCGCTTCGCAAAATGGTAATTCAGTTTTGCATCATTTCGAAACACAGTAATTTAGTTTTACTAGGAAACTGGGAATTAAACTAACCCCTTTCCAGCCCCAGGAGGAGCATGGGAAACATTCACGTGACACACAGTTTGGAAAGCTCTCATTGTTAAAAATTAAAATGAGAGTTTCAGTTGCGTGACTTGATCTCAGGATGATTTATTAAATAAAGAACCTGGTGTATAAAGAACCAATTAGGTGGAATAGGCAGAACGTTTCTCTGGATGGCATCTGATAAAGGAGTTGCTCCTCTATAAAACTATTTAATGGTAAAACCCAGCTTTCCCGCTGTCAAACATTTTGCATAACTTGTGAAACAAGTGATGGTCTAGCAAAGGTGTCATCGGAGACACTGGAGGAGCAGGTGTCTTGGCCCAGTATCTCCAAAGAGACCTACCCTGTTTCAGGAAAGAGTTGGATAAAGAATCCCATGAAATCACACTCCTCTATATCAATCTATTGCATCATCCACCCTGCACTAGATTAATATTCTCCCATGGTGGTTTAACCACCAAAGTAAAAGCTAATCCAAACAAGAAACACAGCACTTCTGGAAAAGGGAACTTTTTACAGCCTGCTGAGAGAACTTTGTTCCGTGACTCCTGAGAATGCTATATTGTGCACTCATTCTCTCTTAATATGGCATGCTATTAAGAGGACGTTATCGGGGCTGGTGAACGCCCACTTCTTCCATACACTACTTTTGTGAATTCGAATGGGTCCTATTTACTGAGGCCCAGGAGCTCAGGTGAGAGATGGATGAGAAGCCCATAAACATGGAGGGGAGGGGGAAACAGAGACCAAAACATGTAGCTGATGCTTGAGGATGTTTATAAAAGCAGGCTTCCCTGTACCCAGAATCAATGGCCCCTTTTTAAGACTTGTGCGGAGGTTTCCCATTCTTTTAATGAATGCACATAGAGCAAAGCCTGCCCAACATGGGTGCCACCCACTCTACATATGTTAGCTTGAGGCATGGCAGCACTGGAGTCCAAAGCATCTCCCCCCACCAGCCTTCAGGCAGCCAGCCAAGATCATTCTGCTCCTTCCTCAGCTATCCCAAGCTTCACGACAAAGACCCAAAAATTATTTGTGGTACATAACCTCCAATTCCCTTGGCAACCTTATAAATCCCTGTCTCTGTTCACACCTCTGGACAGGAATAAAGGACAATTCTCTTGGGCTGCCAATGGCCATCAAGGGCTCTCTAAACAGTAATTCCGGGAAAGTCCTGGCAGTATGCCCACCTCCAGCACTCAAGCAAACACAGTGAGGAACTTTGCTCTCTCAGAAAAAATACACACTATCAGGTTCTTGGGCTGCACAGAAAGCAAGAGAGAGGCAGAAGGAAGAAAGGATCAAGACGGGAGTGAAACTGACAGGCTTCTTTCAGGTAGATGGCACAGGAGAGTAGGAGGCACCCATACATGGCTGCTTGCCAAGGGACATGGCTGTATGGGGTGGGGACCACAGTGATCCTGTATAAGAAGTGCAGACTCATTTACCAGTGGTACCATCCATGCAGAAAGAAGTATCTGTAGATTTTAGGGAACCTCCAAGTTAGCAAAAGTCCTTTCAGGGTGGGAGGGATACTAAGGAGGGGACCCTAAAACAGTGCAATAAGGTCTGAGTGTGCTCAGTGACTGACTTCAAGGTGGGGAGGGATAAAAAACTGGGAGGAGGAAAACTGGAACGGTGTGTCCTGGGAAAGGGATGGAAACCTGAAGAGGGGCAGGTCACGCCACAACATTTTGTTGCATGCTTGACTTGGTACTGTATATTATTTCTTTTCATGCTCCACAAGGTGATGGATCACAAAACTGGGTGGGAAGGTATGGAGCCCATCAAGCGCACAGAGCTGGTGGACGTTGACGGCATCCCTTTTCTCAAAAACACAGCAGATAACTGGCAGCGCCTTTGGGCCTTCAAAGCTCGGCCCGATGACCTTCTCATTTGTACCTACCCCAAATCAGGTAAATGGGGAGACGAGATCTCAACAAGGGGCTTTGTCCTGGTGGTGAGGAGACAACAACATGGGGGGGGGAAGCTGTAGAGCATGGTGGATTGGGGGCCAATGGGTGAATGATTGGATCTCCATATTTCTCCTCCAACCCTTCCTGCCAGGGACTACCTGGATACAGGAAATTGTGAGCATGATCCAGCATAGAGGAGACCCTCAGAAATGTGACCAGGTCCCCATCCATCAACGGATTCCCCTCATAGACATGTTCCCTCCAAAACATGTCCCCCGAGGTGAGTAATGGGTGCTGCTTCAGAGAGACAATGGGTGAGAAGTGAAGGGTTTCTTTTTTTCTTTTGATTTTTCATAATGTTTATACATAACAAACATATCTGTTCAAATAAAAATAAAATAAAAAAACAGTTCATTGAACGTTCAGACCTCTCTGCATCCCTCCATGGGTTCTGTTTCTATATTTCTGTATCTTATTCCTGCATCTTTTACTATAATCTATCTAATATGTATCCATAGTTTCCAAAGTTCACGTGAAGGGTTTCTTATTCTTACCTCTAGGCCAGTTGTCACCCTCTGGTGTTTCAGGCTTGGAACAAGCAGAGACAATACCTTCTCCGCGCACACTCAGATCTCACCTCCCAGTCCAGCTGCTGCCTCCTTCCTTCTGGGAACAGAATTGTAAGGTCAGAGCAAGTGGGGCAGGGTCAATGGGGTCAATGAATTTAATCTAAATCAAGGTCTAGTAAAATCGTTGGCTCAGTCCCCCGCAATGTGAAACACAAATGAGAGGAGAAGGGGCCTATGAGCAGGTGAAGAGGCTCAATATTATGGACCAGCCATGTTTCATTTGGGTGTTTTCAGGCGGGTGGAGTCCTCTATTTCCTCAAAGGGCACCAGGTGGAACAAGGTGAGTGAGTGAAAGGCTTGATGTTCAGACTCCTGGGTTTCCTCCCTCTTTCCTGCAGATCATCTACGTTGCCAGGAACGCCAAGGACAACGCAGTCTCCTACTTCCATTTCTACCACATGAACAAGGGGTTGCCAGAGGCAGGAAAGTGGGACGAGTTTCTGGAGAACTTCCTTGCAGGAAAACGTGAGTACAGGTAGCTACAGAAATACAAAATAGGAGGAAAGAAAGTCTGGGTCAGTCAGAGCACTCTCTGGGTCCAGGGCCAGGGTGTCAAGTTCTCACCCCCAGCAGTTTTGGAGGGGTTTGGAGCCTACCAGAGGAATCTTTTGTGAATCTGTAAAGCTCTGTACCATTTTTCTTCCAAGCCTGAAATGTTATGGGATATATTTAGGGGAGTAGAGTGCAAGGCAGATTAACATGCATAGGGTAGTCATGTGGCCAATTTTACAGAAGACAGCCCTCTGTTTGAAAGCATCCTCTCTCTGAAGGGCTGTCCACTCCATCACTGTCCCTCAGCCCAACCTACCTCACAGACTTGCTGTGTGTATATAATGTTCAGGGGAGAGTCATGTACACCAGCTTGCACTCCTTGGAGGAAAAGGTAGTGACAATGTAATAAATAAGAAATAAGCTTGGTTTCAGTGCTATTTTTCTAGAAAAATAGGTGCCGGAACTCACCATGAACACCTCCCTCTTTCTCTTAGAATAGCAATGGCGCCCGCC
Organism: Podarcis vaucheri; assembly: GCF_965113315.1. Lineage (NCBI taxonomy): Eukaryota > Metazoa > Chordata > Lepidosauria > Squamata > Lacertidae > Podarcis > Podarcis vaucheri. The sequence continues at coordinate 21,763,207 of NC_138751.1, forward strand.
TGAGAGTTTCCGGAACCTACCTAAGAGGTGCCAGAACTGAGTTCCAGCAAGTTCCCCCTGAAAAAGCCCTGTTTTGTTTAAATATTAAGACCCATCAAAAGAGAGAGTAGGAGGGGACTTTAGGTTGCTATTCAACAGCTGGCACCTGGAGGGCAGACTTTGCAGGCACATAGCAGGTCCCCTGGTCACTGCCTTCCCTAGTACAGTGAGATACTGCTGGTCTATCACAGTAATAAACTGATTGTACTTCTGTTTAAAGGAATTAGTTCTGATGCACATTAGTCACCATATCGAAATTTCATGCAGATCAGTGCCATATTTTCTGCTCTCTCTCTCTCTTTTGCATTTGTGATTCAGTCCCTCGTTTTGGGCAGTGTGATCATCCTTTCCTCCTGCTCTTCTCTTTCTTTGCAGTTGTCTGGGGCTCTTGGTCTGACCATGTTTGTGGCTGGTGGGAGGCCAAGGACCGACACCCAATTCTGTACCTCTTTTATGAAGACATGAAAGAGGTAAGCAGTTTACATGCATGCATGTATGCATCGAGTGGGAACCAAGCATGAGATGGGGCAGGAAAGACACCCTTTCCTGGGGCCAAAGGAGATTTGACCCCTTGGTTGAAAGGTTATTGCAGGAGGAGAGAACTGTGTGTTGTGCTCTAACACTGCGAGCAAGTGGACAGTGCATCCCATGTTGTTCATTCACAGTAAACCACAATAAGCCAGGAACAAAGGTGCCCACTTTAATAAAATAGTTGGAGGGTGGGGCAGGTAAGCCATGCCCCACACAATTGATCATAACACACACACGATTTGAATTATAATGCCCATCAACTTGGGGTGTGTGTGACTTCAAACATTTTATTGGGGTGGCCAAAGGGACCTTGTCACCAGGAGTTGGGTCCTATGACCAGGAGGTCCGGTTTATCGTCATTTAAGAATGTGGCCAATGAGTCTGGTGTTGTAAGCTTGAGACTGCAGGGCCTTAATCAATCAAGAAGCACAATCACAGCCCGAATCTTCCCTGAGAACAGTTTCATTTCTTCCTTAGGATCCGGCCCGGGAAATCCGGAAAGTAGCCCAATTTCTGGGCCTACAACTCCCTGATCCAGTTGTGAACCAGATTGTGCAGCATACAATGTTTGAGAACATGAAACTAAACCCAATGACTAACTACAGCTCCATTCCGTCTTTTATCTTTGACCAAACTGTGTCACCCTTCATGCGAAAAGGTGTGTTGGGGTGAGGGACAGGAACAGTGCTGAGTTCCAGCTCATATCAGAGGGAATTTTTTAGAAGCACTGTAGAAGTACCCCTTCAGAATGGTAAAGTTAAAGGTCAGTTCATTAATGCTGCATGTCCCTTGTGAAGAAGCTTCTAATTAAAGTTGGAGAGGATCTTGTTTCCCGTAGTACGATCTTGGCCATGCAGATTGATATTGTCAGACAGTATAGAACTATATTAAGTGATGTGAGAAAACTAGTTTTTAGTCAGCTTCCAGGCGACTGCAGGAAGGTAATGCTTCAACAGCCCTGGCATGGAGATGAAATCCAAGACTGTCGTGCAGTGTGTGCTCTAGGCAGATCATAATATCTGTTTTAGGAAGACAGTGACGATGCCTGATAAAAATGAGTGTTTACCTTAGGAAACTTCCCAGAATCCTCTGCAATCCAGTTGGGATTCTGCGGGGATATGTTGAAGGAAATGATAGACAAATGATAGGAAGAGAGGGTCCCATCTAGACAGGAATACATTAGATTAGAGTAGGAGGAAAAGCAGATAGGAAACTAATTTTTTTCTGGATCATGTCTCCGACCTACAGGCACCGTAGGAGACTGGAAGGAGCACTTCACAGTGGCACAAAGTGAGCGGTTTGATGATGCCTGTGAACGGTTATTGGGGGGCAGCAACCTGATCTTCCGCACACAGTTATAAGAACATCTCCCTGCTACCAGATGAGACTTCCTCCCTAACATTCCTGGAGCGGACATTTATGGGGTTCTACCCTTTGTTATTTCTGCCCTCAGTACACCCTCTGAATTTCGTGCACACAACTAAGTTAGGTCCACTGACTTCAGTAGGCCTACTCTGAGTAGAAGCTGGAAATAACCCGTTAGATTGAACCTTCTTTCATTTGATTCAGTTTTCTTTGCTTCCTTTAAAGTGGGGGGTTTGTGGGGAGGCCCTGTAAGGTGGGATCAGCTGTCTTGGCTCCTTTCTTTCTCCCTTCCATGTCAATTGACCAGGAAGGGATAAAGAAAGGTGTGTTTTTCAGTCAATCATAAGTTTAGTATTCTAGCCAAGTTCATAGCAATATTATACAGAACATACATCCATGATATAAACCAACAACCATGGTGTAAAAAGGCGGGGAAAGAAGACTGGATAAATGCTAGGCATGAAATGACTGAAATGGCCTCATAGACCGTGCAGTGATATCAAATAAATGCTGCATAGCAAATATATGACCAGCCAGCTTTTTATGAGCAATGCCCCAAATCTTGTGGATGTCTTCCAGAAAATCGTCACAGAACCTAGATCCTACCTGATACATTTCTACAATTACTAACAACACACAATAACACCTTGGCTGGTTTGAGGTTGATCAGGAAGCGCATTTCAAGGGCAAAAATATATATGCAATAGATCTGTATTACGTATGCAGTATGTAGAAAACCAAGTACGCAAGCCTCAACTGATGCTAGGACAAAATGTCAAGTTGCTACAATCTATCTTGGGGGATTATGGGATGCAGTCCTTGGATCCTCTACTCACTGAACTGTATTGTGTAATTGTGTAAATGTATGTGTTTTATATGTTAATAAAATTTAAATTAAAAATTAAAAAAAGAACTGTATTAACTCCTAAAAATATGTGTTTCTGTAGTAAAACAGGAACCAAGGTCCCTTGCCGTAATATGAATCGCTCAAGGGCCCTGCGCCCTAGAGGAAATGCTGGAGTATATTACCAGGGGGTCGTCTGGCCTCTCTGCAGGGATACTTGCTATAGAGGGTTAAAGAACATTGGGTGGAAAATCAGGCCCTGTGGCAGTAGATGCAACACGATATCCTCACATATGAACAGCCGCACACACATTAGATCACCACACTATTACGAAATCTAAACTGTAACCTCAGAAAAGTACTGGCAGAGTGCCCACAACTCGCACGCCAGGAAGTTCAGTCAGGGACTTTGCTCTCTCCAAAAAAGACCCTCTCCAGCTGCGCAGAGAGCAAGAGAGAGGCGGAAACGAGGAAGAAGCTGCTCACAAGAAGCTGCTTCACAGGAGTGAAACTGTCAGGTGGGCATTTCATTTGGCTTCCTTCAGATAGATGGCACAAGAGAGCAGTAGGCAAACATGTGGCTGCCTGCCAACGGGCACGGCTGTGTTGGGGTGGAAAGCACAAGGGTCCTATACGCTAAGAGCAGTCTTGTTCACCAGTGGTACCGCCTGTGCCCACGAGAGAGGTATCTGTAAGCTTCAGGGAACCTCCAACAGTCCAGTAAGGTCTGAGCAGGCTCAGTGGCAGCAAAGCACTGGCTGAATTCAAGGTGGGAAGGATAAAAAAGGAGGAGGGGAAGGGAAACTGGGACGGTGTATCCAGGGAAAGGGGGTGACCCTGAAGATGGGGAGGCCACTCTGCAACATTTTGATGCAGGTTCGACTTATCTCATTTTTTTTTCATGCTCCACCAGGTGATGGATCACAAAACTGGGTGGGAAGATATGGAGCCCATCAAGCGCACAGAGCTGGTGGACGTTGACGGCATCCCTTGCCTCAAAGACACGGCAGATAACTGGCAGCGCCTTTGGGCCTTCAAAGCTCGGCCCGATGACCTTCTCATTTGCACTTACCCCAAAGCAGGTAAATGGGGAGATGAGAAACAAGGGGCTTTGTCCTGGTGGTGAGGAGACAACAATGTGGGGGGAGATGTAGAGCTTGGTGGATTGGGGGCCAATGGGTGAATGACTGGATTTCCATATTTCTCCTCCAACCCTTCCTGCCAGGGACTACCTGGATACAGGAAATTGTGAGCATGATCCAGCATAGAGGAGACCCTCAGAAATGTGACCAGGCCCCCATCCATCAACGGATTCCCTTCATAGACCTGTTCCCTCCAAAACCTTTCCCTCAGGGTGAGTAATGGGTGCCGCTTCAGAGAGACAATGGGTGTATGTGTGTGGGGGGGGGGAGGATTTCATCCTCACCTCTAGGCTGAATGTCACCTTCTCCTGTTTCAGGCTTGGACGACGCAGAGGTAATGCCCTCTCCACGAACGCTCAAATCTCACCTCCCAGTCCCACTGTTGCCACCTTCCTTCTGGGAACAGAACTGCAAGGTCCGTTGGGGTCAATGGGTTTTGTTGTTGTTGTTTAGTCGTTTAGTCATGTCCGACTCTTCGTGACCCCATATAAGACAAAGTTTAGTCCTGGAGCCTCTCTCAGTTTCCGTGCTCAGCCCTTGGGCTGTGTGAAACGCAAAGGAGAGGGGGGCCTATGAGCAGGTGAAGAGGTTCAATATTATGGACCAGTCAGGTTTCAAACAGGTTTGGGGCCCCTTTTTCCTTGAAGGGCACTGCTCCAAAAAATAAAAAGGAGGGGGCAGATAGTTCACAAGGTGGAACAAGGGATGTGAGTGGAAGGCTTCGCATTCAGACTCCTGGGTCCCCCCCCCTTTCTGCAGATCATCTACGTTGCCAGGAATGCCAAGGACAACGCAATCTCCTACTTCCATTTCCACCGCATGAACAAGGGGATGCCAGAGCCAGGAAACTGGGATGAGTTTCTGGAGAACTTCCTCACGGGAAAGAGTGAGTGGAGGATACATAAATACAAAACAGGGAAAAATAAAGTGTGCATCAGTCTGAGCAAGCTTTCAGTCCAGGCCAAGACCTTTTTTGATCTCCTCTGCCGTATTAGAGAGGGATGAAAGCTACTGGTCCCCACACAAGATACACATTAGCAGAAGGAGGAAATTACTCTTGTTCACCTGCAAAGCTCTGCACTGTTTTTCTTCCAACCCTATAATGTTGTAAGTTATATTTACGGAAGGTTATGTGAGAACCAGATTAAGCAACTATTTTACTTTTAAAAGACAACTGAAGGCGGCCCTGTTTAGGGAAATTTTTAATGTTTGATGCTGTATTGTTTTTAATATTCGGTTGGAAGCCGCCCAGAGTGGCTGGGGAAACCCAGCCAGATGGGCAGGGTATAAATAATAAAATAATAAAAATATCTCATTCAATCCCCTGCAATGCAGGAATATGTGGCTGTCCCATACAGGGATCAAACCAGCAACCTTGGCATTATCAGCACCATGCTCTAACCAGTTGAGCTATCCAGGCTCTAGGGTGGCTATATGCAGGAGGACACTTCAGGTAGTTCACCAACATTTAACACCTGGACAGTGACCGAGAAGACATGGAGCAGATCATGTGGGGACAGATTCCCCCACTATATTGGGGCTCTATTGCATTTCTGTTTCAATTAATTAGTTCTGAAAAGTAGAGGGCCAAAAGTGGCGCCAGTTTGCAGAACATTTTGATGTGCTGATTTATGTGTGTGTGTGTGTGTGTGTCAGCATTTCTTCTCCACTTGCATCTACTTGCAGTTGCCTGGGGCTCATGGTTTGATCATGTCCGTGGATGGTGGGAGGCCAAAGAACGTTACCGAATCCTGTACCTCTTTTATGAAGACATGAAAGAGGTAAGCAGTTTACACCCCCACACTCCCCCACATGGTCCAGATGGAGCCTAAGCATGAATTTGGGCAGGAAAGATGCCCTTTTCTGGGGCCCGGGAGTCAAGGGACATCTAACTCAAATTGCAAGTTTATTGAAATGTGGGGTGGGAGGAATGGAGGGTAAATTATGACACTCCCAACATGGTGTCTTCCAAACATTTTGAACTACAATATTGGTTCAAGGGGGGGGGGGAGGTATATAGAAAGGAGACTTCCTGGATACCGGGATCCAGGATTGAGGCAAGTACTCTTTGGTGAAAGAATCCCATCAGAGATTTAAAATCACAAAATATGCAGCAAACTAAAGCAGGGAAATATAGGTTGCTAGACCTTCAAAAATATGCTCCTGAGAGTTCCAAAACTTCCCTCTCCCCCTAGCGTAGAAAAAGACCACATGCTTGGGAGCTTTAAAATAGTTTACTTACAAACTCTCCGAAGGTCAGATTCATCTGCTTTACCATACACATTCAGAAAAAGAGACTGGTCCCCTAGAGTTAGGCTGTGTTCAGATGGGAGAATTATCTTGCAGCCAGGTCATGCTGACCTGATTTTCCTCTGTTTGCAACTGGCACCCACCCCTTTTTCTTACCCAACATATTCATTGCTGTCTTTCTACTTGCTGTCTCTACCACTGGGCAGAGTTTGGCAGAAAATACCCTGGGTATGCTTTTTTGGCTCTCCGCTTATTCACCCCTTCCCTTAATTAGCTGGCACAGTATTAAATTACAGTTTGCTTTGTTGGAGGCTGTTTTTGTTCTTTTCGTACAACCCCGATTTAACGGAACTGCGCAGGATCTGTAACCATAAGAACAGACTGGGACATTGGCGGGCTCTCTGTGTTTCGGGGTGGGTGCATGTGCTTTGTGTAGATCAAGAAAATTACTTTCTCCCAGCTTTCTTCAACTGATGTCTAGCTGCAACGGGTACCAGCCTAGTTGCTGAGAAAAGAGAGCCGAATCAAATCAGCCCCCTGAAGCTCTTCTTGCTGTTTTTTCTCCAAACCTCTTCAAGAGTCTCTTGCACTGCAGCATTGGAGAGATTTGAGGCGGGAGGCAAGAGGCAGCAAGGGTTGAGTAGAATCAAATCCTTTGTACATTCTTTTTCCAAACTAAGAGTCTAATTTGGTATTTGGGAGATTGCCTGGGATGTGAGGGGGGGAGGGGGGGCAGGAAGCAAGAGGCAACAAGGGCCTTTCCTGCCCCATGCCACTTCCGGCTGTTTCTCCCCACTCCAGTATCCCTGATAGCTCTAGGTAGCAGAACTTTCTTCTTCTGCCGAACTCTGTGGGGATAAAACAAGAAGTGACCCAGGGCAGATCTGATTCACTTCCCCCTCTCAGCAATGCAGCCGAGCCGAGGACCTTGAAGAAGACTGGAGGAAATTAACTATCTGAATCTGCAGCCAGCTTGGCTTAAACTCACCACACATTCCTCCCCGCCCTCGGAGAATTAAGCAGCCCCAGTTTCTTATTCTCATTTCAGAACTTCACACAATTCCATGAAATAGGATCCCAAAGTGCTTTAAAACTAGGCCTCTGGTCCCCCATGTGAAAAGAACAGCTGTTACAGCTCCCTCTAAAATGTAATTTCTGAGGGCCCCAATGTCTAATTAGCATGCATGTCTGGCTATAACGCAAACCAGGCAGTCACAAAGAGCTTCAGAAATAAACACAAAGCATTTCAATAAAGGAGATGAAGAGAAACTGAAGGATAAGAATCCATCCAACCAACGTAGAATTGAGGGTTGGAGGGTAAGGCAGGTGAGGAGAAGGATTAGTCAGCTGCTAACCTTGAAAGACAATAATAACATTTCAGTGTTAGAAGGCACTTCATCTAGAAGGCTGCTCATCTAGTTAGATATGCTCCCTGGGCATTCCCCAGTATGTAGTGTTTTCAGCCATGAAAGCACTCTGTTGCTAAACTGCTCCAAGCAATTGCTGCATTTGCAGAGCACAGCTCCTGATTTATTGTGGTTTGGCATGCTTGAGCAGTCTGCTGGTGCACACCGTTGGCTTTGGGAAAAGAATAGATAGATATAGGGTATAATTTTATAGAAGAATTCCTGGATGCCTAGATCCAGGTTTGGGACAAGTACTCTTTGGTGAGAGTTCCCCAGCAGAGATTTAAAATATGCAGCAAAATAATGCATGGAGATATAGGCTGTTAGACCTTGAAATATACCTTTCTAAATTACTTCCAAAGTTCACAACTTCCCTTAGTATAGAAAGAGACCACATGTTTCGTACGTTAAAAATGGTTTACTTACAAACTCTTTGAAGGTCTGATTCATGTGCTTTTCCATTCAGCAGCAAGAAAAAGACAGGAAGTATAACTCAGGTTCCCAAATGGTAAATATTTCCAAATCATTTGTATAGAAACACAAATATGGCTTGCTTAAACCACATGGTCTAAGCTTGGAGCATCCAGCTTAGATCTCCTTACTGGTAGGGTTCACATGGTGGAATGGAACAACAAAGAGTTTGGTGACCTAGCTAAGCCTGGCAGGACTGCTTACTCTATGGTCTTAACCCTTTCATGCATTAATTAGTTAAGCGTGCTGGTTATATGAGGCTGGGCATCCCACACATACTGCTCAGCTATTTCTGCTTTCCTAGCACAAGTGAGAAAACCAAAGCAGGAGGCCTACTGTGATCATGGCTCGTAGCTCCCTGCCAAGCCATGATCACTAGCCAACGCTGGCTTGCTGGTCATGTGCCCAGTTATGGAGCAAAAAAAATCACAGTGCCTGCTTTAGCCATAATGGGAAGCCAAGGCTTACACATTTATTTATCTCTGTCAAAGAATTAGGGAATGGTGAGTTATTGGGCAGTGTATCTTATGCTGCTCAATTACAGTAAACCACAAAAAACCAGGAAATCTGTTTAATCTTCCTGTGAGAATGTGGCCAATGAGTCTGATATCGTAAGCTTGCAACTGTGGGCCCCAATCAATCAAGAAGCACAATTACAGCCCAAATCTTCCCTGACAACAGTTTCGTCTCTTCCTTAGGACCCGGCCCGGGAAATCCGGAAAGTAGCCCAATTTCTGGGCCTACAACTCCCTGATCAAGTGGTGAACCAGATTGTGCAGCATACAATGTTTGAGAACATGAAAGTAAACCCAATGACTAACTACAGCTCCGTTCCGTCTTTGATCTTTGACCAAACTGTGTCACCCTTCATGCGAAAAGGTATGTTGTTGTTGTTGTTGGTGGTGGTGGTGGTGGTGGTGGTGGGGATTAGATGCTGAGTTCCAGCTCACATCGGAGAGAAGAGGGGAATTGTGGTACTGGGGTGATGGTGAAAGCGTTCAGGGAGCAAACACTTTCAGTTTCAGAATTGCAGCAGTGTTATTGATGTACCACATAATAATAGAATAATTAAGGGTCAGTTCAATAAACTTGCATCTCCACTGTGAGGAAGCATCTAATTAAAGGTGCAAGAGACTTTTCTGAATTGGACTTGCTTCCTATAGTATTATATTGGTCATTTGGATGGACACTGATGGACAATATAAGAAGTGGTGTGGGAAAACTTGTTTTTGTCAGCCTCCAGAGGACTGGAGGAAAGTAATGCTTTAGCAGCACTGACATGGAGATGAAGCCCAAGATTGTCATGCAGTGTGTGCTCTAGATAGATCATAGTATCTGTTTTAGGAAGACAGTGATGATGCCTGATAAAAAATGAGTGTTTACCCTAGGAAACTTCCCGGGAACCTCTGCAATCCAGCTGGGATTCTGTGGGAGACCTTGAAGGAAATGATAGACAAGCTAATATGGAAGAGAGGGTTCCATGAAAATAGGAACACACTAGATTAGAGTAGGAGGAAAGGTGACTAGTAAACTGGAAATTTTGTCTGAATTGTGTCTCCTGTCTATAGGCACCGTAGGAGACTGGAAAGAGCACTTCACAGCGGCACAAAGTAAGCGGTTTGATGATGCCTGTCTACGGTTGTTAGGGGACAGCAGCCTGGTCTTCCGCACAGAGTTGTAAGAACATCCTTCTGCTACCGATTGATATTTTCTCCATAACATTCCTGTAGTGGACATTTTGGCTGATTTCAATAAAATAAGCAATGAAACCAAATGGAAGGACCAAAGTGAATTTTGTTTGTGTACATCTGAAACTATGATGTTAGTTCTATGCAAAGTAGAGTCATTTAAATGGATAAAAAGGTAAAGGTACCCCTGCCCATACGGGCCAGTGTTGCCAGACTCTAGGGTTGTGCGCTCATCTCACTCTATAGGCCGGGAGCCAGCGCTGTCCGCAGACACTTCCGGGTCACGTGGCCAGCATGACAAGCTGCATCTGGCGAGCCAGCGCAGCACACGGAACGCCGTTTACCTTCCCGCTATAAAGCGGTCCCTATTTATCTACTTGCACCCGGGGGTGCTTTCGAACTGCTAGGTTGGCAGGCGCTGGGACCAAACGACGGGAGCGCAACCCACCGCGGGGATTCGAATCGCCGACCATGCGATCGGCAAGTCCTAGGATAGCCATGGCTAAATTAGGTCCAATGGTTTTAAACAGACTTATTCTGAATTGGTTTTCATTGGCCACAACCCATGATCATTTTATTTGTTTCCTTAAAAGAGGGCTGATTCAAACACACTTTTGCCAAGCCCTCTAGGACAGGATCTGTTGCCGGTGCTCTTTCCCCCCCCTCCTTTCAATGCCACTTGACCAGGAAGGGAGAACGAAAGCTGAATTTTGCAAACAAATTCAACAGCGACGTTTCTCTTGTATTCTGAAAAGGGAAGAGCCCTGCAAAAGCCTTTGTGAGTCTCCCCACTTTTAATTCCCCAATCTCAAACCGAGAGGCCGTGCTGGGGTTATCAGCAACAGCTGCTATCCACAATGGCTCTGCTCTGCAGCCACAGTCAGGGGCAGCGGTGCTTCTGACTACCAGTTCTGGAAAGCGCAGGACGGGAGAGGGCTCTTGTGATCAGATCCTGCTGGCTGGTTTCCCATAGGCATCCGGTTGGCCACTGTGAGAACAGGATGCTGAATTAGATGGGCCATTGGCCTGATCCTGCAGGCAATTCTTACGCTCAGTAGCTGAATTGGTAGCCCATGTAATTCTGCGGCTAGAAGAGGCTCTGGTAATCATTGCAACTTTCCCCAGCAGAACAGGATAATGGTGGTGCCTGTTGGGAATTCCATTCCACCCTTTGCTGCAGATATGTGGATTGTTACATGTCACGTGTCTGTTTACATTCCAGCACAGATTGCTGGCGTGAGCGGAAGATCAGAGGGTATCACAACAGCCAGCTGATTTAGGCATTTTAAGGTAGTGGTGTGGTGGCCAGGAGGTCCGGTTTATCGTCATGTGAGAATGTGGCCAATGAGTCTGGTGTTGTAAGCTTGAGACTTCAGGGCCTGAATCAATCAAGAAGCACAATCACAGCCCGAATCTTCCCTGACAACAGTTTCTTTTTTTTTTTTTTTAAAGATTTTTATTGGTTTTACAAAAGTTTTTATAACAAACAAACATTAAAAAGACAAAAGACAAACAAACAAGTATAATTTCATAATGTCCTTTCATAAACTTCTTTCCTCGGACTTCCCCATACCTCCCCTTTCTGCATCCTCATGTCCAAATTTTTATAGCAACTTGTAAATGTTTTTTCCCGTCCTAATTCATCATAGTCCTTTCTTAATCTAATCTTATATTGCTGCAACCCTTTCTCTCTGTAAAATCTCGACATTCTAAGATTCATCAAGTTTATAATAGTCCTTAAGGTAAATCTTAAATTTCTTCCAGTCTTCTTCCGCAGTCTCCTTTCCCTGGTCACGGATTCTGCTCGTCATTTCCGCCAATGTCATATAGTCAATCACTTTCATCTGCCATTCTTCCAAGGTGGGTAGATCTTGTGTCTTCCAATACTTTGCGATCAGTATTCTTGCTGCTGTTGTTGCATACATGAAAAAAGTTCTATCCTTCTTTGGCACCAATTGGCCGACAATGCCCAAGAGAAAGGCCTCTGGTTTCTTAAGGAAGGTATATTTAAATACCTTTTTCATTTCATTATATATCATTTCCCAGAAAGCCTTAATCTTCGGGCATGTCCACCAAAGATGATAAAAAGTACCTTCAGTTTCCTTACATTTCCAACATTTGTTATCAGGCAAATGGTAAATTTTTGCTAGCTTAACTGGGGTCATGTACCACCTATAGATCATTTTCATCACGTTTTCCTTTAAGGCATTACATGCCGTAAATTTAATACCGGTGTTCCACAACCTTTCCCAGTCAGCAGACATAATATTATGACCAATGTCCTGTGCCCACTTAATCATAGCTGATTTAACTGTTTCATCTTGTGTATTCCATTTCAACAGCAGGTTATACATTCTTGACAAATTTTTAGTATTGGGTTCTAACAGTTCTGTCTCAAGTTTTGATTTTTCCACCTGGAAGCCAATTTTCCTGTCTTGTTTAAAAACCTCCATTATTTGATAATAGTGGAGCCAATCTTGTACTTTGGGTTTTAGTTTTTCATGGCTCTTTAATTTCAATTTCTCTCCATCCTGTTCTAAAATCTCACAATACTTTGGCCATCCGACCTCCATATTGACTTTCTTGTGTGCCTTAGCCTCTAAAGGTGACAACCATCTAGGGGTTTTGTTTTCCAACAGATCTTTATATCTCATCCAAACATTAAACAGCGCTTTCCTAACAATATGATTTTTAAAGGCACTATGCACTTTAATTTTGTCATACCATAGATATGCATGCCAACCAAATGCATTATTGAAACCTTCTAAGTCCAAGATATCTGTATTCTCGAGGAGCATCCATTCTTTCAGCCAGCAGAATGCTGCTGCTTCATAGTACAATTTTAAGTCCGGCAGGGCAAATCCCCCTCTTTCTTTTGCATCTGTTAGTATTTTATATTTTATTCTGGGCTTTTTGCCCTGCCAGACAAATTTCGCAATGTCTTTCTGCCACCTCTTGAAACAGTCCATCTTGTCAATAATCTGCAAAGTTTGAAATAAGAATAACATTCTAGGCAATACATTCATCTTAATCACTGCAATTCGGCCTAACATTGACAATCTCAAATTTGACCATATTTCTAGATCTTTTTTAATTTCTGACCAACATTTTTCATAGTTATCCTTATACAAATTCAAGTTTTTAGATGTTAAATTAACCCCTAGATATTTCACCTTCTTAACCACCATCAAACCTGTCTCTTCTTGAAACTTATTCTTCTCCATGTCTGTTAGATTTTTCCCTAAGACTTTAGTTTTTTGTTTATTCAATTTAAATCCAGCTACCTGTCCAAATTGTTGGATTATTTCCAACACTCTTTTTGTACTAGTGTTTGGCTCTTGCAAGGTCAATACCAAGTCATCTGCAAACGCTCTTAACTTATAATGTTTGGCTCCGACCTTTACACCTTTAACTTCCTGGTCCTCTCTAATCATGTTCAGCAACACCTCCAGGACCGAAATAAAAAGCAATGGAGAAATTGGGCACCCCTGTCGTGTTCCTTTTTCTATCTTAAGTTCCTCAGTTATTACATTGTTTACAATCAACTTAGCTTTTTGTTCGGAATATATTGCACCCATACCATTCTCAAATCCTTGTCCTACCCCCATCCCATGAAGATTCTTTTTCATAAAACTCCAAGAAATATTGTCAAAGGCTTTCTCCGCATCCACAAATATCAAAACTACCTTAGTATTTATGTTCACCTCTAACTTTTCCAAAATGTCTATTATATTCCTAACATTGTCTGAGAGGTGTCTCTTTGGGAGAAAGCCTGCTTGGTCTCTGTGAATCTTCTCCATCAGTACTCTTTTGAATCTTTTTGCTAAAATGTCTGCAAAAATTTTGTAATCCACATTGAGTAACGAAATTGGGCGGTAGTTCTTCAGTTGAGTCTTTTCAGTCTCTGTCTTTGGTATGAGTGAAATATATGCTTCTTTCCACGATTCGGGTGCCCTTTTTCCCTCTAAGATCTCGTTACAGACGTCCTTTAACGGTTGTATCAGCCATTCCTTTAAAGATTTGTAATATCTGGAAGTCAGTCCGTCTGGCCCTGGAGATTTGCCCAATTGCATGTCCTGAATGGCACCCTCTATCTCTTGTTCTGTAATTCTCTGGTTTAGATCCATCTTGCTTTGATGAGAGATTTTCTGTAATCCAAATTTATTAAGGAATTTATCTATGTCCTCTTCATTTTGTAGTCCTTGAGAATAAAGTTTTTTAAAATAGCTCACAGTTTCATTCCTTCCTTAGGATCCGGCCCGGGAAATCCGGAAAGTAGCCCAATTTCTGGGCCTACAACTCCCTGATCCTGTTGTGAACCAGATTGTGCAGCATACAATGTTTGAGAACATGAAACTAAACCCAAAGACTAACTACAGCTCCATACCTTCTATAGTCTTTGACCAAACTGTGTCGCCCTTCATGCGAAAAGGTGTGTTGGGGTGAGGGACAGGAACGGTGCTGAGTTCCAGCTCATATCAGAGGGAATTTTTTAGAAGCACTGTAGAAGTACCCCTTCAGAATGGTAAAGTTAAAGGTCAGTTCATTAATGCTGCATGTCCCTTGTGAAGAAGCTTCTAATTAAAGTTGGAGAGGATCTTGTTTCCCGTAGTACAATCTTGGCCATGCAGATTGATATTGTCAGACAGTATAGAACTATATTAAGTGATGTGAGAAAACTAGTTTTTAGTCAGCTTCCAGGCGACTGCAGGAAGGTAGTGCTTCAACAGCCCTGGCATGGAGATGAAATCCAAGACTGTCGTGCAGTAACACTTTGGCTGGTTTGAGGTTGATCAGGAAGCGCATTTCAAGGGCAAAAATATATATGCAATAGATCTATATTACGAGTGCAGTAGGTAGAAAACCAAGTACGCAAGCCTCAACTGATGCTAGGGCAAAATGTCAAGTTGCTACAATCTATCTTGGGGGATTATGGGATGCAGTCCTTGGATCTTCTATTCACTGAACTGTATTATGTAATTGTGTAAATGTATATGTATGAGTTTTATATGTTAATAAAATTTAAATTAAAAATTAAAAAAGAACTGTATTAACTCCTAAAAATGTGTGTTTCTGTAGCAAAACAGGAACCAAGGTCCCTTGCTGTAATATGAATCGCTCAAGGGCCCTGCCCCCTAGAGGAAATGCCCGAGTATATTACCAGGGGGTTGCCTGGCCTCTCTGCAGGGATACTTGCTATAGAGGGTTAAAGAACGTTGGGTGGAAAATCAGGCCCTGGGGCAGTAGATGCAACACGATATCCTCACATATGAACAGCCGCACACACATTAGACCACCACACTATTACAAAAATTAAACTAAAAAAAATCCATCCTGTAGCACCTTAAAGACCAACTAAGTTAGTTCTCGGTATAAGCTTTCGTGTGCATGCACACTTCTTCAGATACACTGAGATAAGTATCCAATGAGACCTGGTCTGAACAGAGACATTGGATTCTTATCTCATTATACATGACTAAGCCATTTCTCACCTTCTCACCCCTTGCCTTTTCCTGTAAGACCTATTACAGTCGTTAAGAGTCGTCAACAGGCTCATCTCAGCTATCTGCCAATCTCCCATTCCCACCACCCTTCTGAGTAATACCCCTCCCCACCTTCTCACTATATAGAAGGATCTGGCAACTTCTGTTTCAGTGTCTCTGAAGAAGTGTGCATGCACACGAAAGCTTATAACAAGAACTAACTTAGTTGGTCTTTAAGGTGCTACAGGAAGGAATTTTTTTATTTTGACTATGGCAGACCAACACGGCTACCTATCTGTAACCAAAAATTAAACTGTAACCTCAGAAAAGTACTGGCAGAGTGCCCGCATCTAACATGCAAAGAAGTTCAGTTAGGGACTTTGCTCTCTCCGAAAAAGACCCTCTCCAGCTGCGCAGAGAGCAAGAGAGAGGCGGAAACGAGGAAGAAGCTGCTCACAATCTAAGACTGGAGTGAAACTGTCAGGTGGGCATTTCATTTGGTTTCCTTCAGGTAGATGGCACAGGAGAGCAGTAGGCAAACGTGGCCTCCTGCCAACGGGCACGGCTGTGTTGGGGTGGAAAGCACAAGGGTCCTATACGCTAAGAGCAGTCTCGTTCACCAGTGGTACTGCCTGTGCCCACGAGAGAGGTATCTGTAAGCTTCAGGGAACCTCCAACAGTCCTATAAGGTCTGAGCAGGCTCAGTGGCAGCAAAGCACTGGCTGAATTCAAGGTGGGAAGGATAAAAAAAGAGGAGGGGAAGGGAAACTGGGACGGTGTATCCAGGGAAAGGGGGGTGACCCTGAAGATGGGGAGGCCACTCTGCAACATTTTGATGCAGGTTCGACTTATCTCATTTATTTCTTTTCATGCTCCACCAGTCACAAAACTGGGTGGGAAGATATGGAGCCCATCAAGCGCACAGAGCTGGTGGACGTTGACGGCATCCCTTGCCTCAAAGACACGGCAGATAACTGGCAGCGCCTTTGGGCCTTCAAAGCTCGGCCCGATGACCTTCTCATTTGCACTTACCCCAAAGCAGGTAAATGGGGAGACGAGAACAAGGGGCTTTGTCCTGGTGGTGAGGAGACAACATTGTGGGGGGAGATGTAGAGCTTGGTGGATTGGGGGCCAATGGGTGAATGACTGGATCTCCATATTTCTCCTCCAACCCTTCCTGCCAGGGACTTCCTGGATACAGGAAATTGTGAGCATGATCCAGCATAGAGGAGACCCTCAGAAATGTGACCAGGCCCCCATCCATCAACGGATTCCCTTCATAGACCTGTTCCCTCCAAAACGTTTCCCTCATGGTGAGTAACAGGTGCCGCTTCAGAGAGACAATGGGTGGGTGGGGGGGAAGGGTTTCATCCTCACCTCTAGGCTGAATGTCACCCTCTCGTGTTTTAGGCTTGGACGAGGCAGAGGTAATGCCCTCTCCACGAACGCTCAAATCTCACCTCCCAGTCCCTCTGTTGCCACCTTCCTTCTGGGAACAGAACTGCAAGGTCTGTTGGGTCAATGGGTTTAATATAAGTCAAAGTTTAGTCCTGGAACCTCTCTCAGTTTCCGTGCTCAGCCCTTGGGCTGTGTGAAACGCAAAGGAGAGGAGAGGGGGCCTATGAGCAGGTGAAGAGGTTCAATATTTTGGACCAGTCAGCTTTCAAACAGGTTTGGGGCCCCTTTTTCCTCGAAGGGCACTGCTCCCCCAAAAATAAAAAGGAGGGGCAGAAAGTTCACAAGGTGGAACAAGGGATGTGAGTGGAAGGCTTCGCATTCAGACTCCCCTCTTTCTGCAGATCATCTACTTTGCCAGGAATGCCAAGGACAGCGCAGTCTCCTACTTCCATTTCCACCGCATGAACAAGGAGTTGCCAGAACCAGGAAACTGGGAAGAGTTTCTGGAGAACTTCCTCACGGGAAAGAGTGAGTGGAGGATACATAAATACAAAACAGGGAAAAATAAAGTGTGCATCAGTCTGAGCAAGCTTTCAGTCCAGGCCAAGACCTTGTTTGATCTCCTCTGCTGTATTAGAGAGGGATGAAAGCTACTGGTCCCCACACGAGATACACATTAGCAGAAGGAGGGAATTACTCTTGTTCACCTGCAAAGCTCTGCACTGTTTTTCTTCCAGCCCTATAATGTTGTAAGTTATATTTAGGGAAGGTTATGTGAGAACCAGATTAAGAGGCCTGTCTTCTGTTTCAAATAACCCTATGTTTGAAGGGCTATCCGCTCATTGTCTGGTTTAAAAACAAAGAGCCATCAAAGGGAGAATCACAGAATTGTAGAGTTGGAAGGGACCCCAAGGCTCCCAGTACGTTTCCGAGCACAATTCAAAGTGTTGGTGCTGACCTTTAAAGCCCTAAACGGCCTCGGTCCTGTATACCTGAAGGAGCGTCTCCACCTCCACTGTTCAGCCTGGACACTGAGGTTCAGCTCCGAGGGCCTTCTGGTGGCTCCCTCCCTGCGAGAAGTGAGGTTACAGGGAACCAGGCAGAGGGCCTTCTTGGTAGTGGCGCCCGCCCTGTGGAATGCCCTCCCATCAGATATCAATGAAATAAACAACTATTTGACTTTTAAAAGACAACTGAAGGCTGTCTTTTAGGGAAGTTCCCTGTTTAGGAAGTTTTTAATGTTTGATGCTGTATTGTTTTTAATATTCGGTTGGAAGCCGCCCAGAGTGGCTGGGGAAACCCAGCCAGATGGGCAGGGTATAAATAATAAAATCATCATCATCATCATCTCATCCAATCCCCTGCAATGCAGGAATATGCAGTGGTCCCATACAGGGATCAAACCAGCAACCTTGGCATTATCAGCACCATACTCTAACCAGTTGAGCTATCCAGGCTCTAAGGTGGCTATATGCAGGAGGAGACTTCAGGTAGTTCACCAACATTTAACACCTGGACAGTGACCGAGAAGACATGGAGCAGATCATGTGGGGACAGATTCCCCCACTACATTGGGGCTCTATTGCATTTTTGTTTCAATTAATTAGTTCTGAAAAGTAGAGGGCAAAAAGTGGTGCCAGTTTGCAGAACATTTTGATGTGCTGATTTATGTGTGTGTATGTCAGCATTTCTTCTCCATTTGCATCTACTTGCAGTTGCCTGGGGCTTATGGTTTGATCATGTCCGTGGATGGTGGGAGGCCAAAGAACGTTACCAAATCCTGTACCTCTTTTATGAAGACATGAAAGAGGTAAGCAGTTTACACCCCCACACCCCCACACACGGTCCAGATGGAGCCTAAGCATGAAGTTGGGCAGGAAAGATGCCCTTTTCTGGGGCCAGGGAGTCAAGGGACATCTAACTCAAATTGCAAGTTTATTGAAATGTGGGGTGGGGGGAATGGAGGGTAAATTATGCCACCCCCAACATGGTGTCGTCCAAATGTTTTGGACTACAATATTGGCTCAAGGAAAAAAAATAGGTACAGTATATAGAAAGGAGACTTCCGGGCTCCAGGATTGAGGCAAGTACTCTTTGGTGAAAGAATCCCAGCAGAGTTTTAAAATCACAAAATACACAGCAAACTAAAGCATGGAAATATAGGTTGCTAGACCTTCAAAAATATGCTCTTGAGAGTTCCAAAACTTCCCTCCTCCCCTAGCGTAGAAAAAGACCACATGCTTGGTAGCTTTAAAATAGTTTACTTACAAACTCTCCAAAGGTCAAATTCATCTGCTTTACCATACAGCATTCAGAAAAAGAGACTGGTCCCCTAGAGTTAGGCTGTGTCCAGATGGGAGAATTATCTTGCAGCCAGGTCATGCTGACCTGATTTTCCTCTGTTTGCAATTCCCACCCACCCCCTTCTTCTTACCCAACATATTCATTGCTTCAGTAGTAGATAGGTAGCCGTGTTGGTCTGCCATAGTCAAAATAAAAAAATTCCTTCCAGTAGCACCTTAAAGACCAACTAAGTTAGTTCTTGGTATGAGCTTTCGTGTGCATGCACACGAAAAGTGTGCATGCACACGAAAGCTCATACCAAGAACTAACTTAGTTGGTCTTTAAGGTGCTACTGGAAGGAATTTTTTTATATTCATTGCTGTCTTTCTACTTGCTGTCCCCACCACTGGGCAGAGTTTGGCAGAAAATACCCTGGGTATGCTTTTTTGGCTCTCCGCTTAATCACCCCTTCCCTTAATTAGCTGGCACAGTATTAAATTACAGTTTGCTTTGTGGGAGGCTGTTTTTGTTCTTTTCGTACAACCCCGATTTAACAGAACTGCGCAGGATCCGTAACCATAAGAACAGACTGGGACATTGGAGTGCTCTCTGTGTGTCAGGGTGGGTGCATGTGCTTTGTGTAGATCAAGAAAATTACTTTCTCCCAGCTTTCTTCAACTGATGTCTAGCTGCAACGGGAACCAGCCTAGTTGCTGAGAAAAGAGAGCCGAATTAAATTAGCCCCCTGAAGCTCTTCTTGCTGTTTTTTCTCCAAACCTCTTCAAGAGTCTCTTGCACTGCAGCATTGGAGAGATTTGAGGCGGGAGGCAAGAGGCAGCAAGGGTTGAGTAGAATCAAATCCTTTGTACGTTCTTTTTCCAAACTAAGAGTCTAATTTGGTATTTGGGAGATTGCCTGGGATGGGAGGTGGGGTGGGGGGCAGAAAGCAAGAGGCAACAAGGGCCTTTCCTGCCCCATGCCACTTCCGGCTGTTTCTCCCCACTCCAGTATCCCTGATAGCTCTAGGTAGCAGAACTTCCTTCTTCTGCAGAACTCTGTGGGGATAAAACAAGAAGTGACCCAGGGCTGATCTGATTCACTTCCCCCTCTCAGCAATGCAAGCCGAGTCGAGGACCTTGAAGAAGACTGGAGGAAATTAACTATCTGAATCTGCAGCCAGCTTGGCTTAAACTCACCACACATTCCTCCCCGCCCTCGGAGAATTAAGCAGCCCCAGTTTCTTATTGTCATTTCAGAACTTCACACAATTCCATGACATAGGATCCCAAAGTGCTTTAAAACTGGGCCTCTGGTCCCCCGTGTGAAAAGAACAGCTGTTACTAGATCCCAGGCTCCATCTAAAACGTAATTTCTGAGGGCCCCAATGTCTAATTAGCATGCATGTCTGGCTATAACACAAACCAGGCAGTCACAAAGGGCTTCAGAAATAAACACAAAGCATTTCAATAAAGGAAATGAAGAGAAACTGAAGGATAGGAATCCATCCAACCAACGTAGAATTGAGGGTTGGAGGGTAAGGTAGGTGAGGAGAAGGATTAGTCAGCTGCTGGCCTTGAAAGACAATAATAACATTTCAGTGTTAGAAGGTACTTCATCTAGAAGGCTGCTCATCTAGTTGGATATGCTCCCTGGGCATTCCCCAGTATGTAGTGTTTTCAGCCATGAAAGCACTCTGTTGCTAAACTGCTCCAAGCAATTGCTGCATTTGCAGAGCACAGCTCCTGATTTATTGTGGTTTGGCATGCTTGAGCAGTCTGCTGGTGCACACCGTTGGCTTTGGGAAAAGAATAGATAGATATAGGGTATAATTTTAAAGAAGAAGAATTCCTGGATGCCTAGAACCAGGTTTGGGACAAGTAACTCTTTGGTGAGAGATCCCCAGCAGAGATTTAAAATCACAAAATATGCAGCAAAATAAAGTGTGGAAATATAGGCTGTTAGACCTTAAAATATACCCTTCTAAATTACTTCCAAAGTTCACAACTTCCCTCAGGATAGAATGAGACCACACATTTTGTAAGTTAAAAATGGTTTACTTACAAACTCTTCGAAGGTCTGAGTCATGTGCTTTTCCATTCAGCAGCAAGAAAAAGAGGAAGTATAACTCAGGTTCCGAAATGGTAAATGTTTCCAAATCATTTGTTTAGAAACACAAATATGGCTTGCTTAAACCACACGGTCTAAGCTTGGAGCATCCAGCTTAGATCTCCTTACTGGTAGGGTTCACATGGTGGAAAGGAACAACAAAGAGTTTGGTGACCTAGCTAAGCCTGGCAGGACTGCTTACTCTATGGTCTTAACCCTTTCATGCATTAATTAGTTAAGCATGTTGGTTATATGAGGCTGGGTATCCCACACATACTGCCCGGCTATTTCTGCTTTCCTAGAACAAGTGAGAAAACCAAAGCAGGAGGCCTACTGTGATCATGGTTCGTAGCTCCCTGCCAAGCTATGATCACCAGCCACTGTTGGCTTGCTGGTCATGTGCCCAGTTATGGAGCAAAAAAATCACAGTGCCTGCTTTAGCCATAATGGGAAGCCAAGGCTTACACATTTATTTATCTCTGTCAAAGAATTAGGGAATGGTGAATTATTGTATCTTATGCTGCTCAATCACAGTAAAGCACAAAAAAACAGGAAATCTGTTTAATCTTCCTGTGAGAATGTGGCCAATGAGTCTGATATCGTAAGCTTGCAGTTGTGGGCCCCAATCAATCAAGAAGCACAATCACAGCCCAAATCTTCCCTGACAACAGTTTTGTCTCTCCCTTAGGACCCAGCCCGGGAAATCCGGAAAGTAGCCCAATTTCTGGGCCTACAACTCCCTGATCAAGTGGTGAACCAGATTGTGCAGCATACAATGTTTGAGAACATGAAAGTAAACCCAATGACTAACTACAGCTCCATTCCGTCTTTTATCTTTGACCGAACTGTGTCAACCTTCATGCGAAAAGGTATGTTGTTGTTGTTGGTGGTGGTGGTGGGGATTAGATGCTGAGTTCCAGCTCACATTGGAGAGAAGAGGGGAATTGTGGTACTGGGGTGATGGTGAAAGCGTTCAGGGAGCAAACACTTTCAGTTGCAGCAGTGTTATACCACATCATGTACCACATCATAATAGAATTATTAAGGATAAGTTCAATAAACCTGCATCTCCACTGTGAGGAAGCATCTAATTAAAGGTGCAAGAGACTTTTCTGAATTGGACTTGCTTCCCTTAGTATGATTTTGGTCATGTGGATGGACACCGATGGACTATATAAGAAGTGGTGTGGGAAAACTGGTTTTTGTCAGCTTCCAGAGGACTGGAGAAAGGAATGCTTTAGCAGCACTGACATGGAGATGAAACCCAAGATTGTCATGCAGTGTGTGCTCTAGATAGATCATAGTATCTGTTTTAGGAAGACAGTGATGATGCCTGATAAAAAATGAGTGTTTACCCTAGGAAACTTCCCGGAAACCTCTGCAATCCAGTTGAGATTCTATGGGAGTCGTTGAAGGAAATGATAGACAAGCTAATATGGAAGAGAGGGTTCCATGAAAATAGGAACACACTAGATTAGAGTAGGAGGAAAGGTGACTAGTAAACTGGAAGTTTTGTCTGAATTGTGTCTACTGTCTATAGGCACCGTAGGAGACTGGAAAGAGCACTTCACAGCGGCACAAAGTAAGCGGTTTGATGATGCCTGTCTACGGTTGTTAGGGGACAGCAGCCTGGTCTTCCGCTCAGAGTTGTAAGAACATCCTTCTGCTACCGATTGATATTTTCTCCATAACATTCCTGTAGTGGACATTTTGGCTGATTTCAATAAAATAAGCAATGAAACCAAATGGAAGGACCAAAGTGAATTTTGTTTGTGTACATCTGAAACAATGATGTTGTTGTTGTTTAGTCGTTTAGTCGTGTCCGACTCTTCGTGACCCCATGGACCAGAGCACGCCAGGCACTTCTGTCCTCCACTGCCTCCCGCAGTTTGATCAAACTCATGCTAGTAGCTTCAAGAACACCATCCAACCATCTCATTCTCTGTCGTCCCCTTCTCCTTGTGCCCTCCATCTTTCCCAACATCAGGGTCTTTTCCAGGGAGTCCTCTCTTCTCATGAGGTGGCCAAAGTATTGGAGCCTCAGCTTCACGATCTGTCCTTCCAGTGAGCACTCAGGGCTGATTTCCTTCAGAATGGAGAGGTTTGATCTTCTTGCAGTCCATGGGACTCTCAAGAGTCTCCTCCAGCACCATAATTCAAAAGCATCAATTCTTCGGCGATCAGCCTTCTTTATGGTCCAGCTCTCACTTCCATACATCACTACTGGGAAAACCATGGCTTTTACTATACGGACCTTTGTTGGCAAGGTGATGTCTCTGCTTTTTAAGATGTTGTCTAGGCTTGCCATCGCCTTTCTCCCAAGGAGCAGGCGTCTTTTAATTTCGTGACTGCTGTCACCATCTGCACTGATCATGGAGCCCAAGAAAGTAAAATCTCTCACTGCCTCCATTTCTTCCCCATCTATTTGCCAGGAGGTGATGGGCCCAGTGGCCATGATCTTCGTTTTTTTGATGTTGAGCTTCAGACCATATTTTGCGCTCTCCTCCTTCGCCCTCATTAAAAGGTTCTTTAATTTCTCTTCACTTTCTGCCATCAAGGTTGTGTCATCTGCATATCTGAGGTTGTTGATATTTCTTCCGGCAATCTTAATTCCGGCTTGGGATTCATCCAGCCCAGCCTTTCGCATGATGAATTCTGCATATAAGTTAAATAAGCAGGGAGACAATATACAGCCTTGCCGTACTCCTTTCCCAATTTGGAACCAATCAGTTGTTCCATATCCAGTTCTAACTGTAGCTTCTTGTCCCACATAGAGATTTCTCAGGAGACAGATGAGGTGATCAGGCACTCCCATTTCTTTAAGAACTTGCCATAGTTTGCTGTGGTCAACACAGTCAAAGGCTTTTGCATAGTCAATGAAGCAGAAGTAGATGTCTTTCTGGAACTCTCTAGCTTTCTCCATAATCCAGCGCATGTTTGCAATTTGGTCTCTGGTTCCTCTGCCTCTTCTAAATCCAGCTTGCACTTCTGGGAGTTCTCGGTCCACATACTGCTTGAGCCTTCCTTGTAGAATTTTAAGCATAACCTTGCTAGCATGTGAAATGAGTGAAATTGTGCGGTAGTTGGAGCATTCTTTGGCACTGCCTTTCTTTGGGATTGGGATGTAGACTGATCTTCTCCAATCCTCTGGCCACTGCTGAGTTTTCCAAACTTGCTGGCATATTGAGTGTAGCACCTTAACAGCATCATCTTTTAAAATTTTAAACAGTTCAGCTGGAATACCATCACTTCCACTGGCCTTGTTATTTGCAGTGCTTTCTAAGGCCCATTTGACTTCACTCTCCAGGATGTCTGGCTCAAGGTCAGCAACCACACTACCTGGGGTGTACGAGACATCCATATCTTTCTGGTATAATTCCTCTGTGTATTCTTGCCACCTCTTCTTGATGTCTTCTGCTTCAGTTAGATCTTTACCACTTTTGTCCTTTATTATGGTAATCTTTGTACGAAATGTTCCTTTCATATTTCCGATTTTCTTGAACAGATCTCTGGTTCTTCCCATTCTGTTGCTTTCCTCTATTTCTTTGCATTGCTCGTTTAAGAAGGCCTTCTTGTCTCTCCTTGCTGTTCTTTGGAAATCTGCATTCAATTTCCTGTATCTTTCACTATCTCCCTCGCATTTTGCTTGCCTTCTCTCCTCCGCTATTTGTAAGGCCTCGTTGGACAGCCACTTTGCTTTCTTGCATTTCTTTTTCATTGGGATGGTTTTAGTTGCTGCCTCCTGTATAATGTTGCGAGCCTCCATCCATAGTTCTTCAGGCACTCTGTCCAGCAAATCTAAATCCTTAAACCTGTTCCTCACTTCCACTGTGTATTCATAAGGGATTTGGTTTAGATTGTATCTTACCTGTCCAGTGGTTTTTCCTACTTTCTTCAGTTTAAGCTTGAATTTTGCTATAAGGAGCTGATGATCTGAGCCACAGTCAGCTCCAGGTCTTGTTTTTGCTGACTGTATAGAGCTTCTCCATCTTTGGCTGCAGAGAATATAATCAATCTGATTTCGATGTTGCCCATCTGGGGATGTCCATGTGTAGAGTCGTCTCTTGTGTTGTTGGAAAAACGTGTTTGTGATGACCAGCTTGTTCTCTTGACAGAACTCTATTAGCCTTTGCCCTGCTTCGTTTTGATCTCCAAGGCCAAACTTGCCAGTTGTTCCTTTTATCTCTTGATTCCCTATGCAACATAGAGTCATTTAAATAGATAGCAATGGCTAAATTAGGTCCAATGGTTTCAAACAAACATTCTGAATAGGTTTTAATTAGCCACAACCCATGATCATTTTATTTGTTTCCTTAAAAGAGGGCTGATTCAAACACACTTTTGCCAAGCCCTCTAGGACAGGATCTGTTGCCGGTGCTCTTATATTTTTCTCCTTTAAATGCCACTTGACCAGGAAGGGATCTGTTGCCGGTGCTCTTTTATTTTTCTCCTTTCAATGCCACTTGACCAGGAAGGGAGAAGAAAAGCTGAATTTTGCAAGCAAATTCAACAGTGACGTTTCTCTTGTACAGTGGTGCCTCACAAGACGAAAAGAATCCGTTCCGCGAGTCTCTTTGTCTTGCAGTTTTTTCGTCTTGCGAAGCAAGCCCATTAGCGGCTTAGCGGATTAGCGCTATTAGCGGCTTAGCGGGCTTAACGGATCAGCTGATAAGCGGTTTAGCGGCTTAGCGGATCAGCTGTTAAGCGACTTAGCGGATCAGCTGATAAGCGGCTTAGCGGATCAGCTGTTAAGCGGCTTAGCAGCTTAGGATCAGCTGATAAGCAGCTTAGCGGCTTGGGAAAAAGGGGGGCGGAAAGGAAAAAAACCCGCAGGAACTCGCAAGACATTTTCTTCTTGCGAAGCAAGCCCATAGGAAATTCGTTTTGCGAAGAACCTCCAAAACGGAAAACACTTTCGTCTAGCGGGTTTTCTGTCTTGCGAGGCATTCGTCTTGCAGGGCACCACTGTATTCTCCCACCCCTATAAAAATCAGAATAGGATGGGCACTGAAAAGGGAAGAGCCCTGCAAAAGCCTTTGTGAGTCTCCCCACTTTTAGTTCCCCAATCTCAAACCGAGAGGCCATGTTGGGGTTATCAGCAACAGCTGCTATCCACAATGGCTCTGCTCTGCAGCCACAGTCAGAGGCAGGAGTGCTTCTGACTACCAGTTCTGGAAAGCGCAGGACGGGAGAGGGCTCTTGTGATCAGATCCTGCTGGCTGGTTTCCCATAGGCATCTGGTTGGCCACTGTGAGAACAGGATGCTGGATTAGATGGGTCATTGGCCTGATCCTGCAGGCAATTCTTACGCTCAGTAGCTGAATTGGTAGCCGGTGTAATTCTGCGGCTAGAAGAGGCTCTGGTAATCATTGCAACTTTCCCCAGCAGAACAGGATAATGGTGGTGCCTGTTGGGAATTCCATTCCACCCTTTGCTGCAGATATGTGGATTGTTACATGTCACATGTCTGTTTACATTCCAGCACAGATTGCTGGCGTGAGCGGAAGATCAGAGGGTATCACAACAGCCAGCTGATTTAGGCATTTTAAGGTAGTGGCGTGGGGTTGGAATCAGTGTTCTCCGTTTGAAGATGTCGTAGGGTATCACTACTCAAGCCCACATTAACCTCCACAAAATATACGGCCATGGTGAAATCTGCACAGCAAGGCCAGGAAGCAGCAGGCGAAACCCAGCCCTGGAGCACAAGAAACCGGAGGCAAGAGAATACACCTCACCAAAAAACACAGGCATTCTAGCCAGACCTGACTAGAACAAGCAGTACAGACAAATAGTACAGTACAGTGGTACCTCGGGTTACATACACTTCAGGTTACATACGCTTCAGGTTACAGTCTCCGCTAACCCAGAAATAGTACTTCAGGATGAAAACAGAAATCGTGCTCCGGTGGCGTGGCAGCAGCGGGAGGCCCAATTAGCTAAAGTGGTGCTTCAGGTTAAGAACAGTTTCAGGTTAAGAACAGACCTCCGGAACAAATTAAGTACTTAACCCGAGGTACCACTGTACAGACAAACAGCAGTACAGGGGAACAAAAAGGCGCTTTCTGGTAACTGGTGAAGGGAGGGAAGTTGGTAGGCGATTGTACCATTTTTATTTCCTTGCCAGTAAGTAGTGCCAGAGGGACAGCGGAATTGAGCTCATAATTCCTTATTTTCAGCATTTATGCCTAGCCCTTTAGCCTCAAAAGGCTTAAAGAGCAACTTACAAAAATCATTTCTAAGACCAGAGGTGCCAACTTGAACAAAATATGAGGGGTGTGTGTGTTTAAGTCCTGCTTCACATAATCATTCACAAGATGTGTCATACACACACCATTTGAATGGCAACGGCTATCCATTGGGGGGTGGGGTGGAGCTGGCCTCCTCAAATGTTTTATTTGGGGTGGGTGGGTGAAGGGAACTTGGCTGCTAGGAGTCGGCTCCTATGTCTAAGACCACCCCTCTGCCCTCAGGCTTACAAAGACATGGCATAAAAGGAAAAATGAATGAGAGGAGGGAGCGGGGAGTAAGCTCAAGTTTCAACCCATTTCAATGTCGGTTTTGGCTCTCTTTACCTGGGATCATGAGCAGTTCCTCCTCTGAAGCACTGTTCCCACCCGCAGGTCAGATCCAGAAGCAGAGCTGGTGGCAACACCCAGGCCAGGAGAGCAAAGCCACATTCCTGCCACACTCGCACACAGAGAGCTGGCATATTGGCAGTTGGGCTCCTCACAGGAGAGGGCTTGGTGGAATTCCCTCCTCCATCAGTGGCAATCCTGGACGTCTTGCCCTCCCCACAAGCACCGTTCCCCTCAGTTCAGAGCCTCAGTTCAGAGCCAAGGGCAGAAGGAAGGGCAGGCCAGCTCCTGCCACAGAGTTCTTTCCACAGGCAACAGGAGCTCAAGTATTTTCTAAGTGGCCTCAAAGTGTCTTTTATCAGCTTTTGGGCCAATATGCCAGCTGTGACCATACCTGGATAGGGACAACTGAGCTACAGTGCTCAGTGCCCAGGTAACCTCCTGCTTAGACAACAGCAATGTGTTGCACCCGGGGCTGCTGTTAAAAATGGTCTGGAAACTGCTGTTGAGTCAAACTAGAGCTGCAAGAATATTAGCTGGGAGTGGGGATTTTTAATCACATCCTGCCAGCACTTCCCAGTCTCAAGTCCTGGCCCAATTTAAAGTGCAGATTTTAACCCACAAAGCCCTACACAGCTTTTTTTTTTTAAATTTGTATTTAAAATTGTATCACACTTTTCCTTTAAGGAGCTCAAGGCAGTATATACATGGTCCTCCCCATTTTATCCTTACCACAGCCCTGTGGAGATCAGTTAGACTGTAGTTTCCCAAACTTGGGTCCCCAGCTGTTTTTGGACTACAACTCCCATCATCCCTAGCTGGCAGGACCAATGGTCAAGGATGATGGGAACTGTAGTCCAAAATAAATCTCTAGAAGGGCCCAACCTTTAAGGACTTAAATGATGCCGGGTGCAGGTCGGAGTTCTACAGGACAGTCTACAGGGTATCTAACAATCCGGGATAGCAGCGGGAAGCAGCGGGAAACGGCGCTGGAATAAGGGAATTTCCCGCAAAAAAGGGAAGGTTGACAGCTATTTGTCTGCCCCAAAATCCTGCTCTGATTCCCCCTCCCCCCAACTTTAATCCACAAGGACACACTCCTATAGTCAACACTCTCCTAGAGTCATGGCTCTTGGCTGGATGCCTGGGCATGAGAAAAACAGCAGTCAGAAGCACCTCCCTCCTCACCCCTCTGGACTCTGTCATATAAGCAGACACACCTCAGGCAGGTCCTGTACAGTGCAGTTTCTTTCGGAGGCAAGAGAAGAGAGACAGGGGAAAGAAAGTAAGGAATGACAAAGGTCCGTAACTGGAGTAATGAGTGAAGCAAGTTTTGTTCTTCCAGGGTCAGCAAGTGGTGCTGAAGGAGAGCAGGGCAGAGACAGTGGGGATAAGCAGCAAAGCACGATACTGTGATAGATTTGGGGGGTGGCTAA
Source organism: Podarcis vaucheri (assembly GCF_965113315.1). Classification (NCBI taxonomy): domain Eukaryota; kingdom Metazoa; phylum Chordata; class Lepidosauria; order Squamata; family Lacertidae; genus Podarcis; species Podarcis vaucheri. Next base: position 21,792,224 of record NC_138751.1, read on the forward strand.
ACCGTATACATTAATAATGGTAGGATTTTTGATTAGTTGAAGGGAAGTTTGCAGGCCAGTGGGAAAATACAGGCTAAGCTTCCTTTCCAAGCCAGGGCCTCACCTGGGATATTAGACATGACAAAAGGTGTTGATGGCCCACCTGAGAGGAATTCTTGGACCTGGACAGACAGAGGTTGCCATGGTGATGGGGTTTGTGTTTGAGGTGTCAGGAAAAGAGAGTACAGTGGTACCTTGGGTTAAGAACTTAATTCGTTCTGGAGGTCCGTTCTTAACCTGAAACTGTTATTAACCTGAGGTACCACTTTAGCTAACGGGGCCTCTCGCTGCCGCCGCGTGATTTCTGTTCCCATCCTGAAGCAAAGTTCTTAACCTGAGGTACTATTTCTGGGTTAGTGGAGTCTGTAACCTGAAGCGTCTGTAACCTGAGGTACCACTGTATTGAGAGCAAGGTGTCCTAGGAAGAAGGGGGCGAAAATGGCTGGGATGCATCTTAGGCAGGCTGGCTGGAGTCTGGCTAGGAGAGATGCCTTTGATTCCAGGGCTGCACTGCTGTGGGGAACAGGCCCCTCCTGAAATGACTGCACTATATTATTCCTGTTGCTCCACTAGCAGGCGATGGGTCTCGAATCTGAGCTGGAAGGTCTTGACCTGAAGTCCGAGCGTCGTCCAATGCTGGTGGAAGTTGAGGGAGTCCCTATGCTCAGAGAAATGGAAGAGAACTGGGATCAACTGAAAGGCTTCCAAGCGCGCCCTGATGATCTTCTCATCTGCACTTACCCCAAAGCAGGTAAATGGGGAGAAATCACATGGGGATGGGAAAGGGAAGACCAAGGGCTACTGGCTTCAGCCTAAGCAGATTTTCTTTGTTGCTACCCACACCTCCCTGGCAGGGACTACCTGGATGCAGGAAATTGTGTACATGATCCAGCACGGAGGAGACCCCCAGAAATACGCTCAGGTGCCAATCTACCTGCGGAACCCCTTCATAGACCTGTTTCCCCCAGAGCCCGTACCCTCAGGTGAGTAACAGGCACTGATTCAGGGAGAGGATAGGAAGGGCAGACTCTCTCAGCGCAAGGTTGTAAGTCACCCTCTGCTTTTGCAGGCTTGGAAGTGGCGGCGGGAATGCCCTCTCCGCGCACGATCAAATCCCACCTCCCAGTCCAGCTCCTGCCGCCATCCTTCTGGAAACAGAACTGCAAGGTCAGAAGAAGTTGGGCGATGTAGATGGCTTAATAGGAGCTGAGATTCCACCCTGGGGTTCGATTTCAATTTCCGGGCTCAAGCTTAGAAATGTCGGAAGCTGCCTTATTCAGACCATTGGTCTACCAAGTCCACTTGCTGTCCACACTGACTTCGACAGACAATACAGAGGGTGGTGATATAATAGCACAAGGCAAAGTCGCAGAAAAATATATCACCAAGGACAAGTGCTCTACAAGAAGGAGTACAGTATAGACAAGCAGACAAATGCTCTTTCCGGTAAACTCAGCATTTCTTTCCACTAAGCAGCTTAATCATTGAGCTGTACAACAGCGTCTGGGTCTTGACGTATGAGTTGATGTTACTTCTATCAAATACACAAGTGATTGTAAAGAAAAAGTCTATGCCTATATTTGTCTGCTTGCCTATACTCCTTATTGTGGAGCACTTGTCCTTGGTGATATATTTTTTCCATGACAATCCACACTGACTAGCAGCCTATATCCAGGGTTTCAAATAGTGGTCACTCCCAGACCTACCTGGAGAGACCAGGAATTGAAACTTGCACGCAAGGAAGATGCTCCACTCCTGAGCTACACCCCTTCTGCCTTGGGACCAGTGGTGCAGCTAGGGAGCAGCCGATCTGAAGGTTGGCAAGCTGTTTTTGTCTGCTAATGTTATCAGGAAGACAGTACAGAAAATGTGAAGCATGGAATGGTAGTTGTCATGGGGAGAAATGCTCAGTTGTATGCATTGCAACTGAAGTGATACACATGAGCTTCTTAAGGAGCTTCGTTAGACCATTACTGTATGTCTGTAGGGTCTAAAATTACATAGCTGCACTACTGCCTGGAAAATGTAAACCTAAAATAAAAAGAGGATGTCTCTAAACATGTTCAGACTGCAAGCTTAATCTGATCCTGCATTAAGCCTGTTTGCAGTGCCAGATTCGGCTTCAGAATATGTGAGATACAAGTGAAGGAGTGCCTCTGAGCATTAGCAGAGTGCCTTCAATGCAACTCCTGCTCCTCACTCATAGTGGTGTGGTCAAGTTGAATTTGTGACTTCAATATGGCTTTGTTGTAGATTTAAACATACTTACCTGGCTGTAATTCTCATTCAGTTCACGGGGACTTATTTCTGAGTAGATATGCCTAGAACTGTTTTGCAAAAGAACTGAGCACTACAAAAACCAGGAAGGCGAGGTGATTTGTATGGGCTGGAACAGTGCAGAGTAAAAGGCTTGTGACTAGGACTCCTGGGTTCTCTCTTGACCCACAGATTATTTATGTGGCCAGGAATGCCAAGGACAACGCAGTCTCCTACTTTCACTTTCACCGCATGAACAAATTCCTTCCAGAGCCTGGCACATGGGAAGAGTTTATTGAGAAATACATTGCAGGGGGAGGTAAGTAGAGACTATATATATTTTTTTTGGGGGGGGATGAACAAATTCCTATGCCCCACAAATAACCCAGAGATGCATTTTAAATAAAAGGACACATTCTACTCATGTAAAAACACCAGACAGGCCCCACAAATAACCCAGAAATGCATTTTAAATAAAAAGACACATTCTACTCATGTAAAAACACGCTGATTCCTGAACCGTCCATGGGCCGGATTGAGAAGGCGATTGGGCCGCATCCAGCCCACGGGCCTTAGGTTGCCTACCCCTAAGTTAGAGAGTGAAGCATAGCGCCCGGACCTGTGTCCGTCTCTTCCCCATAGTATAACTTTCCCTGTGGCTGGAAAAACAACAGCAAAGAACTTTGCAGGTTCACACGACTTGCCCCCTCACTTCAGAGGATTTTGCTGACTCTCCATCTCTATGTACTAACCAATAATCCCATTTCCCTTCCTATATTAGAAGACTTAACCTACGTACACTTTAGCAGCTTAAAATGCAGCAAAGTCTTTTACCCCCTACTGCATTTTAAGGTGCATTTTTTACCTTGCTATACAGACCAGAGACTGGGCAGGAATGTCTTTGTCCAATATGCATTACCCATCTGGGCTCTCCTTGCCTTCACCCTTCACCAAATCCTGTTCAATGAAGCTGTCATACATACATGTGCAAAAGCTGTCATGAATGGTCACACTTCAGCTTAAAGGTGGCTTACATTTTCGAATCAGGTGAAAACGCAGTATTTCTCAAGAAGCTACAGGATAGATACCTGTAGTCCGGCCCACCACATGGTCTGAGGGACAGTGGACCAGCTCACAGCTGAAAAAGGTTTCTGACCCATGCTCTAACCCTTCGGTCTATTATTTAGTGACCTACGGCTCATGGGCCAACCATGTTCGTGGATGGTGGGAGGCCAAAGAACGCCACCCAATTCTGTACATTTTTTACGAAGATGTGAAAGAGGTAAGAGGCAACATACACATAAGGCTGTAGGTTCCACTAAGGAGATTATTTGCACTAGAAATGCTTTGAAGAAATATTCTGATGCTGTGGGCTTCTGGCAGCAGGGCCCCAAAAGATCCAAAAACAAATTCAATGAGCTTCCCCATAACAGACTCAAAGTCATAAGCAGCCAGATTCCATCATGTGGTAAAATGTATTTCATCTCGCAGGTAACCCCTGGGGGTGAGGAGAATTCACAGAATCATAGAGAAGTAAATTAAGAATAGGAATAGGAATAGAATATCCCTATTTTCATCAGGGAAATGTTGTGCTGGTGCTGCTGCTGCTGGAGTCCATTAAGGAGGGAGTCGCTTTCCCAAGTCCTCCCTCCGAGCTACAGTAGTACCTCGGGTTAAGTACTTAATTCGTCTGTTCTTAACCTGAAACTGTTCTTAACCTGAAGCACCACTTTAGCTAATGGGGCCTCCTCCTGTTGCTGTGCCGCCGGAGCACAATTTTTGTTCTTATCCTGAAGCAAAGTTCTTAACCTGGAACCCTATTTCTGGGTTAGCGGAGTCTGTAACCTGAAGCGTATGTAACCCGAGGTACCACTGTACTAATCAATCACACGCAGGCACTGAATGGGTTACCAGGCCTTATTGGCTTTTTCTCTGGTAGTACCAACTACAGAACATCAAACAGCAAGTCTAAAACACGGCGTGTTCTCTCCCTCCCACAGCAGGTTAACTCAAAGGTTTATAGGGGCTGGGAATGCTGTCAACCAGCCATCCCCATCGCATGCTCTCACTTTGGGGACTAATTGTTAGCACCTGCCTGAGGGGCCCCACCCAGCGGTCCCTGCTCACAAGATAACGACTTCACAACAGAGACTGCCTGATTGGCGTTGACCCATGACAGGGTCTTTTCAGTGGTAGCTCTCTGTGGAATGCCCTCCATAGTGAGGTGGATCTGTTTCCCTCATTACTGACTTTCAGGAGGAATTTAAAAACATTTCTGTTTATGCATTTGATGGCTGAAAGATACTGTTCTGGGCAATCCTAAAATCACTGCTTTGAGAACATTTTTAATTGTTTGGAGAATGCTTTTAGCTTTTTTTTTTAATAATTATTATTGATGTATTTGCCACCCTGGGCTCCTTTGGGTTGAAGTGGGATATAAATTGAATTATTAGTAGTAGTAGTCACTAATATTTAATGATGATGCTGTTGGTGATGGTTTAGGAGTACTAGATTTCTAGATGAACACAACTTGATTTGCCACACTACCCATCACAACTCTTGTCTTTCTTTCTTTCTCTTTCTTTCTTTCTCTTTCTTTCTTTCTTTCTTTCTTTCTTTCTTTCTTTCTTTCTTTTCCAACTGCTGTTGCTTCTTCTTTTTTCATGATAAAGACGACGCCAAAGTAATAATCATAAATATATGAGAATAAAAATGTGCACCACACCACCAAGACCATTCCATTGTAATTATCCAACCCTCCAAAATTTAAATACCTCTTGCGATGGTTTGCCCCTTTTTGTTTTAACAGTACAAATTCTACAAACACCTTTCATATTTCCTTGAAATCATTTCTCCTGCATATTCCGTCTTACCTTAAAGGCACATGTTAATTTATCATTAATAGCTATATTCCACACCTCTTTATACCATTCTTCCATTTTATATTCTGCTTGCTCCTTCCACTTCCTAGCTATCATAATTTGTGCAGATGTCAATAAATTTGTGAGCAAGTCCTTCGTAGACTGCAAACCTTCCACCCCATCATAAATTGATAATAATGCTACCTCTGGACTTTTGGTCAGCTTTAACCCAGTGATTTGTGTTAGCTCCTTAAACACCCTTTGCCAGAAAATTTTACACCCCCACCACATGTGAACATAATTCCCAGTTGCCTTTCTTTTTCTATAGGATCCGGCCCGGGAAATCCAGAAGGTAGCCCAGTTCCTGGGAATAGAGCTCCCAGAATTTGTTCTCAACCAGATTGTGCAGCACACAGATTTTGAGAACATGAAAACAAACCCAATGACAAATTATACCACCTTCTCTTCTTCCTTCCTGGACCAAAGCATCTCGCCCTTCATGAGAAAAGGTGGGAACCAAAGACCCACCTGACAGGAGGGGGGGAGGGGACTGATAGGGGCAACAGTGAAAGCAAGCAGTGCACAATCACATTCAGTCAGGGGTGTGTTATAAGAATTTTAAGGTCTTATATATATAAAACAGATGTTCAAACACATACAAATATGTAAACCACATGTCTGAAACCCACAGAAAAGCCCTGAAACCATTTTCTCGCTTCCAAATTGACCTCAAATATTTCTCTGCAAGGTTGAAGGAAATGAGGAGCCTCTCCATTGTCTCTTTGCTCACAAATCCTGTCTCAAGGGCACATTTAAGATGTGAATAGGGTGAGCCTGTGACCTGGATTCAGGAGTTGAGTAGTTATCATAACAAAAGAGTGGCCAGGATGCCCCAGGTAATCCAATCAAGTAACCTAGCAGACAGGAGAAAAAACAACGCACTCAGATTTCTGTTGTAGTCCGCCCCTTCTCTGGTGGTCTTGGGCTACACCCCTTCTGTGCTGTAGGTATGATGTATCTGGGGTGGTGGTGGTCTTGAGCTACAGGGTGGGCAATTTCACAGTCTATATAAGGGCTTGCACACCTTTGTCTGGGGGTCCTCCTCCTCCTGCGTGTGGGGTGAGCACCCTGTTGCAACAGCTTTAATAAAGATCAGGCTTATAGCTGCTTTGCTTTTGTATATCCTGGTCTGGTCTCAAATTTCCTAACCTAGCCTTAAAAGGTACGCTCTCTCCAAAGGTCCAGTCTTCCTTAAGAAGTTAAACCCCTTGAAGGGACCCCTCAATATTCTTATTTCTGGTGCCAAATTGAATAAAATATTTGGTGGGTAGGTAAGTCCTGCCCCACATAATTGATTGCACGGCATTGCATGGCACACACGCACAATTTGAATGGCAGTGCCCATCAGACTTTGGGGATGTGGCCCTTTCATTGGCTGACCCCCCCTGGGGGGGCCCCTACTTGGCGCCCTGCATTCAGGGTAGTTCAGCAATATTATGAAATAGCTATTGGATTGGAAGTGACTACCTTCAGAGATTTTGGGAGTCATTTTGAACTCGGGAATGTTGAAAAGGGAGATGAGGATTCTGCTTCATTTCGGGGGGAGGGGCAGGGGAATGCTGATCCTGTCCCTTAGCCAGTCAGCTGGTAGAAGTTAACGGTTGGGAGATAATTGTAGCCCTCCCATCACTCACCACTGTTCTATCCTGTGATGCACAATCCACCTGAAAAAGTAATAGCCAGGAATTTGCTTTCAGGTATAAGTGGGTAACAAGGACCATACACTTAAGACTGTAAAATCTTCAACATGTTTGCCTCCACACAACACCCTGTAAGGTGGGTCAGTATTTATCACTCCTAATTTCAAGTTGGAATACCGGAGCTGAGAGATAGTGAAAGGCTCAAGGCCAAACAGTGAATTCATAACCGAAGTAGGAATGACACACTGGCTCCAAAATGAAATGTACAGCTTGCAGGAGGGAGATTTTTACTTCAGGCAGAGATACTATTGGGCCAGTAGTCCCTCACATCAGCCAAAGGTTTGCCCTAGACTACTTCCCAGAATCCTGTGCAAGAGTTCCTGAGCAGATTTACTAAGTTGAGGAAAGGCTCCCTAAACGGAGAAAGTTTGAAATCTGCTGAGTTAAAAGAAAAAGAAAAGAAGATAGGAAAACAGATTGTTGAAGGGATGTTAAACAGCTTAATTTTTTCTGGATTGTCTTCCCCACCTGCAGGAACCGTAGGAAACTGGAAGGAACACTTCACAGTGGCTCAAAGTGAACAGCTAGATCATGTCTGTGCCCAGTTATTAAAGGGCAGCAATCTGACCTTCCGCACACAGCTGTAAGCATCACAGTGAGACTTTCAGTCTTTCGACTGAAGAGGAGCTGAATAAAAGATCCATATTGATAAAGGGGAAATCTCCTTGTTATACAATACTACTGATTGAGGTGTTGTTTCTCAGACAGCTTTTAGGTTGCTGTTGTTGTTGTTTTGCAATCAAGCAGCGTATAAATTTAATGAAATAAATAATTAAACCAGCTCCACACCGATTGGAGTCCTTAAGCCATTCCTAATTCATGTCCAGCAAACGTGTGAACAGGGGTGGACCTTGGTAATATGCCACCCTGTGTGAGGCCATTTGACACCCTTGCCACAGCCCTCAAGGTGCCTGCTAGGACTTTGGGAAGGGGGCTTGAGGCTCTGATGGGGTCCGAGAGCCTTCCTACCCACTTCCCAACCCCCGTTAGTGTGTACACAAACAGAAACGAATCTGAAACTAACGAAACAGTGCTGATGTAGACAGCTTGGGGGTGGGGGAAGGATCTGTGAAAAGCACTGATGAAGACAAGCACTGAGTTCTAAGGCAGCAATATGAACACAGCCTTAAAAATAGCAGGGGCTTTTCCTCATCAGATCTAAATTGAATAGGTCAAACGCCAGAGGATCACAAGGAAAGGGTTTGTTGGCGCCTGTCCTCCACCATTTGCCATATCTACACGGTCCTATAAAGTCCTTTCCTCACCAGCTAACGCTGGAAGTGAGTCTGGCTGGGGGAAGGCAGTGCTGAGGCAAGAGAGATTGAGCACCACCTCACCGAGTGACATTTGGGTGTTTTAAATTGTACCCGCCTTGTTTTAGGTCTTAAATGGGGCAGTTGCAAGTGGGTCCCACATTTTCCCGCATAGTTTGTGCTTGAGAGGGTCTTTGTTTATGAAAAACAAACGTATTTCTGTTGCATGCTCCTCTCTTCTCTGAGCAACAAAACATTTCCAAGGCAGCGCTGTGGGGTTTTTGCAGCGTCAACCAACTAACAATGGGTGACCTGTCCTATTTCTCCCTCGTTGCCACCACCTGCTTATACGTCAGCCCTCCAGACAGCAATAATGTGGTATCGCCAGGAAAGCATCACAGAACAACTCACAAAGCAGAATAAGACCACCAGGAATGTACAATTGTTGCGTCAAGAACATGTCCACAATAAAACACCATGGGGTGGGCAGTAGCAAACGATATTTAAGTGTTGCTCTAAATTGAACAAACAAAGGTTGAGCCTTTTCTATCGTGGTGTGTAGTGGGGCAAAGCAGTGGCATTGCATGGTTTGCTGGTGCCCAGGGTGCCTGCCCAGGGGGGGGGGCAGGGGACAGAGGGTGAACAGAACCCGCTGCACCAGCCCAACTCTCACCACCAGAGCCAAGTGGGTCTATGCTGCACCACCGGCCCACCCATGCAGGGGGGGAGCCCAGCTAGCCGACACAACCCTTGGTGCGTGAATCCCACCCCCGCCCCAGACACTGGCCAGGTAGCCATTCAGTGAGGGGGCAGGGGATGTGGTAGTGAGGCCAGGCCGGGCTTTGGGGTCCAGAGACCCCAGGCGGAAGGCAGGGTGGGACAGGGATCCCTGCATGGGGGTGCCTGGTTCATGCCCCCTCAAAATTGTATGCCAGGGCTACGGCCCCCCAACCCCCTCATGTTGCGCCCCTGGGGCAAAGGTCAAACTATCAGGCAGGACACCTGGATTCTCTGTAAGAAAATATGGTTTACAGGCAGTATTAGAAACTGAGATATGAAAGCTAGGAGCTAAATGGCACATTAAACCTAGGTTATGGGCACAACAATGGAATTTTTAAATAACAAGAATACAAAGCTGAAAATGAATGGACTGCAGCTAAAATATTATGTTCATTTTTCACATGGTCTAGTCTTTCCCTCTGGGAGAGACACCAGTTGGAGGGGGAATACTGAGATGAGGCCACTGGCTGACTGTTACGCACTCTCTATGCCTCTTCTGGCCACCCTCATGCCAGGGACTACTTGATTCCAGGAAATGGTAGACTTGACTGGACATGGAGGAGGTCTACATAAATGCGTTCAGGCACCATCTATGAACAGATGCCCTTCACAGTGACGTGCCTTCCAAAATCCATACCTTGGGTGAATAATAGGTATCGATTCAATGATATAATGGGTGAGAGTGTGAGTGTGTGAAAGGCTTCTCAGCACCAGGTTGGATGTTCACCCTCTGGAGTTGCAGTTGTGGAACAAGTGGAGGCGATGTCCTTTTCCTGCATGCTCAAATATCACCTCCAGGTTCATCTCCTGCCCCATTCCTTCCAGAGAGCCACGACTTGAGCCAGGGAAGTACTAATTTGTAAACGTTTGTTAACTAGACCTGCAGGATGCCGTGCCCTGAACTGAGTACAGTAACTGCAGATCAAAGGTTGAAGGCCCCTCCCTTGGTATGAAGGAATATGGTAGGACAAAGCTTATCCTGGGCTGTTCAGGATACACCTGGGTTTGCTACCTGTGTACACACGCTAAGGGGTTAAATTAACTAGGGTGGAGACTGAGGTTCATACCAGTGCCTTTGATAAAGTATCATGGGACAGAGAGAGAGAGGGGGGGGAGTTATCTCACACAATTTTAGCCAACTAGGGGAATTACTGCCAATTTAGGTCCTGGCTGGATCCCAGCCAAAGCATACAGGTGACTTCAACTGCGGAAGCACACACCCTGCTCTCTCAATTTGCAATTCCTGGGTCAGGAACTAACTTCAGGAAACAAGAGGAAGACAGAAGAAAGGAGAGAAGTGCAGCTGTCCAAAAGGAGAGGAGAGCTGGTAGGTGGCCATGAAGTTTTACTCCCCTACTAGGATTTGGCCCAAAAGGAAGTAAAGGAAGCAGCACCAGCTCTTTGGGGGGGGGGGGACAAGGAGTGGGTCATCTTTGACTACAATATCTTTTGCTTCCAGGTGATGGATCTTGAATCAGGGCCAGGGGATTTTGACCCCACGCACCCCAAGCGAGCAACCCTGGAGGAGATTGAAGGGGTCCTTTTCCCCAATACATTACGCGAGCACTGGGGTACCATACAGGGCTTTAAAGCCCGACCTGATGATCTTCTCATCTGCACTTACCCCAAAGCAGGTAAAGGGGTTCATAAAGAGAGAAATAAGGAAAACTGAGCATGGCAGAGGGGAGATACTAAGGGAACATAAGGGATGGTGGGACACTGGATGAATGGTGGTGGTGCTTAATTTGAGCAGCAGCATAAAAGACAGTTCAAAACAAATTTCAATCACAAGACTATCATGGGTCCTATAACATACCTACCTGCAAATATACTAGGGGCTGTGCCCCTGCTTGCTTGCTCGCCAACCCCCTGCCATCCCCCCATTAACCCCCTAGAGCTTCCTATTCCCACTCCACTACTAACTACTAAGCTTTCCCACTTTCCTCTGGCAGGGACCACCTGGATCCAGCAAATAGTGAGCATGGTTCAGCATAGAGGTGACCTGGAGAAATGTAATCAGAAACCCATCTATGAGCGGATGCCCTTCATAGACATGCCTCCTATGAAACCTTTAGTTTCTGGTGAGTAGTGGGTACTGTTTAACTTTTGGGAAGAGAGCGGTGAGGGTAGAGTGAAGGGCTTATCATCATGAGGCTGGATTGTGCCCTCTGTTCTTTCAGGTGTTGAACAGGCAGACCTAATGCCCTCTCCACGTATACTCAAAAGTCACCTCCCGGTTCAGCTCCTTCCTGCTTCTTTTTGGGAACAGAAATGCAAGGTCAGGATAATTCACCAGGGTGAGGTTGATGAAAGGGCAAGGTTTAATCTAAACCAATGTTAATCTCTCAGTTCCGTTGTTTTGATATTCTGGCATGAAGCCATGATCATGTGGAATTGTCACCAAAAGAGAGGATGTTTCAAGAGCACGGGTCTCTTCTTTTTGCCCTCATCATTGTCTTGCTTTTGCTTTTATCACAGAATAATTTCAGCTTCTAGACTTTGATATTTTGAGTAGTGGGCTGGCCTTGTGTGAATTTGTCCTTCCAGACCAGCTTTGAGCCTTCATAACCTCTTTCCACTAAAAGGAATTAAACACCAGCACAATCCACATGAGGTGGTTGGTGGGTTGGTAGTATGGCTGCTTCTTGTTTCATTCCACTGAGCAATGAACGAACGAACGAACTAACACACACACACACACACACACACACACACGCGCGCGCACACACTCCAACCCAACCCAAATAATATTCTTAATAAAAATCGCATCACATGGGCTTCCATTTAAGAACCATCACTTCATTTAATGTTTAAAAGCAAGGCATAGGTAACTGCTGGCAAAAATGAGGGGAGTACAGATTGGAGCTGAGAGGGTGAGTGAGAGGTCTGGCGCTCGGACTTCTCTGTCCTCTTTTCTTTCGGATGTATTTCTGCAGGTCATTTACGTGGCCAGAAATGCCAAGGACAATGTGGTCTCCTATTTCTATTTCCACCACATGAGCAAGATAATGCCAGAGACTGGAACTTGGAATGAGTTTCTGGAGAATTTCGTTGCTGGGAAGGGTGAGTGGAGGAGGCGAAGAGATGGGAGGAAAGAAGACATTACCCTCAAGAGCCTTCCTAAGGCCAGAGAAAGAGGCCAGAATCCCTGGGCTCAGTTTTCAGTGATGTGATGAGAACAGGCCTACTGAGATACCTGTGCAGTGGTGGTTATTGCACTCTATGCTACAATCCTTTTGGATGAAGATCAGTTTTTAAATTTAAAAATAAACAGAAACATAAATGTACCGCAGAAGGAGAAAATTACGTGAATCCACAAAGCCCCTCACTATACTCTTTCCTACCTTGATATTAGGTAGAAACGGGGGGGGGGGTATTGTTTTTGATTTTTACTATGCTATGCATTTTTTTGTGATCCCTGGGTGAAGGGTGATGTAGAAATATAATGTTAAAAAATAATAAATAACTAAAATATAGTCTGTGCATCAGGACACAGGAAGATGTGAGACGAATCTGAGATGCCATGTTCACTTTCTACTGGTCCATTTTTCTTTGCAGTTGCCTGGGGCTCTTGGTCTGACCATGTTCGTGGTTGGTGGGAGGCCAAGGAACGTCACCCAGTCCTCTACCTCTTTTATGAAGATATGAAAGAGGTAAGAAGGTCTCTCTCTCTCTCTCTCTCTCTCTCTCTCTCTCTCTCACACACACACACACACAGTGGCGTAGCGTGGGGGGTGCAGGGGGGGCCGGCCGCACCGGGCGCAACATCGGGGGGGGGCACTCACAATCGCAGCTCTCTGCCCCTACCTGGCTCACTCACTCTCTCTCACTGCAGTGCTGGCTGTGCGAATCCGATCCGAGCCACTGAGTCGCCGCCCACTGTGGAGGGGGTGGGTGCCAGGCGTGCGGTGCGGAGAGAGAGCGAGGGACTATCTGGGGGAGGGACAGTGCAGCGGCCGCCCAGCGCAGCACTGAGCGCGGGAGAGAACCACACCAGACCAGACCAGGCAGCAGCAAGAAGAAGCTGGCAGCGGCGGCAGGTTAGGGGCTAGGGGGCGCCTAGCCCCGGGTGCTGACAACCCATGCTACGCCGCTGCACACACACACATCTCAAAGACGGTACTTTCTGATGGCAGTGCCGCAGTCTAGCAAGAAAAAAATGTGAGGGGGGGCACTTAGGCGTTTCCAAAAAACAACATGCATCACAAAAAGAGGGCATTGATTTGCATACAGTGTGGACCTGCTGGTGTATATGCATAGTTGCAAATATTTAAACAATTACTGTAATTTAAATAGCAACACAGTTATAGCTCACCATTGCGAGGAAGACTGTAATCGGGCGGCCTGTGTGTTTGCTCAGTCTGCTGTTCTGATGCTGTTGATGGGCATCTTCAAGGCCCCCACTCTCCTTTCTTGTGTTTCTCCATCTTCCACCTGGACTTGGGCCAGGCAGCCTTTCGGCTAGAGGACTGCCCTCTGTTAAGTAGGAGACACAGCCTCCCTAAAGGCAGGGAGGTGCCTTAAGGTAAACTCTCTATCACTAACAGGCCCATGTTGTCTTTCTCTCCTTAGGACCCAGCAAGGGAAATCCGAAAAGTGATCCAATTTATGGGCCTAGAACTCCCAGAATCAGTTCTGAACCAGATTGTGGAGCACACAAAGTTTGAGAGCATGAAAGCAAACCCGATGGCTAATTACAGCACCCTGCCCTCCTCTCTCGTGGACCATACTGTGTCACCCTTCATGAGAAAAGGTGAGGGAAAACAGGTCTTAGGGGACCGTTTGGAGAATTTGCAGACTGCAGGAGGGGGAGGGAGTGTTATCACATTCTAAATGGGGCAAAAGCAAAGTCTGGAAGTTATTTCTTTTTATTGGGGTTAGGAACTGGTTTTGGCTTCTTGTTCGACAATATCAGAAGTGTAGAAGCAATTGCCAAGCATGGAACAGGGGGCTGGGGAGATGAGAAATGTTATTTGCTAGGTGAGGTCAAACATAAAAGGCCACCCTGTAAGACAATTAAATTACCAGGATCTGAAATTACCTAGTGGTTCTGCTCTTGCTAGGAGGGTAACAGGAAGACTCAGCAGGCTGTGTTTGCTTTGGAACATTTCCCAGGTGCTCTGCAGTGAACTGCAATTGTGGCAGAAGTTCAGGGTCCCATAAAGACAGAGTATGAAACGCAAGACTGCTAGGAAAGGCGCCTGGCAAAACCAGGCTGTCAATGTTTTTCTTTTCTGACCTGGTTTCCCACCTGCAGGCACTGTTGGAAACTGGAAGAAACACTTCACAGTGGCTCAGAGTGAATGGCTAGATGACACCTGTGCTCAGTTACTGAAGGGCAGCGGCCTGAACTTTCGCACAGAGATATAAACGCACCTCTATCCCCACATCAGGATTTTCACAACAACAGGCCTGGAGTGCTGACTTGACCTGCATTCAGTACAATACAGGACTGAAGCCACAAGCAAGGCCTACCTAAAATGAATTTTGTGGGAATGGTTCCTCTTATGTACTGAAGTTCTCACCCTGGGCCAGCAGGGGGCTACTGTACATAGTTATGCAAATAAGGGATCGAAAGTGACATTCAGTGATTGGATAGTTTTAGAAAATTGTTACAGTTACATTGTACTGGAGCTCTATATAAGCAGGCTGACTGAACCCTTCAGTTCAGTTCTGTCCTGGCCTGTGAATAAACAAGAGCTGTTTGAAGAATCGCTGTGTCGTCTGATATGTTCACCCACAACTTAACAGTTCCTGTTCCATTTTAGAATTTGTGGCTGTCCTTTGTTTGCTTTTGCAAAGTAAATAAACAAACAGGTTTGCTCTGTTGCCATGCTTGCTTTTCTCCATGTTCAGAGAACAAGCCCTTACAGAACACAAATAACTCCTCCTCTGAAAGTGCTATTTGCATTGGTCAGAAATCCTCATTTCCAAAAGAGAGACCATAGGCTGGAGTTCTGCCTGTTCTGCTTGCCTTAGGGCAGGGATGGGGAACCTGTCCCCCCCCCCCGATGTTGCTGGACTACAACTCCCATCATCCTTCACCATTGGCAATGCTGTCTAGGGTTGATAGGAATTGGAGTCCAACAACGTATGGAGGCCCAGGGTCTGTTTCTCTGCACTTTAACCCTCAAAATGGCAAGACAGTCTGTTGCTGAAGGATAAGGCCATGATGGAGAAAGGTGGGCAACGATTCCTACTTCCTTGCGTTTTTTTGACAAGGATTGCCTCCTGTTTTCTCTGGCAGTCTTCAAGCAGAAAATCCACATTTCTCAACAGGCATTGCCCACTTGGCTCCTTTCCATGTATGTAATATGTAACCAGACTTACATAAAATTTAGAAGTACCTATTAAGAGTTGATACGACTCCACCTGTGAACTTTGGATTGCTTAGGAAATGGTCCCACTCGTCTTTTTGAGCGCCTGGCAGACGACAGTCATGTTGGGGGCAAAAAAGGGTGGGGCGCCCCAGACTTGAAGGGTGCGTCTAGATGGGGCAGTATTGTGTGAGTTTTCCTGATTACAGTATAATGCTAGAACTTCTGCCCCATTTTCTGACAGTCCTAAACTGTGGCATTTGACCAATATATTGGCACGCTGCACTAAATTTTACTCACTCCAGTAGGTGTGGCACAACAGCAAACACCCATAAAAAATATTGGAGCAGTTTACAACAATTGCACATAAAACCATGTGCTAAAAACCATATAAAAAGTTAAAATCTGCCTTGCCAACGCCTGAAGATTTCCCTACAATGCCTCGATCTATATATATAAAATGACAGTTCAACAGCACACCTAGTAGTATGCTTCTACAGCAAAGATTCCTTGTTGAGGGTTTTAGTTACATAATCCTATGTTGAGGGGAGGTAAAGGTAAAGGGACCCCAGACCATCAGGTCCAGTCGCGGATGACTCTAGGGGTTGCAGCGCTCATCTCGCTTTATTGGCCAAGGGAGCCGGCGTACAGCTTCCGGGTCATGTGGCCAACATGACTAAGCCGCTTCTGGCGAACCAGAGCAGCGCACGGAAACGCCGTTTACCTTCCCGCCAGAGCAGTACCTATTTATCTACTTTCACTGCGTGCTTTCGAACTCCTAGGTTGGCTGGAATGTTAAGGGGAGGTAACCCCATGAAAATCAATGGACTTTTAGCCTTGCTTAAAGCCTCAGCGCCTAGGGCTTGCCGATCGAAAGGTCGGCGGTTCGAATCCCCGCGGCGGGGTGCGCTCCCGCTGCTCGGTCCCAGCGCCTGCCAACCTAGCAGTTCGAAAGCACCCCCGGGGGCAAGTAGATAAATAGGGACCGCTTACCAGCGGGAAGGTAAACGGCGTTCCGTGTGCGGCTCTGGCTCGCCAGAGCAGCGTTGTCACGCTGGCCACGTGACCCGGAAGTGTCTCCGGACAGCGCTGGCCCCCGGCCAATAGATGTGAGATGGGCGCACAAACCCCAGAGTCTGGCAAGACTGGCCCGTTCGGGCAGGGGTACCTTTACCTTTACCTAAATCTGCATAGGATTGGAATGTGAAAGGGGGCATAACAGATGCAGGTTCAACAGGTGTAGCGCTCCCTATATCTGTATGTCGGGGAGAGCTGCACCACACGAATCTATGCTATTCCTTCATCCTTTAAAAAGTAGCCCCACTACGCTAAATATGTTTTGGGGATGGAGGACATCATTTTAAGCAAGCGAAAGGGAACACCTGTCCCTGCCTGGTTTGAGCTTCCCACGTTCGCGTCTATTTCCACCGCTATTGCCTCTTACACCGAGGTTCTTGCCACCCGCAATCGGGAACCAGAAGTTTATGCGAACAACCATCACGACTGAACCCCCTTTGGGTTTCGCTCCTCGTTTGATAGGCGCCTCAGGCCGCGTTGCCCCATGGGAACTGTAGTGCCGCGGCGTACACCTGAGTCTACTTAAGAGAGCGGCAAAGTCTACGCGGCTTGACTACCTGCTGGGCGCGATGCCTTATGGGAAAGACAAACCACCTCCCTCACGCGCACGCGCGCGCAGTGCCTTTCGGGAGCTGTAGTTTCCTCGCTTCCGCCCCGCTTCCCAGGCTTCCTTGCCGTTTCCGTTGGCTTCTCGCTCTCCGGTAGCCATGCCTGGGGGCAAGGGTGGGAAGCCCCGCGAGGCCGCGAACCCGGCTGCCGCGAGTGTGTCTGAATCCGTGACCGAGCGGGTCCTGCGGGAGGCGCACTCGCTTTATGTGCATCCGGGTCATGGTGAGAGTTGGGGATGGGGCAAGAAGATGGGGGGTCTTCCTGGTTCGGGGGGTGGGGGGCGTCTGAAGGGTTGCGTGGGTGTGTGTGTGTGTGTGCAGGAGCTAACCTTTCCCCTCCCCCTCCCAGGGCTGGTGACCATTGGGGGGCGCCTGGGCCTGACTCTGCTCCCACCACGCCGCAAAGTGACTGTCATGGTGATGGGCAACCACAGCGCTGGCAAGAGCAGCTTCATCAACTGGTGAGCTGAAGAGGGATATACAAAGGAGGGCAAAGGGACTCATAGAAATGGTAGGGTTGGAAGGGACCCCAAGGGTCATCCAGACCAACCCCTGCAATGCACAGATCTTTTGCCCAACTTGGGACTCGAACCCACAACCCTGACATTAAGAGACTAATTTTCAGCAAACCCAAGGGAGCTGGAAGCAGAGTATCGTGCCAAGGGGTGTGTTGGCATGGGTGCATGGCAGTGCCGAATTTACGTATAAGCTAAACAAGCTATAGCTTAGGGCCCCACTCTCTTGGGCTCCCCAAAAAAATTAAAGGAAAAAAACTACTGGATGTACATTTCCAAAATATAAGATAAAAAAATAAAATAAAATAAAACCTACATACAGCAACAGTGGCAAATGGCTTTAGATACCTGTTAGGTCCATAAATTACCATATAGCATATATTCAACACGAAAAACAGCGACAATTTGTTGTTGACATAGGACAGCTGGACATATAAAGGGCCCCATTACCTTCAGTAGCTAAGGGCCTCATCAAACCTAAATCTGGCCCCGGGTGCATAGTGCTCTGAGGAAATCCTATGGGGTTTGGTGGTGGTGCATTTCAGGTCTCTGCCAAACTTCCAGTTCACCCCCCCCCCAAGTGTTTGATGACTTGAGGAAGGTTTTGCCTCTGAATAGGAGGCATTGGGGTGTCTGCAGGGCTGTTACTGATACATAGTAACAAAAGATACAGGTATCATTTCATGGAACTCCTTGGCATTTATGCAAGATACAGTTTGCTATGAATTATTGCTAGTTGATGGGTTGGACAGGATATTCTGAGTACCAGAGGGCTCGCATTCATCCTGGCTTGTTTCAGTATGCAAAGAGGGGGCTATAATCTACAAGATACCCAGGGTAGTTTTGTGGTGGGAATGGGTCAAATGACATTTCCATCATTCAAAAGCATCTTGTTCCCTTCAATGTTTTCCTGCAGGTATGTTGAGGAGCACATTCAACGAACCGGTGTAGCTATTGAGACTCAGGGTTTCACCTTCATCACTAGTGGAAGGAAGCGAGAATCTCTCACGGTGAGTATTTCCTATAGGCAAGGAGTTCCTAAGTAAAGGTGGTACCACACTCACAAAGATTGATTCCTTGTAAATGTGTAACAGTATCAGTTCCACTTATATAAGCAGTTGAGTGTATAAGGTGATCTGGAATAACTGAAGAACTTAAATAATGAATTCACATATAGGATGGACCTATGGCCAAGATTTTGTCTGATCTTTTCAATGCTATCTGTACTGTAGTACAGTATCCTGTGTTCTAACCTTTTCTGTCCCCCCCCCCCCTTACAGGGTAATGCCACACTCCATCTGTACCCCCATTTCCAGGCCTTGCAGAGTTTCAAAGGTTAGTTGCAAATAATTAAGAGCAAGGAGTGGACCTCTGCATTAAACGGTGACATGAATTGAATCAGTTGTTCCTTAAGGCAGGCAACTGGCATCTACAGGATTTGTGGGTGGCTGTTGCAATCATGCCATCAAGTCATTGAGATACGTGGTGTTGTGGAACTCTGCCACCTTGAGTTACACCACCACAGTGGGTAGAATGATTTGGAGGGCGGTGTTTGTTTTCAGGAGACGTAGAGAACAGACACAGTGCTTAGCATCTGTCAGTGGTAAGAGCCTACTTCAGAGTCTTAATTTTGCCTCCCCCCTTTCTTTTAGGTGTGCCGGAGTACCTGAGCACTGAGATCTGTACCTCTAAGCAGAAGCAGTTCCCCCTGGTCACTTTCCTTGACACGCCAGGCTTGGTGGACGGAGACATGAAATACCCTTTTGATGTGGAAGGGGCACTTATCTGGTTTGGTGAGTGTAGCAGTGTGGATAAGTGGAATGGCGTTGTCTCCTGCCGTAGATTCTCTTAATGAATTCCTCTTTTGGAGGCATTATGCCTCTGAATACCAATTGCTGGGCATTGTGCTCGGGTTCAGCTTGCAGGCTTCCTACAGGGATCTTGATTGATCATTGTGAGGATTGAGTGTTGGACTAGATGGGGCTTTGGCCTGATCCGGCAGGCTTTCTTTTTGTTCTTAATCCAGAGCAAAGATGAGGAACCTGTAAGCCTCCAGGTGTCATTGAACATCAGCTCCCATTATCCCTTACAGTGGTGCCCCGCAAGACGAATGCCTCGCAAGACGAAAAACTCGCTAGACGAAAGGGTTTTCCGTTTCTGCGTTGCTTCGCTAGACGAATTTCCCTATGGGCTTGCTTCGCAAGACGAAAACGTCTTGCGCTTTTTAAAAAAAGCCGCTTGAAGAGGCGCAGTTGCGACGGACCGTGCTTCGCAAGACGAAAAACATCGCAAGACGAAAAGACTCGCGGAACGAATTCTTTTCGTCTTGCGAGGCACCACTGTACCATTGGCTGTGCCAGCTGGGGTTGAAGGGAATTGGATTCCAGTGACCTCTGGAGGGCCACATTTTCACCATTCCTGATCTAGAAAATGGCATCGGGAATAACTGCTATTCTGGATCAAGCTAGTATTCAAAAGAAAATGGACCTGTGTAGGGAGAACTGGAATGGAGGTATAAAGAAAGGAAACTCTGGGGCACAAAGATGTGGTGGTTGGAATCTGGAGGGAAAATTGATTTTTTTGCTGTTTTCTTTCCTAATTAGGTTTTTGCTGTTTTATTTCATAATTAGTAATAAGTGTCTTTGGGAGAATTTGTGAAAATATCTTTTCAAGTGATGAGAAAACTTTGTGGCAAGAATTCATAGAGAAATGCCACATTGCCACAGTGGCAGTAGGGAGAATATTTTAGCCCGAGGCATCTTTTACTGGAGATTAACTCCCTTCTTCTGCCATTGTCTTGGCTTCCAGGCCAGCTCTGCGACCTCATCCTGGTCTTTTTTGACCCCATGGGACAGGCCCTTTGCAAACGCACTCTCAACATTGTGGAGCAGCTCAATGAGGGCCACGGAGACAAGCTGCATTTTTACCTCAGCAAGGCTGATGAGGCGGGTGCAGAAGGTGACAGACAGGTACTCACAGGGTGAGGTTGTCTTGGGGATAATGATCAAGAAATGGGAGACAGAATGTCTGTTTCAGTAAGGGAAGCAGCCTAGAGCATCACAAGGTCTTTCCCTTTCTTCTTGATTCTGATCTGTTCTCTTTCCTGACAGAGAGTGCTGATGCAAATTGTCCAGGAACTCTGCAAGCGCCCAGGCCTCAATAAGTGCGGGTTTGATATGCCCACAATCTACATCCCCAACTCCAATAAGGTGAGTGGCAACCCTTTGCCATTTCAGAGGTGGGGGTGATGGGTAAGCCTCCATGAGGTAAAGTTAATGAAAAGGTGGGAAGCCTTGGGAAGAGGGAAGAAAAAATGCAAAACAATTGCACCTTGGTGTGTTTGAGAAAAGTGAGATTTGCTAGGAGGATGTTGATGGGCTATGAATGGTGGTGTGTGTAACCAGCCTAACACTGTCCCTCAGCCAAGCCGGTGCGTTAATCAGATTGAGGAGATCTGCCGAACCATCGAGAAGACAATCAGCCAAACTGTGCAGCACACACTCAACGCTTTGGAGCGGGACTGCAACCTCATCGAGGAGGCCACACAGCGTTTGCTAGAAGAGGACAAGTAAGAGCGCGGCATCGTGGGAAGCGAAAGAAGAATGTCTTGAATGTTGCCATATTCCCCATAAGAGCTGGAGCTGCTTGTCAGTCTGTGAGAAGCAGTTAGCAGGGAGCAGGGTAGCGCATCAAATCACAGATGGAAGAATGGAGTGTGAAGTTTTTATGGGATGAAAAGGCGGGTTAGCGAGCCCACCTGGCCGCCCTGAAGTGAAATGCATGTGGGAGGGACATTGAGCAGTTAATTAACGTGTGTTTGGGGCTGTAGAGTTCTTCACTAGAAATTGTGAAAGAGATTGGAGAGGGAATCAGGAAATAGACATCTATGAGTGCATTAGGGGTACCAGGATTTGAGTGCCTGGGACATTGTAGTGGTCTTCCTCGTTTCCAAGAGTGTGTCTGTTGCTCTTTTTCTCTCCTCTCTATGTGCCCAGTGAGGCCAGAAACAGCAACTTCCGCGCTCGTTTCCGGGGAGCGCTGCTTGGGCTAGCAGGCTGCCTCCTGCCCATCTTTCTCCTCGTGACCTTGCTCTTTGGTACAGCCTTTGCTCGCCAACTCTGGACTTTGGTACTGGGAGAAGAGCAAAGCCAGGCGTTAGAGCTGTCCATGGTGAGTGCTTTTTTTTTGCTTACCTTCCCTCAATTCAGTTTCCCGTTGCTCCTCATTTCCTCATAATCACTATTTCCCCCCGTGCTTTCTCAGGATGCTCCTCAGTTAAGCTCCATTACACTTTTTATGACTGGAGCCATGTATTATCCACAATTCTGTGCAAGTGTAAAAGTAATAGTGTAGCAGAATCTTTGCTTTCATTTGGAGGGGCAGGGGAGAGGAGAAGCCATATTTTAGCTTTCATGTATAAGAGTTTGAAAGCAAGCTTTTAAAAGGAGCAATTAGAAAATTGCCATTCTTTCCTCACTTGTGCATCTCTAGAGGGTGGAAGAAATAAGTCAGAAGGTTGTATCCAGGCTTTACCCAGACTAGACCCACTGAAAAGAATGAAAAAAAGAAAAGAATGGACCTAAGTTAATAGTACACATTATTTTTAATGGGCACCCTCCGAGTATGACTAACTGGATATACCCTGTAGTCACAAATGCTAGATAAATTAACTTTGATACAAATAACTATGGCTGTGTGCTGTCTATAATTCTTCCCCCATGCAACATGCTTGCAGGATTCAGTGCAGTACGAATCCCAGTTTTCTTTCTTTCTTTTTTCTTAAATAAGAAAACTGTGTTTTTTTGGGGGGGAAACAACCGTGGTTCTTTAAAAAGTAAACAAAATAAATTTGGGCAGCGCCTAGATAGTAGAACACTTGATGATAAATATAATTAAAGCATGCATGCTTATATTGCTTATTTTTTGCAGGACACAGAATTTCAATTTTGTCAGTAGGAAATTTGGATTGCCTTGCCATAAAATGTTTGGATTTTTAGTAAAAAAATATTTAAAGCAAATAGTATGTGAGCTCTTATGATTTCCTCTGGGAATACAAACTCTTGTGTCTTACACCCACTATCTTATTTTTCAGCGCCCAATTGCTTCCATGTGGAGCCTTGTCCCTGAAGAGCAAACCTTAACAGTATTCTTTGGTCTTCTTGGCCTCTCAATTCTCCTCCTGCTCTTGGCCAGTTACACTTTCAGGTAAGAAACTCTCGGCTTAACGCTAAGAGAGCCTTGTGCAGAGGAGACATGCACCACACTAACGTATCCCTCCTCCTTTCTTGTTTAGGACAAAGCCCACTCTCTCAAAGAAACAGAAGCGGCAGCTGGAGGACAGGCGAGACTACGTAGTGGACGTGGTGCTAGAAAAAAAGGTTGACAGCTTTGGGAATTTGGTTTGGAGTTATGACACAGGGCTTGGCATCTGTGCCAAAGGATCATGGTTAGGAGAGGCATGGTTCATGACTCCTGTGTGGGATTCTGGGTAATGGTAGGTTAGGGATATCCTTCCTAGGAGAAGGGGCTGGCCAGTGTATCAGGTTACAAGTAATTCTGTTTTTTTCTGCAGAGACAGCTCTATGAGGAATACCTTCGCCAAAGCATCGGCGAGCAGGACCTGAGCTGAAACTCCTCCCTAATGGATTCAAAGAGACTGCCAATCCCCTGCCATGTTAAAATCTCTCCCCTCTGAGTCACTCCAGAGAATAGAGATTTGTACAGCAACTGTGAACCGTCCTAAGGGGCCAGTTTTTTTAAAAAAACACCACTTCATGGGCTTCTAATTGACTTGGCATCTGTTCTACATAGGTCAACTCCTTGTATTTGATTGGATAGGAGTGGGCACCCTGTGTTCTTCTGAACTGGGATCAATCACACCAGTGGTGCCCTGCGTCCGCACTTGTTACAAGTCCTGCTAAGGCTGCTACACTTAACTTCTAATGGGAGGGTGCCTCTGGCCTTTTCTATGGCCTCATGAGGGAGCAACAGCAGCATTGCCCAGCTGCTTTTTGCACCTGATTGAACTATGTCACTCCTAAATAACCAAGTTTTTAATTGGCAACACTATAAGCTGATAATGCTCTTTTACTGGCTACTAACATCATTTTAAATAAGATGGGGACCACCTGTCTTCATGACCCTAATTGGTACTCCCCTCCTTTGGCAAGGCATCATCTCTGCATCACTTCCACCTGTAACTAGCCTTGGCCCATCCACTGTCCCTTAGGATGACTTTTGTCTCTGTTAAATGTCGAGGTCAGTGTCTTCTTCTTATCCTTTGGCAAGCAATACCTCAGACCTCTGAACATCTCTGGATGTTGCATTAGGACTTGGAGATGCCCATGTCATCCTCCGTCTCACACTACGAAGTGCCTTCAACTGATACCAGCTCTTGAGGGGAAGTCAGGACATTTTTGCTGGTAGCCACTGTCCTCTCATTTGTTCTGCAGTCCTACCTATGCTGATACTTAACGCTGTGAATTCTCACCATAACTGCATTTTTAATATAAGCTATACTGTCTCCAGCACTCATTGTAGCATACTGGGAGTCTCATCCCACACATCTAGTGGCACCTGTCTGGAAAAAAAGGGCTGTCTCAGCTAATTTCCCTCAGCTGCATTCATTGATTCTAAGACAACTCTGTTGTAGTCTCTGTATCTGTGCCTCATGAAATGGCTAAAGATGGTGTGTCCATAAGAGACTGATCTTTCCATCTGTTTTGAGATACTCCACATATTGAGGCAAGGGACAGTAGCAGTAACCAATCATGTTGTGAGGATCAGAAACTTTTCAATGTAGGGGGAGCTATTTTTCTCTAATCTCTTTCTTTAAGAGACTTGGATGTAAACCATGATCCAAGAGAAACGGCTTAATTGTGAGTTTCTAAATTGCCCTCTAAATTGCAGCTGCACAAAAATGTTACAATTGGGGTTATAGCTTCTCAAGCCCTATCCCCAAATGGGATTGTGGTGGTGCTAGTCAATGGAACAGGGGCGCAAGAGTTCAATTTCAATTGTCTTTCCTCCCTACAAACAGAAAATAGCCCATGGTATGTATGCCAGCTACCAACTTCCAAGTTTGTCAAGAGATTACTTTGCTTGAGGAAAGGAGAGGAGCCAGAATTTATGGCTGTGTCACTGCTAATCGGCTCACCATTTTGGTTCCTCTCCACCACTTTCTGAAGCTTTGTGTCTTTTGTTGGTACAAACTGATATTAAGGTGGTGATGGGGAAGAGGAGTGGTGTAGCCTGAAATTCATAAAATATGCTCATTATAAGCTGTTTTAAATTTTGCTGGTATGAACCCCTTGCCTAGGGCTTCAGTAAAACAAGTTTCTCTTTCCGCAATGTGCTCCAGCAAACATTACCACTAAGGGTGGGTGTGGGGAGGATGGCGCATTTAATAAAGCTCACTGTAGAATTTGCCTTGGCTTCTTTTTTTCATCCAGAAGCTTTTAGTCCTCACATGTAGCTCCTTCCCCTCCTGGTTTTAATTTCTGCTTTTTCCTCATGTTTCCTGGCCCAGCTCCATTCAAATGAGTGTCACAGGAAAACAGTCATGCATCTTTATTTAATCTAGAAAGTACATTGGTTTAGGGTGTGCAGTTTGAATATATTGCCTTCCCTTCTGCCCTTTCTGGTGCTCTGTGGATGCAGCTTTTCTATGAATTCATGCTATCCACGATTTCCCCAGTTTCACTACTTGTAGATCACCAGCTACCACCCCAAAATTGGGAAAAGGGCAAAGACTTTTACATAGGCAATTACATATCAGTAAGTAAACGGGTGAAGAGTTTCCACCCCCAGGCAAGATATTAAAATCTGTATATTGTTTATTTGATACATTTGTATATCAACTGTATATAACCCTTTGTAAATTTACCTCAGGGCAGTTTGCAATACAATTTTAAAAACCCAAACCCAAATGGAAAGGCTTGGAAGGTTTTATTTTCTATTCTGAGCTTAAATATGCGTCCTTCCATTGGCCTTTATGAGGTGAGAGGGATGGCTGCTGCGGCCGTCTCTTCCTCATTCTTATCCTCGCTGGTTTTTTGGGCTGGGCTGCGGTCATCTTGACCATCTTCAGCGTCACTCTCACTTGCTGCGAGCAGTAGACCTTGTTCCTCCTCAAAAGAAACCACCATTGCGTGGCGTTCAGCTATCTCCGTATCGACGTTGCCGTTGTGTCCAGAACCTGAGTATTGTGATCAGACTCAGAGCTGTGGGGAAAGCAAGGGAAAGATTTGTGAGCAATGCACACCACAACTTCCTGCGGCCAATGTGTGTGTATTAGCTTGACACCTGATTCACACCCAGTAGTGAAAAGTGAAGGGATTTTAAATATGTATTACCCAAAATTTGTACCGCTCCCATTGTTTTTGATTATGTCTCTTGCCTTTAAAAAAGGGGCAGCCCCTTTTTTATATAGTGGACATCTTGTTCATGTAAGTGGGCAGTGTCCTTTCATTGGCAGAAGGGTGGCCGTTTTGTTGAGCAGCACAGAGGAGGCCTCTCACCTGCGTATTTCATTTCTTGGATGCTGTCCCTTTCCGTTTTTGTTCTGTGCGTTGCAGCTTCAATACTATCTTACGCTCATGGCCCCCAGGATTTGGGCGGTTTGTATGATCCTCCGCCTCTTTCTTGGAACGACCTTTGCGGGAGGAGCCACCTGGTGGAACCAAACACAAGTTAATAGTATTCTGCATCACAGGCAGTTGGACTATAATTTCCCCAAACGGCTAATTATTTTGAGGGTGAGGGGTGGCCATGTACTAGCGTGCATCTGCTTCTCTAGTGTTACTAGGGGTAGGGATTCTGCAGCTTTTAGCTAATGCTAATTTTCACCACACACCCCTAGCCTAAGAAGCAGGTTTCTTCCAGAGAAGTGAGCTGCTGTGGCCTGTCCTTTGCATACGCAGTTTTCCTGGGTGATGAAGAAAAGCAGCCTAGGGAGCTGTGACTTAAGCCCTTTAACCTTTTCCCCTGTGGTCATTTTTTGCTACTCGAAATCATACCCTCTAGCTGCTTTTCCACCCATGGAGGAAAAGACTTGAACAGCTACAGGTGATTCATGCAGCGACAGTAGACCTTTGCTAGTCATCTCGTGAATCAGGCACTACCAGAGTGATTCACATTTATGCATGGCTCTGTTTGTGAAGAGCATTCCAGTGGTAACTTGGGGCTGTTTGTTTATAAGGAAAAAGGCACCAGATGACTGACGCACAACATCCAGGGATGCCTTCGCTTAGTACTGAGTTGTTAACCCTTTGGCATCCTTTTTCCTCGCTGTAGGCAAGCCACAAAATGACTACAGTATAATGCTATTACAGACCAGTAACCTGTTTTAACCAACTTTATGGCAGCACACAGCTGGAGTGGTTAAAGATGCACAAAAACTTGGCTTTATGTGGGTGAAGCTGGAATTCAAATTTTAGGGTGGGGGATTTGTGAGAAGGGAATCAGGGGTGTTAGAATTTAATGCAGCAAACAGACGTGCAATCTTTTGCATGGGATCACTCACAGCTTGCTGTTCAACATTACGGTTTTACGCTGCGCCTAGTTCCCTGCCATCCTTCTATATGTTTCTTCTTTATCTATGCCAGTGTTTTTCAAAACGACCCAGAGCATAGTTTCTACTGCAACCCTAAGAATCCCTTCACAATATGGGATTTCCCCGCCCTTGGGTTCTCCCCCATTTCTGCAGTGCACTTACTGCTGTATCTGTCCGTCAGGCTGTAGAAATCATACTGGTCAAAGTATTCCACCTCGAAAGGCGTTGGGTGTAGCTTCTCGACTTGGACGAAAGAAGTCGACATGCTGGGACCGATCTTTCGTTGACAGCTAGTGGAGAAAAAGGAAGGAAGGAATGACAACAATCAGGAGTTCAAAGTGCTATCTGTCTTCTCTGTGAGCCTGTTTTTCTCTCTCAGTGTGTTTGGGAGACAACGTGTATATATATACACCCCCAACAACACCCACAATTGCATCATCCTCTTCCCTTAAAGCTACAGGCAACAGATCTCAGAATCTGATGCAACTGGTAAAATATCTGATGCTGCCAATCTCCTTCACGTGACAATACAATCTCCTTTCCCGTATACTCAAGGACTTCCCACTCCCACCCCTCACCTGATCCTATAACCAAAACTTCCCGTCAAGAACATGCAATCCAAACATCTCCTGAGTAATTTGATTAGCACAATGAATGTTGCCCAGAGGCTTATGTGAAATGTAAATTTCTCTGCAAAGTGGTTACCCGGGAGTGCTGAGGGCTGGGCATCATTCTGCTCACAAGACGACCTGATCCACTTTGTGTATATTTGAGAGGGTCTGTGTGTCGATCATTAATGTCTATAGACCATGACTGTCTTTGACAGAAAGCTGAAATAATCAACATTATAACCACATTCCTTAGTTCAGGTGTAGAACCTACTGCTTACTTTTTATTGATCACGTACTCAAAATTACAGTGTGAACTACTTGTTAGATTAGTGGACTAGTAACTAGGACTATTACTTCCAGATAAGTTAGTCCTGTTAGTCCGTTGCAAGGGGATTTTTTTTTTTTTTGCAGCACCATCAAGACTAGTAGATAAACGGCATAAACTTTCAAC
Organism: Podarcis vaucheri; assembly: GCF_965113315.1. Taxonomy (NCBI): domain Eukaryota; kingdom Metazoa; phylum Chordata; class Lepidosauria; order Squamata; family Lacertidae; genus Podarcis; species Podarcis vaucheri. The sequence continues at coordinate 21,820,305 of NC_138751.1, forward strand.
TCCATTGCATCATATCTGTCTATGAATGAATATGCCACAGATCTGATGAAGTATGCTTCACAAAAGCTTATGCCAAAATAATCTGTTTTTAAAGTGCCACAAGATTTGTTTTAATGTGGACTAGTAACATCTTTAAATTACCCTTCTGGACAGAGTTCTAGTGTTTATGTTATTTCACTGCAATCTTGCCTATGGAATGATGATTCTACACTGTGTTATACTGGCTTATATATTGTAAAAATTGTCCCACACAGTGCACTGAGTGGTTTGTATAATACCTTGCAGCACCAAGCAGTGGCGTAGCGTGGGTTGTCAGCACCCGGGGCAAGGCAAGTAATTTGCGCCCCCTAACCCGTGGATTTTAGTAGGGGCAGAGAGCTGTGAGTGCGAGCGCGCACCCCCCCGATGTTCCGCCCTGTGCGGCCACCCCCCCCTGCACCGCCCACGCTACGCCACTGGCACCAAGTAAGCAGTGTTTACCTCCATCACTGCACCTGAGAAACTAGGTTTGTGATGCCATGGAGCACAGGATTGTTCTTTAATGAGCTGAAGCTACAGGAGGGTAAATTTTGGTAGAATATTAGGAGAAACTCATTGACAGTAAGCACAATTTGAAAATGGAGCCACCTGCCAAGAGCTCTCTCTTGGTGAAGATCTTCAGGGAGAGGATGGATAGGTGGACATCTTTTGTGGGTGCTCTAGCTTAGAAGAAGAAGAATTTGGATTTGATATCCCGCTTTATCACTACCTGAAGGAGTCTCAAAGTGGCTAACATTCTCATTTCCCTTCCTCCCCCACAACAAACCCTCTGTGAGGTGAGTGGGGCTGAGAGACTTCAGAGAAGTGTGACTGGCCCAAGGTCACCCAGCAGCTGCATGTGGAGGAGCAGAGACCCGAACCCGTTTCACCAGATTACGAGTCTACCACTCTTAACCACTACACCACACTGGCTTAGGATTTCCTGCGTGGAGCAAGGGGTGGGGTGGGCCAGAAGTCCTCATGCCCTCTCCAACTCTGTGATTGTGTTGGATAGCAATTGCCACCGGACGTGGTCTAAAGTAGCTTTCAAATATATTCCAGTCCCTTATGCTATGCTGAGATACGTCTTCTTGCATTTCTGGCTCCATGCTATCGTGTCTCTCTTGTAGCTTCTGGCGTCCACCTGCAAGATGAGATTCCCCACATCTGCTGAACAGATAGACAGGGGATCCCTGTGTGCTGAGCATGGATGCCATAGACTGGCCATCTGTTGCAGAGGACAGTCCTCTGTTGAAAGGAATCCTCTGTTTTATATGCAACTGCCAGGGATTGGGAGTCCCTGTGTGATTAAAGGACTTATAATATTTCTCTAGTGTCTGTTAAGATGCTAATCTACACATGCTCCGAGAAATTATTCATATAGAACCAAGAAATGCAATCCAATTTATCGGCTTTTTATCCCACTGTTCCTCAAAGAAGCTCAAGCTGGCACACACCTCTCCTCCAGCTCCCCTGCATTTTATCCTCACAGCAACCCTTTGAGGTAGTTTAGGCTGAGGGTGCGTGACTGGACCAAGGTGGACTTCATTGCTGAGAGGGAATTTGAACCCAGGATCCTTGGTACTAGGCTAACCCTACGTACTGCGCCACACCAGTTTGTGGAATCAACTCTAGACCCAAATTTTGATCTGTTATTTCTTTGCGCTGGTGTGCTGCCCTGCATTTTCTATCTGGTGTTGTGTCTCACGTTCCCCCTAGGCAGGGCCCTTTCGCTCTCTTTTTCTAAATGTGTGTATTTTTATCTGACTAAGTCCTTGTGGTTTGGATCCTGCCCAAGACACACAAGCAGATCAAGTCACAAGGAGAGGCTGAGTCAATGTTATTGTTATGCTCCAAGGTGACTCTATTGCTGTTCCTGTTTTTCCTTGAAGCAATTCTTTTTTCCCCAAAACACCCATACCAAATCCCAGCTACTGCTCTTATGCTGTTAATTGGATCACAGTGGAAGCTAGAGTTGTTTTAAGAGTAAGAGATGAAGAGGCAAAGTGTTGTATGTGTGTGTGGTTCTGTGTTCAACAGAAATCTAGAGATCGGAGTCACATTAACCATTTTTACCAAAACAGACATAATGTGAGAGATCTGTGATGGTATTGCCTGAACTTATTTTTTTAAAAATCCTTAAATTAGCCGTGGGTGGGTGGGTGGGTGGGTGGGGGTGAAATTTTTAGCAGAGCAGCTGACCTGGAGGAGGAGATTTAACTGCTAACCCACACCTCTCACCCCATTTTATTGTTCTAAATCTAGGGCTGGACCTACCATTTAGGGGAGACCACCTCAAGCAACAGAGACGCCGGTGGCGCTGTGGTCTAAACCACAGAGCCTCAGGCTTGCCAATCAGAAGGTCGGCGGTTCAAATCCCCGCGACGGGGTGAGCTCCTGTTGTTCGGTCCCAGCTTCTGCCAACCTAGCAGTTCGAAAGCACATCAAGTGCAAGTAGATACATAGGTACCGCTCCGGTGGGAAGGTAAACGGCATTTTCATGTGCTGCTCTAGTTTGCCAGAAGCGTCTTAGTCATGCTGGCCACATGACCAGCTGTTTGCAGACATACGTGGACTCCTTTGGCCTATAGAGTGAGATGAGCACGCAACCCCAGAGTCGTCCACGACTGGACCTAATGGTCAGGTGTACCTTTACATTTTACCTCAAGCAACAGGTGTTATGGTGGGACGTGGCCTTTCCTGTGCTCTTCTAATCTAGCCTGATGCCCTCAGCTGTGGTGGAGGATCATTTTCCATTTCTGTTAATGTACATTTCAGACTTTCCAAGGATCAAAAATCCCCACTTTTAAAAAGGGAAAGGTCCACACCAACACTGGGATAGGGAGGCCTTCATGCAGATACCCCCACATTAATGGGGACATAAGCAGGTGCAAATCCACATTTCGCTCTGGTGTGGACAAACCCTAAGAGTCAATGGGAGAGGAAAGGGGGGAGGCGTGCCATCTTGGCTTTGGCCTCCTCAGACAGTAAAATGCCTTGGGCCAGTCCTGTCTAAATCTCCACAGCTCAAATTGTTATTGCTCCTTGCTGCGGGGTGGAAGTGCAGAATGCTATCTTGATATCTTTTCCTGTTTGTTCCCCCACCATGCCCTGCCAGTCTTATTAACAGTTGAGAAGGCTAAACCCACCTCTCCAGCACTGCTGCCCCAATAAAAATGGAATATACTCACCCAAGACTCTTTTAAAGCTGAATTTAAAAACTTGGTTGATCTGATTACTGGTATTGTTAGTTGCACACACAGTAGGAATTGTGTTATTTAGGGGCATGAAGAGAGATTTGTGGGAAGAATTGTTCTTAGAATACTTGAACCTGTCTGTGACAGAGAGCTGGATAAACTATATGTCCCCCTGATCCAGCCTATCAGAGGGAGGGGTGTTGAGTGTACTTTTGCCCAGCTAGTGTACTCACCCTGGTTTTCATACCCTTGCATATTCATATCTCCATAGTGTATCTGAATATAGAATAAAATCCAGTGTGTGGGAGCCAGGGAAAGAAAAGATTTTGGCTCACATGCTTTGGATTTTACTCTCATAGGTAGGCTTTTTGCCAGACATTATGCTTCTATGTGGGCATGCAGGGATGTTGGGAGAAAAGTCAAGTATGCACGCTCTCCCCCACTCCCTGCAATGGGTTGGATCAGAAGAGAGGTATCCTTCAATCTGGTCTAAAGTATGTGGACTTTCTAGTTCACCGTCATCTCCTCAGGAGATGGTATGGAAAGAAAAAGGTTGGCTCAAATAACTCAAATACTGAGCAAGCCAACAAAATCACGGGGGTGTTTAGTAAGGAATTAGCTGATGTGTCCTTTTCTCAGACCAGTGGCAAGCTCCATGAAGCAGTCTTTGACCAGAGAGTATTATGACATTTTGTAATATCTTATTTACTTACAAATGTACAAACAGAGGATGTACCCGGAGATGGAGCAACAATTTTGAAACCAGTATCACTTCTCCAAAATCAACTTCTCCAAAATCAACAACATGCCATCACAACTCCCCCAAACGGCTTCTTGCCAGTCAACTGCAAAAACCAGCCTGCAATCCTGCCCACATTTACCTGTGGACATAATTAATGAGACTTATTTCTAAAGTCACTGGACTCAATGGGACTTATTTCCAAGTACACATGCGTTAGATTTGTGATTCCAGATAGCCTACACTCCAAAATATCCCTCTCTAACCTTTCACCCGAGTGGCTGGTGTTTATCCAATGAGCATCTTCCAAACCATCAACGCACTACAGAAGCCTAGAAAAAGAGTAGCCTCACTTTGTAGCACCATAACAACATTAAGGGGATGATTGTGGGCGGGCACAAGAAACAACGCCCATCTCAGAATCAGCAGACACAGCAGTATTTTTGAGAACAGAAGTGATTTGATTCTGTTTCAGATAAACAGTGGCCTAATCAGAAAACATGTATCGCCTTCCTTGATGCCCCTACCACACCCACCACCCTCCCCTGGCTTGGGTTTTTTTTTTTCATGGGAGCTCTGGTGTGGGTATTAACAGTGAGAGTTCCAGTAAGCAGTCTGTATTTTAACCGCCCCCGTGCAAAATGACACAGCAATTGCTTCATTTTATTTTCATTTCCCTTTTTCTTCTTCCTAGCAGTAACCGTTTATTTTTCTATGGCTGGGAAGAGAGACTTCAGAAGCTGCAGGGAGGGACCAATGTGCCATAAAACCACATTTTTGGGACACGGCCACACGTATTTCCATATGGTTGCACTTTTCAGTTTTCTTCATGAAGGTCTAGCCTGACAATGCTTGCAGTCAGCATAACTATGAACGCCACTGTGCTGACTGCATTGCAAGAGTGGCTCACTTGTGGCTCTCCATGACGTTGGACTGCCATATCCTATTGATCCTAGCCAACATGGCCAATGGGCAGAGGTGATGGGAATTGTAGTTCATCAACATCTGGAGGCCCCCAGATTCTCTATCCCTGCACTGAAGCTTCACATGGAATTTCCAGATTGTACCTATCATAGAATCATAGAATTGTGGAGTTGGAAGAATTTCAACTAAAGCATCCATGACAGATGACCATCCAACCTCTGCTTAAAAACCTCCAAGGAGGAGAGCCCACAAACTCCTGAGGGAGTCCATTCCACTGTCGAACAGCTCTTACTCTCATAAAGTTCTTCCTGTTCAGTCAGAATCTCCTTGAAACTTGAATACATTGTTCGAATCCTACTTTCTAGAGTAGGAAAAAACAAGCTTGCTTCATCTTCCTTATGACAGCCCTTTAGATATTTGAAGATGGCAATTAGATCTCCTCTCAGACTCCTTTTTTCCAGGCTAAACATACCCAGCCCCCTCAACCGTTCCTCATAAAGCTTGGTTTCCAGACCCTTGATCATCTTGGTCATCCTTGTCTATACATGTTCCAGCTTGTCAATATCCTTCTTAAATTGTGGCACCCAGAGCTGGACACAGTACTCCAGGTGTGGTCTGACCAAGGTAGAATAGAGCAGTACCGTGGTACCTCGAGTTACAAAGACCTCAGGTTACAAACGCTTGTTTACAAACTCTGCTAACCCAAAATGAGTTACCTCGAGTTGAGAACTTTGCCCCAGGATGAGAACAGAAATCGTGTGCCGACAGCGCAGTGGCAGCATGAGGCCCCATTAGCAAAAGCACACCTCTAGTTAAGAACAGTTTCAGGTTAAGAACGGATCTCCAGAACGAATTAAGTTAATAACTAGAGGTACCACTGTACTCTTACTTCCTTTGATTGGGACACTATACTTCTATTGATGCAGAATATCACTAGCTTTCTTTGGCGCTGCATCACTGCTAAGACCCCTAGATCCTATTCACATGTACTACTGGCAGGTCAGGTGTCCCCCATCTTATATTTGTGCAGCTGGTATAAAATACCTCTTGCATTTTACGACAATGTGGCCTCACTGTTTAATTTTTTACTCTAAACCCCCGTTGCTGCAGCCCCTATAACAGTATCTGTACAAAACTGATAACAATGTACTCCACAATAAAAGCGTTGGTCTTCAAACGAAACTCTATGTTGTTTTTCCTGAAACAGCTGGTCCAAGGGCTATCTGTAGATATCACTAAAGCTAGGAGCATAGTTATCTTTTGAATACCCTCCCCTGCAACGGACAGTCCTGCTTTGCCAGTGCTGTACAATCTTATCTAGGATCAGCAGTCCTGGTTCAGTTTGTTCTCATTTGCTAGAAGGAAGCAGAGGAATTATTAACTAGAGTCAGAAGACAACACCGGGATCTTTCAGGGGGGTATCCTTGGTTGTAGCTGTTCTAGCAGAGAAAATTTGATTGGTTCTCTTTTTCCATTAAACCTTTTTGGGTGCGATTTTTATGGTTTCTTGCCAGGATTTCCTTTTTCTTAAGACACTAGGCATTCTAGCTATGCATGCCCACCACATCTTCATAATTTGCTTGTGATTCAGATCAAGTCTTTAAAACATTTCCCTACAAAGTACTTCTTTCGCTTTTTATTTGATGGCTATGCTTCCTTTTCATACTTGCCGCAGTTTAGTTTTCCTTTTGTTCTGATGATCGTATGTTGATTTATTAATTGTTCACAGCTTTTGAGTTCATTTTTTAGGAGAAAGTGGGGTACAACTGCTTAAAACAAACGAGATTCCCCCTCCAAAGAAACGCCTCACTTTTTGCATTTAGTTTCCACCACAACCCCTTTTAAAGCAGGTATCAGAAATCTTTAGTAGTCTAGTCCATTTAGTTGGATTTGCTGCGACACTATCCTCTAAAATTCCTACGCAGCTCCATTCTGTTTTATTAATATTGCAATCCCCTACATACTTGACAGTAAGTCCGACTGATATCCAGCGGCACTTACTTAGGAAGAAGCTTGCAGAAGAGTAACAACTTCTCTGTCCCCAAAATGAAGTCTTCCCCACCCCTGAAAGAACTTTAGTGGCTCTGCTATGCGTATGCGCTGCACCACCCTCGAAAAGCAGGATTTAAACAGCCCCAGCTCCATCATGCTTTGCATTAAATGCCGACGGTAGAGTAGACCCGGAGCCTGACGCCCCATGGTAATTACTACAACTCCCAGGAGGTCCTCGTGCAGAAGGTTTCTCATTGGCCGCAGCCCTCGTTCAAGAGAATAGGCAGAGGCTGATTTTCAAAGAGCCGCAGCAGCAAATTACAGAAAGAATCACTATCGACAGTGCTGTGGGCGTGGGGAGCGGGGAATAATCACATGTAAGGGCAAAATGTGATACAGGATAAAAGGTGAAGTTTGCAGAAAGAGAAGGTTGGCAGTTATATATATCTACATAAAACATTTTTATTAAATTTTCTGTTTTACAATTTAGAATACTCATTTAAGCAGCCTTAAAGTATCAATGACTTCCCTTCTTCTCTTTCCATGGTTCATTTTGCATATCATATATCTCTGCATATTTTACAAAAGCTAAACCATTTAGTATTCTATTATTACATCCATCAAAAAGAAGGATGGCAGTTTGAAAGAGCAGCTCGCTTCTCGCCATCGGAAGATTAGTGGGCTAACTGAGAGAGTTTAATCCCACATAAGTAGGACAGTCAGCAGCAGCTCGCTCAAGCGAAATGAGCCGTGGCAGATAAAATAGGCAATATCCCAGTTCCCTCTTCTTTGGGGGAACCCATAAGTTAAGCACACGCGACCTTCCACTTGGCGCCGCAGTAATGACGGACGCACTCAAGAAACGTCACTGAAGCTATTCCCTGCCACTGGCAACGGGGCAAGGCTTGCCGGGGTTTCGCATCCGGGAACTCGAGCAGGCAGTTCCCATTATGCCAGCAACAGTATGCGGGGATGTGCGGTAGAGCTTTCCTCGATGCGCAAACAGCAGAACGTATGTATGGCTTGACGCGTGTTCAGGATATGTTTAGTGCGTGTAACCGGAGCACGTGTGCACGCCGGTTATACAGGCGTGCCTGCAGCAAATGTGATTCAAGGCTACAGTAAGATCTCGCACTGTCAGGCCGCATGGCATGTTGGGATTTTGGCCTCTGTTCAGTGGTGCCTGGCCGTGGTGCATGCTGGGAGTGTGGTTCTAAGCGGGATTGTTATATTTAATTCTGGTGCAGCATGAGTGTCTGAAGCCTAGATAAACGAAGAACCAAAAGAAGCCCATTGAGGGATGTGATAGTAAATGGCCAATTAGTCTCAGACTTAACAAATGATTTATGCTGTTTCTTCAAAACAACAGATTTCTGCCAGCAAGGATACAAATAGTATTGAAAGTGGGATTGTGTATGACAGTCCACCAAAATCATCATGAATGAAGGACAGTTGGAGGGGCTCTGAGTTAACATGGAATAATTCCCAGCACATTATTCGGCATTCTACTGCAGAATGGAATCCCTTCATCTATAAACTTGTTTAGGGTTAGGGTTTTTTTTTATCACACTGCTTTGCATAATTGCACGTATTAAGAGTTATCATTATCTTGATAGGTGCTGTTCACTGATGTCACCCCAAGCACATTTGTTCTGTATCCTATGTGTAAGTCCCTCCCAACTCTACAGTTCTGTGGTTCTAAAGATAAACCTCTTCTGCAATCCTGAAAAAACAGGTCCACATTTCTGACAGTAAACAAGCCCTCAATCCCATTCACCCCTCCTCCCAACTCTTAGGAAAATCTATTAGCTTTGCTGTATGTTGAAGAGCAGAATTTCCACAGAATGTAATAGTACAGTCAAGATAAAGCACAACATAGGAAATCAATTTTTGAGTTAAATTTTCTTTTCTTTTTTATCCCTTTCAGTAACATGGCTCTGGTATCAGCCGATTCCCGCATCGCTGAGCTCCTGGGGGAGTTGCACCAGCTTATCAAACAGACACAGGTAACATGGTAGCTTTCCTGGAATCTGAAGCGATAGGAAGTGAGTTGGGTCAGATAAAGAGAGTCTGTGTCAAGCGTCTGTATCCTGAGGGATGGACAGAATATTGGTTTGAGTGTGGCAGGTTGGGTGAATATGGTCTGTGTATTAAAGTAGATACTCTGTATGGCTGGTAAAGTAACCCATAAGCTCTTTCCTTCCTAGGAGGAACGATCAAGAAGTGAACACAACCTAGTCAACATCCAGAAAACTCACGAGAGAATGCAGACAGAAAACAAGAGTGAGTTGCAACTCCACTCCACTTTAAAACATCTGCTTTATACTCTCCAAGACCTCAGTTCTTTCCTGGTTTTTCTATTTTAGATACCACTAGACCAAAGGGCTAGGGGTGAGGGAAGAATTGTGGGAGACTGAAACCTTGGCCTCCTGTTTACTGTCTCATCTCCCTGTCTGTCTCCCGCTCAGTTTCTCCATATTATCGGACCAAATTACGTGGCCTCTACACCACAGCCAAGGCTGATGCAGAAGCAGAATGCAAGTGAGTGCAGCTCAGTGTTATGTTCCAGTGGGGATACTTTGACTCCCTTAAGAAATTCCCATTGACTCTTACTTGGGGTTTCTGCCTCCTTTTCTAGCATCCTACGCAAGGACTTAGACAAGATTGCAGAAATTAAGTCTCTTCTGGAAGAACGCCGTATAGGTGAGTGCTACAAGGTCCCAAGAAGGCAAGATCGGTTGTGTTGGGTGAATAGCTTTAGAGCTTTGGAGCAAACAGCTTCAAACCATCCCAGCATAAGCCAACAACATTTTAACTAGCCAAGGGAGCAGGAGAAATAGAGGGCCGGCGGTGTATGGCTTTCCAAGCTATTTCGTGGGCAATCTTAGGGTGAGTTTGATTTCCCTGAGTGGTGGTGTGGTTGAAATAAGTTAGCTGAGGGTCCTCCTCTCCTCTCCAGGAAGGAAGTGGGGAAGCCAGGGGCTAAAGCAAAAGCATCTTGTCAGCCATTGGGAGAAAAAGATGCTGGAGTCGATGGTCCATTGGCCTGATCGATCAGGCTCTTCTTATGTTCTTAAGAGCTTCCTGGACACTAACCAAGCCCTCCTTGTTGTTTCTCTCTCCTCTTAACAGCTGCCAAGATTGCCGGCCTCTACAACGACTCGGAGCCGCCACGCAAAACCATGCGCCGTGGTGTGCTGATGACGCTCCTTCAGCAGTCGGCCATGACTCTTCCCTTGTGGATTGGGAAACCTGGAGAGAAGTGATTATTCAGGGGGCGCATGGCGGGTGCTGGGGACCTCTCCTGTGTGTTTATGCTTCAGCCTTGCTTACAGCCGCTTCTCTCTCCCTCTCCACCGCAGACCTCCCCCTCTCTGTGGTGCCATCCCTGCCTCTAGCGACTACGTGGCCAAGCCAGGCGACAAAGTGGCTGCTCGTGTCAAGACGGTCGATGGAGACGAGCAGTGGATCTTGGCTGAGGCCGTGAGCTACAACCACGCCACCAACAAGTGAGTGTGTCTGGTAGATCTGGGGCTACAGGACTGCACTAGAAAGCAGTCTGGGGTTCCACGTCCTTCAGTCACAGGTAGCATTCGGCTTGGGGAGCCCTGTGTTTGGACAGGCATCCGGGACCAGGAATGGGTGTTTCAATCACCAGAAGTTTGATTTTGAAGTCTGTGGAGGCTTGGCCTTCCCTGTCTAAAGCCCTCAGGGAGAAATGTATTGTCAGAAAGGATTCTTCAAGAGGTCTGGTGGTGGTTTGGGCATGTCTGTGTGCCAATGACTGAGCCCAAATTGATGTATGAATGAATGCAGTGGTCACCTGGAGCCTGTTCTCTGGGAGGTGCTGAAAAGTGAGCAGCTACATCTTCAGAGAAAGTGGCTTCGTTGTGGCCTAATGCAGGCATGGGGAGCCTTTGGCCCTCCAGATGTTTCTGAGCTGCAACTCCCATCAGTGCCAGCAAACAAGGCCAGTGGCTGCAATTGATGGGAGTTGTATTTCAACATCTGGAGAGCCAAGTGGGAGAGGAACATTGCGGAAAAGCCTGGTTGGTTCCTGCTGTCCTTTTCGGAGGTCAGCGCCGGGTGTGTGTTTTCTCTGGTGCCTTCTTTGACACAGAAGTAAAAGTTCTGTAATGAGCAGCTCTGAAGTAGGGCAAGGTAATTTGCATTCCCAGAATTGTCTTCATCAAATGGTACTCTTGGAAGTCATGAGCTGAGGTTCTGGCTGGTGTTTTGCTGGGTGGCCCAGTTTCTCCTGGCTCACCCTGGCTTTGGACATGCCGTCCTCTGGCTTCATAGCCCAGAGCCTCATTTTCAGAAGCGATGAGCTATTGTGCATCAAATGTCCACAGCCTCTTATTAGACAATGCCAGGCCATGCTGCAGGCCAGGCCTACTTCAGGAAAGGTCCTCTACCATCTTGGTGGAAATTGCTTGTTAGCTTTGTTGTTTGAAGTATAAAGATTGGCACACCTGTTACTATTATTTTTCTTAATTTTGATTTATTGGCTGCCTTTCACCCTAGGGTCCCGGGATGGGCCACAGTAATTTAAAATAGTGGGTCCTAAAATATACATCTCAGTAGGGGTATGTCCTGACAAGTTGCTGTGACCAATTTTTTTTTCTTATTGCCTGTTTGGTTCTGATGATGACTTTCTAACAGAGAAGATTCTGAATTCAGCAGCTAAATGATATAAAATAAATTATCTAGGCATTCTACATAGGTGACCATACCACAAAACCTGTGTTGCATTTGTGTTAGGTGCAGAAACGTTTTCTAAAGAAGATGGATCATAATTTTCCCATGCACACCGCTTGGTGTCCATGGGAAAGTTGGAATCCACCTTCCTTTTTCTTGTACAGTCATATGGTTTTGCTTACATTGAATTCTCACCTGCCGTGTTCTCTTCCCCAGGTATGAGGTGGATGACATTGACGAAGAAGGGAAAGAGTAAGTGAAGAAGAGACTCTTGAAGGGGATGAGGGAATGTCAGATTTGCCCCCCGCCCTTAATCTCTGCTTCTTCTCTCCAGGCGCCACACCTTGAGCCGCCGCCGCATCATCCCCCTGCCCCAGTGGAAGGCCAACCCTGAAACAGACCCTGAGGCCTTGTTCCAGAAAGATCAGCTGGTCCTGGCCTTGTACCCACAAACTACCTGTTTCTACCGAGCACTTATCCACACTCCTCCACAGCGGGTAAGGAAGAGGCCACAGGGCAGGGCAGCTGAGACTCCAACGTTTTCTCTCCCATTGGTCTTGCGCTGTCTCCTATAGGCCACCATAAAAACTGCCTTGCCCGAACGAGACCAAAAAGTCCATTTAGCCTGGCATTCTGCTTCTGACAGAATCCTGCCAGATACCTCTGAAAAACCGCAGTCTGTCCCTTGATAGCCATCTCCAGCGGTTTGTTGTCAGCATCTGGCTCTGAACATAAAAGTTTTGCTTCTTCTTGCTCTGACTAATAGCCACGGAGGCCTACTGCCCATGAATTTTGTCTAAACTATTTTGGAAGCCATCTAACCTGCTTCCCACATATAAAGCTGCCTAATATGGCGTCAGTTCATTGGTCCATCTAAGCCACCCTTTCTCAACCTGTAGGTCCCCAGATGTTGTTGAACTACAACTCCCATCACCCATAGCTAGCAGGCCAGAGCTCAGGGATGATGGGAGTTGTAGTCCAACTACATCTGGGGACCCACAGGTTGAGAACCACTAAGCCGAGCAACGCCTGCCCTGGCTGACGGCCACTTTCTGCCAGAGGTCTTTCCATTCTCCTGCTATCCATGCATTTGAAATGGAGATACTGGGAGACTGAGCTTGGGTTCTTCGTGCAAACCGTGAGCACTGCTGCAGCTATAATGGTCTCGTTTGGATGCGGGGCTAAACTATGGTTTGGCATTGTGTCCTAACCTTGTTACACTGTGGTTAGTCTTACTGAAACGAGCCCTCTTCAAACCACGGTTGATTCCCACAGCCATTGCAGGAGGAGAAAAGGGGGGAGCTTGTTCGTGAAACGCTGAACTGGAGTTCTAGTTGCATCCAAATGAAGCGAATGCATGTGTTGCTGTCATCTAGCACTTCCCCAATGTGGGGCTTTATCCTGTGTCCCCCCCCCCTGCTCCCCCCTGGGTCTTTGTGCCTGTGATTCTGTGAATTGCAAGTGTTGGAAGGTAGCAGGGGTCTGGGGCAGGGACAGCCTGCTTTGACCAAGTCATCCTACAAAGTAGTTGATTAACATTGCTCTTAGGGTGAATTTCCTCTGGGGTTATCTGTTGAGGTCATGGGACCTAGGGCCTTTCCCCTCTGTGAGATAATGCATAACTTTCTCCTCTGCCCCCCTCTCTCTCTCAGCCGCAGGACGATTACTCTGTGCTGTTTGAAGACACCAGCTATGCAGACGGCTACTCTCCACCCCTCAATGTAGCTCAGCGCTATGTAGTGGCTTGCAAAGAAACCAAGAAGAAGTGACAGCACCCTCTAGTGGATGCTGGTGGCGTGGCGAGGAACCAGATCTCTCAAATGGACTGTTACAATTGCAGAGTTCATAAAACAGAAACTGATAGGTGCAGGAGACAGGTTTTTTAATCCAGAGTAATATAGATCCCATGTCCCCTAACCACAACAGCACACTGCAAAGCGATAGAAATGTTTTACATGAATTCTGTACTTGTGGGAATTAAGGCAGAGCTTTTGACTTGTGGGCAAGCTTGGGCTTCAGACCAAATGGATTCAAGGCATTGGATATTGAGCAGCTATTAAATCTCATTTGGTGGCCTTGGGCAACTGAGCATCTCAGCCTGGCCTATAATAATTTTTATAATTATAATTTTATTATTTATACCCCACCCAACTGGCTGGGTTTCCCCAGCCACTTTGGGCGGCTATATGGGTGTTGGGAAACACAAAAAGAGAGGGTGAGAAAAGAGCCATGTGTGCTGCCCCAAATAAAAATGCCATTCACAAAATGGTGGTCTTGCAAGCCCAACAACATCAGTGTGGCTGGCTCTGGATTCAGAGTTTAGAATTGTGAGGGTTTTCTCTTCACGGGGAATGGGATATTAACATTTTCAGGCCTGGTGTCTTTACCAGCTTAAAATGCACGTTTCCAGCTTAAAATGCACCTAAGTCATTCTTGATTTGGATCAAAACTGGTTTGGTGGGAAGTTCATCAAAATTTAGCAATTAATAAAGAACAGCAGGATATTTGTGAACTGTGGTTGACGTCCTGTGTAGATGATTTCCAGACCAGCGGTGGGGGTTCACAGGATACAGACTGAATCTCTCTCTGAGGCTCCACCCCTCTCCATCACCCGATTCCTTTCAGCCATAAAAGGCCCTTGTTCATCTCATTTTTGGCCTCTCTCCTGTGTGGCTGTGAACTTTACCAGTCAGTTTTAAGCTTGTTAAAAATTCATTTAATCTTTACAGGGTTTGCAGATTAACACTGTTAAACAGATCCACCCAGCCACTGATAAAAACGCTGCCAAGACTTGAGCAGGGTTTGATACCTTTGCCTCAAGTTTGGTTCTTTGGCATTTTGTCAAATAAACAAGGTATTGTTATGAGTTTGTGTGTGCCGGACCCCTTTGATCCCTGGAATTAGGCAAGTGTTAAAAACTAATCCAGCCAGACTAGTCTGCAAAGGAAGGGGCTGTGGGAGATGAAGTTGGGTGGAACTCCTCCCTCAACTTGTGAGAAGGAATAAAAGTCATAATTGAGAGTTAGGAGTTATGTGAGCCAGAAGTTGTATGCAAAAGCGACATCCTGGAACAGCAGAGAGCACCATCCAAGATCTCTGCTTGAATCCAAGGCTATGGCAATCGGAGAAACAAGACCCTTTTGGGATGTTGATGCTTTGAACCCCTCCATTGTAGGCTCAGGCTGTATATGTGTGTAAATAAGTCATATAACACAAAGACACCACAGTCTTCCCTGAGCCTGATTTCAAAAGGAAACACGAACCCGGGGCAAGTGCCTGGAATCTTTCACCACTCAGAGATTGAGGTGGCACAAGCACACTTCCGGGCTGAAGTACTTTCAAGATCCCACCACCTCCCCAGTGACCATGAGATGATCTTCTAGGCTCCACCCCTCCTCAAGTAAAACACTCAGAAGCTCCCACCCCACTGATCAAGCACTTTTAAAAATCGTGTTGGCCAATCCATTTGCTGGCGAAGGCCTCTGGCTATCTAGATTCTGGATTTTTCTCTGTTCTGCTGCTGGATGATTCAAGCTTTTAAAGAGAGTCTGTCATATCCAAAGATGTGTATGTATGACGATTCCAGAAGACAGCGGTGCAAATCCTATGTTTGCTAGTTGGGTCAGCATTTGAGAAATGTAAATGCTTTCTTTTTAAAAACAAAAAAGGAAAGGAAAGCAGCTTTCTTGCCCTTAAGGCTTAAAACGTATTGTTGGGCACAGCTTCACTCTTCAAGCAGTGCAAGATTCCAGACCAACCCTCTCCTCTCAACAAGGTTCTTCCAGGCGGTTGAAAAATCTCTCATGAGAAATTTCGGCTCAGCTCGATTTTGCAACATCAAATTGTTTTCGAAATTGCACAGAGCCTTGGGCAGGCCTGCCAAACCAAAGCCAGCCCAGGGGAGATGTTGCTATTGTCTCCCTCTGGGTTCTTGAACTGATGTGTGTGTGTTGAGATACAAAAATAAATTGTCCAGTAGCACCTTAGAGACCAGCTAAGTTTGTTCTGGGTTGTGTGTGTGTATCTCACCCCCAACTTGATTTTCTGCCAGGATCTGCCTCAGTGTGTCAACACATAACGGGAGCCAAGAAAAGACAGCAGGCAAGAAACGCAAACAACCGCACCCCAAACTGCGAGTATCTCTGCAGCAGGAAAGGGACAGAATAGGCTTGTGGAACCATCTTGTCTCTAGGGTGGCTGAGGGTCAAAGAACTCAGGATAGGGGAAGAAATTCACATTATCAGTTCACATTATGGGATGAATCCACCTTATTTTCCCTTTCTAAGGCAGCTGTCCTTCACACTTCTTTGAATTTTAGTGTGCGGTTCTCCAGCCAAGTCATGTGTACAAAAATGCACATATGTCAGAATAACACAAAAATCCATTTTATCTGGGAAAGTAGAAATATTGGGGTAAATACATGTTGCAAAAATATTGGGCAAAATTATGTTCAAAGAGGTGAAATTCGCACTAAAATACCATACTGATTAATCTTCCTTTTTTTAAATTGCAAGCTAATCTGGAGGACCGAATTTAAGAATGAGAAAAATGAGAAACTGAGCGGAGCTGAAATTGAGGGGTTTGCCCATCCCTATAGAGGATGCCCTTCCCCCTTCTTGAAGGGCTGTCTGGTCCAAGTTGGATTCAAAAGATAAATAACCTTCAGAAGGGAAAGCAGAGCAGCATCAGAAGCCTTGAAATGTCCCATCAACATTTAGCACCTGAAGAGTAAACAAAGGAGGCCCATAGCAGGTCACCTGGTCAAAAGCCACTTCCAAGCTGTTGCCATTTTTCAGGTCGGCTTCAACTGCAGATTGGTAAATTCAGGCTGTGCAATTCAAGTGGATTTGGCCCTCTTATGTAACAACCTCCCTCAGTAAACACATCAAGAAACTCAAGAGCAAAGTCAGCAAAGTGACAGGAAACTGCACTAGATAACAATTGCCTGACCCAATGTCCTATTAATTTCCCTGCCAACAAGTCAGAATCATGCTCAATACTCTTTATAACCACCCTGCAAATTTGTGCAAAATAATTAGGACGGATACTCAACAGGTGGCCTGGAAACGGCCATAGTGTTGTGGAGAGATGTGTTTCGTTTATATCTAAAATTACAGTGGTGCCTCAGTTTACGAACTTAATCTGTTCCGGAAGTCCATTCTTAAACCGAAACCATTCTTAAACTGAGATGCGCTTTCCCTAATGAGGCCTCCCGCCACCGGTTCCCTTCCACCGTTCGGCTTCTCTTCTTAGACTGAGGTAAAGTTCGCAAACTGGGACACTACTTCCGCTTTTGTGGAGTTCGTAAACCGAATCGTTTGTAAACAGGACTGTTATTAAACCGAGGTACCACTGTATAGTAATCCTTCTTACAATTGCATCAATGTCTATAAATTAGCATGTGCAAATTTTTCCCATACATGTGTCCTCTCTTGAAATGATGTGTTCCCTCTTTTCTGGCAATGCATAAGCAGCCACCTATTTGTCGCTCAGTTCCAATCATGGACTGTTTTGCTGAAAGGAGGTGGCTGACAGCCACACTGAAGCGGAAATTGAGGTTTCCCGTTGGAACAATCTTTCTGAGATGTCTCAATTTATTCAATACTTTTTTAAAAATGTCTTTTCTGGGCCTGTTTTCATGCTTCTGATATATTTGATTGCTGTCCTGAGAAACACGTTGCAGTGTTTTTTGTTAGTTTTAATTATTTGGATTGCAATCCTATGGTCAGCAACTTGGCATTAAGTTCCCACTGAACTCAATGGGATTGAAAACTTCTGAACAGAAGCAAAAGATTGTGTTGTTAACCATTCCTTATAAACTGTCCCGGGAAGTGTTGAAACAGAAGGGTGGGGTGGCGTTCAGCGCTTTCCACCAAATAAATATATGATGAAATACGGCGTATTGCAAAAGCACAGTATATTTCAATGTCACCTAACCGCCTCTGTACTTGCAACAAGTTTATAACATTAAAAAAACCCGTCACATGTTGAAGCACATCGCTGTAATCCTCAAAGGGGAAAATCCAGTAATCCTCTGGCAAATTCTTTGCATCATCTGATGGGAAGGGTGAAGTATTAAGGTAGTTCCAACAAAAGGCAAATCCTCTCAGATCATGTGCTGGAAACTGTAGCTCTAAAACTTAGCAGAGGGCCAAAACAGGGTGTGATATCAGTTGTTTCCTCACACGTACACTTTAAAACAACCTATTTGCCCCCCCCCCCAGTTTTGACTGAAGCTATGTCTCTGGGGGGAGCAGAGGAGAATAAGACAGTTGCAGTTCCTATCTGTGCTCTCTTCACCCCCCCCCATTGTAGACCATAGAGGTCCATGGAAAGTGGGTAGGAACAGGCTAAATATTTCTGTGGAGCTCCTGCTCTCTCTCTCTCTCTCTCTCTCTCTCTCTCTCTCTCTCTCTCTCTCTCTACTTTAGCTTGTTGGGAACCTATTGGAGGGGTAGGCAATGGATTTTCCTTCAGATGTGGTAAACTATAACTGCCATCAGCGCCAGCTAGCATGGCCAATGGTATAATCTCCTCTGCCTGCCACTGCTTTGATCAAAATCCAAGGCCATCCCATTGGCACCCACTTTATGAAAGTGTGTTGTGAGATCTCCTGCATAAAATCTGTTCTTGCAGGTCCTCAGCTTCAGCTGCAAGCCCACATCAAGCTCAGTTCCAGCTCTGCAGTATACCGGTCTGCTAACTCATTTTCAACCTCCTAGATGTCTCTCCCCCCCCCTCTCTCACACACACCTTAAATTCCTTTTCTCAGTAGTCAAGATCACAGCAGGGCGGTCATGTGTCCTACATTAGAGAGGGAATCCTCTATTTTTCTCTATTTGAATAGCTATTGGGTCCAAGTCTGATGTAAAGATTATTTATTTCATAACATTTATAAACCTTACTTTTTAAAAGGCATCTGAAGGCAACCCTGTTTAATGCTGTGTTGTTTTTAACACTCGATTGGGAGCTGCCCAGAGTGGCTGGGGAAACTCAGCCAGATGGGTGGGGTATAAATAACAAATTATTATTATTACAGTGGTACCTCTTGTTACGTACTTAATTCGTTCCGGAGGTCCGTTCTTAACCTGAAACTGTTCTTAACCTGAAGCACCACTTTAGCTAATGGGGCCTCCTGCTGCCGCCGCATGGCCGCCGCCCGATTTCTGTTCTCATCCTGAAGCAAAGTTCTTAACCCGAGGTAATATTTCTGGGTTAGCGGAATCTGTAACCTGAAGCGTATGTAACCTGAAGTATATGTAACCTGAGGTACCACTGTATTATAATAATCCTTCACTATTTCTTTACAGGGCCATGTAGATGAATGCAACTGGTGTGATGTTTCTGACTTTCTACACTAGTGTCTGTTTAATTCATAGCTTCCTTAAGTTTTTCCCACACTGAAGTTAAGGGTTTAATTAGGGGATTAAGTTTTGCTGCCTGTGTCTGAGTTTCAACAGTCTTTGAATAGTTTTGATGGAATACAGTATTTAAAGTATCATTTAAAAAACTAAAAAGTTTGGCAATGCTTCATGCTCCAAGGCTGTTTCAGTGTGAGGCGGTTGGTGCCTGGCTTTGTTTCTTGTTATACTCACTCCCCAAATGACAGCAGGAAGAGCAGAAGGCAGGGAAATTCAGCTCATCCGACTCCTTTGCCCCTTGGGATGCGCAGCGGTCCAGTTTACAGAGCACCACCTTCTTGGAGGAAACATAGGTTCTGGCTGGAAGGCTGCAGTCCTCTCAGGTTACGATGATGATTATTTCCAGATGAAACTGCACATTCCACATGTGCTTTTTCTTGAATATAGCCATCAGCTCAAAGATATACTTACCCTTGAAACTTTGCTTACAGCAGGAAGGTACCACAAAGCTCATTCGGCCTAACCCCCTGCTGATGCAGGAAATCATTTGCTGAAGCTCAACACTAATGTTGTTAAATTAATAAAGGACGAGGACGAGAAAGCTTTTCAATAAAAGTATTTATTAATGGTGGGAATACGAGATATGAGCAGAGTATCAACCTGACGATTTGGGAAGGTTTTTTAAGTGCATGTCATGTACTCTGCTTAAGTAATGCAAAATATATGTCTTTGCTAAAATTCTATAAAAAGTGGGCTTCTTTGAGACCAGATCGTTCTATTTTTAAAAAGCCTCTCCAGGGTCAAAGCAGGACAGAGAGAGAAGAGACAAAAAAAAAAAAAAGAGGCAAAAAAAGAGACGTTCCTTTTGGAATGTAACAACCAGATTTTCTTGAACTCCTTCCTGCATCTGCTGTCTAGGAAGGGAGGTCAAGGATTCACAGCTTACTGAGCTATAAATTGAGCTGAACATTAGTTTGTGGTTGTTCTAGACACAGGCTGATAAGAAGTGACAGCTCCAAAGCTACACAGTGGCTGGAAAAACTACATAGCAGCACTTTGGGAAACTGGCTGTTTCTTGAAGGGGTAATGAAGGCATCTTGGCTTGATCTTCGTCTTTACACCATCAAGGCACATGGTGGCATCTTCCAGAGACAACACGGGGTGTTTTCCTGGCGCCAAACAGTTTACAATCTAAAACAAACAATGGGGAGAGCAAGGGAGGGAATGATGTGGGCAGATGCCATCGCACTCATATCCACACCATTTAAAAGGACACTTGTTGCCCCAAAGAACTCTGGGAACTGTAGTTTAATCCTAACAGAGCACTCTTGGTAAACTACAGTTCCCAGGACTCTTGGGAAGGAAGTCATATGCTTTAAATGTTGGAGGGGATGTGGCTGTATTTGAAGCTTTGTTACAGTAGGGAAGGAAGATTATGAGATTATACCAAAGGCCCCAAAGGAAATATGGGTTTTGAAGGAAGGGGAAATAGTGCCAGCTCCAGATTCCACGGGGTCTCCCTGCTCATTTTCACTGCTGTTACTGTTCCCCATTCACTAGTCCTCTTTCTCTGGGCACTGCTCAAGCCACACAACTGCCCAGAGGGAGCAGGTAAGGGAGTGGAGCCTGCTGTTTCTACTTGTTGGGGGAGAGGTTGGCGCTGTGGTCTAAACCACTGAGCCTCTTGGGCTTGCCGATTGAAAGGTCAGCAGTTCGAATCCATGCAACCGTGTGAGTTTCCGTTGCTGTGTCCCAGCTCCTGCCAACCTAGCAGTTTGAAAGCACACCAGTACAAGTAGATAAATAGGTACTGCTGTGGTGGGAAGGTAAACAGCATTTCTGTGCATTCTGGCACTTGTCATGGTGTCCCGTTGGTGCCAGAAGCAGTTTAGTCATGCTGGCCACGTGACCCAGAAAGCTGTGCACAAACGCCGGCCACTCAGCCGGAAGCAGGTTGAGTGCCACACCCCATAGTCGCCTTTGACTGGACTTAACTGTCCAGGGGCCCTTTACCTTTTACCTTTTTACCTTCTCCTTGTTCCTGACACTACTCACTTGCTAAGAGGGGACAACTGAATGGGCAGCAATGGCAAGGAGAAGCAGCACCAAGGCAAGGGGCTCCAGGAGTGGCAGTGAGCCTTTTGCTGGGGTTTGACCCTCAGCAAAAGTCCAACTATGTTGACCTCTGACACCAAGACTGAGATTTTGGGAATGGGTGAACTGATGAATCCTGTGCGCTCTCTCTCTCTCTCTCTCTCTCTCTCTCTCTCTCTCTCACACACACACACACACACACACACACGGCTCTGCTAGACAATTGCTATTTTTGGGTGGGATTCAATCATATACCAACAAATACAGCTTGCACCATTATAGTTAATTAGGCAGTCTTGAACAACAAAGCCACTTATCCAAAGATCAGACTTTTACAATATGAAAAGTAGTACAGAAATCCACTTTTTGCAATAAGAAAAGTGATGGGAAGTGCAGAATAACACTTGGTTTGACACAGGATCATCTAACCTCCCTGCAAACAAATCAGCACAAATGCTCAATAAACAGCTCTTCTGGAAGTGTCCACCTACACACCAGCAGGCAACGTCAAGGAAGAGTTGTCCGCTAGGGAGAAAGCTGGATAGTATTGTGCATGTTCAGGAGTGTTTGTGGACATGGGAGAGAATCCAAGAATCATGGCTTCCGTATTTTGTCTCTTCTATTAACTCACATGAAGGTCTGTTCATCAAACAAGAAACCTGGTGGGCGGAATTGAGATTAGGAATCTGAAGCAAAGGTAGTAGATTCCATAGAATGAGAATAAAAGGAGACTCACCCGAAAAGGGAAGTCAGAGAGATCAAATCTCTGTCCGGAAGTGCAGGTCGTTCCTTCCATCTGCCTCTTGTAATTGGCATCAAAGCGCTCGTTTTGAGCCACTGTGAACTTGTTCTTCCAATCGCCAGTGATTCCTGGGTTGAAATGGGAAGAAATGGGAGTCAAGACACTGGCAATTAAAGAGGGACAAGATAGACATGAACATTACTACCTAAAGACCTGTCAAATATGATGGCTAAAAGAGGAATGGGGAGTTCCTGCCCTTTCCACACCGTACTCCATGCAGCAATACGCAGCTGCAGATTCCACTTGTCTGGAATTTTTTTAACAAAAAAAATTATTGGGTTTTCAATAATAAATAAATACATAAGCAGAGGAAGAGATCTGCAGGCCCTACTTGTGATGATGTGATGATGATGACGGTGGTGATGCAGATGATGGGAACATTTGCCTCCTCCAGTAAGCTGATCCCTTTTTGGTGCCCACTCCTTAAGCCCTATGATGCCTCAAGACCTCTTCTGAGCAATAATATGTGTTTGTGGGTGCCAGACACCTATACTCCTAGCAAGTATTAAAAGCTAATCAAGCCAGGCTAGCTTCCCAATGAGGTAACCGCCTGGCTGATGGATCATTAAGAGAACAAAGGCAAGGCGGTTTGTGCTAGATGACAAATGGGCGGGCCCCTTCTCCAGCTCTCGGAGAGTTAGAAGGACAAAGCCTGAGATTTGGGGGCTGGGTTTGCTGTGATGTGACCCGGAGGAAAAAGCTTCAGGCTGGAAAGGCAGAGAGAAAGAAAGAGTAGTGGCTGATTTCTGCTTGAATCCAAGCCTGTGGCTGTGGTAGAAACAAGACCCTTTTGATGTACTGATGTTGTGAACCCCTCCATTGCAGGCTCAGGGTGTATATATGGGTAACTATGTATATATGTAAACCATATATCATAGAGATACCACAGTCTCTGCTGTGCCTCATTTCCAATAGGGAACATGGACCCTGGGGTGAACCCCTGGGACCCCTGGAATCTCAGCCCTCTTCAGCCCATCCCTCCGTGTGTCAGTGCAGCTTACCTTTTCTCATGAAAGGGGAGATACTGTGGTCCATAATCGTGGCAGGGATGCTTGTGTAATTGGCCATTTGGTTCTTCTGCATCTCTTTGAAGGAGGTGTGGTGAGCAATCTTCTCGACCAGGCGGTCATCAGGTGGCCTCTCCAGGAATTCCATTATTTTTCGGATCTCCCGCTGAGGATTCTAGAAGATAAGCAATGATTGGGGGTTGAAGACGGGGGACTTAGGTTAATAAATTAATAATAATAATTTATTATTTATACCCTGCCCATCTGGCTGGGTTTCCCCAGCCCTGGGTTGGGAAAGGAAGACAGGGGAGAAGGACGCGGTGTACAGAATGGGAATACCCAGGTGGACCTCCCAGTTTCCCAACCTGGGAACCATCATTTCGTCTGGTGCACCTCTTGAATGTGGCAAATGATGTTCCGGCCCTCTAGACACCACAGTTCCTTCTGACACACTGCATGCATGCATGATACATTCTATATGTGCTATGTTTACACTTTGAACATTTTGGTGGCTTTGCTTGCCGTTGCAGCAGAACTGGCATTGAAAGTGTTATACCGGGGAGTGGGAACCTTGCCTCTTTCAAGTCTTCATAGAAAAGGTAGAGCATCTTATGTTCATTCCTCTTGTCCCACCAGCCTTTGACATGGTCGTACCAGGATCCAAAAGACACTGAGGAGAGAGAGATTATGGGCTTCCGTGAGAACCTTTCTAGAAACGAGGAAATTCTGGCCTCTGCTGGGTAAAGGCTGCAACTCAGTACTATAGCTTCTTTTTTTCCTTTTTTGGACTGCAACACCCATCTTCCCTGACCATTAGTCAGGACAGCTGGGGCTGATGGAAGTGGTAGTCTAAAACACGGCACATTTTCCACACACATAAGGATCAAAGTTCCATCTTCAGAACTGGGGAAAGTCTGACAGACACCTTGAAGAGCTGCTGTCAGTCAGATTATCACGATCTGACTCAATATAAGGAAGCTTCATCATTTGTTTATCTCATTCTACCGCTACCTGCCCAGAAGCAATGGGAAGCCAGAGGAGCAATGCCTGGATATGAACCTTCACACTCACAAAGCTCCTCCAAACCAGGTAAGATCTATGTAAAACACTTGCTCATAATTCCATATGGAATTTCATAATTTCTATAAAGCAGGTGGGTCTAATGACATCTAGAAGATCACAAGTTTTCTGTCCTTGGCTTTCAGGGTCATTGCCCTTGCCCTCTGCCTCTGTCTCATCTCCCACAGTCCTTACTGTCTCCAGCCATAAACTTCTCCAGGAATTCGTCCCACGTTCCAGGATCAGGATGCACTTTTGCCATTTGGTAGAAGTAATAATACGAGACAGCCACATCTTTGGCGTTTCTGGCCACGTAGATCATCTGTAGTGCAGAAAGTAGCATGCAGATTAAATGGATGATCAGCATAATTTATTCTGCTTCTGCCAGTCAGGCAGAAGGGCAAGGGGCAATGCAAAGGTTTTGAAGTCCCTCCCCTTGGCTACTACAAAATGCTGCAAAGCCCTCCCCACCTCTGGTTTTTAATTTTTTACATTGCCCATAGATTTTCAAGCCTGTTTTCATATCGACTAGTCACTAGTAACTTAGATATTTTCTAAATAAAGTATTTAAGTATCTTTCATATATAGACTAGAAACTTAGATTCCTTTCTTTGAAAACAGTAACCTTCTTCTGCATAGAATACACAGCCCTGCTGGCAACTTTGTGATCCTCCTTTCAGATTAACACTCCAGCCCCTTTCTTCCACAGTGACCTCTTTCAGATCCCGCTCTTGCTAGATTCAGGTGCCCATATACCCTCTCACCTTGCAATCTGTTTCCCAGAATGATTTTGGAAGCAATTGGACCGGAAGGTGTGTTTTAATTAGACATGGCCGAGGTGCTTTTCTGAGCAGATCAATGCCTGGAGGGAGGAAGGGAGGGAGGAAACAGAAGTCAATAAAGAGGCTTCTCCTCTCCCCATCTTTCACGACCTGTCCCCACAGCATACCTTAGGGTGAGGGACTCCTGGATTGCTGGCCTTCTGGGGTGTTTTACCTTTGGGAACTCCTTCAACAGCAAACTCCAAGAAAGGGACTCTCTGGTAGATGGGTTCGTTGCTGCATTTCTCCACATTGCCTTCTTTATAGATCAGGTCGATGACCTGGCTCACCCAGGTAGTTCCTGAAACGGCATGAAGGGGTGTTTTGCATAAATTCTCGATTGCAGTGCAGTTAGGGAAAGCCAAGATTAAGGCTGCATATGCCGTACATTTAAAGCACATGCAAACTACGTTTCCTCAAATAATTATGGGTGCTGTACTTTGTTAAGGGTTTCTGGGCATTGTAACTTTGTAATGGGTCAATTACATTCTCCAGAACGCTTTAAGGGGGGGGGGAGTGCTTTAAAACTTATATATGCCACCTGAGGGTACATATACAGTGGTACCTCGGTTTAAGAACAGTCCTGTTTATGAACTATTCGGTTTACGAATTCCGCAAAACTGGAAGTAGTGTCCTGGTTTGCGAACTTTACCTTGGTCTAAGAACAGAATCAGAACGGTGGAAGGGAACCGGCGGCAGGAGGCCTCATTAGGGAAGGTGCAACTCAGTTTAAGAACGGTTTCAGTTTAAGAACGGACTTCTGGAATGGATTAAGTTCGGAAACCGAGGTACCACTGTACACCCTACAGTCATGGCTGTAGCCCAGGTGGGGGCAGCTGCCCCCCAAATCAAGTAAATAAATAGAAATACTTAACTAACTGACTAATTGCATCACAAATATCTGGGTTCTGCCCCCCCCCCAGCATAAAGCATGCCCTGCTTAAAATAAATCCCATGCATACAGGTAAAGTACATATCCTCCCCAAAAGAAGTCTGGAAACTGTGTGATGGTGGACTGGGGGGAGGGGAGTCCTGTTTTAACTATTTATTTAACGCAGGTGGCACTGTGGGTTAAACCACAGAGCCTAGGGCTTGCTGATCAGAAGGTCGGTGGTTCGAATCCCTGCGACGGGGTGAGCTCCCGTTGCTCGGTCCCTGCTCCTGCCAACCTAGCAGTTCGAAAGCACGTCAAAGTGCAAGTAGATAAATAGGTACCGCTCCGGTGGGAAGGTAAACGGCATTTCCGTGCGCTGCTCTGGTTCGCCAGAAGCGGCTTAGTCATGCTGGCCACATGACCCAGAAGCTGTTCGCCGGCTCCCTCGGCCAATAAAGCGAGATGAGTGCCGCAACCTGAGTCGTCCATGATTAGACCTAACGGTCAGGGGCCCCTTTCCCTTGTGCTTTTATCTCATGTTTTAATACACTGCCCAGAGATCTTTTGAAGAATGGGCGGTATACAAATGTAATAAATAAAGTAATTCTTAGTGTAAGGATTAGAGATATATTACAACTGTAATATGGCACTCTGCACGAGCCCAAAATTTGCCCCAGCCCTCCAATGGATCTCCTCTATTTTGTTTCCCCCCTCGGTTCGGGGGAACTGCCTGCACAGCCCTAAATCCAGCACTGACAACAACTGCCCAGTTATGTCCCTGTTTTCACCAGGGAAATCCTTGCTTCCCACCTCGACACCGGCATATTTGTACAGCCACAAGTCTGCAAAGAACGTGATCCCTTTTAAGCTGTCTTGGAAGCCATTGCTATTTGGAGGCTGTCTTAGACCATGTAACACTACCTCAAGGGCTTAGCACCTTTTCACAGAAGCCCAGAATTGTGGAGTTGGAAGGGACCCAATAAGCCATTTTAGTTAAGGTTACCAGATTTTTTCCAGTGAACCCAGGGACACTTTTCAGCTTCAATAGATTTTGTATGGGGGCTGATCTGTAAATCCGGGGACTGTCCCCAGGAAACAGGGACGTCTGGTAACCTTAATTTTAGTCCAACACCCTGCAATTGCAGGCACCACAACTTTCCTTCCCATTGAGTGGGACACAGCCCAAGGCATTCATTCACTCACCAGACTTGGGGTATGTGGAGATCAGCAAGTCCCCCGGATGAACTTGGAAGTCCTTCACCTCTTCCAAGACATCAGCAAACGTCTTGATCATGCCAACTCCCTGGACGTAAACCAGCGGCGGGCGCTCAGGCTCTGCATCGGGCTTCATCCTGGCAGAAAAAGGGAGTTAAAGCAAAGTGGGCTTCTTGCAGCCTTGGGCAGAGTGAGCCCCCCCCCCCGCCGCCATGCAAGGAAGGTGTACAATACATGAGTGGAATCTGAGCTTGAAATTCAACCAAACGTTACGCAACATCTGGCATACGCTACCTTCCCCTTTGACTGGAGTTGGCAGGGATTTCTGCGGCTGGGCTGAATAATAGGATCAGATAATTGCAAGGAACTGGGATTCCACTGCGAGGGAACTGAAATATCTGCTGAAGAAAAGGGAAAGTCTCACCCCCATCCTCAACCTCATTTGCCACCTGCAAGCAAAGCAATTTGTCCTCTCTGTGTCCTTTTTCGAGGGTCAGGACGGACCAAGATTAAAAAAACAAACAAACAGCCTCACAATCCCATCCCTTTCTACAAGTCCTCCTGAGTTCAGTCGGTCTTTCTGCCTGGGAAATGGGTCGACGAGGATTGAAGCCTTCGTGCAGGAAAATAAGACCCAGGCTCTCGCTCCCTCTCAGCCTTGAATACTAGTCGTCCACCAGGATATTGGACGGTCTTGTTCTGCCCTCATCATCCCAGGGAGACCAGGAGTCCTGCCTGCCTCGTGCCCTGACAGCTCCTCGCTCCTCCACTGCCCGCAGTCCGGAGGCAGCTCAGCTTCCGCGGGTCTCGCTTACCTTGATCTTGAGGCGCTGGTGATGGTTCGGCGGCTGGCGCTGATTTGGGAGCTGAAGCGCTCCCGAATCCGGTTTGTGGGGCGTGGACCAGGAATGGGCGGAGAAGATCTCCCGGGGTGAATTATTCCGGGGTGGGACAGTGGAGAGCTGGCAGCTTTGCCGAGGTGCCGCTGAGATCAAGGCAACCCTTCTGCTTCAGCAAAGCAAAGGGTTTTCACTGTGAAACGCTAAATATATATATGACAATCTTTGATACTGGGAATTCCTACATCCCCCCACCCTCCAAACAAAAACGAACCCAAAACAATGTTGGCATTCCGACCAAGGCTTAAGGGTTGCTTTCAAGCACGGTGGCTTAACGGAGTGCTGCCTGTTTAAGAGCTTCCCAGACCCCCAAGTGCCCTCTCTTCGCTTAGCCCCAGGGAGAATAGATCCCTCTTCCAGGTGTCTGTTCGGAAGGCTGCCAAGGAGCTTATGCAACAAGCCTGTTAAGTAACCTGCCCCTTCAGAGTCATCGTTCAACAGCCAACATAGTTTGGGTTGGACTCTCCTACTCATTTCTACAGGGTAAACACTCTGCACATGCTCAGGAGGTCAACTCTGCATGTTCTCACCTATCAGTGAGGACTGAAAATGGACTCAATTTAAGATCTGCGGATAGACAGCAGTTTAAAACGCAGTTTCGAGCCCCCTCCGTGTGCACATGATGAAGATGATGCCACACTCTCTCAGCTCACCACCACCACCATGTTAAGTGAGCCCACTAATGATCTCTTGATACCAGGCTTCCCAAAACAATTTGGGTAGTTTTCATTTGAGCAATGGAAGAAGAATGATCTGGCTAGAGAAGCAACTTGGGTGTGCTGCAGGGGTCCTGATATGTCTCTGAAGCTGCCATGCCAGTGAGAGCCAGTGTGGTGTAGTGGTGAAGAGCGGTAGATTCATAATCTGGTGAACTGGGTTCGCGTCTCCGCTCCTCCACATGCAGCTGCTGGGTGACCTTGGGCCAGTCACACTTCTTTGAAGTCTCTCAGCCCCACTCACCTCACAGAGTGTTTGTTGTGGGGGAGGAAGGGAAAGGAGAATGTTAGCCGCTTTGAGGCTCCTTCGGGCAGTGATAAAGTGGGATACAAATCCAAACTCTTCTATGCCTGCTTGACTACCGGCTTGCTTCCCGCCTGTTCAACTTGTATATTTTGAAGCACATAGATGTCACAAGAGTGCCATAAAATCTCCATTAGCCTCCCATTTCTGGCCCTACAAAGGTGCCATGGGATTTGCTAGCACTTGGAGAGTTCATACAATGTGTTATATGTTTAGTAGTGTGCACCTGTCTCACACAGGTAAAAAAAAGATGGCATTTCAATGCACAAACGCACATCTTTAAACAGGCTTTGGATAAGTGCAAACATGGCAGACTGCACTCACATGATTGGCTCTGGTTCTCTATGGTATACACCCATATTTGGCTTAACAATCATGGACCACCCAGTTGGGACAAGGTTGAGTAAATATTAAAAATTCTTGTTTTATGGTGTTATAACTTATTTCACGCTTATAGTTGTATATAAATGTTTCAGATGTGTTTATGGGGATGGGAGGAAGAATAACATATTTGTTCCTTTGCTCAAGGTGCTTGGTGGAAGGGGTTGAGAAACCTCTGACTTAACAAGGATGTAGATGAGAATTTTCCAGAAGCTTCCTACCAATCCAAATAGAGCTGGCGGGCCTACCGTTAGGCAGAGTGAGACAGCCACCTCAGAAAGCTGGTTTTGCTTGCCATCAAAGGGCAGCAAACGTCAAGTACTCAAAAGGCAAACATTTAATTTTTTAAACAGAAAATAGGTCTGCCAAGTACAATCTCAGGGGCGTAGAGGGTGGTAGTTGAATGTATCTGGGGGGGGGGGAGTTTCATGGGCCTTTTCCTCAGAGCAGCACCATAGAACCTCTTACATCAATGATATTTTGAGGAATTGACAAGAGTTAGGCTCTTGGCTATAGCAGACACAGGAGTTAAGTTGTAAAACTGCAAACAAAGGCCAGAGGAACCAGAAGAAGATACTGCTTCAAAACTTAGGAGTAAAAATCTTGAAGTGTGGGAAAGATATAAAAATCTGTTGGAACAAAAAACTCCACATTGGTTATTGCCGTTGGAGGCAATGAGTGTGAAGAAAGTCAATATGACAGGGGGATGGGTGACATATGAGAAGTTAATAAGTAAAAGAGAAGGTAAATGGAAGATGAGACCATTCGAAGAAGTTAAGGACCATGTCAATAATTGGTTGCATTTTTTTCAAATTAATGAGATGTTTAGAAAAGATTTGAATCAAAGGGGTTTTGCGGATAAAGAATCAAAATTTCAGACAGAAATATTGAACAGTGATTTTAAGATCCTAGCAAAAATGTCTAAGATATTATTAGAATGGTGCACGAAGGATGAAGAGGTAAAATCAGTTATGATTGATTGGGCCAAAGATATAGGATATAATATACAAATGGAGGAATGGGAAAGACTATGGAAGGAAGGTTTAAGATTCACTGCATGCACAGCTATAAAAGAAAATGTTATGAAAATGATATATAGATAGTATGTAACTCCGGTGAAACTAGCAAAAATGTATAAGACAAGTAACAAATGTTGGAAATGTAAAGAAAAAGAAGGTACATTTTTCATATGTAGTGGGAATGTAAGAAGGTGAAGTGCTTTTGGGAAATGATATATAATGAACTGAAGAAAATGTTGAAATATACATTTGTTAAGAAATCAGAAGCATTTTTACTAGGCATTACAGGTAATGAGATAAATAAGAAAGAAAAGAAGTTATTTCGATATGCAGTGACAGCAGCAAGAATATTGATGGCCCAGAAATGGAAACAGGAGGAACTACCTACGATAGAAGAATGGAGAACTAAAATGATGGACTATGCAGAACTGGACAGAATGACAGGAAGGAACCGGAATCGACGAGATCAAAGATTTACAGAAGATTGGGAAAAGTTTATTCAATATTTGCAAAAACTGAGTGACAACCAGATTATGTTTGTAAGTTTTAATGTAGCTCTGTGATTGGAAAATGTTAAAATAAGTATTAAAATGGAATGAAGTTTACAGTAATAACATAAACAACGGGTAGAAATGTGTTAAAAGTAAAAATATGAAGGATTTGCAGACAAATTGAGGGAAATAAAAAAAATGGAAAGTAAGATGTAATTAAGATGTATGGAGTGTATAATTTTGTTTTGTATTTGAAAATTAATAAAAATATACATTAAAAAAGTTAGGAGTAAAAATCCCTGTTTAGGGCACTGCGACTTTGTGTGAGAGCGTGATCTCGCATGTTTTGCCCCAAAACGTGTGTTTTTGAGCTCTGTGATATTGCGCAGGTCACGTGACTTGCTTGGGAGCATGGCTGGGAAGATGAACATCCCAGCTTCTGGCAACAACATGTACATTAAAATTAAAGCACTATCATGCCACTTTAAACAGTTGTGGCTTCCCTCAAAGAATCCTGGGAACTGTAGTTTGTTAAAGGTACAGAAAGTTTTTAGGACACCCTTATTCCCCTCACAATTCTTAGTGTGGTTTAACAATTATTCCCTCTTTGGGGACTTCTGGGAATTTTAGCACTGTGAGGGGAATAAGGGTCCCCTAAGAACACTCAACACTCTACAATTTCCATGATTCTTTGGGGAGGGGGAGCCATGACTCTTTAAAGTGGTTTGATAACTGCTTTAAATGTATAGTACAGATGGGGTCCAAGTCAACAATCAAAAATAGGTAGCCAGTGTGTATTCACACCAGGAATAAGTTGCTCAGAGTGAGACATTAACTCTGAGGCCTCACTCAGCAGAGCGCAGTGGGCCTCATGGAACACGTTTGTGAAAGAAGCAAAGTAAATACATGTTACTACACAACAATAAGACCCATGATAAAGGACCTATAAGACCAGAGTCTATGGCTACCTACACATCAGTAGCTCATAATGAAGCAAGACTGGTTTCCCCATACTGTGTTTCAAGTCATATTTTCATATTGCAGGAATGCCTTCACCTGATGTTCATTACCTGTATGGTTCCCTCACACCTGCAACCCCCGTCAACTCCTATTCATGAAGCTGCCATCTGCACATGTGCAATGGCTGTCTCAAATAACGTACACGCCTCGGTTTAACTGCTAAGTGAATACAGCTTACGTTGTTGAATTGGATGTAAACCGGTTTGAGGGGAAAACGCATCAAATAGCATTTCTCAATAAGCTGCAAGATATGTCTGGGCTGTGTCAAATCCCTATGTACACACAGAGCCGTCTTTCCCATAGAGCTTAGTGGTGCATCGTGCCAGGGCGCCTGTCTCTCAGGGACGCCCCAATGAGTGGGGGAGCTGCGCGGCTTTGCCGGCGACCTCCCCTTTCCCTGCACGCCCACCAGCTGCGCCCCACCAACCATATGGTTGGCGGGGCGCAGCTTCCCTCTCAAGCCTCTGTGGGGATTGCTCTCCCGCAGCGGAATGGGGGAAAGTTGCACACCTCCAATGGTTGGCAGTGTGCAGCTTCGCCCCCCCCATCCATGGTAATTTGGGGCCACTGGGTGGATATTTGCACCCCGGCACCGCATCTGCTATAGATGGCCCTGTGTACACAGCTTCAAACACCAGGTGTGGGGGTGTGCCCGAGTCTGTGTACCTTGGGTTACAGACACTTCAGGTTACAGACACTTCAGGTTGCTTGGGTTACAGACACTTCAGGTTGCTTTAGGATGAGAACAGAAATCGTGCGGCGGCAGCGGAAGGCCCCATTAGTTAAAGTGGTACCTCAGGTTAAGAACAGTTTCAGGTTAAGAACGGACCTCCGGAACGAATTCAGTTCTTAACCCGAGGTACCACTGTAATGGGAACGTAGAATCCGAGTAAAACCTGAAACCCTTTATCTCTCAATCTCAAGGTCGTGGGTTCCAGCCCCACATTGGGCAAAAGATTCCTGCATTGCAGGGGGTTGGACCACCTGACTCTCGTGGTTCCTTCCAACTCTACAATTCTATGATTCTCGTGTCTCAGAGAGAAATATATTGACTAATTTTAAGATTTATTTAACTTAATTTCTGGTTGGCAGTCAAAATAGTGTGGATTAGATATTGAGCAAGTTCTGCTGTCCATTGGGATGAAGAATGGTGGATCTGACGTCCTCGACTGTTTTCCTGAATGTGCTTGTGTGTGCTTTAACAGACAGTTTCACAGGGCTCCCACAGATGTGCTTGTGGCTACTGCCTAGTTCTCTGTGGTAACGAGACAGACATGGCCCTAGCATGCGTGTATTGGCTACCCCTGTGTCCTTGTTGCACATTAACCTTGTCACCAATGCAGTTCCCTGACTGGGAGGTTGTAATTAACTTTGCTGTGAATCTCGTCCTTTACTTTTGCTGACAAAATATATAAACTGTCATCTCTGCTCATCAGTAGATTGGGCTGGAAGGAGCCACAAACCGCCCCCTCTTTGCATGAAAAGTGATTTGATCTTCCATGATTCAGTAGCCAGCAGTTATGTGTGGTTGAGCCCTATCTTGACTTCTCAGTCATTCACCTTAACCTGAGGCCTTCAGTCCACCAGCCAAAAAACAGCACACAATGGAGTTCAGGGACTTTTAGACTGTTGAACTCTTGCCTCAAAATTCCTTCTGAATTAGTAAGTAAGTAGTAAGTGAATTTTTATTTATACCCTGCCCTCCCCGACCAAGACCGGGCTAAAGGCGGCTAACATCAAATACCAAATACATTAAAACACAATCAAACAATTAAAGTACAGCTTAAATATTAGAATCGGGATAAAATTAAATGACTGCCTACGAATTATAACCATAGGGGTCGGAAACCTCAAGTATTCATCAGGGCCAGCTATCTATGTTGGACCCACATGAGCCAATAAAAGGGCCTAGGCCTGGACCTGGACCAAAGGCCAGACGGAACAGCTGTCTTGCAGGCCCTGCGGAAGGATGTCAAGTCCCGCAGGGCCCTGGGCTCCTGTGGCAGAGTGTTCCACCAGACTGGGGCCAAAGCCAAAAAGGCCTTTACCCTGGTTGAGGCCAGTTTAACCTCCTTGGGATCTGGGACCTCCAAGGTATTATTATTTGTGGACCGTAAGGTCCTCCACGGGGCATACCAGGAGAGGCAGTCCCGTAAGTACAAGGGTCCTAGGCTGTATAGGGCTTTAAAGGTTAAAACCAGGACCTTAAACCTGACCCTGTATTCCACCAGGAGCCAGTGCAGCTGGCATAGCACTGGATGAATGTGGCCCCGTGGCAAGGACCCTGTAAGGACCCTCACAGCGACATTCTGTACCCACTGGAGTTTCTGGGTCAGCTTCAAGAGCAGTCCCGCATAGAGCGAGTTACAATAATTGAGCCTGGAGGTGACTGTTGCATTGGTCACTGTGGCTAGATCAGGGTGAGAAAGGTAAGGAACCGGCTGATTAGCACAGTAAAGGTGGGAAAATGCCACCTTTGCATTAGCTGCAACCTGCGCCTCCATAGAGAGGGACGTGTCAAAGGTTACACCCAAACTCCTGATGGAAGGCACTGGCACTAATTGAGCCCTCGCAAGAGATGGGAGTTGGCCCCCAGATATATCTTTGCTTGATGAAGGAATTAAAGAAAGTTCACATTCACTTCTGCAAGAACTGCTAGAATAATCTCTTTAGCAGCTTCCTCAGCTAAGGGGACATTTGATTACATAGAAAATACTTGTCATGCTTTTTTGAAACGTGTTGGGGTTTTTTTGCACTTTCCAAAACAATATGCTATCCGAAACACAGCCATCTTTCAAAATGCACTTCTCCGAAATTTGCAGCGCCGTTCTCCAGCAATGCAATTTGTTCAAAAATGCATATATGAAAGTAAACTCCACACATCATTGTGTATACTAATGAAAATAACATACAAAAGTACATTTTATTAGGAAAAACTGTCAAAGATGTGCACATTGGGCAAAACTGTATATTAGGAGAAATTCACACAAAGATACTGATGAATTTTATTGAAGACTCTTTTTAAAAAATTGCACAGTGGCGTGGAAATGTGAATAATTTAAGATTTGAAAAATGTGAAACTGAGAGGAACCCAAACGGACATATTTGCCTACCCCTAGTTGTAGACGTGGGACTGCCCAGCTCCAGCCCAGTATTCCACCTCTGGCACCTGTGCTATGTTTGTTCTCATTTGTACTGACAGGAAAAATGTATTGGCTGGTATTATGGTTTTACATTCTCCTATTCTGACCAGGCGAGTAAAAATGTATGAGGTTGGGAAGCAGCGGGGCCTTCTCGGTTGTGACACAGCTGCTGTGGAATGCCATCCCCTGAGAAGACTGCCCAAGTCAAAGCCAGCAAATGCTAGGCCCGCATGCACAGACAAATAAAACATCCTTATTCCCAACAGACATTTTTAGGCCAAGGATTTGGGTGTAGATCTCTGAGTTCAGTCTGGCTTTTATCGTGGGGAATGTTCCTCGCAGTGAGCTTTGTGTCGTTTTACCTGACATTTGGCTGCATTTTTATGGTTGTTTTGACAGCTGCTTGGCCTTTCATTTGGAAGGAAGGGCTGGGAAGATATTTCGAAACTAAATACATTAAAACATATTTGTTCTAGACTCGAAGGAAGTCTAAATTATGTGGAGAAAAGGGTTTTGAAGCCATTGGCTCCCCCTTGTGGCCCAGAATTTGACAACAGTGAGCAGCAGAGGCAGGCATGTGCTTCAAAAGCTAAATAAACACGTTATTGTTATAAATAATATCTATATTATTAATTTTTATTATATTTGCATTATACTATTAATTAATATTAATAATATGTGATGTTGCAGTTTGTTTTCATTTGTTAGAAGCCGCCCAGAGAGTGTCTGGGCTAACCCAGACAGATGGGTGGCATATAAATAAATTGTTGTTGTTGTTGTGGCTGTGATCCTAAGCACCTATATCCACAAGAAAATGCTACTGCAATAAACAGTTTTATTTCTAATAAAATAATATTAGGTTAAGAATATTAGACTTGGAGGAGTCACTCTGAAAGCTGTTAATACAGAATACGTTACCAAAAGTTATTTGTAAGTCCTGTAGTTCTGGTCCCTAGTGAGGAAACACAAAAGGTCTGGAGGGTGGCAACATTAGACATGGGCCTTTTCCACAGTGGCTCCCCATTTATGGAATTCTCTCCCCAGGGAGGTTCACTTGGCACCTTAATTATGCTGTACAGCTTTAGGCACCAGGCAAAAACAATCCTTTTTAAGCACGTTCCTATTGACCGTACATGTTTCTTTGACAGATTTAGTGTTTTTAGGATTTTGTAAGCTGCTTATGATTTGTGGTTTCAATTGTTGTAGAACACTTTTTGAACACTATAGTAGGAAAGCATGTTATAAATAACACATAATAAGTAGTTTATTATTAAGATGGTTTACTGATCTTCATTTGAGGGGCGGATGGGGCTCGTTAACCTGGGAAGGTAGCTCCATCTAGGAGGACAACTCAGACCATAAACCTCTGCTGCCTTGCGGGATATCCCTGGGAGATGAAAAGGCTAAGGAGTGGACCCTACACAAATCTGGAGTAGAGTCCCCCGAGGGTAGGGTGGCAGCTTGTACGCCTCCTTCCGGCAACTCCTGCAGCCAAACAAGTGCCAAACACATTGCTCTGCTTTCCTTTGGAGCACATCAGCAAGGCCGAGAGAGGGATCTTGTCATCTGGGCAGCCCAGGACCTCCACGCACGCTGCCCAGGCTTGCGCCCCAGGGGGTCACTTCAGTGCTACCACCTTGGTTTGACTTCACCCCTAGAGGTGCACTCCATTGTCTTTTGAGACAGACACATGCCAACAACTACCCAAGTGGAGGGCCAGGAGCATGGGCTAGGCCGGAGGGTCACTTGTTTGGGCCATAAGCCGATGGCCTCCAGTTCCTGGAGTTAGGAACAGTTACACCTAATATGGCCAATCACTTGAAATTTGTCACTTAGTGTTGAGGAACCTCAAGTGTTTTTGCCGTGGCTGGAAGGTTTCCTTGAACTCAGATAATGCTCCTCACTTCCCTGGTTCGAAGATAGAGAGGAGAGTGCCAGTGCAAAAAGTAGCTGACCGTACAAAGATGGTTGCTTGGTCCCTGCTCCTGCCAACCTAGCAGTTTCAAAACACATCAAAGTGCAAGTAGATAATTCGGTACCGCTCCAGCGGGAAGGTAAACGGCGTTTCCATGCACTGCTCTGGTTCACCAGGAGCAGCTTAGTCCTGCTGGCCACATGACCTGGAATCTGTACACCGGCTCCCTCGGCCAATAAAGCGAGAAGAGCGCCACAACCCCAGAGTCAGCCACGACTGGACCGACTGGTCAAGGGTCCCTTTACCTTACAAAGATAGAATTCACATTTATTGCTCTTCACACTTTTAACTCTGGCCCACCCCCGCCAGCATGCAGTCCTCTAGCTGAAATATTTCCCTACCTGCTGCTCAGAGTCCTATTAGTGATTTTTTATAAGAAATCTTGTGCTAACTGTAAGTCTGGATTCTGAGGCGGAAAAAAACCTGGTGCTACTTCCCTCCTCCACAAGACAGAAAATTGCACACAAAAAGCCGTTTGTAGAAACCATTTATTTTTAAGTTATTTCCAAAAATGAGTTCGTTCTTGCTTCTTTAGGAGGTTCAGAGTCTCAAATGTGGATCCAAAAGAGGAAAAGAAGAAATGCAGCTAAAGTTTTTTTTGTGGGGGTGGGTGGGAGGGGTGCGCCAGGGCAGGAATACACTTTCCTCTTTCCTTCACCAAGGGTCAACAAAGAGAGAACCTGAAGCCTATAATGGGACACGGGCCTTCTCCTAGATTCCAAACGTTGTGGGGTTATTTGTGAGGCAAAGCCAAGTTCAAGCTCAAAATGTCCCTCCCTGCTCAGAAAAGGCAGCAGGCCTAGGCACACCCCAGTTCCTCCCTGTTCATCTACAAAGATCTGCTTTCTTAGGCTGTAATCCCAAATGCACTTACTGAGGAGTAAAAGCCCTATTTAACATAGATCAAGATGCCTTTGTCTTCCTCTCCAGCATTTAATCCAGGGTGGTTGTACTGATTTTCTGCTGAAACCTCTTAAAAACAGCCACTTATATAAGGCTGTAAAATAGCCCCTGTCCCCTAAGAAGGAAACCTTGCCCCCTTGGTTTCCAAGAAAGAATGGGAAGGAGGAAATAGAAGTGCCTTTCAAAAAGTGCTCTGGAGGGGAAAAGTTACACAGCCAGCCCTGCTGTTAGGCAGCGTGACACAACTGCCTCAGGTGGCAGATAAAGAGGGGTGGGGAGCAGGCAGCGCTGTGTGCCGCACGCCCAAGCTAACCTGCTGCCCTCAGGCATGCAGGATGCTGTCCTGTTGCCAGTGCTGGAGCAAGATGCAACCTCCAGCCTAACTGGCATGGGAGGCGGCGATCTTGTCCCTTGCCTCGGGCAGCAAAGTGTCTTGGGCCAGCCCTGGAAAAGTACCGCTGATGACAAGGAAGGATCACTCCTGCTTCAGGGTCTTTTAAAAATCAGATTTATTAGTTGGGATCTTTCCATAAGGGAGGGGAAGTAGGAAGGAAAGAGAAACTGTTATTGGGAATTTGCCAGATTTCATCCAGAACCAGGCTCTGTGGGGGAATCAGGGAAGGTGCTGTTTTCCCTAGTGCTGCAACCAGAGAAGCAGAGCTTGCCCAAATTCTCTCCCTTTTGCACATGGAACGCTCGGAAAGCAAAGGTGCCTTGTGCCACGCAGACACCAAGCCGTCCTTTGGCTCCACAGCATACAGAGTCACCCTTCACAGTCCTCTCATGGTGTGGACCCACCGATTCAACTCACTGTGTGTGGCAAAGCAGTCAAACAGGAGGACAGAACTAGCTGGGAGAGGCGGGGAGGAAGGCTTCTGTCACATGATTCAGGAAATGGACAGTAGTGTTCTAGCTGCTGCAGGTAGCAAGGGAGACTCCCCCCCCCCAACCTCCCCACAGGTTTTAAGTGCTCCCTGTAAATGCTACATGGAGGCAAAATCTAGAGTTAGAGCAGCGGGGCTGAACCTGGCCACACAAGTGTCCCAAACAGTTGCCCCAAATTTTGGGCGACAGGAAAGTAGCACATGATCAGAGATGGGTGTGTGGGCGTCCCTGTCCCAGAATCCTTTGCAACGTGATCCAACAAGGCTGGCTGTCCACTGCTGCACCACAAGGAGCTCTGAGGCACTTGTGTCTCTGACCAGGTGGGGCAGTCACACCGAGCGGCAACCTTTCTCCGTTCTGCTCTGCGTGGAAAGGACTCGGGCGGCCAGATTCTGTGAGCATCGTCCGACTCACCCATCCAAAGGTTCCTCCCCTACCCACCTAGCATCCAAATTTCAGATTGTTACATGGATGGGGCTCTGGAGGTCGTCATCAAGGTTCTCCATGTCAGGCATGTTTGGCATGTCCGCTCCGCCGTTGGACTCTCTCAAGTGGATCCTCTGGTGGTAGATCATGCTGTGCCTTCGCCGGAACCTCACCCCACACTCCCCACACTGGTACGGTCTCTCCCCGGTGTGGATTCTCAGGTGCCGCGTCAAGTGAGACTGCCGGCCGAACCTTTTCCCGCACTCGACGCAGGGGTAGGGCCTCTCCCCGGTGTGCGTGATCCGGTGGCGGGTCAGGTGAGACTGCCGGGTGAAGGTTTTCCCGCACTCGGCGCAGGGGTAGACCTTGCTCCCCAGGTGGGTCTTCTGGTGCCTGGTGAGCCCATACAGGTCGTGGAATATCTTCCCGCACTCCATGCACTGGTAGGACTCCTTCTCTGTGTGGGTTCGCTGGTGGGCGGCCAGCTCCGACGGCCAGATGAACCCTTTGCCACACTCGGTGCAGAAATAGCGCTTCTCCCCCGTGTGGATTCTCTGGTGCGTGGCAAGTTCGGACGGCCACCGGAACGCTTTGCCGCACTCCCCGCAGACGTGGCGCTTCTCGGCCACGTGGCCTCCCAGGTAGGCGCCCAGAGGGGGCAGCTGCCCGTTGCCGTTCCTGCAGTCGGCGGCCAGCGGGGAGTTGTCACCGGTGTGCATTCTCTGATGCGCCGCCAGCTCCGACGGCCACTGGAACCCTTTTCCACACTCGGCGCAGAGGTAGTGTTTGTTTTTGTTGTGGGTTTTCTGGTGCGTGGCCAGCTCCGACGGCCACCTGAACCCTTTCCCGCACTCGGGGCAGAGGTGGGGTTTCTTGACGGTGTGCGGCTTGGCGCAGTCGGCAGCCGGAGGGGTCTTCTCGCCTGTGAAAAGGCTCTGGTGCATCGTGAATTCCGGCGGCCACTGGAACAGTGCCTCAGAGTCCATGGCGTAGTGCGGCTGTTGGCCTGCATGGATCCTCTGATGGATGGCGAGCTCCGTCGACCACCGGAACCTCTTGCCGCACTCCGTGCAAAGGTGGCACTCCTCGCCCATGTGCGTCTTCTGGTGCCTGGTGAGGTGCGAGGAACGGCCAAACTGCTTCCCGCACTCGGCACAGTGGTAGGACTTTGGCCTGGTGTGAACTTTCTGGTGCAAGGCCAGCTCGGATTGGCACCGGAACCGCTTCCCGCACTCAATGCAGGGGTGGCGTTTCTCTCTCACTCGGATCCGCTTTGGGTTCAGGTGTTGCACCATCCCGTTGAGCCTTTCTCCAAATTCAAACTGGGGGTCTGCTCTGCTGGGAGTCCTGGCACCTGGTTTGGGTGGTGGGGGGGGGGAAAGGCAAGAGAAAATTCACAAATTTCATAGGTAGGAATTCTAGAGCTGTCACTCAATTAAAGCAACGATAGTCGATCAATGCATGTGTTTTAGATAGAGGTTTAAGCCCTGCAGTCCTGTTCACTATTATCTGGCAGCAAGTCCCACTGA
Organism: Podarcis vaucheri; assembly: GCF_965113315.1. Taxonomy (NCBI): domain Eukaryota; kingdom Metazoa; phylum Chordata; class Lepidosauria; order Squamata; family Lacertidae; genus Podarcis; species Podarcis vaucheri. The sequence goes on from NC_138751.1 coordinate 21,860,800, forward strand.
ATACCATCGCACCTTGGTTCGTAATCCATTCCGGAACATTCAAAAACCAAGGCGCGGCTTCCAATTGGCTGCAGGGGCTTCCTGCACTCAATCGGATGCCGCGGAAGCAGCGTCGGATGTTCAGGTTCCAAATAACGTTTGCAAACTGGAACATTTACTTCCAGGTTTGCGGTGCTCGAGAGCCAAAACGTACACGTACCAAGGCGTTCGAAAACCAAGGTACGACTGTACAGCGGGATTTACTTCAGAGCAAACATGAATAAGATTGCCCTGTAACTGGATTAAGTCAGCATACAAAAAAGAGGAAAAAAGAGGATAGATAAATAATGCTAATTGCTTCAACATGATTTGTGTGTTTTTCACAGCAAGCACCACCTTGGAAGAGACGTTGCCCCTTCTCTCTCCAACATTAGAAAATGCATCTTCTAAGATTCTGCTTGCCACCTGCAAGACCCACCTGAGCCTCCTTCATCGGCTGAAGAATCCCACGTTGCTTCGGTGTCAGAAGAACCTGTGCAGGGAAAGAAACGAGTCAGGTCCAACTGTGACATGCCCTCTGTCACACGCATCCACACAGTGTAACAGGATATTTTAGACAGAGTACTGATATGCCTTCATCTGGATACGTTTAACTCCATCCCACAAGTGCCCAAGAACTACAAAAGGAATTCATTGAAACAGGTCTACAGTACAGACTGACAACTGGAGAGGATCTCTAATGCAGTGTTTCCCAACCTTGGCGCTTCAGCTGTTTTTGGACTACAACTCCCATCATCCCTAGCTAGCAAGACCGGTGGTCAGGGATGCTGGGGATTGTAGTCTGAAAAACATCTGGAGAACCAGGGTTGGGAAACACTGCTCTAATGCACCTGAGGCAAGGGACCTTGAGAACTGTGTTCGTCTGTATGGCCGTGAAAAGTAGAGAAGAGTCTGGATTTGATATCCCGCTTTATCACTACCCTAAGGAGTCTCAAAGCGGCTAACATTCTCCTTTCCCTTCCTCCCCCACAACAAACACTCTGTGAGGTGAGTGGGGCTGAGAGACTTCAGAGAAGTGTGACTAGCCCAAGGTCACCCAGCAGCTGCATGTGGAGGAGCGGGGAAGCAAACCCGGTTCACCAGATTACAAGTCTACCGCTCTTAACCACTACACCACACTGGCTCTCACTTTCAAGTAGAAAGTGTACTACATGTGTTACTACTGTGTCATTTTTACAGAAACAAAAAGACCCAGACTTATTTGTCCTTAGGCTGTTTCCTTCCCAGAAAGGTCTTCAAGTGTTATATAATACAATCTCTCTGGCTGTAGATACACAGCCTCATAGAAGTGAATCAGTTGCAAAATGTGCAAAAGCTATAGAGATCCATATGCAGCTTTCCAAGAATTGCTGTGGGGTACTGCTTTCAATGTTGATGTTTGTTTAAACATTTAGCACTGAAAAGTGTACTGTTAGCATTCTTTCTCGTATCTTTTGTGTTGTATAGAATCATATATTTGTTTTTGGAATTTGAAGGTCTGTGGGCAATTAAAAAAACTTTACTGGAGTTCAATTAAGGCCCAAAGACCTAGATCAAGTAGGAAGGTTTAACAACAAACCTGCTCAAACCAGAAACTCACTTCAAACTACATTTTTCAGTTCTGGCAGGCAGCAGCCCAATGGTTTGCACAAACCGCTTTGGATGATTTGGGTGACACAGCAAAGCGGTTTGTACGAAACTAGAGAGTGAAATTAAACTCACAAAGGAAGGAGGGAGGAGACTTATGTCTGATAATCCAAGCCATAGTTTGGAGGATAATCTCAACCATCTGGGTGTGATGCTAGCCATCACCCTAACCTTGAAAGCAGGGTGAGAATAAATGTTTAGCTCAAGGATGGGGAGTTTGTGGCTTTCAAGAAGTTGTGAACTCCCATCAGCCCCAGCCAGCAAGGTCAGCAGTCGGGTATAATGAATAGTCAGGTATGATGGGAGCTGCAGTTCAACAACACCCTTGGCATACATAACAGATAAAGGCATTTGTGTACTGAAGAGAAGTAGGTCAAGGAGCTAAGCCAGGCTTCCTCAACCTTGGCCCTCCAGATGTTTTTGGCCTACAACTCCCATGATTCCTAGCTAGCAGGACCAGTGGTCAGGGATGATGGGAATTGTAGTCTCAAAACATCTGGAGGGCCGAGGAAGCCTGAGCTAAGAACAGGGAAGCGAGGATTCTTACCCAGCAAACAGATATCCACATCACCCCTCTGCTCGGCCTCCATGCATGCATCTCCCTGCTCGGCATCTGACAAGGCTTGGTCATCATCGGGGAAATTCACAACCACCTCCTCAAATAGGTCTGAATCCTGAAATAAGCAAAGAGACACATTCGACAAAAAGATCGATCAAAGACTGTTTAATGTTAAACTAGCTAAACAAACGAACGGACAAAAAAGTAGGGCTTTTAGCATGGCTGCCTCTGTTCTGTGAAATAGCATTCCTGCCCAGTTAAGACAGGTGCTCACTAGCAGCACTTTCCAGAAACACCTGAAGACATCTTTGTTCGGATGGGCTTTCCCAGCTGGCTAAATGGGTCTTTGCCACAAGTGTCTATTTTGTATGGTTTTTAATTCACCATTTTTAATGATCTATAGTGTATATCACCTTGAAATGGTTGTTTAGAAAGTGATTAATAAATCAGTACAGTTGTACCTTAGAAGTCAAACGGAATCCATTCCGGAAGTCCGTTCGACTTGCAAAACGTTCCAAAACCAAAGCGCGGCTTCCGATTAGCTTCAGGAAGCTCCGGCAAACAATCAGAAGCCGCAGAAGCCCCATCAGACGTTCGGCTTCCAAAAATAGTTTGCAAACCAGAACATTCACTTCCAGATTTGCAACGTTCGGGAGCCAAAACGTTCGAGGACTAAGCTGTTTGAAAACCAAGGTACGACTGTAATAGTAATTGTTTTGGAAGGGTGGGGGACGAAAGCAACTAAATCCAGCTGCTGTCCCATGTACTACAATTTGGCTTTAATAATGTCTTTAGCTCTGCCTTGATTCATTAAGAGCTGCACGAAAAGCAGAACTCTATGGTACAGTTCTTACTAGACTGTACCATTTTACACTGCAAGCAGGGGGATACCCCAGATTATTTGTGCTTTTATCTTGTATTTTTATGCTGTGAACTGCCCTGATATCTATAGATGAAGGGTGGTATAAAAATTTTAATAATAAAAAATAATAATAACGAATAATAATAACGTACAGAGAAGAGCAGGAAATTTGGGAGTAGGCATTTCACTCAGATATGAATTCCCCTACCAGCAGTCTAAAGATTAACAACCCAGCAAATTGTAACATGTGATTCTGCTGATAGCATAGCTTGGCTGCAATTCCACCCTTATGTGCTCTTTTGGAAATGTAGATTTTATAAGTGCTCTTCTAGGATGCACCAAGGCAGCTTCATTAGGATGGTTTTTAGAGACAATAGGACAGCCACTCCATGAACCAATATTCCTCAGCCTAGAGCTGAACGCGATACATTGCCCTCAAGGTGGCTCACAAAACAAGATTAGCACGATAAATATACACACAGAGAACACAAAGAACAAGCCAGAATTGAGATCCTGGAATTTTTGTTAGGGCTAACATATGGTATGTTAAAGTCCATATTCTGCATTTCATTGCCATGCAGATTCCAGATCTCTGGAAGGGTGGAGGAAAAGGCTGGGGCTTCTTTGCTTCATATCCTAAGAATTGGAAGGCAAAACTCTGCCTATTATGTGCTCTCCATCTGCTTCTTGATTTCCTGCAGGAAAGCTGCACACACAAACACAGAATTATGCCAGTTGTGCCCTTCTGTCAAATCACACAAATGGCTGGTGTAAATCCATCATTTCTGATGCAGAGTCACAATTCCTGACTGCAAGGGGGGGGGGGCTCTCTTAGCAAATAGCTCTTTTCTTTCCCCCCAATATGCTTCAGCCTGGGAGAGGAGACATCTTGCCCACAGTGTTGGCTTGTGAAGAATGGCAGATGGCCAGCTACTAGGAGGAAACCTTTTGTTTCTGGGCTGCAGGACTACAACTCCCAAAAGCCTTTGTGTGGATTTCGGTGAATCCGCTGCGAGCGGCAGGTGCAAAAGTCCTCTGGGGTCTGTAGGCAGCCATAACAGTGTTTGTAGGAGACCAGGAGGACTGAAGAGGGAAAGCTGGGAATAAGAGATAAGAGGCGCAGCTCTGAATTGAGAGCTGGGTTTGTAGAGGCTGCCTTGAGGTCCTGAAAATAAGAGAGGAGTCTGAATGGCCAGAGGAAGGAATAAAGAGACGTGAGACTTTGGAGATGATTCAATATATTTTGGTGCCTCACGCACAAAGCTCAAGCTGGAAAACTATAAAAATAAACAAAACTATTGACAATTTGTTCTCTTTAGTGTCACCCAGCAACACGGATTTTCCAGAAAATTTAAAACGGGGGGGGGGGTATCTTCCTTTGTAAATTAGGGCAATTTGTGTTGGAGAATTTCCAGTTTGCATCAGAAAATTTCCTGATACCCTAGAGAGCAATCTAATTTAGCATGTTTATTTGACTTGTGTTTGGTAAACAAAGCTATATTTATTTATTTTAAAAAAACCTTCTAAACAGCCACACTTGCAAATACTTATTTGCAACTGGCACCCATTCATTGTTTACAAATCAACTTGCAAAATGGGGAGCGGGGGAATTCCCTGGAAAAATTGCCTCTCCAAATACCTGATGGTAGCCCTAAAAGTCACCACTCCTTGAGGTAAACTGCCCCGCATGGCTGAATGGAAGGCAAGCCCTGAGGGACACTAAGGAGGGAGGGAGAAGACCATTTTATGTTAACAAGAGCAGGACAAACATAGTGCTGCCATTCACACCCTTTGACCTTGATTCCATACTCCTGGAATCCCAGTTATTTGCGATTACTCTGCTGTTAAGGAAGACACTCGCTGGGTGCCTCAGAAAGCAGCAGTCCCTCTCCCTACAAAACATCTCCCTCCTCTGCAATGCCTAATGTAATGTAATGTCCACAGAAGGCCTGTGTTGTGACATCAACACCGTTTGAATTTGGCCTGTTCTGGTTCCACTTTGCTGGCTGCTACTTAGGGGCGAGTGGGAATACTTGGAATGACATGACGTCATGTCTGCCATTTTGTATTGCTAGCCAGTACCAGGAGAAGTAGGGAGACAAGACACAAGGGCTGCTGTTATTGGAGGTAGCCAGGACTCCTCTGTAACGACTAGTTCTGAGAAGGCTAAAAATTTGACAACTGCACCAGCCAAGGCAGAAAATATGGAATATATCGTGTGTTATGTGAAATAATGAAAACAGAGCAATTTTTTTAAAGAAGCATAATAATAATAATAGCAGCAGCAGCAATGAAAACCTTAGTGGAAGAGCTCCCTGGCATCTTGATTGAAAAACAAACAAATCTCATAGCAGGTGATGCAGAAGAGACCTGTCACCTGAGACTCCAGAGAGCCTCCGCTAAGTCAGAGGTGACAATACTGGGCTACAGTGACAAATATTCTGGCCACGGTGCATAACAGTTTCCTACGTCCCAAACCATCTCCACATTTTAATTAAACCAAAGGGCAGAAATTAAAGCAACCAAGCTATGGCTCTGTTTCAATTACCAAGCATTTCAGCTCATTTCGAAAACTCGGCTCCACATTTTGATGCAGCTAACACGGAAGAAGCCACTGCCTTGGTAATTTTACCGTGCAATCCTATACAACAGGATTGGGGCAACTGTGGCAGGGGGTGTCATGAGGACGTCAAGCGACTGATAGGCGTGTGGTCTCACCCACCTGTCAAAGCTGACCTATGGGGTGAAGGGAGGGGTCTGCTTCACCTGTTCATTCCCTGCAGAGAATATGCTGGAGAAAACAGCAGGATCAAACCATGCCCCCTGCCTATCAGCTGACGTCACCCAGGTGGGAGGAGATGGCCTCATCGGCTGGTGGCCTGGAGGTTTCCCACACCTGCTAAACGTGTCTGCTCAAACTCACTGAATTCGAATAGGGCTCCCTAAATTTATTTATAAGCATTTCTAAACTGCTTAATATTCAAAGATCTCTAGGCAGTATGCAAATACAAAACATTAAAAAAAACCAGTATCAAAAAAAGAAAGATGCAACATAAAAAGCTGTAAAACTGTAGTATTATAAGAACAGGAATTTGGTCATAGGAAGATCCAATCCTATGGGTCAGAGAAAGCCTAAGCAAAAAAGGCACATCTTCTTTATAAGACACCTGAAGCAGATGACAGGTGATGCCTCACAAGTGGCAGAGGGAAGGATACTCCCCAGTGCAGGGGCAATGGTTGAAAAAGCTCATTTTCAGGTCACTGCCCTGTGATCTTTCGTAAGGTGAATATAGAATTACAGAATCTGAAGGCCTGGATCCTGGGCATTATCAGTTCATGGGCCTCATCCTGTATGAACCTATCCAAAGTATTAAGTTCAGCTGACAAAATGCTGCGGATGGGTCCAAATTATCCAGAAACTAAACTAGTTTACCCACAAGGCAGAGGTTTTTCGGTGGCTGTTCCAAAACGCCCTTCCACAGGCTAAATGTTTTACTCCTCTCTCCCTCCTGGCATTCCAGAAGTAAATAAAAGCTTTGGGGACTTTGCTGTGCTTTGGGGACTTAGCACAAAATACATACTCCCATTGTTTGATTGTTTTATTATAGGAGCTTTCAGCCCAAACACTGAGGTCCAGCTCTGAGGGCCTTCTGGTGGTTCCCTCACTGTGAGACGTGAAGTTACAGGGAACCAGGCAGACGTCCTTCTTGGTGGTGGCATCTGCTCTGCGGAACGCCATCCCGTCAGATGTCGAGGAAATAAATACTACACAACTTTTAGAAGACATCTGAAGGCAGCCCTTTATAAGAAAGTTTTTTATGTTTAATGTTTTATTATGTTTTTATATTCGCTGGAAGCCACACAGAGTAGCTGGGGCAACCTGTTCAGATAGGCAGGGTACAAATAATAAAATTGTTGTTGTTGTTTTATACTATTTATATCTTTTTAAAAAATGTTTGCAAGGCTGATTGTACACGATTTTGAGAGCCTTAGCTGGAAAACAAATATGTCATCTTTAAACAGAGACTTTATATCACCTTATGCAAACTGCTGAGGTTTTTCTTATCAAGTGGTATATAAATCTTTTTGTATAAACAAAATAACCATTAGCCACAGCAATAACAACATTGTAAAGGCAGCCCATGCCCCAAGGACAAAATGTGCCCGTCACACCTGCCCCCCATCTGTTGCTAGCACCCCACCGCCATTTCCTTCCCATCCCCGCCATAGTTATGGGCCTATCTCAGCAGGTCAGCCCTCACAAAGAAACTTGCCCCATCCGCGAGCCACAAGATTGTCCTTGGGGGAGGCGTATGGGATGAGAAAGGGGGTGGGGGACGAAAACCATCTCACCTCCTCTTCTGCTCTCTCCGCTTCCTGCTGCTTCGACAGGAACTCCTCCGCCAGGGCCACGGCCCGTGCGCAAGTGTCCGGGCTGCATTCCCACACGCGGCTCCGAATCCCCGGTGGGAGGACCGCCAGGAACTGCTCCAAGATCAGGACGTCCAGAATCTGCTCCTTGGTGCGGTTCTTTGGCTTCAGCCAGTGGTTGCAAAGCTCCCAGAGCTGACCGCAAGCCTTCCGCGGCCCCTCGGTCTCTTGGTAGCAGAACTGCCGGAAGCGCCGGCGGGCTGTCTCTAGGGTGAAGCCACCCACTCCTGAGGTGGACATCCGTGTCTTCCCAATGCTCCCTCGGTCCGCGTTGCCTGGGGTACTGGGCTGGGTTTCTTGCTGGCTCTCCTCTGCGTATGGAGCTCTCCATGGGGAGGAGGGAGGGTTCTCCGCTGGCTCTAATGCCGTAGTAGAGAAGGCCCTTGACTCAATGTTCATGGGTGCTGCCTCAGTCGCTGGGGAAGCATCTTGCGTTGTTGTTGTTGGTGGTGGTGGCGGCTGCACAGTTGCAGGAGGCGGAGCTCGTGGGGCCTGAGACACCTCCTCCCACTGGACTTCCCAGCGCTGAGGTTGTGGGGCTTCTTCTAGGGCCTCTGGCTCAGCAGCGGGTGGCACTTCCAAGCCCAGAAGTTCCTCCACAGTCCCAGTGCACACCACAAGTAGGGAGTCATCTCCTTCCTCTGCTCCCACAGCCTCTCGTACAGGCCCCGTTGGATTCTCCTCATCCTCATCTTCTTCTTCCTCCTCCTCCTCCTCCTCTCCTCCTCCTTCCTCCTCCTCCTCCTCCTCTTCTTCTTCTTCTTCCTCCTCTTCTTCTCCCTCTACTTCTTCCTCTTCCTCCTCCTGCTCTTCCTCTCCTTCCGCTTCCACCACGACTTCTGCCTCCGCTTCCGGCTCTTCCTCCTCTTCTTCCTCCTCTTCCTCGATCGTGATTTCCGGATAGACCCCCTGCTCAAGCAGCACTTTAAAATGGAGATCCAGCTCTCCCGATCCCTGCTCGGGCTCCATTTTGTCTTCCAAAAGGTAGACCGACTTCTCCCAGTTGTAGACGGAGGTCTGGCCACCGAGGCCCCAAGTCTCACACGCAAACATGGCGGGACACTAGGAAGTGTTTACAGGGGCGTTGTCTCCCTGAAAGGGGGTGGGGGGGAGAAAAAAGGAAGGCTATCACCCAGTTTTAAGAAACCTGAGCCATTAAATCAATTGAAAGTCATTTTCCCGAATTGGTTATATGAATAAGAGCAAGAGTTCTGAAGAAAAACAAAGGGGGGGCCATCTTAGGTAAAACGTTCCCTCCTGTGTGTGAGGGAAGAGGGAACCCCTCTTCTAAGAAGGTACCAGCTGCCCAGTTTTTGTATTTATAATTATATAGTTTTGCATATAATAATAATCTGCCACTTCATTAATGGGGGCTACTTCAAAACATATAACTGATTCATGAAACTGATTCATGAATGAAACATTGCAGTCCATTAAAAGGGGGGGCAGAGGAAGGGGGGAAGTTGAGGGGGAAAACAGCCGGTGTTGATGAACATCTTCCTTACACGGCCACCCCTAACTCCACTGCAAAAGGCCCAGGGAGAAATTGTTAGGATGGCCATCAGTAAAATCTCCTCCCTGTTAAGATTCCAGAAGAGAGATACACAGCCACTGTCTCTCTGCTTCACTCATGGCTCTCTCACTCTGAGCCATCCTGCACATTTAAAATCTTCACCCAGCCCACATACTGCAACTCTTCAAGAGGCAGGTAGGAAATCAGACTATGGAGTGATTCCCCAAGGCCAAAAACACCATGTCCCTGGATACTGGAATGTTAGACAGAAGAGTTATTATAGCCCAGCCTTCTCTGTTCCGTTCCTAGGGAATTTCTTATTACGGTGCGCATTCAAACATGCAACACCTCCACCCCCAGCATTCCACAACGGGACAGCCTTCGCAGGGTCTGTTTTTCTGAACATGTAGATCAGTTTCTGTGTCTTCTAGCCAGATGGATAAAAGAACGGCAAGTACATCTACTGCAACACAACACAATGTATTTTCCCAGCTTGGAAATACGGTGCAGCACTCTAGAGGCTATAGCAAGGCCAGGAAGTGCCATTCTTTTGCCATTTAGCTACTTGCCCAACGAAAGCAGCAGACTTCATGGCTCTGCTGCTGTTGCTTCAGTCTCTCTCTCTCTCCTTTTCAGAGGCTCAAGTTCCCATTTGTTTGTACAGTGCCATACTCAGTGCTGATAGGGTGGTACAAAGAATGATAATAATTTACCAAGGCCACTTATTAAGCCAATATAGCATAGTGGCTGGAATGTCTGCACTCCATTAAACATTAAAATTTCAGAGCACTGGGTTTGACCTCAAGTGATTTCCCCCGATTTTCAAAATTATGCAAAAATTTTTTGCAGTTCTGTTTTAAGTCCTCGGTCACATATGATCACACAGACCCCATTTGGTGTGACTTAGCATTACATCCGAACCTAGGGCTCATGATTTGCCTTGCTGCAAAAAGCTGTAGGCAAAGGTCTGTTATTGGCTTACTAGCCCATGGTTAGTCTGGAGCAGGCTTCCTCAAACTCAGCCCTCCAGATGTTTTGAGACTACAATTCCCATCATCCCTGACCACTGGTCCTGCTAGCTAGGGATCATGGGAGTTGCAGGCCAAAAACATCTGGAGGGCCGAGTTTGAGAAAGCCTGGTCTGGAGGAACTGGGGTTTATTGTAACACTAAGCCAAACCATGGCTTAGCTATGTATAGTGCAGGAAGAGGAGGACCACTGGAAGAGAGACATGGCCACTATTTCTCCTCCAAGTACCTGCACACTCATTCATTCATGTTTAGCCATGGTTTGGCTTAGTGTTACAAGCAAATGAGGCCAAGGATGAACTCTCCCCCCACCACACACACTTCTACTCCCCTTAGGATGGTGACACCTGTTGACATTTGGTAACTACCTCAAATACTAACGCCTCCATCATCCTTCAGCATTAAGAATATTCACAAATATTCCCTCCTATTAACTATGACACACCTCTGCATGTGGTCAGTCTCACAGCTCAATAAACTAAGCAAATGTAAGCAGCAACAGTAAGTTGTACAGAAATGCAAGAACTTTACACTAGCAATCGATACATTGTGGTTACAGATGACTATGTACCAAATTCTAACTTCCAAAAAAGCAACAAAAATGGAAACTTTCCACATTTACAATTAGCTAAAGGACAAGTACTAGGAAATGTTCCCACCCTCTCACCATACTTTTTCATTTTAACAAATGCAATCTTTCTTTCCCCTACCCCCACCAGTGCTGAAAAAGTGTTGTTCATCCTCAGGTGTATAAGCTAGGCGCCAAATGGCTCCTTAAACCAAGGCTACAGCCATCAAAACAGAATGTCTACTTGCCATTTTGGGGCAAGATGGATCTAAAGTCTTATTTTTTTCAAATGACTGTCTGACTGTGATTATCAGTTAAACATCTGGCTAGTTCAGATGAAAACCTTGAGTTAGGTTAAGAACTCTGAGAACTTAAAGAAGAAAAGTCGTTTTATCCAGGGACAGTCCACATATATATTGCCCTTTTCCTAATTCTTTTTCTCAGTGGTGACAGGGACCATTCATAACATAAGAATATTATTCACAACCGTGAGCAGGGCAGGGGGGTGGGGTAAGTGAGGACAAGATACAATTAACTATAACACTGTTCGCTGCTCTTGCACAGGCTGCACAGAAAAAGCATTTTGGTTCCTGAAATTCATTCTGATTGTGTTGCAAGTGGCCAATAGCAAAATGTGCCTGGTGCCTGGCTAATTTCCAACACTGTTCATCAACATATTTTGATCAAACCTCACACGGCCAACTTCAAGTGATTATTAATTTGATAAAACAGGTTTTCTGTACTCAAAAATTGGTATGGTGGCATATGCACCCTTTCAATTAAAGTAACTCTATATTCAACACTGGAGATTCTCTTCCCTCAATATTTCTTTAAAAAGATTCACCTAGATCATGCATGTTCAACCGGTTGATCAAGATCTACCGGGCGACCAAGGGTTGTCTGTGGTCAACCATGGTTGACTGCGTGATCCTGAGCGATCTACCCCCCCAAAAAAACTCAACAACTCTGGCCAATCCAATGGGTAGATCACTGCCAGTTTATTTATAGTGGGGGTAGATCACAGTCTCTTGGAAGTTGGACGTGTCTGACCTAGATGTTTCCAAATCTGCCCGCCCCCCCTAAAAATTTCAAAGCATGAACAGGAGCAAGACCAGCACTAATAATCTTTTGGAAAACAAAGCACATGTTACAAAAGGAGCACCTTTCATATGCACATTTGGACATACAAATTTCTACATAAAGGGATTTCAATCTTAAAAACAGAAATAGACACTCATCCTTCCAGTGGGTATCAACTGCAAAATTCACACCGACAAATCTTCACAGCAGACTTTAAGAAATGAGTCAAAGTATTGGAACCACTGGGAAGAATCAAAATTAGCTTCAAAGACTTTTCACCTGGGAGTTATAATAGCAGACTTGAAGCACAAATATTTAGAGTTAACTCTATGCCCAAAAGATTCCCAAACTGCACTGCAAGTCATCCAAGCAGTCCCTGCATGTCTGGGCCACTGACTAATGAACACTAATGCCACGGAAGCCACAGATTGGCAGCAGAAGTGGGGGGGGGGCAGCGAGGGGAGGAGCCAGGGCCGCTTGGGGGAAATGAGCATGTTTACTAATGGTGAGAACATAGTTGATCTACTACCACCTCCCTGCTCACTTTAACAGAAGGACTTAGACCAGACATTCAATTATTTGTTCACTATTAGGGCGAAGCACTTGATTGATCTGTTAATTAATTAATTGGCAAAAGGATTACTGTGCTAACACCAAAAGGGGGAAGGGGAGCTGAAGTGGTGATTCAGCCTCCTTGTCATTTTTGTTAGGTTGCTTCCACTAAAGCACCCACCTCTTCCCAAAGACCAGGGTAAGGCAATCAGCCACCCACACCCCCTATACAAAGTGGGGTGCACTCCGCTCCCCACCATCAGATGCAGAGACACAGCCCCCCACCTCCATCTTTCTAACTGTAAACCTCCTTCCTTCCCAGATGGCTCAACTTTCCACCTCTCCCCCCCCCCAGCCACCCACATCTTAGCTTCCTGTCCTCTTTCTCCTACCAGAAACATTTCTGCCTAGCCCTCCCCTGATTAACCCCTTCCCCTCTCCCAAGAGATGGGTCTCCCCCCCCCCATGTGGCTGAAAAAGGCCACCTCCCTGCGACCACCACCCTTCCCAAGAACAAAAAAGGACCTTGACCATTCATTGCCCGGCCTTTCCCCCGCCCCTGAGCCCATCCCATCGCCCTTACGCACAGCTCCCCCTGCCTCTCCACCCCATCGCGGCAGAGAGAGGCCCTGGTGCATTTGCCAGCCCTCCCACTAGACTCGCCCCCCCCCCGCCACCCCGAAACCGAGACAAGGGGAATGCAGCCATTTTGCCTCTTTGATGTGGCTGGGGGTGGGAGGGGCAAAGCGATGGCTCATGTTGCGCTCCTCGCTCGCTCTCCCCTGCGCTCCCAGCAACCAACCCCCACCTTCCAATCGGTGACATCTACCTAGGATTTTGGGGGAGCAGGAAAAGCGCCCCCCTCCAAATCCAGCCCACCCCCTCCCCTCCCTTCCTCCCCCACCCCCGTCCCCGCCATGCACGTGGCTTTGCAAAATGGGGAGGCCGGCCGCTGCAACTCACCCTTCGGCGAGGAGAGCCGGTCTTCCCTCTCCCGCCCCCTTGCACCAGATGCGGATACTTGGGGGTGTTGCAACCCCGAACCTCTCTCTCTTCCGTGCCCCCCTCCTCCCCCCCAAAAAGGCGGAGCAGGAAGGCGCCTCCTCCTCTTCCTCCCTCCCCACGTGGGCGCCAGGGCATTAACCCTTTGCGCACTTCGGACGACCAGTTCTCGCCCCCGCCGCTCATCAAACGCGCAAATCAGATGCATGTTCCTCCAGTTTATGGTCATTTTCTTCTTGTCGTGGATTTATAGGAGCCGAACCAGTGTCCAAAGTGGTTTTTTTGGGGGGATGACCCCACTTTTCTCTAATCTAGGAAAACGTATTTCGAAATAAAACCCCTACGCATTAGAAATAATAATAATAATAATAATAATAATAATAGTTCACTTCTGAGATTTTTCAACGCTGCTCACAGGAAATTCTTTCTCCAGCGTGGAGTTTTATCATCCTCCCATGGAGATCACGCTTCATTTTGTTCAGACACAAGCGTGCAATTTCTTCCTTTGTAACCATTTCCAGAGGGACAGACCTGTGGGTCTGTTGCAGCTCACCCTACAAAGGAAAGTCTTGTGGCATCTTGAAGACTTAACAAATTTACTATGGCATAAAAAGCTTTCATCACTGGACTACAGACCATTTGATTAAATGGACTCCATAAAAGCTTATGCTGTTAAAAGTAATTTGGTTATCTTTTCAGGTGCCACAAGGCACTCTGTTAATTTCTCCTCACACACACACACACCACCCCCCAAATAGCTGGAGAAACCTAACTTTTTTATAGGTCTTGGACTCAAATAATCTATCTAGCACAGAGTAACAGTGATTGAAGCCACTCAAACACAGCACAATAAAAATGATTAAAATAAAATGATCAGGACCTGTACATTCTAAACAAGCAAAGCTGTCAGGCTGGCACCAATTTCAAACTGCTTTTTTATAGGAAACAGTTGAAAGTTAATAAAATAAATAAATGATATTAATGCTAGTTAGCACTATGCAAATATGTTATATAATCTCTTTCCCCCCTGAAAACTTGATTTTTTTGCAATTAGGAAAGTGACCAGAAATACACTGAAAAGTATGGGGTGATGTATAAATGCCCCACAAACGAATTACGATGAATGTTCAATAAAGGGGTATTCTGGAGGAGCCCTTTCAACACACTTAAGCCACATTCATACTGATTTAAATGTCATGGCTTCCTTATATGGATGAGTGAAACTGTCAGTTCTGGTTTCTCGGTTTCTCATTTTCCCAGTCTCAAATTCAAATCCCCACATTTCTGCAACAATTTGCAATTTTAAAAAAACCAAACTCATCAAAATTTATCAGCATTTTTAGGATGAATTTCTCCTTATTAGCATATTTTTGTATGATGTTTTGGCACGCATGCACACAGACACACATACAGCAATTCCCCACCCAATAACACATATTTGTGTGTTATTTTAATTAATATGTGCATTTTATGTGCATTTCCCTCAATATAAGCATTTTTGCATACACAGTTTGGCTGGAGAACTGCATCACACAATTCAGAGAAATGTGAATTTCAAAGGGCAGCTGTGTTTTGGTTGACGTATTGGTCCAAGAAGTGCCAGTTAGGTAGCTTTTCATTAAAAGGCAAGCTAAATCAAATTTCTGCCCCATTCCTACAATTCTCAGGCATTCAATACTCTCATAGAGCAACAGTTCCCAGGTTGATTTTAAGGAAGCTGTGATAGTTAAACCAGTGTTAAATCAGTTTTCATTAGGAGTCTAGTTTATTATTATTACTATTACTACTACTAGGGATGCAGGTGGTGCTGTGGTCCAAACCACAGAGCCTAGGGCTTGCCGATTGGAAGGTCGGCGGTTTGAATCCCCACGAAAGAGTGAACTCCTGTTGTTTGTTCCCAGCTCCTGCCCACCTAGCCTTTCAAAAGCACGTCAAATGCAAGTAGATAAATAGGTATCGCTCTGGCAGGAAGGTAAACAGCGTTTCCATGCACTGCTCTGGTTCACCAGAAACGGCTTAGTCATGCTGGCCACATGACCCTGAAGCTGTCTGCGGACAAAATGCTGGCTCCCTTGGCCTATAGAGCAAGATGAGCGTCGCAACCTCAGAGTCATCCGCGACTGGACCTAACGGTCAGGGGTACCTTTACCTTCACCTTTACTACTACTACTACACTACTACTACTACTACTACTACACCATTATTACTACTGCAACTGCTACTACTAGCACTACTGTACTACTACTACTACTGCTGCTACTACCACTACTATACTACTATTACTACTGCCACTTCCACTGCTAGTACACTAGTACTACTACTACACTCCTACTGCCACTTCTGCTATCCACTCTACAATTTCCAGAGTGGATTAACAGTCAGCCCCTCTTCTCAGGGAACAGCCATGCACAGTAATAGATCCTTCAGGAAAGAGCATTGGGATTTCAGCAGAGGGGCTGGTCCATTGGGGCGAATGGCATTTCCTCCCCTTAACCTCAGCCTGCCCTCAGCCAACCACCACCTGCCACCCTCTCACTTCCCTCTTGCCCAGAGGGTGGCACTGCCTGCCAGTTTCTCCCTCCTTAGTCCCTGCACAACTACTCAGCAGGGAGGAGGAGGAGGAGGGTGGGAACTACACTACAATTACTGTGGTGATTTGCCAGCCATCGGCTCTACAGCCAACTACTTTTGACCTTTCCTTCTTCCTCCCTCCCATTCCCGATGGGCACTAGCCACCACTGGCATTCCTCGTTATTCTGTTATAATTTAGGGCTGCTGTATGGGAATTATGGTTGTATCCGCACGGCAGTCCTGGACTCATTCAGACATTCGGGCTGGATTTAATGTGCTTGGAAGCAAATTGTGGTCTTCGGGGCATGAACACCCTAACGTAACGTGTGAACGGGCACTCCCGTGCACGCACATAAACCTATGCTACAGCGCCGAAGAGCCTCGCGCATACAAAGGCATTGGCTCAGCCTGGGCTGGATTTTTGAACCTGCTTTCAATTCTTAAAGGGCAGATCTGTCCCACACCCCCACCCCCTCTTTTGTTTTATTGTATGGAAAGAGAGTGAAAAGTTAGATGATTTGAGCCAGCTTTGCTGCGACGCCGACCCAGTTTCTCTTTTCTATTGAAAACGTGGCGACGAATGAGATTTTCCAAGGGTTAATATGATAGAGCAGGGGAGCGCGAGAGGGGCTTCGGAGAGGAACCTTCCTGCTCCGCCTCTCTGGAGATGGAGGGGGGGCGGCGGCAGAGTTTCAGCAGGAGAATCAGGAGCTTGTGGTGGAGGCGAAGCGGTCCTGGGGGTGAGTTAAAAAGAGGTCCTTGGAAGATGGAGAACGCAGCACCCATAGTATTCTTTAGCTGGAGAGAGAAAAGGGAAATAAATGTAAATCCATAAAGATCAGGGGGTGCTTAGCAGCTACCCCTGCGATTATTAATTTCCCAACAATACATGCTTTCTAATCAATATTGTTACCCCCCCCCACCCCCGCAGCCCAAATTCTCCTTTAGCTGCTTGAGTTTCCAACCTGTGCAGCCGAAAGGGATGTGCTTTGCTTTCAGAAAAGTTGTGCAATTCATGCATACAAATGGGCAGGAGAACAGACCTTTTATCAGCTAGATAATAAACAGACACCCCTTGGATATCTCTACCATGGACAGAACTGAGTGCAATCCTGAGTCAATGCTGGACTCATAAATACCCCATCCCTTGCCTGAGCCATTTCTGGAAACAGTTTGAAGCCAGGTTAAATGCCCTGGATTCCCCCAAACAATTCTGAAAAGTACTGGTTATGCCTCTGATTCCTTCCGAGAACTACAATACCAAAAGACCCTTGGGCGGGAACCCTGAGATTAAACAGGTTTCATTTAAAAGCATAGTTTGAGAATGTTGAGAGAGAGCCAACCCTGGTTCACTAGCCTCTCCCTAATCTATACCAATATTTCTTTTTTTAAAACCATATCTCATCATTTCAGGCACAATTGCTTCTCATCACTCAGAGATGTCACATTACTCTACAGATCATCATATCCTAATTAGGGCACTCACTTGATTCAAGAAACGCTAGTTGATCCATTGTAGCTGTTATAATTGATCGAATCTGCACCTTCATAAAACAACAGCCCTGGAGGAAAAAACTATTTTGCTCTTCATTTTTCAGTAATGCATCCACACAGGCGCTTTCTTAAAGAGACGTACCCTGATAGAAAAGGAAAATGTCTTTCCTGAGATGGTTGCCTGCCAGCACACATGCTGTTTGTAAGTCCTTGCCTTAAAAAAAATGATTTTTTTTAAAGGAAAAAGAAGCTGCTGCCTGATTCGTTCACACTTGTTATCATACAAAATAATTTGTAATTGGCTGATCTGATGTCTATTTAAACGATGTTGCTGTTACGATTCTTCCATGGCTGCCTCAAATCGCCTCATGTAGTCACTGATGGATGTGAGAGAGGGAGTTTCGGGGAGCAAGAATGCAGGTTTGAAGAGAGTGTGAAGGTGGTACCATGAGAGAGAAGATGGCCACAGAGGAGGGGGCCGAGGCAGACCTGGGGGCTGTGACCCAAGCGCCACTGAGCCTGCAAGGCATTAAAATGGAAGAGCAAGCACCAGCAGCCCTCAGAATGGGACAAGCCCTAGAAAAAGCAGGACAGGCTTCTTGTGTCCTTCGTGCCAGGAAGCTCTTGCAATGGAAGGTTTCTCCACTGGTCAAGGAGGAGCCAGATGCAGGAAGGATCCAGCGCTGGGAGGTCCAAGACCCAGAGACAGAACATCCCCTTTCTTTTGGATGGGGGACAACAAGGCCCCCTGAGGCTGAACCTTGGGATGACATCCCGGCACTTTTTGCTTCCTTTGAGCACGTGGCCTACGCCTGCCGGTGGCCGAGGGAAGAGTTGGTGGCCCGGCTTTTGCCAGCCCTGGGCGGGGAGGCGCAAGAGGCTTACCTCAGTTTGGACACTAGTGACAGAAGGGACTATGGGAAAGTGAAGGCAGCCATCTTGAAGAGGGAACCCGTGGCGTCGGAGAAGCGGAGGAGGCACTTCCGGCAGTTCCAGTACCAGGAGTCAAGGGGGCCGAGGGATGCTTGCCGGCGGCTCTGGGAGCTGTGCCGTCGTTGGCTGAGGCCGGAGAGCCGAAGCAAAGAGCAGATCCTGGAGCTGCTGATCCTGGAGCAATTCCTGACCATCTTGCCAGAGGAGGTCCGGAGCCAAGTTTGGGAGCAAGTCCCAGAAACCTGTGCCCAGGCGGTGAACCTGGCTGAGAATATTTTGGCAAGGCAGCAGGAGGCTGAGAGGCAGGTACTCCAGGTGAGAGGATCCTGCAGTTCCTTCTTGATCCCTGGGGTCCCAAGTTGGTCTAACCATGCGGGAAGTTTTCCTTAGGCGCTTATGCGAGGGGAGACAAAGCACCTCTCTCCTCCTGATCACCATCTAATAAAATCCTTCTCATGTAAAATGTCTTCATAAAGGCAAAGATGGTCAAAGCTGCTTTATGAGCTGTGAAAATCTGGTGCACGAAGGCTTGGAATAATATATTTAATTTGTATAGACTTTAGCTGTATGGAGAACGATGTAAGTGCTTTGCCCAAAGTTAGAAGCAAAGAATGTCCACGTCCAAAGACATAAAATCTAAACAGACAGGACACAAAAGGCAGGGAAGAGAATTAGGAGATCAGGAGTGGGGAACCTGCTGCCCCCCAGATGTTGATGGACTCTGGCTCCCATCATCCCTGACTACTGGCCATGCCAGCTGGAGACCCCCAAGGAAAGAAGGCTCAGAGCGAGGGGACTGGTGGTGGGATTACGATGGGAGATCAGAGGGAGAAGAGGGACAGGCTTGGAGAAAGCAGTGTCAGAAGCTGGAGAGGTAACAGGGTTTAGTGAGCTGGGAGAATCTGTGGCAGAGAGAAGTCTAGAAGCAGAAGCAGGAGAGGAGGGAGGCAGATAAAGAAGTCAGGGGGTCTCCCCTCCTACTGTGACCAGCTCCCTTCCCTCTGGTATCCCAGGACCAGAAGGGGGTTATGAAGAGGGAGGAGCAGAGACAGGTTTGCCAGCAGAGTCTCAGGTTGCTTGGGAAGGACCCAGAGAGAAGGAGATTTTGGCATCTTCTGAGTAGGAGCAAAACCTATTCAGATGAGTTGTTGTGCTCCTTAGGACTGGCTTCCCTGAGTTTATAATTTGTATGATTTATTGCTGGCTGGCTTCCTGACATTCTGACATCAAATCAGTGGCGTAGCGTGGGGGGTGCCAGGGGTGCCGGCCGCACCGGGCGCAACTTCTGGGGGGGGGCGCGCTCGCTGCCTCCGGAGTCGCCGAAGAGCCTCGGGTGCAGGCTGTAGCGGAACCGCATGTCTCGCAGCGCCCGGCTGAAGGCGCCCGGCAGGCAGCGGCTCTCAGTGCTCGCCGCGGAGGACGCGCCAGGCAGCCCCTCCTCACAGCCCCGCCTCCGCCGGTGCTGCTGCAGCTGCTGGGCCGTTGCATTTTCCTCGCCTCTCTGCCCCCTCCTCCTCCGGGCAAGCGGCGTCGTTTGGGAAGCAGCGCCAGCGGCAACTCACAGGTTAGGGGGTAGGGGGGGCGCAAATTACGTGCCTTGCCCCGGGTTAGGGGGCGCAAATTACTTGCGTTGCCCCAGGTGCTGACAACTCACGCTATGCCGCTGCATCAAATCATGCTGACTCGTGAGAGTCTCCAGTTCTGTCTCAAACCCAGTGAAGTCCTTTGCTCCCCCAAGCTGTTGCAGGGAGTTTGTGCCAGGATGTCGAATGCTCATTCCTACCAGCCCTGTTCCTGCATTGAGTGGGACCTTCCCTGCAATTTCAGGTGTCAGGGCCATTCGAGGACACCCTCGTGAGTTCCCCAAGGGCAGAGCTGGCTCCATCAGACACCAGGCAGAGCCCCTTCTGCAGGAAGGCCAAGCAGGCAGGTGGCGGAGGAGATGCCAGCTCTCTGGGTGAGTAGTTGCTGCATTTTTGAAATTCAAGTTTACATAGGCGTTGCCATCTTCACGGGGGCATAGCTTGTACTGTTGTTTTAACTGTTGAGTGTTGAGTTTAACTTAGAGTATTGTTCTAAGTGTTAAGTAGCATGTGATTGGTGTGCCCCCCCACAAAACCCAGAACTACCCCTACATTTGCCTCCAGCTCTCCCCTTGAGATCTCCCCAGTTCTGTAAAATTAGTGTGCAGCAACCCTGTTCACAGAATTTTTTATGGGACCATCCATACCAGCTGTTTCCGCCATGTCTTGGAAACAGCAGTACTATGTTCCAGTTCATGTGATGTCCCTTATTGGAGTTCCACTTCCTGGTTTTTAGGCCAGGGCTGATATCATTCCTTGTTCTCTTTTTGGCCAAACCACACTGCGTTTCTTTTCTGATGCAGGTTCTTCTGACACAGAGGCAACATGGGACTCCCTGGCCGACGAAGGGGGCCCTGGCGGATGTGGGAAGCGAGACCCTTCTGCAGGGCCAGGTGGGCAGGGTCCTAGACTGCTGTTATATACAGGAGACATCCAAATCCTTACAGGGGAGGCTAACGGCTTGAGAATTATGCAGCACAAAGTTTTACCTTTGTCATGAACTTGCTAGGCAGTCTTAGGCAAAAGCCACTCTCCGTTTCAGCTCCTTTCCCTCATGCTCAACACGGGCAAATAATCTTGAGGTTCCTGCATTGCGGCAGGGTGTGTGTGTGTGTGTGTGGACTAGATGACCCTTGGAACCCTTTCCAATTCTATGATTTTTACAGAGTTGCTATAAGAAAGCCAGTATGGTTAGTGTTGGATTGGGACCTGGGAGACCCAGGTTCAGATCCAGATGCAGCCATAAAGCTTACAGGGTGACTTTGTGCCAGTCTCACTCATTCTCTCTCCTCTATTCCCCTTGATAATAATAAATTTTATTTATACCCCACCCTCCCCAGCCAAGACTGAGCTCAGGGCGGCTAACACCAGATATAAAAACGATTGATTAAAATACAACTTAAAAACAAGATTAAAATACAACATTCAGATGCAGCCTCATTTCAGTAGAAACTCAAATCAAAAACCTTTTGGGGATGAAAACATCCCCAAGCTACAATTAGAGAGCTACAATTCCCTTCGAAGAGGGATTGACTATTAAACCACTCTGGGAATTGAGAGCATTGCGAAGGGAATAGAATGGTTTCCCAACAACTCTTTGCACCCTGAATAAACTGCCCTTCCCATAATTATTTATGGAAAGGGATGACCATTTAAAAAGGAATCACTGTGCTTGAGATGTAGGGTGTGAATGTGGGAGGAAAAAAACGAGAATTAATTGACTTGGCCAGTCATTGGCCAGACGCTACTTGCTATTGGGCTCCCTACTTTCTGCTTTGCTGGTCCAAATGGGCACCAGCTGTTCCTTACATTAAACATTTCTTTTCTTTTTATTCATAAGTGCATTTACACCCCACTCAGGGTTGACTGGCTGCAAATACTCGGCTGTATCGTTTAGAGCCTTCCTCTTGCCAGCTTCAGGCCTTCAGTCTTCTTTTCTCTCCGGCAGCTAGTAGCTGTGGAGCGGCATCCGGATTCTCTCCCCTCCCTGCACCAACCAGAAATGAAGAGTATGGAGAGAGGCTTGTGGGAGCTGAGGGGCTCCCAGCACACCTGGGCGCCGCCAGCAGGGACAGCGCGTACCTGTGTTCCCAGTGCGGGAAAGGATTTCGTTGGCCGTCGGCGCTGGCTGTCCACCAGAGGACCCACACGGGGGAGAAGCGGCACCGCTGCGCCGAGTGCGGGAAGCGCTTTGGCCAGCGCGGCCATTTGACGGTGCACCGGAGGATCCACTCGGGAGAGAAGCCGTACAGGTGTCCTCAGTGCGGGAAGCAGTTTGTCGACTCCTCTCACCTCACCAAGCACCAGATGACACACTTGGGGGACAGGCCCCACCACTGCGCTGAGTGCGGGCGAAGGTGTGCCAGTAAACGCTCGCTCGTGCAGCACCAGCGAATTCACAGCAGGGAGAAGTCCTAGGCCTGGGGATGAGCCTAGGCCCCTCTTGAGATTCAGGGGCTGAGTTATATTGCTGTAAGGCGGAGATTTGGCCCTCCAGCTATCACTGGTCTGTAGCTGCCATCATCGCTGGCCATGCTGGCTGTGACGGAGGACCAAAGGTTCAGTTCCTCATTCCTGGTGTAACTGAAGAGAAAGGAGCCCCTGTTTCCACCCTTTGTCCCCCTTGGGGAAGAAAGCAACAGATGCTCAGGGATCTTGGGGGGGGGGGTTCCTGTTGTTATTCTGTCTCTCACAGCTACAATAAACCTACCATTAAAATTATGGACTGGTCATTTCTTCGTCAGAGGGCA
This sequence comes from Podarcis vaucheri, assembly GCF_965113315.1. Lineage (NCBI taxonomy): Eukaryota > Metazoa > Chordata > Lepidosauria > Squamata > Lacertidae > Podarcis > Podarcis vaucheri. The sequence continues at coordinate 21,883,391 of NC_138751.1, forward strand.
AACGGGCAAATTTAGCAGGGGATCAAATACTTTCCCCCCTCTCACTGTATATAGCATTGAGGAAGCATGCTTGGGTGAGCTGGTCCTGCATGTCTGTAGTAGCAGCCATCTGTGCCGAGTGCCCTGAATATCAAACAGAATTCTTCCCAGCCCTTGGAACCCTTTTGGAATGTAAAATAAAAATAAAAAAAAAATCTTTTAAAATTAATGCACTGACAAATAAGTGGATAAGAAGGCGTTCATGTTTCAGGAGCCTACTTGAAATATAAAGGGAATGACAGCTGAACCGGTGTTTGATTTGGCGGTATGCATGTCATTCAGTTCTGAAGGTGGGCTGAAGAATTTGTTGTTATATCTGCCTTCACAACATGAAAGCGTTTGTGACTGAATTTTACCCCAGGTCAGAGAGGTGTCATTGAGTATAGGAGGTGTGATCAGAATCCATATTTGTTTCTCTTAAAAACAGGCATGACCTCTAACAGAAGAGGTGACTGTAAATGAACTTAACGGAAGATAGTCAGGCCTACCAGACCAATGGGCCTGTACATTTATCTCTTCCCCCTCCCCATTACACATATTTTAGAGTGGTCTAAAATTTTGAGTTCTTATCCAGGGCCAACACTTGGGCAAAGTGACGTCTGGTGCCCCCCCCCCCCCAATCGATAAGTCCTGGTGGGCTATCCTGACTATGGCAAGGGCAAAAACAGCAGTGGCCTAGGCAGCTTGAGGCAGCCATTTTACGTGGGGCATTGTGGGTAATTAAAATGGCTGGTGCTGGGCTAGAAAAATAATGATGACAAGCAAGCATCAGCGATGGACTCCAAGGATGCTTGGTAGTTTACCAACAGGAAGTCACTGTTAAGACAGTGTTCATGGATTCATGGAAGACAATCTTACTTAGCTACGAGCGACTGCCAAAGAAGAAGATGAAGGCGAGGTCCCCTGCTTCAGCGCTGTAGACCATGGACAGGACTCTCCTGGGAGATGGTAAACTTGCCTTTCTGGGAGGTATCTTTTTCTTAAAAATAAATAAATAAATATATTTTATTAAAAGATTTACTTGGGTTACAAAAGTTCATGCATTGTTTCTGTTTTCAGTTGGTAGAGTCTTTTCTACAGATCAGTTATTCTGGGAGGTTTTTAAGCAGAGATGTTTTAGTTGAGATTCCTGCGTTGCCGGGGGTTGGAGTAGATGACTGGGGGGGTCCCTTCCCGTTCTACAATTCCATGATTTCAATATGGAATGTTTGATTGAATGGTTTTTTTTGGTGTGTTTTTTTAATATGACGTGGCAAGATTTGATATGTTATTAACTGAAATGTTATTAGTGAAAAATTAATTTAAAATTTATTTATTTATTTATTTTAAAAGAGGCCAATGAGAATCCTTGTCTCCTCTCCTGATGATCCTCCAGCCTGGGTCCTGGGCATTGCCGGCTCAAAGGAAGCCCTTCTCAAGAAGCAAAGCGGTGTTTCCTGCCATCTTGGGCCCCTCCAGGCCTGCAAGCTCCCCTGCTATAGAGAGATTCTCCCATGGAAGGGACACTCCCGGGAGGTGGTGGACTCTCCTTCCTTGGAAGGTTTTAAGTAGAGGATGGACGGCCGTCTGCCAGAGACGATTTGATTCCGGGGGTTGGACTAGATGACTCTGAGTGTCCCTCCCAACTCCATTATTTCCCCGCTCCCCCCACCCCGTTCAGCCTAAATAGACTCCAGGAGAGCAGTGAGAGCTAAAAGCAGGTTTATTGGGGTGGGTGGGGGGTGGGGAGGGACGTGGTCGAGGCTGCCACGTCCAGGCGGCACTTCTGCGGAGGGCGCCGGCTCCTTCTCTGACCTAGCGGTATTAGAGCACCGAGCGGACGAGGAGCGCAGCCTGGAAGAAGATGCTCGCTTCCTCCTCGGTGTCTTGGTTCGTCAGCTGTGGGAGAGGCGAAGGCGGGGAGCGTTAGAGAGGACAGAGAGGCGCAAAGGGGCGAAGGAGGGACCCACGTCTTTAGCCCCCGCCCGACGGGGAGGGAGACAGACTCACCCTGGAGTTGACGGGGTCCGCGAGCAGGTTCTGGGCAGGCAGCGCGCTCAGGTTGCTGCGGTCGCCCTCGCCGTCATCCATGACGAAGCGGCAGTCTAACTGGAAGAGGATAATCTTCTGTTCCTCCTTTGAGGGGCCGGTTCTACGGGAGGAGGGGGAGAAGAAGGTCAGCTTGCGGGAAACGAGAGTAAAGAGGAGATGTGTCGGGCCATGGCCTCGCCATCCATAGAGGGTCCCTGCCCGACGGGGCGGGCTTACCTGGGCACAGTCCGGGCGCTGATGTCTGCGGAACGGGACGGGATCTCGGCCCAAACGGGTTGCACGTGGCTCTGGTTGACTCCGCTCAGCGCCATCCTGCCAGCTCAACCTCTTGGTGCCGTCGGAGCAGGGGCAGCCCTTTTATCACCGCCCGCCCTGCCCCCCGGGTGGCGTCTCCCTCGGCCTCTGCGAGCGCCTCCTTCCCTCCCTCGGCCTCGGCAAGGATCCGGGACGGGGCGCACGAGCCCTGGCAAGTGAGCATCCTCCTCGCAATTCCTGCTGCCAGGCGGACACCGTCGAGCATCTTCGCTGGACGCTCCCTGGGCGATGATGACTCGGTAGTCCTGACACACACACCCCCCCCCGCCCTGCGAGGTCGGCCACTCAGTCTTCTACCCCCATTGCTGCGCACGGCAGAGGGGCACGAGGGGAGGGGAGGGGAGGGATGGCGCCTCGCAGAAAGCCGTGCGCGGAGGTTCTCTCTCAGGTCCTCGCCTGCGGGGGTGGGGGTGCAAGCTACGACCCAAATCGAACCAAATGGGTCGCTCCTTTGCCCGCCAGGCCAGTCGCCGGCAGGACTGCAGGTGCGGGAGAGAGGAAGGATCAGTCCATCCAGCTGAATGGGGGCATTTGGCCCTCGGCGTCCTCTCCCCAAGGGACTCCCCGGAAACTTGGCTGGCAAGAAAGAAGGGGGGCGGGTTGTTGTGGGGATCAGGACTGGCGAAGCAGCAGGAAAGCAGAGACCGTTCTCCCCATTCCAAGCCACCCAAAAGGGGAACATATTGAGGGTGGGGCTGAGAACCTAGTTCAGTAAAAATACGCAGGACTGAAGAGTTCATGCAAGGCCTAACAGGTTTATGGAAATCAACAAAGGAGCAGATTTCAAGCAACAACTTGGAACATGAAAAGAAAGAACAACACTTACCCTATCTATAGTTCAGCCCATCTAATTAGTGAGGTTAAATACAGTATATGTGGGAAGCAGCCTGGATTATTAGAAATAATTCTAGGTTATTAAACTGCAGCCCAGTTCCAAACTGACCATTTCCTACCCACCCTGAAATGAGAAAGAAGAATTTTGTTTAATTGCTTATTTGTTAATTAGGATTCATGGGGAAATGGTCCAGTTTGGAATTGAGCCCCAGTTCAGTAGCCTAGAAATTACTATGTGTTGAGAGTGCAAAGTTGGAGGCAGCAGGAAGCCCTCAAGACAGACTGTCCTGGAAGGAACTCCAGGAGATCAGCAACCAGGGATGATAAGTTGACACCTTCGCCACAGACTGCAACCAACGGTTCATTTCCTGTGTTCACCAAAGTTGGTGGTCATTATAGCTGCCCAGGGTGGGTCACCTACACATACATTCCTATCCACACCAAACCAAGTGGTTATTAGAGGTAATAGAGGCCATTATGCAGGGACCTGCCCATGTATTCCTATCCAAACACAGACAGTTTGCAGGGCAGCAGTTGAAGGAGCAAAAAGGGTTTTCTTGTGTGTGTGTGTTTCTTTGTGGCTGATTTGCTGTTTTCCCTGTGTAAAGGTCAGAGGGGGCAGGGTTTCTGTTGAGGCAGGGGATTAGCTGTGGGAGGAGCTTATCAGAGTTTGTAGGACAGCGGCGCGCGCCTAGCGGCGCGCGCAGTTATACCCATCTTTTAGATTTAGGGGAGCTAGTCTCAAACGTTTGTTGGGGGAGGCCTAGGTTTTTTTTTTGTGGGGCAAGTTATTTGTCCTGTTTTCAAGCTTTTTATGATGGAGGACCTCTGTAGCCACCCCCAACGACACGATCTCAAGATGGAAGGGGAGGGAACAGCTGCAGTCGCCTGCGATTCCTGTGCAATGTTTGCCATCTTGCCAAAGGTTGCAGGCAGCTTTACGTGCAGCAATTGCATGTTGATTGCCCTTTTAAAAGACAAAGTCCAGCAACTGGAGGAACGTGTAGCTACGCTCCAAAGAATTAGAGAGCTGGAGCTCTTCTTGGAAGCAACAGAGCACACTGTCCCCACCAAGGAGGAGACAGGGGACTCCCCTGAGAAGGAGGATAGTTCACCAACACAGGAGCCAGATATATGGAGAAACGTGACTCAAAGAAGTAGGAGGCCCAGGGTTCACTCTGATTGTTTAGAAATACACAATCGCTTTGAGGTCCTCTCCCCTAGCATGGAAGATGAAGAGCAGACTCCATTTGAGGATCTCTCCCTCATTACAGTCGATCAGGTATCTGAAGACGAGCAGCAAAGTCAGTCCTCAGGGAATGTGCAGGCGACCTTGGAACGGACAGCTCACGGAAGAACCCCGACCAAACCCAAGAGGAGGCGTGTAGTGGTGATAGGGGATTCCCTACTGAGGGGAACAGAAGCAATGATCTGTGGGCCTGACAAGATGTCTCGGGAAGTGTGCTGTCTCCCCGGGGCTAAGATTCAAGATGTAACTGAACGACTGCAAGGAATCATAAAACCCACTGACAAATACCCCTTCCTCTTGGTTCATGTGGGAACCAATGACACTGCAAGCAATAGCCTCCAGAAGATCAAAAGAGACTACGAGGCTCTCGGCAGGAAATTGAAGCAACTAAATGCACAAATTGTCATCTCGTCTGTCCTCCCAGTTGAACGACGTGGCCCAGGGAGAGAGGGGAAAATAGTGGAAGTGAACAGCTGGCTTCGCAAATGGTGTAAACAGGAACGGTTTGGATTCTTAGATCACGGACTGCAGTTTCTTGAAGATGGACTTCTGGCAAGTGATGGGCTGCACCTCACAACGGTTGGGAGAAATGTTTTTGCCAAAAATCTCAGAAACCTCATCAGGAGGGCTTTAAACTGACTAATGTGGGGGAGGGAGACAGTGCTCCTGAAGGTAGGAGTCTATCAATTAATGAAGATGATCATCCAAATGTCATAGACCAAATGGAGCAAACAGCACGCGGACCTAGTGGTGGGAGGAAAAAATCCTTAAATAAGAGACACGGGGGAATGATTAATGGACTTCAATGTCTGTACACTAATGCGCAAAGCATGGGAAATAAACAAGATGAGCTTGAGCCCTTGGTACAGCAAACTAAATATGACATAATAGGCATCACTGAAACCTGGTGGGATAAGTCCCACGATTGGAATGTAATAATGGGGGGATACAATCTATTTCAGAGAAACAGACCAGACAAGAAAGGAGGAGGAGTGGCGTTATATGTCAGGGATGTGTATACCTGTGAAGAGATCCATGATTTAGAACCTCAAAGCCAAAGTGAGAGCATTTGGGTCAAAATTAAGGGAGAGAAGAATAACAGAGACCTCATTGTGGGAGTTTACTATAGATCCCCAAGCCAAACGGAGGACATAGATGATGCCTTCCTGGAACAGATGGCCAAGCATGCAAAAGGAAGGGAGATAGTAGTAATGGGGGACTTCAATTACCCAGATATTTGTTGGACGTCAAACTCAGCCAAGAGCATAAGGTCAAACAGATTCCTCACTGGCCTTGCAGACAACTTCATTGTCCAGAAAGTGGGAGAAGCAACAAGAGGAACAGCCATTTTAGATCTGGTCCTAACCAATGTTGATGACTTGGTTAGTGGGGTAGATGTGGAAGGATCATTAGGCGCAAGTGATCATGCTCTTCTGAAGTTTACTATACAGCGGAAAGGAGCAGCCAAGCATACTAGGACTCAATTTCTTGACTTTAAGAAAGCTGACTTCATAAAACTTAGGGAAGTGCTGGGTGAGATCCCATGGACAGCAATACTAAAAGGAAAGGGAGTTCATGATGGCTGGGAGTTTGTTAAGAGGGAGATAGTAAAAGCACAACGTCAGGCAATACCATTGAGACGGAAACATGGAAGGTGCCTAAAGAAGCCAGGGTGGCTATCTAAAGAACTTTTAACTGAATTAAGATTAAAAAAGGATGTGTACAAAAAATGGAAAAGGGGGGAAACCACCAAAGAGGAATTCAAACAAATAGCCAGCACGTGTAGACACAAAGTCAGAAAAGCTAAAGCACAGAATGAACTCAGGCTTGCTAGAGAGGTTAAAAGCAACAAAAAAGGCTTTTATGGGTATGTTCGTAGCAAAAGGAAGAACAAAGAAACAGTGGGGTCACTCAGAGGAGAAGATGGTGAAATGCAAACAGGGGACACAGAAAGGGCTGAACTCTTCAATGCCTTCTTTGCCTCAGTCTTCTCCAATAAAGAAAACAATGCCCGACCTGAAGAATTTGGAGCAAATGATTCAGCAAAGGAAACACAGCCCAGAATAACTAAGGAGATAGTACAAGAATATTTGGCTAGTTTAGATGTATTCAAGTCTCCAGGGCCAGATGAACTGCATCCAAGAGTATTAAAAGAACTGGCAGATGTGATCTCAGAACCACTGGCAGTCATCTTTGAGAATTCCTGGAGAACAGGCGAAGTCCCGGCAGACTGGAGGAGGGCAAATGTTGTCCCTATTTTCAAAAAGGGGAAAAGAGAGGACTTCTGGAGGCGGCGCGAAACAGCAATGGCGGTCCTCTTTGGTCTCTGAAGAGGGGCTCCGCAGAAAAGGGTCGTCTGCTGCGGCACAGCGACGACCCACAAAGAAAAACCACGAGCAGAGTGAGCTCGTGGCCGTGGGACTCGGCGGGCACCTGGAGCGACCCCCAAAACGAAGAAGGGACCCCGTAAGGGGCTCCGGAAGCGTGGAGGGGAAGCGGTGCTGTGAGTTCATCGCTCTTTCTGCGGGAGTGAAGCCGCGCGGCTGCTGCTGATGAGCGCCGACCTTTCTTCCTGAAACATCAGGCTCCAAACTACTTACTCGTGAGTAAGGACCATTATTTGCGGGACTAAAATTTCTAAATTTGGCTGAAAGCGGGGGACGAGAAACAGGAAGTCCGTCTCCCGGCAGTGCTTAAAGATCAAAGGCAAAGAAATTGACAAGCTGGAAGCAGCTTTAAAAAGGATTATAAATTTGGGACTGTTGTGCGCTGGAAGAACTGGCTTACAAAAGGGTAAAGACAAGAATCTTTTCTTATATTGTATTGGATTTTAATGGGGACTTTCCTTCACTTTATGGATTATAAAGAATTAAGACACCAAACATCGGACTGACAGGAGAAAAAGAGAGCTGTCATTGCGGAAACTGTATTTATAAGAGAAACAGTTGCAGTTGAGTGTTATTGGAAGATACAATTAACGAAACTGTAACTTGCACCTTTTAGGAGAGACTTTGTGGCAATCTGGGAAGTGCTCTGTAAGTTAAAAAAGTTTGACTTTTGGTAATCTATTTGTGACTGCAGGGACTTTAATGGTGGACAAACTTCTTTCCTTATTACTTGAACTGTAACAACACTCCCCCTAGTGGAGTTCTGGATTTACAATTGCCTGGGAACAAACTTTATTTTGACTCTCTGCTGTTCTGTTATTTACATTTGGGAACTGTCTTTCCCATGGGATAATATACAGTTTGACCTTGACTCATAGACAGGACTGGAATGAGTGGCCAACCGAAAACAAGAGCTGCAAAAACGAAAGCAAGGCAAGCTCAACTTCTGCAAACAACTTTGACCACTCAGTCACGTAGATCATCTGTCCCAGCTGTTTTGGGATTACAAGAAAAGGGAGCTGAACAGTCAACAACAGAGGGTATGGCTGAAGGAGGATCTGATACCATCTTAAAAGAAATGCTAGAACAATTTGCAATTTTGAACAAGAAGGTGGACGACCAAACGGCAAAAATTGACCTAGCCACATCCTCTATTACAAAACTGTCTGAACAAGTAGCACAACATTCACAAGCAATTGGGAATCTTAAAGAAGCAACTGCAGAGAATCGGAAACTGGCTGAGGCAGCCAATTTAAAGGCAGAGCAAGCAAACCAGAAGGTTGAGGCCATAAAAGGGGAGGTAAGGCCACTCCACAAACACATCAGTGACCAGCAGGCCTATCTGTCTATGGTGGAATTGAGAAATCGGGAAAATAATTTGAGACTTAGAGCTATTCCAGAGCTTGAGAAGGAGGATCTGATTGGTTTTTTGACAGCGGAATTTTCCAAGTTCTGGGATATAGAATTAGATAAGGACTTTAAAATAACAACTGCGTTTAGATTGGGAAGAATCGCAAGGAGGGACAGGCCCAGAGACTGATTATTTTGAGATCTAAACAGGAGAGAGACAAAATACTAGACCTCCATTTTAAGAAATCACTTGATATTCAAGGCCAAAAAGCGGAAATTTACAGAGATATCCCAAAACAACTCTTGGACCTTAGAACCGCATATACTGATTTAGCAAGACTATTGAGAGGCAACGCGATTCCTTACAGGTGGGAGTTTCCTCAAAGCCTATCCTTCAACTATAAAGAAAGAAAGTTAAAATTAAAACAAAAGAAGATAACCAGAAGTTCCTGCACGACCACGGAGAGGACCTACAGAAGGGAGCATCAGTTCCTTGGCCACCGCCACAGTCTGGAATAGAACCAACACCCACACCCTCGGGTCCGGACGAAAAGAAGGACACCCCATAAAGAGGAACAACAGATTGATTCAGGATGTCTCTGCAGCTGTACAGTTGGAACATTCATGGAGCAAATTCCCCGGAAAAAAGAAGAAGGATCTTTCACATTTTGAAAAAAGAACATTTGGACATTATTTGTTTGCAGGAAACACATGTGACCAGACTCCACAGGAAAGTGTTAATTAACAAAAGACTAGGCCAAGAATTCATTTCATTAGATAGAGTTAAAAAGAGAGGTGTGGTGATCTATGCAAAGGAGAACCTGTCACCGAAATTTTTGTTTAAAGATTAACAAGGAAGAATCCTGGCAATTGAAATACAAACTCAAGGAGAAAAAGTTTTGATATTAGGAATTTATGCACCAAATGAGGGGAAATCGGAATTTTACAAGAAGCTGCATGAGACATTGCTGGACTATCTGGACTACTCCAACACCATTATGATGGGAGATATGAATGGGGTGGTCTCTACTTATATGGATAAGTCACAGAATCAAAACTTAACCAAGGATGGCAGACTTCCAAAAACTTTTTTTGAACTAACTGACAATATGCATTTGATTGATATCTGGAGGACAGGAAACCCCTTAGGTAAGGAAGGAACTTTCTTTTCTGAGGCCCACCTGTCATGGACAAGAATCGACCAAATTTGGACAACTAGAGGGCTGGCACCTAAGACTAGAAGAGTGGAAATCTGCCCAAAGACTTGCTCCGACCATAACGCTCTGAAAATGGAATTGAGACTTACTCCAGCCGGTTCCTTCAGATGGAAAATGAATGACAACCTACTAAGAGATCAAGAGATAGTAAAGAAGGCCCAAAAAACTTTAAAAGACTACTTTGAAATTAACTTGAACACCTCGGTGGAAAAGAGAACAATCTGGGACGCAAGTAAAGCTGTAATGAGAGGGTTTCTGATACAACAGAACACGATCAAGAAAAAACTCTGGAATGGAAAAAAGGATAAGATATTAGAGAGGATAAGAGGTGGAGAGAAAAAATTGAGATCAAAACCAAAATCAAAAGAGATTCTAAGAGAAATTAAATTCCACCAGACACAATATACGAAATTGATAAATCAAGAAGTGGAATGGAAAATTAAACAAATGAAACAAAGATCTTTTGAATCGGCGAATAAATGTGGAAAACTGCTAGCATGGCAGTTGAAAAAGAGACAAAAATTGAACTTTGTTACCAATCTAGAGGTTGAAGGGAAAAACATTCAGAAACCAGATGAAATTAGAAAGTGTTTCCAGAAATATTTAAAAAAATTGTATACGCAAGGGCCTGAGGAAGTGTCTGAGATGGATCAATTTTTAAAAGCTAATGGCCTACCAAAATTATCTCAGGAGAAGAGATCAATCTTGAACTATAGAATAACACAACAGGAAATCGAGGATGCCATTCAGAATATGCAGCTGGGCAAATCTCCAGGCCCAGATGGACTTACCTCCAAGTACTATAAGATATTAAAAGACTATTTGACACAACCACTAATGGAGGTTTGTAATCAGATTATGGAGGGAGGGAGAGCACCGGAAACGTGGAAAGAAGCTTTCATCACATTGATACCTAAAGTGGAAACTGAAAAGACTCAGCTCAAGAACTACCGTCCCATCTCACTCCTAAATGTGGATTACAAAATATTTGCAGACATTTTGGCAAGTAGACTCAAAAAGGTATTAAAAGAAGTAATTCATAAGGACCAGGCAGGCTTTCTTCCAGGCAGACATTTGTTTGACAACACTAGGAATATTATTGATATTCTGGAATTTTTGCAAACTAACATTAACACTAAAGCAGTGTGAATTTTTATTGATGCGGAGAAGGCCTTTGACAACATTTCTTGGAAGTTTATGAAGAAGAACCTGGAAGGGATGGGAGTGGGACGGGGGTTTGAAAATGGTTTAGAAGCAATTTATTCAGAACAAAAAGCTAAGTTGATAGTGAACAATGTGGTGACAGAAGAGTTCCAAATTGAAAAAGGAACACGACAGGGGTGCCCTCTCTCCCCCCTATTATTTATCTCAGTCCTGGAGGTGCTCTTGAATATGATTAGGGAGGACCGGCTGGTACAAGGAGTACGGGTCGGAGTGAAACAATATAAACTGAAAGCTTTTGCAGATGACCTGGTTTTAATATTACAGGAGCCAGAATCTAGTACAAAAAGAGTTTTAGAACTGATTCAGGAGTTTGGTCGGGTGGCGGGATTTAAGTTGAACAAACAAAAAACTAAAGTTTTGGGGAAAAACTTGACACCTTTAGAAACAGAGGGGTTTCAGAGGGAAACAGAGTTAAATGTGGTTAAAAAAGTGAAATACCTGGGGGTTAACTTGTCTTCCAAAAATTTGAATTTATTTAAAGATAACGATGAAAAATGTTGGTCAGAAGTTAAAAAGGATCTAGAAATTTGGTCAAGATTGAAACTTTCCTTGTTGGGCCGAATAGCAGCTATAAAGATGAATGTATTGCCAAAGATGTTGTTTTTGTTTCAAGCCTTACAGATCGTGGACAGAGTGGAATGTTTTGGAAAGTGGCAGAAGGATATTTCAAAGTTTGTTTGGCAGGGCAAAAAACCCCGAATAAAGTTTAAAATACTAACTGATGCAAAAGAAAGAGGGGGGTTTGCCCTGCCAGACTTAAGGTTATATTATGAAGCTGCAGCCTTCTGCTGGATGAAGGATTGGTTACTTTTAGAGAACACTGATGTCCTAGACCTGGAAGGTTTTAATAATTCGTTAGGATGGCATGCGTACGACAAGTTAAAAACTCATAAAATGTTCAAAAACCATATTGTCAGAAAAGCAATATTTATGGTCTGGATAAAATACAAAGACTTATTAGAAAGTAAGACTCCGAGGTGGTTATCACCAGTGGAGGCCAAGGCTCGAAAAAAACCCAATATGGAGGCTGGCTGGCTGAAATATGGGGAAATAGTAGAAAAAGTTGGAGACAATTGGAGGTTACAGAGCTATGAAAAACTAAAGAATAAGGTGCAAGATTGGTTTCATTATGCTCAAATTCAAGAGGTTTTTAAGTCGGATAAAAAAATAGGATTCCAGGTGGAAAAATCAAAACTAGAGACAGAACTGTTAGAACCAAAGACTAAGGTATTATCGAGAATGTATAACTTGCTGCTTAAATGGAACACTCAGGATGAGACAGTTAAATCAGCCATGATAAAGTGGGCTCAAGACATTGGGTACAACATTATGTTTGAAGACTGGGAAAGGTTATGGACCACCGGTATGCAATGCCTTGAAAGAAAACATTATGAAAATGATATACAGGTGGTACATGACCCCAGTCAAGCTTGCTAAGATATACCATTTGTCTGATAATAAATGTTGGAAATGTAAGGAGGCTGAAGGGACATTCTTTCACCTCTGGTGGACCTGTCCAAAAGTGAAGGCCTTCTGGGAAATGATTTACAATGAGCTAAAAAAGGTGTTTAAATACACCTTTCCTAAGAAACCAGAGGCCTTTCTTCTGGGCATTGTCGGCCAAAAGGTGTTAAAGAAGGATAGAACGTTTTTTATGTATGCAACTACAGCAGCAAGAATTCTTATTGCCAAACACTGGAAGACTCAAGATTTACCCACACTGGAAGAGTGGCAGACGCAATTGATGGACTATATGGAATTGGCCGAGATGACTGCCAGAATCCGAGATTTGGGAGAAGAAGCAATGGAGGAGGACTGGAAAAAATTTAAGGACTATTTACAAAAATTTTATAAGTTATATGAATTATAAGATTTCGCATGATTTGGAAATGTCAGCTTCAGCAACGAGAAATAGACAGTATATGGAACTAAGTTATATTAATGAAAGAACCAATGTTTAAAATGACATCATATTTGACTTTAGAGTAAATTGATAATAAGCAATTTAAACTTAAAATGCATCTATTTGAGAGTACAAAAGAATGCATGAAACAAGGTTATAATTTGCAGATATTTTTATTGTTGAGAATGCACGGTGGGGGAGATGTGGGGAAGTCCGGTAGAAGACTGAAAAAAGCTTGGAAATGATGTATTTTTCTTTCTTCTTTTCTTTTTGTTCTTATTTCTTTGTATATCTGATTCTGTGTTTCTATCTGAAAGAAAAAATGCAATAAAAAAATATTTATAAAAAAAACAAAAAGGGGAAAAGAGAGTACCCAAATAATTACCGCCCAGTCAGTCTGACATCAATAGCAGGGAAGATTCTGGAGCAGATCATTAAGCAAACAGTCTGTGAGCACCTAGAAAGGAATGCTGTGATCACCAATAGTCAGCATGGGTTTCTGAAAAATAAGTCATGTCAGACTAACCTGATCTCGTTTTTTGACAGAATTACAAGCCTGGTAGATGAAGGGAACGCAGTGGATGTAGCCTACCTTGATTTCAGCAAGGCATTTGACAAGGTGCCCCATGATATTCTTGTAAAGAAGCTGGTAAAATGCGGTCTTGACTATGCTACCACTCAGTGGATTTGTAACTGGCTGACTGACCGAACCCAAAGGGTGCTCATCAATGGTTCCTCTTCATCCTGGAGAAGAGTGACTAGTGGGGTGCCACAGGGTTCTGTCTTGGGCCCGGTCTTATTCAACATCTTTATCAACGACTTGGATGATGGACTCAAGGGCATCCTGATCAAATTTGCAGATGACACCAAACTGGGAGGGGTGGCTAACACCCCAGAGGACAGGATCACACTTCAAAACGACCTTGACAGATTAGAGAACTGGGCAAAATCAAACAAGATGAATTTTAACAGGGAGAAATGTAAAGTATTACACTTGGGCAAAAAAAATGAGAGGCACAAATACAAGATGGGTGACACCTGGCTCGAGAGCAGTACATGTGAAAAGGATCTAGGAGTCTTGGTTGACCACAAACTTGACATGAGCCAACAGTGTGACGCGGCAGCTAAAAAAGCCAATGCAATTCTGGGATGCATCAATAGGAGTATAGCATCTAGATCAAGGGAAGTAATAGTGCCACTGTATTCTGCTCTGGTCAGACCACACCTGGAGTACTGTGTCCAGTTCTGGGCACCACAATTCAAGAAGGACACTGACAAACTGGAACGTGTCCAGAGGAGGGCAACCAAAATGGTCAAAGGCCTGGAAACGATGCCTTATGAGGAACGGCTAAGGCATGTTTAGCCTGGAGAAGAGGAGGTTAAGGGGTGATACGATAGCCATGTTCAAATATATAAAAGGATGTCACATAGAGGAGGGAGAAAGGTTGTTTTCTGCTGCTCCAGAGAAGCGGACACGGAGCAATGGATCCAAACTACAAGAAAGAAGATTCCACCTAAACATTAGGAAGAACTTCCTGACAGTAAGAGCTGTTCGACAGTAGAATTTGCTGCCAAGGAGTGTGGTGGAGTCTCCTACTTTGGAGGTCTTTAAGCAGAGGCTTGACAACCATATGTCAGGAGTGCTCTGATGGTGTTTCCTGCTTGGCAGGGGGTTGGACTCGATGGCCCTTGTGGTCTATTCCAACTCTATGATTCTATGATTCTATGATTCTATGATTCTATGATTCTATGATTCTATGATTCTATACACTTTTGGTGCACGCTTATGAGTGGCAGAGTGGGTGTAAGCCACATCAATGAGAAGGCAGAAATGTGAGTGGCAGCAGAATTCCCTGGTTCAGCTAACCTAAAAGATAAAAGAAGAGGATTGTCTGTGACCTCGCAGGCCATTTCTCCCCTTGTCCACGAAAGGCTGAGCATGGAAGCCAGGCAAGAAGGCCCCTGCAGAAGAGTCTCTTGGGAGGGCAGCTGTGGGGGTAATTTGGGGCTGATGCTCTATGCAGGCTGGCCATACTGGGGGAGGGAAGGAGGAGGAGAAGGCGTGAGCACTTTGGGGCATCACAATTTTGCATGACACCCCCCCCCCCAAGAAAACAGGATGTCCCAGACTGTTGACGGGTATGTGCCAGCCACAGACCCTCTAGGTGAGTTTTGCAGACTACCAATTGGGAACCGCTGATCTACAGTATTCCAAGTGTTTTTGCACCACAGATTTGTAGAATGGCATTCTGGTAGCCACAGACTTGTTTTTAAATGCATTTTCAAGTGACCCCCCACCCAGCATGGAATGGGCCTTTTTCACAGCTGCAGAACACAGGGTTGGCATTTCCATCCAGCTCTCCACGACCATCTTAAAGTCTCGATCCAGGTTGGCCACTGCCAGTTCAGACTCAGGAATATATATGTGTGGAGTTAAGATATGTCTTTTTTTGCATCACAGAATGGTAGAGTTGGAAGTGATCCCGAGGCTCGCTGAGCCCAACCCCCAGCAAGGAAGGAATCTCATCTGAAGAATCCCAGACAGATGGCCAGCCAACCTCTGCTATAAAAACTCCAAGGAAGGCGAGTCCACCACCTTCAGAGGGAGTCTGTTCCACCGTCAAACAGCTCTTGCTCTCAGAACGTTATTCCAAGTGTTCACAGCGCCCTCCTCCCCCCAAGGCAGCATTGTGGACGGCCTCAGCAACATGAGCACCCTGCTGGAGGAGGAGACGACCTTCCGAGGGAGTCTCTCTCCCTCCCCGTAGGGGGGCTCTGGAGGGGGCGTCCTTCCTTTCCTCCTTTGCACCCGCTCAATGCTCCCAGCCTAATGCTCCCCACCTCTGCTTCTCCTGCAGGTGCTGGGTAATATCATCATGGTGATGGCCACCTCAGAACCCAATTCCTAGGGACCGAGGTCCATTTGGGGTCCCCAATAAAGTATTGGAGGAGGCTGGGCCTCCATGAGACCAGCAGCAGAGACCTTGCCCCCCAAAACACACCCAGCAATGAGAATCAGTCTGCACACTGTGTCCATTGAGGGTTCTCAGTTCTTGGGCAATTGGGAGAGTTCTTCCCCTTTGGGGTTTTTTCTTAATTTCCCTGTTGTTGTGCAAACCACAGGGGTGTGGGGCCTCCCCCCAAGCCTTGTGGCCCCTCCCACTTCTGTGTTGGCAGCGCTAGTTGGGCTCAGTAACCAACTACCCTCTTGGCTGAAGAGGTAGAAAAAACAATCTGGGCAGCCTGGCAGGTCCCAAGCCCAGACCAGGAGGCTCTTGGTTCAAGGCCCCTTCCCTCAGGCCACGAGCCCGCTGCTTGGAAGGGCCCATCATTGCAAGGAAATCTGCAGCTCCTCCTAACTGACTGACATTCCAAGGACGAAATGAGAGTAGCAGCACTTCACCTCTGGCGACTGAGCAACCTCTGATATCGTTCCTTGCTCTCTTCAGCCAGTTTTGGCCAAACCACACTGTGTTTCTTTTCTGATGCAGGTTCTTCTGACACTGAGGGGACATGGGACTCCCTGGCAGATGTGGGAAGCAAGACCCTTCTGCAGGGGCAGGTGGGCAGGGTCCTAGACTGCTCTGATCTACAAGAGACATCCAAATCCTTACAGGGGAAGCTGACACCTTCAGAATTCTGCAGCACAAAGGTTTGACTTTTGTCATGAACTTGCGAGGCAGTCTAAGGCAAGCCACTCTCCATTTCAGCTCCTTTCTCCCATGTTCAACATGAGCAAAATAATGTTCACATTGCTGCATTGTGGAGGTTGGACTGGGTGCTCTTATTCAGTTAGTTAGCCTCTTTTGCCCACCATTTTGTCTCCATTGCAGTGGTTCTATGAGGTAGCAAGATGGCTGCCATTGCCACCTCCTATTTCCATAAAATAATTAATTTTTGTACCTCTTCCAACTGACTGGGTTGTTCCAGCTACTCTGGGTGACTTACTAAAGAATTATTGGGCGGAGCCCATGACTGTTCGAGTGTTATAATAGTGTTTTGAATGTACAGTCGTACCTTGGTTTTCAAACAGCTTATTCCTCAAACGTTTTGGCTCCCGAACGTTACAAATCTGGAAGTGACTGTTCCGGTTTGCAAACTATTTTTGGAAGCCGAATGCCAGATGGGGCTTCCTGAAGCCAATCGGAAGCTGCGCTTTGGTTTCCAAATGTTTTGGAAGTTGAACGGATTCTGGAATGGATTCCATTCGACTTCCAAGATATGACTGTGTAGAGCTGGTGTGGTGAAGTTGGAGGTGTGTGGTTTTAAGACATTTGGAAATAATAGAGGAAATGCAGGAAGACAAATATTGGACTATCTCCGGACCAGCCAGAAAATGGGAAGCCCCATTAAATTAATCAATATGAAATGTTTAATTGGATTGTTTTTATTTTTTTTATTTTGGAGATGACGTGGCAAGATTTGAGATGTTATTAATTGAGATGTTATTAATGAAAAATTAATAAAAATTCATTCATTTATTTATTTATTTTAAAAGAGGCCAATGAGAATCCTTGTCTCCTCTCCTGATGAGCCTCCAGCCTGGGTCCTGGGCATTGTCGGCTCAAAGGCAGCCCTTCTCAAGAAGCAAAGCGGTGTTTCCTGCCACCTTGGGCCCCTCCAGGCCTGCAGGCTCCCCTGCTGTAGAGAGATTCCCCCGTGGAAGGGACACTCCCGGGAGGTGGTGGACTCTCCTTCCTTGGAAGGTTTTAAGCAGAGGATGGACAGCCGTCTGCCAGGGACGATTTGATTCTGGGGGTTAGACTAGATGACTCTGAGTGTCCTTCCCAGCTCCATTCTTTCCCTGCACCCATTATTTCCCCGCACCAGGAGAGCAGTGAGAGCTAAAAACAGTTTTATTGGGATGGTGTAGTGGGGAGGGACTCTAGTGGTGTTGTGGGTAAAACCTCAGCGCCTAGGACTTGCCGATCGCATGATCGGCGGTTTGAATCTGCATGGCGGGGTGAGCTCCCCTCGTTCGGTCCCAGCTCCTGCCTACCTAGCAGTTCGAAAGCACGTCAAAGTGCAAGTAGATAAATAGGTTCCGCTTTATAGCGGGAAGGTAAACGGCGATTCCGTGTGCAGCGGTGGTGCTGGCTCGCCACTGCAGCTTCGTCACGCTGGCCACGTGACCCAGAAGTGTCTTCGGACAGCGCCAGCTCCCGGCCTCTTGAGTGAGATGGGCGCACTACCCTAGAGTCGGACACGACTGGCCCGAATGAGGGGGTAGTGGGGAGGGATGTTATTAATGAAAAATTAATAAAAATTATTTCTTTATTTAAAAGAAGCCAAGGAGAATCCTTGTCTCCTCTTCTGGTGAGCCTCCAGCCTGGGTCCTGGGCATTGCCGGCTCAAAGGAAGCCCTTCTCAAGAAGCAAAACGGTGTTTCCTGCCATCTTGGGCCCCTCCAGGCCTGCAAGCTCCCCTGCTGTAGAGAGATTCCCCCGTGGAAGGGGCATTCCCTGGAGGTGGTGAACTCTCCTTCCTTGGAAGGTTTTAAGTAGAGGATGGACGGCCGTCTGCCAGGGACGATTTGATTCCGGGGGTTGGTCTAGATGACTCTGAGTGTCCCTCCCAACTCCATTCTTTCCCCGCTCCCCCCACCCCGTTCAGCCTAAATAGACTCCAGGAGAGCAGTGAGAGCTAAAAGCAGGTTTATTGGGGGCTGGGGGTGGGGAGGGACGTGGTCGAGGCTGCCACGTCCAGGCGGCACTTCTGCGGAGGGCGCCGGCTCCTTCTCTGACCTAGCGGTATTAGGAGAGCACCGCGTTGAGGATGAGCATAGCCTGGCTGAAGATGTTCAATTCCTCCGGGGTGTCTAGGCTCGGCAGCTGTGGGAGAGGCGAAGGCGGGGAGCGTTAGAGAGAACGGAGCGGCGCGAAGGGCTAAAGGAGGGACCCACGTCTGGAGCCCCCGCCCGACGGGGAGGGAGACAGACTCACCCTGGAGTTGACGGGGTCCGCCAGCAGGTTCTGGGCGGGCAGCGCACTCAGTTTGCGGCGGTCGCCCTCGCCGTCATCCATGACGAGGCGGCAGCCTATCTGGAAGAGGAGGATAATCTTCTGTTCCTCCTTGAAGTGGCCGGTGCTACGGGAGGAGGGGGAGAAGAAGGTCAGCTTGCGGGAAACAAGAGCAAAGAGGAGAAGGGCCGGGCCATGGCCTCGCCATCGGGAGTGGGTCCCTGCCCGACGGGGCGGGCTTACCTGGGCAGAGTCCGGGCGCCGATGTCTGCGGAACGGGACGGGATCTCGGCCCAAACGGGCTGCACGTGGCTCTGGTTGACTCCGCTCAGCGCCATCCTGCCAGCTCAACCTCTTGGTGCCGTCGGAGCAGGGGCAGCCCTTTTATCACCGCCCGCCCTGCCCCCCGGGTGGCGTCTCCCTCGGCCTCTGCCAGCGCCTCCTTCCCTCCCACGGCCTCGGCAAGGATCCGGGACGGGGCGCACGAGGCCTGGCAAGTGAGCATCCTCCTCGCATTTCCCGCTGCCTGCTGCCAGGCGGACACCGTCGAGCATCTTCGCTGGACGCTCCCTGGGCGATGATGACTCGGTAGTCCTGACACACCCCCCCCCCACCCGCGAAGTCGGCCAGTCAGTCTTCTACCCCCATTGCTGCGCACGGCTGAGGGGCACGAGGGGAGGGGAGGGATGGCGCCTCGCAGAAAGCCGTGCGCGGAGGTTCCCTCCCAGGTCCTCGCCTGCTGGGGTGGCAGCTGCGACCCAAATCGAACCAAATGGGTCGCTCCTTTGCCCGCCAGGCCAGTCGCCGGCAGGACTGCAGGGGCGGGAGAGAGGAAGGATCAGTCCATCCAGCTGAATGGGGGCCTTCGGCCCTCGGCGTCCTCTCCCCAAGGGACTGCCAGGAAACTTGGCTGGCAAGAAAGAAGGGGGGCGGGTTCTTGTGGGGATCAGGACTGGCGAAGCAGCAGGAAAGCAGAGACCGTTCTCCCCATTCCAAGCCACCCAAAAGGGGAACATGTTGAGGGTGGGGATGAGAATCTAGTTCAGTTTACTTAAAAATACGCAGGACTGAAGAGTTCATGCAAGGCCTAACAGGTTTATGGAAATCAACAAAGGAGCAGATTTCAAGCAACAACTTGGAACATGAAAAGGAAGAACAACGCTTACCCAATCTATAGTTCAGCCCATCTAATTAGTGAGGTTAAATATATGTGGGAAGCAGCCTGGATTATTAGAAATAATGTTAGGTTACTAAACTGCAGCCCAGTTCCAAACTGACCATTTCCTACCCACCCTGAAATGAGAAAGAAGAATTTTGTTTCATTGCTTATTTGTTAATTAGGATTCATGGGGAAATTGTCCAGTTTGGAACTGAGCCCCAGTTCAGTAGCCTAGAAATTACTATGTGTTGAGAGGCAAAGTTGGAGGCAGCAGGGGCCCCTCAAGACTGTCCTGGAAGGAACTCCAGGGGATGAGCAACCAGGGATGATAAATTGACACCTTCGCCACAGACTGCAAGCAAGGGTTCATTTCCTGTGTTCACCAAAGTGGGTGGTCATTATAGGTGTCCAGGGTGGGTCACCTACACATACATTCCTATCCACACCAAACCAAGTGGTTATTAGAGGTAATAGAGGCCATTATGCAGGGACCTGCCCATGTATTCCTATCCAAACACAGACATACACTTTTGGTGCACGCTTATGAGTGGCAGAGTGGGTGTAAGCCACATCAATGAGAAGGCAGAAATGTGAGTGGCAGCAGAATTCCCCGGTTCAGCTAACCCAAAAGATAAAAGAAGAGGATTGTCTGTGACCTCGCAGGCCATTTCTCCCCTTGTCCACCAAAGGCTGAGCATGGAAGCCAGGCAAGAAGGCCCCTGCAGAAGAGTCTCTTGGGAGGGCAGCTGTGGGGGTAATTTGGGGCTGATGCTCTATGCAGGCTGGCCATACTGGGGGAGGGAAGGAGGAGGAGAAGGCGTGAGCACTTTGGGGCATCACAATTTTGCACGACACCCCCCCCCAAGAAAACAGGATGTCCCAGGCTGTTGACGGGTATGTGCCAGCCACATACTGACACTCTAGGTGAGTTTTGCAGACTACCAATTGGGAACCGCTGATCTACAGTATTCCAAGTGTTTTTGTACCACAGATTTATAGAATGGCATTCTGGTAGCCACAGTCTTGTTTTTAAATGCATTTTCAAGTGACCCCCACCCAGCATGGAATGGGCTTTTTTCACAGCTGCAGAACACAGGGTTGGCATTTCCATCCAGCTCTCCACTACCATCTTAAGGTCTCGATCCAGGTTGGCCACTGCCAGTTCAGACTCAGGAATATATATGTGTGGAGTTAAGATATGTCTTTTTGCATCACAGAATCATAGAGTTGGAAGGGATCCCGAGGCTCACCGAGCCCAACCCCCAGCAAGGAAGGAATCTCAGCTGAAGAATCCCAGACAGATGGCCAGCCAACCTCTGCTTTAAAATCTCCAAGGAAGGCGAGTCCACCACCTTCAGAGGGAGTCTGTTCCACCGTCAAACAGCTCTTGCTCTCAGAAAGTTATTTCAAGTGTTCACAGCGCCCTCCTCCCCCCAAGGCAGCATTGTGGACGGCCTCAGCAACCTGAGCGTCCTGCTGGGGGAGATGACCTTCCGAGTGAGTCTCTCTCCCTCCCTGTAGGGGGGCTCTGGAGGGGGCGTCCCTCCTTTCCTCCTTTGCACCCGCTCAATCCTCCCAGCCTAATGCTCCCCACCTCTGCTTCTCCTGCAGGTGCTGGGTAATATCATCATGGTGATGGCCACCTCAGAACCCAATTCCTAGGGACCGAGGTCCATTTGGGGTCCCCAATAAAGTATTTGAGGAGGCTGGGCCTCCACGAGACCAGCAGCAGAGACCTCGCCCCCCCAAAACACACCCAGCAATGACAATCAGTCTGCACACTGTGTCCATTGAGGGTTCTCAGTTCTTGGGCAATTGGTTAAGACTTACTCCAGCTGGTTCCTTCAGATGGAGAATGAATGACAACCTGTTAAGAGATCAAGAGATTGTTAAGAAGGGCCAAAAAGCTTTAAAGGACTATTTTGAGATTAACTTGAGCACCTCGGTGGAAAAGAGAACAATCTAGGACGCAAGCAAAGCAGTAATGAGAGGGTTTCTGATACAACAGAATACGATCAAGAAAAAACTCTGGAATGGGAAAAAGGACAAGATATTACAGAAGATAAAAGATGGAGAGAAAAAATTGAGATTAGACCCAAAATCAAAAGAGACTTTGAGAGAAATTAAATTCCACCAATCACAATATACGAAATTGATAAACCAAGAAGTGGAATGGAAAATTAAACAAATGAAACAAAGATCTTTTGAATCAGCAAATAAATGTGGAAAACTGCTAGCATGGCAGTTGAAGAAAAGACAAAAATTGAACTATGTAACCAATCTAGAGGTTGAAGGGAAAAACATCCAGAAACCAGGTGAAATTAGAAAGTGTTTCCAGAAATATTTTAAAAAACTGTACACGCAAGGGCCCGAGGAAGTGTTTGAGATGGACCAATTTTTGAAAGTTAATGGCCTACCAGAACTTTCTCAGGAAAAGAGATCAATCTTGAATTACAGAATAACACAACAGGAAATTGAGGCTGCCATTCAGAATATGCAGTTGGGCAAATCTCCAGGCCCAGATGGACTGACCTCCAAATATTATAAGACATTAAAAGACTATTTGACACAACCATTAATGGAGGTTTGTAACCAGATAATGGACGGAGGGAGAGCACCAGAAACGTGGAAAGAAGCTTTCATTACATTGATACCCAAAGTGGAAACTGAAAAGACTCAACTAAAGAACTACCGTCCCATCTCACTCCTTAATGTGGATTACAAAATATTTGCAGACATTTTGGCAAATAGACTTAAAAAGGTATTGAACGAAGTAATTCATAAGGACCAGGCAGGCTTTCTCCCGGGTAGACATTTGTCTGACAATACGAGAAACATCATTGATATTTTGGAATTTTTGCAAACTAATATTAACACTAAAGCAGTGTTAATCTTTATAGATGCGGAGAAGGCCTTTGACAATATTTCCTGGAAGTTTATGAAGAAGAACTTGGAAGGGATGGGAGTGGGACGGGGGTTTGTAAATGGTTTAGAGGCAATCTACTCAGAACAGAAAGCTAAGTTGATAGTGAACAATGTGGTGACAGAAGAGTTTCAAATTGAAAAAGGAACACGTCAAGGGTGCCCTCTCTCCCCCTTATTATTTATTTCTGTCCTGGAGGTGCTCTTGAATATGATTAGGAAGGACCGGCAGGTACAAGGAGTACAGGTCGGAGCGAAACAATATAAATTGAAAGCCTTTGCAGATGATTTGGTTTTGACATTACAGGAGCCAGAATCTAGTACAAAAAGAGTCCTTGATCTGATTCAGGAGTTTGGTCGGGTGGCGGGATTCAAGTTGAACAAACAAAAAACTAAGGTATTGGGTAAAAATTTGACACTTTTAGAAACAGATGGGTTTCAGAGGGAAACAGAGTTAAATGTGGTGAAAAAAGTGAAATACCTGGGGGTAAACTTGTCTTCAAAAAATTTGAATTTATTTAAAGATAACTATGAAAAATGTTGGACAGAAGTGAAAAAAAGATCTAGAAATTTGGTCAAGATTGAAACTTTCCTTGTTGGGCCGAATAACAGCTATAAAAATGAATGTTTTGCCAAAGATGTTATTTTTGTTTCAAACCTTACAGATCGTGGACAGAGTGGAATGTTTTGGAAAGTGGCAGAAGGATATCTCAAAGTTTGTTTGGCAGGGCAAAAAGCCCCGAATAAAGTTTAAAATACTAACTGATGCAAAAGAAAGAGGGGGGTTTGCCCTGCCAGACTTAAGGCTATATTATGAAGCTGCAGCCTTCTGCTGGATGAAAGATTGGTTCTTACTTAAGAACACTGATGTCCTAGATCTGGAAGGGTTTAACAATTCTTTAGGATGGCATGCGTATTTGTGGTACGACAAGGTAAAAACACATAAAATGTTTAAAAACCATATTGTCAGAAAAGCAATCTTTATAGTCTGGACAAAATATAAGGACTTGCTAGAAAATAAGACCCCGAGGTGGCTATCACCAGTGGAGGCCAAGGCGCGGAAAAGACCCAATATGGAGGTCGGTTGGCCGACATATGGGGAAATAATAGAAAAAATTGGATATAACTGGAGGTTACAGAGTTATGAAAAACTAAAGGACAAGGTGCAAGACTGGTTTCACTATGCCCAGATTCAAGAGGTATTTAAGATGGATAAAAAAAAAACAGGCTTCCAGGTGGAAAAATCGAAACTAGAGACAGAACTGTTAGAACCAAAGACTAAGTTATTATCAAGAATGTATAACTTGCTGCTTAAATGGAACACCCAGGATGAGACAGTTAAATCGGCCATGATAAAGTGGGCTCAAGATATTGGGTACAACATCATGTTTGAAGACTGGGAAAGGTTATGGACCACCGGTATGAAATTTACGGCATGTAATGCCCTGAAAGAAAATATTATGAAAATGATATACAGGTGGTACATGACCCCAGTCAAACTAGCAAAGATATACCATTTGACAGACAATAGATGTTGGAAGTGTAAAGAGGCTGAAGGGACATTCTTTCACCTATGGTGGACGTGCCCTAAAGTGAAGGCCTTCTGGGAAATGATATATAATGAGTTTAAAAAGGTGTTTAAGTACACCTTCCCTAAGAAACCAGAGGCCTTCCTATTGGGCATCGTCGGCCAAAAGGTGTCAAAGAAGGATAGAACGTTTTTTATGTATGCAACTACAGCAGCAAGGATTCTCATCGCAAAACACTGGAAGACTCAAGATTTGCCCACACTGGAAGAGTGGCAAACGCAGCTGATGGACTACATGGAATTGGCTGAGATGACTGCCAGGATCCGAGACTTGGGGGAAGAAGTGATGGAGGAGGACTGGAAAAAATTTAAGGATTATTTGCAAAAGTTTTATAAATTATATGAACTATAAGAATTCGCACGATTTGGAAAGATTAGCACCAGCAAAGAGAGTGGAGGACATATGAAATTAAATAATAATTAATGAAAGAACCAATGTTTAAATGTTGAAAATGATATTACATTTGTTTCTCTAGATTAAATTGAAAATAAGCAATTTAAACTAAAATGTAAGTTTTTGAAAGTATAAATGAAACGCATGAAACAAGGTTATAATTTGCTGATATCTTTATTGTTAAGAATGCACTGTGAGGGAGATGTGGGGAAGTCCGATAGGAAACTGAAATAAGTTTTGAAATGATCTATATTTTCTTCTTTTCTTTTCTTTCTCTGTTGTTGATGTTTCTTTGTAAATTGAACGTATATCTTTATCTGGAAAAAAGCAATAAAAATATTTTTAAAAAAAAAAAAGTTCTTGGGCAATTGGGAGAGTTCTTCCCCTTTGGGGTTTTTTCTTAATTTCCCTGTTGTTGTGCAAACCCCAGGGGTGTGGGGCCTCCCCCCAAGCCTTGTGGCCCCTCCCACTTCTGTGTCGGCAGCGCTAGTTGGGCTCAGTAACCAACTACCCTCTTGGCTGAAGAGGTAGAAAAAACAATCTGGGCAGCTTGGCAGTTCCTAAGCCCAGACCAGGAGGCTCTTGCTTCAAGGCCCCTTCCCTCAGGCCATGAGCCCGCTGCTTGAAAGGGCCCATCATTGCAAGGAAATCTGCAGCTCCTCCTGACTGACTGATATTCCAAGGACGAAATGAGAGTAGCAGCACTTGACCTCTGGTGACTGAGCAACCTCTGATATCGTTCCTTGCTCTCTTCAGCCAGTTTTGGCCAAACCACACTGTGTTTCTTTTCTGATGCAGGTTCTTCTGACACTGAGGGGACATGGGACTCCCTGGCAGACGTGGGAAGCAAGACCCTTCTGCAGGGGCAGGTGGGCAGGGTCCTAGACTGCTCTGATATACCAGAGACACCCAAATCCTTACAGGGGAAGCTGACACCTTCAGAATTCTGCAGCACAAAGGTTTTACTTTTGTCATGAACTTGCGAGGCAGTCTAAGGCAAGCCACTCTCCATTTCAGCTCCTTTCCCCCATGTTCAACATGAGCAAAATAATGTTGGCATTCCTGCATTGTGGGGGTTGGACTGGATGCTCTTATTCAGTTAGTTAGCCTCTTTTGTCCACCATTTTGTCTCCATTGCAGTGGTTCTATGAGGTAGCAAGATGGCTGCCATTGCCACCTCCTATTTCCATAATAATTAATTTTTGTACCTCTTCCAACTGACTGGGTAGTTCCAGCTACTCTGGGTGACTTACTAAAGAATTATTGGGCGGAGGCCATGACTGTTCAAGTGTTATAATAGCGTTTTGAATGTACAGTCGTACCTTGGTTTTCAAACAGCTTATTCCTCGAACGTTTTGGCTCCCGAACGTTGCAAATGTGGAAGTGACTGTTCCGGTTTGCAAACTATTTTTGGAATCCGAATGCCACATGGGGCTTCCTGAAGCCAATCGGAAGCTGCGCTTTGGTTTCCAAACGTTTTGGAAGTTGAACGGATTCTGGAATGGATTCCATTTGACTTCCAAGATATGACTGTGTAGAGCTCCTGTGGTGAAGTTGGAGGTTTGTGGAAATAATAGAGGAAATGGAGGAACACAAATATAGGACTATCTCCGGACCAGCCAGAAAATGGGAAGCCCCATTAAATTAATCAATATGAAATGTTTAATTGGATTGTTTTTATTTTTTTTATTTTGGAGATGACGTGGCAGGATTTGAGATGTTATTAATTGAGATGTTATTAATGAAAAAATAATAAAAAATTATTTATTTATTTATTTTAAAAGAGGCCAGTGAGAATCCTTGTCTCCTCTTCTGGTGAGCCTCCAGCCTGGGTCCTGGGCATTGCCGGCTCAAAGGCAGCCGTTCTCAAGAAGCAAAGCGGTGTTTCCTGCCACCTTGGGCCCCTCCAGGCCTGCAAGCTCCCCTGCTGTAGAGAGATTCCCCCGTGGAAGGGACACTCCCGGGAGGTGGTGGACTCTCCTTCCTTGGAAGGTTTTAAGCAGAGGAATGGATGGCCGTCTGCCAGGGACGATTTGATTCCGGGGGTTGGACTAGATGACTCTGAGTTCCCTTCCCAACTCCATTATTTCCCCGCTCCCCCCACCCCGTTCAGCCTAAATAGACTCCGGGAGAGCAGTGAGAGCTAAAAGCAGGTTTATTGGGGGGTGGGGTGGGGAGGGACGTGGTCGAGGCTGCCACGTCCAGGCGGCACTTCTGCGGAGGGCGCCGGCTGCTTCTCTCGACTAGCGTTATATGGAGAACACCCCGGCGTCGAAATACGCAGCCGAGCTGAAGACGCCCATTTCCAGCTGGATGTCTAGGCTCGGCAGCTGTGGCAGCGGCGAAGGGGGGGGGAGCGTTAGAGAGGACAGAGAGGCGCGAAGGGGCGAAGGAGGGACCCACGTCTGGAGCCCCCGCCCGACGGGGAGGGAGACAGACTCACCCTGGAGTTGACGGGGTCCGCGAGCAGGTTCTGGGCAGGCAGGGCGCTCGGGTTGCTGCGGTCGCCCTCGCCGTCATCCAGGGCGCGGAAGTCTGAGTCCAGGTTGATCCTGCAGAATATCTTGGAGATGTACTCCCCCAAGGTGACGACTCTAGGGGAGGAGGGGGAGAAGAAGGTCAGCTTGCGGGAAACGAGAGTAAAGAGGAGAAGGGTCGGGCCATGGCCTCGCCATCCATAGAGGGTCCCTGCCCGACGGGGCGGGCTTACCTGGGCACAGTCCGGGCGCTGATGTCTGCGGAACGGGACGGGATCTCGGCCCAAACGGGTTGCACGTGGCTCTGGTTGACTCCGCTCAGCGCCATCCTGCCAGCTCAACCTCTTGGTGCCGTCGGAGCAGGGGCAGCCCTTTTATCACCGCCCGCCCTGCCCCCCGGGTGGCGTCTCCCTCGGCCTCGGCAAGGATCCGGGACGGGGCGCACGAGCCCTGGCAAGTGAACATCCTCCTCGCATTTCCCGCTGCCTGCTGCCAGGCGGACACCGTCGAGCATCTTTGCTGGACGCTCCCTGGGCGATGATGACTCGGTAGTCCTGACACACACACCCCCCGCCCTGCGAGGTCGGCCAGTCAGTCTTCTACCCCCATTGCTGCGCACGGCTGAGGGGCACGAGGGGAGGGGAGGGGGAGGAATGGGGCCTCCCAGAAAGCCGTGCGCGGAGGTTCTCTCTCAGGTCCTCGCCTGCGGGGGTGGGGGTGCAAGCTACGACCCAAATCGAACCAAATGGGTTGCTCCTTTGCCCGCCAGGCCAGTCGCCGGCAGGACTGCAGGGGCGGGAGAGAGGAAGGATCAGTCCATCCAGCTGAATGGGGGCATTTGGCCCTCGGCGTCCTCTCCCCAAGGGACTGCCAGGAAACTTGGCTGGCAAGAAAGAAGGGGGGCGGGTTGTTGTGGGGATCAGGACTGGCGAAGCAGCAGGAAAGCAGAGACCGTTCTCCCCATTCCAAGCCACCCAAAAGGGGAACATGTTGAGGGTGGGGATGAGAATCTAGTTCAGTTTACTTAAAAATACGCAGGACTGAAGAGTTCATGCAAGGCCTAACAGGTTTATGGAAATCAACAAAGGAGCAGATTTCAAGCAACAACTTGGAACATGAAAAGAAAGAACAACACTTACCCATTCTATAGTTAAGCCCAGTCTAATTAGTGAGGTTAAATATATGTGGGAAGCAGCCTGGATTATTAGAAATAATTCTATGTTACTAAACTGCAGCCCAGTTCCAAACTGACCATTTCCTACCCACCCTGAAATGAGAAAGAAGAATTTTGTTTAATTGCTTATTTGTTAATTAGGATTCATGGGGAAATGGTCCAGTTTGGAACTGAGCCCCAGTTCAGTAGCCTAGAAATTACTATGTGTTGAGAGTGCAAAGTTGGAAGCAGCAGGGGCCCCTCAAGACTGTCCTGGAAGGAACTCCAGGGGATGAGCAACCAGGGATGATAAATTGACACCTTCGCCACAGACTGCAAGCAAGGGTTCATTTCCTGTGTTCACCAAAGTGGGTGGTCATTATAGGTGTCCAGGGTGGGTCACCTACACATACATTCCTATCCACACCAAACCAAGTGGTTATTAGAGGTAATAGAGGCCATTATGCAGGGACCTGCCCATGTATTCCTATCCAAACACAGACATACACTTTTGGTGCACGCTTATGAGTGGCAGAGTGGGTGTAAGCCACATCAATGAGAAGGCAGAAATGTGAGTGGCAGCAGAATTCCCCGGTTCAGCTAACCCAAAAGATAAAAGAAGAGGATTGTCTGTGACCTCGCAGGCCATTTCTCCCCTTGTCCACCAAAGGCTGAGCATGGAAGCCAGGCAAGAAGGCCCCTGCAGAAGAGTCTCTTGGGAGGGCAGCTGTGGGGGTAATTTGGGGCTGATGCTCTATGCAGGCTGGCCATACTGGGGGAGGGAAGGAGGAGGAGAAGGCGTGAGCACTTTGGGGCATCACAATTTTGCACGACACCCCCCCCCAAGAAAACAGGATGTCCCAGGCTGTTGACGGGTATGTGCCAGCCACATACTGACACTCTAGGTGAGTTTTGCAGACTACCAATTGGGAACCGCTGATCTACAGTATTCCAAGTGTCTTTGCACCACAGATTTGTAGAATGGCATTCTGGTAGCCACAGTCTTGTTTTTAAATGCATTTTCAAGTGACCCCCACCCAGCATGGAATGGGCTTTTTTCACAGCTGCAGAACACAGGGTTGGCATTTCCATCCAGCTCTCCACTACCATCTTAAGGTCCAGGTTGGCCACTGCCAGTTCAGACTCAGGAATATATATGTGTGGAGTTAAGATATGTCTTTTTGCATCACAGAATCATAGAGTTGGAAGGGATCCCGAGGCTCACCGAGCCCAACCCCCAGCAAGGAAGGAATCTCAGCTGAAGAATCCCAGACAGATGGCCAGCCAACCTCTGCTTTAAAATCTCCAAGGAAGGCGAGTCCACCACCTTCAGAGGGAGTCTGTTCCACCGTCAAACAGCTCTTGCTCTCAGAAAGTTATTTCAAGTGTTCACAGCGCCCTCCTCCCCCCAAGGCAGCATTGTGGACGGCCTCAGCAACCTGACCGTCCTGCTGGGGGAGATGACCTTCCGAGGGAGTCTCTCTCCCTCCCCGTAAGGGGGCTCTGGAGGGGGCGTCCCTCCTTTCCTCCTTTGCACCCGCTCAATCCTCCCAGCCTAATGCTCCCCACCTCTGCTTCTCCTGCAGGTGCTGGGTAATATCATCATGGTGATGGCCACCTCAGAACCCAATTCCTAGGGACCGAGGTCCATTTGGGGTCCCCAATAAAGTATTTGAGGAGGCTGGGCCTCCACGAGACCAGCAGCAGAGACCTCGCCCCCTCAAAACACACCCAGCAATGACAATCAGTCTGCACACTGTGTCCATTGAGGGTTCTCAGTTCTTGGGCAATTGGGAGAGTTCTTCCCCTTTGGGGTTTTTTCTTAATTTCCCTGTTGTTGTGCAAACCCCAGGGGTGTGGGCCCCCCCAAGCCTTGTGGCCCCTCCCACTTCTGTGTAGGCAGCGCTAGTTGGGCTCAGTAAGCAACTACTCTCTTGGCTGAAGAGGTAGAAAAAACAATCTGGGCAGCTTGGCAGGTCCTAAGCCCAGGCCAGGAGGCTCTTGGTTCAAGGCCCCTTCCCTCAGGCCACGAGCCCGCTGCTTGGAAGGGCCCATCATTGCAAGGAAATCTGCAGCTCCTCCTAACTGACTGATATTCCAAGGACGAAATGAGAGTAGCAGCACTTCACCTCTGGTGACTGAGCAACCTCTGATATCGTTCCTTGCTCTCTTCAGCTAGTTTTGGCCAAACCACACTGTGTTTCTTTTCGGATGCAGGTTCTTCTGACACTGAGGGGACATGGGACTCCCTGGCAGATGTGGAAGCGAGACCCTTCTGCAGGGGCAGGTGGGCAGGGTCCTAGACTGCTCTGATCTACAAGAGACATCCAAATCCTTACAGGGGAAGCTGACACCTTCAGAATTATGCAGCACACAGGTTTGACTTTTGTCATGAACTTGTGAGGCAGTCTTAGGCAAGCCACTCTCCATTTCAGCTCCTTTCTCCCATGTTCAACATGAGCAAAATAATGTTGGCATTCCTGCATTGTGGGGGTTGGACTGGATGCTCTTATTCAGTTAGTTAGCCTCTTTTGCCCACCATTTTGTCTCCATTGCAGTGGTTCTATGAGGTAGCAAGATGGCTGCCATTGCCACCTCCTATTTCCATAATAATTAATTTTTGTACCTCTTCCAACTGACTGGGTAGTTCCAGCTACTCTGGGTGACTTACTAAAGAATTATTGGGCGGAGGCCATGACTGTTCAAGTGTTATAATAGTGTTTTGAATGTACAGTCGTACCTTGGTTTTCAAACAGCTTATTCCTCAAAGGTTTTGGTTCCCGAACATTGCAAATCTGGAAGTGAATGTTCCGATTTGCAAACTATTTTTGGAAGCCGAAGGTCAGACGGGGCCTCCTGAAGCCAATCGGAAGCTGCGCTTTGGTTTCCAAACGTTTTGGAAGTTGAACGGATTCTGGAATGGATTCCATTTGACTTCCAAGATATGACTGTGTAGAGCTCCTGTGGTGAAGTTGGAGGTTTGTGGAAATAATAGAGGAAATGGAGGAACACAAATATAGGACTATCTCCGGACCAGCCAGAAAATGGGAAGCCCCATTAAATTAATCAATATGAAATGTTTAATTGGATTGTTTTTTTTTTATTTTGGAGATGACGTGGCAAGATTTGAGATGTTATTAATTGAGATGTTATTAATGAAAAAATAATAAAAAATTATTTATTTATTTATTTTAAAAGAAGCCAATGAGAATCCTTGTCTCCTCTCCTGATGATCCTCCAGCCTGGGTCCTGGGCATTGCCGGCTCAAAGGAAGCCCTTCTCAAGAAGCAAAGCGGTGTTTCCTGCCACCTTGGGCCCCTCCAGGCCTGCAAGCTCCCCTGCTGTAGAGAGATTACCCCGTGGAAGGGACACTCCCGGGAGGTGGTGGACTCTCCTTCCTTGGAAGGTTTTAAGTAGAGGAATGGATGGCCGTCTGCCAGGGACGATTTGATTCCGGGGGTTGGACTAGATGACTCTGAGTGTCCCTCCCAACTCCATTCTTTCCCCGCACCCCCCACCCCGTTCAGCCTAAATAGACTCCGGGAGAGCAGTGAGAGCTAAAAGCAGGTTTATTGGGGGGTGGGGGTGGGGGTGGGGAGGGACGTGCTCGAGGCTGCCACGTCCAGGCGGCACTTCTGCGGAGGGCGCCGGCTGCTTCTCTCGACTAGCGTTATATGGAGAACACCCCGACGTCGAAATACGCAGCCGAGCTGAAGACGCCCATTTCCAGCTGGATGTCTAGGCTCGGCAGCTGTGGAAGAGGCGAAGGGGGGGGGAGCGTTAGAGAGAACGGAGCGGCGCGAAGGGGCGAAGGAGGGACCCACGTCTGGAGCCCCCGCCCGACGGGGAGGGAGACAGACTCACCCTTGAGTTGACGGGGTCCGCGAGCAGGTTCTGGGCAGGCAGGGCGCTCGGGTTGCTGCGGTCGCCCTCGCCGTCATCCAGGGCGCGGAAGTCTGAGTCCAGGTTGATCCTGCAGAATATCTTGGAGATGTACTCCCCCAAGGTGACGACTCTAGGGGAGGAGGGGGAGAAGAAGGTCAGCTTGCGGGAAACGAGAGTAAAGAGGAGAAGGGTCGGGCCATGGCCTCGCCATCGGGAGAGGGTCCCTGCCCGACGGGGCGGGCTTACCTGGGCACAGTCCGGGCGCTGATGTCTGCGGAACGGGACGGGATCTCGGCCCAAACGGGCTGCACGTGGCTCTGGTTGACTCCGCTCAGCGCCATCCTGCCAGCTCAACCTCTTGGTGCCGTCGGAGCAGGGGCAGCCCTTTTATCACCGCCCGCCCTGCCCCCCGGGTGGCGTCTCCCTCGGCCTCTGCCAGCGCCTCCTTCCCTCCCTCGGCCTCGGCAAGGATCCGGGACGGGGCGCACGAGCCCTGGCAAGTGAGCATCCTCCTCGCATTTCCCGCTGCCTGCTGCCAGGCGGACACCGTCGAGCATCTTCGCTGGACGCTCCCTGGGCGATGGTGACTCGGTAGTCCTGACACCCCCCCCCCCCGCCCTGCGAGGTCGGCCAGTCAGTCTTCTTCCCCCATTGCTGCGCACGGCTGAGGGGCACGAGGGGAGGGGAGGGGGAGGGATGGGGCCTCCCAGAAAGCCGTGAGCGGAGGTTCTCTCTCAGGTCCTCGCCTGCGGGGGTGGGGGTGCAAGCTACGACCCAAATCGAACCAAATGGGTCGCTCCTTTGCCCGCCAGGCCAGTCGCCAGCAGGACTGCAGGGGCGGGAGAGAGGAAGGATCAGTCCATCCAGCTGAATGGGGGCCTTTGGCCCTCGGCGTCCTCTCCCCAAGGGACTGCCAGGAAACTTGGCTGACAAGAAAGAAGGGGGGCGGGTTCTTGTGGGGATCAGGACTGGCGAAGCAGCAGGAAAGCAGAGACCGTTCTCCCCATTCCAAGCCACCCAAAAGGGGAACATGTTGAGGGTGGGGCTGAGAATCTAGTTCAGTTTACTTAAAAATACGCAGGACTGAAGAGTTCATGCAAGGCCTAACAGGTTTATGGAAATCAACAAAGGAGCAGATTTCAAGCAACAACTTGGAACATGAAAAGGAAGAACAACGCTTACCCAATCTATAGTTCAGCCCATCTAATTAGTGAGGTTAAATATATGTGGGAAGCAGCCTGGATTATTAGAAATAATGTTAGGTTACTAAACTGCAGCCCAGTTCCAAACTGACCATTTCCTACCCACCCTGAAATGAGAAAGAAGATTTTTGTTTAATTGCTTATTTGTTAATTAGGATTCATGGGGAAATGGTCCAGTTTGGAACTGAGCCCCAGTTCAGTAGCCTAGAAATTACTATGTGTTGAGAGTGCAAAGTTGGAGGCAGCAGGGGCCCCTCAAGACTGTCCTGGAAGGAACTCCAGGGGATGAGCAACCAGGGATGATAAATTGACACCTTCGCCACAGACTGCAAGCAAGGGTTCATTTCCTGTGTTCACCAAAGTGGGTGGTCATTATAGGTGTCCAGGGTGGGTCACCTACACATACATTCCTATCCACACCAAACCAAATGGTTATTAGAGGTCATTATGCAGGCCATTATGCAGGGACCTGCCCATGTATTCCTATCCAAACACAGACGTACACTTTTGGTGCACACTTATGAGTGGCAGAGTGGGTGTAAGCCACATCAATGAGAAGGCAGAAATGTGAGTGGCAGCAGAATTCCCCGGTTTAGCTAACCCAGAAGCTAAAAGAAGAGAAGCGTGTGTGACCTTGCAGGCCATTTCTCCCCTTGTCCACCAAAGGCTGAGCATGGAAGCCAGGCAAGAAGGCCCCTGCAGAAGAGTCTCTTGGGAGGGCAGCTGTGGGGGTAATGTGGGGCTGGTGCTCTATGCAGGCTGGCCATACTGGGGGAGGGAAGGAGGAGGAGAAGGCGTGAGCACTTTGGGGCATCACAATTTTGCATGACCCCCCCCCCAAGAAGACAGGATGTCCCAGACTGTTGAGGGTTATGTGCCAGCCACATACTGACACTCTAGGTGAGTTTTGCAGACTACCAATTGGGAACCGCTGATCTACAGCATTCCAAGTGTTTTTGCACCACAGATTTGTAGAATGGCATTCTGGGAGCCACAGTCTTGTTTTTAAATGCATTTTCAAGTGACCCCCACCCAGCATGGAATGGGCTTTTTTCACAGCTGCAGAACACAGGGTTGGCCTTTCCATCCAGCTCTCCACTACCATCTTAAGGTCTCGATCCAGGTTGGCCACTGCCAGTTCAGACTCAGGAATATACAGTATATGTGTGGAGTTAAGATATGTCTTTTTGCATCACAGAATTATAGAGTTGGAAGGGATCCCGAGGCTCACCCAGCCCAACCCCCAGCAAGGAAGGAATCTCAGCTGAAGAATCCCAGACAGATGGCCAGCCAACCTCTGCTTTAAAGTCTTGTTGTGCAAACCACAGGGGTGTGGGGCCTCCCCCCAAGCCTTGTGGCCCCTCCCACTTCTGTGTCGGCAGTGCTAGTTGGGCTCAGTAAGCAACTACTCTCTTGGCTGAAGAGGTAGAAAAAACAATCTGGGCAGCTTGGCAGGTCCTAAGCCCAGGCCAGGAGGCTCTTGCTTCAAGGCCCCTTCCCTCAGGCCATGAGCCCGCTGCTTGAAAGGGCCCATCATTGCAAGGAAATCTGCAGCTCCTCCTGACTGACTGATATTCCAAGGACGAAATGAGAGTAGCAGCACTTCACCTCTGGCGACTGAGCAACCTCTGATATCGTTCCTTGCTCTCTTCAGCCAGTTTTGGCCAAACCACACTGTGTTTCTTTTCTGATGCAGGTTCTTCTGACACTGAGGGGACATGGGACTCCCTGGCAGACGTGGGAAGCAAGACCCTTCTGCAGGGGCAGGTGGGCAGGGTCCTAGACTGCTCTGATATACCAGAGACATCCAAATCCTTACAGGGGAAGCTGACACCTTCAGAATTCTGCAGCACAAAGGTTTTACTTTTGTCATGAACTTGCGAGGCAGTCTTAGGCAAGCCACTCTCCATTTCAGCTCCTTTCTCCCATGTTCAACATGAGCAAAATAATGTTCGCATTGCTGCATTGTGGAGGTTGGACTGGGTGCTCTTATTCAGTTAGTTAGCCTCTTTTGTCCACCATTTTGTCTCCATTGCAGTGGTTCTATGAGGTAGCAAGATGGCTGCCATTGCCACCTCCTATTTCCATAATAATTAATTTTTGTACCTCTGCCAACTTACTGGGTTGTTCCAGCTACTCTGGGTGACTTACTAAAGAATTATTAGGCGGAGGCCATGACTGTTCGAGTGTTATAGTAGTGTTTTGAATGTACAGTCGTACCTTGGTTTTCAAACAGCTTATTCCTCAAACATTTTGGTTCCCGAACATTGCAAATCTGGAAGTGAATGTTCCGGTTTCCAAACGTTTTGGAAGTTGAACGGATTCTGGAATGGATTCCATTCGACTTCCAAGATATGACTGTGTAGAGCTGGTGTGGTGAAGTTGATGGTGTGTGGTTTGAAGACATTTGGAAATAATAGAGGAAATGGAGGAACACAAATATAGGACTATCTCCGGACCAGCCAGAAAATGGGAAGCCCCATTAAATTAATCAATATGAAATGTTTAATTGGATTGTTTTTATTTTTTTA
This sequence comes from Podarcis vaucheri, assembly GCF_965113315.1. Classification (NCBI taxonomy): domain Eukaryota; kingdom Metazoa; phylum Chordata; class Lepidosauria; order Squamata; family Lacertidae; genus Podarcis; species Podarcis vaucheri. The sequence goes on from NC_138751.1 coordinate 21,919,211, forward strand.
TTTTGGATATGACGTGGCAAGATTTGAGATGTTATTAATTGAGATGTTATTAATGAAAAAATAATTTAAAAAATGATTATTTATTTTAAAAGAAGCCAATGAGAATCCTTGTCTCCTCTCCTGATGAGCCTCCAGCCTGGGTCCTGGGCATTGTCGGCTCAAAGGAAGCCCTTCTCAAGAAGCAAAGCGGTGTTTCCTGCCACCTTGGGCCCCTCCAGGCCTGCAAGCTCCCCTGCTGTAGAGAGATTCCCCCGTGGAAGGGACACTCCCGGGAGGTGGTGGACTCTCCTTCCTTGGAAGGTTTTAAGCAGAGGAATGGATGGCCGTCTGCCAGGGACGATTTGATTCCGGGGGTTGGACTAGATGGCTCTGAGTTCCCTTCCCAACTCCATTATTTCCCCGCTCCCCCCACCCCGTTCAGCCTAAATAGACTCCGGGAGAGCAGTGAGAGCTAAAAGCAGGTTTATTGGGGGGTGGGGTGGGGAGGGACGTGGTCGAGGCTGCCACGTCCAGGCGGCACTTCTGCGGAGGGCGCCGGCTGCTTCTTTGGCCTAGCGGTATATGGAGACCAGCCCGTTGGCGATGCACGCAGCCGAGCTGAAGATGCCCACTTCCACCTGGATGTCTGGGCTCGTCAGCTGTGGGAGCGGCGAAGGGGGGGGAGCGTTAGAGAGGACAGAGAGGCGCGAAGGGGCGAAGGAGGGACCCACGTCTGGAGCCCCCGCCCGACGGGGAGGGAGACAGACTCACCCTGGAGTTGACGGGGTCCGCGAGCAGGTTCTGGGCAGGCAGCGCGCTCAGGTTGCTGCGGTCGCCCTCGCCGTCATCCATGACGAGGCGGCAGCCTAACTTGGAGACTGACTTTTCCAGGAACTCCTTGAAGGGGCCGGTGCTACGGGAGGAGGGGGAGAAGAAGGTCAGCTTGCGGGAAACGAGAGTAAAGAGGAGATGTGTCGGGCCATGGCCTCGCCATCGGGAGTGGGTCCCTGCCCGACGGGGCGGGCTTACCTGGGCACAGCCTGGACCCCGATGTCTGCGGAACGGGACGGGATCTCGGCCCAAACGGGCTGCACATGGCTCTGGTTGACTCCGCTCAGCGCCATCCTGCCAGCTCAACCCCTTGGTGCCGTCGGAGCAGGGGGAACCCTTTTATCACCGCCCGCCCTGCCCCCCGGGTGGCGTCTCCCTCGGCCTCTGTCAGCGCGTCCTTCCCTCCCTCGGCCTCGGCAAGGATCCGGGACGGGGCGCACGAGCCCTGGCAAGTGAACATCCTCCTCGCATTTCCCGCTGCCCGCTGCCAGGCGGACACCGTCTAGCATCTTCGCTGGACGCTCCCTGGGCGATGGTGACTCGGTAGTCCAGACACACACACCCACCCGCGAAGTCGGCCAGTCAGTCTTCTTCCCCCTTTGCCGCGCACGGCAGAGGGGCACGAGGGGAGGAATGGGGCCTCCCAGAAAGCCGTGCGCGGAGGTTCTCTCTCAGGTCCTCTCCTGCGGGGGTGGGGGTGGAACCTGCGACCCAAATCGAACCAAATGGGTCGCTCCTTTGCCCGCCAGGCCAGTCGCCGGCAGGACTGCAGGGGCGGGAGAGAGGAAGGATCAGTCTATCCAGCTGAATGGGGGCATTTGGCCCTCGGCGTCCTCTCCCCAAGGGACTCCCCGGAAACCTGGCTGGCAAGAAAGAAGGGGGGCGGGTTGTTGTGGGGATCAGGACTGGCGAAGCAGCAGGAAAGCAGAGACCGTTCTCCCCATTCCAAGCCACCCAAAAGGGGAACATGTTGAGGGTGGGGCTGAGAATCTAGTTCAGTTTACTTAAAAATACGCAGGACTGAAGAGTTCATGCAAGGCGTAACAGGTTCATGGAAATAAACAAAGGAGCAGATTTCAAGCAACAACTTGGAACGTGAAAAGAACAACGCTTACCCAATCTATAGTTCAGCCCAGTCTAATTGGTGAGGTTAAATATATGTGGGAAGCAGATTGGATTATTAGACATATATTTTAGGTTACTGAACTGCAGCTCAGTTCCAAACTGGACTATTTCCTACCAACCCTGAAATGAGAAAGAAGAATTTTGTTTAATTGCTTATTCGTTAATTAGGATTCCAAGGGAAATGGTCCAGTTTGGAACTGAGCCCCAGTTCAGTAGCCTAGAAATTACAGCTCAGTTACGCTGGGCTGAACTATCGATTTGTTGTTGTTTAGTCGTGTCCGACTCTTCGTGACCCCATGGACCAGAGCACGCCAGGGGCTCCTGTCTTTCACGGCCTCCTGCAGCTTGGTCAAACTCATGCTCGTAGCTTCAGGAACACTGTCCAACCATCTCATCCTCTGTTGTCCCCTTCGCCTTGTGCCCTCCATCTTTCCCAACATCAGGGTCTTTTCCAGGGAGTCTTCTCTTCTCATGAGGTGCCAAAGTACTGGAGCCTCAGCTTCACAATCTGTCCTTCAGAACTATAGATTGAATCAGTATTATTCTTTCTTTTTACTTTCCAAGTTGTTGCTTGAAGTCTCTTCCTCTGTTTCTTGTCATAAACCTATTTATGGGAAAGCCTTGCACAAACACTTGGGTATGAAACAGATGCCCTTCTTTGTTCAATATTTGGTGCTGGACACAGCAAGTGGTGGAACAAGATTCTTCCAGTGGATCTCAAGGAACACAAACACCACCAACACCAAGAAAGAGGGCGCCACTAATCATTCCAGATTTATACTTGAAAGAAGTAGCAAGTTTAAGGAGCGGGTGCAGATTCAGAGTCACTATGTGTTGAGAGTGCAAAGTTGGAGGTAGCAGGGAGCCCTCAAGACAGACTGTCCTGGAAGGAACTCCAGGAGATCAGCAACCAGGGATGATAAGTTGACACCTTCGCCACAGACTGCAACCAACGGTTCATTTCCTGTGTTTACCAAAGTTGGTGGTCATTATAGCTGCCGAGGGTGGGTCACCTACACATACATTCCTATCTACACCAAACCAAATGGATATTAGAGGTAATAGAGGCCATTATGCAGGGACCTGCCCTTGTATTGCTATCCAAACACAGACATACACTTTTGGTGCACGCTTATGAGTGGCAGAGTGGGTGTAAGCCACATCTATGAGAAGGCAGAAATGTGAGTGGCAGCAGAATTCCCCGGTTCAGCTAACCCAGAAGCTAAAAGAAGAGGAGCGTGTGTGACCTCGCAGGCCATTTCTCCCCTTGTCCACGAAAGGCTGAGCATGGAAGCCAGGCAAGAAAGCACCTGCAGAAGAGTCTCTTGGGAGGGCAGCTGTGGGGGTAATGTGGGGCTGGTGCTCTATGCAGGCTTGCCATACTGGGGGAGGGAAGGAGGAGGAGAAGGCGTGAGCACTTTGGGGCATCACAATTTTGCATGACATCCCCCAAGAAGACAGGATGTCCCAGACTGTTGACGGGCATGTGGCAGCCACAGACCCTCTAGGTGAGTTTCACAGACTACCAATTGGGAACCGCTGATCTACAGTATTCCAAGTGTTTTTGCACCACTGATTTGTAGAATGGCATTCTGGGAGCCACAGTCTTGTTTTTAAATGCATTTTCAAGTGACCCCCCCACCCAGAACACAGGGTTGGTGTTTTCATCCAGCTCTCCACTACCATCTTAAGGTCTCGATCCACGTTGGCCACTGCCAGTTCAGACCCATGAATATATACCGTATTTTTTGCACCATAACACTCACTTTTTTCCTCCTAGAAAGTAAGGGGAAATGTCTGTGCGTGTTAAGGAGCGAATGCCTACGGATGGCGGGGTATCTGCTGCAGTCGTGAGCAGAGGATCCATGGTTCCCCTTCCTTCCCTCCTCCGTGGCTCGCTTAGAAACAGCAAAGCGGGAGAAGAGCCCCTGCAGAGGTGCAAAAACATGCTTACAAAGCATGGATCCACATGGATCCTCAGGATTTTTGCATTGGGCTACCCCAAACTCACCGTCAGATCACATGTCTGTGCCCACAGCATGAACCACAAAAATCATACATCCATTGTTTTGTTTAGAATATTTTTTTCCCTTGTTTTCCTCCTCTAAAAACTATGTGCGTGCTATGGTCGGGTGCGTGTTATAGAGCGAAAAATACGGTATGTGTGGAGTTAAGATATGTCTTTTTTTGCATCACAGAATGGTAGAGTTGGAAGGGATCCCGAGGCTCATCGAGCCCAACCCCCGGCAATGAAGGAATCTCATCTGAAGTATCCCAGACAGATGGCCATCCAACCTCTGCTTTAAAATCTCCAAGGAAGGGAAGTCCACTACCTTCAGAGGGAGTCTGTTCCACCGTCAAACAGCTCTTGCTCTCAGAAAGTTATTCCAAGTATTCACAGCGCTCTTCCCCTCCCAAGACAGCATCGCAGACGGCCTCAGCAACCTGAGCCTCCTGCTGGAGGAGGAGATGACCTTCTGAGGGCCATCATGACATCTCAACCTCTTCGGTGATCGAAGGAGCCCTTTTAATGCCGTCCATCGCTGCATTCATGCACGACTTTCCCATAAATAGGTTTATGGGAATAAACAGAGGAGAAGAAGACTCCAAACAATAACTTGGGACATAAAAAGAAAGAATAACACTTCCCCAATCTACAGCCTAGTGTAACTGGTAAGGTTGAATATGTGGGAGACCCAGACAGGATTATTAGGAATATATTTATAGGGTACTGAACTGGGAGCCAGTTCCAAACTGGACCACTTCCCCTGGAATCCTAATTGAATCACTCACACATAAGCAAATCAACAACATAAATATTCTTCCTTATTTCATTTTTCACCCCAATTTTTTTTATTTTTGCAAAATTATAAACAAACAAACCCATAAAACAAACAAAAATAAATCATAACCTTATTAAAAATTACACTTATTAACAGTCTTCCTTGATTGCCCTTGGTTGAATTTCAATGCATATCCTTTTAAAGGTTTTCCAAATCACACTTCTTATAAAATTTAACTTGAACATTAACATCCTTGGATCTTTTCATTTTGAAATTAAACATATTAATTCATCACTTAAATTATATAAAATCCTAAACCAATTAAGTAACTTAACATATTTAACTAAATAATCATTAAATTTAGTCCATTCTTCCTGATACTTCTGGTCGTGAACTCTTCCGGTTAGGTCGGCTAGTTCCGAAAAATCCATCATCTTCATCTGCCATTTCTTTCATTTTCCACTTTTTAGCTCGTAAAATTTGAGCAGCAGTTGTGCATACAAAAATAATTTAACATCTTTCTTGGGCAATTCAAAGCCTGTTATTCCAAGAAGAAAGGCCTCTGGTTTCTTTATAAATGTATATTTCAACATCCCCCCCCCCCAATTCCTTATAAATCTTTCCCCAGAAGTCTTTCACCTTGGGGCAGGTCCACCACATATGATAAAAGGTTCCTTCCTTTTCTTTACATTTCCAACATAGATTGTCACAGCTAATTTTACAGGAGTCAAATACCATCTGTACATCATTTTCATTATATTATCCTTTAACACGGTACCTGCACTGAACTTGACCCCTTTCTTCCACAATCTTTCCCAATCCTCAAACATTATATTATGTCCTACATCTCTTGCTCAATCTATCATCACAGCTTTAACTTGTTCATATTTTGTATGCCACTCCAACAATAATTATACATTTTAGATAAATTTTTACCTTTAGTATCCAACAAATTCCATCTCCAACTTAGATTTTTCAGAAGGAAACCCATTTTTCTTATCAATTTGTACAATTCATTAATCTGGTGATAATGTAACCAGTTTAACTTATCTTTAACTTGATCAAATGGTTTTAATTTGTAACCTTCTTCATCTTCCAATAATAAATCAGAGTATCTCAACCATTTGGTATCCATATTTAGTTTTTTCTGGGCCTTTGCTTCCATTGGTGAAAGCCATCTGGGCGTCTTTCTTTCTAAAAGATCTTTATATTTTATCCAAACACTATACAACGATTTCCTAATTACATGGTTTTTTAATGCTTTACGGGCCTTTACCTTGTCATACCATAAATATGCATGCCAACAGAACACAATGTCAAATCCCTCCAAATCTAACAGGTCTGTATCTTCTAATTGCATCCATTCTTTAATACAACAAAGTGCAGCAGCTTCCAAATAAATTTTTAAATCTGGCAGGGAGAATCCCCCTCTTTCTTTAGAATCTGTAAGTAGTTTATATTTAATTCTGGGTTTCTTCCCATGCCAGATAAATCTAGATAATGCTTTCTGCCATTCTTTAAACATTTCACATTATCTATAATTGGGAGGGCTTGAAACAAAAAAAGCATCTTTGGCAGCACATTCATCTTAATCCAAGCAATAACTTGCAACATCAAAGGAAAGAATAACACTTGCCCAATCTATAGCCTAGTGTAACTGGTAAGGTTAAATATGTGGGTGACCCAGACAGGATTATTAGGAATATATTTATAGGGTACTGAACTGGGAGCCAGTTCCAAACTGTACCATTTCCCCTGGAATCCTAATTGAATCACTCACACATAAGCATATCAACAACATAAATATTCTTCCTTATTTCAGGATTGGTAGGAAATGGTCCAGTTTGGAACTGGCTCCCAGTTCAGGAGCCTTGACTTTAACAGGAGCCCATATATTTAACTTCACCAATTAGCCTGGGCTGAACTACAGATTGGGTAAGTGTTACGTTCTTTCTTTTGACATTGCAAGTTGTTCTGAGTCTGTTCCAATGTTTATTCCCGTAAACTTATTATGTCTTGCATGAACACTTCAGTCGTGCATATTTTTCAGTAGGCTGAACTAGATTCTCAGCCCCACCCGCAATATGTGATATTTGGGGAGTTTGGCAATCTGGGTATGAATCGGATGCCCTTCATTGTTCAATATTTGGTTCTGGGTCCAGCAAGTGGTGGGACAAGATTCTTTGGGTGGATCTCTAGGAAAAGAAACAGCAGTCCAGCACCAACAGGAAGCTTCTAAAGAGAAATTGCTCAGTTTTCCATGTGATGGCTCTTAGGATATTTGAAAATGCCTATAATTTATAAGCTAGGTAAAGGTAAAGGGACCCCTGACCATTAGGTCCAGTCGTGACCAACTCTGGGGCTGTGGCACTCATCTCGCTTTAATGGCCAAGGGAGCTGGCGTACAGCTTCCAGGTCATGTGGCCAGCATGATTAAGCTGCTTCTGGCGAACCAGAGCAGCACACGGAAATGCCATCTACCTCCCCGCCCGAGTGGTACCTATTTATCTACTTGCACTTTGACGTGCTTTCGAACTGCTAGGTTGGCAGGAGCAGGGACTGAACAACCCGAGCTCACCCCGTCGCAGGGATTCGAACCGCCAACCTTCTGATCGGCAAGTCCTAGGCTCTGTTGTTTAACCCACAGCGCCACCCTTTAATTTATAAGCTAAACTTCCCCAAATCCCTCAACCGTTCCTCATCAGGCTTGGTTTACACGGGACACATGTTCCATTCAATTGCACTTGCCATGTTACTGCCCATTCACTCATTTCGGAGGGGTCCTTTTGGAGACCCCTTTTTCCTTTCACCCCCCCCCAACAATGTACTATCATCCTCAACTTTGGCCACCTCACTGTTCTTCCCTGGCGCTGGACTAATGAGGAACAAGTAAAAAAGAAACAAAGAAACCTGCTCTTTTCCCTTCCCGATCCTTGGAGAACTCTCTGCTTCCTGCTGCTTCACCAGTTCCTGATGCCCTCGTGGAACACTCCTCTTATTTCTGGCGGGAGACATCAGGAAAGGCAGGGATGCTACTCCCTTGCCAGGGCTCGTACGCCCTGTCCCAAATCCAGCCAAGGCCGTAGGAGGCTGGGACGCGGGAGAGACAGCAGTGCCGACGGAAGGAAGAGCCGGAGAGAGACGCCACTCGCGGGGGCGGGGAGGCTGGGGTGGACGGCGATAAAATGGCTGCCGCTGCTCCGACGGCACCGAAGAGGTTGAGATGTCATGATGGCGCTGAGCTGAGTGAACCAGAGCCACGTGCAGCCCGTTTGGGCCGAGATCCCGTCCCGTTTCGCAGACATCGGCGCCCAGGCTGTGCCCAGGTAAGTCGGCCCCGTCGGGCAGGGACCCTCTCCCGGTGGCGAGCCCATGGCCCGGCCCTTCTCCTCTTTACTCTCGTTTCCCGCAAGCTGACCTTCTTCTCCCCCTCCTCCCGTAGAGGTCTCCTCTTGAGCGAGCACATCTCTAGGATAATCTGCAGCATCAACCTGAACTCATTCATCCGCGCCCAGGGCCTCCCCAGCAGCCTGAGCCCCCTGCCCGCCCAGAACCTGCTCGCGGACCCCGTCAACTCCAGGGTGAGTCTCTCTCCCTCCCCGTCGGGCGGGGGCTCCAGACGTGGGTCCCTCCTTCGCCCCTTCGCGCCGCTCCGTCCTCTCTGTCTAACGCTCCCCGCCTTCGCCCCTCCCGCAGCTGCCGAGCCCAGACATCCAGGTGGTAATGGACGTCAACGTCCGGGCTCCTAGATAACAGCGCCGGCGTCTCCATCGACAGCCGCAATCCCGTCATGCTGACCTCCAAGTACCGCTAGGCCAGAGAAGCAGCCGCGGCCTCCGCAGAAGTGCCGCCTGGACGTGGCAGCCTAGACCACGACCCTCCCCAATAAACCTGCTTTTATCTTTCACTGCTCTCCCGGAGTCTATTTAGGCTGAACAGGGTGGGGGGGTGCGGGTAAATAATGGAGCTGGGAGGGACACTCAGAGTCATCTAGTCCAACCCCGGAATCATCCCTGCAGGCTGCCATCCATCCTCTGCTTAAAACCTTCCAAGGAAGGAGAGTCCACCACCTCCCGGGAGTGTCCCTTCCACGAGAGAATTTCTTTATAGCAGGGGAGCTTGCAGGCCTGGAGGGGCCCAAGATGTCAGGAAACACCATTTTGCTTCTTGAGAAGGGCTTCCTTTGAGCCGGCAATGCCCAGGACCCAGGCTGGAGGATCATCAGGAGAGGAGACAAGGATTCTCATTGGCTTCTTTTAAATAAATAATCATTTTTTAAATTATTTTTTCATTAATAACATCTCAATTGATAACATATCAAATCTTGCCATGTCATATCCAAAATAAAAACAATAAAAACAATCCAATTAAACATTTCATCCCCCCCCCCAGCCTGCTTTTAGGTCTCACTGCTCTCCCGGAGTCTCCTTAAGTGGGCAAATCACAGAATTGTAGAGTTGGGAGGGAAACTCAGAGTCATCTAGTCCAAGCCCCTGCAATGCAGGAATCTGAACCAAATCGTCCCTGACAGGTGGCCATCCATCCTCGGCTTCAAACCTTCCGAGAGTGTCCCTTCCAAGGCAGAATAGCTCTATAGGAGGGGACCTGCAGTTTGGAGTAGCATTCTCTGACTATGTGCAGAGTACATTATTGACACTTTTGAGGAATTCCAGTGGACCTCCGTCCTGGATCAGGATAAAACAGTCCACATCACAGGGTTAAATCTCCAGGTAGCCTTAAGCTCCAATACCTGCTGTTGAATAAATGTCATGCAATGTTTGCCTCATGCCTCCAGAGTTTTGCATGGACAAATTACATATTTTTTCTTATGCAACTATCCCTCCGCCTCCTCTTGTGTCCCTTTTTTCAACATGATTATAGGTTTATTTTGTTGTTTCCTCAGTTCTGGAAACTTCTGTTAACAATCCTGCTGTTAGTTAACCTTGCTGTTAGTTAATTTGCTGCAAATTGCCAGAGCCACTCCAGTATTTATGGCTGCTGCTACTTTTACGGCTCCTGCCTGACCAACAAGCATCTTGGGACGGAGGCAATCAGCAGATTGTGCTATAAATGACAGGTTGTAATACTGGAACTGAGGGCCTACGAATGAAGTGGATGGACAGAAGTTTCAGAACAGGGATGGGGCCTGAACGTCCTAAAAGGGACATTCCAGAATCAAATAGGAAACCAGGATGGCTTCTGTAAATCTGGGGTTGTCCCTAGAGAATTGGAGGCTGCCACGTCCAGGCGGCACTTCTGCGGAGGGTGCGGCTGCTTCTCTGGCCTAGCGGTACTTGGAGGTCAGCATGACGGCGCTGTGGCGGCTGTCGATGGAGACGCTGGCGCTGTTATCTAGGAGCCCGGACGTTGACGTCCATTACCACCTGGATGTCTGGGCTCGGCAGCTGCGGGAGGGGCGAAGGCGGGGAGCGTTAGACAGAGAGGACGGAGCGGCGCGAAGGGGCGAAGGAGGGACCCACGTCCGGAGCCCCCGCCTGACGGGGAGGGAGAGAGACTCACCCTGGAGTTGAAGGGGTCCGCGAGCGGGTTCCCTCTGCCGATGGCGCGGGCGACGCCGGAGGCGATGGCCGCCGCGTACAGCCTGCAGGAGACGAGAGTAAAGAGGAGAAGAGTCGGGCTATGGCCTCGCCATCGGGAAAGGGTCTCTGCCCGACGGGGCGGGCTTACCTGACCCCCGTTGTGATGTTTTCAGAAAGGGACGGGATCTTCGCCCAAACGGGCTGCACATGACTCTGGCTGGCTCCGCTCAGCGCCATCCTTGCACTTCAACCTCTTCGGTGCCGTCGGAGACCGAGGAGCCCTTTTTATGCCGTCCATCCCACCCCCAGGGGGCGTGTCCCCCTCGGCTTTCTCTTGCCGTCGGCGCTGCGTTCATGCACGACTTTCCCATAAATAGGTTTATGGGAATAAACAGAGGAGAAGAAGACTCCAAACAATCACTTGGAACATCAAAAGAAAGAATAACACTTGACCAATCTATAGCCTAGTGTAACTGGTATTGTTAAATACCATATGTGGGAGACCCAGACAGAATTATTAGGAATATATTTATAGGGTACTGAACTGGGAGCCAGTTCCAAACTGGACCATTTCCCCTGGAATCCTAACTGAATAACTCACACATAAGCATATCAACAACATACCGTAAATATTCTTCTTTATTTCAGGATTGGTAGGAAATGGTCCAGTTTGGAACTGGGCTCCAGTTCAGGAGCCTTGAAATGTATTTCTAAACATCCAGCTTGGTTCTCCCATATATTTAACTTCAGCAATTGCACTGGGCTGAACTACAGATTGGGTAAGTGTTAGGTTCTTTCTTTTGACCTTGCAAGTTGTTTTGAGTCTGTTCCTATGTTTATTCCCATAAACTTATTATGTCTTGCATGAACACTTCAGTCGTGCATATTTTTCAGTAGGCTGAACTAGATTCTCAGCCCCACCCGCAATATGTGACATTTGGGGAGTTCGGCAATGTGGGTATGAGTCAGATGCTCTTCATTGGTCAATATTTGGTGCTGGGTCCAGCAAGCGGTGGGACAAGATTCTTTGGGTGGATCTCTAGGAAAAGAAACAGCAGCCCAGCACCAAGAGGAAGCTTCTAAAGAGAAATTTCTCTGTTTTCCATGGGACAGCTCTTAGGATATTTGAAGATGCCTATAATTTATAAGCATCAAAAAAACGAAGATCATGGCCACTGGGCCCATCACCTCCTGGCAAATAGAAGGGGAAGAAATGGAGGCAGTGAGAGATTTTACTTTCTTGGGCTCCATGATCATTGCAGATGGTGACAGCAGCCACGAAATTAAGAGACGCCTGCTACTTGGGAGGAAAGCAATGACAAACCTAGACAGCATCTTAAAAAGTAGAGACATCACCTTGCCAACAAAGTTCCGTATAGTAAAAGCTATGGTTTCCCCAGTAGTGATGTATGGAAGTGAGAGCTGGACCATAAAGAAGGCTGATCGCCGAAGAATTGATGCTTTTGAATTATGGTGCTGGAGGAGACTCTTGAGAGTCCCATGGACTGCAAGAAGAACAAACTGATCCATTCTTAAGGAAAGTGCTCACTGGAAGGACATATTGTGAAGCTGAGGCTCCAATACTTTGGCCACCTCATGAGAAGAGAAGACTCCCTGGAAAAGACCCTGATGTTGGGAAAGATGGAGGGCACAAGGAGAAGGGGACGACAGAGGACGAGATGATTGGATAGTGTCTTCAAAGCTACAAACGTGAGTCTGACCAAACTGCGGGAGGCAGTGGAAGACAGAAGTGCCTGGCGTGCTCTGGTCCATGGAGTCACAAAGAGTCGGACACGACTAAATGACTAAACAACAACAACATAATTTATAAGCTAGGTAAAGGTAAAGGGACCCCTGACCATTAGGTCCAGTCATTCCCAACTCTGGGGTTGTGGCGCTCATCTCGCTTTATTGGCCGAGGGAGCCGGTGTATAGCTTCCGGGTCATGTGGCCAGCATGACTAAGCCGCTTCTGGTGAACCAGAGCAGCGCACGGAAACGCCGTCTACCTTCCCGCCTGAGTGGTACCTATTTATCTACTTGCACTTTGACGTGCTTTTGAACTGCTAGGTTGGCAGGAGCAGGGACCGAGCAACGGGATCTCACCCCATCGTGGGGATTCGAACCACTGACCTTCTGATCGGCAAGTCCTAGGCTCTGTAGTTTAACCCACAGCACCACCTTTTTAATTTATAAGCTAAACTTCCCCAAATCCCTCAACCGTTCCTCATCAGGCTTGGTTTACACGGGACACTTGTTCTATTCAGTTGCACTTGCCATGTTACTACCCATTCACTCATTTCGGAGGGGTCCTTTTGGAGACCCCTTCTTCCTTTCACCCCCCCCCCCCAATGTACTATCATCCTCAACTTTGGCCACCTCACTGCTCTTCCCTGGCGCTGGACTGTTGAGGAACAAGTTAAAAAGAAAGAAAGAAATCTGCTCTTTTCCCTTCCCGATCCTTGGAGAACTCTGCTTTCCCCTTCTATCCATGGGGAGAACTCTCTGCTTCCTGCTGCTTCACCAGTTCCTGATGCCCTCGTGGAACACTCCTCTTCTGAATGGCGGGAGGCATCAGGAATGGCAGGGAAGCTACTCCCTTGCCAGAGCGCGTACGCCCCGTCCCGAATCCCAGCCAAGGCCGTAGGAGGCTGGGACGCGGGAGAGGCAGCAGAGCCGACGGAAGGCAGAGCCCAAGAGAGACGCCACTCGCGGGGGCGGGGAGGCTGGGGTGGACGGCGATAAAATGGCTGCCGCTGCTCCGACGGCACCGAAGAGGTTGAGCTGGCAGGATGGCGCTGAACGGAGTCAACCAGAGCCACGTGCAGCCCGTTTGGGCCGAGATCCCGTCCCGTTCCGCAGACATCGGCGCCCAGGCTGTGCCCAGGTAAGCCCGCCCCGTCGGGCAGGGACCCTCTTCCGTTGGCGAGGCCATGGCCATTCTCCTCTTTACTCTCGTTTCCCGCAAGCTGACCTTCTTCTCCCCCTCCTCCCGTAGCCGCGTCCCCATTAGGACGCAGCTGATAACGATAATCTACAAGTCCGTCTACCGCCGCATCCTGGAGGAAGGCGAGGGCGACCGCAGCAACCTGAGCGCGCTGCCCGCCCAGAACCTGCTGGCGGACCCCGTCAACTCCAGGGTGAGTCTCTCTCCCTCCCCGTCCAGACGTGGGTCCCTCCTTTACCCCTTCGCGCCGCTCCGTTCTCTCTAACGCTCCCCCCCTTCGCCTCTCCCACAGCTGCCGAACCAAGACACCCAGGAGGAAATGGACATCTTCAGCCAGGCTGCGCTCCTCGTCCGCGCGGTGCTCTAATACCGCTAGCGCAGAGAAGGAGCCGGCGCCCTCCGCAGAAGTGTCGCCTGGACGTTGCAGCCTCGACCACGTCCCTCCCCACCCCCAATAAACCTGCTTTTAGTTCTCACTGCTCTCCCGGAGTCTATTTAGGCTGAACGGGGTGGGGGGTGCGGGGAAATAATGGAGTTGGGAGGGACACTCAGAGTCATCTAGTCCAACCCCCGGAATCCTCTCTGGCAGGCTGCCATCCATCCTCTGCTTAAAACCTTCCAAGGAAGGAGAGTCCACCACCTCCAGGGAATGCCCCTTCCACGAGAGAATTTCTTTATAGCAGAGGAGCTTGCAGGCCTGGAGGGGCCCAAGATGTCAGGAAACACCATTTTGCTTCTTGAGAAGGGCTTCCTTTCAGCCGGCAATGCCCAGGACCCAGGCTGGAGGATCATCAGGAGAGGAGACAAGGATTCTCATTGGCCTCTTTTAAAATAAATAATCATTTTTTAAATTATTTTTTCATTAATAACATCTCAATTAATAACATATCAAATCTATCAAATCTTGCCATGTCATATCCAAAATAAAAACAATAAAAACAATCCAATCAAAGATTTCATCCCCCCCCAACCTGCTTTTAGGTCTCACTGCTCTCCTGGAGTCTCCTTACGTCGGCAAATCACAGAATTGTAGAGTTGGGAGGGAAACTCAGAGTCATCTAGTCCAACCCCCTGCAATGCAGGAATCTGAACCAAATCGTCCCTGACAGGTGGCCATCCATCCTCGGCTTTTAACCAGAAGTTAAAGAGAAGAGGGGCGAGTGTGGCCTTGCAGGCAAGAAGGCACATTAAGAAGAAACCCCACAGTCATCTAGTCCAGGCCTCTGCAATGAAGGAATCTCAGCTAAAGCATCCCTGACAAGTGGCCAGCCAACCTTTGCTTAAAACCCTCCCAGAGAGGAGAGTCCACCGCCTCCCGAGAAAGTCTGTTTCAGAACAGCTGTATAGCAGGGCCTGAAGGGACCCAAATATTAGGAGAGCACCGTTTTGCCCCTGGAGAAGGGCTCCGTGTTCGCTGGCAATACCAACACCCCAGGCTGGAGGCTCTTCAGGAGAGGAGACAATAATTCCCACTGGTTTCAATGCTCAGTGGATTTGCCCCCAAGACCAAGCTGTTCAGCACTGAAAGCACACAGCACCAACTTGGCCACACCCTCTCTATGCATTTAAAACGCTATGGGCAGCCACAACTTCCCCAAAATAATCCTGGGAACTGTAGTTGGGTGTTGAGAATTGTTAGGAGACCACTATTTCCCTCTGGAGGTCTGTTCTTAACCTGAAACTGCTCTTAACCTGAAGCACCACTTTAGCTAATGGGGCCTCCTGCTGCTGCCGCACAATTTCTGTTCTCATCCTGAGGTAAAGTTCTTAACCCGGTGTACTATTTCTGGGTTAATGGAGTCCGTAACCTGAAGCATCTGTAACCTGAAGCGTCTGTAACCCAAGGCACCACTGTAATAATTCCCAATCCTGTGGAAATTGTAGCCTAGTGAAGAGTCCCCTAGCACCTCTCAGCACCCTTATCAAACTACAGGATTATTTGGGGGAAAGCTACAACTGTTCAAGTGGTATGAGTGCTCTAGATGTATAGCCAGGATGTGGCCCTTGTTTAGCCATGCACAGAACTCAGGGTAGTTCTCTCTTCTTTATCTGCTACACCAAGCAGTGGAAAGAAAGGCATGAGGATTGGGAGTGATAAAGACTCTGAGATGATGCTTACCCTGACTTGCTACTTCTGTTTGGGTGCCACGATCTGGCACATGATCACAGCTCCCCAAAACAGGATGTCCCAGGCAGCTGATGGGTAGGTTCCACGGATGCCCTGGGTGGGTCACACAGAATCCCTGAGGTCCACGGACCACTGACTGGGAACCACTGGTTTAGAGAAGAGGCAAGGAAAGTGTGCCATGATCGGAATCTATAACATGATGCCTGGTGTGGGACAGGTTTTTCTCCCTGGAATTCTATTAGGTGGAACTGCTTGCAGAAATGTGCACCTTAAGCAAACAGGTGAACAAAAACACACATCAAAAATGCACATTGGAAAAGCTGACATATTTTGTGAGGGCTTTAAAATAAAATCACCAGCTGATGTACGAGTCTGGCGAACTGAACTCAGGATTGTAAAAGGGGGAAACTGAGAAATATCGGAATTGTTCCATTTGTTCCATCTTTCCACATACAGCCATTCTTTACCTTCAGGACCAAACTCCATCCTCTCTTGTAACCATCAGCTCTTGCAGTAGTAGTTTCAGAGTTCTTGCCTACAGTGGCTGCTGCTGTCAGTGCTTGGCAGCCGAGGAAGGTATTAAGGCGAAGATGGATGGCCACCTGCCAGGGTTCAGATTCCTGCATTGCTGGGGGTTGGACTAGATGACTCTGAGAGTCCCTCCCAACTCTACAATTCTGTGATTTCTCCGCACCCCAGTTCAGCCTAAGGAGACTCCGGGAGAGCAGTGAGAGCTAAAAGCAGGTTTATTGGGGGTGGAGGTCGAGTCTGCCACGTCCAGGCGGCACTTCTGCGGAGGGTGCGGCTGCTTCTCTGGCCTAGCGGTACTTGGAGGTCAGCATGACGGGGCTGTGGCGGCTGTCGATGGAGACGCTGACGCTGTTATCTAGGAGCCCGGACGTTGACGTCCATTACCACCTGGATGTCTGAGTCCGGCAGCTGCGGGAGGGGCGAAGGCGGGGAGCGTTAGACTGAGAGGATGGAGCGGGGCGAAGGAGGGACCCACGTCCGGAGCCCCCACCCGACGGGGAGGGAGAGAGACTCACCCTGGAGTAGAAGGGGTCCGCAAGCGGGTTCCCTGTGCCGAGGGCGCGGGCGACGGTGTAGTGGAGGGTCGCCGCGTACAGCGGATGTTCTCAGAAAGGGACGGAATCTCGGCCCAAACGGGCTGCACGTGGCTTTGGCTGACTCCGCTCAGCGCCATCCTTGCACTTCAACCTCTTTGGAACTGGGCCCCAGTTCGGGAGCCTTGAAATGTATTTCTAAACATCCAGCTTGGTTCTCCCATATATTTAACTTCACTAATTAGACTGGGCTGAACTACAGATTGGGTAAGTTTTACATTCTTTCTTTTGACATTGCAAGTTGTTCTGAGTCTGTTCCTAGGTTTATTCCCATAAACTTACTATGTCTTGCATGAACAATTCAGTTGTGCATATTTTTCAGTAGGCTGAACTAGATTCTCAGCCCCACCCGCAATATGTGACATTTGGGGAGTTTGGCAGTGTGGGTTTGAATCAGATGCTCTTCCTTGTTCAATATTTGGTGCTGGGTCCAGCAAGCGGTGGGACAAGATTCTTTGGGTGGATCTCTAGGAAAAGAAACAGCAGCCCAGCACCAAGAGGAAGCTTCTAAAGAGAAATTGCTCAGTTTTCCATGGGACAGCTCTTAGGGTATCTGAAGGTGCCTATAATTTCTGCATGAAGAGAAAATGAAGCCTGGGCCGAGTATGGTTTGTGGGAACCAAAACATATTTGCATATATTTGGGTGTGGAGGGGTTTGCATAAATTGCATAAATAAGGGAAGAGCGGAGCACTCACTGACTAGCTGGATGTTGGCTGGAAGAAGAGAGAAGCAAGGATGGCAATGGAAAATTAAAAAAAGTATTATACTGTTCCAAGCCTTGCCTATCATGTAGAGTGGACAGCAGGTGGACTAGAACAGTGTTTACCAAATTTGCGTCTCCTGCTGCGGATGAACCACAACTCCCATCATCCCTAGCAAGCAGGACCAGTGGTCGGGGATGATGGGAACGGTAGTCCAAAAACAGCTGGAGACCCACGTTTGGAAGACACTATACTAGTATCATGAATTGTGGGCTTTCTGAGTGCGCTTTGCAGCACTCTGAAGATGGCAATAACTGAAGAGGTTTTGGGGGTTTCCCTTCTCCCCTCTTGTGGCCCTTGATTCTCACAGTCCCTCATGTTCAACAGGGCGATGCTAAGAAAGAATTGAAAGGCTAGCATAATTAGCCTCATCCCACTGGCTCGTCCTCACCAGCAAAGGGCTCTTTAACCCCTTCTGCAACCCCTGAATGTGAACAACAAGAAGAGGCCTCTCGGCTCCCGTTTACTATCAGAGGTCTCCTCACAGCATTTATGTCTGCTGCAACTTTTACAGTTCCTGCCTGAAGAACAAGCATCTTGAGACTGAGGCAATAAGCACATTGTGCTATAAATGACTGGTTGTAATACAGTGGTACCTCGGGTTAAGAACTTAATTCGTTCTGGAGGTAATATTTCTGGGTTAGCGGAGTCTGTAACTGGAAGGGTATGTAACCTGAAGTGTATGTAACCCGAGGTACCACTGTACTGGAACTGAGGGCCTAAGAATGAAGTGGACGGACAGAAGTTGCCAGGACTGAATAAATGTTGAAATAAAACAAAGCTACAAAGAATTACTACATAAGTGGGTTGTCAAGAAACAATGACCAAGAGGTGGAACTTAGGTCTTTTTAAAGGCCTGGCAGATGTTGGTAGGAGCAGAGCCAGTGCTTGTATTAAACTGGAGGCAGAGTGGGCCAGTCGCCCTTCCTTTTTGTGAGCACTCCCTTAGCTACTGTTCTTAAACGGCTATGGGGAGCGTAGGGGCATGATTTGACTTAAATTTGGGGCAGTCAATGCGTAGGGCTTGTGGATTTCACTAAACCAGTACCTTTTCCCTCATAATTTGAGTGGAGCCTCATTCTCACTCCCACGGTTAGTACTTCCTGCTATGCTGGTTTACACCTCTGCTAAGGAGTGAAGGAATTGTAGAGGGTTTTTATGTGTATGAGTATACAACCTCCTGGGACGTGGGTGGCGCTGTGGGTTAAACCACAGTGCCTAGGACTTGCCGATCGGAAGGTCGGCGATTCGAATCCCCGCAACAGGGTGAGCTCCCATTGCTCGGTCCCTGCTCCTGCAAACCTAGCAGTTCTAAAACTCATCAAAGTGCAAGTAGTTTAATAGGTACCACTCCGGCGGGAAGGAAAACGGCGTTTCCGTGCGCTGCTCTGGTTCGCCAGAAGCGACTTAGTCATGCTGGCCACATGACCCGGAAAAGCTGTCTTCGGAATCGGACAAACGCCGGCTCCCTTGGCCAGTAAAGCGAGATGAGCGCCGCAACCCCAGAGTTGGTCATTACTGGACCTAACGGTCAGGGTTCCCTTTACCTTTTATACAACCTCCAAAGGTGACACCATTTTTTATAATCTGGTAAAATCCCCACTCAGGTACAGGACAGAGTCCTCAGACCATCTTGCACTTAAGACTTTCTTGCACTCAGCGCCTTGGAATTACATGGGTAACAGTTTTTAAAAAACAAAATATATGCAGCTCACAGCAAGCTGCTGTTATCTCAGAAGCCAGCTTTTACCAGAGAGTGGCTGCCTCATGGACATGCTAGACTCTCCAGTACCTCAGGGCGGCTGTGAAGCTGAGAGATCTTATTTGAAGATTTTAACAGTGGGTAGCAGGCTCACCAAGTCCTAGACTAGTCAGGTAGTGAAGAGGGGAGTATTCTGCTGGTATAAACATCATCAGAGTTGTACCAATGGGTCAGAAGGGAGGACTCTAGAACACATAGGGTGGTGGTCAACTAACTCCTTCTTGTAGGAGACCCATTGAAGTTAACAAACCCAAGTTAACCATGTTCATTAGCATAGATGGGTCTGCTTGGAGTAGGACTTGTGTTGAATACCACTCCTAGTATCAGCCATGTAGGACCTTATTAGGTCCATAGCTGTCAACTTACAGATTTGAAAATAAGGGATCAGCAGCCTTGAAAATAAGGGACCAGCAGCCAAAATAAGGGACCTGCAGCCTCACCTGTTCCAGGCACTCCAGTCTTCCTGTCCTCCTGCAGTCTGGTCAAACTCATGCTGGTAGCTTCGAGAACACTGTGCAACCAACTTTGTAACCACAAAGCTGAAATCAAACCTTTATTAGGCATTGTACAGATAAAACCGTAAAAGAAAAAGTAACATATAAGTGACTTGAAGTATATGTAAGAAGGCAGCGGTTGGCTACAAACATATATATATATACACATATAGAGTCAGTGATTTTCCTTGTTAACCTGCTCCTTGGAGGGCTGCTACCAAAAACTCAGCTACCCCCGCCGTTACCCTTTGGTCAACGTCGGATAGGCAGAATCCCACACATTCACCTTGTTGGGGTTCCAGGCCACCCAGAAGAGGGGACAGCACGCGTTGACGGAGCGTACTGTACAATGGACAATGAAAGAGAATATGCTCTACAGTGTCCGGGACATTCATAGAGCATCTGCAGAGTCTCTTGTTTCTAGGGATGTTTTGATATCTTCCCCTGACAAAAGCTGAGGGAAAAACATTCAACCGGGCCAGCATAAAAGCCCTACGTTGGGCTGGGATTGTTAATTTAGTGACGTAGTTGGCTCTGCTATCTAAGATATTTAAATCATAGAATACGGGGGAGCAAATTTTGTTTACTGCTGCCATAATATTTTGTCTCTCAACATCCTTTAATCTAGTTAGGATATTATGGAAAATGTATTGCTCATTAGAATTGTATAGGGGCTCCAGCTCGATGCCTAAAGATTCAATCTTTTTTTCAAGGTACTGGTACCATCTTGATTTATAAGAGTCTTGAAGCAAATCAGCGAGCAGGCTTGATGGAGGGCAGCGAAAATGGCAGCGTAACCAGTACTTTATTGAGGTGGACCAGGCCCAGTATTCCATTGTGTGTATGCCTATTTCTGCACACATTGTTTCATATTTGATCACAGCTGGGAGTCCAAGAATACGTCTCAGAAAGCTGGAGTGGATCTTTTTTAGATCACTGTTATATGCTTGGACCCATAGTGGGATTCCATAGAGTATCTGGGCTTGCACTTTTGTTTGAAATATCTGATTGGCCGCAGGGATAAATTGATTACCTTTCTGATAGTAAAAACGAGCAACTGCTGATGAGGTGCACTTTGCCTGTTTTATGGCGTTTGTGCGATGATTTGCCCACCCTAAATTGCTCTGGAATAATATTCCCAGATACCTATAGATTTTTACTTGTTGGATTTCATGCCCTCTTATTTTCCATTTCTCTAGTTTCCAACCATTCGAGAAGACCAAAATTTTTGTCTTCTCATAATTTATTGAGAGTTTATTACATTCACAGTAAAGGATCAGAGAAGATATAAGACGTTTCAGACCCAGACTCGTTAGTGATAGTAGAACTGCATCGTCTGCGTATAATAAGAGAGGAACTGGTTTCTGATTAAGTTTAGGGGCATGTGATTCTATTTTTTGAAGGTGATCTGGCAAGTCTGATAAAAATAAATTAAATAGAAAGGGTGCAAGAATACACCCTTGTTTTACCCCTTTCGAGTTTGGGATGTCTGGTGAAAGGTGACCTTTGGTGCTAAGTTTGACTTGACAGACATTGGAAGAGTATAGATTTTGTATTAAAGTCAATAAACGCTGATCAATTTTTAATTCTGCGAGTTTCCTCCACAGCTTTGGGCGGTCAATTGAGTCAAATGCACCACGAAAATCTACAAAAGCAGCATATATCTTAGATTGCCTTTGGGATCTATATTTTTCAACCAAATGCATAAGTATAAGGCAGTGGTCTAATGTAGAGCAGCCTTTAGAGAAACCTATTTGTTCTTTCCCTGGTAAATTTAGATTTTTCATCCAGGGAAGGAGTTTAGATAAAAGGTGCTTAGCGTAGATTTTCCCTATCACTGATAATAAGCTTATCGGTCTGTAATTCCTTGGTTCTTTTGGGTCACCATTTTTAAAGATTGGGATAATTATTGATCTTAGCCATATCTCAGGTATGATCCCCTCTTTGTCTATGAGAGTAAACAATTGAGCTAAGGGTTCTGCCCACCAATCTATATAGGTCTTGAATAATTCTATTGGTAGACCATCAGGCCCAGGAGATTTACCCGATTTAAAATTTTTAACTATTTCTCTAATTTCCGCTTCTTCTACCCTTGGCCACTCCTGGAGTTTATTGATTTTGTTTTTAGTGATCTCATTTCCTTTAAGTTCACTGTGTAGATTGTTAAAGACAGAAGTAAAATATTGGTACCATTTGGATTCTGCAATTGGTGATTGGGTTAATTGATTTTCGGGTTTCAATCCTCCATACACTAGGTTCCAGAACGCTTTGTTGTTTTTGTTCTGAATTGAGTCGAGTAATTGTAGCCATTTTTGGGTTGCGTATTTCTGTTTCTTTTCGGCCAGAATGTGATGATATTTTCTTTTTTCATCAAGATAAGAGGGCTCTAGTTTAGTGCGGTTATTTTTAAATATTTGGCGCAGTTTTCTTTTTAGCTGGAAACATTCATCGTCAAACCAGGGGCTAGCGCTATGTTTAAGTATCCAACCTTTAGGTGGGGTACTAAGCTCTGCAAACATTTGAAAAATTTCATTATAGATTTTCGGAATATCACTGTGGGGATTAATGGTCTTTAAATTAGATAGTACTTGTTTTCTCAGGTTGGCTGTTAGCTTTTGCCCCACTGCTGCACTCATTTCCTGGGACCATTTTAATTGAGTCATTTGTTTGTGTTGAGAAGGTTCTATGGTATTATATTTGGTTATTTTAGTTTCGTCCTTTAAGTTAATAGACAACAATAATGGCTGATGGTCGCTTTCAGTACGCGTTCCAATTTTGAGGTCCATGATCGAATTTATAATATTATAAGGAACAAGAATATAGTCGATGACACTGCATCCTCGGGGGGAGAAGTATGTAAATTCCCCGCTTCTATCGCCTTTTGTTGAGCCGTTCACAATCTGTAAATTAAAGTTGTTACACAATTCAAGTAGGCGTAAGCCTTCGTTGTTTACAACCCTATCTCTGGAGGAACGTCCTATTTTTAGGGCATGTGCGATATCATTATCAGTATTCCAATTTAGTTTACTACATAGTTGTTCATTGTTGGATCCCACTCTAGCATTAAAATCACCTGCTATTATCAGTGAGGCATTTGGGTATTTATCGGTCAAATTTTCTATGTAGGAGGTTAGTTGTGACCAATTTTCATTGCTGCTGTTGTTTTTGGTTGGGGGGATATAGACATTTATAAGTAACAAAGTATCGTCTTTTTGTGTTAAGAGTAGAGCTTGTGCAAGTGGTAAGCATTTTTCTAGGTGTTTGATTTCAAACCCTAGTTTGTCTTTGATCATACAGCAGAACCCTGCTTTCGGCCGGCCCTTCGTGTTTGTTTTCAATGCGGGTTTCGTATAGGAGGTGAATCCATTAATTTTAATATCTCTAGTTGACCATGTTTCTTGTAGGAGTATTAATTCAAAGTCTTTAAGGAAGTTCATTAGGTCTGGGTCTCCGCCTTTGTTTCCCCACCCTGCAATATTCCAGGACAATAAGCGTAGAGTCCGTTTTTGAGTTGGTGGGTGGTTGGCAGCATTTAGTCATTCTAGTTCTGTTATTGAGTCCAGCGAGGAATTTTGTCTTGTGTAAATACAGCCATTTGTCGCTGCTTTCGGTGGGGAGGGTAATGGTGGATCTGTTAGGTTCTTTTTTAAAATACGGGGAATTAAAATTTCCTCCCTTTCTTGATTTTCTTCCTTAACTGTTCCTTGTTCCTGAGAGATTTCTGTGGTTGGTGGACTGTTATGGACAGTAGGACTGTTTTCAGTCTCTACTTCCATTTCTTTGGTCTCATTTGGTGTTGAGCTCAGTGTGTCAGGTCTGTTGGAAGTCATCTTTTGTTCGGCAATGTTAGAGTCCTTTGTAGTGCTTAAATAAAGGGTACCTATTTCGTTTGGAGCTAGTATTTGATATCTCAGCCAGGAATTTGTGGTCTCTTTACTAAAGTTTTTGCTTGCCATTTCGTATTTTAAAGGAGGCTGGGTTTGAAGCTCTGCATCTATAGATTTGAAAGTTCCATTAGTAGCTCTCTTTTTGACTATGCATTTTGGGGAGAAGGCTGGTAAGTGTAAAGTTTGATTGTATATTGTTTCTACTGCATTTTGTTGACCTTGTTGATGAATTTCGGTCAATCTGGCCTGCAGTTTCGTCAATTTACTGAGTATATTTATTTGTTCTTTGTCTGGTAGCTTGGTAAAATTACTCAGCAGATCTTCTTCTTCTGGGACTGTCCAGTCTATTGTGTCAAAAGCGAGGCTGTTGTTTAGTGCTATAGTCGCTTGGTTTGGGAGCTCGGATTTTTCTTGCGTGATTTCCCGGGTAGCTGGCTGCGGTTTCTCCCATCTGCTGAGTTCTTCCACGGGAGTAGGGCAGATGTCGGCTTCTGGTGGAGTGACCTTGTTCATCTTATTTTGTCTTTTAGATGCGATCAATGGGCTGAGTGATATATCTTCAAAGTGTCGACGTGGAATAATTCCTTTCTGGGCTAAGTAAGCCTTTTCCCTTAAGATTTTGGTTGGAATTTTGTGACTACCAAATCTTAGTAGTACTTTTTTGGAGTATCCATCGTTAGTGAGCCTCTTGACTGCTTTTAAGTCAATACTTCCACCCTCAGGGCCTAGGAGCAGGTTTAGATGGTGTCTGGCCCAGAAGGATGACTCCCAATAAGGTAGGGGCCCTCTATACGGGAAAATGTGGAGAACAATCTCACATGGCTTCAATATCAGGTTGAATGAGTGAGGGGGACTTCCTCTGGTTTTTGGTTGGTTTAGAGGTATAAGTTTGTATTTGTTCTGTTTACCTCCGGGGCTTGTTAAGGATGGCAAAAAGGGAGTGAGTTGCCTCCTTTCAACTGGGTTATCCAGCTTCTTGGAGATGTTTTGTAATTGTTCAAAGATTTTTTGAACTGTTTGAGCAGTCAATAGGCAGCATTCCTCCAGCAGCTCCACCTTTCTACCAATTAGTGCTTGTGCCTCAGTTATGGGAGTAGTAGCCTTGTCCTCATTAATCCCTAAGGATATCTCTTCGGCTGTCTTTCCATGAGAAGAGTTGGGGAAAGTTTTAGGAGGGAGTATGTGCTGATTTTGAGGTAGCAGGTAATTATCTAGATTACTCTGTTTGAAGCCAGAGGGCTCTGCGTCAGTTTCTATATCAAGACACCTGAGTCTTTTGGCTCTTTTCATTGCTAGATTCTTCTTAAGTCAATGAGGTCAGACTTCTAAATAAAGTGATAAAGTGCTAAAATGCTAAAATTTTCAGGTCACAATCTCATTCAATTCTCGTTCATTCCTGGCCGGGCTGCTGCGAGGAGTTTTAAAACTGGGTCCAATTAGAGCACTCCTTTAAGGTATCCCCCCCCCTTCTTCTCGGTTTGTTAAACAACTAGGATGATTGGGGGGTCCACGAAGTTTGAGGTGGTGGGAAAAAAGCCCACTAGAAGTCCTTAAAGATCCTTGGAATAAGTTTGTCACGAAGGATCAACGAGAAACTGGAAGGGAGTGCCTAATGCCCGAGAGGGAATGATTGAAAGCCCTCGTTAAGACTTCGTTAACTTCATTAAAATCCAGCACCGAGGAGGATAACATAGGGTGTTCAAAAGCACAGCGAGGTAATGATAGGAAATAAGATCCAAAGGAAGGAGAGGAGCCAGCAACAAAGGCATTTAGTTAAAAGAGTTCTTTGAGCTCCGATAAGAGCGTCTTACCTCGGCGCCATCTTTTTCTAAGTCCCAACTTTGTAACCAGAGGTTCAACTGAATAGAATCTGAATCACATGCACCACAAGGCCTATGCAGCCTCAACTTAAGATGGCTCCCCGGTCTGGCTTTGCACTGCTAAGTTTGCAGCAGCACGTGCAACAAAATGGCGTCCAGCATTCAAAACCCCCCTCAGCTTGCATTAACTAGCCACACACAAGGCATGCAAGCTCCACCCCCCAGTCGTTCTTAGACTTCTTATTGAGTGAGCAGCACAGCCAAGCAACACAGTTGGAGCCTCCCTCCTCCCTGGCCGGCAGGGAGGGAGGGAGAGGAGCTGCTTCCTTTGAAATTTAAGGGACAACATTTAAGGGACATTTATCATAGAATCATAGAGTTGGAATAGACCACAAGGGCCATCGAGTCCAACCCCCTGCCAAGCAGGAAACACCATCAGAGCACTCCTGATATATGGTTGTCAAGCCTCTGCTTAAAGACCTCCAAAGAAGGAGACTCCACCATTTAAGGGACATCTATCAATAAGGGACAGCAGCGGGACATGGCGCTGGAATAAGGGACTGTCCCTTCAAATAAGGGACACGTGACACCTATGATTAGGTCGTTTTGACAGTCATCATAAGCACCGAAGCAAAGGCCAGGAATTGTTAGTAACTCTGCTTGGAAAGTTCTTATAGTACTTGGATCTCCAAACACTTCATGTATGCTCCTAATTTTATACCAGCAGAGGTTGGGCAAGTTTTGACAAGGAATAATTTAGGGGTTACTGCAGTGTCTGACAATTTGTTACTTAGATGAAGTGGGGTGGGGGTTGATATCTGGAAAGGGGGCAGTGCCAGCAAGCCTGGTTACCTCCTGCAGTTTGGGTGCCAACCAGCCAGGGGAAAACAATAGTCAGGCACTCTTGACTTCCAGGAGAGTAGTTTTGTTTGTGTGTGTGTGCAAAAGCCACAATTTTAGAGCTGGTTTTCAGAATTTTTGGAGTAAAACTAGAATGCCTGGAGTCAAAGCGTGATTTCCCACTTCATGAACACATTTGAACTTGTAACACACACACACACACACACACACACACACACACACACACACACACCGCAACAAGCCAGACTGTTAAGCTCACCATTTCATACTTGGCTGCAAGAGACTGCAAGATGCGTGTTGTTGGTGAGTGCAGGTCTGTGCCTCCTCATAGGCAGGCAGAGACCCGCAAATTTGACCCAGCCTTGGTAGCCAGACAGAATTTGCACTTGCCACTCGCTTTAGTTCTCGTAATGGGGGAGAAATGTCACGCTGAGCTCTGGAGGCTTTTCCAGACCTAATAAATACCAAAGGGACAAGCCACCCCCCCTTCTCTCAAGCTCCAAATCCATGTGTGTGTTGAGGGAACTTCCTCAATGCTCTTCGAAGAGGCTCCATGAGGGCCAGGAAGATCTCCTGCCCTTCTCTGAGCTAAGGAGAAGGCAGAATAATCTCCCAGGTTTCGGGCTGAGTTTTGGGCCTAGGATGAGATCTGTCACTGTTACCCACGTAATTGCAAGGCGCTGAGTGCAAGAAAGTCTGAAGTGCAAGACGGTCGGAGGACTCTGTCCTATACCTGAGTGGGGATTTCACCAGATTACAAAAAATGGTGTCGCCTGTGGAGGTTGTATACTCTTACACATAAAAACCCTCTACAATTCCTTCACTCCTTAGCACAGGTGTAAACCAGCATAGCAGCAAGTACTAACTTGTGAGTGAGTGAGAATGAGGCTCCACTCAAATTATGAGGGAAAAGGTACCGGTTTAGTGAAATCCACAACCCCTTCCCATATAAGTCAAGTTATGCCCCCATGCTCCCCATAGCCGTTTAAGAACAGTAGCTAAGGGAGTCTTCACAAAAAGGAAGGGCGACTGGCCCACTCTGCCTCCAGTTTAATACAAGCACTGGCTCTGCTCCTACCAACATCTGCCAGGCCTTTAACAAGACCTAAGTTCCACCTCTTAGTCACTGTTTGTTGACAACCCAGTTATGTAGTAATTCTTTGTAGCTTTGTTTTATTTCAACATTTCTTCAGTCCTGGCTACTTGGAGGTTGACAGCCACTAGCAAAGTCTCTGCCATGGTGGAAGGGAGATTTCCTCCCACAAAGTCCTAACACCAAAGAGCAGAAAAGCAGTATCATCCAGTACCATGTTTGTTTCTTGGGATAAGGTTGCCCTTGTTCTTCGTCTAGCTATTTGATTATGATTCTGCTATTCTATGATCTGAGCAGGAGTGAGGAGCTAGCAGTCTGCAGGCCAGATCTGTCCCACCTCCACAAGCCTTTCCTACTAGAAACTCAATATTGGGGCTGGCCCAGTTGGACAGTTTCCTTTTTTTAAAAAAGTTGGATTTTATTTTCATTTGTATGGATTACTTTGAAGAAATTAAACATCTCACATTTTTGTTTCTCTCACTGTGTTTTCTTCTTTCTTTTTACAAGTTTCATGACACAATCCCTTAACGACATGCCTTTTAAAAACTCAGCAGCGGGGATAGATGGGTGAATATTTTATTGGAAGAATGCCTTTAAAAAGAAATGTTATTACTATTTTAATAGTGCTTTTTTGTTACTGGATGAGAGACTATTCCTTGGTGAAAGTTACCCCTCTCACTCACTCTTGTTAGCTGGGTTGTGCAAATTAAAATTCAGCAATAACTGAACAAAACCTGAAAGCTTTGCTGGTCAAGGAGCTGGAAAGAAGGCCATCTTCAAGATTTGAAATATATTCTATAGAAACCCTGGGCATTGAGGCCACTCTACTGTTATATTGGGGTTTGCCTATGAGCCCACCCACATTCACCTCAAAATATCTGACTATGACTTGATTTGAAAAGGAGGTGAATCTTTAGCGGGGTGCTTGGCAGACACGGCCACCATCTCATTGTCTGGAAATTTCTGTAGCCTGTCACAAACCCTCACCACCTTTTTGCAGCCCTGGGGTATCAAGACCCTTGAGAGAGAACTGAAAAGGCCCAGCCAACTAGTATTATTTATCCAGTTTTGATGCTACCCTTCATCTGAAGGCCACAGCATAGTTTGCAACTGCAGCCTGTCTTACGAAGAATGGCATTGTGGAGGGCTTTTCACAAGATAACTCCCCTTCATCACCATCAGGTATGATGGGGTGGGGGTACGAGACACTTTGGATAGTCGGGGGGCATGGCGTTAGGACCCCTGGATCACTGACAGCAGCAGCTGCCAGACCCTCCAATTGTCTAGGGACAACCCCAGATTTACAGAAGCCATCACAGTTTCCGATTTGATTCTGGAATGTCCCATTTTTCTTAGGACTTTCGGGCCCCATCCCTGTTCTGAAACTTCAGGTTACACACACTTCAGGTTACAGACTCCACTATCCCTGAAATATTAACTCGGGTTAAGAACTTTGCTTCAGGGTGAGAACACAAATAGTTCGGCGGCAGCGGGAGGCCCCATTGGCTGAAGTAGTGCTTCAGGTTAAGAACAGTTTCAGGTTAAGAACAGACCTCCAAAACGAATTAAGTTCTTAACCCGAGGTACCACTGTATTACAACCTGTCATTTATAGCACAATCTGCATATTGCCTCAGTCCCAAGATGCTTGTTCTTCAGGCAGGAACTGTAAAAGCAGCAGCAGACATAAATGCTGTGAGGAGCAAAAGAGACTGGACAGTCTAGCATGTCCATGAGGCAGCTGCTCTCTGGTAAAAGCTGGCTTCTGAAATAACCGCAGCTTGCTATGAGCTGCATATATTTTGTTTTTTAAGGGGGGGGGAGGAGAGGACTCAAAAATTCTGCACGAAGAAAAAATAAAGCCTGGGTCCAGTATGGTTTGTGCAAATCCAAAAAATTTGTTTTTATGGAAGCCGCCCAGAGTGGCTGGGGAAACCCAGCCAGATGGGCAGGGTACAAATAATAAATTATTATTATTATTATAACATATTTGCATATATTTGGGTGTGGAGGGGTTTGCATAAATTGCATAAATGAGGGAAGAGCGGAGCAATCACTGACTAGCTGGATGTTGCTTGGAAGAAGAGAGAAGCAAGGAGGGTACTGGAGAATTTTAAAAAGTATTCTATTGTTCCAAGCCTTGCCTATCTTGTACAGTGGACAGCAGGTAGACTAGAACAGTGTTTACCAAATTTGCGTCTCCTCCTGTGGATGAACCACAACTCCCATCATTCCTAGCAAGCAGGACCAGTGGTCAGGGATGATGGGAACCGTAGTCCAAAAACAGCTGGAGACCCACATTTGGAAGACACTATACTAGAGTCATGAATGGGAATTGTGGGCTTTCTGAGTGGGCTTTTCAGCACTCTGAAGATGGCAGTAACTCAAGAGGTTTTGGGAGTTTTCCCTTTCTCCCCTCTTGTGGCCCTTCCTACTCACAGTCCCTCATGTTCAACAGGGCGATGCTAAGAAAGAATTGAAAGGCTCGCAGAATTAGCCTCATCCCACCGGCTCATCCTCACCAGCAAAGGGCTCTTTAACCCCTTCTGTAACTCCAGATGGTGAACAGCAAGCAGAGGCCTCTCGGCTCCCTTTTACTATCAGGGCACCTGCTGGGATAAGAAAAAGAGAAGGGCATTTGCCACACTTTGCCAGAACGCTGTCTGCTGCCTACAGAGCTAGGCTGGCAACCTGCCTCTGGTATCATGGAAGCAAAATGCAAGCACTCTTACTGTCCCTCTTTATTAGGGACTGTTCCTATTTCCGGGTCCCCATAAATGTCGCTGTTATCATTAGCACCTGTTCGTCTCAAGACACAAATAAATCACTGCCTCAAGTTTGCCTCTCGCTTTTTGCATTTCAGGAACGTCAAACTGAAATGCTGTTTGTGCAGAGTTACTAGCTTGGCTGTTCTTCAGAATTCACCCTCCCTCATCTGGACTCTAGAAATTAAATCACCACACGGAGAAATGGGTGCATCTTGTCTGCAGTGCCAAATGAGCGGAAACCGCAGGGAAGCGGGCTAAGCATTAGGAGGAATGTAAAAGCTATTCAAACAGCGAAGTGGCCTGTGTGTCTGGGGTGCTGTAGGGCAGGGATGGAGAACCTGTGGAACCCCCCTGACTTCCTTGGACTCCAACTCCCATCAGCCTCAGGCAGCATGGCCAATGGTGAGGGATGAGGGGAAATGGGAGTCACAAGGATCGGGGAGGGAAAGAGGAGGTTTCTTCCTTTTTAACTTGTTCCTCAACAGTCCAGCGTCAGGAAAGAGCAGTGAGGTGGCCAAAGTTGAGTATGATAGTACATTGTTGGGGGGGGGGTTTGAAGGGAAAAAAGGGTCTCTAAAAGGACCCCTCCGAAATGCCTGAATGGGCAGTAACATGGCAAGTGCAATTCAATGGAACAAGTGTCCCATTTGAACCAAGCCTGATGGGGAACGGTTGAAGGATTTGGGGACGTTTAACTTGGGAAAGATAGAGGGCACAAGGAGAAGGGGACGACAGCGGACGAGATGGTTGGATAGTGTTCTCGAAGCTACCAGCATGAGTTTCACCAAACTGCAGGAGGCAGTGGAAGACAGGAGTGCCTGGCGTGCTCTGGTCCTCGGGGTCACGAAGAGTCAGACACAACTAAACGACTAAACAACAACAACAAAAGCTTATAAATTATAGGTATCTTCAAATATCCTAAGAGCTGTCCCATTGAAAACTGAGCAATTTCTCTTTAGAAGCTTCCTCTTGGTGCTGGGCTGCTGTTTCTTTTCCTAGAGATCCACCCAAAGACTCTTGTCCCACCACTTGCTGGACCCAGCACCAAATATTGACCAATGAAGAGCATCTGACTCATACCCACATTGCCCAACTCCCCAAATGTAACATATTGCGGGTGGGGCTGAGAATCTAGTTAAGCCAACTGAAAAATATGCACGACTGAAGTGTTCATGCAAGACATAATAAGTTTATGGGAATAAACATAGGAACAGACTCAGAACAACTTGCAATGTCAAAAGAAAGAACCTAACACTTACCCAATCTGCAGTGCAGCCCAGTCTAATTAGTGAAGTTAAATATATGGGAGAACCAAGCTGGATGTTTAGAAATACATTTCAAGGCTCCCGAACTGGGGCCCAGTTCCAAACTGGACCATTTCCTACCAATCCTGAAATAAAGAAGAATATTTACGGTATGTTGTTGATATGCTTATGTGTGCGTGATTCAATTAAGGTTCCAGGGGAAATGGTCCAGTTTGGAAGTGACTACCAGTTCTGTACTCTATAAATATATTCCTATTAATCCTGTCTGGGTCTCCCACATTTTTAACAATACCAGTTACACTAGGCTACAGATTGGGCAAGTGTTATTCTTTCTTTTGATGTTCCAAGTTATTGTTTGGAGTCTTCTTCTCCTCTGTTTATTCCCATAAAACTATTTATGGGAAAGTCGTGCATGAATGCAGCGATGCACGGCATAAAAAAGGGCTCCTCCGTCTCCGACGGCACCGAAGAGGTTGAAGTGCAAGGATGGCGCTGAGCGGAGTCAACCAGAGCCACGTGCAGCCCGTTTGGGCCAAGATCCCGTCCCGTTCCGCACACATCAGAGCCCGGACTGTGCCCATGTAAGCCCGCCCCGTCGAGCAGGAACCCTCTCCCGATGGCGAGGCCATGGCCCGGCCCTTCTCCTCTTTACTCTCGTTTCCCGCAAGCTGACCTCCTTCTCCCCCTCCTCCCCTAGAGTCGTCACCTTGGGAGAGTACCTCTCCAAGATAATCTGCAGCATCAACCTGGACTTATTCGACAGCGCCCAGGGCCTCCCCAGCAACCCGAGCGCCCTGCCCGCCCAGAACCTGCTCGCGGACCCCGTCAACTCCAGGGTGAGTCTCTCTTCCTCCCCGTCACCTGGGTCCCTCCTTCGCCCCTTCGCGCAGCTCCGTCCTCTCCGTCTAACGCTCCCCGCCTTCGTCCCTCCCGCAGCTGCCCGGCCAATACCTCCCGGAGGCAATGGACGCCAACGGTCTGGGCGCCAGCGGCTCCATCGACAGCTTCCGCATCGTCAACGTGCCGCTCGCCATATACCGCTAGGCCAAAGAAGCAGCCGGCGCCCTCCGCAGAAGTGCCGCCTGGACGTGGCAGCCTCGACCACGTCCCTCCCCCCCCCCCCACAATAAACCTGCTTTTAGCTCTCACTGCTCTCCCGGAGTCTCCTTAGGCTGAACTGGGGTGCTGGGAAATCACAGAATTGTAGAGTTGGGAGGGACACTCAGAGTCATCTAGTCCAAGCCCCTGCAATGCAGGAATCTGAACCAACTCCAGCTTCGCCCGTCTGGCTGCAGACATTTGAAACAGCCGTGGAACAGCCATGGCTTCCCCCAAATAATCCTGGGAACGGCAGTGGGGCCTTGAGAGTTGTTGGGACACCCCTTTCCCCCTCCCAGAGCTACAATACCAAGAGCGCTAACAAGCAATCCCACTTCCCAAGGAACTGTGGGAATTGTAGCTCTGTGAGGGGTCTCCTCACGGCATTTATGTCTGCTGCTGCTTTTACAGTTGCTGCCTGAAGAACAAGCATCTTGGGAGTGAGGCAATAAGCAGATTGTGCTATAAATGACAGGTTGTAATACAGTGGTACCTCGGGTTAAGAACTTAATTCGTTCTGGAGGTCTGTTCTTAACCCGAAACTGTTCTTAACCTGAAGCACCACTTTAGCTAATGGGGCCTCCTCCTGCTGCTGCACATTTTGTGTTCTCATCCTGAAGCAAAGTTCTTAACCCGAGGTACTATTTCTGGGTTAGTGGAGTCTGTAACCTGAAGCATATGTAACCTGAAGTGTATGTAACCCGAGGTACCACTGTACTGGAACTGAGAGCCTATGAATGAAGTGGATGGACAGAAGTTTCAGAACAGGGATGGGGCACGAACGTCCTAGGGGAAAAATGGGACATTCCAGAATCAAATCGGAAACTGTGATGGCTTCTGTAAATCTGGGGTTGTCCCTAGGCAATTGGAGGGTCTGGCAGCTGCTGCTGTCAGTGATCCAGGGGTCCTAACACCATGCCCCCCCCGACTATCCAAAGTGTCTCGTACCCCCCACCCCATCATACCTGATGGTGATGAAGGGGAGTTATCTTGTGAAAAGCCCTCCACAATGCCACTCTTCGTAAGACAGGCTGCAGTTGCAAACTGTGCTGTGGCCTTCAGATGAAGGGTAGCATCAAAATTGGATAAATAATACTAGTTGGCTGGGCCTTTTCATTCCTCTCTCAAGGCTCTTGATACCGCGGGGCTGCAAAAAGGTGATGAGGGTTTGGGACAGCCTACAGAAATTTCCAAACAATGAGACGGTGGCCGTGTCTGCCAAGCACCCCGCTAAAGAATCACCTCCTTTTCAAATCAAGTCATAGTCAGATATTTTGGGGTGAATGTGGGTGGGCTCATAGGCAAACTCCATTTTCAACACCCCACTTTGTAAAGCTCAACTGTTGTATACGTGGCTACACAAACTGTACACTTGTTGACTGTCACATGTGAATAACTACAGTGTACAGCTCAACTATTTGTGTACACTGGTGTATAAATTTTATACTAGTTGCATGTAAACCCCAATATAACAGTAGAGTGGCCTCAATGCCCAGGGCTTCTTTAGAAGATATTTCCAATCTTGAGGATGACCTTCATTCCAACTCCTTGACCAGCAAAGCTTTCAGGTTTTGTTCAGTTATTGCTGAATTTTAATTTGCACAACCCTGCTAACAAGAGTGAGTGAGAGGGGTAACTCTCACCAAGGAATAGCCTCCCATCCAGTAATAAAAAAGCACTGTTAAAAGAGGAACGGCATTCCTTTTTAAAGACATCCTTCCAATAAAATATTCAACCATCTATCTTTGCTTCTGAGTTTTTAAAAGGCATGTCTTTAAGGGAGTGTGTCATGAAACTTGTAAAAAGAAAGGAAAAAAACCCAGTGAGAGAAACAAAAATGTGAGATGTTTAATTTCTTCAAATTAATCTATACAAATCAAAATAAAATCCAACTTTGTTTTTTTAAAGGAAACTGTCCAACTGGGCCAGCCCCAATATTGAGTTTCTAGTAGGAAAGGCTTGTGGGGGTGGGACAGATCTGGCCTGCAGGCTGCTAGCTCCTCACTCCTGCTCAGATCATGGAATAACAGAATCATAATCAAATAGCTAGACGAAGAACAAGGGCAACCTTATCCCTCAGGAACAAACATGGTACTGGATGATACTGCTTTTCTGCTCTTTGGTGTTAGGACTTTGTGGGAGGAAATCTCCCTTCTGCCATGGCAGAGACTTTGCTAGTGGCTGTCAACCTCCAAGTAGCCAGGACTGAAGAAATGTTAAAATAAAACAAAGCTACAAAGAATTACTACATAACTGGGTTGTCAACAAACAGTGACTAAGAGGTGGAACTTAGGTCTTGTTAAAGGCCTGGCAGATGTTGGTAGGAGCAGAGCCAGTGCTTGT
Source organism: Podarcis vaucheri (assembly GCF_965113315.1). NCBI lineage: Eukaryota > Metazoa > Chordata > Lepidosauria > Squamata > Lacertidae > Podarcis > Podarcis vaucheri. The sequence goes on from NC_138751.1 coordinate 21,953,820, forward strand.
ATTAAACTGGAGGCAGATTGGGCCAGTCGCTCTTCCTTTTTGTGAACACTCCTTTAGCTACTGCTCTTAAACGGCTATGGGGAGCATGGGGGCATAATTTGACTTATATGGGAAGGGCTTGTGGATTTCACTAAGCCTGTATCTTTTCCCTCATAATTTGAGTGGAGCCTCATTCTCACTCCCACGGTTAGTACTTGCTGCTATGCTGGTTTACACCTGTGCTAAGCAGTGAAGGAATTGTAGAGGGTTTTTATGTGTATGAGTATACGACCTCCACAGGTGACACCATTTTTTTGTAATCTGGTGAAATCCCCACTCAGGTATAGGACAGAGTCCTCAGACCGTCTTGCACTTCAGACTTTCTTGCACTCAGCACCTTGGAATTACGTGGGTAACAGTGACAGATCTCATCCTAGGCCCAAAACTCAGCCCGAAACCTGGGAGATTATTCTGCCTTCTCCTTAGCTCAGAGAAGGGCAGGAGATCTTCCTGGCCCTCATGTGGAGCCTCTTCGAAGAGCATTGAGGAAGTTCCCTCAACACACACATGGATTTGGAGCTTGAGAGAAGGGGGGGGGCGGCTTGTCCCTCTGGTATTTATTAGGTCTGAAAAAGCCTCCAGAGCTCAGCGTAACATTTATCCCCCATTACGAGAACTAAAGCGAGTGGCAAGTGCAAATTCTACCAAGGCTGGCTCAAATCTGTGGGTCTCTGCCTGCCTATGAGGAGGCGCAGACCTGCACCCACCAACAACACGCATCTTGCAGTCTCTTGCAGCCAAGTATGAAATGGTGAGCTTAACAGTCTGGCTTATTGCGATGTGTTTGTGTTACAAGTTCAAATGTGTTCATGAAGTGGGAAATCACGCTTTGACTCCAGGCATTCTAGTTTTACTCCAAAAATTCTGAAAACCAGCTCTAAAATTGTGGCTTTTGCACACACACACAAACAAAACCACCCTCCTGGAAGTCAAGAGTGCCTGACTACTGTTTTCCCCTGGCTGGTTGGCACCCAAACCGCAGGAGGAAACCAGGCTGCTCGGCACTGCCCCCTTTCCAGATATCAATCTCTACCCCACTTCATCTAGGTAACAAATTGGCAGACACTGCAGTAACCCCTAAATTATTCCTCGATGATACTTGCCAAACCTCTACAGGTATAAAATTAGAACGATAAATGAGGTGTTTGAAGATCCAAGTACAGTATTTGGATGTGGAGGGGATTGCATAAATGAGGGAAGAGCGGAATAATCATGGACTAGCTGGATGTTTGCTTGGAAGAAGAGAGATGCAAGGAGGGCACTGGAAATTTTAAAAAGTATTCTACTGTTCCAAGCCTTGCCTATCTTGTAGAGTGGACAGCAGGTGGGCTAGAACAGTGTTCACCAAATTTTCATTTCCTCCTGTGGATGAACCACGACTCCCATCATTCCTAGCAAGCAGGACCAGTGGTCAGGGATGATGGGAACGGTAGTCCAAAAACAGCTGGAGACCCACATTTGGAAGACACTATACTAGAGTCATGAATGGGAATTGTGGGCTTTCTGAGTGGGCTTTTCAGCACTCTGAAGATGGCAGTAACTCAAGAGGTTTTGGGAGTTTTCCCTTTCTCCCCTCTTGTGGCCCTTCCTACTCACAGTCCCTCATGTTCAACAGGGCGATGCTAAGAAAGAATTGAAAGGCTCGCAGAATTAGCCTCATCCCACCGGCTCATCCCCACCAGCAAAGGGCTCTTTAACCCCTTCTGTAACTCCAGAGTGTGAACAGCAAGCAGAGGCCTCTCGGCTCCCTTTTACTATCAGGGCACCTGCTGGGAAAAGAAAAAGAGAAGGGCATTTGCCACACTTTGCCAGCACGCTGTCTGCTGCCTACAGAGCTAGGCTGGCAACCTGCCTCTGGTATCATGAAAGCAAAATGCAAGCACTCTTACTGTCCCTCTTTATTAGGGACTGTTCCTATTTCCTGGTCCCCATAAATGTCGCTGTTATCGTTGGCATCTGTTCGTCTCAAGACACAAATAAATCACTGCCTCAAGTTTGCCTCTCGCTTTTTGCATTTCAGGAACGTCAAACTGAAATTCTCTTTGTGCAGAGTTACTAGCTTGGCTGTTCTTCAGAATTCTCCCTCCCTCATCTGGACTCTAGAAATTAAATCACCACACGCAGAGATGGGTGCATCTTGTCTGCAGTGCCAAATGAGCGGAAACCGCAGGGAAGCGGGCTAAGCATTAGGAGGAACGTAAAAGCTATTCAAACAGCGAAGTGGCCTGTGTGTCTGGGGTGCTGAAGGGCAGGGATGGAGAACCTGTGGAACCCCCCTGACTTCCTTGGACTCCAAATCCCATCAGCCTCGGGCAGCATGGCCAATGGTGAGGGGAAATGGGAGTCACAAGGATCGGGGAGGGAAAGAGGAGGTTTCTTCCTTTTTAACTTGTTCCTCAACAGTCCAGCGTCAGGAAAGAGCAGTGAGGTGGCCAAAGTTGAATATGTTAGTACATTGTTGGGGGGGGTGAAAGGAAAAAGGGGTCTCCAAAAGGTCCCCTCCGAAATGCCTGAATGGGCAGTAACATGGCAAGTGCAATTCAATGGAACAAGTGTCCCGTTTGAACCAAGCCTGATAGGGAACGGTTGAAGGATTTGGGGACGTTTAACTTGGGAAAGATAGAGGGCACAGGAGAAGGGGACGACAGCGGACGAGATGGTTGGATAGTGTTCTAGAAGCTACCAGTATGAGTTTCACCAAACTGCAGGAGGCAGTGGAAGACAGGAGTGCCTGGCGTGCTCTGGTCCTTGGGGTCACGAAGAGTCAGACACAACTAAATGACTAAACAACAACAACGAAAGCTTATAAATTATAGGTATCTTCAAATATCCTAAGAGCTTCCCCATTGAAAACTGAGCAATTTCTCTTTAGAAGCTTCCTCTTGGTGCTGGGCTGCTGTTTCTTTTCCTAGAGATCCACCCAAAGAATCTTGTCCCACCGCTTGCTGGACCCAGCACCAAATATTGAACAAGGAAGAGCATCTGATTCATACCCACATTGCCCAACTCCCCAAATGTAACATATTGCGGGTGGGGCTGAGAATCTAGTTCAGCCTACTGAAAAATATGCACGACTGAAGTGTTCGTGGAAGACATAATAAGTTTATGGGAATAAACATTGGAACAGACTCAGAACAACTTGCAAGGTAAAAGAAAGAATGTAAAACTTACCCAATCTGTAGTTCAGCCCAGTCTAATTGGTGAAGTTAAATATATGGGAGAACCAAGCTGGATGTTCAGACATACATTTCAAGGCTCCCGAACTGGGGCCCAGTTCCAAACTGGACCATTTCCTACCAATCCTGAAATAAAGAAGAATATTTACGGTATGTTGTTGATATGCTTATGTGTGAGTGATTCAGTTAGGATTCCAGGGGAAATGGTCCAGTTTGGAACTGACTACCAGTTCTGTACCCTATAAATATATTCCTATTAATCCTGTCTGGGTCTCCCACATTTTTAACAATACCAGTTACACTAGGCTACAGATTGGGCAAGTGTTATTCTTTCTTTTGATGTTCCAAGTTATTGTTTGGAGTCTTCTTCTCTGTTTATTCCCATAAACCTATTTATGGGAAAGTGTTGCATGAATGCAGCGATGCACGCATAAAAAAGGGCTCCTCCGTCTCCGACGGCACCGAAGAGGTTGAAGTGCAAGGATGGCGCTGAGCGGAGTGAACCAGAGCCACGTGCAGCCCGTTTGGGCCGAGATCCCGTCCCGTTCCGCAGACATCAGCGCCCGGACTGTGCCCAGGTAAGCCAGCCCCGTCGGGCAGGGACCCTCTCCCGGGGGCGAGGCCATGGCCGGCCCTTCTCCTCTGTTCTCTCGTTTCCCGCAAGCTGACCTTCTTCTCCCCCTCCTCCCCTAGAGTCGTCACCTTGGGGGAGTACCTCTCCAAGTTATTCTGCAGCATCAAACTGAACTCATTCGGCAGCGCCCTCGACAACCCTAGCGCCCTGCCCGCCCAGAACCTGCTCGCGGACCCCGTCAACTCCAGGGTGAGTCTCTCTTCCTCCCCGTCACCTGGGTCCCTCCTTCGCCCCTTCGCGCAGCTCCGTCCTCTCCGTCTAACGCTCCCGCCTTCGTCCCTCCCGCAGCTGCCAGGCCAATACCTCCCGGAGGCAATGGACGCCAACGGTCTGGGCGCCAGCGGCTCCATCGACAGCTGCCGCATCGTCAACGTGCTGCTCTCCATATACCGCTAGGCCAAAGAAGCAGCCGGCGCCCTCCGCAGAAGTGCCGCCTGGACGTGGCAGCCTCGACCACGTCCCTCCCCCCCCACCCCCGCCCTCAATAAACCTGCTTTTAGCTCTCACTGCTCTCCCGGAGTCTCCTTAGGCTGAACTGGGGTGCGGGGAAATCACAGAATTGTAGAGTTGGGAGGGACACTCAGAGTCATCTAGTCCAAGCCCCTGCAATGCAGGAATCTGAACCAACTCCAGCTTCGCCCGTCTGGCTGCAGACATTTGAAACAGGCGTGGAACAGCCATGGCTTCCCCCAAATAATCCTGGGAACGGCAGTGGGGCCTTGAGAGTTGTTGGGACACCCCTTTCCCCCTCCCAGAGCTACAATACCAAGAGCGCTAACAAGCAATCCCACTTCCCAAGGAACTGTGGGAATTGTAGCTCTACGAGGGGTCTCCTCACGCCATTTATGTCTGCTGCTGCTTTGAGAGTTCCTGCCTGAAGAACAAGCATCTTGGGACTGAGGCAATAAGCAGATTGTGCTATAAATGACAGGTTGTATTACAGTGGTACCTCGGGTTAAGAACTTAATTCGTTCTGGAGGTCTGTTCTTAACCCGAACTGTTCTTAACCTGAAGCACCACTTTAGCTAATGGGGCCTCCTGCTGCTGCTGCACATTTTGTGTTCTCATCCTGAAGCAAAGTTCTTAACCCGAGGTACTATTTCTGGGTTAGTGGAGTCTGTAACCTGAAGCGTATGTAACCTGAAGTGTATGTAACCCGAGGTACCACTGTACTGGAACTGAGAGCCTATGAATGAAGTGAATGGACATAAGTTTCAGAACAGGGATGGGGCACGAACGTCCTAGGGGAAAAATGGGACATTCCAGAATCAAATCGGAAACTGTGATGGCTTCTGTAAATCTGGAGTTGTCCCTAGACAATTGGAGGGTCTGGCAGCTGCTGCTGTCAGTGATCCAGGGGTCCTAACACCATGCCCCCCCGACTATCCAAAGTGTCTCGTACCCCCCACCCCATCACACCTGATGGTGATGAAGGGGAGTTATCTTGTGAAAAGCCCTCCACAATGCCACTCTTCGTAAGACAGGCTGCAGTTGCAAACTGTGCTGTGGCCTTCAGATGAAGGGTAGCATCAAAATTGGATAAATAATACTAGTAGGCTGGGCCTTTTCAGTCCTCTCTCAAGGCTCTTGATACCCCGGGGCTGCAAAAAGGTGGTGAGGGTTTGGGACAGCCTACAGAAATTTCCAGACAATGAGATGGTGGCCGTGTCTGCCAAGCACCCCGCTAAAGAATCACCTCCTTTTCAAATCAAGTCATAGTCAGATATTTTGGGGTGAATGTGGGTGGGCTCATAGGCAAACTCCATTTTCAACACCCTACTTTGTAAAGCTCAACTGTTGTATACGTGGGTACACAAACTGTACACTTGTTGACTGTCACATGTGAATAACTACAGTGTACAGCTCAACTATCTGTGTACACTGGTGTACAAATTTTATACTAGTTGCATGTAAACCCCAATATAACAGTAGAGTGGCCTCAATGCCCAGGGCTTCTTTAGAAGATATTTCAAATCTTGAGGATGACCTTCTTTCCAGCTCTTTTACCAGCAAAGCTTTCAGGTTTTGTTCAGTTATTGCTGAATTTTAATTTGCACAACCCAGCTAACAAGAGTGAGTGAGAGGGCTAACTCTCACCAAGGAATAGCCTCCCATCCAGTAACAAAAAAGCACTGTTAAAAGAGGAACGACATCCCTTTTTAAAGGCATCCTTCCAATAAAATATTCACCCGTCTATCCTCGCTGCTGAGTTTTTAAAAGGCATGCCTTCATGAAACTTGCAAAAACGTAACAAAACCCAGTGAGAGAAACAAAAATGTGAGATGTTTAATTTCTTCAAATTAATCTATACAAATCAAAATAAAATCCAACTTTGTTTTTTTAAAGAAAACTGTCCAACTGGGCCAGCCCCAATATTGAGTTTCTAGTAGGAAAGGCTTGTGGGGGTGGGACAGATCTGGCCTGCAGGCTGCTAGCTCCTCACTCCTGCTCAGATCATAGAATAACAGAATCATAATCAAATAGCTAGACGAAGAACAAGGGCAACCTTATCCCTCAGGAACAAACATGGTACTGGATGATACTGCTTTTCTGCTCTTTGGTGTTAGGACTTTGTGGGAGGAAATCTCCCTTCTGCCATGGCAGAGACTTTGCTAGTGGCTGTCAACCTCCAAGTAGCCAGGACTGAAGAAATGTTAAAATAAAACAAAGCTACAAAGAATTACTACATAACTGGGTTGTCAACAGTGACTAAGAGGTGGAACTTAGGTCTTGTTAAAGGCCTGGCAGATGTTGGTAGGAGCAGAGCCAGTGCTTGTATTAAACTGGAGGCAGATTGGGCCAGTCGCCCTTCCTTTTTGTGAACACTCCCTTAGCTACTGTTCTTAAACGGCTATGGGGAGCATAGGGGCATAATTTGACTTATATGGGAAGGGGTTGTGGAGATCCAGTATTTGGACGAGGAGGGGTTTGCATAAATTGCATAAATGAGGGAAGAGTGGAACAATCACTGACTAGCTGGATGTTGGCTAGAAGAAGAGAGAAGCAAGGAGGGCACACAAGAGTAAATAAAAAGTATTATACTGTCCCAAGCCTTGCCTATCATGTAGAGTGGAAAGCAGGTGGACTAGAACAGTGTTTACCAAATTTGCATCTCCTCCTGTGGATGAACCACAACTCCCATCATCCCTAGCAAGCAGGACCAGTGGTCAGGAGTGATGGGAACTGGAGACCCACGGTGGGAAGACACTACACTAGAATCATGTATGGGAATTGTGGGCTTTCTGAGTGGGCTTTGCAGCACTCTAAGGATGGCAGGAACTCAAGAGGTTTTGGGAGTTTCCCCTTTCTCCCCTCTTGTGGCCCTTCCTATTCACAGTCCCTCATGTTCAACAGGGCGATGCTAATAAAGAATTGAAAGGCTCGCAGAATTAGCCTCATCCCACCGGCTCATCCTCACCAGCAAAGGGCTCTTTAACCCTTTCTGTAACCCCAGAGTGTGAACAGCAAACAGAGGCCTCTCGGCTCCCATTTACTATCAGGGCACCTGCTGGGATAAGAAAAAGAGAAGGACATTGCCACGCTTTGCCAGCACGCTGTCTGCTGCCTACAGAGCTAGGCTGGCAACCTGCCTCTGGTATCATGAAAGCAAAATGCAAGCACTCTTACTGTCCCTCTTTATTAGGGACTGTTCCTATTTCCTGCTCCCCATCTATGTCCCTGTTATCGTTGGCATCTGTTCGTCTCAAGACACAAATAAATCACTGCCTCAAGTTTGCCTCTCACTTTTTGCATTTCAGGGATGTCAAACTGAAATGCTCTTTGTGCAGAGTTACTAGCATGGCTGTTCTTCAGAATTCACCCTCCCTCATCTGGACTCTAGAAATTAAATCACCACACACAGAAATGGGTGCATCTTGTCTGCAGTGCCAAATGAGCGGAAACCGCAGGGAAGCGGGCTAAGCATTAGGAGGAATGTAAAAGCTATTCAAACAGCGAAGTGGCCTGTGTGTCTGGGGTGCTGTAGGGCAGGGATGGAGAACCTGTGGAACCCCCCTGACTTCCTTGGACTCCAACTCCCATCAGCCTCGGGCAGCATGGCCAATGGTGAGGGGTGAGGGGAACTGGGAGTCGCAAGGATCGGGGAGGGAAAAGAGGAGGTTTCTTCCTTTTTAACTTGTTCATTAACAGTCCAGCGTCAGGAAAGAGCAGTGAGGTGGCCAAAGTTGAGTATGATAGTACATTTTTATGGGGGGGGTGAAGGGAAAAAAGGGTCTCTAAAAGGACCCCTCCGAAATGCCTGAATGGGCAGTAACATGGCAAGTGCAATTCAATGTAACAAGTGTCCTGTTTAAACCAAGCCTAATAAGGAATGGTTGAGGGATTGGGGAAGTTTAGCTTATAAATTATAAAGGTAGAGGTAACTGACCCGTGACAGACTCTGGGGTTGCGGCGCTCATCTTGCTTTATTGTCCGAGGGAGCCAATGTACAGCTTCTGGCTGTACCTTCCCGCCGGAGTGGTACCAATTTATCTACTTGCACTTTGACATACTTTTGAGCTGCTAGGTTGGCAGGAGCTGGGGCAGAGCAACAGGAGCTCACCCCGTCACGGGGATTCGAACCGCTAACCTTCTGATCAGCAAGTCCTAGGCTCTGTGGTTTAACCCACAGCGCCAAACCATGTTCCTCTTATAAATTATAAAGGTAAAGGGTAAAGGGGTCCCTGACCAATAGGTCCAGTCGTGACAGACTCTGAGGTTGCGGCGCTCATCTCACTTTATTGGCCGAAGGAGCTGGCGTACAACTTCTGGGTCATGTGGCCAGCATGACTAAGTCGCTTCTGGCGAACCAGAGCAGCGCACGGAAACACAGTTTACCTTCCCGCCGGAGCGGTACCTATTGATCTACTTGCACTTTGTGCTTTCAAACTGCTAGGTTGGCAGGAGCAATGACCGAGCAACGGGAGCTCACCCCGTCACGGGGATTCAAACCGCTGACATTCTGATCGGCAAGTCCTAGGCTCTGTGGTTTAACCCACAGCGCCACCTGCGTCCCATAAATTATAGGCATCTTCAAATATCCCAAGAGCTGTCACATGGAAAACTGAGCAATTTCTCTTTAGGAGCTTCCTCTTGGTGCTGGGCTGCTGTTTCTTTTCCTAGAGATCCACCCAAAGAATCTTGTCCCACTGTTTGCTGGACCCAGCACCAAATATTGACCAATGAAGGGCATCTGACTCATACCCACACTGCCAAACTCCCCAAATGTCACATATTGCGGGTGGGGCTGAGAATCTAGTTCAGCCTACTGAAAAATATGCACGATTGAAGTGTTCATGCAAGATATAATAAGTTTATGGGAATAAACATAGGAACAGACTCAGAACAACTTGCAATGTCAAAAGAAAGAACGTAACACTTACCCAATCTGCTGTTCAGCCCAGCGCAATTGGTGAAGTTAAATATATGGGAGAACCAAGCTGGATGTTTAGAAATACATTTCAAGGCTCCCGAACTGGGGCCCAGTTCCAAACTGGACCATTTCCTACCAATCCTGAAATAAGGAAGAATATTATAGTACCCTATAAATATATTCCTAATAATCCTGTCTGGGTCTCCCACATATTTAACGTTACCAGTTACACTTGGCTATCGATTGGGCAAGTGTTATTCTTTCCTTTGATGTTGCAAGTTATTGTTTGGAGTCTTCTTCTCCTCTGTTTATTCCCATAAACCTATTTATGTGAAAGTCGTGCATGAATGCAACGATGCACGGCATAAAAAAGGGCTTCTCCGTCTCCGACGGCACCGAAGAGGTTGAAGTGCAAGGATGGCGCTGAACGGAGTCAACCAGAGCCACGTGCAACCCGTTTGGGCCGAGATCCCGTCCCGTTCTGCAGACATAGGTGCCCATGCTGTGCCCAGGTAAGCCCGCCCCGTCGGGCAGGGACCCTCTCCCGGTGGCGAGCCCATGGCCCGGCCCTTCTCCTCTTTACTCTCATTTCCCGCAAGCTGACCTTCTTCTCCCCCTCCTCCTATAGCACCGGCCCCTTCAGGGAGCACGTCTTTGGGGGATTCTGCCACCTCAGCGTGGAGATCCATCACCCGCGCCCTCGGCTACCTGAGCAGCGTGATCGTCCACAACCTGCTCAGGGAGCCCATCAACTCCAGGGTGAGTCTCTCTCCCTCCCCGTCACGTGGGTCCCTCCTTCGCCCCTTCGCGCTGCTCCGTCCTCTCCGTCTAACGCTCCTGCCTTCGCTTCTCCCGCAGCTTCCGATCCCAGACATCCAGGTAGTAATGGACGTCAACGTCCGGGCTCCCAGATAACAGTGCCAGCGTCTCCATTGACAGCCGCAATCCCGTCATGCTGACCTCCAAGTACAGTGGTGCCTCGCAAGACGGAAAGAATCCGTTCTGTGATTCTCTTCATCTAGCGGTTTTTTCGTCTTGCGAAGCAAGCCCATTGAAGGATTAGCAGATTAGCGCTATTAGCGCCTTATCTGCTGATCGGATCAGCTGATAAGCGGCTTAGCGGATTAGAAAAGGGGGGGGAGGGAAAAAAACAGCAGGAACTCGCAAGACATTGTCGTCTTGCGAAGCAAGCCCATAGAAAATTTGTTTTGCGAGGCACCTCCAAAACGGAAAACTCTTTCGTCTAGCGAGTTTTCCGTCTTGCAGGGCACCACTGTACCACTAGGCCAGAGGAGCAGCCGGCGCCCTCCGCAGAAGTGCCGCCTGGACGTGGCAGCCACGACCTCGTCCCCCCCTGCCCCCAATAAACCTGCTTTTAGCTCTGACTGCTCTCCCCGAGTCTCCTTAGGACACGTATATTTTGTTTTTTAAAAGGGGAGGACTCAAAAATTCTGAATTAAGAGAAAATGAAGCCTGGGCCCAGCATGGTTTTTGCAAATCAAAACATATTTGCATATATTTGGGTGTGGAGGGGTTTGCATAAATTGCATAAATGAGGGAACAGCGGAACAATCACTGACTAGCTGGATGTTGGCTGGAAGAGGAGAGAAGCAAGGAGGCCATACGATAATTTTTTAAAGTATCATATTGTCCCAAGCCTTGCCTATCATGTAGAGTGGACAGCATGTGGACTAGAACAGTGTTTCCCAAACTTGGGTCTCCTTCTGCGCATGAACCACAACTCCCATCATCCCTAGCAAGCAGGACCAGTGGTCAGGGATGATGGGAACTGTAGTCCAAAAACAGCTGGAGACCCACGTTTGGAAGACACTATACTAGAATCATGAATGGGAATTGTGGGCTTTCTGAGTGGGCTTTGCGGTATTCTGAAGATGGTAGTAACTCAAGAGGTTTTGGGAAGAGATTTTTGGAGTCTCCTCTTTTCTCCCTCTTGTGGCCCTTCATACTCACAGTCCCTCATTTTCAACAGGGCGATGCTAAGAAAGGACTGAAGGGCTGGCAGCATTGGCCTCATCCCACTGGCTCATCCTCACCAGCAAGCAGGACCAGTGGTCAGGGATGATGGTAACTGTAGTCCAAAAACAGCTGGAGACCCACGTTTGGAAGACACTATATTAGAATTATGAATGGGAATTGTGGGCTTTCTTATTGGGCTTTGCAGCACACTGAGGATGGCAGGAACTCAAGAGGTTTTGGGAGTTTCCCCTTTCTCCCCTCTTGTGGCCCTTCCTATTCACAGTCCCTCATGTTCAACAGGGCGATGCTAATAAAGAATTGAAAGGCTCGCAGAATTAGCCTCATCCCACCGGCTCATCCTCACCAGCAAAGGGCTCTTTAACCCTTTCTGTAACCCCAGAGTGTGAACAGCAAGCAGAGGCCTGGGCAGGGATGTTTTCCTTACGCACGTCACCTGCTCATACTCCAATTTTGCATGTGTTTCGACTCACACAAGGGAGCTCACAAATGAGTCAAGCAAGTTAATAGCTTTGGAAAATCCTCTGTTGCACAGAACATGAAGAGCCCTTTGCTACATTGGAGGAAAAGGCCAAGGTGTGCAAGTAGCAAGGGATGGCGTTTCTCTGGGACAGGGGGGCAACACTGAGGGCCAGATGGAAAGCCTGCGGGGCCCTTTGAATGCCAGCTGCCAATCCCAAGCATTTGAGGCAGGGGAGAGCTCCTGTTACCAGAACGTCCAGACACCCAGATTCTCAGTGCCATCATTGTCACCTCCTCTTTGTGTACTCCCGTACCAGTGAAACCCTGTGTTGACAACTCTCCTGTTTATCAAAGCTGTAATTTCCACCACCACCCAGAAAAAAACAAAGTACCAGAGCAGCTTCCCCAAGAGGGATCTCCACTGTTCTGAAGATTCCCCGCTTCCCCAAATACAGAATGGACCGTCTTCTCTAAAAAATACATTGCTTTTGTTTTGCTATAAAGGTATGATCTTGGCATACGGAAATACAGACTGTGTTATGTAACAATAAACCTGTCTAGAGGACTAGAAGATCTATCGCCTTTCCTATAAAAAAGAGAGAAAGAGAGAAAGAGAGAGAGAAGAGACATTCAGCTGGTGCCACCACAATGATATCGGTTCAAGAAGCCAAGCCAAGCAAGACTGGGCATCTTCTTGGACCGCTCAGTCTGGTTGTGCTGTGAAGCTTCTGGCGAGACACAAAATGGGAACCGGAAACCAGCCACACTGTCCCTCCTGCTTTGCACGTAAATAGAATTCATTCTAACTAAGCCATCCCTGACAGATAATAATCTGCAGACATCAAGCTGAAGGGACACCAGTCATCTGGCCCACAACAGCACCAAACTTGGCGGTGAGCACGGTCCACGCTTTGGCCCCCGGCGAAATCTCGGCGCAGGGCAATTCAGGTTTCCTTCCGTCGGGGAAAGATCTTCCGCTAAGTCGTGTGGGTTCTCCGATGCCGAACGAGGTGCGAGTTCTGCCCGAACTTCTTCCCGCACTCGGGGCATTTGTACGGTCTCTCTCCCGTGTGGGTGATCTGGTGGCGGATGAGGTCGGAGCTCCAGCGGAACTTCTTGCCGCACTGGCTGCACCCGTAAGGGCGTTCCCTGGCGTGGGACGCTCGATGCCTGGTCAGCTCCGAGCTCTGGTAAAAGCTCCGGCTGCACTGGGCGCAGCGGAAGGGTCTTTCCGAGGCATGGGTCCTCTGGTGCCGGGTCAGCTGGGAGGTGTGGCCGAAGCACTTGCCGCACTGGGGGCACTGGTGGGGCTTTTCCCCCGTGTGGATCCTCTGGTGGGTGAGCAGGTGCGAGTTGCGGCTGAACGTTTTCCCGCATTCTGAGCACCGGTGGAGGGGCTTTCCTGCCGGGTGGGAGGCTCCGCTGGGGACGGGGCGTGCAGCCGGATTCTCTCCTGTTTCACCGCACCTCTCTTCACGAGGCTGGCTGGCTCTCTCGCCGCCACGGTTTTCAGCCGCCACGTTCTCCTGGGAATTCCCGGACGGAAACGCCCTGGGCGGCTCCACTTCCATGGCACCTCCTTGCAGAGGGTTCTCCTCGCGGCTCCCGTTTACCATCAGGGCACCTGCTGGGATAAGAAAAAGAGAAGGGCATTGTCACACTTTGCCAGCACACTGTCTGCCGCCTACAGAGCCAGGCTGGCAACCTGTCTCTGGCATTGTGAAAGCAAAATGCAAGCACTCTTACTGTCCCTCTTTACCAGGGACTGTTCCTATTTCCTGGTCCCCATAAATGTCGCTGTTATCGTTGGCATCTGTCTTGAGACACAAATAAATCACTGCCCCTACTTCGCTTTTCGCATTTCAGGGACGTCAAGCTGAAATGCTCTTTGTGCAGAGTTACTAGCATGGCTGTTCTTCAGGATTCACTCTCCCTCATCTGGGCTCTGGAAATTAAATCACTGTGTGAAGAAATGGGTGCATCTTGTCTGCAGAGCCAAATGAGTGGAAACCGCAGGGAAGCGGGATAAGCCTTCGGAGGAACGTAAGAGCTATTCAAACAGCAAAGCCGCCTTTGTGTCTGGGGTGCTCTTGGGCAGGGATGGAGAACCTGTGGGCCCCACCCCCCTGACTTCCTTGGACTCAAACTCCCATGAGCCTCAGGCAGCATGCCCAATAGTAAGGGGTGAGGGGAACTGGGAGTCCAGCAACACCCACAGGGCCACAGGTTTTTCCCACCCTGTACTGCAGATCGCTCTCCCTAGTCACACCCTCTTCTGGTCCTGCTTTGCACCCTTCCCTGAGTGATTTTGGGCTGGCTAGCGTGTGTCCTTGACCTCTGCTAAGGCCTCTTCCTAGGCTAGATGGGAGGATGGTGTGAGGTGCGTGTGTACACAAACCAGGTTACTGTACAAAGGTAAAAAAATATTATTAATATTATTAATTTATTTATACCCATTTTCCCCTGATTATTGCTCTGCCCAATTTGGCCACTGGCTTCAACCATCACTGGCATGCAGCCCTCAACAGGTTGTCCAGAAGGTAAGGTGGCACTCAGGCTAAAAAAGTTTCCCCATCGCTAATGCAGACTTTGCATGTGGATGAGCCAGACTACAGGTGGGTTGCCTGCATGGCCAGTTGCTTTCTGGTGCTGATGAGAGCCACAGTCCAAAACATTTGGAGAGCACCAGGTTGGCCTGTGTTTTATGAGAAAGGCAAGTAAAAACTGAAACAAGCCAACAGGACCGGGTCCAGCAACCTTCCGTCTCTAGGCATAGGAAAACATCCCCAGAACCTCCCATTGGACCCAAAGCCTCCTTCATTAAAACCAGGGGCTCCTCTTGTATTTCTTACCTGTTTCCTGAAGTCCTCGGGGCTCCTGTTTGGGGATGCAGGGCATCTTGAGAGCAGGGATGAGGGGAGGCTGGTTTAGTGTTACTTCTGTCGAGGATAAGCAGTCGAGATGGGGCAGCAGTGGGGCAGGAGGTTCCCAGGGCGCTCCGGGCAGAATCATCTCTTGCGGGCTTACCTGCTCAACTTTCACCCGTACTGTAACCTGGCCATGAGGGAGAACAGCATGCCATTAGGAAGGAAACAGCCTCCTTCAAGCCCCCCCCATCACCTTTAAAGCACAGGAAGGAAGAAACCATGACCCTCCAGCTATCGCTAGACCAGCTCCCATCACTCCTGACTCTTGGACACTGGTGGGAGTTGTCGCAGGGGCACAGCTTTCTCTCCTTTTGCTTTATTTAGCTTTTTCTCGCAAGGAAAATGCTTCAGTCCTCTGCTCATTTAGGTTGGCCTTTTCTGTACCTTTCCAGCTCTACAATACCCTTCTGAGAGCAAGTGAACACCAGCCTGCACATTCCCCTTCTCAAT
Organism: Podarcis vaucheri; assembly: GCF_965113315.1. NCBI lineage: Eukaryota > Metazoa > Chordata > Lepidosauria > Squamata > Lacertidae > Podarcis > Podarcis vaucheri. Next base: position 21,968,874 of record NC_138751.1, read on the forward strand.
TGTCTTCCCTTGTTATCCTTCAAATATTTTAGACCAGGTGTGCATCACCTCCTGCCCTCCAGATGTTGCCCATCTCCCACAATTCCTGGCCACTGTTAATGCTTCCTGGGGCAGATGGGAGTTGTAGCTCCAGCGACATACGTAGGGCCAATGGTTCTTTTAAACCTGCGGTTCCCAACATTGGGCACATGCACCACAGGGGGGCAATTTGATTTTTAAAGGGGGCAATTTGAGAATGAGTTATTAACAGTTAATGGCCTTTTAGGCTTCCTCCACATGAATAGGAGTTCACTTTTTGAATAATAAGAATTATATGTCACAGGGATGCTTAGGTGGGGCATGGCCAAAAAAAGGTTGAGAGCCACTGTTTTAGACTGTACACCCCTTGGGGCAGGGACTTGTCTCTCTTTATTTATGTGAAGTACTGAACACTTGGGACGCGGGTGGCGCTGTGGGTTAAACCACAGAGCCTAGGACTTGCCGATCAGAAGGCCGGCGGTTCGAATCCCCGCGACGGGCTGAGTTCCCGTTGCTCGGCCCCTGCTCCTGCCCACCTAACAGTTTGAAAGCACGTCAAAGTGCAAGTAGATAAATTGGTACCGCTCTGGCGGGAAGGTAAACGGTATTTCCGTGCGCAGCTCTGGTTCGCCAGAAGCGGCTTAGTCGTGCTGGCCACATGACCCGGAAGCTGTACGCTGGCTCCCTTGGCTAATAAAGCAAGATGAGCGCCGCAACCCCAGAGTCGGTCACGACTGGACCTAATGGTCAGGGGTCCCTTTACCTTTTTTACTGAACACTTGGTTAAGGGTTTTATACAGAAACGTCTTGCTGGATTCTTGAGAAAACCTCTGGCGGTGTTGTTGGGGGAACTAGGATGCTATAGGGACTGTGGCTGGAGGCTCCCTTATTATTAATTATTATTATTATTATACCACCCTTCATTGAAAGACCTCAGGGTGGTCCACAAAATAAAACCTCTCTGTCACCATGACGTAACGCGTCCTCACCTGTTGCTCCCACATGCCTGCCTCTCGCCGTCCCATCTGGTAGCCTTCCACTAGTGCCACCGCCTGGGCACACGTCTCTGGGCCTCGCTCCCACACCCAGTTCTGGATCTCCTGGGGCAAGATGGTCAGGAACTGCTCCAGGATCAGCAGCTCCAGGATCTGCTCCTTAGTGCGGCTCTCGGGCTTCAGCCAGCGGCGACAGAGCTCCCTCAGCCTCCGGCAAGCCTCCCGAGGGCCTTCCGAGTCCTGGTAGCGGAACTGCCGGAAGCGCTGGCGCTGCATCTCCACGCTGGGCCCGGCCTCCCCTCGCAGGCCGGAGGACTTTGACTTCCTGTGGTCTCCCCGGCTGCTCCTGGCGTCCAGGCCGTTGTGGGGCGGCTGGCCTTTCCCGCTGAGGGCCGGCATGAGGCGGGTCACCCACTCTCCCCTCGGCCACTGGCAGGTTTCAGCCGCCCTCTCGAAGGACGACAGGTAGGCCTCAATGTCGTCCACAGGTGCCAGCTCAGGGAGCTGGAGGTTCCCCCAGGCAGGTGGTGGGGGTGGCACTGCCACGGGGGTCTGCACCATCTCCTGGCACTGAACCTCCCACAGCTGTGGGATGGGGTCGCTTCTCACCTGAGGAGGGGTTGCCCACCTCAGTAAATCGCTAATGGTGCCGGCCTGGACGACGAGGGGAGCCTTCCCTGCGGCGTCCCATTCCCACCCTGCTTCGGGGCACGGCGGCCCAGGCTCCTCCATCTTCACCCGCGGCGGCAGCGTGTCTTCTAATGGGTACAAAAAATGGAGGCCCAGCGCCGGAGGAGGCACTTCCTGTGTGGCGGCCATTTTCCCTCCAACCTTCCCCTCAGCAAAAAGGAGGAATCCCCTGGCCGGCTGGGCCAGTCAAGAGGCTGTTCAGACAATCCACAGGTCTCCGGGAGCCGGACAAGGGTGATAAGGGCCGACAGCTAGCAAATGTTACCTTAACGCCGGCAAAGTGATGACGCGGCAGCAAAAGGACTCCTCCCTGAAACATAAAGACAAAACACCACTGAGAATTAGGCTCGTAAGGAACGGGATCAACCCCAAAGCAGCCGAGAACTGTCTGCGCCCGTTGTGTTGGGTCAGTAGGAGTTTGGAATTCAATTAGTGCCTATGTCCTTTTAAATGTTTCTATGACCTTTCACGTGTGTTTGTGGGAGAGGGAGTTATCGTTTTGTTTTACCTATTTATTTCGTGCTTCTATCCTGTATTTTTATCTTGCAAACCAACCTGAGATCTTCGGATGAAGGCAGCATATAAATTTAATAAATAATAAATTATAATAAAGAAAATTGGGCCTGCAGCAAAATGCTGCAGTGCTGAGTACTGCTTTTCAGGATTCTAGACACTTTGTGCCATTCTTTCTGCCCCCAAAGCATCAGCATTCACAGCCTGGAGATAAAATATAGACAGAACAGTAAGCATTGGTAGACCCTTCCTCCCTCCAGAAATGTATCTAATCCTCTTTTAAAGCCACCCTGGTTGGTGGCCATCACTCCCATCTTGTGGCAGGGAAGACCATACGCCATCAATTCCCAAACTCACCCCCCAGCCCTGGACCACTTGCAAGTCTCGGACGGCAGATCATTGAATGATTTTTCTGCTGGCTGTAGCAATTGTAATGCACTGTGCTAGACGCTCTACGATTTTAAAAAAACTGTTTCTATTGCTTCTTTTATTTCAGACCTATTTTATTGCAATGCAACCCAAATTCCACAGAACTCAACTTGTAATACAATGTAAGAAACGCAAGAAGCAATAAAAATACAGCTTGGAAATATTTAAGGCAATGACTCACTGCACTGCCTCCCATTTCTGGCCACAAATCCACAGCCATGCCACAGACCAGAGGTTGGGAACCCCTGCTGTAGATGAAGCACCCACTGCACGAAAAAGTGCTTCATTTTATCCTTCCAGTGTCTGCTGCCAATCAATTTCTTTTGAGAAAACCTGAGTTTTATCTTCACGTGGGGAGCGGAAGGAATTTCTTGCTATCATTTTTTCCGCACTGAACGAGAGCACTCTTCTTAGGAGCACGGGGCAAGTGGTAGTTCTCTCCTCAAAGCTAGGGCAAAGCAAAAGCTAGTGATAGGGCGGGATAATGCAGTACTTTGCCTCTGAGGATCAAAGCACTACTGTTTTAAAATGTTCCAGACGTAACCGTGCCCCGGAACGCACATTTCTGCCCAATTACTTGCTCTCTCGCGGCTGACAGGTCACCTGCAGAGCCTCTGAGCCAGAGAGAATAATACAGTGACACTTTATTTAAAAAGATAAAGAGCACGTGAATTGCCTTCCTGGGCCAGACCAAAGGTCCCTTTAGTTCAGCATTCTGAAAGTGCCTGGCCAGGTGGGAGGAGCCTCAGCTCATGTGCTTTGTCTGCAGAATGTCCCAGGTTCAATCCTCAGGATCTCCAGTGAAGTAGGATATGTTAATGATCTCTGCCCAAGACCACTGCTACTTGGGAGTAAGAGTACTGGGCTAGGCAGACCTTGCCTGACCTAAGGGCAGCATGGTAGCTCAGAGTAGAAAGGTCTCAAGTTCAATTCCTAGCATAGTGGGGGTTTGGGGGTTTTTTTAAGGAAAATGATCAGTGAGTAGCTGGTTGGTGGGGGGTGGGAATACTTCTTTCTGCCCTGGAGAGCTGCTGCCAGTTGGAGTAGCCAGTCCTGTGTTAGATTAGCAGCTAGTCTAACCTGGTCTAAGGCAGCCTCCTAAGATTTTTAAGGGTCCACAAGCCAATGGAAAGCCAGCAGTCGTCACAGTATCCCATGAAGATGAATGACAGAAGTTAATCAGGCATCCTTTTGCCAGTCCTGTCACCCCAGGGGGCAGGACTAGAACCAATAGGTGGAAATTGCAAAGAAGCAGCTAAACAGGAGGAGAGACATATCCTAACAGCGAGAGATGCTTGGTTCTGGAAAGAGGTCCCTACGGAGAAAGTGAGCTCTCCTTCACTGCGGATTCTGCACTAAGCAGGGGGTTTGGACTAGCTGGCCTCTCAGGGACCCTCTAACTCCACAATTCTAGGGTTCCTGCATCTAATTCCAATCACTTCCATTGGATAACTCCATGTGGCACGACTCAAATGTGCCCATTCAGAGCACCAAACCCCTGTGAGCTGCCTGATACCAATTCTTAGGGATTCTTTGACAAGGTTTGTCCACTAAGACCATGGGAAGTCTGGGAATTATGCACCAGAATCCCTTGCAAGAAGCACTTGGGTTATGCACACATCTGGGCCACACCTCCCAAGTAATGCGCTGCTTCCCAGCTGCTCCAAGAAACGGCTTGGGATGTTTGCAGAACATAGAAAAGGCCCTGCTGCATAAGACCAAAGGCCCATCTTGCTTCCTATTGTGTCGTAAGAATGGAAGAAAAGCCCTGTTGGATCAGGTTGATGTCCCATCTAGTCCAGCCTCCCGCTTTCACACTGGCCTGACAGATGCCTTTGGGACGCCCGCAAGCAGAATCTGAACACAGTGCTCTCATTTAGCTTACAATGAACTGGGCCTATGCTCCATTCATTTTTTCTTTTCCTAATCTCTTTTTAAAGACATCTAAGCAAGAAGCAGCAAAATACATATGCTAAGTGTGTGCCTCAAGTAAAGTACTTTTTTGTGGCGGGTCTGTCTGGAATCTCCTGCCAATCTATTTCATCAGATGAACCTTGAGCTATAGTGCTATGGGAGGGGATGTGGGAGAATGGACTTCTCACCATGCACCAAGAATGAACTGATTCAATCCACAGGCAAGAAGCAATTCTGGTCATGCTTAAACACACAGCCAGGGTGTGTCAGGGAGATCCACCCCCCCAATGGACACACCACAAAAGTCCCTTGTAAGAGTTCACAAGCGCGTATGGACCAATGCATATATGTATGTCACACACAACATATGCCATACTGCTAACGTATAGGGCAGTCCTTTGGACTAAGCACCCACTCCAATATTCCCTGCCACCCACACATAATCCTATCACTGGATGGGATGATGGAGCGAATTCTACCCCCCCCCCCTAAAATGTCACAATGGAGCTGTGCTCCTTGACTCTCATTCTTTGTTGCCATCCCATTTCGCCAAGCATGTGAGAGACCCGCTTAGGAGGCTAGCTTGAGCCTATAAAACTCACTCTCCCTGAGATCCCAAGGAATTCTGACTCTCAGGATTCTCCCGTGGCTCTTCCAGGAACAAGTCTCCTGAGGACCAAGAATTCCTGGCCCTGGCACATCAGATTCCCACTTACATTTCCCTGCAAATAAATCCAAGAGTCCTGGCTCCCAGCCCTAATTCTAAGAAGTTTTATCTCTTCCTTTCTAGAAGAGTGCTGCTTCTAATCTTCCACGCTCTGTCTCCCTAAGGAAGGGATGGAGAATCGGCAGGGCCTCCAGAGGTTGCTGGGACCGGGACGCCCATCCCCCTTGACCACAGGCCATTTTGGCTAGGGGCTGATGGGAGCTGGAGCCCCACAACATCTTGGGCGGAGGGCGCAGGTTCTTTCCCTTGCCCTCTAAGAGCACCGAGGAGCCCAGCCTCGCACCTCCTTTCCTAAGGAAACCCAGCAGTCCTGCTCCTAATCTGCGAGAACTATAGCCGGTCCCGCTCCCAGAAGTCGTGGCTCCGGCCTCTGAAAAGAACCCAGGAGTCCTACCTCCACCTTCCCGCCCGCCCGCCCCCCACAACACCCCGATCTTAGGAAGCCCGGTGGAGCCCAACCCCAAATGCGAGAACTAACGGGACCCGGGCGAGTACCGGAGCCTCCTCCTCCTTCCCTCGGGAGGACCCAGGCGTCCTGGTGCCGCTAAAGCCCCGGGACCTGCGAAAGGGAATCCCGGCTCCCGCTTCCTGCAAGACCCCCTCCTCCCCGAAGGGACCCAGGAGTCCCGGCTCCAGCTCCGCCCTTTGTTCCATCCCCCGCCCTCGCCCCGCTCGCCGGCTGCGCGCTTCTTGGCGCGCCCCGGGCCCGGCTCCGCTACCTGGGCCGGGGCGCCTCCCGCGCGGCGCTCGCTCTCGCTCTCTCTCAGGGCTCCGGAGGCGGCGGCGGCGTCTCCGCCTCGAGTCCCGCGGCGCCCATCGCGCGCTGCCCGGCCCTGCCTTGCCCTGCCCGCGCGCCGCGCCAGCCCCGCTCGCCTCGCTTCGCCCTGCCCTGGAGGTGGCCGCCAGGTTGGTTCCCGGGCTGCGCCGGAGAGGCTGGGGTTAGTCCCCCCTCCGCAGGGCGGGCACTGGCTGCGATCTCTGTCAGTCACCGCCGAAAGGAAGGGGAAGCCGGCTTGGGACAGCCCCTCGCCCAAAGCGGCAGCGAGGGCGGGTTGGCGAGGGAGGGAGGGAGGCAGGCCGGGCAGGGCCGCCTTTGCCACGATTGCTCCGCGCTGCAGGCGCCGCGGCCGGGATTGCGCGCAGCCGGGTCGAGGAGGGCGCAGCAGACGCGCCTTTCTTCCCCATCGATTTCTTGACAATAATAATAATAATAATAATAATAATAATAATAATAATAATACAACAGCGTACCGAAATAGGGGTCGCCGACTTTTTGCTGCTGTTGCTGCATCTTGCGCTGCATTGCCTCTAGGCATGTGCAGAGCATCTTTCCTTTGAGGAAGGGAACGAGCGCCTGCCTCTTGCGAAACTGCTTCAAAAACGAAGCTGGCGAGTAGGGTCGTTTTATAGCGAATAGTGTTGCTTCAGCCAGGGAGAAGAGGAGGCAAAGGCCTTTTGCCTAAGAGGGTGGTCTGGTGTCAGGAGAGGTAGAAATAGGCCAGTCGGATCAATGCTTAATCTCCATACTTTCAGAAGGCAGCATATGGTTTTTAAGAAACCACAGTGTCCCTGAGCATGTGTGGAGCAACTTGGGGAGACGAGTTGGCTTGCAAACATATGCACCAAGTTACGTGGTGGAGTATGGTTTCAAAAACTGCCTCATTTTGATTTATTCCGAGAATGGCTTTCAATTTACATAAACGTTCACGGTGGCTCATGTAAAATGAAACAAGCAGACAACCCACTCCAAAATCCATGCATAAGTCAAGTAGAGGCAACTCTCAATTTAAGCAGAGGTTATGTTCTGGGTATGGTACATAAAGCCAAAATTGTGTGTAGGGACTACAGTATACTGCAGTCAAAACCCATTGGGTGCAATGGTGAGTGGGATTGCCAAATTTTCCCTACCCCGGATGCCCGCACCCCCTTTTTAATTCCACTGCCCAGCCCATAAAGCAGATTGTGCTCAAGTTAAATGTGTAAAAGTTGTAAGTTACCTGCATGCCAATCCCAACCAACAGACTGAAAAGGCAACATTTTGCAAAATACTATCCATAATAACCATTCACCAAAGGCCTTTGTAGATCAACTTGTGTTATTAACCTAGAGCAGTATTCAGCCAAGGCTACATCTGCTCTATACATTTAAAGCCCATTTCCAAAGTGGTTTAAAAATCAGTCCTCCTCCCCAGGGCGCTCTAGGTCTGTGAAGGCAAAGGGGTCTCCTAAAAACTCAACGTAGACTTCTCAGGTTTCTTTGGGGGAAAGCCATAACTTTAAAAAGTGCTAGGATTATAGTGTGAATTTCTTGTAACATATATGTGGTTTTGACTAATTGCACATTTTTGCAAGAAATCTCCCCTAAATGCAATGCATTTTTGTATGTTACTTTCACTAATATATGCATTTTTATCCACCTTTTTGTAAACATTGGCAGGTTGGGGGACTGTATCCCAAAATTCGAAGTGGAAATTGGGAAAGATGGCTGTGTTTTGGGTTCTCATGTTAGAAAGCACAGATTTGATAGACTCAGCTTTAAACGTGAACTAAACCGAATTTCTCCTCTTATCTCTAGAGCAGACCCGTTGAAATTAAGGGACCTAACTTTGTCATGCTCATTCAGTGGGGCTGCTGTGAGTGAAACATAGTTCAATACTACCCCTGATGCCACAAGGAGATAGCTGAAAGTTCTGAACCGCCCTGAGTTCTATGGGTATACGGTGATATACAAATTTAATAAATAAAATAATTAAAAACAAACATTATTTTATTTTGGGGGAGTTTTATCTGCTTAGGGAGAGCTTTCCACAGACTCTCGGGTGGGGCGGAAAGCCCCCTTTCCCCTTTGAATTCTCCTCTGAATTTTTGGGGAGCAAGGAAGCGGTCAGAGTTGGAAACAAAGAAAAGGGAACCAACGTTTTCATCTCTTAATAGAGGGAGGTCTCTTCTCTGTTCCTTCCTCCGTCACATTTTTACAATTTTAGGACGAGTGCCATGGAAGTAGTAGCAAGGGGGAAATCAACCCTTTTATTGCTCTGCAGAAATCATAATCTTTTACAGACATGAGGTCACGTCTGCAGCATTTTCTGCTCACACACCTTTTTGCAGCGCAAGCCAGCAAGATGAGCTTGGGAAACAATGAAACCTGGTGAACTCTGCAGTGCTTATGCTGATTCTCACTTATGTCATTTCAGATTCAAAACATCCGTTGTTGTTTACGCCGTCACCGAGCAATTATGCTACAAATGCAATCCAGTTTTAAATTGGATTCACTCTCCGAGCTTCCTCCAAGAATCGCTGCAAATTTGTGGGGGTGTTAAGAGACTTCTGGGTTAGAGATCTCTGGCCTTTTCCAGAAATCTACCAGTATTCCATAAGGATGTGGGGAGCCATGGTGGTGTTACTTCTGCAGCCATACTGAGCTGGGTTAAAAAATAAAATAAAACAAAAGGGAATCTACTGTGGGCGCAGTTGCATAAACCTGCCGTTAGATGGCACACTGATCCCGGGGAGCGGAGGGCATCCTGTCCCTGCCAAATACAACAAATATTTCCCCCCACCTTCGCATAACTCAAAACCGATTGTTCGTTTGAAGGGCATGAGGGCCTGTGAAGGGCCTAGGCTGCCTTCCAGCCATGTTGTCACATGGCACAGCAGTTGTGTGCATCCTGACGGCATTTGCAAGATTTAATCCGGTGCGGCTTTTGGCATACTGCTGCGCGCGTTCTCAAAGCGCCACTGGCGTGTCTGTAAAAGTAACTGGAGAAATAGACGCTGAGTGGGTGGGAGTGGGCTGCAGCCTTCCTAAATGCGGGCAAAGTCCTTTCCCTGTTTAACCGCAGGCCGGTGGCTGGTCTCAAATGCAGAACCCAAAGTGGTAAAGTCTTGTCTGAGGAGCAAATGCCACCAGATTCAACCGGAATGAAGTGCAGTTGAACAGACATAGGGTAACTCTTATGCAAGTGTGAGGAACGCTTTTCAGACTGAGGGCCATATTCTGCTATGGGAAACCTTTCAGGGGCCGCATGCCAGAAGTGGGCAGGGCAAGAGGCAAAAATGGATGGAGTGATGAATGCAAATTTCACCTTTGCGCAGTACGCTTGTTTCTACACTCACAAACCCAATCCATCCAAGCAATTAAGGCATTAATGGAGGTGAAGGATACATTCAGCTAGGTAAAAGTATTCAAATAGGGTATGAAGTAGGGCTGGGGAGAGTGGGTATGGTTGAGGAAGGCATGTGGTCAGACAGAGAAGCCTGAAGGACTGCATTTGCCCCCTGGGCTCAAAACACCTTACCTCAGATATTACGGAACAGCTGCATCAGTCAAGTATAGTAGGAACCTTTTAAGTCGTCCCTCCCAGAGGAAAAGATGTGTGCAAGCTTGAGGCTGACAGAAATAAAATGCTGCCAAATGTTGAAATGCAACATTTCACCTTCTGAAATGTGTAATTTTTCTTTAGTTCAAACTTTGACCCGAAACTGGGATTACATAAATCGAAATTAAATGGAGAAATATGCTTGAAGAAGTGAGATCTGACTGAAACCAAACGTTGCCGTACGGATTCCTCCTTTTCTGTCTTTCATCCAGTCGTGGTCTCCTCCCTGCCACTCTGTTCCCTTTCCATTTCTTCTCCCACCCCACTTTTAAATGGCAAGGTGTGCTACTTCGCATCCTTCAAAACGTGGTACAACAGCCCTGGTGCATTTGGAAGTCCCTCCAATCCAGGTCCTGAGAGAGAGCTGAGTTGGTAGAGCAGGAGACCTGGGTGGCTTTAAAAGAGGATTTAGACCCGGGGTCAGCAAGGTTTATCTTGCCTGGGCTGGATCGGACCTGCAGAGATCCCTCCGTGGGCCGGAGTGCAGATGAGTGTGCCCGCCTGCCTGTAATTTTTGGCGTCTGCGTAGACCTGATTTTTGGCACCTGCGTCTGTGCAGATGCAATTTTCGGCACCGTGAAAGCGAGTCCCCGTGCCGCGCTGCAGCAGTTTAGCGCAGCGCATGAGCGGGCAGCTCAGTTCGGGGCAGCTCGGGGGCCGGTCAAATGACCTCCGCAGGCCACTTCCGGCCCATGGGCCTTAGGTTGCTGACCCCTGATTTAGACGAATTTGTAGTGGGTAAGTACCGTATTTTTCGCCCTACAGGATGCACTTTTTCCCCTCCAAAAATGAAGGGTAAATGTGTGTGCGTCCTATGGGGCGAATGCAGGCTTCAGGAAGCTATCCGCAAGCCTTGGGAGCTCCGCAGGAGTTCCCGTCGGGCTCCCAAGGCTTGCGGATAGCAGCCTGCATACCGAAGCCTGGGGCGCGCTGCACAGCGCACCCCGGGCTTCGTGCAGATATCGGGCAGCCCCACAGGCTTGGGGGACAGCGAGGAGGCGGAGCGCCACCATCCCGCTATTCCCCGACCTGGTTTGGAGGCTGGCGCTGGGAGAAGCGCACTTCTCCCCAGCGCCAGCCCCACAAGCTCGGGGGACAGCAGGGAGGCGGAGCGCCACCATCCCGCTGTTCCCCGACCAGGTTTGGAGGCTGGCGCTGGGGAGAAGCGCACTTCTCCCCACCGCCAGCCCCACAAGCTTGGGGGACAGATATCCGCAAGCCTGGGGAGACCAGCGGGGCTCCCTAGGCTTGTGGATAGCAGCCTGTTCTGGGGGCTGGGGTCAGGGGAAGCTCGGGCACCCCCCGCCCCAGGCCTGCAACTGGGGGAAAAATAATTTTCCCCCTTTATTTCCCCCCCAAAAAACTAGGTGCGTCCTATGGGCTGGTGCACCCTATGGGGCGAAATATACGGTAATGCTTATCAATGGCTACTAGTCACGGCTGTGTTCCACATCCACAAGTGAGGAGAATGGCTGCTGCTTCTGTTCCTGCTTGTGGGCTCCCTATAGGCGTCTGTTTGGCCACTGTAAGAATAGGACGCTGGACTAGGTGGCTCTTATTATGTTCTTATATTAAAATCTCTTTAAAAGTCTGTGATGGGTGCCAGGCATTCCGCTTCTTCTCTTACAGCAGGAATGGGGAACCTGTGATTCTAGATGCTGTTGGACTCCAATTCCCATCAGCCGCAGCCAGCAGTGCCAATGGTCAGGGATGATGGAAACTGTGTATTGCATCTGGAGGGCCACAGCTTCTCCATCCCTGGCTTATACAGGGAAGGGAGCACCTCTCCTGAGATGTTGTTGCCTGTTGAATTGTGAGAGCATCATCTAACAAAAAACAAAGTTTTTTTCCCCACCTTCCAGTTTTATTCCAACACAAGGTTATCCAGTTTTTCATCACAGTCCTATACATATTGTCCAGTAGCACCTTAGAGACCAACTAAGTTTGTTCTGGGTATAAGCTTTCATGTGCATGCACACTTCTTCAGATTCAGCTTCACAAATGCTTAAACCCAGAACGAAACTTAGTTGGTCTCTAAGGTGCTACTGGACTATTTATTTATTTATTTTGACTGCGCCAGACCAGCGCGGCTACCTACCTGAATCTAGTCCTATGCATATTTAGAGTCTCCTGCTAAGTGCACTCTGGCTTGCTCCCAAGTAAAAGTGCTCATGAGATCATACTGTTGGTGGAGCGAGTGATTAAAAGTCATGCAACTGATCGACCAACAGTGCAATCTTAACCAAGTCAGAAGTTAAATCGCATCAAGGTCAAGGGAGTTTACTCCAAGGAAAGCAGGTCAAGAATTGCAACCCAAGACGAGCTGATACATCTTGAAGGGTGCTGCCTTTATAGTCTGTCTCCTCTGTCTAGACATTTGTTCCACTTACTTCTCTCCTGGTGAAGGTGTCTGTGAAACCCAAAAGCTTGCACATTTCTGCCCCAGTGTACCCTTATACCATTCTGCAAGGACTTTATGATCTGAAACTAGAAACGATGTATGTACTTTTGTAACTCGAGAAAATATTTAATAAAAACATTTTAAAAAGAAAAAATCCATTCTACACATTTCCAGAGTTGGAATGGAGAAGGAAATACCACGTGGGTCTCCCAACGGTGCCCCCCACCCCTAGTGACGATGATGGGTTTCCTGCCCATTAAACCCCTTCCAGGCCCAGCACCTGGTCCCCAGCTCTCTCGCTGTAGCCCCCCTGCCCTCGCTCCCACCCCACCGAGCCCGGGCCTCTCTCCCTTTCCCCCCCAGGCCCTCGTCGTCTTTCACACTTTCTCATTAAGCTGCTGTCTTTCCCGCGTTGCCAATTTCAGCAGGTTGGGGCAGACCGACCGGTTCGCTTGCCAGAAGTAGGGAAGGTGTGGGGCGGCGGCGGGGGGGGGGAGCGGGGGCTTCGTCCCGGCATTGTTCACCCACCCACGATGCGCGCGGCCCCCCGGGACAAATTGCACCGGCCTCTACGGGCCCCGCCTTGCGATCCAAACCTGCTTTGCACCCCGAAAAGTTTGCAACTTGACCTCGGGAGATAGACACGCTTGCATCTGGTAGCGGGGAGGTAACGATGACTGATTTATGGGGGGAAGGAAGGAGACGAGAGGAGCTTGCCTTCTCCCAAGCAGCTGTGTAAAAAGGAGGGGGGAGAAATTGAGACGGATTGGCAGCCACCCCCCTTATTTTTAAAAGACATCTCTATTCTTTGAGAATTCCTGCACGATTAAGCCTTTACACGTATGAAATCTCAACCACCTGCCACAGGCCCCCACATGGTTGGAAACTGGGAAGAGATCACCTTAGGATATATTGGGATTAATTCTACATCCAGTTTAGATCTTCTCCCCATTCCAGTAAGGACGCTATATATTTCTGAGCCTACAATCCTATACTTTTTTGTATTATTTTTTTACCCACACACTATTGGAATGGTTTGGTGCTTGATGGTTGTACATGGAAGTACTTCAGGCAAGCTGGGGGAGGACAAATGATAGCCAAGGATTATTTTCATACTTCCTTACATAGCCCACCTACTTGCCACTCTCCAACACACACTTGCGCAGCATTCACAAGTTTGTTTGTTTTTTAAATTAAATCTGGAATGTTATGTACTCGTGCTTAAATGATCATAGAGTGAAGGTAGCCCCATATGCCCCATCTCCTGTCTCCCTCCCCTCAATTTTTAAGTAAATAATGGGCCCTGTAGTCTTCTATTTTTTATTTTATTGCAAAGATTTCTGGACCCCATTTTAGGGCTTACATAAAAAGAGTTGAAACATGATTCCAATAAAATACAATCAGAGTTATGGAAAACAACAACGGCAGCAGTTACAGCATTTCAAAAGCCAGCACCCCATTCATATTAATTTAAACAGCAGGCAAGAGCCATTTAAAATCAGCAGTTTTAAACCAACAGCGATATAACACATTTGCAAAGTTCAGCAAGTTAATTAAAAGCAGTTTGGAATGAATGGTTTTTCATGGCCTGTTTAAAAAGCCAGCACTGGAAAGGCCTAGGATATGTTCCTTGGGAGTTCTTAGGATATGTGGACACCACCAAAAAGGTCCTCTCTCTAATGCCCAGCCACCTAATTGATCTTGCTGGTGGTCCTGTAAGGCCTGTCTCAAAGCCTGGGCATGCCCATAAGGGTGTATGAAATAACTTGGGCCCTAAAACATTTAAGTCTGAAACGAACAGCAGATCCCTAAAACAGCAGCAAAGAGAGCCATAATGAAAGATAAGTGTGGCAGCCCATCTCTACTCTTCTGTCTTCTTCTTCTTCTTCTCCCCCCCCCCGCCCCCGTCTGACTGGGCTGCACTAGCCACTCTAGGTGGCTTCCAACATTTAAAATATTATAAAAACACAGTGATACATTCAAACATAAAAAGTTCCTTATACAGGGCTGCCTTCAGACATTGATCCACATTCCCCAGATCACCATTCCATTCACACATTAAGGTCTGGTTAAAATAAGCATATTCATTGCTTGATGACTGTGAGAGCCAGTGGTGAGAGCACGTCACTTGTGTGAAAAGGACCTCTATGGGTTTAATGCTTCTGGATCACCTCAGCCACAATGATTTCCAACAGGTCTATTCACACACTCTGCCACTCACCATGTGGAAACAAATATCCATCTATCTATCTATATCTATCTATCTATCATCTATCTATCTATCTATCTATCTATCTATCTATCTATCATTTATCATCTATCTTTCTGGCTTTCTTTCTGCTTTCTTCACACAAGTATACATCTATATGCACATGTGCAAATCCCCTTAACAAGTATTAGAATCTCTGCTTTTTCACCCATAAGAAAGGATAGGGGTAACCGTACCCTTTTTACAACTCCATAGCAAGCCTTGTTTGTGCGAATGTCAGACTGGTAAACAAGGGTAATGATTAAATTAAAATACAATTCATTTGAGGAATGTGACTCAGGCTTGTTGCTATAACAGCACCTAAACAGCACTCCAGGATTTGTGTTTGTTTATGTGTGTGTTTGTGCCAGAGAGAGACTCCGAATAACTTAATGCAGATTAACACCGTAACACTTTTGAGCACGCTGTCATGCTCAAAGCCTGGAAAGTTCTTTGGGGTTGTTGTTGTTTTATATAAGAAGTGGTGTCTCTTCCCATTCGCTCATTTCAGCCTTTTTTTTTTTTTTTGCAACGAATTGCCCTCCTTCTTGTCCTCTTGACTGCTTCTGCATTCACAGTTCCTAAACGCTTTCTGCGCTTAGGTTATCTTTAACCGGCAGTCGAGGGGCCTGTGAGCGACGGCAGTCAATCTGGAGTAGCAGGAGGGGAGGGCGATCTTGTCTATGTGGCGTGGGAGTAATGCTGTCGGAAATCAGGGACATCCGCCGCGTGCAGGGAGGAGCACACCGCAGCGCAGCCGGCTGCCAGTGCCAAAGCGAACTCCCTCGTCAAGGCCTCCTCCTTGCCTCCCTCCCTGGCTGTGGTAGCAGAGCCAGCCAGGGGCATCTGGGCCTGCCTGGAGCAGGCTGAGGTGGAGCCGGGGGGCCCATGGCCGCCTGCTTCTCCTGCCTCGCCCATGTGGCTGCGTTCCCACCCCTGCGGCCCAGCCCCTGGATTTCATCCCCTCACTCCCCAGTAATGTCAAACAGTTGTCTGTGGTCGGAAAAGGCTGTTTTTAACCAACAATTTGGAAAACTCGTGAGCGTGTTCAAGGAGTGTGATGGAGCGGAGGGAGCAGCTGGGAAGGTTATGGGATGTGGAAGTGGCTCTCTCTCATACACACACAGAGAACACATTTGTCACTATTATCCCCTCGCACACACACCAGCACAAAAATATATCTCACCCACTGCTGGACATCGCCACACGGCTAACAATAACTTGCCCAAGCCCTGCCTATTTTTAACTAGCAAACAGGTTGTGGATGCGACAAGCTTCTGTTTATCAGGAGGCTACTGAGAGTGCTTTTCCGCCTCTGCAAGTCTCTTGCAAGATTTACAAGCCTCCCCATAGGACCTGACACCATCTTCTTTGTCCAAAGCGGTGCAGTACCCCATTTGATGCAGGCAGGGCTGGGCCCACAATATCTTGCAGCCTGAGGTGAAAGACAGAATGGGGCCCCCACTGCTCACTGTGCGATAGCTGACTGGATTGGCATTTCAATACCGTCAGAGGGGTAACGTCTTTTGCAGCCCCACAAGGCAGCAGACTGGTTATGGGGCTGCAGAATGGGCCACATAATGCACTCAGCTTTGTCCTCCAAGAGCACAGGCAGGGAGCTCAGGAGAGACAGATACCGGTAGATGCTGCTCCTGCATCTCACACATACAGGGGCGCCGACTTATAAAAAATATTGGGGGGGCCCATACCGGGGTCCTGCTGCTGGTTCGCTCCGGTAGCCGGGAGAACGCAGTTCGAGGTGGCGGTGTTGGGGAGAGACCCTCGCTCAGGGCGCCACTAGACTTGGCGGCCGGCGGCCTATCGGGGGGGTTTTGGAGCGTATTTCGGCGGAGCGATTGGGGAGGAGGGGGCTTGTTGCCGGATTCTTCAGCTGAGCCGGAGATCCGCTGCTGGGGGTCCCTGGGCCGAGTTGTGAGCACGGCCTGCTGAAGGGAGATCCAGCCGTTTGCGTGACGGGGACGGCCGGGGCTCTCCGGCTAGGGCGCGCGGCTGGCTGGCTGGCGAGGGAGCAGGTGGGGAGGAGGCGGGGGTCCTCACTCTCTTAGGAAACGCACCCGCGCGCCCGATTGCCACGAAGTCCGAAGGGTGCGTGTGTGGAATTAAAAAGCAAAAACGAGATACGGGCAGGGCAGGCAAAGAGTTTTCTGCAAGAGGATGGAGGGCAGGTTGAAGAGAAAATCACTCAGGATGAGACAGTCAAATCAGCCATGATAAAATGGGCTCAGGATATTAGGTATAACATCATGTTTGAGGACTGGGAAAGGTTATGGACCACCGGAATGAAATTCACTGCATGTAATGCCTTGAAGGAAAATATTATGAAAATGATTTATAGGTGGTACATGACCCCAGTCAAGCTTGCAAAAATATATCACCTGTCTGATAATAAATGTTGGAAATGTAAGGAGGCTGAAGGGACATTCTTTCACCTCTGGTGGACTTGTCCAAAAGTGAAGGCCTTCTGGGAAATGATCTATAATGAGTTTAAAAAGGTATTGAAGTATACCTTTCCCAAGAAACCAGAGGCCTTCCTCTTGGGCATTGTTGGCCAGAAAGTGTTAAAGAAGGATAGAACTTTCTTTATGTATGCAACTACAGCAGCAAGAATACTTATCGCAAAATATTGGAAGACACAAGATTTGCCCACACTGGAAGAGTGGCAGACGCAATTGATGGACTACATGGAACTGGCTGAAATGACTGGCAGAATCCGAGATTTGGGAGAAGAAACAACGGAAGAGGACTGGAAAAAATTTAAGGACTATTTACAAAAACAATATAAGTTGTATGAATGTTAAAAATTTACACGATTCGGAAACTATAGCTTCAGCAATTAGATTTGGGAAACAGGAAATTATATTTTAAGTAAGAAAAGGTCAAAATCTAAGGTAATACTATGTTTAATTTAAAATATAAGTAACTGATGAAAAGTATGTTAAATTTAGAGGTATAGTATTTGAAAAGTACAAAATAAGGTACGAAACAAGGTAATAATTTGCTGATATCTTTATTATAAAGAATGCAGGGTAAGGGAGATGCGAGGAAGTCCAGTTAGTTATATAAAAAATGTGTTGAATGGTTGGTTTTCTTTTCTTCTTTTTCTTTTTTTCTTTTTCTTTTTCTTGTTCTTTTACTTTTTTCTTCAGTGTATGTTTCTAACTTTGTCTTTGAAAACTTAATAAAATATTTATAAAAAAAGAAGAAGAGAAAATCCTTTCGCTTTTCTGGGGCGCAGGGAAGTCTCGGAGCCAGAGGTTGGGGAAGGGACCCCCTTTGCTCTGCCCTCTTCTCCCGTCTTAGATTCGCATGGGGGTCCCCGCCCGAGCTTGCCTGGCCACCGGGCCACACAAGGGCCGCGCTCTACGCGGCGCACCTTGCTAGCCGCGCAGCTGTCCTCCGCGGCTGCGGAGCAGCCCTGCGCCGGTGCCCAGCCCCTCTGCCAATGACAAGCGGGCGACGTCGCGGGCGGGGAAGGCGTCGCTTTCTTTCCCGATCCTTCATCCTCCCAGTCTTCCAGCCCTTTTTTGGGTTGGAAGCTCGTCTCGTTCGCCCTTCTCCTTTCTTCACCCTGCGCGCAATTTTCCTCCCTCGTCTCCCTCCCCATTTCTCCTTCCTTCCTGACTGACTGACTGACTGACGGGCTTGGGCTCGGGCTCAGGCTCGGGCTCGGGCTCCGGGTCGGGCTCAGGCTCAGGCTCGGGCTCGGGCAGCCACAGCGTCGGCGGTGTTGGCGATCGGCGGCGCGGGGGGATGGCCCTCCCGGGGGAGCCGGCGCTGCTCAATGGGGTTGCCAAGGAGACAGGCCGGCCGCCCCCCGCCGCGCCGGTGCCCGTTATCGAGCTGGTGCGCGCCGGGCGCCCTATAAAAGCCGCGGACACGCCCACCGCCGCCCGAGATTATTGGGGGGGCTGAGCCCCCCCAAACGAATTTTTGAGGGGGCTCGGGCCCCTCAGGCCCCATGGAGTCGGCGCCTATGCACACATAGGGTTGCCATACATCTGGATTTCCCCAGACATTACAGGGGAAGAATTTCTGAAAGGCGGTGGCACGTTGTCCTGGATCTTAGACCAGTCAATAAATAAATAAATAAATAAATCATGTTTTTGTAAAACAAACAAACAAACACTTTAGGGGTTATCTAAATCACTTAACAATTTGGGGGGCTTTCTAAAGAATAGCAACATCTTTTGGGGGGTCCTGGTTTTATCTTTTGAAATATGTCAACCCTACACACATCTGGTGCCTGAGGCAGTCGCCTCCCTCTGCCTAATGATAGGGCTGGCTGTGCTGAGGGAGAGGCCTGCAGGGGCAGAGATAGCTGCTGTGGCACCAAGGGCCTTTCCTCTCTCTCACTGGCCTTCCTGGGAGGAACATTGAGATATGTTAAAGCAGATCTGTGGCACATTCTTTCCCTCAAAGAATTCTGGGCACTGTAGTTCACAGTTACAATTCTCAGCAACGCTTTACAAACAACAGAACCCAGAATTCTCTGAGGGAGGAATTGTGCTTTGAATGCGCTTTAAAAGTATACTGTGGTATGTTCGCAGCCTTCATCTCTTCACAGGGTCCCTGTCAGTGGTCACCTTCTGCAGGACAGATGGATTCACTCTGCAAGAAGCCCATGTTCACAGAGCTACTATTCCCAGCATCCTTAAACTACAGTTTCCAGTATTCTTTGGGAGAGGATGTAGTGCGCTTTAAATATGCTTTAAATGCATAGTGCGTATGCAGCACAAGAGAATGAAATTGAGGAGTGGAATATAGTTTCAGGCTGCGTGCACACCACACATTTAAATGTATACATTAAAGTGCATTACTTCTCCCAAAGAATACTGGGAACTGTAGTTCCCAGAGCTACAATTCCCAAAACCCTTAGGAAACAACAGTTCCTGATTTTCTTTGTGTGTATGTGTCATGTGGTTTAAATGTACAGTGTGTATGCAGCCAAAGAATTTTGGGGTGTGGGGCACTTGGGCCAAATGTCCTTAGTGCTTTCTCCCTTCCTGAGCTGGTCCTTCTTTGCATTGTTCCCACTGCTCATATATTTTCCCCTTTCCCTCTGCGCCCAGCTTGCATCAGGCAGGAGAACAAGACAAGCGTTTTTGATCCTCAATTTTTTATAGATATGTCTCGTGGCCCTTTTCTTAGAACTGCTTTTCTTTTTTTAAAAAAAGGCGGTAGCTCTCCTTGAGACACAAGCACAAATTCAACCTACCTCGTACATAATGACTTTAGCATCTAAAAATGGATACACACCCTGGTTGATGCCTTTTAAAGACAAGAGTGGTGCAGACAGGGATCACTTAGCCCAGGACCTGGTTTTGATGCCAAAAAGTAATCCAGAAGGTGTGTTTGTGCACCACAAACACCAATGCCACACGCCATACATTGCACCTACCTGTTAAACCACATGGTGACTCACAAACCACGGTGACAGGAGGCATATACAGACCTCCTCTGTGGCTCTCTTGAGAGGCATTGGCACACCCACATGTCACACAGAGTCAAGCACACCTACTGACAGATAGGTAGGCACATATCAAATACACACGCGTGCAGCTGCTGCAGACAAACTTCCACTTCAGGCAAAATAGTCAGCATTGCACGCCCCGTCCCCTTCATCTTCACCCCCCCGCCATCCCAGTTTAGCACTCTCTTTAAGAGAGGCAAATAAAGTGTATCCTGCAGCATGCAAGATGGAACCTATTGATACAAAGATTTATGGACACATCTTGCATCAAAGGTTAATACAACACCAAAGCATTAACCGCCCCCACCACACCAATTGCTTCTCCCAAACCAGACTCTTCCCCCACCGCCCAAAAAATTCAACAGCTGCCTGAATTGCCTCCAGCACAAAAGCTTCTGCTCGTTCGCATACACACAGATTATGTTGCATGTGCAGATATTATATTTCATTCACACACACACACACACACTTGGCCCCAGTGTTTAATTTAAGTCTGGCTCGGCTCCAGAGCCCACTGTCAGTGCTTGCATATTGCGAATGTGGAGGTGTAATGATAAAGATGGGGGCCTCTGAGCGTGTGCGGAGTGCCTTCTGATTGCCATTGAGTAAGCACAGGCAAGCTTCCCACAATGGGATTAGGAAGCAGGGCATCGGAAGGTGTGGCTTTCTAGGCAGGCTTGAATCCTGTTGCTTTCGATTTGGAAAAAATAATCATTGCTTGCCTCATCGATACATACAGCCACACACACACAATATTATATCAAAGGCAATGGGAAAATACAAGATCACACATGCCAGTATACACATGAATGCTAACTTACACATAATAATCACAGCAGTCAGGAAGGGAAAGTGCTGGTCAGATATAAATACATATAATAATAACACACATATATTCATTTTGTTGTGGTCATACACAAATGCACACTCTAATAGTGGGACACATGTATAATATCACAGCAGCATCCACACTTTTTGCATGCCATCTATTTCTCTATCTGTGCACAGGCTACAATTCTGTCTGCACTTATGCATGAGTAAACCCCGCTGAACTTTTAGATGCACTAATACAGGATGGGTGACAGCAGTCTGTGTGAAAATAACCCATGAGTTTCAGTAAGAAGATAAGCTAAAAACGAGTCAGTGGCGTTGCGTGGCAGTTTAAAAGGCTACTTACTGTGCTTCTAGGCTGCATCGACAGAAGTATCGGTGCTGCTGTTTGCAAAGCGTTCACGCTACCACTCAATTCCGCTTTGATCAAACCACTTTGAGTCCTGCTTGCAATTCCGGGCACTCAGCTTAAGGAGGAGACCAGGGACCTGAAGTGTCCAGATGGCAGAGAGAGAGAGAGAGAGAGCAACAGAGGCCTTGCGTCCAAGTCCTGTGAGGAAAGGGTGATGTTAGTCAGGCATGTTTAGCCTGGAGATATTAAGAGACAATAGGGTAGCCATCTTCAAATACCGAGAGGGCTGTCACATAGATGATGGAGTCCATTGTTGATCAAGATGATGAAATGTTAGGAAAGAGGATTTCAACAAAGCTTGAGGAAGAACTTTACAGTGGAAAGTCTACAGTGGTAGGAGCCACTTTACAGTGGAAAAGATGGCCTCGGAAGATGGTGGGCTCTCTCTGTCTCTGTCTCCCTCTCCCAGTAGAGGCTTTTAAGCAAAGGCTGGGTGGCCACCTATCAGGGATGCTATAGCAGTAAATTTATTGCATGAGGAAGGGTGGGACTAGAGAATCTTAAAGGTCCCTTCTAGCTCTATTATTCTATCTGAATTGACATGCCTAGGTCTGGACTCTCACACACATCCAGTATAGCACTCGGGTGGATGGGAGACATCCACACATTCAGAATCACACCAGAAGCCATAATTCATGTATGGACTCTTTTTGCTGCCACAATATGTCAGCTTTGACAGCTTTCAGGCAAAGCCTCCATGTTCAGCAGCAGTATGTCTGTGAAAAGCAGCTGGCAGGAGCTGTCACTTTCTTATGCTGCCCATGAGCTTCCCAAAGGCACCTTGTTGCTCACTGTGGATGCCTTTGGCTTCATTCAGCAAGGCATTTTCAGAGTCAAAATAGCTCAGTAGAGCATGAGACTCTTAAACTCAAGGTTATGCGTTCGAGCCCCACATTGGGCAAAAAGAGGCTTGCATTGCAGCGGGTTGGAGTAGATGACCCTCGGGGGTCCCTTCCAACTCTACAATTCTATGATTCTACAAAAATGTTGCATTCTCTGAGTTGCACACAACCATGTGTGTCATTCTCTTCCATGCCCGCATGTGCGTTTGCTGGCTCTTGCATTCACACATCCCCCTAAGCGTCTGCGAAAAGGGACCAAATGGCTGCAGATGCGTGTGTTGTGACACAGAATGTGCCTTCTCTCCCTCTGTTGCACACACACTCCATATACCCTCCCCCCTTCCCCGCAGTGAATGACACATGCGATTGTCTGACACACACATCTGGCAGGAGAGCTCTGTTGCTCCATCTGGAGGGTTGTGTAACGCATTCCTGACACTATGGACTGACTGTTCCCACGCCCACCACCCCTGGATATGTGCTGGGGTTTGTGTGTGCGTATGTGCGTGTGCATGCGCCGACTGCGCATGCCCCCAAAGGGCAAGGCTGATTGTGTTGCCACAACAGCCCGTCTGCGCATGGAAACAGGGTGGCAAGGAGAGGCATGTGTAGGGACGCAACACCAAGGCAAGGCGGGCGTGAGGCTGATGCAATGCATCTGCCCCAGTGCAGACTCATTGAAACAACACCCTCCAATAGGAACGCTACCACAGGGAGAAAGCGGCTGGGCGGGCGGGTGCTCTTTGCACTTGGGCTCCCCCCCCCCCGTGGCAAGGTTGGGCTATTGCACCTGCCGGGCCCCTGTTGGGTCCCCTCACCCGCCTCAGTGTAGGGTCACCCTGGCCCTGCCTCATCCCAAAGGCATCCATCAATCCCTTTGAATGCGCTCGGCGGCATTCCCGTTCCTAGCCTGGGTGCCAGCAGGAGGGGACAGAATTAGCTGTGCCTGGGAGACTATAGGATGATCGGGAACAAAAGGCGTCACGCTTGGAATTCCAGGCACCCAGCATCAAACAGGGGCTGGATCAGGGCAGGCTCAAACTTTGCCAGGTGCAGCTGGAGGCAGATCTGAGCGGGGAGGGGGTGCGGAGGAGATAAAGCAATTCCTGCCAGATTTGCGAGGAGGATTGCATTACCCAGGGATTTGCGGGGTGTGTGTGTGTGTGTGTGTGTGTGTGTGTGTGTGTAGGGAATCAGAGGCTCTCATGGGCATAGAGGCCAGGGACCAGCAGTTTGGCTTTTGAAACTTTCCAGACCTTGGTAGCCTTTAAACAAGCTAAATCTAAGAATATGTAAAGAGCTCTTCTGGGTTAGGTCAATAGCCTATCTAGTTATCTCCCGCTTGGACTACTGCAATGCGCTCTACGTGGGGCTACCTTTGAAGGTGACCCGGAAACTACAAGTAATTCAGAATGCAGCAGCTAGACTGGTGACTGGTAGTGGTCGCCAAGACCATATAACACCAGTCCTGAAAGACCTACATTGGCTCCCAGTACGTTTCCGAGCACAATTCAAAGTGTTGCTGACTTTTAAAGCCCTAAACGGCCTCAGTCCAGTATACCTGAAGGAGCGTCTCCACCCCCATTGTTCAGCCCAGACACAGATCCAGCTCCGAGGGCCTTCTGGTGGTTCCCTCCCTGCAAGAAGTGAGGTTAGAGGGAACCAGGCAGAGGGCCTTCTCGGTAGTGGTGCCCATACTGTGGAACGCCCTCCCATCAGATGTCAAGGAAATAAACAACTACCTGACTTTCATAAGACATCTGAAGGCAGCCCTGTTTAGGGAAGCTTTAAAGGTTTGATGTCTTATCTTGTTTTTAATATTCTGTTGGGAGCCGCCCAGAGTGGCTAGGGAAACCTAGCCAGATGGGTGGGGTATAAATAATAAATCATTATTATTATTATTATTATGGAAGAGAAGGACACACATGGTTGTGTGCAACTCAGAGAATGCAACATTTTTTGTAGAATCATAGAATTGTAGAGTTGGAAGGGACCCTGAGGGTCATCGAATCCAACCCCCTGCAACGCAGGAATATTTTGCCCAATGTGAATCTCGAACCCACAACTCAGAGATTAAGAGCCTCATGCTTTGCCAACTGAGCTACTTGTCCGGCATCCTGTTCTCACAGTGGCCGACCAGATGCCTATATGGGAAACCCTCAGGCAGAACCAGAGCACAAAAGCCCTTTCCTATGGTTCCCAATAACCAGGATGTAGAAGCATTCCTTCCTTCAACTGTGGAGGCAGAGCTTAGCCATAGTGGCTAGTAGACCGTATGGGTCCTTGCAGAAACCTGCCAGTTGGTGAGATGAGACCTTTTGTTCAGACCAAATGACATCAAAAATTATTATTATTATTATTATTATTAGTTAATTAAACCTGCATACCACCCTTCATCTGCAAATCTCAGGGCAGTTCAAAACATAAAATTAGTAAAAATAAGAACTACAACAAACCAATAATCCTCCCTCACACAACACATTTAAAAGGGCATTGAATGTCAATCAGCCAAAGGCCTGGTTTTTGCCTGCCGTGGCGCCTAAAAGTGTATAATGTAGCCCAACTTTTGCAAGCTTCCAAGCAGCACAGAAGTCTTCCTCAGGTTGCAGGTTCAAGGAGCTCCACTGCTATTGAGATTGCCAAAGTGAATCTGCCAGACCATGTTTGGGAACTTTGGCTAGCCTTTTTTTAAAAAAATAACCCCGAAAACTAGGCTTTTGAGCTAGTCTGCTGCCTCTACCGATAACAGGTACAAGCTAAGGGTTTCCCCACACAACTTCAAGGATCCTGCTGCTGAAAAGCTCCCCTCAGATAAGACTGCGTCTGCTCAGAATGTGAGGTAAGGAAAACCTCTTTACTTCTGGCATTCAGTGGCTTAATATGCTGTACTGTGCTAGGCTGTCAGCCCAGAGGCTATGAGGAGCCAGGAATGATGCCACATTGCTGGACATGCTGCCCCAATTACGCCTCTGAGCAAGCAGGCTGATATATGGCTTTTTAGTCATCATTTCGAAAGCATCCTTAAAATATTCCATGCTGAAAAGTTAAAAAAAAAAAACCCCAATTAGGTACGTAATTAAACTTGAATACCTCAGTTGAGGTTCGTGTCCAGGGCACACCTTAGCCGTACTGCAGAGCAACAGGGAGACAGGGAGGCCTCTGGGGAAGGGATTGCCCTCTGCTGCTCTGTCAGTTCTGCAATTCATCAGGGCCAAATTAAAATGAAGGGGATGTGGCATTGGGTGGGTGGAGAGTGGAGGTTTTTGAGGCCAGTTCCTCCAGCTGGAAGCCAGATGAAGGCAAGGCCTGTCACACTGTCACCCTTTGATTTGCATCCTCCTTAATCTTTAATTAATGGACAGGAAGAGGCAGAAACTGCCACCCGCTCCAACCCTCCCACTTTTTCCATCCCACACATTTGCCCCCCGCCCCCGAACCACCTGCTTCAACATGCATGGGGAGCATTGCAAACTTCCCTTGGGGCATTGTCCTGCATCGTCCCACAAGGACAGAGAGGTGGATGGAAAAGGGACTTGGTCTGGAAATTGTTCTGCTCTGCATAACTCCATACCCTCCAATATTTCTCCAATGAAAATAGTGACGTCCTACCACACCCTCCAAAACTTTGCTGATGAAAATAGGGGTGTCCTAAGGAAAAGCAGGACATTCTGGGATCAAATCAGGAACCAGGACAGCTTCTGTAAATCTGGGATTGTCCCTGGAAGATAGCGGCACTTGGGAGGGTCTGCCAGAGATGGGGAACTTGTGGCACCTGAGATGGTATTGGATTCAACTGCCATCAGCCTTGATGGTCAGGAATGGGGTTGGGAGCCCAACAGCATCTCAAGGGTCACAGGGTCCCCACCCCTGATTTATCTTGATGGGCAGCAGGTCCCCAGAGTTTCAGTCCAGATTTTTTCCTGCCATATATAGAGATGACCCAGAGACTGAGCCAGAGTCCTTCTGTGTACAAAGCACACACTCTGACATTATGTTACAGTCCTCCCCCTAATAGCCATAGCCCTGCTGTCACCTCCCCACCAATTGGTATTCAGAGGTGCATTGCTTTTGAAGATGGAGATTCCCCACTTAGCACCACAACTAGTAGTCATTGATAGACTTTTCTGGTCGGGAACTGACTGCCTGTGGGTAAAAAACAGGCCTACAAGAGGACCATCACTTGGCCCACACTCCTTGCCTCTGCCATTCTAGTGGCTAAAAGGAGTTTCTTCGATCCCCTCAATCTGGAGAAAGGCTGCCTGCTGTTTTATTTTTTGCAGTAGTACCAATCTGAGACCTCAGCCAGCTCCACGTTGTCCTGGAGTCAGCAAGCGAGTCGGAGGAGGAAGGGAAGGGGGTTTGGCTCCCTGCCGCGGCCCTGTCCTAAATAGTTCTGCCAGGGAAATCAAATTGCCGACCACCACTGTACGTGCCTTGGGGGCGATGTGAAATTTCCCGAGCTCTGGGTCCCGAGGCAAACGTGAGCTGTTTTGCAGAAGTTGTACATTAAAGATGTGAAGCCAGGCTTGTCTGCAGCGAGTCTTACTCCAGGGTGCCTTGCTCATAAAATGAAAAACAATCACAAGTACCCCGGGGCTTACTCTCCAGTGGTTTGGCAAGGAAAGGGGGAGGGAAAAAACCTTGCTCAGATTCTTGTGCAGAATAGTATGACCTGCTCCTTCTCACCACCACTAATGCCATCCCCTCTCCCCTTCCACCCCACTCCCATGTTCCTGATTGCTGTGATGGACACAAAAGGATGCAGGTCAGAAGTTGGGTGCTAGTGGTGGGAGGAGCCAGATCCTATGATAGGTGGAGCCAGAGACAAGGGGAGCAGAGTCCCGATAGCTGAAAATCCTGCTTAGCCAGCTGCACTGGGGCTTCTAAGATTTCTGCATGCATTGTACACACTTTCAACCTGCGCCGTAAGAGCTAGAAACTTGCAACGCACGCATGTTGGGCAGAGCCGTGGCTCAAGGGGAGAGCATGCCTTGCATGCAGAAGGTCTGAGATTCAGTCTCTGGCATCTTCAGTTTAAGGATCCAGGGAAGCAGGTGATCGGAAAGGCCATCATCGCCTATGAACCAAGATGCTGGTGTTGGAGGCAGGATGCCTCTAAATGCCAGTCACTGGGAATCAGAAGTGGGGAGAGGGCCGTTGTTCACAGGTCCGGCTTGTGGGCTTCACATGGACATCTGGATGATGGACTTGATGGGCCACTAGCCGGATCCAGCAGAGCTCTTCTTGTGCTCCTTGCCTTATGGCACAGAGAGTCATGGTAGCTGCAGTCAACAACAGGCTTGGTTGACCAATGGCCTGGCCTGGTCAATAAGAGAACTTCCTATGAGATTCTCAGGGTGCAGATGGCAGGGAAGGGGTCTGTTGCCTAAACTTTCCTAGTTTGCAGTGCTGGAGGTATGGAGTAAAGGGAGGTGGGGAAAGGTGTGGCGCTGTCCTGAACACCACAGTTAATTCCTAAAATTACCCTAAATTAATTAATTTAGGAATTAATTCCTAAAAGTACCCTAGAAGAGTGCCATGCCTGGCTCCGTTTCCTTTGTGCAGGAGATGGAATGCACTACAGTGCGCAGAGGCACTCTTGCCCCGTCATGATCACATTGCACATTCTCATTCTGAAAATGGGACTAGGAGCCGTCGATCCCGACGATGAGGGTTTGCTTGACCCCGCTGCACTCTCCCCAGCTAAAAAGAGTTGAAGTCTTAAAGTGTAGGTTCCGCCAAGCTGGCTGAGCGGCTCTGACCGGTCCCGCCCTGGTTTGCTCCGTGGGAAATTCCCGTTGCCTCGTGGGCCTCTCTCTCTGCCCCCCCCCCGGGGGGGGGCTGTGTGGAATGAGCACGGCCTGTCTGGATTTTGCTGCGTGTGTAAAAGCAGCTGCCTCACACAGCTTATCTGTGAAATTCACTGCCACAAGAAGTAATGATAGGCAGCTCGCAGCATGACTTCCAAAGAGTATTAGACCAATGCATGGAGGGTGAGGCTAGCAATGGCTACTAGCCACGAGGGCTGCGCTCTGGCTCCACTGTTGGAGACAGGCTGTCCCTGAATAGAAGGGGAGATTGTGGGCTTCCCAGAGGTATCTGATAGGTCACTGTCAGAAGAGGATGCTGGATCCTTCGCCTAGTCCACCAGGACTTACTATCTTTGTATGTTCACTGAACACAGCAGCTCTTGCCAGTAGCCCTCTGAGTAGCTATGATAAACCCCATGCCTCCCATGGTACTGTGTGGGCATCTGCTCGTGTACAAGCACCACCATTTCCCGCTGGATCTGACCTCAGGCCCACCTAGCTCAGTACTCTGTCTCCAATATTCACCAGCCCCCTAGGAAGCTCTGAATAAAAGCCACAATGGAGACACAGCCACTGCTTTCTGTTTATTATCTCGGGTACCTGACAATTAACGATATACTGCCCCTGAACATGGAAGTTCTGTGAGTGAGTATGTTTGGAGTTGGCTGCAAACATTTGGGCGCCCGAGACCGGCAATGCAAACTGCAGCCTGGCCACCGTTTAAAAACAAGCAAGAAGCAAAAGCAAGACTTAAATATTGGACAGTTGGTGAATGCACGATGTTGACATCTACTGACTCAGGCCACATTGCTTTAAATCATGACATGCATCAGGCCCATATTTTGCTCTCCTGGCTTCTGAGCTCCTTTCAGATCAGCAATTCCAGGGGGACAGAACCTGGCATCTTCTGGGTTTGTGCAAAGCAGCGGTATTCAGCCACTGAGCACTGGGCCCCCTCCTTGTGAAATTTGCCAGTCCCTTTAATGCAAGGGTGGGGACCCTTTTTCAGCCCAGGGCCGCATTCCCTCATGGTCAGAATTCCAGGGGCCGCCTGCCATTGTGGGGTGGGGGCCAAAGTCGGAACGTGGGCAGCAGAGGAAGCACACTGTTTATGCACAGGGACCCCCTCATCTCTGCTATGCTGTTTTCACTCCTGTCAGGCCTTCAAAGTAGTGAACTCCCGAGAGGTCAAATTGTGGTGAGTCGAGGCGCGAGCCAGTGTGTCTATGTGTGCATGCACATGCATGCTCCACGGTGCGCGATGCTGCCTGCAGAGGAATGTGAGCGTGTGGTTGTGAGGGTGAGGTTTGTGGTGCCTGCCTCAGCCGTTGCGAGAGGCGGCTGGGTGTCAAAGTCTAGATTCTTCCATGCTTCAGTGTTCACAGGAGCTTTTTTGTAATCAGCTTGATTGATGCATAAGATGATCTCTCTCTGATCCCTCTCCCCAATTTCAGCTACCACCTGGGGCCACTCCTCTATCCCCTCCACCTCCCACCCCCCCATAAGCCTGGGGGAGATTCCAAGGCCCCTTCAAAAGGGGCAGGTTCCTGCAGGCCCCAAATCCCAGCTGGGTTTTCTTCTCCCTGCGTGGAAAGCCCCTCCACCAGCCTCGATCGCTGCCAAGAGACACTCAAAACAAGCCGCATCACACCTAATCCCCCCCCCTTGATCCCCAAGAAACTGCTTCCCCCACAGGCCCCCCTCTCTGACGGCTTTGAACCTGAAAGGGAAGGAGCAGATGAAAGGAGAAGAAAGTGTGATTCTTTGAGGATGATACCCTTGCAATCCCAACTCACAAGAACCTCTTTCTCTCCTGCTCTTCGGCCGCCTAGGAAGATTGCTTTATACTGAGTCGGGTCTCCCATTGGTCTATCTAGCTTAACATTGCCTACACTGACTGGCAGCTGCTCTCCAGGATTTCAGACAACCTTTTGTCCCAGCCCTACCTCTCTGCCCCCAAGCTCCAGAGTGCTTCAACCCACTCCCAGCTTGATCATCCCAATACCTGGCCCTGCTATGGCAGCTCTGTTCCACCTTGTGTCACCCCCCACCCCACCAGCCAGTACAGCCCTCATCCTGACACCTCCATTTACAGTGATGACCACTACTGTATTAGTTATGGATTTCTATTCTAGGCTGCGTCCACAGAAGTCTAGTGTCCAGGTCAAGGGAAGGAAGAGTACTGCTCACTTCTGGTCAGACCACACCTGGAGTCCTGTGTCCAGTTCTGGGTGCCACAATTTAAGGATGTTGACAAACTGAAACGTGTGCAGAGGAGGGTGACCAAGAGGATCAAGGGTCTGGAAACCAAGCCTGTTGAGGAACGGTTGAGGGAATTGGGAATGTTTAGCCTAGAAAAGAGGGGCCTGATTGGAGATACGATAGTGATCTTCAAATATCTAAAGGGCTGCCACATGGAAGATGGAGCAAGCTTGTTTTCTCCTGATAGCCATCTTCAAACACCCTAAAACTCACCCACACTTTGGCTGGGCATCCTTCGGGTTCAAGAGGCTGTCACCGCTGGCAACATGAACAGAAAATCTTTCAGTATTATATTGTGGGTCCCACCACTCCAAGAATCTTTGGCCCTTCCTGTCCGCCGGCTACGCCGGCTGGGGGCCAGTGAGAGCTGGAGTTTGGCATCAGGAGGGCCATAGGCTCTCCACCCCCACTGTATTCCTGACCTCATCAGCTTAGGCAACCCATTACAACAGCTTGGTGTTACTAACAATCCTCTTGCTGGGTGGGACCAACATTCACCCAGATCAGTTGCCAACAGCAGCCAGCTAGACTTCACACCCACACAAGCTCACAAGCACAGCAGAAAGATGAGAGCTCTCCTCCGTCGATTGTTCCTAGTGTCAGAGTCGGTGGTATAGTGCCTCTGATCATGGAGGCTCTGTTCAGGCAATGGCAGGCCCATTAATTTGTGGGATCTTTTTGAGAAAACCTCCTTAATTAATTTGCACTCTTTATACATATTAGCATATGCAAATTTTTATGCAAATAGGTGCCATGAGTCTGTGACCTACTGAGCACACCTGGGCACCTTTGGAGTGGAGAAGGCTGGGATATAAATGCTTGAAATAAATGAAAGCATTGAGCAACGCCCCTGCCTCTAAACCAAAGAATCCTGGGTACAAAAGGACTGCAAATTAGAAAAATAATAATAATTTTACTTTAGGGGACTTGAAAGACAGCATTTTTAGCAACCCTCACAAGATGACAGTCGCCGAGATCCTTTGAAGGAAAGCCTCCATAATTAAACTGGTTTCTCAAACCAGTTTTTAAGTTTTGCCGTGTCAACATTCTCTGAACCACCACGCGGGTTGACTGGGTTTTGACACACTTGAACCACTCTCTTCCCACTTCATAAAACGAGGGGAGGCTTATTTATTTCACTTCTATCCTGCCTTCTCCCACCCACCTCCAGAGCTGAGAGTTCTTCATGGTTCTTCCTCAGCACTTCCATTTTATCCTCACAACCCTACAAGGTGGTAACAGGTCCAAGGCCACCCAGATGAACATCATGGCTGAGTCGGGCTTTGAACTGAGGTCTCTCCCCAATCCTTCCACAACACTCTAACCATTATACCACATGGTTGCACAAAGGTGGACTTCCGTCTCCTCCAGCAAACTACATTTTAATGACTGCATTAGGACAGAGCCAAGGCAGGTCATAAATCCATCAGGCACTCGGACCTGGTACCTGTTTTCATTGCCAGGACCGGCTCACAGTAATCTAACACAAGAAATTGCCTTTGAACATGTGCAGAAAGCATTTCCTCCTAAGTGACTAATGAGAGCTGCCCTTCCACCGGCACCTATAATCCTTTAGCATTATTCAAATATTTGAAGGAGGCTCGTTGACACCTTAGAAGCAAGTTGTCTGTACGCACGTACAAGTGTTTGTGTGAATAGGTGTACACTTGATAGTGGGTTCACCGGTATCCAGATGGTGCACTCATCTCATTGAACCTTTCATGTTCATAGGTTTACAAGCATGCAGACCAGCTGGTGGTGTACACAGGTTGTGCACAGGGAATACCCCTCTGGATGTGAGCGAATACTTTTTGCCAGGCTAAATGATGATCTATAGGGCTTAATGTCAGGACTGTGGTTGGGCATTGGAAGAAACAGCACTTTGGCCATTTCTACCTGGTTGTGTGTATGTGTCTCTCCTTTGCTGGAGGTCTTCAAGAGGCTGAACAAGTGTCTGCCGAGGATGCTCCAAGCTCTGAATATTTTGCATCCAGCAGTGGATCAGGCTGCGTATCCTGCTAGGTCCCCTCCAAACTCTCTGCTCACGTCTGCACCAGGGAACGATCCTGTGTGTACGATCTGCAATTCACTGTCTTCCTTATTACAAAAATTATGAAGTGAGAATCACTGAACCAGAGTGCTCTGGTTCCTCGTTCCCTTCAATACTGGGGTGTCGTTGACATGGGGTAATGAGAGCCAGGATCCCTAGGATTCGGTCTGCTTGATGCTCATTTTGTAAGTAGCTGGTGCTGAGTTTTAATTTTAAACCACTTTCTCTTCTTTCTTTAACCTTTAATGCAGGACTTTGTAGAAGGGGATGGCACATTGCTGGTACCCAGAGATGTTCCACCTTGATAGGCACCAGCCTTGAGGCCTGCTGGTCTTGGCTGCATACACACCCCACCCATCAAAAGAGTGCCAAAGTGTGCTGGGAACTGTAGTTCGCCCCTCACTGAGCTAAAATTCCCAGCGCCCTTATCAAAGGCCAGTTCCCAGGATTCTTGCGGGGTGGGGGGAATGTGCTCTGCATGCGCAGTGTGTCCGCAGTCATTTGAAAAACAGGCTCCCGGAGGAATTAGCCCTCCGGAGCCCGGGCCAGCGCTCCATTTTAAAAAGAAGAGGTGCGGGGGCTCAAATGTTCTGGCAGTCAGCCTCACCCACCTTTTCCCCGATTCCAGGCGCGTGTGGACGATGGCATGAAGAGAGAGAGAGATCAACTCTGCACGTGCTCAGAGGCACGCTCTCCTCACGTGTTCCGGGGCTTGAGGCCCAGCAGAAAAAAACTGGTTCTGGGCTGTGAGCTATGTCCCAAGTGAAGCCCTGGGCTGGCCAGGCTCCTCTCCCACCCGCTCGCCCCCAAACCGCACATCCTCTGGCCCCCTCCTTCCCCTCCTCTTCCCGCCCCGTCTCAGATTTCAAGGCCGCGCGCAGAGATGAGAGAGAAAGAGAGCGAGACGGCCGCAAAGAAGTCGCGCCGAGAAGAGAAGCCTCCTCCTCCTCCTCCTCTCGGCCCTCCCCTTCGGGATGGGACGTCCCAGGGGCGGCCGCCGGTCGGGGCGGGGAGATCTGCTGGGAGTGGGGTGGGGATGGCGGGGGAGCCGCCTTCTCTTCTGCCTCCGGCTGCCAGGGGAGCGAGCTGGGGGGAACAGAGAGCGGAGGGCGGCGGCGGCGGCAGCAGCAGCAGCAGCAGCAGAAGAAGCCGCCGAGCTAGGAACCGGCCCCGTCGAACAAGCGCCCAGCCGAGGGAGCTGCGGGGCTGCCGCTGCAGGTGATTCCACCACGAGGGCGGCGGCTGCCCAGGCTCTTCTGGGGGCTGCCTGGAGCGGGTTCCGACTACTCGCCCCCCAGGAAAGCCCAGACTACCACAGGTCCGCCTGGACGTAAGCAGAGCCACAGACTATTCCTCTCGGGTTTGGTCCGCCTGCGAAGTCCAGATCCGCTCTGGAGGTGGCGGGGAGAGGGCGGGGAGTAAGGATACGCTGAACACCGCCGCCTGACAGGCGCCGAGATCCCCTCCGGGATGGAAGGAACCCACCTGGTGAGCAAACCCGTCGTGGACAAGAATTGATCCACACACCATCCCTCGGGGCTCCGGAGAGACTCCAGATTTGCCTAAGGAGGGAGAAGGAGGCCGAGAAGGGATTGGTCGGAAGCCGAGAGAGGCGGAGAGGGGAGGAGAGAAAGAGAGATCCACGAGCATCACTTCTGGCAAGAGATCTACCAGATCCGAGATCTTACTCGGCGGCTGAAGCGGTGAAGAGAGCTAGGAAGGGTGAGGCGGGACCCCGTCCCGTCTGACCGCCGGATCCTCACCCAGGAAGACCGGGGGAGATGAGCCACCGTGCTCGGACTCTAGTGGATTCCAGATCCTTTGGAGACAGCCGGCTCTGAACGTGGCAGATCCGGAAGGATACCAGCTAAGCTTGCGCCCCGTCGAACTGCGAGAGAAACTTCGCTTGGGACCCAAGGCGCCCTCGGGCTGCTGCACTTTCAGGACAGGAGAGGACAGTTGCTGCCTCACGGTGCCCCTTGGGGACCAGCGACATGTGATCCCTAGATCCTGCGGACAGATCAACGAGATCCTCTCCGACCCACCGACTGCTTGACAGCGACTTCCCCGGAGCAGGAAGAGGAGCCGAGGGGTATCCGAGCCCCTCCGATGCAATGGCTAGTTAGCAGGCTCCACCCGCGAGATCCCAGAAAACGACTGGATCGCCAGCCTCCTTCGCCGCCATCCATGCAGACCCTGGAAGATCCCGCCTAGATCCTCAATTGGCTGGCGCCGTGACAGTTCAGAGACACCCCTCTTGTCCCTTCCCTCCCCCAGCTGGGCTCTAGCTTGGGACCCTGGCTGTTCCTACACCCTCCAGGTGTGGGGCAGCCTGGGTGCACCGGGCAAAGGGGTGACACCGTCCAGAAATGCCCTGGGTGGTTTTTGGTCTGCTGTTGGTGCTTCTTCGAGGGTCTCGGGCTCTGCAGAGGGCAGGTGAGTGAGAACTGCGGAAGGGAAGGAGGGTCTGTGTATGTATATGTGCGTAATAGTGAGGGACAGGGAGGGGCGTATTAGAGTTAGGGTCCTCTTCTCAGCTCTGGGAATGGGGGCTGGGGGAGCAGGGAGTGGCCAAGCGTGGGGCAGGAGGGCTGGGAACCGCGAAGAAAACCCAGAGGAAGCAGGGCAGGACTCCTGGGTCCCCCTTCACAGCTCTGGGACAGGTGTTGAATGTGTTAAAACTTGAAATGTATGTTGGGGGAGGCAAGACGGCCAGGACTCCTGGGTTCTCTTTAAGACTGTTTCTACTGACTTGAGAATCAGGACTCCTATATTGTCTGTCCCTTGAGGATGGGGGTCATGTGGAAGGGCAGGGAGGGGGTACATGGAAGGGGGCTGCCGGTCCAAGAGTCCCATTGCCCTGGTCCTTTGGTTGGCTGGGGGGGGGGGGCTGATGGCCAGAGAGAGAGAGGAGGATGGCTGGAGCTGCCGTTGTGGTTGGCAGCATTAAGCTTTCCCTTGGCCTGGTAGGACCCCTTCTGGCTCCCTCCCCCCTCCCAGCCTCCCTTGCTTGGCCCGATGAGCCCCCAGCCTCAAAGGCACAGTTCAGCGGCCACCTGTCCCGCCTGGCCCCGACGGCAGACAGACGGAGCCCAGCCGATTTCACACACTCAGCCCCTAGACAGCTGCTGGACCCCTGCTGCAGCAGAGAGAGAGAGAGAGAGAGAAGAGAAAGAGAAAGTGTCTGGGACAGATCCCCACCCCTGCGGTCCAGTTCTTCACCCACACTTTCTGGCCCAGGCGGCATCTGTCTCCCCAGACGCGTTTTGGCTGCCGTCCAGGATACCTGTCAGATGGGAATCCCAAGTGGCAGGAACTGGCTCAACAGGGTTGGGCTGGGTTATAATTGGGGAGGTAGGCTGCAGTCTGCAATGCTGCTGATGCTAGGGATCTGCTGGGGTGGGGTGGGGGGGTAGGAAGGGCCCCGCCTCCCCCCAGAGCAAGGTATGCTTTCCTTTCTTCATCCTTCCCCCAACCCAACTACTTTCAAAGATATTCATCAGCTTGACAAGCTATTCCAAGATTTGGGTCATAGAATCGGGGTCATAGAATCTCAGAGTTAGACGGGACCATGAGGGTCATCAAATTCAACCCCCTGCAATGCAGCAATATTTTGCCCAGTGTGAATCTCGAACCCACAACTCGGAGATTAAGAGTCTCATTCTTTACTGACTGAGCTCTCTCTCTCTCCTCTCTTCTTCATAACAGAACATTTTTGTGGGGAGGCTCTAAGCTGGATATTGTTGTTCCTTCAATGTCCCTGGCACTTTACAGAGAATGAAATGCCAGGTCTCTGCCCCAGCAATCATACAGTATAAAAGAACAGATGCAAGTGTGGCAACAGAAGGGAGGAGGGGTAATTGGATGCAAGGGACATGAGGGGAAGAAAATGTGATTATTGCAGTGACGTATACTTAACTTTAGCTGCAGTAGGCAGAGTACTTGGACCAAGAGGTAATGCCAAAGGCTTGATGGAACAATAAGTTCTGTTTGTTTCCCCCAAGTGATTTTATCGATAGTAATGCAGGTAACAGGTTATGTTTTAATCGCCCCACCCCAAAAAAATAAAACCATGCCCTTTGATTTGGAGATTCATCTTTTGACACCAAAACTGATCATAATCACCCCAAACGTGTGCACATTCTGTTGTGGCACAGGCTGGGGAAGACACTCAGCGCATGCTTAGAGGTTCTTTTTCTTCTTTCAGATCACATGGGGGGGTACATTCCAGAGAGGCCGTATCTTGGAGAAGGGGTCAGCGTGGCTCAGCGACAGAGCACAAGCCTTGGCATTTTCAGTATAATAATAATAATAATAATAATAATAATAATAATAATAATAGGGAGCAGTGGTTGATGGGAAAAGCTCCCGGCTGAGACCCCGGGGAGCTGCTGCCTGCTTAAGTAGACAATACTGGGCTTGAGTCTGCACCCACATCATGCCTTTAAATTGCATGGCTTTCCCCAAAGAATCATGAGAACAGTAGTTTACCCTGCACAGGACTATGACCCAGCACCCTTCACAAACTACAGTTCCCTGGTTTTTTGGGGGGAAGCCGTGTGCTTTCAGTGTGTGATGTGAAAGCAGCCTGTGTCTGAGTCTGTAAAATTACCGGTAGGCAACTCCACAGGATAAGGTCTATCAGAGAAGCCCAGCTAATACGGGGCTGTTCTGGGTCGAGGACCCCAGGGACTTCACTAACTACAAACCATGAAATTTGGGATCCCGGCCTTCGGGGGTTGTAGTTAATGAAGCTGACGCCAGGGGTGCAGATGCCCCTCCTGGCAGGGGGGGGGGCGGTGGTGCAGGGAAAAGGGGGGCTGGCTACTTTCTACCCACCCAGCAGGGATCTAGATGCTGAATCTGGGCATTAATCAAAGATCAGATGGCGACCGTATCTGGCATCTTTTTCTCTTTGGCACCCTTTAACAAAGGAATTTTTAAACTCTCTCCCCCCCCCCCAATCTCGACACCAGTTTCAAAGATAAACCTATACAGGGACTCAGAGGCAGAGTTGTGTACAGCCTCATGCAAGTATCTGTGGGGAGGGACACTCTCTGTCGCTGGAAGAGGACATCCTGAACCTGCCCCACCTTCTGCCCCAACAATCACACGTAGGCATCCGTCACCAGAACGAAGCCGTGGCTCTTCCCTGGCGCAGCTCTGCAGTTGCCGTGCCTCTTGCCAGGTGCCGAGGGCATAGCGCAGCAATGCCCTTACCTGGATGGGCTTGGTGGGAGCTGCAGTCCAAAGCCACATTGAGGGCGCCAAGTTGGCAAAGGCTGCTGTAGGGCAAG
The DNA here is from genome assembly GCF_965113315.1 of Podarcis vaucheri. Lineage (NCBI taxonomy): Eukaryota > Metazoa > Chordata > Lepidosauria > Squamata > Lacertidae > Podarcis > Podarcis vaucheri. The sequence continues at coordinate 22,006,182 of NC_138751.1, forward strand.
GATCACCAATGGGGTCCTCTCCACACCAGCTGAAATTGGACAAGGCACTCTGTTCTCGCCAATACCCTAGGCTGTGGCATGTGCTTGGTTGCTGTGGTGGTTTCTCTACTTTGCAGACGCTCCCGCGGTCCCTCAAAGGTTGGCAATCCCGAGTGTCAGGCTTAGAGCAGAGAGACCTGGGTTCAAATTTCCCCACTCAGCCAAGAAGATCAATGAGTGACCTGAGGCCAAGTCATTCTCTATCTCAGCATAAGCTACACCACAGGGTTGTAGTGAGGATTAAAGGGTGGGTGGTGGTGGTAAAGGAGGACGTTGTAGGATAAAATAAGCACAAAAACAGAGGTTCCTCTTCCAGAGAGCATCTTTGAATGGTACATGAAGGAGGGCTCTACCCGTCACAGAGTCCTATCCATCCCTGGAAATACTTCCCACCCTGCAAAGCAAAGCATTCTCTGCTGTATGGCAAGAATATATTCAGCAAGTGAATCTTGCCTGCATGGCAAGCAGCTGCTGTAGATTCTTTGCCGGTTGAACTTCTGCCTTTATTTTGTGCACTTGGAAAAGGCAGGACAAAATATTGGCAACCCCTGTGGCTACAGAGCACAAAGCCCAGCTTGTTGTCTCTTTGTTCTTTTACTAGGATCAAAACCACAGTTTCTCTCCCATTTCCTTTTCAACAGGAAATGCTGGACAGTCCCTTTCAAATTCGCTTTTTTGTGTGTTTTCCCACGTTTGAGACGCTGAGCACAGAAAAGGCCAGCTGCAGTGCAGCAGACTGCCATTAGGGGGTGCTCTGGCTCAGGAGGCAGTTGAGCCTGTTCATTTCTGTTCTGTTCCCCATTCCCCCTTTATAACAGTGGTTTTAAACCTTTCATTTTCTTGTGAGGGTGCTGTCACTGACCACTCTCCTTAAACCAAGCATGTTTCTCTCTGTGTGTGAGCACAGTCATTGCATACAGAATCAATCAATACCCCTCTGATGTTTTTTCTTAACATATTGTCGCAAAAGGAGGAGATTCATAAAGAGTGGTATAAGAAAGGTAAATTACTTTCTGCCTTTGTGGAATGTTGATGCTTTTGTAATTGTGAATACAGAACTAGGGTTAATTTATGCAGGAGTATAGAATCATTAAAAATATAGTCTTCTTTTTTTTAAAAGAAGACATGTAAACTGATTGCCGTCACCAAATCCTGCACTAGTTAATTATGCTCACATGTTTATCGTTGGGTGAGCTAGGATTTCTGATCCCTATTGTGTGGTTTTGAACAGGGAACCCCAGGTGTGAAGGAAGGGTAGTTGTGGAGGATTTATTCCATTACATACATTTGCCATAAGCTTTTATCAACCAGCTACTTCAGTCCTCTGGATAATTCCCATGTATGCAAACTAAGCTGATCTACTGCCTGTCATTAAGTTGGGGAAAAGAGGTGGGGAGAGGAAAAGGGGGGGGAAGCAACTTCTCAGATCCACATTGGTTAGGTTTGTTGAAATCCTTTCAAATCCTTTGAAATTCAGTTTTAGTTTTACCCACCCTGTATAAAGGGAGTCTACTGTTGCTACTTTTCTGGCTCTCATGGCTTCAGAGATGAGCTGCATTTTGTGGGCTTCCCCACCTCTTGTAGTTTGCAGAGTGCCTTAGATCTTCCCTGTTTACTCTGACCTCTGCATCCCATGGTCCTGTCGGTAGCTGACCCACATCACGGGGGAAGAGATACCTTGCGGATCAATTTCCAGTGGGGTGGAGCAGCAGAATAATTACCACACGACTAAAACTGTTTATTTTGTATCCTAGGTTAGTAAAAAAGCTCATTCCATTGTGTGCACACAATAATAACTATTATTATTATTATTTGCTTGTAAAGTGCCATCAACATGTGTAGCAGAGAAAAATGAAGGAGATGTCCCGAGGAGCATACAATCCAAAATTTGTCATAGAGGAGGTGACAGTAGGAGGGGTAGAAAAATGGAGGCAAAAGTAAACAGGCAAAGTATATCTGCTCTGTACAGTTACATGTACTTGGGCTTAGTTGCAGGAAGGGATAGGAACTAAGGGGCAGTGAGGATTGTCAGGGCAGGACTTTGGGGGCAAGGCGAGCAAACAGAGCAGAGCTGGCTTACCGTCATTTGAAGTGGGGCATTGCCAGTGGTGGCTGGTGCCCACTGGAACTGGTGGGTCAGAAGGCAACTGACAGTGGGTGGAGCCAGGACTGCAGGCCCATTGGCATGCGTTTGCATAAATCAGGGATGGAGCAAGAGATCTTGGGCCTAGTGCTAAAGACCCATGGCTTGGCCATCTGGAATGCCCCTATTTTGGAGTAAGTGGAGCAATGCACATTACCATCAAAAGAGGTTGGCTTAATGGTCTTCCATCAGACAAAAGGTGGGTTTTGAAGAAGGATTTGAAGGAACAGGGGTAGCATCCCAAAGATGCATTGGGTGGCAGTTCCAGGCATGAGGGGCAGCAAGGGAGAAAGGCTCCAGCCTGCAGGACCAGCGGTCAAGGATAAGGGGAGCAACATCTGGGGGAATCACAGTTTCCCCATTCCTATGCTGGGACAAGGGAGAAAATCGATTCAGTTTGCATCTCAAGGCAGTCATTTGCACGATTCAAAACAATGTGTGAACTGAAGGAAGCAACCCTCCCAAAATTTGCGCTTTTCCAAAGTTGGCAGTGCAGCTTTCCAGGCAAGTGCTGTGTACAAAAATGCACATGCTAGCATAAAGGGTACATAAGTGTGCACATGTTAGGGAAAAGAACATACAAAAAATGCATTTTATCAGGGAGAATTGCTTTGCAACAATGTACGTACATACTAGGCAAAATGGCATATAAACAAGTTGCACTAAAATGCTCATGAATGTTCACGAGGACTTAAAAAAAATGTAATTGTGAACTGATGTGGAGATATGGAGAAATGAATATAAGTTAAGGAAAATGAGAAATGAGAAAAGCCAAAATGGGCAGATTCACCCATCCCTATCCTACACTAAGGCATATTTTGCATTATGCTTTTAAGAGTTATTTTTAACCATAACAGCAAACACCTCCCACTTAGATCACTAGAGGACAACCTATTGCAAAAGTAAATTAACGTAGCATGCAGAACAGGAATTTCAGCAATGCAACAGATGCATTCAGGCAACAGCCCTTGGTTGGAGAATTGGCTTTTATTTATAACTCGCCATTCCGCCAAGGAACTCTCCCCTTGTCCCGTTTTATCTTCACAGCAGGCTTATGAAGCAGGCTACTGGCTGAGAGAGATTGATGAGCCCTGAGAACTTCATAGCTGAGGGGGGATTTGAAGCTGGTCTCTCCCCAGTCCTAGGTTGCCAGTCTAACCACTGCACCAAATGATCATATTCCTGTTCTCATCTGTGAAATGTTAGAGAGTATTCTGTCTGTTGCATCCATTTATTAACTGACCAGGAACGAGACCTTGGGATCGTAGTGGATAGCTCCATGAAAATGTTGACCCAATATGTGGCAGCTGTGTGATGCCAACAGGGCAGGACTGTGGGGCAGAGGTCCAGAACCCCACACTCAGTAGAAGGAGCAGCCACCCACATGTGAAGCAGGGGTGGGGCTTGCTGAATTTCGAAACAAGGGGGAAAGCCATAACTCAGAGCACCAGCTTTTCATGAGGAAGGTCCCAGGTTCGATCCTGGCATCTCCAGGTAGGGCTGGCAGAGACCCACACCTGAAAACCCTGGAGAGCTGCTGCCAGTCCGTGTTGGCACTATGGAGCTAGATGGGCCAATGGTCAGACTCGGTATAAGGCAGCTTCCTATGTTCCACAGCTGTGGCTGATGTGGCAGACCTGCCATCCCAAAACTGCCATCACAACTTGTACCGGGCTGGCACTGGAGCAGGGCAGGGCAAGGTGGGGGCTGTGAGGACCGCCCTGCCCCAGTGCCGTAGGGACAGCAATGTTGACAGCACAGCTTTTTGTCTCTGCCCTGCAATTTTGTCCACTACTGGTAATACACACCTAAAGGGAGAGGAGGATGAGACTGTTTTAAATAAGCGAAATAAAACACATGGCCATCTAGAGAGCTGCCCCACCCCCCATAAGACTATTAAGTCCGGAGTGTGAAATGACCCACTGTGCACCCCATCCCTGTCTCCAGTTTCCTTCCCCTCCTACACACCCTCTGCTGACACCTCCACATTTCCGTGCATCCCGAAAGCGGAGGTGGGACTCACATTTCAGGGGCATATCCGGTGCTCTGGCCGTTCTGCCGCACCAAGATCCCCCAGACGACCTCTTTACTGAGTATTCCTCCAGATTTGTATGTGGGGAGGTTATACAGCGGAGAACATCCCTCCGGATTAGTTTGCACAGAGCTCATGTATAACTTCCCATCAATCGATCATTATCCCACCCTTTTCTTTGTCACTTTCCTTACCGCAGAGTATGTTTTAAAAAGTGGAATGATGTGGATTTGTTGCACCAGAACTCTTCAGTTGTGCCAATCTTAGTTTCTGGTATGTGATTGAATCTGTCCTGCAAAAGAGTGACATTTGGGAGGTGGCAGCTGTCTCTCTTTGGGGCTTTTATTGACGATCTGCCTCACATCCATGTCACTGAGTTTCCTCATCATCAGGACACTCAAAAGGGCATTAAACAAGTCCTGCTGGATCAGATCCAAGGTCCATTTTCCATCACTGGTCAGTCATGCCTCTGGGAAGCCCAAAAGCAGGGCACGGGAGCGCAAAAGCCATCTCCCTTGTTGTCGTCTTCCAGCTAGTGGTATTCAGTGGTATACTGTTTCTGCTCATGGAAGTTCCATGTAGCCATCATGGTTACTAGACAGGGATAGACTTATTTCTCCTGAGGGCCCAGCTAGATGTGACAGCAGGAGGGCAGCTGGCAGAAGGAGGTGGCTGCCTCAGGCGGTAGATGTGGAGGGGTGTCAAACAGTGATGGCAGCTCCCCTAAGCTTGCTAACTGCTGCCCTCAGGTGCGAGGGAGAGAGCTTCCCAGTTGCGAGACCTGAAGTGAAATTCTGCTGTCAAAACTGTCAGCCTGCTTGGATTCTGGGGTGGGGAGAGAGGGGCACCTTCTTTGCCTCAGGAAGTAAAATGTCTTGGACCGGCCCCGTCATGCTTTCCCTCTCGCACTTGGTTGCTGCAGCCATTCTATCCCCCTTTCCCAGCTTGCTTCTAGTGTTGCAGCTAAGAAGACAGAAATGTATTTGGAGCAACTGACTGAGGTAGCGGTAAGCTGAGGGGAGGGGTCCACACTGCAGCTTATCTCTGTCTCTCTCCCATGTGTAAGGCGGAGTACACACCATACGTAGAAAGCGCACTACTTACCCCAAAGCATCCAGAAAACTGCAGATCATTGAGAGTGCTGGGAACTGTAGCACCGTGAGGGGTAAACTACAGTTCCCAGAGTTCTCCGACAGAAGCAGTGCGCTTGATAAACATGATGTGCACACAGCCTGGCCTCCCTTTTCATGTGTGAGCTGTACATACATGTGCACGATGGCTCCCTCACAGTCGACCTAGTCTGAAACATCCCAAAGGCCCCTCCACCTTATGGAGGAAGATTGGTAAGGGAAAGGTAAGCTGCCTTCCGAAGAAACCTCCCTGGTTTTCTCACGCAAGGGCAAATGTCCAAGGAGCTCCAGGATCCCTGGAGTGGGGAGGAGAGAGCATATGCGTGCACACATGCGCTCCCGCTCATGCTCACACGCCAGTTCCTAAAGGTGTGAAAGCGCCCTCGGCATCTACTTATTTATATATTTATTGAAAGAAAGGCATTGCAAGTACTCTGGGAATTCTCCTCTGCCCCCTTCCCTATTGCTTCGCCGCGACAGGCTGTTGGCCTTTGGACAGCTGCAGCAGCTCCCCAACAGGAGGAAGTTCTCCACAATGGTACCGAAATAGCTAATCCCACGTTTGTCGGAACAGGGCTATTTCTCTCCCCACCCCCCGGTGTGCGTTCCATTGCGTTTCTTCCGCAATCCCAGGGCTCAAGAGAACAGAGAGCCCTGAGCCATTTGTCCCTCTGATGTCCCCCCCCCCCACTTCTGATCTCCAAGGCCACTTCACATTCATGCCCCCCAACCCGCCCCGGTCCCCAATTCCACACTCCCCCCACCCCATCCCCGCCCCTAGGCCCAAGCAGCCTGTAGCGTCGAAGGGTCCAGCTGCCAACACTCACCACCTGTTAGACATCCAGCCTCCAGGCCTCTGTAGGCTTCTACGTCCGTCCGTCCCCACCAAGAGATCTCCCCCCACCCCGCAATCCCTACGCCCCCTACCCGCCCACCCTTTTTTGCTTTATATCAACCACCTGTTTATTATGTTCTCAGCTATTTCCATCCCCGGCAACAGGTGGGGCCTGTCCCCCGGGGCTTCTGTCTGCTGGGCTGGAAAGGCGTCTGGTTACACCACCGAGAGGCTTCAGGCTCGGAGGCGGGGGGGGGGCAGTGGCAGGGAAGGCGAAGCGAGGCTCCTGGGCCTATTCCCAGCTGTGGAAGGACATTAATATGTCTGGGATAGAACAAGGCCGGCTAGGAGCCAGGACTCCTGGGTTCCCAGGGAGGGACAGGGCCCAGAACGGCCGGTTCTCTTCGCCAGTTCGGATTACTGGCTTCCTTGCGTGGGGCACCTGAAGAACGCAGCCTGGCACTCAGCGTTATTTTGTTGGGAAGAAGGCTGGCCGCATCTGTGCCTATTGTCCTTTTTGAAATGGTGCATGTGTGTGTGTAGTGTAATCAGGATTCTGCGTCAAGAAAAATATGCATTCTGCAACCTGGATTGCTTGCTGAGATTTGCTTCTGCTCTTCACGGGGAGGAGCAAGCAGGTAGGCAAGTCTCCCCTGTTGATTCCTGGACATGCCATGCTTTTATCCTCCAGATTAAACTTCTCTGGGTTCTCTGCATTCCCAACACACGCAAATAACAGACCCCAATTCTCACAGCAAGAAAGGCACTCCTGAATTTTCACACGGCCCCACCTTTCTGCTTCCTGCTTCCAGTATCTGTGCCTTCTTCAGACTGGTCTATGTCTGCAGTGGAAGGAGGTGGCAGAAACCTGAGGTGGTCAAATAAGGGGCTGTACCCCATCAGGCTGCAGGTGAAGAATCAAACTTTGGGATGTTCCTGCACACAGTGAAAAACCAACCAACAGCAGAGCAGATATTGGGCTGTGCCAGAATTTTTCTCCTTGATGTCCTAGACTTTCCTTGCAAGGTGTTACATGGTCTGTTTGTTTTTTGCAGGAACCTTTATTGATGCAGGACAGACCAAGATGTTTATCCCAGATGACAGGTTGCAGTTAGTCATGCCAGTGCAGGGGAAGAACTTTGCCCATGCTCAGAAGCACCCTGGCCCTCATTGTTACTATGCATTGCATGCTCTGGAGCTGACCTCACTATGGAAACACGTTCCCTGAGGCAGTTGCTGGTGATTTGAGAGCAGGGCTGTAACCCATTCCCCCCCCCAGACTAAAAGTCCAGAGGGACCCACTGCTGACCTTGCTGGAGGTCAAAGAGCTGGATTGGAGGGGGGAGTCCTGTCCACCCCACCCCCCCTTGTGCTTTGCCTGCACTTGACTGTCTTGGCATGGCAGATTAAATGCGCCTTTGAACTCTTTGATCTTCCTCCATCCCCCCCCCCCAATATAAGATCTAAAAGGGTCTCCTGTGTTTCTTTTGCCTGCAGCCAAGGCTCACACGACACCCTCCACACCGATTCCCTTTGAATCTTCAAAGCCTCTGCATGCTTTAACTGATTACACATTTAGCATCTCTAATCTCCTCTTGGCCCCCACCCGGGAGGCAGCCTTGGGACATGTCCCTCTTCTTTCAAGCTTGTCTTGTCACGCTTGCTCTGATGTTCCTCCAGCTCCACATTTCAGAGATTTGGGGGTGGGGTGGGGGTGGAAAGGAGGGGCAACTGGAGGTCTCTGGTGAACTGCCAGGGAAGTCGAGAGCCCCTCGTCTTGGGCCCTTGGTCGCCCTGCACTCTTGGGCCCAAGCAGCCCTCAAATTGTAGGAGGAGAGGTAGGGTGGCCCAGGGGCACCACCAGGAGAATGACAAAGGGGGGGTCTCCAAACGCTGTAAGGCTCACCTGCCATATTTTGAAACAAGCGAAGGAGTACGGAATATTCATTGCCATCTCACTTAGTTCCCCCTCCACCAGAGTCTAAAATTACCTAACTGCAACTCTGGGTACGGGTGAGGGTGTATGAAATCCACAAGCTTCAGTCTCTGACTTGCCTGAATTTTATTTGCATTGTGTCGCCCTGTACATTTCTAAAAACAGTACCTAAATGGTATGTGTCATAAAAGGTAAGGGGGCTGGAAGCCGGCCCTTCTCTCCCTCCCGCCAGTAATTTGACCACCGGGTTGCTCAGGTTATTAGAACATCTCTAAACATTAGGCGCAAGAAACTGTGTTGTCCCACCCTGCTAACAACCGTGTTTCCCAGTGGAATTCACAGCCACCAGATATCAGAATCATAGAGTTGGAAGGGACCATGAGGGTCATCTAGTCCAACCCCTGCAATGCAGGTATCTTTTGCCCAACATGGGGCTCAAACTCACAATCCTGAGATTAAGAGTCTTACACTCCACCAACTGAGATTTGTTGGTCTCTGATAGTATGAAAACTATCATCTGGTGACTAGGTAGGTTTTTTCAGGAAGCTGCTGCTCCCCATTAATCTTGACTCGGCAGACAAGATTGACAATGTGCATTTAGAGCACATCTAATGCACATTTGAGGCACACAGCTGCCCCCCCAAAAAGAATTCTGGGAACTGTAGCGTATTAAGGGTGCTGAAAATCGTAGCTCTGTGAGGAAGGAAACTACAATTCTCAGGATGAAGGGGGGGGAGTAATATGTTTTAAATATGCACTGAATGTGTTCTAAATGTGGGTCAGGTCTTTTCCTTCAGAGGGGGCAGGAATAGCACCAGAATGCTTGACTTTTTTCAAAGCTGGTGAAACTGGCAAGGTTTCCTTCCCAGCCTTATCAGTTCTGCAGGAGCATGGGAGCAGCGGAAAGGGAGGATAGATTGCCTGAAGAAGCCGGATTCTTTATATCAGTCAACCAAGAGACACTTCCCAATGAGGGAGGACAGGTTAAAAGACAAGAAAAGCCATTCCCCCAATGTGTGGAGGGCAGGGAGGAAGTGGTGGGTGGGAGACTGAAATACACTTCTGATCAATTGCATCCTTTGAGAGGTGTCACGAAACCAACAAGGAGGTTGAAATGGGTGTGGAAATACCCCCAGCAATCCCAAAACCCAATACAGGTGTATTTAAAATAGAATTTCAACATTCACTTACAAATAGTATGCAAAAGAGGCTCAAAAGGGCTTTAAAGGCTGCAATATTAAGGCTCTGTTTATTGTGGGTGTATGTAGCAACGGGACGTGGGTGGCGCTGTGGGTTAAACCACAGAGCCTAGGACTTGCCGATCAGAAGGTCAGCGGTTGGAATCCCCGCGACGGGTGAGCTCCCGTTGCTTGGTCCCTGCTCCTGCCAACCTAGCAGTTCAAAAGCACGTCAAAGTGCAAGTAGATAAATAGGTACCGCTCCGGCGGGAAGATAAACGGCGTTTCCGTGCGCTGCTCTGGTTCTCCAGAAGCGGCTTAGTCATGCTGGCCACATGACCCGGAAGCTGTACGCCGGTTCCCTCGGTCAATAAAGCGAGATGAGCACCACAACCCCAGAATTGGTCACGACTGGACCTAATGGTCAGGGGTCATTAGTGTATTAGTAATGTGTTGGAAGTGGATTTATACTGGACCGTCCACACATCATCCCTCTTTCTCAGTTGTCCTGTGATGCTTCCCCAATGCGCCCGCGTTCGTGCTTCCAGATTTTAACTCTACCCATTGCATGCTTGGCATTTTGCCCATTGCCAATCTCCACTCCCCCTTCTGCCCGGACAGCGCAAATAAGTTGCGCTGTGCCACCATACTTCCTTTCATCTGCTTTTACAGACTGCATGTTTCAGCTGTGAATTCCTGTGCAATACCGTGTTAGTTTGCAGGGGGAGGAAACCACAGAAGTGTCACTGTATGTGGCATCAATAGGAAGTACGTGGAAGTACAAGCTCCTGTGGCTCTGACCCCTCCTTGCTGCCATACTTTGTTTTAAAGTTTTTATCTTCAGGCTGTGATTGCTACGCTAACCATTAGCTCGTTTCCATTAAAAAATAGTAAAAAAAACCTCCACAGGAATGGTGATTAAAGAAGCAAATTTAATTTAGCGCCTTGAAGGACCCAAAAAATAAAAATAAAAAATTGGAACATTTGTGGTATTTATTTATTTGTGGTATTTATTTATTTTTGTGGCAGTTAGTGTTTTTTATTATTGAACCTGCCTTGGGAACTTAGGGTGAAGGGCAGGTAACAAGCAAGCAAACAAACGAACATCTCTGAGTGGGCACAGAGCACCTTTTCCTCACAATTCGTCTGTCAAATCCGGCCTTTGCCAATTACAAGTCACGGCTTCCAACTTTAGAACATGGGCTTGGATCCTCTGAGGTCCAGAAATCTCTCCCTCTCCCTCTCTCTTTTGCTGTTAGAAATGAAGCGCTAAAAGTCAGGACCTGTGAGGTCTAAAGGATCTGGGGCAAGGCAATGGCTAACAGCAGAATTCTTAGGAAATTATCCCCGCTGATTTCAAGGAGCCTTTCTTCTGCTTCAGTATGCATGGATTGTGAGAGTGTGAGTTTTCATCAAGGCATGCCATGATTCAAACCTGTCAAGCAGAGTGCGTTTTTACAACTGCTGAATTATGTTGCACTGGTTACCATGCCAGTTCTGCAGACTGAAGCAATTGAATGGGCCCATCTGGGACAAGGAGATCCTGCAAGTAAACTAGTCCCAAGCCATGAAGTTCTTTATGTACTACTAGTAACACCTTGAATTTGGCACAGTAACCAACCAGCCACCAGTGTCCATCTCTGAACAGAGGGGTTGTCTACTGAGAAGGTCTCACCCCGTCAGTAACTGTGTTGCAGCATTCTGCACTAACTTCAGTGTCTGCTCTGCGCCAAGTGCAAGGGAAGCCCCACACAGAGTGCATTGCAGTAATCCAGTTCTGAAAATTCCAGGGCCTGAACTATTGTGGTTAAGCTGGTATAGGGTGGATGGAGACCCAGGTTTACACCCCCTCTTAGGCCTAAATCCTACTAGGTGCAGTGGCGTAGCGTGGGGAGTGCAGGGGGGGCCGGCCGCACTGGGCGCAACATCTGGGGGGTAGGGTTAGGGGGCGCAAATCCACGGGTTAGGGGGCGCAAATTACTTGCCTTGCCCCGGGTGCTGACAACCCACGCTACGCCACTGACTAGGTGATCTGGATCCAGCCACCATTTCTCAGCGTTCCCTACTTCACAGGGTTGTTGGAAGGATAAAGTGTATGCATTTGCAACTGAGCGACTCGGGAGACGAGTGGGATTTTAAGAAATGCAATATGTAGATATATATATTGATATTGTCACCTCTTTGGGATGCCAGAGAGAAAGCGAGAGTGTGCAACGAGAAGATTTGTCTCGCTGACCAGCCCTCCCTTCTTCTCTCCTTGCCTGCAGAGCTGTCTGAATGTTTTATGGTGAATGGGGCCGATTACCGGGGGACACAGAACAGGACCTCTCCCGGGAGCACGGGGCGGCCCTGCCTCTACTGGAACCAGACGCGAGAGCATGCCTACAACACCGCCAAGTACCCCAATGGCGAATGGGGCCTGGGCAGCCACAACTATTGTCGCAACCCGGACGGGGATGTACAGCCCTGGTGCTACATCTCGGAGAACGAGGAAGGCATCTACTGGAAGTATTGTGACATCCCGACCTGCCACAGTGAGTACAGGAGGCCTGGGTAGACTGTGTGTGTGTGTGTGTGTGTGTGTGTGTGTGTGTGAGAGAGAGAGAGAGAGAGAGAGAGAGAGAGAGAGAGAGAGAGATGGACTGGCTGAGTGCAGAAGAGTGGTGGGAGGCACCAGTTGGGGAACCCCCAAAGGAACCCCTACGAAAAGAAGGCTCAGAGCCAAGGGATTGGTGGTGGGATGGCGATGAAGGAGAAGAGGGAGCAGGCTGGGTGGTGGTGGTGTCAGAAGCTAAAGAGGCAACAGGATTTAGTGAGCAGGAAGAGACTCTGGAAGAAGGCAGTCCAGAATTAGAGGCAGAAGCAGAGGCTGGAGAGAAAGGGGCCAAGAGGCAGAGATGAGTCAGGCTGGTGAAGAAGCCGGGGGTCTCCCTCTCCTGCTGTGGCAAGCTCCGCTCCCCCTGGTCACCCAGAACCAGAAGAGGTATGAAAAGAGCAGAGCAAAGACAGGCACACAACTAAGTCTCAGATTGCAGAGATGAGGCAGGCTGGTGAAGAAGCCAGGGGGTCTCCCCCTCCTGCTGAAACCAGCTCCCCACCCCCCAGTCTCCCAAAACACACAGAAGAGAGTAGAGAGACAAGACGAAGGAGTCTAATGGAATGGCTGACCCAGGCTCGTACAGAGCTTGTCTTGTTAGAATAATGTTATAAACCCCAGTTACCTTAGCCCTCTGAGGCTTGGGGCAAGTGTATCCTCCTGCCCCCCACCTTGCACGAGCCTGGGATGACTCTCCAGGTGACAGCCGAGGGGCAGGAGGCCTAAGGGAACTGGTATGTCGCAACACTTGCAAAAGCCTTAAGGCAGACAGACAGCTTTGTTTCCAATCAGTGCATGCCCCGTAACTTCATGGTGAAATTCTGTAACTTTTTATACAAGTGTTCCCGGGGGGGGGGGGTGTTGGGGTTTTCGCTCTCTTGCCCTTCCAGACAACAAAAACACAATCACTTTGTCCTCCTCTCCAGTGCCAGGTTACGTCGGCTGCTTCTTAGATTCTGGGACCCCACCGGCCCTGAGTGGGAGCAGCGGCACCTCCACCAAGCTTACAGTGCAAGTCTGCCTCAGCTTCTGCCGCAAGCGGGGCTATAAGGTAAAGCTCTTTGTCATCCATGGGCATCTCACCTCACCTGGCCTGCCTAATAGCATCTTCAGGCTTATGGCCTGGTCTGATGTCACAACTCTGCTGGAGTTAAGCGGATCTAGGCCTAGTCAATGTGTGTCTTGGAGACTAGGAGTGAATCCGGTGTACACCAACTTGGAGTTCCATGGTAGAAAGCCTGGGATATAAATTATGGGGTCTACTGAAGTAAGTTGTATTCTCATTGGCCCCCTTAAAACTAACAAACCTAAATTAATCAGGCCTATTCATTTCAGTGGGTATATCCTGAGTAGAACCAGTGCTTTTTTTCGGGGGGGGGGGCACAGTGGTATGCATGCCACTAAACATTTTGTGAATCTTTGTACTTTTGTCCATTTACTGTATTTATTTTTCCCGATTTGAACTATAAAATGGTGATTTTCTTGAGTCAAAATGAGAGTACCCCTAAACAATATTTGAGGAAAAAAGCACTGAGTAGGGCAAATACAGGGCACAACCCCAAATAAGCATCAACCCTACAGAAAAAGGCTTAGGGTTGTGTTCAACTAAGTCTTATTCATAACAGACCCATAGAAACAAAAAAACGAGTGCAAAGGCACTTGGGATGACTGGCCAGTACTTCAACACTTGAGGTGTTGTTGTCGCTGTTGCATTTGTTCTTTTCGTTACCCAGTCTCAAAAATTCAGATATAGGCCTGCAAGCATCAACTGGCCATTGCCTGTGATGTGGATGGTGGTGAAGCTGCCACAGGTTCAAGTCATTGTGTGACTTTTCTTTATAAACTTTAATTTCAGCTGTGATGCATTTTTAAGCTCTACACGAGGTTGAACGTGCTTTCCTGCTCTGCAACTCCAGCCCTAGAGCGTCAGCCGGTCTTTTTAACAAAATGTCGATGAAGTTGCTGCTTTAAAATTCGCCCCAAAGCTTAAAAGAAATATCGGCCCCAATCTGTTGCTTCATTCCCTTTGCTTATCAGATGACACTGTGTTTTTCTAGAAGGGAGATTTACAGAGACACCCCTGCCACTTATAAGAACATAAGACGAGCCTGCTGGATCAGGCCAATCAGCCATTTAGTCCAGCATCCTGTTCTCATAGTGGCCACCAGATCCCTCTAGGATCTTGTGATTTCTAGCAACTGGTATTCAGAAGCATTACTGCCTCTGATTGCGGAGGCAGAGCATCATGGCAAGCAGTGGCGTAGCGTGGGTTGTCAGCACCCTGGGCAAGGCAAGTAATTTGCGCCCCCTAACCCCTAACCTGCCGCCGCTGCCAGCTTCTTCTTGCTGCTGCCTGGTCTGGTCTGGTGTGGTTCCCTCCCGCGCTCAGTGCTGCGCTGGGCGGCCGCTGCACTGTCCCTCCCCCAGATAGTCCCTCGCTCTCTCTCCGCACCGCACGCCTGGCACCCACCCCCTCCACAGTGGGCGGCGACCCGGCGGCTCGGATCGGATTCGCACAGCCAGCACTGCAGTGAGAGAGAGTGAGTGAGCCAGGTAGGGGCAGAGAGCTGAGAGTGCGAGCGCGCCCCCCGATGTTGCGCCCGGTGCGGCTGGCCCCCCCTGCACCCCCCACGCTACGCCACTGATGGCAAGTAGCCACTGATAGTGTTGCTCTCCATGGATTTGTCCAATCCTTTTTCAAAGCCACCCATTGCATGGTGTGTACACTTGGTTTGGCCTCTGGCAAGCAGGTTTGGTAGTCTTTGTGTTATTCCGCAAACCTGCAGCACCTATTTGGGACAAAATAAATCTCTGCGTGTGCCAGAAGATACGACGTTTCTCTGAAACCACTTTTACCTTCCTTAAAGCCACCTCAGTTAGGGGGAAAAGGCCACCTTAAGCTGATGGAATATGTGCACCTTGCGGACTTAACACATAGAATAAGAGAACAAGAAGAACATACGTTTAGAGAAGATTGGGAAATGTTTATTGAATATATGGGGGAAATTGTGTACACCTGAAAACGTTGGCAGCATTAAGATAAATTCAACAGTGTAAATAAGTTTTGTTGGACGTAATAATGGAATACTGAATGGTTTTGTTTATGTAAAATATGCAGGGATTTATGATATACAAAATGAACCATGGAAAGAGAATAAAGGGAGTCATTGATATTTTAAGGATGTTTAAATGAGTATTCTAAATTGTAAAACAGAAAAATTATCTAAAAAAGAAAAACAAAGTTCACCTCAGCTTCACTTTCTCTGTACTGGGGCCGTTTATTGGTGTCATTGAGGTTGCAACTCAGATCGTATTTTTCTGGGTGTACGTCCCACTGAACCCAGTTGGGATTGCTTTTGAGTGCACATGTATGGGATTGTGCTGTTAGCCATGCAACAAACAAACAGCATCGGCAGGTTATGGGATGTGATCTGCACCCTGCTTCCCCTCCCATGTACATGCTTTTTTAATCACCTTTCTTTTTCTCCTTCAGTTTGCTGGCGTAGAGGCCGGTTATGCCTGTTTCTGTGGCCACGAAGGGGATGTCCGACGTAGCCAGCCAGTGAGTGCCGTGGAATGTGACCAAGTCTGCTTTGGCAAGTCCAGCGAGTTGTGTGGAGGAGATGGCCGCATTGGCATATACAATGGTAAATGTGAGGACGCAGGAGGCTTATCAC
Organism: Podarcis vaucheri; assembly: GCF_965113315.1. Lineage (NCBI taxonomy): Eukaryota > Metazoa > Chordata > Lepidosauria > Squamata > Lacertidae > Podarcis > Podarcis vaucheri. The sequence continues at coordinate 22,021,748 of NC_138751.1, forward strand.
AGATCAAAGGTTTTTTAATCCAAAAGATGTACGCACATCTGCTGTGCATGCCTGATGACAAAGGTTTTTTATGCACAGAGGTAGAGAGAAGTGTTTTTCTCTGTTTCCCATTGAGGGAGAATTTAGAGGACACCCAGGGAAATCCATGGGAAGCAGGGCAGCCCAAAATTAAGGCTTCAGTCCTCCATACACTTACAGGCAATGACCAATCGATGCGCGCCCAATTGATGCATGACCGTGCATACGTGCAGTGTGCCAAACCCAGAAGTGACTTTTAAAATGGCCCTAAGAGAGCCCAGAAAGGGCGAAAAGCAGTGCCTAGCAATCCCACGAGCCTTTGCAAGTGCAATCCCAGGAGCCCTTGCACTGGCCGTTAAGACCTGTGCGGAAGTGGAGTTTGAACAAGGGGATTTGGAGGGAGTGATTGTGCTGGAGTTCGGCATCTGGTAAGTTGCCACTGGTTTTTTAAAGGGCTTTTCAAGGATTTCCCATGCATCTTGCCCCAACAGAGGGTGCTAAAATTTCATGACTGTGAAAGAGAGCATCCTGATTGGAAATAGACAGGACACTTCATGGAAGGACTTTTTGAGTATTTCAGTTTAGAAAAGGGAATCTTTCCCGGGCCTTCTCCAAAGCAGATCTCGTTTTGCTCCCATCCTTCCAGTCTCACGTTCTCTCGACATCTGGATTGAATTTATTTATTTATTTCTAACCAATGTTGGTTTTTGAGAAATTTTTCATTTTCCTGTTTTCCAGACACAGTTGAGTTGTTTTCTTTCCCCAGTTTTGACTCTCAGGGATGTCAAAGTGCAGTGTATACGCTTAACAGTTGAGTTTTGTTTTTTGTTTTGTTTTTAAATGTTTTTTGACAACAAATATAATGCTTTTTGGGTGCCAACAACAGCCCTCTACTGTACAATGCCTGAATGATATTATTACAGCATGTAAATCATTTATTATTATTATTATTATTATTATTATTATTATTATTATTATTATTAGTTTATCTACCACTTAATTACAATTATCTCTAAGTGATGTACAGCAAGCTGAGCAAATACAGCAGAGATAAAAAGCTAACTCTAAGATCAAAAATGACTTTTAATGACTGCTGAAATAGAAATCCTTCAGTAGGCGCCAGACGTTCAACAGGGAGGGGGCATGTCTGATCTCATTTGGAAGTGAGTTCCACAAAATGATGCCCACAACCCTGAATGCGTGGCTCCTTGCAGACACAAGCCATGCAACTGAGCTGTGGGGAACCGTGGTGACTCCCCTGTAGACCTCAGGGATCAGGCACAGGTATAAAGGATCAAGCGGTCCTTAAGGTATATCGAATACAGGGGGATTCTCACTTACGCATGGGGTTCCATTCCTGACTGCTGTACATGTCACTGGAATGCATGTGAGTGGTGATTAGCCTGCCCCACTCTGCCCTTACCCCCATTCGGCCCCTTTTCAGTGCCGAAAATAGCACACATGTTAGCAGGAGCGTGTGTGCTGATCACGTATGAGTGTGGAGACGCCTGTACTGTTATTGTAGACTGTTACAGTATACTGTAATTGTTTGGTACACTTGGGTCATCCCATTTGCCATCTAAAAAAAATGATAATAGTTTGTTTTTGTGTTTATTTATTACGTTTTAAAAATCTCTTCCTTTATCTTCACAACAACCTTGCAAAGCTGAGAGATCAGGAATAGTGACCCAGGTCACTCAATACGTTTTGTGAATGAGTGAGGATTATAGTCTTGCCACTACACTGTTTATCTCTCTTATTGGTTGTTGTTGTTTTTTAAAGGATGAGTTTGTGTCTCTTGCCATGATTGCAAACAACGGAGGTACGCCGCTTCTTTTTAATTAAAAAGTATACTTCATTATTATACCCGGAAAGGTCCTCCCCCACTTTTAGAGTACCTCCAATTAAAACTTAACAATTAAGGAGTCGTACCTGCTGTGTCTCTGAGTGATTCACTGTTCTGGGCATGGCCATTTTCTTCAGTGGCAGGTCATTGCACAGTATCTCTACATTACAGGCAAATGATTGCCAGGCCACAGCCAAAGCTGGTTGGAAGGAGGTAAGATCAGAGCAGCAAATTGCGCAGAGCAGCAACAGGCAGCCTCCTCTGCGGGTGGGTCAGTCTGCTGCATCGGGCGTGGCTGAACCATCCAATCTCACGCAGCATCAATGTGCAGCAACATTAGCGCCTCCTAGTGGTGGCTGATTGGAAGGAGGCAAGGCCAGATCAGTAAATTACAGAGATGCAGCAGGCAAGATCCCCTGGATGTGGAGTGGGGGTTTTGGGCCCACAAATGAACCTCACTGCTTTCTCACAGTGGCCAGCCTTGCACAACCCAGTGTGCTCTGGCACGCAGTTCATTCATTACTATACGATGTATTATCACCCCAGTTATAAGGTTTGCCTCAAGTGTCTCCTGCTGTGGCTTCCACAGGTCAGGATCCAGAGCGTGTACCACCAGCCCTCTGTTCCTACTACGAACCTGGTATGCCAGGGAAGGGGCAGAACTCAGTGGAAGAGCATCTTCTTTGAACATAAACAATTCTTGATTCAATCCTTACAATGCCACATTGTGCTGGGAATGTCCTGTGTCAGAAACACTGGAGAGCTTCGCCAGGCACTGAAGACAATGCTTAGTTAGATGGACCACTGGTCTGATGAAGTGCAGGTGAATTCTGGGCATCAAGGGCGCCATCCAGGTTGAGGTACCAGTATGCAATCTTGTCCTAGTCACATGACTGTCTAGGGCCAATCACAGCCAACCAGGCCCTATAAAGCCTTACTTCAGAGCTTGCTGCTCAGTCTGAGCAACTCGTCTCCAGCGTGAGGAGGTTGCCTAAGCACTGCCCACCAGTCTCTTATGGCTGCCTTGGATCTTGACCCGCCTGGTTCCGACTGAGCCCTTCCTTCAATCACATCCTCTGAGGCTGACGGGGCTTGACCCCTGCCTGTCTGTGGTCATGTGCACCTTCCTCTAGTCTCTCTGATTCTAGTTCTGGATCTTGACATCCACTTGGCTTGGGACCGTGTACTTGCTTCTGGGCTGTGTGGACAGACAGGCAGCTCCCTGGCAAAGTCCAGCATGTCTGAAGCTTGATCCTGCTAAAAAAAGTAAGAAGAGCTCTCCTGGATCAGACCAAAGGTCTGCCTAGTCCAACTTCCTGTTTCCCAGAGTGACGCACCAGAGGCCAGTGAGCATAACAGCACTCTCCACTCATGAACAACTGGAATTCAGAGGCATACTGTTCTGAGATTGAATGTAATACACAGCTATGATAGGTAGCAGCCACTGATAGTCTTATCAGCCATCAATTTTCTAATCTCCCTATTAAGTACATGTGAAAAGGATCTAGGAGTCTTGGTTGACCACAAACTTGACATGAGCCAACAGTGTGACGCGGCAGCTAAAAAAGCCAATGCAATTCTGGGCTGCATCAATAGGAGTATAGCATCTAGATCAAGGGAAGTAATAGTGCCACTGTATTCTGCTCTGGTCAGACCACACCTGGAGTACTGTGTCCAGTTCTGGGCACCACAGTTCAAGAAGGACACTGATAAACTGGAACGTGTCCAGAGGAGGGCAACCAAAATGGTCAAAGGCCTGGAAACGATGCCTTATGAGGAACGGCTAAGGGAGCTGGGCATGTTTAGCCTGGAGAAGAGGAGGTTAAGGGGTGATATGATAGCCATGTTCAAATATATAAAAGGATGTCACATAGAGGAGGGAGAAAGGTTGTTTTCTGCTGCTCCAGAGAAGCGGACACGGAGCAATGGATCCAAACTACAAGAAAGAAGATTCCACCTAAACATTAGGAAGAACTTCCTGACAGTAAGAGCTGTTTGACAGTGGAATTTGCTGCCAAGGAGTGTGGTGGAGTCTCCTACTTTGGAGGTCTTTAAGCAGAGGCTTGACAACCATATGTCAGGAGTGCTCTGATGGTGTTTCCTGCTTGGCAGGGGGTTGGACTCGATGGCCCTTGTGGTCTCTTCCAACTCTATGATTCTATGATTCTAAGCTGTTCAATATGGCGGTCATTGCTACTTTTGGCAGTAGCGAGTTCCGCAGCTTAACCAAATGAACTACTTCCTTTTGTCTGTCTTGAATCTTCTGCCATTCAGCTTCCTTGGATGGCCCCAGGCTCTAGTATTACGGGATGCGGCGAGAAGCTTCACTCTGTTCCCTTTCCCCACCCCATGCATAATCTTACACACCTCCGTAAAACCCCCGTTCTAATTCTGTAAGCAGTCTTACTCATGCAGAAGATGATTGGCTCCTTGTCTGGATGGGAAATGTATTATAAGAAGCTGGGTTCTGTTGGTGTAACCGCATGGAAAGCTGTTTTGCACAAATGCTCACAATGTGGAAAGCCGTTTTGCGCAAAGGGGCAGGGTTTTTTTGTCATTGAAAATTAAAACAAAAATATTTTTCTGATATCTTATCTTTCATTTCACTCCTTTATTGTGAATTGCATTTTACAGAGGTATAAATAACTGTAAATATGAAAAGATACAAAATATTCTCTAATTTTTCCCCCTTGGCTCTATGTATTTTCTTTTGTATTTTCTTTTGTTGTAACTATGTATGTTTTCTAATTTGTACTTAATAAAAAAGGGGGGTAAAGAAAGAAAATTAAAACAAAAAATTGGGGAGCCTAAAAGTTGCATCCCTCTATTGATTACATTTTTATTCTGATCCTTCCCTCCCTACCCCCCACCCTGCTTGTCTCTCCACCCCACAGTATCCATGGGTGCCTGCCAGGGAAACTTCAGTGATCTCTCTGGAGTGATTTACTCTCCGCAGTTCCCAGATGACTATGAAGCCGACAGCAACTGCAGCTGGTCCCTGCACCCCCTGGGCTGCGAGTCCGTGGAGGTCACCTTCCGGATCTTTGACGTGCATGACCCCAACGACCGCCTGGAGCTGTGGGATGGACACAGCAACCTCTTGCTGGCTCAGTTTGACGGGCGCCGGAGGCCGGGGGCTCCCCTGCTGTTCCCCACCGACCACCTGCTCCTCTCCTTCCACTCGGATCAGCTCCTGCAAGCCCAGGGCTTTGCCATCTTGTACAGAGGTATGCGCCAAGGCCTGACTCTGCGATGCATCTGCCCCGGGGGTAGAATGGGCGGGATAAACCTGTTCCACCTGGGTTAAGTAACGCTGCAGCGATCACCTGCAGAGGAGGTAGATCAGGGGAAAGAAGCCTCTTCCCGAGTGGGTCTGGAGGGCCACAGCAAGGACCAAATGTAAGAACTCCTGCTCCCACACCAGAAGACTTTGAGGTGGTGTGGTGTGCGGCTGAGCGAGGCTGTCTTTGAACTCCCGGACTCACTCCAGCGCCTGCCAACTCTTCCCTGGGGCTCAGTGTGTCAGAGTCTCTAATTAGAAGCTCTTGCTTCCACCTGGAAAGGGAGGAGGGTGACCGGCCCTTTGAACTGGGGCCCTGGGAATGGGGAGGATATCTTTTGACAGCGCTTGGGAAGCCCTGTGTGTGGGTTCCTTGTACTCGCTCACCCTCCCGCTGGTGACAGCACCTTTGAAATAGTCACCCAATGGGTTAACTACTGGCAAGTTTCTCCTGGTGTGTCCCTTTGAACCTCCTGTGCAGCCGCAGGCCTGTAGCCAAAAATGATTGTGAACTAAAGGTGGGTAGGGCACCTGGTTGGGGGATTGGGGCAGGCAGAATGAATACAGAACGGGAAAAGCCTCAATACAAGTGGCCTGGTGCATTGCTGCTTAATTGTATAAACTATTAATACAATGGCTTTCTTGGTCGTCCCTGGGCCTCTGTGTCCGTTGGCCAGGAAACAGGAAGGGTACCGTCTTATTGATCGTCAGGCAAAATACCTGCTGGTGGCCTTTGTTAGTTAAATTTGGATGCTGCCAGATCCTGCCAGAGTTGCTCAGGGCAGAAAAGGTCAACGTGTTAGACCAGCAGGATTTAAAATGCAAAAGAAAACCTATTTAAACACAATTAAAAACCACCTAAGAAAGCTTTTTAAAAGCCGAGAACCTCAAAAGCTGAGAACTTTAAAACACTTAGAATTTTAAAAACCATTTAAGAGCAATTGCACACCCTCACAGCTATAAATTTCATAATTCACATCACCACCCCACACTTTGCAGTTCATTTCTGGTTCACCTATCTTTCTGGGAAGCAGGTTTGTTTTGCAAGAGCTCCAAATCGGCATCACTTGTGACAGTCTTGAAGTGCCCTGGGGCTCTTGCTTCACAATTGTGACACAGTAAGCAAAGGGTCATCTCGTCCAACTCCCCGCAATGCAGGAAACTCATCTAAGGCATCCATGACAGATGACCATCCAACCTCTGCTAAAAAACCTCCAAGGAAGGAGAGTCCATCACCTCCCAAGGGGAGACCGCTCCACTGTGGAACAGCTCTTACTGTCGGAAAGGTTCAGTCGGAATCTCCTTTCTTGCAATTTGAAGCCATTGATTTGAGATCTTTCATGTGACAGCTCTTAAGATATTTGAAGATGGCTACCATATCTTTTCTCAGTCTCCTCTTTCGCAGGCTAAACATACCCAGCTCTCTCAACCATTCCTCATAAGGCTTGGATTCCAGGCATTGGAAACAGGGTGGGCTAAAAATCCACTGCGAAGACAATAAACTGTTTTGATTTCCCTGCAGGAGTGAAAGGTTCCCCTATCAACGGAGCCCGGTCTGATTTACGAACCCTACCGGGTGACGGATCCCGTCTCATCCCAACCTCCTCTGATTGGTTGAACTCCACCTGGACCTACAGCGCCAATGACTCTGCCATTGGGGTAGGAGGTAAAGAACTAGACTTGCGGCAGGGCTTGGCCCTCGATGCTGCAGCTTGTGCTATAACCCGATTGGCTGGCTCAAGTCAAAACAGTCTCCGATGAGGACATCCCCTGCAGGAAATGTAGGACTAACAACTCATTGCACACATGTGCCTGCCAGATGACCCCCCCTTTTTTTTAGAAAGCGAGAAGTTAACTTTTGCAAAGGAGAGTACAGATCAGAGAAAGGCAACCTATGTGTGCTCAGTCCTTTCTCTACCCACCATTTCACAATTCTAAACCCCTTCCCATAACAGCTCCCCAATTCCACACATAGGATTACAGTTGCACTTTTTCAAGGATAAGCATGTAAGGGGTATCAGAGCAGGGGGCAGGGCAGGCAAATCTCACTGCAGGTGCCATTTGGAGCTGAAAAACAGGGAGGAAAAGGGTAAAGCACTGTCTCCATTCCACAGTCTACATTTCCTTCTCTTAAAGCAGCTTCTAAAAAAACAAACGCCAAACCATAAACCATTAAGATTCTCTAATAATACACATTCACACATAATTTAATAGGGATGCTTGAAGAATTGGATCTTTGCAAATTCCAATATGAACTGGTTTGCTCTTCCTGTACTAATGTGTGAATTGGAATTTTGTCACCCACAAATGTCCAAGCTCTCTGAATGTTCCAATGCTATTCTTGGCTCAAAAAACGTATCAAAATACTTTGAAATGCATGTTTTGATAAAAAAAAAATAGGTTTGGAAATGCATGTTTTGATAGAAATTAATCTGCATTTTTTTTTTTAAAAAAAAGTAGATTAATGTGGAAATGGCACAGAATGAACTTATGGGTGACCACAAGCAAAAAGGGAACAGATTTGAAGTAAACTGATTTGCCCATCTCCAAAGTGCAGCTAGTTGACCTTTGGTTCCCACGCTGTGTAAAATTTGTTGTGGTGCAATCCAGCCACCAGGGGTCATAGTCTGTACCTTTATAACATAATGCACTTTGTAGTCAGCTGTGAGTTAAATGACATTAGAGATCCTGAACTCTCTCTTATTCTGGGCAAAGCTTTGCACAGCTTGCACTTAAATAGAATGAATGAAAGAAAAATCAGAACTCAGCATGCAGTAAAAACTGGATTCTGTGACCTATGTATTATTAAGCACAATTATTTCACATCTGCTGATTTTGCACAACCCTTACTAGCCATGGGGAAGGGAAGAGAGCTGGGCAGGGCAGCCTCATCCCTATTTTGCTTTTGCTAAAAGCCCTGCTTGGCTGTCACCCCACCTGGTTTCTGCAGCATTGCCCATGCGCTTTCACATCTGTATATCTACAGGGACTAGGAGCATGAAACAAAAAAACCCCCCAAGTCTCTCAGATTGCTGAGTGCTTGCATGGTGCACTTGAGGAACTGTGGAATGCATACAGCCCATGGGATGAGGCCTTACATTGCTAACATGACTACTACATTTATTGTCTGCCAACATGTATGCAAAGCTCTCGCTGTGTGTGTGCGCGCACACACACACACACACACACACACACACACAGATGTATACATAGAACACCTTTACATGGATTTGCACCATGTTTTAAATTTCCCTCTGAAAATAAACAGCTCATTGTCCAAGAGGATTTTTTGGAGTTTGTTCCATTTCTGCAGTAAACAGCTGGTTTTCCCAGGCAAAGCAGCAGGACCAATCCCGCCCCCCCAAAAAAAGAAACCTCCTCTTGGACCCATGACCTGAAATCATGGGACAAACAAAAATGTGGATGGGCCCTTTAAATCTGGAGCCAACTTCTGCTTTCTCGTGGGTCTTCTCTCTTCTCCAAATACTGTAGACTTGTTATTGTTATTGTTATTGTTACTATTACTATCATTATTTTAATCTGTGAGCCCCTTTTGTGCCCTAAAGTGGCTCACAAGACCGTCGTCTAGGTGTATTTTCCTGTATAACGCCCACCTTCCAGTCTTTATTTTGTGCTGAGGGTTATATAGAACATTTGGCACAACCTGGTGGCAATTTTGTATTTTTATTTATTTATTAAATGTGTATACCATCCTATACCCGCAGATCTCAGGACGGCTCACAACATAAAATCACAATAAAAAAACACACAAAATACATCATAAAAACAAATACAACGTAATAATCCCCGCTTACAAAAACACATTTTAAAAGGGCATCAGATGTCAATCAGCCAAAGGCCTGGTGGTGAGGAGGCTGTGCAATGTCAGAGGGACTAGGAGGTGCTTTAAAGTGGGGAAGGGGAGCCCAAAGCCCTCCAAGTGGTGCTGGACCCCATCAGCCCCAGCCAGCGTGGCCAGTGGTCAGGGATAACTGAACTTGTTGTCCAATGACATTTGGAAGGCCGCCGATTCCCTGTCCCTGTTTTAAATCACCACTCTTGACAAACATAAACAAGACGTTGGAGCTCTGTGATCAAAGCTGCTGTCTTTGAAAAGAACTGCTTTTAAAAAAATAGATGGTAGGTCTGATCACAAATCCCAACCGGCTTCCTACTTTGGCTCAATAAACAGATTGGAAATGGCTGACCTTTTGGCTTTTTGGATCTGCGTGACGCAGCAGGCATTATAAATTTATATGAAATGCACAGGATGTCTCTACCAAGCAGGTATTGGTCAGCTTTTTACACAGAAATGTAAGCTGACCAGTATAGCATCCACTTATCATATTTGCAATGTCTGAAAGTAATTTCCTTTTCATTGTGAGAGCTAGAAAGAGACTTAATTCTGTAGGGGACTCAGCATGGTGATTAATCAATCCTGCCCTGTAGCTTTCTAGATCTCGGTGGAAGGTTGTACATAAATAGTGTCTTCTGTTCTTTTGTTAACACAGCTTGGGTGATGTACACAGCTACAGGGACCTTCATCTTAGCCATCCTCATCATCTCGTACCATCTACGCAAGAGGTAGGCTGGGGTTTCAACTGGATGATGGGAGTGAGTCAGAGGTCTTTCATTTCATTCCCATCTTTTGGTGTGTGTGGGGGGGGGGTATTGTAGGGAGCTAAGAGTCCTAGATTCTGCCCCCTTTTTGTGGAATGACAAGGAGTTTAGAGGAAGTGAGTCACTTTGGTCATGTTGGCAGAGGATGCTGGGAACTGTAGTCCAAAAACATATAGAGACTGCCCTTAATCTAGAGAGTCTTGTACGTGTTAGATTTGTGCTCAGGATGCTGGGGCGTTGCTAGTGGTGGCGTCAATCTTTGACTCACCTGATTGCACTGTTTGTTTGTTTTCTTATCTCCAGGACCTGCCTTTTTGTGCAGAAGAAGACTGGCAGCTCGCTGGGCCCTTTCTCCTCCAAAGGCCCTCGAAGCCGCTGCCAGTGCCTTGGGGGCGAGGCGTGGGCCGTGGCCTACCGCCACACCCGGGTCGTGATCTGCACCACGCGTGGCGCCCCGCACCACCGCCCTTTGCGCAACGGGGGCGGGGTTGCCGGGGACGACGAGGCCTCCTCGGACTGCTCATGCCTGTGCCACAGTTACGAGAACCTTTCGTCCACCAACCAATCCTCTCTCAAATCTCTCATCTCCACCATCTGAGGCCATGCAAACCTTATAACTTCCACCTTCACCCCTGTCATGACCAGCTCCCTTTCTATTGCCAGATCCCTGGAGCAGAACTTCCTCAGTTTGCTAGGAACCAAGAGACCAAGCTTATAAGCATATGCTCTCCGGGTGGGAGGCAGGGGAGCCGGAATTTAATGGAAGCCAATGCACCGTTTGGCACAGATAAGAACATTCTGGAGAAACTGAAAGTTGTTTCGACAGCAGGAACTTGCGTAGCAACATTGCCTAAACAACCTTCTCTGGGCCAGGAGAGTACTGAGGTGGTGAGAATCCTATTGCCACATCCCTTTGGGGGAGACATCTGTGCCTTCTTTGAAGCTGGGATTTCCCCTGGGGTTTTGTAAACCTTGCCTGTGGGACAAAGAGTTTTGGTGGAAGTCTCCCATCGTGGCAGGATTCATACCTGCATGGAATTTAGGATTGTGTGACAGGAGAGATGCGTTTTCTGTAACACATGGAAGTTCAGGCATCTCGCAGGTTCATGTTTTGTGCGACGCCAAGGCCTGGGAATGGTGAGATCCTGGCTGCATCCTCAAAGAGGTTGGAGCAGGGAAAGCCTTCAGTTCCACAGGCTCATCCGTGGATGCTGAATTGGGGCGGGGGGGGCAGGGAATGGTGGTATTCGTGTGCAGATCCCATTACCGGTGTCACTTTGGGGACATTTGGGTGCAAACAGAGGCCACGGGGCACTTGAAAGACTTTTCACTTGGCTACACGGGGGTACAAAGACACACCAAAAAAGAACAGGGGAGATCAAAAGCAGCCCCCTTGCCTGTTGTGTCCCAGAGCCGCACGATGGATTTTGGAACATAAAACCTTCATTAAATTATTTTCATATCAGTAACAATGCTTCTCTGTTCTTCACTGCGCTGATCAGCAATGTTGGGCTGGGGCTGGAAGCAGGGAACTGAAAGTTTGAATGTTTCTTACTGTTCCTGGATTGGATATACAGGGATGGCTGTTGAGGGCACAAGAGCAGGGAATAATTCTAACACACGTACCTAGAGGTTTTGATCAGATTTCCTTCAGTAACAGCAACGATTCCCAAATTTGTGACAAGACACAGAACATGAGATGATCCCTATCTTGTTGTGAAAAAGCAATAATTTATTCAAGGCTCCAAAGGAGGCTGCTGGCTGTGTTTCCGCCTGCAGGCCTCCTGGCGTCAAAAACTGGGATAGCTCAGTCAGAACACGAGACTCTTAATCTCAGTGTTGTGGGTTCCAGCCCCCATGGTGGGCAAAAGATTCCTACATTGCAGGGGATTGGATTAGATGACCCCCAGGGTTCCTTCCATCTCTACAATTACAGTTGTACCTTGGAAGTCGAACGGAATCCGTTCTGGAAGTCCATTTGACTTCCAAAATGTTTGGAAACCAAAGCATGGAAGCCGGACGTTCGGGTTCCAAAGAATGTTCGCAAACTGGAACCCTCACTTCCAGGTTTGCGGCGTTTGGGAGCCAAAATGTCCGAATACCAAGGCGTTCGGGATCCAATATGTATATGATTCTATTATCCTTAAGCAGCTGCTGAAGATCCTGGGCTATGACAAAGCTTACCACTGACCTGCCCTGGGCACAATCTTAATTATCTCCCAAAATTTTGATCAGCCCTGGGGAAGTTTAGGTCAGTTGGGGAACTACCATTTAAATTTTCCATGCCTTGAAGCAAGGACGGGGCACCTCCAACCCGTTGGTCAACCTTGGCCCATCAAGCCATCCCCCCAAAACCACACATGCCTATCAACCACCTGCCACCACTCCAATAGGTGGGTGATGCCAGCTGATGGGCAGGGTTCTATTCTGTTTTGGCTGTACGTGCAGCCATTGTGGCAGGATTTGACCCTCCAGCTCACCAGCTGTTGATGGGAGGGGGCATTAAATCCTGCTCATCTTGATAGAATTGAATGCAAACCCCTTTACTGAAGCCCCTGATAAAATGATGTTTGTGTTCTCCATTTTAGCAGCAGCGCCTTGCTGACCGCTGCCTCATTGTGATGTTACGCGATTGCTAGTTAGGTGGTTTTATTTTCAAAGCCAATCCTGGTAAGGATCAGGTCTGTGGAGCCCAAAAGTTTCCACTCCCACCGCCCTGAAGTGAACCCTCCCCCTCCAACCTGCCCCCTCCAAATCCCCTCACATATTTCTTTTGCCAGCGATAAACTAAATTCTGGGGCAAAAACTTTTATGTTTTGTTTTTAGCTCTTGGGCCCATATGTGAAACAATACAAAGAGGGCGCTCTGAGCATGTGTGAATTTCCCACAGTAATAATTTTCCCACAATAATTTTTAATGACAGCTTGCAGGCCCAGCCACCCTACATGAGGCATGAGTGTAACCCAAGCAACTGCCCAAAGGTACTGGGTGTTGGTGCTGGGCCTGACTAGCCGTCACCAGCCACACAGACTTCCTGATTTCACAAGTAAGGGTTTCCAAGAACACAGATGTAATTTCTAGATTGAGACATCAGAAGAACAGTACCTTATTTTAGAAATGTTCACAACCTAACCTACATTAAAAAAAATGTGTTTTCCCTCGTGTTTGTTCTGAAGTTTTAATGAACAGGCCGAAATCAGGTACAAGTTCAAAATCTTGACTGCAATCCAACAGTTGTTTTGGATTTACAACATGCCACACCTGGCCAAAAAAAGCAAAACAGCCGTAAATGTAATGAACATCCAATCACAGTGAGGACCCAAACTCATTTAATATGAATTATTCCCATTCATATTAAATAATAATTCCAAATGGAAACAAATGGAAATGCAGCGAGTGGAAGATTCATGTTTAATTTGTATGCAAATTTGAGGGAAGTCAGATTTAGATGTGGGCCAAGGTTGAGAGTTTACATATTTAATTAAATGCACATTCAAATATATTAAGTTGAGTTTTGCATTTCAAAACAAAACAAAAGGAATTACAGCTGCAATCTTATACAAACTGCCTTGGAAGGAACTGTCTCTCAGCCTAACTTACCTCACAGGGTTGTTGTGAAGATAAAATGGAGAGAAGTGCCTGTTTGGAGGAAAGGTGGGATACAAATGTAAAAATAAAAGAAGTCCCACTGAACTTTTGATTAATCATGCATAGGGTTGTGCTGTAACCCCCTTCCCCTCATACTTTTCCGTACAGTGGTACCTCGGGTTAAGTACTTAATTCGTTCTGAAGCACCACTTTAACCTGAAGCACCACTTTAGCTAATGGAGCCTCCCGCTGCCGCCGTGCGATTTCTGTTCTTATCCTGAAGCAAAGTTCTTAACCTGAAGCACTATTTCTGGGTTAGCGGAGTCTGTAACCTGAGGTACCACTGTATTGTATAATGTTAATTGTCTTCCATGTTGAAGAGGGAAACTTTGTTACCCTCCACCTGCCAGTAGCACCTGAGAAAGGGAGACTCCAAACGCAGTTGGATTAATGAGGCAATGCTGAGAGAGTAATTAATGAATTATTGTAACTCATGTCTGTTCCACTAGCTTTCCTTGTGCTCTGCCTGGGCAGGATGAGTTTAATGCATTAATCTGGAATGTGCAAGTAGTCTGAGATGAACATGACACTAACGTACCCAAATTATTACTAATCAAGAGGTAAAAGGAAAGCTGTATCCTACGCTGTGCAAATATTGTTACAGCGTTCCCACCCCTCCGCCAGCCTTTCCTCCCAGTTACTTATTGCTTTAATAAAGAGGAGAATCACCCGCGTGAGTTATATTTCTATTAATAAAACTGCTGTGTAGCTTAGTGACTGCCAGCCCGCAGACTGAACTATGAACCTGGCAGTCTTCTCAATCAAACCTCACTCCTGAGAGACGCCCCCCTCGCGGTTATAGGCAAACCGCTCTCTCAGCCTCAGTCCCGCTTCTGTAATATGGGGATAACGCTGGACTTCCATACAAGGTTGTTGCAAGGATGACTGGATCACGTTATGTCTCTGAAAGCCAAAAACTCACAAGGCGCGTAGGAATGCGTAGGAAATCACTGCATTATGAAACACATGCAAATACTTATAATAATATGAGATCTCCTTGCACAAACAACGTTATTGCAATAGCGCTTTGGGGATTACTTAAATATATATATATATATATATATCAAAGAGGTGTCCTATTATGTGACAGGCCACCACGCAGTTTAGGGGCGTGACTTTCTAGGATTTAGGAATTAATTTCATAACCGCGTCAAACCTATACACCCTCCTGCCTTTCGGGGGCGTCTTTTGTCTGCTTTGGGGTTTACAATTGGGCCTATCTTCCGCGCGTCCAATCACGGACATCGCTGACAAGCTGCTGGGGGCGTGTCTCAATGGGTTATGCAAATAATCGAATTTCAAGGACTCGGGACGCCCTATTAACACCCACCGCGGGAAGGGCGGGGCGTCCGTTATGCTAATAATGGAACGACAGTTCTTAGTCAAGCTCGGGCGGTTGGTAGGCCCCGGAGAGGAAGGGCGTGGCTTGCATATATTGTCATTTTTATGCAGAGTGCAGAACCCTGATCCGGGCAGCCATGTGCGAGTCAGAGCGACTGCGGTGCAGAGATTATGCAAATGAGCGGCGGGGTCGTGGGCGGGGCTTGCGCCGAAGCCTTGCAGATAGGGGGACCGGCCCGGCGTGAGAAAAGGCGGCAGGGGAGGAGGAGGGGAGCAGTGGTACCCGCATGTATTATGTTAATGAGGGCGGTGGGCGGGGCCGGATTGTGAGCTCAGCCCGAGGAGGGGAGCGAAGCGAGGGGGAAGCCCAAGGAGGAGCTGCTCGTTGCAGCGGCAGCATCAGCAACGGCAGCAGCAGGAGGAAGGAGGAGGAAGAGGATGCAGAGCCCGGCCAGCAGCTGACCCCGGGGGGGGAGCCCGGCCATGGCCTTCCTGGGGGGGCCCCGGCTCCTGGACTGGGCCAGCTCCCCCCCTCACCTGCAGTTCAACCGCTTCGTGCTGACGGGCTACCGGCCGATCAGCACCGGGTCCGGCTGCCTCCGCAGCCTCTTCTACCTGCACAACGAATTGGGCAACATCTACACCCATGGTGAGTCCCCGCAGCCTTCCCTGCCTTGCTCCCCGCAGCCCGTGTCTAGCACCGGCCTCTCCACCACCCCAACCCCGCCGCCGTCGGCCGCGCTTTCTCCCGCCGGGCTCCGATGCCCTCCGATCTCCGGGCTTGCTCTCCTGCAGGGCCCTCCCCGCGATTGCACCGGCTGCCAGCCCTCCAGCCCTAGGCGTGCAGCGGGAATCCAGAGGCACCTCTACCTCCGCCCGGCTGCCCAGAGCTCTTGTACCCTTGCTTTGGTCTGTTCCTGGTGCATTTCGGCATCCCTCGGCTGCTGCTGCTGCTGCTTCCGTTTTTCTTGCCCGGTCCCACAGCGTCGGCGTGGACCCTTTTCGCAAGGCCTGGCTCTCCCCCACCCGACGGAGTTTGAGAGCCGCGCGTCCCTTCTCATGCCTCTTCCCTCTCCCTCAGCCGCCAATCTCTGTCCTCCAGTTCCATTGCGCCCTGATCCCCAGACAGACTGGCAGCATCCTGGCCGCCGGAGGGTCCATGGACAACCTCAGTGTCACGCACGCGACAGCCCCACTGCAACCTAGCTAGCTCTCCGTGGGCAATTTAGATGCCTGTCCCCACGCTCTGCATATTTTTTCTCCCCCTCCTCCCCAACCCCTGTTTTCGTGCCCCCTCGGATGTCAGTGCTCCGTTCATTCTGCTTTCCTTGTCCGTTTCCAACAAGCCACCCCTTCAAATGGTGAATAATTAAAAGTTTATTTTTCTGGGCTTAGGTGACTGTTTGCCGGAGTCGGAGCAAAGTTGCTGAGCTAACATTGGCCACGGGAGTTTCACTTCGCTTATTAGCTGTTGTGCCCTGTTTCCTGCTAGGGTTTCTATGGCAGCCTTAACTTTGTATTATCCTGTGTGGGTTTGTGGGAGAGCAGCTGACTTCCTCCAAAAGAGAGGCTTAGCTGCGGAGGGCATGTTTTGCATGCCGAAAAGCCAAGTTCAGTCTTGGATGCCTCCAGATTGAAAGGGTTAGATGGACCCAAAGGTTTGCGAAAATCAAAGAGGGTTTTCAAGCGCCTTGTTGTTATGAGGCATGTTAGGTTGGAGCATCAAGGAGCCAGCTATGACTCCCTGTCACCCCTTCACTCATTCAGCTTTGTTTTGTTGTTGTTGTTGTCTTACTTATGGCAATGGGGGATGGAATGTTTTAGAACTCTCCGCCCGCTTCCCATTCATTGCAAAGCTGAGTTTGGGCAAAACACACAATGTGCTTTTGTCATTGGTTTCAATGGGGATTGTTCTGGACACAAGCACCTGTGGCTATGCTAGAGGAGGTTGAGCTGAAAAGCTCCATTCTGGGGTGTTTGGGCAGAAATTATAGGCTCATATCCACACAGCCACAAACCTTTCTGTATGGGGAGAGTAAGGGGAGGCAATGAGGCCTGTCAATACTTCTTCTATTCTGGAGGTTTCTTATTGCAAGAGTACAGTTGTGCAAATCACATCCGCAAAAGTGACTAGCTCTCACCTCATTGTTTCATGTGCCCATTCCTCCTTGTAACATAGCAACTTGAACAATTTTGTTGCACCTTTAGTACTTAGGGGATGGTTTGAAGTCTGCTACTGCTACAAACCTGCTGAACCTAGGCGGACCTGAGTCAAGTCAGTGCCTGGATGCGAGGCTGCCTAGGAAAACAGGAGTGCAACATAAAAAGAGGTAAAACAACAGATCAGGACAAGATAAATTCTGTATCTGAAAAAGTAGCTTGCATGTAAGGCCTGGACACCTTGGGACCCACTGGTTTGTTACGCCTTCTGTTCTTGCTGCCCACCTGGGAATACAAAAAATGAGGATGTGGCTCAACACCTGGCAGACCTGGTGGGGTGTGTTTGGCTTGGGGTGGTGGTGACAAATTGTAGTGATGGCCACCAACTTGAATGGCTTCAAAAGAGGATTAGACTAATTCATGGAGGATCAGGCTATCCTGGGCTACAAGCCGTAAGGGCTGTGCTCTTTTGCTATCAAAGGCAGTATCAGTTGCTGAGAATGACAAAAGGGGGGGGAGTGCTGTTGTGCTCAGTTTCTGTTTCCAGTTTCCTATAGGCATCTGGTTGGACACTGTGGGAGCAGGATAGATGAGCCATCGACCTGATCCAACAGGACTCTTCTTAAGTTCTTAAACTGAGCCAACCTGCCTTAGCCAGATGAAAGAGAAGCAGTAAGCATGAATATATAGCATTCAGAACACTTCCTGGTTGCTCAGATTGCAGGCAAAAAGGCCTGTGGTTCAATAGCCAGCACCTCTAGGCTTCTTAGTGACTGCCCTTCCTTAACTCTCCTATTGGAAGGGATGTCATAAATCAGCCTTCCTCTAATCTATTGCCCTGCATATGTTTTGCTCATATTGGCCCCAAGCGGAGTGGACATTGTGCTCCATAACTTCTAGAGGGCACCAGGTTGGGAGAGGCTGTGATAAAAGTATGAAGAAGATAATTGCTGTCAGGGTTCAGTCCAGAGCTGTAACCACAAATGGCCCTTGAAACTTTTGAAATATTCTGCTCCCCATTCCTAAACAGCATGTATGTACTTTATTTATTTAAAATATTTCATTTTGGGGGAAAGGCTTCTAACCCTTTAACTTGTAGAGACATAACAAAAACCATGCAAGCAGGATTATATCCTTCTGCTCACTGAAAGTAATGCGTAAACCTATTGTGCAAGTATGTAGGTGGTTCTGCAATGCTTTCCTTTCCCTTAGGCCTCCTTATTGCAAATTTCCTCACCCAGAACTTGTTTTTATGCCACCTGTAGAAATTGGGAAAGTAATAATCATGTCATGTCCCAGCCCAGGTGTGTTGCTAGAACCTTAAAGGGCTTGGAGCAACAGCCCTGTGACAGAAATTTGCATGCCATTTCTGAGATCTTAATCTCAGGGTCGAGGGTGTTAGGTGAAAAATTCCTGCATTGCAAGGAATTTGACTTGATGATCCTCAAGGTCCCACCCAACTCTGCAATTCTATGATTCTATGTAAATTGAGCATGACTTCTAGAGGAAATGTGCCTTGCAATCATTTTTTAAATAAGTACTTTAAGCTTACAGAAAGTAAGAAAGAAGGGAAGGGCTAGAAGAACTTGGGTCTGGTACAAAAAGACCTGGGGCCTGGACCCCCTGACCTCCTCCTAACAGCACACCATCTCAGGTATGATCTGTGGGCATCTATTGAAGCCCCCTCAGCTACAGATAGTCTTCAAGCATTCAGAGCACTGAATGAATAGTGCCTGAGTGGATGGGTGGCTTCCTGGAAATCTCATGTACATCGTCTTTTGTGAACAAAAGGTGGGATATTAATATGAAATGAGAGCAAGTAGCTTTTGACCACATGCAGAGTGCCCCCCCCCCCTTGGCACTGAGCTGCTGCAGCCATTCCCCCCATGCCAGGGATGAGTAACTAGGGTACAGTTTCCCAGCGCCCCTTAAGAAGCGAATTGCTCTGCTCTCCCACTGCCCTGTATTAGGGGAATAAGGAAGGAAAATGCTCACACAGCCAGAGAAATGAATTTGCCTTGGTAATGAGAGCGGAGAGCAGGACCAGTTGGGCAATTGAGCAAGCCGCAGAGTTGAGGTTGCAGGATTTCCTCCTCCTCACTGTTCTCGTGAGCTCATGAAATAATCCGGTCTCCCCTGTAAGGGCAAACTGCCCTTTTACGAGCTCTCCTGCCCACAGGACCCCTTTCGTGTGTCACAAGCAGAGGCTCAGCGTATTGCGCAAGCTGTGCGCTGTTACTCACCATGGATGAGGGAGGGAGCGGGTAGCAGCAAGCCCAAACAAAAGCATCTTTTGGGGAATGGCTTCAGCCTGCCCCAGCTCACCGGGTGGAGTAGGGTGGGGTCAGTTAACAAGCTGGATATTCTTGAAATGGATTCCCTGAAAACTGCAGTGGAGGGAAGGCGTTTGCTTGGCTTCGGTGGCTGTTGACGTGTCCCACCTGAACACATTTCTTCCCTTATTGAATATCTAACAAAGAAGCAGAGAGTCGAACTCTCTGCCTCCAGCTCCTATCAGGCCCAGCCAACATGGCCAGGGGTCAGGAATGAGGAGGTGTAGTCCTGTGAGCTCTAAAGGGCCAAAGCTTTTTTCCCCTTGTCTAGGACAGTGCTTTCTGAGTGTTCACATTTCTGCAGGGACACCCAAAGCTGCCTTTATTCATCTGTAGTCCGTTATTGGGAAGATGAGAAGAGCCTACCAATGGCCTATCTAGTCCAGCATCCGATTCTCACAGTGGCCAACCAAGTGCCCCAGGGAAGCTTGCAAGCAAGACATGAGAATCACAGCACTCTCTCGTCTTGTAATTCCCTGCAAATGGTATTCAGAAGTATTCACTGCCTCCAACAGTGGAGGTACTGTAGAACATAGCCGTTGTGGCTGGTTCTATTGATAGCTTTGTTGTCCATGAAGTGGTCCAATCCTCTTTTAAAGTCCTCCAAGTTGGGGCCCGTCACGGCCTTCCATAGTTTTAACTATGCGCTGCAGGAAGTATAGTAGTACCTCGGGTTAAGTACTTAATTCGTTCTGGAGGTCCGTACTTAACCTGAAACTATTCTTAACCTGAAGCACCACTTTAGCTAATGGGGCCTCCCGCTGCCGCCGCGCCACTGGAGCACGATTTCTGTTCTCATCCTGAAGCAAAGTTCTTAACCTGAAGCACTATTTCTGGGTTAGCGGAGTCTGTAACCTGAAGCGTATGTAACCCGAGGTACCACTGTACTTTCTTTCGTCTGTCCTGAATCTTTCAGCATTCAGCTTCATTGAATGTCCATGAGATCTAGTGTTATGTGTGAGGGAGAAAAACTTCTCTCCATCCACTTTCTCCATTCCATGCATAATTATGCACATTTCTGTCATGTCACCTCTTCCTCACTTTTTCTCTAAACTAAAAAGTCCCCAATGCTGCAACCTTTGGTGCACAGGAAGGTTGCTCCATCCCTTTGATCATTTCACTGGCCATTTCCTGAAACTTTCCCAGCTCTGCAATATCCTTTTTGAGCTCAGGTGGCCAGACCTCTGCACAGTATTCCAAATACAGTCACACCATAGACTTGGATCACAGCGTTAGGGTATCAGCAGTTTTATTTTCAATTCCTTTCCTAACGATCCTTAGCATGAAATTTGCTTGTTTCACTGCTGCCACACACTGGATCAACGTCTTCAGCAAGCTATCCACTATGATCCCAAGGTCACATTCCTGGTCAGTCACCCCACATTCAGACCCCATAAGCAAATATGTGAAATTAATATTTTTTGCCCCAACATGCATCACTTTACACTTGTTTACATTGCGTTGCATTTGCCTTTTAACTGCTTGTTCACTCAGTTTGGAGAGGTTCTTTTGGAACGCTTCACAATCTCTCTTTTTGTTTTAATGACCCTGAACAGTACTATCAGCAAATTTCACCACCTCACTGCTTACCCCTTACTGTGTGTGTGTGTGTTGTGTCTTCTAGTGAAGACCTCTTTTTTTTTAAAGTGGGCAACTCTCATTGTGCTACAGTCAGTACTGTTTTGCCCACATGCTCTCCAGTGTTTATTTGCAACCATATGGGCTGGGTTGCTCCTCTTTCCTCCCCATCCCTTTTCTTTTTTTGTGAAGGCTGAGATTCTCAGAATAGTCCTCATGTTGCATTCTGCACATTCCCCCCTGCATTCCTGCAGAATTGTGGTACAATACACACACAGCCCCCCCCCAGGTGATCTCCTGCTCAAATATCTGACTTTTTAAGTCTTTGCTCCTACACACATGTTGTGGCAAGAGCCTGACTTGAGGAAGGAAATTGTTCTCCAACTGCCGGTGTCAAATGAGGGCAAAGAGCAAAGTGGAGCAATTATGGGTGTGCTGAAGCGTTGAAGGGCACTTCTAGGGGACCAATAAAGCTGTTTGCCAGCTTTGACATATAGCTAACAGGCTTCAAAGGTTAGAATAAAGTAGCCTGAGCCACGTCATTTTGAGATTTGATGCACCTGATGGGGTGCGGGTGTTTACTGGATCAATATCCTAAAGAAAGACTGAATTTGTGGCTTCCTTCCTTGGTGTTAGAAGGGAGTAGGTCCCTGGCTAAGAGAATTAGGTTTCAAATTCCTACTCTAAAGGAATTGTTGTTTTCTCTCTCAAGGCAATCCCTCTATGCCTGCCATGAAATCCTTGCATGTTGCAAAGGATTCTGGGATGTGCGGGGGCCTGTTTTTTTGTGAGGCCGGGTCTACTTTAAGCTGAGCATACTTGTAAATATCCAACCCTCTCCCATGGCTGTTTCTCTGAATGGGACCAAATGGTGGGCAGGTGGTCTTTTGAGGATCTTGTCCACTGTTTCCCATCCTTCTCCTCAAGGAATTATGGGAAATAGTTTGGGGAAGCTGCCCTGGTTTTAGAAGGGATTTCCGCATGTTGTGTGCGTATGAGCCAGGGCTATTTTGCCCAAAACGACGACTGTTGTAGGCGTTTTCTTAGAAGAAGCCAACAGGGCCATGAAAGTTGTTTTGTTTCTGTTCTGCTGAGGCAAGTGGAACTTTTGTATATGTGTAAACTTGCTTATACCAGCTTCCCAGGGGAATTGCCTCGCGGACACCATGCTGTTGGTTTGGCAGCATCGTCAGGGTGGGGAATCTCCAGGGAGCGGCATGTACCGGCACCTGGGAACTGCTTGGCAGCATCGGTGCCCATGGCCGGCTTCCAATAAATCGCAGGGAACAAGTCAGGCAGGATGAAGAACATAAGTACTTCTTCACTAGATGAGGCCAAAGGTTGAACTCGTCCAACACTGTGTTATCAATAGCCTTGGGGGAGACTCAAAAACAATGCATGAAAATGATGGCAGCCATGATTGATCTGGTTTTTTGGGGGGAGGGGTATACTGTACCTGCATATGGAGGTTCAGTTCAGTTTCTATTGATCTGTTGGGTCCACAGCTTGAGGGCAGAGTTTTTCCTTCTGTTCAAAATATCCCAGGTTCAATGCCTAGTGAAAGGATAGCTGAAGTATAGCTCAGTCAGTAGAGCATGAGACTCTTAATTTCAAAGGCATGGGTTCGAATCCCACTTTGGGCAAATGATTTCTGCATTGCGGAGCTTTGGACTAGATGACCCTTGTGGTCTCTTCCAGCTCTAGGGTTCTATGAAAGAGCTCAAGTTTTTGGAAAGCCACTGCCTGTTAAGAGTAAAACCATATTGTTCTGGAATCGAGATAAACCAGTAGCCTGACGGTGTAAGCCAGCCTCATATGTCTGTGAGAAGCTCATTAGAGCGTGATTATAGCCTATAGCCCATAAACTTATGGGGCTGTGGTGGCTGATTCTCCCAAGCCCCCTGGCCATTCACACCACATCTGCCCCAGACATTTAAAGCACTATCATTCCACTTGAAACAGCCCGAGAGCTGTTAGGATATCCCTATTCCTTTCACAGAGCTACAATTCCCAGAGTTTCTCAGGAAGAAGGATGGACTGTTAAACCACTCTGGGAACTGGGAGCATTGTGAGGGGAATCGGGGGTCTCCAACAACTCTCGGCACCCTTAATAAACTACAGTTCTCAGAATTGCTTTGGGGAAGCCATGACTGTGGCACGTTGGTGCTTTAAATTTCTGGCGCAGATGTGCCCTCCTTCTTTCGGAAAACAGAGCTGCGTATTCTACATGGCCTGTCATTCACCCCTAAAAAAGCCTGGTGCTCTCAGGTGCAGTAGAGGGTGTTATCCCATCTCCAGTGTTGAAGCAAGAGGTGACTGCTGCTCATATCGGCTTCTGTCTATGGTGGGAGGGATGCCCCATTGTGTCCTTTGCCTCAGGCAGCCCAAAATCTTGCACAGGCCCTGGAGAGAGAGAGCGTCTTTCTCTGGTTAATTCTTGCTCGTTTTCTCCCCTCACGGAACCCAGGAGCCCTGCTGGGAATTACCTTTCCAGCCCTCTGGGGGCTAAGCAGCCGTTGATCCTGGCTAATCCAGGCAACGGAGAGATTGAGTCCCGCTCTGCTCTCCTGGCCCAACATTTAAGACCTGGGGGCAGGGAGCAGCTATGGAGTCACGGTTCCCAGGGGATTAGAAGGACCTGCTTTTCAGCTGCCCTGGAAATAGTTTTTTTAAAAAAATATATCTACATATTCAACGCCCTCCTACTCTGAAGGACAAAGGGTGTTAGAATATGGTCCACAGGTGAGAAGAAGAGAATGGTGAGGGATAAAATCTTGGAATCTTGGCTTCTCTTGCCTGTCCATGAGGCGAGGCAGTTGCCTCAAGCGACAGATCCAGCCTCTGAGGAGAGTGCCGTCTGCGACTGGCGGGGAAAAACAGGCTCTGGTACTCTGTACCAGCAAATACTGCCACTCACAAAACCAAGCAGTATGTGTATGCATATACAGTCCTCAGGATGCCATACATGGCCTTCTCTTTGCCCACAATAAGCTTCCTGGCCAAGTCGGGATTTGAACCCAGCTCTTCCCTGTCCTACTTCAGCACCTGATAACTACCTACCTGCTAGCACGTTTGCAAAGCTTAAGCAGGGACTGGTATGTTTTCAAACGGGATGGTGGAGACCATGTGTTGAGCTTCCTGCACTGCAGGGGGTTGGACTAGATGACCCTCGGGGTCTCCCTCCCAGCGCTACAATTCTATGACTCTACCTACACCTTGCTGGCTCTTGACAGGTGCATGGAAAACAGAGACCAGGATAGGAACGGCAGTTTGTCTGGGGCGGGTGGTGGTGGTACAGAAATACAGGTAGGCGTTTTGATAAATGGATGAGTGGGATTTAAGGTTAGCTCTACTGGCTGGTGGGCATAGATGCTGTGCAGAGAGTGAGGGGGCCGCAAGGGCCCTGGAGATATCGTAGTGGATCCAGCAGGAAAGGTGGTGTTGCAGCGGGCTGGGAATCTGGGAGGTTTTTGTATTGCTGAGAGGATGTGGCGGGCAGTACCCACGCTCTTCTGGGAGGGAGGCAGCTGTGTGGGTAATGTGAGCTGTTCCGGATTCTCTTGACCTCAGTGACATTGTGCAGCCAAGAGGTAGGATGAGGACACTGGGCAGAATTTCGCCCACCCCTAAATGCTACCCCCTGCATTTGGCCGAAAGTATGACTGGGCTTAACACACACCCCTTTTGGCTCGCAGGATGTCATTCAAATAGCGTGAGAGATTCAATACCATTGCAGCATCCTGCTCTGGCTACTAATCCTTATTATAAAGTGATCCCGGTTTTCTTCTTCAGCGTGTGTCACTTAGTGAGTTGAACAAAGCTTTCCCTTCCCTTTCTCAGATGGGGGAACTGAGGCGCCGTTTCAGCCAGGACCACACAAGGCGGATTGATTTCATTTTTTTAAAAAGAGAAGGGTTTTCGTCCCCCACTTTCCATTGTTTCCATCCTCAAGATAACTTACAATTTAAATGGTATCAAGTGTCGGCAGTAAAACAAATTGAATAAGCAACCTGACAAATTAAATTTTATAGTCTAAAAACAAATAAAGAGGTAGGCAGTGGCTAGGAGAATATTAATTGCTGTTTGAAGGCTCATGAAAAACAGGACTGATTTAGCCTGGTTTTGTGTCTGAAAGATGACGGTGCCAAGCAAATGTGTGTGTGTGTGTTGTATATCAGGTAGACCTGCCTAATCTCCGAAGGTGAAGACACCCACAGAAGCACCTTGCAACTGCCTTTCTGGCTCAAGCCAAAATTCACCTTATCCAAGCTTACCTGTGCAACAGTAGCCAGCCCAGTTGTTACTAGAAAGATCTCAAAGTAGGTCACGGAGATGGGCATTCTTTGTTGTTTGGTCCCAGTATATGTTAATGGGTGGTACAGTGGTACCTCGGGTTACATACACTTCAGGTTACAGACTCCGCTAACCCAGAAATAGTGCTTCAGGTTAAGAACTTTGCTTCAGGATAAGAACAGAAATCGTGCTCCGGCGGCACAGCGGCAGCAGGAGGCCCCATTAGCTAAAGTGGTGCTTCAGGTTAAGAACAGTTTCAGGTTAAGTACGGAACTCCGGAACGAATTAAGTACTTAACCTGAGGTACCACTGTATATTCCTCCTAAACATGGAGGTTCAATTTTTCTTAACCAATTCCCTCTATTTCTTGTGTTCAGAAGTGAGTGCTTATACAGTATAGCCAAAATGGCGCCACGTACAAATAAGAGGGAAGGAGTGGCAAGTTCAAGGATACCCCAAGGTTTACAGAAATACCCCCCCAATAAAGCCTTCATGAGAGAAAAGTGAGGGAAGACCCCCCCAAATAGTCCAGTGAGGACTGAGCATGCTCACTGGCCGTCGTGTGGGAGAGCAAATGGAAAAATGGGAAGGAAGAGGGAATAAAATAGAGCTTCACAGAGGGCAAGGCTGGCTTAGTGAACAGGAGCACTCCACGCTGCAACATTTTATTGCAGGGCCTGCTGGTTGGGTTTAAACATCATTGATGGGCAAATCTGCTATGAATTTGTTGGCTCAAATCCATTTTTTAAAAAACCAACTGCTGGTAAATGAGTGGACTTTGCTGCATTTTGTGGAAATCGTGCATGAGGAAGAAATACACGTTGTTTGCACCTTCTGGCCGTGGGGGGGGGGCACACATCCTCGCCCTTCAACTCTTTACTGCTATGGCCAAGGACCAACTCTGGCACTAAGAGGCGATAGTGCCGCTTCCTGATGCCATGTGCCTCTTTCTTTTCCTACAGAGACAGCCTTGAGCCTCCCACTTTCTATCCGTCTTCAGGAACTGTATTTATTTAGCTCCTTCCAGGTAGTTAATGATGATCCAATTATAGGCTCAGTGCTTTTTTTCTCTTCCCCGCCCCTTCCATCCTGCCAGGGGGTCCAACGTCATGCATCCTCCCACCCCATACAAGCGCCAGGACGTATCCTGTCCCAGATGCTGAAATAGCAGTTCCTGGGCTAAGTGGCTTACACTTGAGCAGCTGACCTCAGAGGTGGCAAGCGGAGCCCAGACTGAACTCTGGCAGTAGGTGGGCCTTTGAGGTTTAACACAAAAGCGTGAGAGCCTCATGCGCACCCGCATTTCTGCCTACAGTACACACAAATCCTTCCTCCTGTCCCTTTCCTCCTCCTCTTTCCCACCCCTCTATTAAGGTCTGGATTGGCATCTACCTGGGTCTGAGACTCTTGGGGGAAAAATGGGGGGGGGGGAGCTGCATTGATTGGGCTGTATGAATAATAGCTGTGACAGGGTGGATTGGTTCAGCTCTCCGAAAAATGAGGTTACCCTTGATTAAGCCTCTGGAAATGACAGTGAAATGTAATAAAAGGAGAGAGAGTGAGAAGGGAACATCCCTGGCCCTGAGAATGGGTTTGTGTGTGTGGAGCCAGAATCGCACAACGTCAGCGCTTCACGGTGTATATTCCCCTGCCCCGAGTCTTTGGCTCAGACCGTGAAATCATGACTGTTTAATGTTACACAGTCCTGACGCTTCCGGGTCTGTTATCCGATCCCTAACATGTCCCTGGGGAGGAGAGCAAGGCCGGGATTGTGCTTCTGTGACAGGTCTGTAGCAGCGATTGCAGAAACTGAGAACAGGAAAGGCAGAGCTGGGTGTGCAGGGGTGGGAAAATGAGAATAAACTTGGATGTCCCCGATGCTGGTGCTAGGGCCTGGAGACAAGGACAAAGAGTAAGACTATTTCAGGTGTAACTTGCTTTATTCATGTGGGAAAACAACAACGATGCCCCCTCCTCTCCACTGTGTCCTTATCTTTATTTTTTGAAGTGTGGCCTGGAGTCTGCTTTGGGCAACCAATACAAGCATCTGCCCTGAAGCAAGATACCCTCTGGGAAGTTTGCCAGATCTCGCTGCAAGGCTCCTGCCACTTCAGTGGCAGAGTTCAATGGCCGAGCCTTGATAACTCTGCAGGAGACAGTTGTCAGGATTTTGTGTACGTGTGCACTGGGGGGGAAACACAACACTAAATGTTGTGCCGAGGATGGCTGAATTCTGCAAACGGTGTTAAGTGAATTTGTGTGAATCTTGCAAACCCTTTTTCTCCTGCCAAGCATGAGGAGGCAAGTCCTGCCCCCCTTCTCCAAACTCTGGCTTCTGAGATCTTGCTGTCATTTCTATGTAGACCCTCAGGTCGGTATGTACTTATCACATTTCCTTCCCTGTCGTCCTGCTGGAAGGAATTCGGGGGCAGAATAGATGGGAGTATTCATTTTTTCTTATTGCTGTTCATTAGATTTATACCCTAACCCTTCCATTAAAATGTCCAAGACGGCTAACAACAATAACATTTACGATAGAAATAAAATAACAAATCCACACAATAAATAAACAGAATAAGTATAAAAGATCACAACAACCTTATGAGGTAAGCATAGGTGATAGACAGGACTTATCCAATATTTCTTTCTGTGCTTTGTGGCTGATCAGGAAACCTTTCAGGAGCTTCAGTAGTCACTGCATTACACTTTCAATCTTGAGGGTTAGAAACTATTTAAAAAACAAAAACAAAAAACAGCTGGGAGTTCTTAGCTTGCTGAATTCTGTACCCAAACCCATTTGGTAGTGTGGTTTATGAGAGCCACCTGACCTTGACAATTATTCCCCGACTCCTTTTCATACCTCTGTTTGCCGCCCCCCTTTTTTGCGTAGAAAACATCTGATTGGCCAAGAGAGGATTGCGTTTCCCGTTTTGTTCCCGTGTATGGATTTTGGAGCAGGCCCGAGGCCAATCCCTTCCTCAGGGCTTGGAGAGAGTGGTTCTCCTCTGCCACCTTGCCTCTTGGGGTGTGTGTGTGGCAGAACAGCCTCTCCCTCTTCAGGTGGCACTGTGAGTTAAAATGTACCTTCCCAGCCCCCGGGTGCCAAGTTGCTGCGTGGCTTCTTTAAATGGCCTGGCTGCATTTTGGAGGCATTTTGCGGTTGTGCAGCTGGCGCGTGGGTACCACAATCCCCGCCATCAGCAAAATGCAGGCTTCCAAGTTATTTGCTGACACGGCCCTCCCCGTCGTCCTTGGGACCGTCGTCCCGTCAGGTGGGGATGCTGGGAGCCGTCCGGGGTGGGGGTAGAAAACAGCCTGGCTATTTACCAAAACGCTGGCTTTGGGGTGGTGGGGGGCAGGTGCGCTTGGCTTATGCCCTGTGGCGGCCATTGCTCCCTGCTCTGTAGCCCAAAAGCTTAGATTAAATCGTCATAGTCTCTGCTGTGCGAGAGATGAAAGTCATCCTAGCTCATCTTGACTTTGGCTAGATCACAGCCATAGAGCTATGTGCAATGCAATCCCCACATCTCCAGGTAAGGATGGGAGCAAGCTCTGCCCAGAGCCTAGAAAGGCACTGCCAGTCAGTGTAGGTGATACTGAGTTAGACAGACTAATGGCCTGACTCTGGATAAGGAAGCTTCCTATGTTTTGGAGGCTATAACCTTGACCCCAGCTGCCTAACCCGTTTGCCAATTTTATTTAGAACGTTTATAACCCACTTTCTCAAGGTAGCACATATGGTTCTTCCTCACCCTCTGTTTTTATCTTCACAACAACCCTGCGAGGTAGTTAAGGTAGAAGCACTGATGCAAGATCACCCGGGGAGCTTCATGGCGAGTGGGGATTTGAACCCTGGGCTCCTGGGTCCTAGTCAATCACCCTAACCACTGCACTACCAACAACACGGGGAGCCAATGGGCTTACTCATTGTGTTGCCATGGTCCACCCTCTTCCCGTAGTTTGGGGAAACAGCTGCTGTTAGTATACCATTCAAGGGGATCTGACTCGGACTGACATCAAATGTTCCCTACCCTCCCCAGCCATGAAATTTGCTGGGTGACCTTGGGCCCAGTCACATGCTCTCCAGGATAGTTGTGGCAGGAGTAGGAGAGAACCATGTAGTGGCATAGCGCCCCCTAGCCAGGAGCCTAGGCCCCAGATGTCTGAGTGCAGAGCAGTGGTGGGAGGCCTCAGCTGGGGAGCCCCCAGGGGGAAAATGTTCAGAGCCAGGGGATTGGTGGTGGGATGACGATGTGTGGTCAGAGGGAGAAGCGAGAGCAGGCTGGGAGGAGGAGGTGTCAGAAACTGAAGCGGTAACAGGGTTTAGTGAGTAGGAAGAGGCAGTGGCAGAGTTCAGTCCAGAATCAGAAACAGAAGCAGAGGCTGGACAGGAAGGGGCCAAGAGGCAGAGGTGAGTCAAGCTGGTAAAGAAGCCAGGGGGTCTCCCCTTCTGCTGTGGCAAGCTCCCATCCCCCTGGTCCCCCAGAACCAGAAGAGGTATGAAGAGAGCAGAGCAAAGGCAGGCACACGACTGAGTCTCAGATTGCTTGGGAAGGATCTGGGAGTGTGGGAGACTTAGGGAACTGCCTCATAGGGGCAAGATCTACTAGGACAAGTTGCTCTTGTCACTAGGCCTGGCCTAACGTGTCAACCTTGCTTTCTTGAATAAAGAATTAACTTCACGGATGCCATGTGATTTATGGTTCGCCTGGCACCTGCTCCTGATACCATCTGTGGCATCTCCACTGGAATTTTTTGAAATAATTATTATTTATTTAAAAGGAAAGGAAAGGGTAAAGTCTGCAAAAGGGCTGTGCTTAAGAACTTGGAGACCTGCTATCAGTGAGAACGGGCAATACTAGACTAGATAAGGCAGCTTCATTATGTCCCACTTCCTCCTCACCACTACTCATGTGAGTGCTGAAAAACTCAAATTCTCTGTCCAGCGGCAGGCTGGCAAAAGGGATTCTAAGGCTTGGGAACTCATGGTCTTTGATACCTTTGGAACTCTGCCTCCCATCATCCCTGGTCATTAGTCAAATTGGCTGGAGGTGATGGGAGTCATGGGTGTAGCCAGGACTTTTGTAGGGCGGGGGAAAGAATCCCTTTTTATTGATTTGGGGGCAGCTGCCCCTCCCTGTCCCCCCCTTGGCTATGCCCATGATGGGAGTTGAAGTCCAGCAGCAACACCTGGGCAGGAGGAACACACAGGTTCCCTTGCCCTGGCCCAAGCTTGCAGGTTCGCCAGTTGCATGAAAGAGTAGGGTTGCATGTGTTTTGTATCCTGAAGCTTCACTGTGCAAATAAGAGGCACCTGTTGCATTTCCCTGTCCCTTGTATGTGTTAGAGAAGCAGATAATTTCGCACGGTGGGGGAGTGACCACTTGGGAATCTAACCCAAAGAATCCTGGGACAGGAGGGTGCTGAGAATTGTGGATCTGTGAGGGGTAAACTACACTTCCCAGGATTCTCTGGGGGAAGTCGTGTGTTCAAAATGTATGGTCTATATTCAGCCTAAGACTCCCCACTCCGCTTCAGTGTGTGTATCCCGATTCCCGACTGAAGCGAGCTGTTTTTCAGGCAGAAACTGAGAAGAGGTGCAGCTTTTCCTGGCAAGTGAGATTGCGGTAATGGGGTAACAAAGGGCACTGGCCTGCCAGGAGGGAAGGAAAAAAGTTGGTAGCAGGAACTCTTCTCTCCCTAGCTGTGGGCTAGGTGACAGGCCCCTTGGGGCCGGGGGCTGACTCAGTCTCCCTGGGAGATTGTCTTCTGTTTCTCCCCAGCCTCTCTCTAAAGGAGTATTTCTGGCCTCTTAATGAATGTTTATCATGTTCCTAATTGAGATCTGGCTTCGGGCAGCCTCAATTAGCACAGTAATTGGGTTCAGGGAGACCTAATCTGTTTGTGTAAAGCTGCGGCCTCTGGGGGAAATGGAGGGTGAGAGAGGGGAGAGTTGAGGCTCAGCGGGGATAAGGAAGAGTGAGGGTAGGGCAGGCTGGACCCACAGGTCAAGAATCTACCAGGCTGCTGCATTTTGGCGGTGGAGAGAAAAGAAATCCAGTCCGTGCCCCATCGGGAGGAACATGGCGTTGGCCTGCCCCTCCCCCCCGTTGTAATTATTGAGGAAGCTTTAGCTCATTAAAATGTTTTTCAATGCTGCAAAAGTTTCCATAGTACACATTGAACAGGTGATGCTTGGGGAAATTGCAAGCGCACACCACTCGCTTCAAACTTTTTTCACTGTCAGAAACAAAATTTCAGGGGGAGTGGGAAAGGGCTGTTGCTTTAATGTTTACACACAGAGCGAGAGAGTGCTCAATCCACGCTTCTGTACCTGGTAGAGGACTAGAACAGGTGGCCTTGAGGGTCTTATCAAAGATTCCTCAACGGAGCCGTTGCTTTGCGAGAGGAGCATGGATAAACCGTGACAAAGGGTGTTCATTGCTGAAGACGAGCAGGCTGCCCCTGCCCAAAAATGCTTTAATGGTGGCTTTCCCGATGCCGCTTTGATGCTCCACAATTTTTCTTCCAACTGTGTTCTGACGTGACAAATGGGATGGCAGGAGCAGAGGATGTGGGTTGGGAGGGGGAGAGAGACGCCCAGGGCCTGAGAACTGGAGAAGATACACCTGGTGCTAACTTTTAGAGTGGGGCACTCTGTGGGAAGAGTTGTGAAGATGGACAGCCCCAGGCTGTCCCTGGTTGGAGATGGGATACTAGGCCAGCTCTCCTCTTCTCTCTTTCAGGTATCCCTCTGCTGGGGTGTCTCTTTGTGTTGCCCTTGACCATTCCGTGGACCCGACTCTCCGTCTCATGGCTAGGAATAGCGCACTACCTGGCTTGCGTCTTCCCACAGCTCGGCAGTGTGCTCTACCACCTCTTCATGAACCACGAGGGAGGCCCCGCTGTCTACCATACCTTGCTCACCCTTGATATGTGTGGGGTATGCATGGTCAACACTTTGGGTGAGTTAACAGTGCTCTCCTCCCTGGTTTACTGGGGTGCGGGTAGCGACCAAACTCTGGCACAGAGGAGACACGAGAAGCTGGAAAGGAGAAGCCTACTTTTGATGGGGACTACGGCACATAGGTACTGACAGGTATCAGAGGGCGGATCCTAGAACAAGACAAAATTCGATGGCAACCCCCTAGATCTTGGGCCAATCTTTGCCCATGAGGCTCTTTTTCCCAAACCATAACCTGTCACCTGGGGGGTAGGAGTGTTGGGCCAAATTCTGTGTGGGCTGTGTACCTGTTCTGCCGGCCTGTCAGATTTGGCCAGCTAGGCAGATCCTTATAAGAGCCAAAAATGTTCTCTGTGGTGGATGATGTTTAGGAAGCTTAGATACCAGATCTGGCGATTGGTCCAGTTTAGCCCAGTACTGCCCAGGCTGAATGGTGGCAGGTCTTGGGTAGAGGCCCGTCACAGAGCCTACCTGACCCTTTTAACTGTAGATACCAGGGATAGAACTTGAGAAGCCTTACTTACCCCAAAATAGCCATAAAAATTGTTGTCTCTCAAAGTAGCTCGCATCAATAAATACCGTAATGTTTAAGAAGTTGGGGGGGGGAGCGGAATCCAGGCTTACAAAGTAAAAAGACAAGACACACAGCAGAAGGGGAGTGGCAGAGGAGGGAGATCACTTCCTGAATGCCTGAACCAAGTGCAGAGCAACAAGACATGTGCCTGGAAGGCAGGAGCGGGCTAGTGTGTGGGATGTGGGGCATGTAAATTCAATTAATAATGATGATGATAATAATAAGGTGCCGTGAGCAGCCAAAGTTCATTTGGGAGTGGTAGAAATCTGGCAAGGGAGAGGACGTAGAGTTTGGTTAGATGCAGAACTGAGGGGTCTTGGGAGTGTGCCTGAGAGTGTGGGGACAGCAGCATGACCGTCCTACCAGTGGTGGAGGCTGGCCACACAAATGACAGTTATAATTACCAGCTTCCCCCTCACCCCACCCTGTCCTTAACTTCCTGATGTGCGGACTCTGTTTCTCTCTCTTCCCTGCAGGTGCTCTCCCCATCATCTATTGCACGCTGGCCTGCACCCCGATTCCCCGCACGGCTGCCCTGCTGGCCTACACGGGCTTGTCGAGCTACGGCATTTTCTGCGCAGTGACTGCCAGCTCCAGCGTCCGGCGCCTGCGGGCTTTTGCCTGGCAAGCCCTCTTCCGCTTCTTCTTCTTCTACCTGCGATGGGTGGGACTGGGCACCGGCCACCCTTCCTCTCTGCGCTCATACCTCATAATGGACGCCTTGGCCTTTCTCGGGGGCGTCATCAACATCTCGCGGGTGCCTGAGCGCTGGAAGCCGGGCCGCTTTGACTACTGGTTCAACAGCCATCAGATAATGCACGTGCTGGTGGTGGTCAGCATCCTTTATCTCCACTGGGGAGTAGTGGCTGATCTGCAGTGGATTGGCACCCACGCCTGCCCCATGGAATGAATGACTGCATCATGTCCAGGTCCTACCCTTCCCATCGAAGAACCCCACAGATTTAAGGCGTGGGGTAGGCCACAAGTTCCCGTCAATCAAAGTCTTTGACAAGGGCTGACAGACAAGGAAGGACGTTTTTTCTTTTCTTTTTTATACAACTCACTTAGAACAGGGTGGTGTTATTTTTTTTTCGTTCTTGGGGTTATGGTTTTCCATTGCTTTGAGTATCTGTGGATAAACATATATAGGATCTGGAAACCTTGGGGTCTACGGCAATGGATTTCCATTGGTTGAGGTGCTTCTAGGTTGTGGTGTTCAGCTGTTCTTCCAAATTGCCATCCAGGGTGGATGGCCTTGTAAACATTCTTGGGTTAAGAAGAATTCTAAATTGCTGACCTGTAGCCTTGTAACTTGTGAGAAGCTATTGATGGCGCTAGCAAAGGTTATCCGTACCCGAAGCCTCTTGCATCAATTCTTGTTGGCTGCAGGCTTTTCTGCATCAAAGCTAGACTTCCTTAGCTTTGGTGGCGGTCAAGGAAGAACACCATTGTTTTGGACATCTTTTTCACCTGTTTTGAGGGTGACGTATGCACTGGGCGAATAGGAATTCAATGGAATACACTTGTTCTGAGTACAGCCTCTCTGCTTTATAGAGACGAATTATTTAAATAGACTTTTTATCCAGGTATCTTTCAGACACCATGCAATACTTTTTTTTTTTAAGGGCTGGTTAGACACCTGGGTATTGAGGTCTGCTGCACTGAGTGTTGGTGAGGACCTTGAGGAAAGGAAAGGGGGGGGGATACAGCTAGTCTATTATGGAAGATGCTCTGTATACATTCATTTGCTCTGAAATAACTTGAAGCACTGAACCAGCTCCCCCCCCCCACTCCTCCGGAGGGGTAATTAGCGGCCTTGAAACTAGATTGGGTGGAAGGAAGGTCTAGAGTCCAGATTTCCACTTCTGGTTCTTCTCACCAAATCTGGGTCTATGACTGCAACATGCTTCAGCTTCCCCTTTCTCTCCGGGGGGAGGGATTTGGGGATCACCTTGCAATGTCTGTTTGCCTGTTGAACCCCACCTACTGCTTTCGTAGCTATACCTATTAGGCAGAGTGGGTACTTTCCAGAGCTTAGTTCAGCATAAAATGGGAAAAGGTCTTTCTCCATTTCTTGATAGAGATGACTTGCAGCTGCCGCTAACCTAAGTCAGTTGCTGCTATCTTCTGACCCTGTCTTCCTGTTCACGGTTGGACAGAAGGCCACCAGCCATATTTCCAAATTCCAG
The DNA here is from genome assembly GCF_965113315.1 of Podarcis vaucheri. Classification (NCBI taxonomy): domain Eukaryota; kingdom Metazoa; phylum Chordata; class Lepidosauria; order Squamata; family Lacertidae; genus Podarcis; species Podarcis vaucheri. The sequence continues at coordinate 22,056,592 of NC_138751.1, forward strand.
TTCACTTCCTTCACGGCTGCAGAATTAGTCCAGCTGGCCTACCTGGTCAGTTATGAGAAGAAGAAATAGCTACATTTTTAACTTAGGGCTGTGGTCAGCAACTAGATTTCTGAGTGGTCCATTTTGCAAGCATGGGGACAAAAGGCTGCACCCCTGTGGCCTTCTAGCAAACGCCGTGGCCGTCTTGTTTGGCCCAGGGACCTGAGCCATAATTTAGGTCACCCTTTTCCAGCTAGCTACCCTCCAGATGTTTTAGTCTGCAAGACAAGTGCAACTGCGTGCTGGCTGCAGCTGATAAGATTTGTACTCCAAGATATATAGAGGGCAGCAGGCTGGGGAAGGCTGATATAGGTAATCGGCCATTGCAAGTGGGGAAAATAACTTAATCCACAGCAGTTTTTAAACTTGTTTCATGATGTACTGGGCGCAAAGAACACTCTTCCACATTTGGGCTCTAAATGATAAGGTGAATGGTTCTTCAGCTAGAGTTCGTTCTAATTTTTATGGCAGGAGTTTTTAAGTCCCCATGTCTTTTGTTTGGCCTCAATGGAACACACCCAAACTAGTTCACGGAAATCAGCATCCCAATCCATGTTGGGTAGCCCTTATGAATAAAGAAATATTTTAATTATAAATTTAACAAATGTATTTACCTAGGTTACAATTGTGCCGCTTTTTAAAAAGCCACATATTAACAGAAGGTGGGGTTTCTATATTTTCTATGCAGCAGCACCACCTTAATCTGAATCTGAAATCTGTACTGTATAAGGGGCTGAATAGTGGAGCATGCCTGCAAATAGTTCAAACCTATTCTGATGATCCAGACTGATAGCTAGTTTTTCAGTGGAGGACGCAAATCCTTCTGGATTTCATTCTGATTTTGGGCCAAACAAGGTATGTCGATGTGTCTTTCTGTGAATGTGAGTGGATAGAGAAATGAAAGCGTTAACTCTGGAACTTTCCCCATTTTGAAGGGGAGGCCCTGTGACTCTGAGCAGAAAAACAACCAAGAGACAGATTGTAAAGGGATCAGCATGCCCCCCTACCTCTTCTGTTTCAACTTGCAGGTGCCTGAGGCAGATTGTGTGTGTTAGCTTTTCTTTTTTAAGTCAGGGAAAGATAAATATGTGTCATATTGGTTTGAATCTCAGTCAACTTTAGAACAGATAACTCAGCTGCTGGAGGTGAGGTACAACTGACTGAGGATCTGAAATGGCCACAAGTAGGGCAGATCTCATGGGGTGTTTGTGTGCACGTGTGTGTGTGTGTGTGTGTGTGTGTGTGTGTGCTCAGGGAGGGGCAGTGAGTTTGAGCCTTCTGTTTGTTGTGTGTCACATTTTGTTGTCTGCAAATGCAGAAAGATGATGTATCAGTGGTGTGACCCGGTCTTCATTATGGCTGAATTTAAGCCTTCCACAGTGGGGTGGGAAGTGTCTTGTGTTTTTCTGCTCTCAACTGTTATGGGCTGGGGTTTCACTTGCTGCCAGCAGCCTAGTCTTGTCTCTTGCTATCTCAGGGTAGACGGACATGGTTAATGTTCGCAGCTTCTTTGGGCTGAAGCTACATATCATCTTAAAATATAAGAGCAAGGCACCAAAAAAAATTAAAAAATGCACTCCATGCAGGAGGGAGGGAAAGAAGGGAAATGTAGGTGCTTTATGGTCCAGAACCTCATTGGGCAGATGGCAGGTCTGGGCTTCTAATAAAGAGAGCTGTCTAAGGAAGACTCATCTTTTTCCTGGCCTGTCATAAGTGGTACTTATTCTTTCAAAGTGTTGCAAAAGGTTCCTGATGGTTGCAACCTCTTCCACTAGGATGTGTTTTCCATGTAGGAAGAGATAACTCATCCAGGTTTCAATCCAGAAGCACCCTCCAGTTATCTTAGAGATGCTACACAGATGTTCATCTAGGTCCTGGAATACGGCTCTCCTGCTGACATGTCAGGCGTATTTTTCACGTGACTTTAGAAGAGCTTTCATCTCCCAGTGCAGAAAAATGAAATTACAGTTCGACATCAAGTGATTAAATATATCAAAAGCAACAAAATTGTATACAGTCAATCATCTAACTGTACCCTTCAATATTTTAATCACTTCCAATGGAACTTTAGTATGACTAACTAGTGTGAGATTGCTCCCTGCATTTGCTGGATGGTAGCCAATGGTTTGATTTCTTTATTCTTCCTAGGCCACTTGCCTGCCACTTGACACAAAGACCACACTTTTCTTTAATAACGTTGCAAGTGGCTTGAGCCATTATTCAACATCCAGACACTTTGGCCTGGGTTGAAATTTAACACTCCCTTTCCTGCTATTATTTTATTTTCTGCCACAGCACAGGAACCAAAACAGTGAGGACTGAATTAACTATGGTGCTTGAAGGTCATTCTCACCTTATGGACTGTGGAATGGAGGTAGAACCATCTGTTCTGAGGTAAACCATGTTATTCAAGAAGGTTGAACCTCTTTGCCTACATGAATTTAAGTACAGCAAGGAAGTAAGCCACATAAAATTAAGCAAGTCATTATGTGTTTTTAGCACACACAAATTTTAAAATTAAACAAATTGCTTGCTACTCTAGCCTTTAAGAAAAAGGAGTGGGGAATACGGTACATACAGCCCAATCTATGTATGCTTCCACCTAAGTATTGCCTCACTGAGTTCAGTCAGTTTCACTCCCAGATAGACAGGGCTGTAGTTTTTCACTTCAATCTAAAGGAGAAGTAGAATAAGTTACACAAGCTTCTAGACATGTTTATTTTTTAAATCTAATTAGACTATCTTATAGACAAGCTCCTTTCCTTATTTTAAAAATTCCCTCACCACCCCCACCCCCACCCCACTTAAGCTACTGCAGTATTACGTTACACTGCGAAATATGGAAGGCAACTGCGATGCAGATCCGGGGCTGCCAACATGGCAGGGCAGCCTTGAGAACTTCCCTTGGCATGTGTTAAGCCTCTGTGTGGCCCCTCACTGCCTCCATGATGAGCCAACAAGGTAGGTTACATTATCTCGCCCGCCCGCCCCCCTCAAAAAAGTACAGAGAGCTGAAAATAACAGACTGCCAGAAGGAGAAGACACACATACACAAGTTGTATCCAGCAAATCTTCTTGGAACTTAATTTTTTCACAGGTCCACCACCAAATCAAGTGCTTCCCAGTGGTACCCTGGCACAAAAACATGAGAGCTGAGGCAAACATACAGTTTAGCAAGGAACAATTCCCTCAAAACCATGATCAAATCACAGGTCTCCTTTAAGTGTGTTTAAGTGCTTGGTTGGTTTTGTTGCCATCCTATTTACAAAAGCAATTTGAGGATTCCTGCCTTGGATCAATGTTCTTAAGGTGCTGGCAGGCACTGGATCTGTGTGTTTTTACTCCTCTAAGCTTTAATTCAATATTGGTTTTTGCAGGGATCTGTTTTATTACTATTGGATCCAACTTCACAGATGACTTTGAAAAGAATAGTTTTGGATGCTTTCTGTCTGGTGGGGAGTTGTGTCTGTAGCACAGTCTCATTCCAAATGCCCCTGCCCCTACAGTCCCAAAAAAGTTAACCCTCTGCACTAGATACTGTGAACAAGCAAGATTTGGATTCTAAAGTATATCTTCAAGACCTGTCCAGCTCACAGCCACTATTTACTCTATTCAGCTGTTTCTCTGAGGCTTCAGCAAAAAAACAGCCTGTACTTTCAGGATTTCTTTCTTTCAAACTTTTAATAATTAATAATAATAATAAAATTTGATTTATATCCCACCCTCAGCCGGGCTCAGAGTGGCTAACAACAGTAAAATACAGCATTCTAAAATCAATTCATTCTACAATCAGTTCAAATCAAATTGATGATATAATGATATAATTTCCTTGTGTGGCGATTTGCAACTTCATCTCTCACTGTTCTTTTGTCAGAATGGTGTTCTAACTTGATTAATATTTCAAGTCACAAAAAACACAAAATTCAAGGGAAAGTTGAAAATGCTTTTATTGTCAAGTCTTACAGCTGCCACCTTTGCAAAACCCTAGTATGAAAGGGAGTTTATATTCCCCATTCCCCAAGCCAGTTCCCACAAATGGCAACACATTCCTAGCACACAAATATTAGAAGACAAAACTTTAAAAGAAAATATAGATTCCACCCTCATTCCCCATATAAAAAGATCAATTTCCCCCTCAAGTGACCTCTGACAATACACCCTATTTTCTATTGCCTGCCAGCAGATATCAGTCTAAATTTTGGAATACAAGAATATGCACCTCAAAAGCATCATCATCAGAGGGCTCAAGCAGAGAAGTTACGCACAGGGAAGCAACCCTAGAAATCCTGCCTCCCTTTTGCTAAACTTAGCTCTATGTCACAGCCCAGCCCCATTGAGCATACTGGCCAAGTGTGCAATATCAATGGGAGGGGTTTCCTCCCTTCACCCAGTAAGGGCCTATGCAAGCCAGTAAGTAAAGAAAAGAAGTTCCTCCCGCTCAGCTCTGGCACTTCTGCTCAGATGCCATGGAGTCTTCAAACAAGCTCAGCAAGTTTTTTGGCTCAAAAGTAGAGCACTGCTTTGAGCACTGGGGAACAAGTGACTCCCATTCATCCTCATCTTCAAAAGCTAGTGTGCGGCGCAAGCTGTTCACATTCAGAGAGCCTGATGTGGCATGTCTGCTATTGGGGGACTCTGGGCTGATGTGGCTGAGGTTAGGGCTGCCTTGGAGTACCAAAGACCTGTAGGTGACCAAGCAGAAAAAGACAGGTGATAAAAATAAGGTGTTGGGTGCTGCATCAGGACCTCCTATCTGAGAGATAGTTCAGCACTGGGAAAGACAACATACTCTAGATCACAACTTCGCAGCAAAATATTCCAATAAATATGCATGGTTCAAACCATTGCGCCCTCTACAGTGCCAAAGGGGGAAGATACCTTTTAAGAAGCTGAAAGTTATTCACTGATTGAGTCATTACAAGTGTGCACATTTCTCTGAACCCTCTGCTTACATGCAGAATAATAGAATTGCAAGGGACCACAAGGAGTTGTCGGAAAACCTCAAGCAGCTCTGCTGCTGTCTCCCCTACAGCTACCCCTGGACCATCAACTCACCTGTTCTTCCTGCCACCAGTTTGCTGAGGTGAGAGGTGCCGTGGTGTGGAGGTGTTTCCTGCACAAGGGCAGATGGTCAGCAGAGGAGAACCAGGTTGTCTGGAAGAGAAGCAGCAATCTGAAGTTACCTATGCTTTCAAGCATTCATATTAGTATCATCAGGCTAGTAGGAGTCAAACAGAATTCAGAAGTGTGACAGAGGTGGTGGTGGGGAATCCAGACTAGCTTCCTCTAGTGAAAGAGAGCGCACATGTGCTTGAACAAACGACCTGCCACAGCTCACATTCAGAAGGGAAACTGGGCAGCCACTTGCCCTCCTACCTTTTAGAGGCTGCAGCCAGTGACTTGTTTTTTCTCTACATGCATAGCAGGAACCATTCTTCCCATGCTTAATAGAAAAAATAGTATCATTCTTGGCCACCTGCCATTGATAAGGTGAGCTTTATGCAGAAGCTGGTGCAAAGAAAAGCACCTGAAGGATTTGGGGGTGTTCATTATTTTAGGAAAGGAGATTGAAGTTTGGCCTGTTTAGTCTAGTTTTTTTTTAAAAAAAAGGCTGATGGGGAGGACATGATTGTGCTACAGAACATCAGAGGGATTGGCACTGTGTAACAAACTAAATATAGATTTAAAAAACCCAAAACAAACATTTTCTCAAGAGAATAGTGAATGGAATTTGCTTCACAGACAGATCTTAACTCATTGAGCCCTGCCTGGCCCAGGTCAGACTGGCTAGCAATCCTGGATATTTGAATGGATGTATATTAGCCTTCCCAGACAGACAGACAGATCACTTGCTTCAGACATCTGGATTGGTCTACCACACTGTTTTCTCTGATGGGGGGCACCTTGCTCACATGTACTCTCTACTTCCAACCTGTTACTGTCTGAAAGTAGGAGCAGTCCTATCTTCTCCTCCTTCTACTTACTTGTCAGAAGACTGCAGCTCAGGGCAAGTGTGGTTATGACGCCCAACTGTCTCCGTTAGTTCAAAGACATCCTCACCAAGGCTCTCTTCAGCGTCCTCTTCCTCCTCACCCCAACCACTAGAGAGGCTGCTGTCTTCTGGGGGAAGGGCAAGGGGCGAATTTGGGGGGGTTACTGGAATATTCCGATGCCAAAACAGTAGCCAGTGAACCGGGCTGCTTACAGACCCCCAGAGCCACTGCATGAACCTGAAGAGGATCTAAAATAAACAGATGGGGAGAATTCACACATTAAGAAAGCAATCAATGGAGCAATAACATGCTGGCATTAAGATAAAGGTAAAGGACCCCTGGACGGTTAAGTCCATTCAGAGGTGACTATGAGGTGAAGAAGAGGAGTTTGGACTTGATATCCCGCTTTTCACTCCCCTTAAGGAGTCTCAAAATGACTAACAATCTCCTTTCCCTTCCTCCCCCACAACAAACACTCTGTGAGGTGAGTGAGGCTGAGAGACTTCAGAGAAGTGTGGCTAGCCTAAGGTCACCCAGCAGCTGCGTGTGGAGGAGTGGGGAAGCAAACCCGGTTCACCAGATTATGCGTCTACTGCTATTAACCACTACACCACACTGGCTCCTCTCACTTTTCAGGCCAAGGGAGCTGGCGTTTGTCCACAGACAGCTTTCAAGGTCATGTGGACAGCATGACTAAACTGCTTCTGGCGCAATGGAACACCATGGCGAGTGCCAGAGTGCATGGAAACACCGTAAGAAAGCAATTGATGGGGCATAGCATGCTGGCATGAAGCACTTCCCAAATCTGGCAATAGATACTCTCCCTACTGCAAACTGGAGGCCAGGGCACCAGAAAAGGTCTCCAGCCCTTTGCTGTCAGTCAGTGCTGCTCTCTCAACTGGGTACATAAAACAACACAAAACAAAGACATAACCTCAACTAGGCTGGCATACTACCCTCCCCAAAGGCATTTAGGCTGAGCAACACATGGAACTAGCTCAGTGTGATTCGCCCATAAATAACTGATAGGCTGTTTTCTGATAAGGATGCCTTTGTCCAGAACAACAAAAAAGGGGCGCAAAGCGGTGGCATAGTTCTAGGAAGAGGATGATTTGGTAGTGCTGTGGAGAGTGCGCTCAAGGAGAACTGCATATTAGCATTGTGAGGATCTCTGGCCAGGGCCTTGATCACCTTGCACATGGAAACTCCTTGCTGGATCCCAGATTGTGCCAGCAGCATCAGCTTCCGCCACCTCCCTGTCTTCTGCATGAGGCTGGAACCAAGCAGCGTCTCCACCGAGGGCCGGAGCAGATGGTTGGGTTCCAACATGGCAACTAGGAGGGTCCGCAGCTCAGCAGAGAGATCTGGGAAGGGCAAGAATATTCCACTGCTTACTTTGCTTTCTGCAATATATTGCATTTCACATGCCACCAGCTCTTTCCCCAGACCCTCCTAGTTTTGACAGCCACTTTGCCTCCTTCCATGAGGATTAGCGGTTGAGTTGGCATACGCAAGTGCTGCATGCAGAAATGTTCCCTTTGTTTCTGCTCACCTGCAGTGAACTCAGGGGGCATATAGCCCTGTCTCAGTTGTTGCCAACCTTCACCTCCATTAGGAAGCTCCATATTGCAAGCAATCTCTAAGATGGTTATGCCTAGGCTGGAAGGACAGAAGCACACAGATGAAGTAACAGGAGCAGCACAACATTGCTTATCTGTAGTGCTAATTTGAACCCCACAACAAGTTAAATTTTGAGGCAGGGAAGCAAAAGCCACAACTGTGAAGCTGCTGGCTATGTCAAGCACTGGAAATATTAGCATCCCTACTTCCCATCTCATCCCACACCTGAAGATGTCAGCAGCCTTGGTGTATTCCCCACGGAGCAGCTCAGGTGCCATGTAGCGGGGATCGCCTTCTTGAGCATCATTCAGATCCCTAGAGTCCAACTCCAGCATAAGCCCAAAGTCACCTAGCTTGCAGACATTGCTGGACGAGAGGAAGATGTTAGCTGGCTTGACATCCATGTGTAAAAGATTGCGGTCGTGTAAGTGACGCAGTCCCTGCAGTAAGTCCCAGAGGAACGCTCGCACTTGCCATTCAGGCAGTGGTCCATACTCCTCACAATACTGCAACAGGTTGTTTGGGCACAACTCCGTCTGTATGTAGAGCTGCCCACGCTCTTCCCAGGCCTGTACGAAGCTCACACAGTTGGGATGGTGACCCACGCGCTCGTGCTTGCGCACCTCAGCCAGTTTGCGCTGCCTATCACTCTCACCTCGGAATGGCTCCACAGAACGCTTCACAGCATATAGCTGTCCATCTTCCCTACAGCGCACCTGTAGGGAAGATGAAACAAGTTATTACATCCTGTAGACTGAAGAGGATCCTGGCCCTCCCATGCAAGAACTCCCAGCACAAGGGGTGTTCAGGAACTGTGAGTGGTAAGCTTGCCAAGAACATCCAGATTCTGTCATGAGAAATTATATTCATGTCACATTGTCATAAAATCACCCAGCAAACAAGTAAGAACAAAGCCTGCACAATTAGCATTCGTTCTGCATTCATCCTGATTTACCTGTGGGGTGTTTATAAATCATTCTGTTAGTCATTTGTTCATCCTGCACTCTTCAATGCATTCTCCCATCACTTTCCAAATTGCAAAAAGCATGATTCTTTTTTAAAGTTGATTTGTTGCACTAAGGGGACAGAGCCCTTTAACTGCACAAACCTTATGTTGTAGCATGCACTTATATCCTTCTCCCAAAATCTGGAGGCACCCGAAGTGTGGGGCTGTGTATTTAAGACAATGCACTGTAGTCAGCACCCCACTTCCTACAGTGTGGCCTGCCAGATTCCTCCTGGAAGCCCACAAGCAGGGCATGGTGGCAACAGCCCCCTGCCGCAGTCACCACCTCTGAACATGGAAGTCTCATTTTAATGTAATCCACTGATAGGCAGATCTTCCATGTGTTTGTCTAATTCATTTTCAAAGCCATCTAACCAGTGGCCATCACCACAAACTGCGAGGGGGGGGGAGAATCTTAATTATGCCTTACGTGAAGTCATTTCTTCCACACAGACTGTGTCCATACCTTATATTTAAAGAGCATGGCTTCCCATAAAAAATTCTGGGAACTGTAATTCATCTCACAGAGCCGCATTTCACAGTACACTTAACAAACTAATTTACGGGAATATTTTGGGGAAGAAATGTATTTTAAATGGCTAGTGTAAATGTGTCCCAAGAGATTAGTAGCCTGTCTGCTACTGCCTTACCTTGTACACTTCACCAAAAGATCCTCTGCCAAGGCGGCTTAGCTGCTGGAAACACTGCTTGAAAAACAGCTCTCTCTTGGAAGCATCATACAGGTGACTACGCAGGGGTGTCTGTTTCCTCTGTGCACCATGGAAGGAAACACTGTGTGGCTGGAGCTTGGTCCATGGTTGCTGCCGGCGGTCAGAGAAAATCCTGCTCACAGTGAGTGAGCTCTTGTGGCGTGGGCGTGGTGGGAGGGTATAGCTGAGTGGCTTACGAGCTCTCTTGGCTGAAAAACTGCTTTCTGCTTCCCGGAAGAAGGCAGGCACTGGAAGAGGAGTGTGACTCATCTGGGACTCAGCCCCTCCGTAGTCAAGAGGTAGTGGCATGTCTGAAAGCAGAATGCATAGTTATTAAAATTACATTATCATTTCCTCAATGATCCAAAGTTGCAGTCAGCGAGTCTTTGGTGTTGGGCTGCTAAGGCACATTTAAAATTCACTAACCAAGAAAAAGGTAAATATTTTCAGTTTGCTGACCTGAAGAGACTGATAGTTGAGTCTCAAGTGATGGGGAAAGAAGCCTCCCCACATGCATAGCCCAAAGGATAAACTGCAAGAACAGGAGGATACATTCAATTTTAATACAGTATTTCACTATATGCAACAATGATGTTCAGAAGCCCTGGAACCTGAAAAGCATTCTAACTCCCACTATTCATTTCTACATTCCAGTTCTGGGACCACAAGCCCAGAGCTGTATCTTTATGTACCTTCGTAGCTTGTATTCACAGCAGGAAGGGACGTGTTTATTTTTGTCTTTTGCAAGAACAAAAACAACCACCCATTTTAAGGTTCTGTCTATCAGGCAGAGGCTTCAATAACTCATGTCTCCCAATCAGTTGCTAGAATTCCATCTTAGAAGATCAATGCCCTGTGGGCTGCTGTCTCCAGGCTCTGGCCATTTGGGATGCATTTTAGGTTACGATGCCTTTCATCCATCTACTGCAACTGTCCTGGAACCATCAGTAATTGTGAAGGAGTTTGTAATGGCCTTAGTGATTCCTGATAAATCATGTGACAGTCAGATGAAACTGACAAGTCTGGGATCAGAATCTTTAGAGGCACTCAAAGGAAAACAAACAAAGCAGTCAGCAGAGTCACAAAGAAAAAAACACTAAGTGGAGCACTAACAGGAAGATATGAAGAGTTTCAAAGTATCGATTCACACAAGGAATTCATGTTTACATTATCTATCATAAGCCGTTTATGTCTATGTGAACAGCAGAGCAGTTGGATACAAACCTATACACAATTTCCTTAGAGGAAGCCATACTGAACACAGAGCTTTACATTAAAATTAAGACTGCCCTGTGCATCTTCTAAATAAATAGGGCACTACATAAAAATATTGCTATATTTCTAACTCTTTAGCAGAGCATGTGTGGGTTTTTCCCTCTTTCCTTTATCCTGACAATAATCCTAGTAGACTAATAATGATGATGATGTCGTCACGAGTGGGCTGTCCTTATCTCGGTCCCAGGTGTGTGCAACCAGAGATGGTAATAACAACAGGAGGCCAAACAGATCAGAATAAATATTCTGTTTCCAACACCAGGCAGCCAGGTACCTTGCCATGAGGGTGATGGCCATTTCCTGTTTGTCTCTAGAAACACATGGTACTCACAGGTACACTGCCTCTAAAAATGGAGGTTCCATTTAGCTACCAGATGCCTATGTGGCGTCCACATCACATCTGACTTAAGAGCCCCTGCAGCCAGGCTCAAATCCACACAAAATTCACTGGGTGATCTCAGGCCAGTCTTTGAGCCTGAACTCTCTTACAGGGCTGTGGCAGGAATAAAACAATATGCAGAGGAGAAAGAAGCAGAGCTATGTACTCTGAACTCCTTGAGAAAAGAGTAGGATTAAAATGACAAGACAACTAGAGAATTCATCCAGGAATTTGCCTTGTTCTGATTTTACCATCACCAACACCACCACTAAAAGAAGAGCCCAGCTGCCCCCCACAACTGGGCTTGACTTATGTCAGCTGTGGCAGAGACATCCTCGCCCCTCCAGCTCCATCACTCTCAGCCCTCTATAAAGTTCTCCTGCTCCTTATAGAAACACAAGAAGAGCCCTGCTGGATCAGGCCAATGGTCCATCTAATCCAGCATACTGTCTTCCCAGTGGCCACCCAATGCCTGTGAGGAAACCCCACGAGGAGCAGGATTCGAGCACCTTGTGATTCCCATCAACTGGCATTCAGAAGCCCTGCTGCCTCGGAGTCTCTTTATGCTTGGGACCGCCTCCCAGGACGTCCTCAAATAAATCCCTCCCCCACCTCAACCTCACACTTTCCACGAAGCCTTGGGCACAACCTCCCCCGCCCTATAACATCTTGCAAGTGTAACCCTGGCTAGAATAAGCCCCTTCCGACCCCCGACCCCTGCCTCAGCTTCCTTTCCCCCAGACCTATCAGAAACACGGCTCTATCCATGTTTTTACTTGCTTTTTAATCGTCGTTCCCTCCCCCGCCCACCTCACCCTACGTTTCGGCTGCTTCCTATTCCCTCTGTAAGCCGCCTCGAGTCCCTGTCAGGGGAAAAGGCGGGACAGAAATCAATACGACGTTTCGTCATTCTAACAATGATCGATAGCCACCACCGGCGGCCTCGCCCTCCTCCACGGAGAAGGGCCCTGTTCCCCCAGCCACCGCCTCTGCCCTTCCCCGAAATTCACCTCAGGTGCGGGGGGCGCGCGCCCCTTTCCCCTGCTCCTAGTCGGCGACATCACCGCCACACCCGCTCCTGCCAGTGAGGAAACGCAAAAGCACCGGCGCCTTACCTCTTTTCTCCTTCCTCTTTATAATTTCAAACTTCCTCGGAGCCCCGGAGAGTAAGGGCTCTCGCGTACGTGCGAGCGAGCGAGGGAATCGCTTTGTTCCGTCCGTCCGAGAGTTCCCGGATGAAGCAGCCCTTTTTCCCACCCCCTCCCTTCCCTCAGGTATGTATTCCTGCCCGGCGCGCGCGCGCGAATCCCCTCAACGCCCGGTTTGCGCTCTCGCGCCAAAATTCCAAACGGCCTCGCCCACTTCCGCGTCCCGACGACACCGCGCATGCGTGCGTGAAAGGCAACGGGCCGAAGGGACTAAGCGAGCGCGCGAGCGCTCCTTTCAACGGAAACGCCTCTTTTAACTGGGAGCGCCCGGGTTTTTTTTTTGTTTGCCCAGTCAGTCAGTCAGTACGTTGGCAGGTGGGTGGACGAGGCCAGCTGGGATGAGGAAAGGCCTCGCTCGGACTCGGAGGCAAGCCTGCAAGCGGGGACTTTGCCGAGGAGTCCCTGGGCCGCCCACTCGATAGGAAACAGACGAGGCTTTTTTTGCCTTTGGGGAGGTGGGGCCCGCAGTCGGACGCGGCACCTGAGGAGAAAGAACTGGAAGCGGGTAGTCGGGTGGGCCTAAGCGGCCTCCTTCGCTCGAGCGGGGAAGTCGTGGTAAATGAAGAATTGCCGTCCCCTCGCGAGTGAGGAGCCTTGGTAAGTGTGTGTGAGCAAGCAGTGCATCCCGGGGAAAGGCGAACAATACCGGGGCGGCCGGGCCCCTACCCGAGCCTGTCTGGATTGGGGGGCGGGGGCTACATGCAGCCGCTCACCCACCTGCCCTCCCCCCACCCCGAGACTAGGGAACTGCTGGAAGCGCCTGCCTTGCTAGCGCCCAGATCCGGCGCATGACGGGGAGTTGGACTAGATGGCCTCTGGGGTGTCCGTTCCAACTCGACAGTTCCAGGATTCCGAAGGGAAAAACGAACTCTGGTTCTGTTTGTTGGGTGGTATGGAAAACAGGTCGAACCAGAACTCGGAAACCTGCGTTGGATCTCTGATTCAGTGCTCACTCCCCCTGAGAGTGACTCAGGTCGTTGTCTGTGCCATACATTTAAAGCGCGTTTGCAGCACCCCCACTCCAGAAAGAACAGTGGGAACTGTAGTTTAAGGGTGATGGGAATTGTAGTTTTGTGAGGGTAAGTTACAGTTCCCAGGATTCTTTGGTGTGGTAGTGGGGAATATGTTTTAAATATTTGGTGTGTTCTCAGCTTCAGTTGATCCACCTGGGTTTTCTGTGTTCCCTGGATGTTTTCTGTGCAAAGGGAAACAGTGTCCCCACCCCACCAGTCAGACAATATGTACCTTCACCTGATGCATTGTCTATGTCGGCTGAAGTGGTGAAGCTAGGGGAGACTTGTAAGGTACTGGGGATCTCCAAGGGCCCCAGCTGACCTGGAAAGTGCAAACCCCCATCCCTTTGTCCTGACTGACATAAGTAATAAGGGTTGTTCTAAGTGGCTCCATGATGGGCATCCCTTTGGTCAGACTGGGAGAGCCAGCCTGCAAAAAAAAAAAAAAGACTTTTTAAAAGCCCATCTGTCAAGCTTGACTTAACAAGCACAAATTGTACATAGAACCAGTGTAGGGGAAAAGGCATGTGCCCTGGGTAGCAGGTTGAGGTGTGTGTGGCAAAATTACAATCTTGTTAAAAATTGAAATTGGCATTTTACATACTTTAAAATGGTTTTATGATACTTAAATCCCCTCACATTCAGTTAATATAGTTCATAAGAAACGGGGAGTCCCATAACATTAACTCATTATTTATTTTGATGTAATTAATATGTGGCTATTACTGTACCACTTTTTCAAATACGGTTCTGTTTCTGAGAACTGTGTGGCCAAGAAGCTGAGAATGAAAGAAACCCCCAAGTGCCAAACTTGATTACAGAAGTTTCTGTTGGTTAGGAGAAAATTATAAGCCCATCTGGAATTGCAGCAGCTCCATCTAGCGAAGAAGTTTGGTTATCGCTGTGGTTGGATTGTATAGCTAGCACACATCTGGGTTTCCCATGTATCCTTCCCCTACCTTTCCCCATGTTCAGATTTCTATAAGTGACCCCAGGGATCCAAACCTTGCTTTATATGTCTAACTGTTCACATCCTTTGCACAAACCCAGTGCAAATATTCCAATTTGACTTAGGGCTGTATAGTATTGTTTAGAATGTAGAAAACGCACAGCAACTGAAAAACAAAACATGAATGTTTAAAGAAAGGCAATGGTTGGTTTGGTATGTTACAATTCTTTCACCAAGAATGATAAAGACAACAGAATTGTGGATTTACTTATTTTTAATTGAAAAGACACTTGTGCCTGGGCACCCAGATACACACTAAGATGGGAATCAAATCTAGGCTACTTCCAAAGAAGTGGAATTGATAAGTCAAATCTCTTTGGAAGGAAAGGGGTTTCCAACTTCATATGTCCATCTCTGTAACACTGATCTTGACATGCTAACAGCCCTTAGAAAATGTGTTCAATAATGCTTTAGAAGCCAACATGGTAAAATCTTCTCTTTTACAATGAAAGGTTTCTAATAATAAAATAAAAACAGGAAAAAGAAATATAGGATCATTTATACTGGAAAACTTGGTTGTCATTAATCATCACTCATAGCACCAAAAGTTGCCGGGATGCCTGAATCCTGCTGCAGAGAAAGTTCCACACAGTAACATCATTCCTCAGCATTTTCCAGAAGAGCAGCGACCTGAGAAAACAGAAGGGAAAAAAATGTAGAAAAAGAGGCAGGCATTGTTCCATATTTCATCCTTGCACTTCCAGAAACAGGTTGCAGAAAGGCATGTGGTGGGGATGGAAACTGATCAGATAGGAACCAAACTATGGAAGCTCTGATTTGTACAACAGACTGAGTAGTAAGGATAGAGAACAGCCGCAATTATGAAAGATAGGGACCCCATCTTTCTTACCTCTGTACCCATTTCCCAGAAAACCATTCATTCCATACTTAGATTCTTTTCCTCCTAGAGCAAAACAGAAAAAGTGACTGGTTTTTTTCTTACTCTCATTTGGTGCACAGAATGCTTTTCCATTTATTCCAAAGCAAGAAATTCACTCAAGACCATTTGTATCCTCTTTTTGTACAAATCACAGTGCTAAAACATCCAATTATCAAAACATAAAGTGTGAAAAGGCATTGCAAAGACTACAGTATGCAGTGCATGCCTATGCATGCTTTCTCAGAAGCAAGTCCTGTGTTCAGTGAGTTACTCCCCAGTAAGTGTTAAGAATTGCAGCCCTAGGACTGCAGCCGTTATGTTTGCCATTCCTTTTGTGGTTGCTGTGTTCAGTTGCTTCTCCCCATAGAGATCTATCGAGATCAGAATAACTTTGCATTTGTCTTTGTTGAGATGTTCTAATGCTGCTTTATTTCTGAGAAGTGATATTATTTTGTAGTTGCAAACATATGTAAAGTTATTTGCCATATGTATCAAGTTTCAGTTTTTTAATTTATGATACCCCACAGCTACCTCCAGAACAAAAAAGAGGAAGCCTACAATAGTCAGTTGAGTATCTTGGCTATGAATTAATTCTGTCACCATAAGATTACACAGTACCTAGGGCAGGCTTCCTCAACCTCAGCCCTCCAGATGTTTTGAGACTACAATTCCCATCATCCCTGACAACTGGTCCTGCTAGCTAGGAATCATGGGAGTTGTAGGCCAAAAACATCTGGAGGGCCGAGGTTGAGGAAGGCTGGCCTAGGGGGGAGGCGGGGCACATTGATGCACCAACAATATTTCAATTTTGAGAAATGTTATTCGTGTTGTGACATCACTAAAATGTGTCTATACATGTGTGAGTACAACAGCTGCGACCATGCCGCCCTCCAGTTAGCCGTTGGCGTTTGACGAGAGTAGATGTGATTTTAGCATGGCCAGCTAAAAAATTACGTGAAATGTAAAAGTGTTCTGACACTGTTTTACATCATTTAGTTAAGATTTTAAAATACCAAAGGTAATCAGAATTGCACGTGATTTTTTAATAAATTCAGTGGTTTTACTAATAATTATTTTCTGAAAATGTCCGTGGGGTACTTGGATACACTAAGAAACGGGGCACATTGATATGTATAAAAGTGCCCCGCTAGTGTACAATAGTGCCCCAATATACAAGTTTGCATGAAATATCTAAACTAGTTATTCTGTTTTCCAGAAAATGGTGCGAACTTATAAACCTAAGACTGATAGAGGAAGTATCGATGAGGAGAATGTAAAGACTGCTATATCTGAAGTTATATCAAAGAGATTGTCTATACGGAGGGCAGCTGACAAATACAGGATCAAAGCTGCAACTTTGCAACATTGCATTGAAAAGTTTCAAAAAACTTCAGAAGAAAATGAAGCGTCATCTTCTAATATGGGTCCAAGTACACTGTTGCACAGGTTTTCTCAACTGAACAAGAGAAAGTGTTTACTGAATATTTATTGAACTGTAGTAAAATGCACTCCGGGCTTTCTTTGCAGGAAGTCTTGGTTTTGGCTTATGAATATGCAGAACATTTGGGGTGTAGATATCCGGAATCCTGGAAAAAAAATAGATGTGCTGGGAAAGATTGGGCAGCAGGATTTAGAAAGAGGAATCAGGATTGAAGCCCCAGAAAGCCAGAAAATATGAGTGCAGCACGAAGTTTTGTGTTTAATTAAACTTCAGTCACTGATTTTTTTGACAGTTATGAACGTGTAATGACGTACTACAAATTTACGCCTGATGATTTCGCACCAATGCAAATGTTAGATTCGAGTCCTCAAGATATTGCCGATGTTACGGATGTGACAAATGAAGGAAATACAAAAGAGCTAGGTTTTGTGGACATGGATATTAGCCAAAATGATGAGGTTCCCGAAAACTGTGAAGACGACGAGATACCAGTTGTTGAAGCTGATCCCCTTGGGAACCGATTGGAAGAGGATGTAACATTATCTCCTAAGGTCGTTCCGCCAGCCTCTACGCCAATATTGTCCCCTGAAGTAGTTAGACCATATTAAAAAAAAGTCATTGGTAAAAGTACTTCCTCCTCGAAGAGCGGAAGAGAGAAAGGAAATCGAGAGTCTGCACTGATACGCCCAAAAAAGATAGATTACAGAGATTGCACGAAGAGAAGGAAAGAAAACAGCAAGTTAAAATGAAGCAGAAAGAAAAAGTTGAAAATGGCAAAAAAATTATTGGGTTTAACGGAAACTAAAAAAACTAAGAAGAAAAGATGTCATTGTTCAGAATCTGACTCCAATACAAATTGGAATGAATCTGTGGAATTGAGTGCTGATGATGACGATGAAGATTTTGAAGCTGCATCTAATCCAGAAGATGAGGATATAAATTTTGATGTTCCCAATCCTGAAAATGTAAATGTTGGAGATTTCCTACTCGTTAAATTTGAAAAGAAAAAAAACTTGTTTACTATGTGGCCAAAGTCATTTCCAAATATAATATGACCGATTAACAAGTGTCATATCTCAGGAAAAAACCAGGATCTTGTATGTTTGTCTTCCCCATTGTAGAAGATAAGGCAAGCGTTGATTTTAAGGATGTTGTTTTGCAGTTGCCAAAACCAAATTTCTCAAAGGGCACACCTCGAACATCATCTCTCACAATTAATTTTTTTCCCATTAAATTTTTGTAAATAAATACCATTCTCATACAATTTATGCTTTTTTTCAAAGTGCCCCATCCAATGTATCTAAGTGCCCCATAGATGGGGCAGAATGATAAAAAACCCATTTTTTACTAAGGTCATTATATTCTCATTGTCTTCTAACTTTAATGGTTCTTTTGATTGCTATTATAATATTGATTATTTATGCCATTGATAAAGCATTTTTTTATTATTTGACTCATTTTTGTTACATAAAATATGAGATTGAATTTTTCTGCATCAATCTGCCCCACTTGTTTATTTGAAAACATAATGACAAGAAGGATAAACCACTGGAATATTTTCGAGCGTTGCAAGATAAATTTGAAACTAGACCTACATTGAAGAAAATGTTTGTTCAGAAACTGGTTTTAAATGATAACAGTTTAATCACATCTTATGAGATATCCAAACTGATAGCCAAGGAAAGGGGAATCCTTGATTTTGCCAGCAGTGTCTGTTATATCAACCGTTATGAACCAAAATGCTTGTGAGATTATCGAATTCATCCCTTTGAACAATAAATCAGTGTCAAGGTGTATTGATGGAATGGCAAAAAATATTGAAAATCAACTAGCGTCGCAGTTAAAAGTTCAAAAGTTTGCTTTCCAAACTGATGAATTGTGTATTCCAGATAACAAAGCCATACAGATGGCATATTTGCATGACAAATTGAAAGAAGAAATGCTATTTGCTCAAAAGCTTAAAAGAAAAGGTGAAACAATTTTTGAAGAAGTAAAGAGGTACATCAGTGAGAAAGATATCCCTCTTGAGAACATTCTGGACTGTGCTACTGATGGTGCTGCTTCTATGACAGGTAGATACAGAGGGTTTATTGCATATTTTAAAGGTGTGGCGGAAGTATTCTATATTCACTACGTAGTTCACCGAAAACACTTGTTTTCAAGATCGCTAGCAGGGTGCTTGCATGAGTCTACAAATTTTAATAAAAGCAGTAAATTACATTAAATCAAATGCATTTCTAGATCACATGTGAATTATTTACTCAGCCTAGCGCAGAATTGCCTTTACATAACGAACAGAGGTGATCTTGGTTATCCCTCACAGCAATAGAACTGAATATTAAAAAGTTTGTTTCTGGTCATCAAACACAAGGGTCACATTGACTGAGAAATACTTAAAGTATACATTTTTATGTAATATTTTGTATTATAAATAAAACATGTTCTATTTACAAATAAAACGTTTGAATAGCTACCTGTCTACTGATAGGACAGGGGTGGGGCACGGTCAGAAAAAGGTTGAGAAGCTCTATACCTCTTGGGCAGGGAAATCCAATCTCTTCCTCGTTGCTACAAGAGAACACAACTTTAGAACTACTTACCATATCCTCCCAGTGCTTGTCCAGGGCCCAGTGGACTGCCGTACCCTCCTGGAGTTTGTCCTGCTGAATAGGGACCATATGCACCTGCTAGACAGAACAAGAGCCAAGTGAAGCAGCAGAGCAACTGGTTGCAAAAGGCATTCCCAATTACACCAATCCCAGTCAAGTCTATCCTAAAGAGCAATGGTGGGGAGGGGAGCAGTGCCCTTTTTAATATATATTTTTAGCATTTTATTAAGTTTCAACATTTTTAGTATACAATCCAACACGCAGTCTCTTTTTTTGTCAACTTCCTCCCCATTTTCCATGAAGGAGTAGTTTCTGTCCTGCTGCACCCTATTGGGAGCTGTGCTTTTTATTATTATCTTGCACCTTCAGCCTTACCTGCCCCCAGCCCATTAGCTTGGGGGTCTCGTCCATTCATATATCCTATTCCGTTCCCATTGCCTGCAAAGGATGCAGAGGAAGCAGAGAGTGAGAAAGAGGGAAAGAGCATAACAACAAAAGACCGCCCCAAACCAATTGGTCCATGAGCTCAGGCTTTTAGGATTAGGAAGATCCAGGAGCCCCAGCCTTCTTCAAGTTGATATATTCTACAAACATCAACTCTAAAGGAAAACAGTTGAATCTCCTAATCTAGAATGTATCATATTTTGTACATGGGTGACATTAAATGAGAGCAATGTAAATATTTACAGTTGCTAACTGCATGCCTCAAATGCATCTTAAAGTTTTGTTTGCTATCAGTGAATAGCTGTGTTAAATTCCAAACTTGGATCTCAGGGTGCCAGATGCAAATCAGCCGGGCTTTTGCACCTTTAATATTTGTGTAGAATAGGTAAGATCAGCGGGTGTAGCTTGTCACGAAACTTAAAAGTGTAGGAGCCGTCCTTTTTTGCATCCGGCGATCCTAATGTATCCGCAGCAAACTAAACCTAATTTCGTCTATTAACAGATAACATTCTATCTCTTGGGTGTGCCTAGTTCTTTGGGACTAACTGCTATCACCAGAGCCAAATCTGGCCATGTAACTAGACCTCAGTATTACCAGTTTGGTGTACTCAGTTCCCCAATCCATACTGCTTTTCAGCAGATGGATGTGCTTGAAGCTCTACTCTAGTTCTGTGACTAGGTGGGCTCTCTTTCACCTACCGTATTTGGCTGCAGCTGGGTCTACACCAATGCCATCAGAGCCACCAGGTTGTGCTCCATAGGGGCTCTGAGGAGCTCCTGGAAGGCATGAGAAGAAGAAAAGTTGGGGTGGGGCAAGGGGATATGATTGCCCACCCCACCAAAAACAAATCCCTCCACTATCGCACCCCAGTCCAGGAGAAGGAACACTATTTGCCGAGATGTACAACAATGCACAATAAGAATTTATAAGCTAAGCCCAACAAGTCGCAGCCAGGACTGTGTGTACCAAAGAGTTAAAAGTCTTCAGCAAAAGAAAGCCCCGACTCTGCCATCAAAAGTAGTATCCTGCAGCCTATATATCAGAGATGGGGGACTCGTGTCCCTCCAGGTGTTGCTGGACTCCAGGGCCCATCAGGCTCAACCAGGAGAGCCAACAGTCAGGGTTGATGGGAGTCTTGGGTTGCAGATTCCCTATCCCTACTATTTACATAGATCAGGGAGCAGCAAAGTTTTTGTGGCTTGGGCTGGTTCACGGTCCCACAGACGCGATGGGCCAGAGTGTGCGTGCACACATGTGCAAATGCTACTTCTGGCACTCCTAGCACGGAGGAGGCGTGTGCAGCTTCCCATTGGCTGCAGGAGCTTCCTACAGCCAATGGGAAGCCGGCCAGCATCGTAGAAGGCAGTCTTCACTCTGCTCCACACTGGTTTAGCGCGACACACGGGAGCTGACCAAGCAGGTGGCGGGGTGCATGGGCCAGTTAAACGACTCCCATGGGCCGCAGGTTACTGACCCCTGACATAGATGTTACGCAAATGAAGCCGGTTTGCCTGTGTGTTCTGCTTTGCATAAATGGTTCTGCCCTGAGTCTACACAAAGAAGAGTAAAGTATATTTCACAGCTACTTACTCTTCACTTTGGGGAGGCAGGGCAGAACAATTTATGCAAAACAGGACACACATGCAAATCTGCTTTATCTGCATAGCATATATATATTAGTACCACAGCTTCTCTGCCTACAAGCCTGTCTTCACTGATTGAGGGGGTCTCCAATCTTAGGCCCAGGGCCTCAGAAATCTAAGAATTCATTGTGGAAACCAAAAAATACCCATTTTGCAGGTCTGAACCCCTGAAAAAAAAAGGCCCTCAAAAATTCATGGTTTTATTTATAATAAATTGGGAGAGCCTTCTGAGAATACCAGGCAGGGTGCATGAGAACCCCAAAAGCACTACATTTGGGACCCCAGATTGTGTGTGTGTTTTAGTTGTACCTGAAATAATCAGCACTTGACTCAAAATTGTGCTTTTCCTGCAGTTATACAGAGTACCAGTCTGAGGCACACCTACCCCCGCTATCTTAACTTACCATATCTTCCAGCACCATAGTCTCCTCCCAGGCCAGCAGCCTCTGGCTGCCCACTGTATGGGAGTTGCCCTGTCCCTGTAATGCAGATCATAGGAGCCCAAGAAAGGGCAACAGAAGGTCACAGAGAGGATCCCCTAATTGCCCCTTTGGCACCCCTCTTTCCCACACCTTAGAACAGTTCTACAGAAATTCTCCCATGTTGACACAGGAGGACACACCTGCACCAAGTGGTTTCAGGGTCATTCCGTTTCCCCTCCAGGAAACTAGCTTTTTAAGGAAATGTCAGCACCTTTGCGGAACAAAAATTCCCTGCCTTCTCTGGGAGAAGCCGTGACAGTTAAACAGGTAAAACAATAAGCATTCAACACAGTCACACCCAGGCCATTTTCATCCTCCCTATGTTTCCTAAGTCATTTATGCAGCAATTAAGGCATGTTTCACCCCCTCAGGGCCAGCTGATGCTAAAATGCTTTGCAAGTCAACTCTGCTCCCCTTCAAGCTGCACAAAACTTTGCCAGGCTGTTTGTCAGTTGCCTTATGCAAGAAGGAAGGAAGTCTCTCCCTTAGGGAGCACAATAAAGACTTACCTCCATATTTAGCAGCAGCAGGATCTCCAGCAGGGCCTCCTAATTGACTGCCATAGGGAGCCCGGGCACCTGCAAAGACACCCAAAGGCTCAGTATACAGCCCCTCCCTGCCTGCTTGTCTCAAAACCTAGAATGGCTCATTTCTGAAGCAGTGTATCAGGGGATCAACCCTTCCCCATCTTCTGATTCTTCTCCCTAATGGGAGCTGCAGTTACTAGATGAAATAGAGGAGACCTGTGATGAGTGGTAAGAGCTGAGCAAATGCAGTCAAGGCAGAAGGCGAGCTTAGCCTTTTTACTCCCATGTCATTTTTCAATTGCCCCTTCCACTGTTTGTCTTGCAAGGCAGGGAAACCTACGCAGGGAGAGGAGAGGACTAACACGCAAACCCAACTGTTGCACTTTTAGCCAGTTCTACACAGACGGGGGGGGGGGGGGCGGATCTGCTCATGGATATAGGAAGGTGCTCAACACTGGTGTCAGGCTATTTGTCAATCTAGCCCAGTAGAATATACTCTTCACTGGCAGCAGCTTGTCTTGTGCAATCATTCTCATCCCCTACTACCATTTCTTTTTTTGTGGTAGTCCAAGGATCAATTCTGGGAGCAAGATGTGACCTATCTTCTTTAAAAGGATCTTCGCATTGGCATGTGTGCTGTTTCCCATGCAGGGGGTTCGTCCACACTTCCACTTGTCCCATGCTTTCTCGGCATGGGTCAGAACAGTTTTGCCTTTGCCCTGCCACTTCCCCCTGGAAAATCCGCTCTTTTAACACTAAATTAGATTAAACAGCAATCCACAGAAAACCTGATTGCCCTTTGTTCTAATACAGCACTAAGCTGCGGGTTTCTCAGGGGAAAAACAGAAGTGTACATGGGCCCTGACTTAGCCTCAAAATGTTTCTCTGAACTTCCTGTGACGTGTGCCATGTGGCATGGACTGTGCCGCAGACACATCTAGCTTGGCCCTTAGTGGAAGGCAAAGGCCCTTTACACGGGCTCAGGTGTGCTGCTTTCTTAGCACTAATTCACATATTCTGCAGCTGAATCTCAAGACACCGAAAGGAAGTTCTGTAGCTGAGTCAAGGCGAGCCAGTGGGTAAGTCCTATAGCCTGTCTCTTTCTTATCCACTAACCTCCCCCCCCCTTCCACCTCTACTGATGAAACATCCTATCTTCCCCTCCACTTTCCCAATCTTGGCCCTAAATTTATTCCCCTATCGTTGCCAATATGGCATAGTGGCCAGTGTGGCACTTTGACTTGGGAGACCTGAGTTCAAATGCTGACTTAGCCATGACACTCACAGGACAGCTTTGAGCAAGCCACTCACTCTGCAGTCTGAAATGTGTCACCAGGGCTGTCTTAAGCATATCCGGCGCCATGGTTCAAAGATCCCTCCGGCGCCCCCATTTCCCAGCGTGCCGACCTTTTCCCAAGCCTCTGCGGTGATCGCTCTCTTCCCGCGGAGGCTTGGGAAGGAAGCTGCATGCCCGCCAGCCATATGGTTGACAGGGCACAGCTGGCGGGCATACAGGGAAAAGGGAGGCTGTCGGCAAAGCAGTGCAACTCCCCCACTCGCTGGGACGCCCCTGAGAGGCCAGCGCCCTGGCGCAATGTGCCCGTAAGCCCAATAGGAAAGACGGCTCTGTGTGTCATAGGGCTGTTGTGCTAAAATGCCACTCCAAGCTCCTTGAAGGGAGGGGGGAAGAATAATAAAATGTGAGGAGTAAATACTAACCATTCCCATTCCCATATCCAACACCAGGATATCCATTTCCTCCAGCTCCATAGCCTGAGAAAGAAAAACCACATCTTTACGATTTCCCAAATCATTCTACTCAGGCTGAATATATACTCAAGAGCAGTGTTACATAAACAGTGGTCTGGAACCCCACAGTGGGCCTTCGGCCACTTTCAGATGGGCCTCAGTGCCACAGCCAGCCCACTGCCCCCTCCTCAGTTATCTGCCCCATACAATAGTCTCTTGGTTGGATGAAGTTGCATCATGCTGCGTAAAGGTGAGTGGGAGACAGAGAAGTGGTTTTGGGAAGAAGGGAGGTCTCTTTTCTCTGAGGGGAAAGAGATGTTCAAGGAAATTTAGAAAGTGTGATAAAAGGTTAAGAAATGTTTCAATATACAGTCATATCTCATGCTACATTTGCTTCATGATACTTTTTTCAGGTTGCGTCCCGCAGCGACCCAAAAGTACTGGAAAGGGTTACTTCCAGATTTTGCCAACTGCGCATGCGCAGAAGCGCTAAACCGTGCTTCGTGCATGCGCACAAGACCATATTACACCACACATTGCACAGATACAGCGCTTCAGGTTGCAGGCTTTTCATGTTGCGAACGGGCCTCCGGAATGGATCCTGTTCGCAACCAGAGGTACCACTGTAATTAAATAATAATTATGAATATTAATAAACTGGGGGTACAAAGGAAGGAGATATGAGAGTTAAGCTGCTATGGGAGGAAGAAGTAAAAGGACCAGAAAGGAGGGATGAAAGAAACACAGCTTTTTTTGCTCAGGGTGGGGGAATAAGGTACAAGTTGAGTGTGAAAGTAGAATGGGAGAAAAACTGCAGGAGATGGGTAAAAATACTTCGAGAGGCATGCAGTGATGGGAAAGGAAAAAACAGAAAAAGTCTTTTCTACTTAAGAGTCTCCGGATCAGCACATTCTGCCTAAAAGGGGTGCGGCCAAATACCTCCGGAGCAAATGTCTGTACTTTGCTTTAGGACAGCTGAGCTATGGGATTTCTTGTCCCAAGGAAAATGCTGCGGCAAAGAATTCAGCAATTCCCAAGGATGGATTAGCTATCAGTAGAAAACCATGTTAGTAATTGCCAGCTGATGGTGCCAAACTCTGCCTCCATTTGCCATCTTTTTGTGACTGGCTCTGCCCCCTGTACCACCATTTTGTGACTGATAGGCCCAGAGGGGCAAAAAGTGAGAGCCTCCTGCTCTAGAGCACTCCCTGTAGAATAAATGGATGGATGGGCAGCAATATGTCCAGTCAAATAGACTTTTCAATATGTTGGCCAACTGCTCCACCTTCTGGGCGTATATTTTCATTGCCATTTTGTGCAAGTATGCACTGGCTGAAAAGTATTATTTCCGCATTACTGTATTTTGCTCAGCTGCTAGTGCTTTTGAGTTGGTACCATAATTTGCCATATTTCAAAAAGTAAAAATCTGGACACAAAGTTGTTGTTGTTTTTTCAAAATCTCAAGAAATAAAAATAAAAATCTCAACTTCCAACATGGGTTGTGCCATATGTCCAGATTTTCCTGGACATTGCAGCAATTCCCATCTGGACATTGTTTTTGACTGCAGTATTCCAGCTATGACCAGGAAATTCCTGATGTATAGCAGTCCTAACCATGATAGATAACGAAGGTGGACAAGACTTTGCATGCAACAGATCTGCCACAAAGATTTGGGTGAGCTTTCTGAGAAGCATGTATTAGTTTTGCAGATAAGTGTCCCAAACATGGGATAGCAGCACACACACACACACACACACACACACACACACACACACACACAATAAAAGGGCATATTCTGCAAAGTAATGACAGGATAAGGAGCTGCCTAATACTTAGTCATGCCATTGATCCTCCTAGCCCAATACTTTCTAGTCTGACTGGCCTGCTCCCTGAAGTCTTTTGACCAGACCTTTCACATGCCAGGTTCCTTGTTTCTGGGGCAAGGGATAAACATGCTTGTGTCACAGCAGTCGATGGCCAAAAGCAACTCTGCCACTAGCTCCATTTGACTCCCGCTGTACCAATTTACTGCAGAATATCAGAGCGTGTCTCTCTCACCATTGCCATATCCATTATGGATTCCATTGCTTGGGTAGCCTCCGGCTCCAACTCCACCGATATAGGCTGTTGTACAAAGCATGCAGAAAAGAAAAATCAGTCGTGGATGGAAGTGATCACTCCTTTTTTCCTCTCCCCTGCCCTTCCTCCCTGGTCTGCACAAGGCAAAATTGGTTTATGATGACAGGTTTCATGGCCGGGGGGGGGGGGTGTCAAAAGAAGAAAGAGCTTGTATCTCAGCATGGGCAGAGTGCTTTCTCCCTACAAATGAGGTGTCCCAGCCCTAGAAACGGAATACAGAGGCTCTAGCTCAAATGACATATTTACTAAACAGGGTTGAGCCCCAATACCCCTCTCTGGTGAAATTAATCCATAGAAAGTTAACAGCAAATCCCACTCTCTCCTTTTTTGTTTGTTTTGGGGCCCTACCCAACTTTCCCAGCTCACCTTGCTGTGCTCCTGTTGGGTAGCCACCAGTACTGGGCCCTGCCCCATAACCTGCTAAGAGAGAAAGAAAGAAATTCTCTTTCCACAGATCAGCACAGATACCTAGGGTTCATCCAGTTGCGGCTGGTGCCTGTTGGGTATGGTAGCACAGGAGGCAGGGAGCCCAACAGCAGGTGGCGCCAGAGCCAATGACAGGCAGAGCCAACTAATTCTAGCTTTACCGCCCTCCCCCTCCCTGCTGAGTTCTATTAAGGCAACACTGAGAGCGAGGAGGAAGCTGACAGGCGGCGTCTCCCCCGGGTAGGTTGTAAATAGGAAGGCAGGCAGGTGAAGGCTGGCTGACAACAGGATGGGGTTACTGGGGCTGTGCCCCATTTCCCCTAGTGGACAAGCCACCACTGGGTTTATCTGAAGGTTGTGACCAGTGGTACTCTTGCCTCTGTTCAGAACTGAGATTGGCAAACCAAGCTAAAACATCGGTAAAGGGTAACGGGACCCCTGACCATTAGGTCCAGTAGCGGACAACTCTGGGGTTGCGGCGCTCATCTCGCTTTATTGGCTGAGGGAGCCGGCATACAGCTTCCAGGTCATGTGGCCAGCATGACAAAGCCGCTTCTGGCGAACCAGAGCAGTGCACGGAAAAGGCGTTTACCTGCCCGCCGGAGAGGTACCTATTTATCTACTTGCACTTTGACGTGCTTTCAAACTGCTAGGTTGGCAGGAGCAGGTACCGAGCAACAGGAGCTCACCCCGTCGCAGGGATTCGAACCACTGACCTTCTGATCGGCAAGTCCTAGGCTATGTGGTTTAACCTGCATACATAGGTTATTTCCCCTGCTAGCTTAACTTTGAAATCCTGACCACATTGAACTCCTGATTACACCATTAGAAGCTCAACCGGCCTTCTGAATGCCTCCCCCAACCAACACTCTACAGAATACTTTACCTTGCCCTGCTGCTCCCTTCCCTTTATCTAGTGGCAGTGATGGCAGTAGGAAAAGCTTTTGGGGACTGCTGAACATGCTTGCAACAGCTTCTGAGGAACAAGGAGCCCTGCTATTTCCAAGGTGCCTGTCATCCATACTAAGGACTCAGGCAACCTGGAAAACCCCATTTCTCAGGACCTGTAACAACCAGGATCTTGGTGTCCCCAAAATCAAGTTGCCAGAGAAGGAGAGTGGCTTGATTTAAATTGCAACCTGGAGAAGAACTTTTGGATTGTTGGAATTATGAATTCTGTACACATACAGAATTGCAGCAGACACACAGCCCTAATGATGGGGAATGAGGGGGGTAGTATTTCCTGGTGGAACATTTGTTGGTGAAAGTACTGCTACCTGATTTGGAAGGCTTGCCTCTGGCTCCAAGGCCTGCTGAGTGAGGAGAAAGAGACTGGGTCAGACCAGAACACTAGGTACAAAGAATAAGAGCAGGCTTGTGTACTTCATACTTAAAAAAAAAAATACATAAATTAAATTTATGTGATCTGTATAAATGTTGCAAATTAAGTGCACTTACTTTGTCTAACTCTGTTTCTGGCAGTCATAGAAAGGGGTATGCAGAGTGTTCAGTCAGGACTGGCTTTGTGGCCACTGAAAATTCAGCTGAGCCCCCTCAAACTTCTGAAGTTTTCACAGGACCCTGCTACAGCCAACATGCACTATAACAGGGGTTGGCAAGGTTTACCTGGCCTGGGCCGGTTCACTCTCGCTCAGATTGCTCTGTAGGCTGGATCGCATCTGCGCAGACGCGAATTTTGGCGCCGCGGAAGCAAGGGGACTCACCGAGTGGACAGTTTGGTTCGGTAGCAGCTTGTGGGTCATTAAACGACCCCTGTGGGCTGCTTGTGGCCCATGGACCGCAGGTTGCTGACCCCTGCACTAGAAGCTTGCATTTTTGTTTCAAGGAAAGCACATATTGCTCAAGATGATGAATTTCCCTTCTGGCATTCATCCGCATGGGCATTACAGACAAGTGAGCTCTGCTACCACACTCAGATGCGTAACTGCTAGAGACCTTTAAAAAAAAGTTGTAAACTTTCAGCACAGTACAACAATAAATCCTAATCCGAGGACCATCTTCACACTTATGTCAGATCATGTCTCTCCAAAAAGACCAAATAATCTTCACCCCCACCAACCCTCTAATCACATACGCAAAAAAAGAAAAAGGAAACCACATCTCCATAAATTTATTCTCTTTCACTGAACCCCATGCTTATTGAAACTGGTGAATTAATCTTTTGGATTATATCAGCAGCCCTATGTTTGAAAACCAACCCTGTGGGGTACAACCTCCCTTCCGTACTTTCAAGTGTTTTGTCACTTCCAAGCCAGAAGATGCATATCCAGACCCTTCTGCTCAATCCAAGCACCCTCATGTAGTGATCAGGGTGACAGGCGTGTGTTTGGAGTCAAGAACTGTCCATATTATATCCGAGATTACCATAACAGCTTTCCCCCAGGTAACCTCTGGAGGAAAGGGCTGAACCCTGGAAAATGATGTATCCAGCATCTTGCACCACCAACATTTTAACAATGCACCCTTGTGAGGCAAAACAGCAACAACCAGACAGTGGTTTTCCGCAGACATGGAACACAGAATAGAAATGATCCCTAGCAAAACAGATAACTGGAGTGTATGGAGTCTTGCGGTTGCCATTAGGCCAAATTGCACCAAACACCGGAGGATCAAAACATTAAAACACGTGGACACAACAAAAGGCAAGAAAACAATCTCATGATTAGTGGGAGGGAAAGCACCCTCAGATGAAACCACAGAAAAAATACACAGCATCCAATGTCCAGTATTTCAGCTCCAGGGTCTGAAAATGAAGGAGGATGGCCAACAGTTTTCAAAAGGGTAAAATAAGCAGAAGGGTTGGTGTTTTTGCCAAGAAGTGCAGCTGGGTCACTTAGCGGGCTTCCAAGTTTGTAAAAAGTCTTGGCAAGCATTTTTTAAAATGGAGGGTTATTCGAGCAAGACGTGTTTAGCCAATGGAATGTTAAGAGAGTAAAGGAACAGCGAAGCACGTAAGTGAGGTACCTGTTGAACAGGTAACGAGACATAAGGAAGAAATAAAGGTATCTGACTTACTTCCCAAGGGGAGGCCAACACGAGGGTAACCAAGTCCTCTGTAACCTGGAAGGCAAAGATGCATCATGAACGACGATGGAATAGAAACATCGCATCTATTTCCCCTCTTTTAAGTGGAATTTACATCTGCTTATTCAAATTTCAATTTTAAATCTGAGTGGCACTGAAAACAACAACTTAAGGTCACTTGCAGAGGACCTGTTTATGGAGCGTTCATTCTGATTTGTTTGTGAGGAGGTTGGAAGACTTTGTATCAAGCAATTGCTATATCCCACACTTTTCACTGCACTTTCCTTAGTGCAAAAAGTCCTATCTTGGGGGGAAGTGAGTTCGTTGTGCAAGAGCGCAAATTCAGCTTTGATGGTGCAACTTGAACTTTGCCAGTAAGTGATTGAATCTCTGACCCGACATTAGCGGTATTTTATAAAAATAACTGTTAAATAGAAATAAATATAAATATTAAGGCAGTTGGGCAAAGGAATCACACATCCCAGCTCAACAGACCTCAGCTTACCTTAACCACTAAGCCTGACAACACCTTAAGCAAAGTGAGAACGGAGGGGCAGTGAGATTATTATTTTTTTATGCCAAAATAACTTGACCACCTTTGGATAAAATGCACTTTGACTTGCCAGGGTGGGCAGAGCACCAACATGCCCTTGGCTCTGGGCACTGAGACTCCCCAGAAGGAGAGGAAAGGAATCAGTCTGAAGACACCAAGGTGTACTGTGAATGCTGCTTTTGTCCTTCCTCCCCTGTACACTGGGATTGAAACAGGGGCCACCAGGGCTGGCGCTTGAGCCAGATTCATGAACAGCATCCGTGGGTGCTTGCAAGCCCCATATCTTTCCCTCCTTTCAGAAGACATGCTAGAAGAATGAGACTGGGGGAGCAGGGCACTAAGCTGTCAGGAACAGAGCAAGAGAGATGCACAATCCTAAACCTGCAAGAGGTTTGTTTAGACAAGCCATTACAACATGAATTTTTCATTTAACCAGTATTTATTGATATTTATTGCTTTATTGTTATTTTTAATGATCTTTTTATGGACCTCTTGTTGATTTTATCCCTATATGTTGTACTCTGCCTGAAAATGTGGGTTACATACCCATAAATAAATAAATACATGTAATGACTGATAAAACAAAACACCAACCTCCCTTTCCAATTTCTCTGCACTGGACATAATTTCACAAATCTCTGCCATGTACCCACTCCTTTACACATGCTTTTATTTTTTATTGTTTGCAAACTTTGTACGTAAGAGCCCCTCGATCACGTGGTTGCTCTTTTCTACACTTTCCGTCACCCAGCTCTGCCATTCAATTCCAGTTCATCCTGTTCCCCCTCTCATGTGCATGGGAGGCAGGAAGAAATGGAGACATGTTTCAGTGAAGTGGGAAAGAGAAGCCATCCTACCTGCTCCATATCCATTTGGGACTCTGTATCCTGTAGAAAGGCAGAAAGCATCAACAGATGGACAGGCAATATCAATGACTGCAGAAGGACTCTAGCTCAGTGGTAGAGCATCTGCTCCTCAGGTTCCAGATTCAATACCCGGCAGCTCCAGGTAGGGATGGCAGATAAGGTAAGGGTAAAGGGACCCCTGACCATTAGGTCCAGTCGTGGCCGACTCTGAGGTTGCGGAGCGGTACCTATTTATCTACTTGCACTTGACATGCTTTCGAACTGCTAGGTTGGCAGGAGCAGGGACTGAGCAATGGGAGCTCACCCCATCGCGGGGATTCGAACCGCTGACCTCCTGATCGGCAAGTCCTAGGCTCTGTGGTTTAACCCACAGTGCCACCCGCGTTGTGGGTTAAACCACAACAGGATGGCAGATACTATGTCTGAAATCCTGGAGGGCCACTGCCGGTCAGTGTACACAAAACTGAGCTAGAGGAAGCAACGGTCTGACGAATGGAAGGCAGCTTCCTGTGTTCCAGAAACAACTGAAAAAGGTCATTTAGTTCCTGCTAATGCTCTTGGTGGTTGCAACAATAACCCTTATCTCTGGGCAAAGACCAACCATGTTTCTACATTTCATATGGTCCATGGCTTAGCAGGGCATCCTCCCCCTGGATGTCCTTCCATGTCCTGCTCACCTGGCTTTCCTGGTTTGTTCCCGAAGCCTGGTCCAGCAGCCCCAAATCCATTCTGAGCACCTGCAAAAGCAGAAACATCTCTCTGTCAACCTCTTTCTGCCACTATGCTTGGGCCAAGCCCTAATTATCTCTTTAGGAGGGGACATTTCTGTTCCAGTCAGCTTTTGGCATATGAATTGACAGCTTGAAATTATTGTGATTATTATTATTATTATTATTATTATTATTATTATTTTCTATTCCTCTGTATTTAAGGCCACCACCACAGCTAAACTTACCCAGCCCTGCTGGCAATCCTTGGGCCCCATAGCCTGGATATTTCCCTGTGGGAATAAAAAACAGAGGAGGTTATAGCTAGGGGAAATGAAAGTAGAGTGATCATAACAGATCAAGGCTTGCTGCAAACCACAACATGGTATTTTCCTTGGCAGTTCCCATATGTTATGTACAATGTAGACTAATGAGGCCTGGGTTCAAATCCCTGCTGATCCATGAAACTTGCTGTGGGTGACTATCTCTCAATCTTAAAACTACCTCACAGGCCTGGTGTGAAGATAATTTGTCAATGAGAGTACCTTGAAGGAAGTGTGGTGTGTGTGAATTAATTAAACCAAGTCCCCTGCAGTGTACATTTTCTTCTAAATTTTGCTTCAGTTTTAAAGAATTGGGCAATGCTGTGAAGGTGGACAACTGGAAAAGAACAACAAACTATTGCATATTGTAACAAAGAGGATTTGTTTCTGAGGAGCTGAAATGCTTAAAATGCAGGTAAGCCCCTTGTGGGAAATGTACGAGCTTTCTAGAGTTACTATGAATGCCATAGTTATTTATAATAACACTAAAAAGCTAGTATAATAACTATCAGAGGCTCACCACATTTTAAATGGATGCATTGCTCTATTATACCACCCGGCCGATGTAAAAGCAACAGTTTGTTGTCTTAAGTACTGCACGATAATCCTGTAGCAAATGCCAAGATGGATATTTGATTCTGTCTAGATTTTCACCCTCCACCCCATACCCTGACCTCAAGATCTGCCGCACAACTTACCGGCCTTGGCTCCAGCTGGTCCCAGTCCCAGCCCAACTCCTCCTCCTAAGGGATGAAATACAGACCACAAATATGAACTGCCCTCTTGCACTGGCTGTGGGTGGTTCAGCAGAGCCAACAGGGCAGGGTGAGTGAAATGAGGGAAGCCCCATGAAACAGAAAGCAAAGAGCAGGAGATCTTTCAGAGGCACCAGTCAACCTTTGTGTATGCACAGGAACTAGTTCAGGGTCAATATATGCACATTTAAAGCCACTCATTGAAGTGGGGTTTGAGGACAAAAAAAATACAGTAATCCCATTGGTTTTAGCAGCTGCACACTATAAACTTATGAGGGTTAGGTGTGATGCAGGATACTTACCCCTCATCAGGGATGGGAAGTAAGGTCCTGCCCGGCCATTTGATTGCGGTTTAAATGCTGAAAAAGATCCACAAGAAAAAGGAAATGAGACTGGATATCGCATACATCTTTTACCTTGTTTATATTTCTGAGCCTTATCACTTCTCATATTGTTGTTGCACATCAAGCCTCTAGCATAAAGTTAATTATAACTCAATAGACTGGTTTTTGAAAGGGACTGCCTTAGTAGAAGAACATAGCAAGAGCCCTGCTGGATTTAGGCCAGCTCTACCATTAAGCAGAGGGAGGCGACTGCCTTAGGCAGCTGATTTGGGGTATCATGAAAAAGCAGCAGATTGTCAATGAGTTGTGCACCTTGACCTGAACATATGAGTGTGTATGTGTGTGTGTGTGTGTGTGTTTGTGTGTGTGTGCATGTGCATGTGCGAGCTGTTTGCTGCTCTGTCTCAAGAAGCAAAATCTATTGGATCAGACTTAGCTCAGTTACTACTACTCCAGTGTTCTGTTCCCCCAGAAGCCAACCAGATGTCTAAGTGAAGCCCACAACAAGCAGCACCCAACTGTTTGCGGTCCTCAACAACCAGTCTTTAGAGGCATCCTGCTTCCAACACAGGAAGGCGTACATAGTCATCCTCATGACTAAGTAGCACTGACAGCTTTTATCTCCCATTTTTTCCCCCCTCCTAATCCCACTTGAAAGCCCTCCAAGTTCATGACCATCAGGGTGTTTTTCTTGGGTCCTTGGTTCACACTTTGTTCCTTGGGCTCTTAGTGGACAGCATGTTTTGCAGAACATCTAGAAGAGGCAGTTATGATAGACACTTTCCGTCCAACAACCAAGGCTTTTGTAGTGCCTTAACAAACATAGATGGTGAGTGGGTTTTCATGGATTACTGGAGCCCACTTCACCAGATGTATGAAAGGTTTGTCTTCAGTTGGCCGGCAGACGAAGAGGAGCTCTGGTCCACAAAAG
This sequence comes from Podarcis vaucheri, assembly GCF_965113315.1. Classification (NCBI taxonomy): domain Eukaryota; kingdom Metazoa; phylum Chordata; class Lepidosauria; order Squamata; family Lacertidae; genus Podarcis; species Podarcis vaucheri. The sequence continues at coordinate 22,090,710 of NC_138751.1, forward strand.
TTTATGCTACCATAAATCTGTTAAGTCTTCAGGGTGCCACAAGACTTTTGGTTGTTCCTGTTGCTGAGAGATTGGATCGCCTCTCAACATTTGGCGGAAAGCATCCATCATTCTGCCCTGTCAGGCCCAGCGAAGGTGGTTCTGGGCCCTTCCACAAAGCTCCTTTCAAAGCCTGAGTCCCAGGTGCCAAAGGATTATTTCACCACCCTGGCCATCTGGCCCACCTGGGTCCCACCCTGTCTCCTGGCTCAGGGAGCTGGCCTGCCTGCCTGCCTTTGGGGCTTTGCAAGGGGGTGTCAGTCCCCTCTCCCCTGAGAAGGAGGCCTTTGTGTGTGCAGGGCTGCCCGGGGCATGGAAGGAATGTGGCATCCTTGTGCCAGATAGAGATGTGACCTGGAAGGAACAGTATGCAAACTCCCAATCGCTGCCCTGAGCCTGGACTTTTTGGACAGCCCGGGGGCCAAAGAGGAAAGTTGGTCTGTAGGGCTCCTCTCCAATTTCCAAGGGGCTTGCAGCCTCCTGACCCCTTTGCAATGCACAAATTCTGCTGTCATTTTGTGGGACCCTATGCAATGATCACACAATTGAGAGTCCCATGGACTGCAAGAAGATCAAACCTATCCATTCTTAAGGAAATCAGCCCTGAGTGCTCACTGTAAGGACAGAGGCTCCAATACTTTGGCTACCTCATGAGAAGAGAAGACTCCCTGGAAAAGACCCTGATGTTGGGAAAGATGGAGGGCACAGGGAGAAGGGGACGACAGAGGACGAGATGGTTGGACAGTATTCTCGAAGCTACGAACATGAGTCTGACCAAACTGCGGGAGGCAGTGGAAGACAGGAGTGCCTGGAGTGCTCTGGTCCATGGGGTCACGAAGAGTTGGACACAACTAAACGACTAAACAACAAAAACAAATTCTGGAATTAACTACCATGGTTATGACTCATGGGTACTAATATTAACTTCTTGTTTTTAAAGCATGTAAAATCTCCTAAGCGCTGTCCCAAGACAAACAAGCAAGGCAATCCCTTCCTGAAGAATCACAAGCAGGCCATAGTTCAGTGGAAGCACACATTGCCTTTCATGCAGAGGGTGTCTGCTTCACTCCCCAATATTTCCAGGTAGGGCCCTTTCTGAAACCCTGGGAAGCTTCTGCCAGTCAGAGTTGACAATACTGTACTAGACAGAGCAACAATCCAGTTTTGTTTAAGACAACTTCCTAATGTAAGTGGCATGATACCAAAGGAGAAAAAAGAATGGGAAAGGATGAGGAAACAAGAGACTTAAAGGAACAATTATTGAAGGTGCATTATGTTGCCTTAATTGATTTTTGGCATGGAGCACCATTAGTGGCAGCAATATCAAACTGGTGCCTTAATATATTATTGCATTTTGTTTGGTTTTGTTGCAGTTACTGTTTTTTAAAACACACACACACACTGATTTTAAGAACCTGCAGAAGTTGCCATTCAGCAGAAAGGTAGTACAGAAAATCAAGCTGCTTCCAGTTGGATGTTTATTGTGGGATCGGTGCTGCTTACGGCTGCATCACAATGCTAACTCATTTCTCCCACCTCCTTAATTCAATACAGATTTACCCTTTCTGATAGAAAACAAGTAAAAAAACCTAAACAAGCAATACCCTTTTAAATGTGTTTGTGGGATGGGGTGGTGTTTTTTATTGGTATGTGGTGTTTTTTCATGTTTTGTCTTGTATTTTTATGTTGTGAACCACCCTGAGCGCTACAGATGAAGGGTGATATACAGATTTAATGAATAGTAATAATAAAATGTTGCCAACAACCCATTTCCAGCATTAAGTCCCTGCCTGGAAGCATCCTGAATGAATGAAATAAAATCAGTAGTAGTTACAGAGTTTGTAAGAGGCAGGATGGGGTTCTTCCTAGTGGGGTTTAAAAAATTGAGAGGGAGTTGCAGAAGATGAGCCAGTTCTCATTAAGTGACCTGAAGCAGATGACTTTTGGTCATTAAGCTGAGAAGTACCTTTGTGCTTCTCTCCCCATAGTTGTGCCCTGTCCTTTGTGGATGCAAAAGAGGATATGCAAGAGACATAAAGTTTATTTATTTTTGCTCCAGTTGTGACCCACCCACCCTCACTGAAGCTGCAATCCTATGGGTGCACACCATAGCTGTCAACGTTTTCCTTTTTTTAAGGGAAATTCCCTTATTCTGAATAGGATTCCTCACAAGAAAAGGGAAAAGTTGACAGCTATGATGCAAACTTAACTGGAAACAGTAGGGCAGATTTCAGAGTTAGCATTCATGGGACTGCACTGTAAATCTTCAGCATAGCAATCCTCTCCGTTCTTTTGAACAGCACAGTCCTATACCTCAATTAAGACTCTGTTGCACATGAAGGATATGCTCCGAGCCCAGCATCTGCCCTGAAGGTGTTTTGGACTCCTTCACGTAAATCTTTTTGTCCCTGCATTTTGGGATGCTCAGTTGGGAGTGCAGGAATGATTAAATTTAACACCAAACTTCCAGTAGTCAAGGGGAAACCTGGCAGCATATGAGTGATGATCTCCTTCAATGTAAATTACCCAGTCCCTGCATCCTCCTTACCCACCTCTCACTGCATTCTGGTGCCCAGATTTACATTGTATAGAATGCCAGCCTTTACAGCCCTCATTTAAAAGCACCTGTAATATTTGTTTTCATCTTCCCCAACAAAGTGTCTCACCAACATCACATTGCTGGTGCAATGTGAAAGGCAGCATGGTGCAGTGGTTAGAGCGTTGGACTAAGACAGGGGTGGAGGCTGAATGGACCTTCCCAGCCACACCCTCCCTCTTTTGATTTTTTAAAAAAATAAACTTCTATCTTGTCTCCCTTACCCACCTCTTGCAAACAGTCCCTCTCTTTATCCCTGGTGTTATCCCTCTAAGAGGAGCACGAAAACTGAATTTTCTGTTGTCTATTTCTGTTTGTCCCCTTTTCCATGTCCGTCTCCCAGACTTACCTCCTCCCTGCAGGCTGACCCTGGCCAGGCACAACAGCAGAAGCGAGGTGCAAAGATTCATCTTGGCCACTATAAAGAGTCTGCAGTACCTTCTCAGAGTCTCTGGGTGCCCATAGGACTTGGAGGGGGGGCAGCCCCTTTTATTCCCTGCTTATGCTCCGCCCACCTCCCACCTTCTCTCCTCATTGGGTGTCTGGGCCACATTCCCTTCTACCGTGCCCAATGGGCTCTGACTTTGAAGCACAGGGACCCTCCCATACTTCTGCTCAAGCAGCCTTTTTCTCCATACATACGTCCACATCCTTGCAAGACACACTTGCTGCTAATGCTGTCAGACACATCTTCTCACTCCTCTGTGCATTTTCCAGAGGAGACCTTAGTACCACAACTCTATTATACTTAATGAAGCATTTTTTTTAAAAAAGAAACTTTTACAGGATACAAATTAATTAACTACCATTTTTTAAAAAATCAGTTAAATGATTTGATCTGCTTTTAGGCTGAGCAGATGTGCATAGGATTGTGTGGTGTCAAATACACTGGGAGATACCTCATGCTGTGTACAACATTGAAGTCTCACATTGAATGTAGCTGATCTGTAAAAAGGACTTTATAGTCTGAGAGTGGAGACGATGTACGTAACCCAAGGAAACCTTTTAAAAAAACAATAATAAAAAATACACTGGGAGATCATCCGGCCACGGTGCTGCTACATTGTTATGTTCCCATCTTCCCTCAACACATCTGCTTCACCTGTCCGCAGATGCATCCTTAACGCCTCTTCCCCTCCCCCCCAACCTTTTCTGTTTTATATTCCACAAGCCACAACATGTACATTTAACACTGCTGCTGTTTCTGAAATGAATAGGGAAAGCGGAACTCTGCACCTTTGCTCAACTGCTTAAGCCACTCCTTGCTAATTTCAGATATTTGGGAGCAAGCCGTGATCACCTAGTGGAGAAATGTGGCTAGGCACTCTGCATGTTGCTCAGACGGCCTCACATCTATTTTCTAAGGGGCGGGTAATCCTTGGCCAGGAAAACAGAATGAGGCCTAGTGCAAATAACTCACACTTGCACATACCATACAGTGGTACCTCAGGTTACAAACATCTCGGGTTACAAACACTTCAGGTTACAGACTCTGCTAACCCAGAAATAGTACCTCGGGTTAAGAACTTTACCTCAGGAAGAGAAATTACACGGCGGCGGTGTGGCGACAGCGGGAGGCCCCATTAGCTAAAGTGTTACCTCAGGTGAAGCACAGTTTCAGGACCTCCAGAATGAATTAAGTTCATAACCAGAGGTACCACTGTATAGGCAAAATACATGTCTCCTTCACATACAGAGAGCAAAGCCTTGGCAGAGACCACCGCTAATGGCAGGGGTGCCAACTATAGGGGGCAGAAGCGGTTTCAGCCCCCTCAGTATTTGTGGGTAGGGTGCTGAGCCCACCCCCTGCTAACTGAGGGGGCTGCCATCCCCCGCAGCCCACTGCTGGGAGAGCACTCGCACGCTGGATGGGGGCAGGATTAATGGAGGGTGCCCCATCCACCCGCCCGGCAAGCGTTCGTGTGCCAGGTGGGGGGGGCGGAATGCACGGAGGGTGAAGATCACCCTTGGCGCACTCCCCCTGCTGCCAGGTGAGTGCTTGCTCATTAGGTGGGGGTGAGACATGCAGGGGGTGCCTGATGTCATGTGTGTGATGTCATACGTTGCTGGGCCCCCTCAATGGGGAAGGGAAGTCAGCACTCTTGGCTAATGGCAGCCCTGGGCTCTCTGCGCAGGCTGTTAGATCTGTGAACTGCCTACAATGTCATTTATGTGCAATGCCCCCCTCTTGACATGGCATTGATTGTCCCGTGGCACTGTGGGAAATGAAAGCCATTGAGATTACTCACAATACCTTGGAGTAGCATTGCATTGGTGACATCCTTAAAATGGCAGGAGGCTCACAGCCACTCACCACAGATCATAGCTAACTCTGCTGGGGCGCGGGAGCAGTCGCTGATGCCCCAAAGTGCCCCCCCCATCACCCTGATGGCACGTTGCCCAAGACCGCCAAGATCCTGGATTCAAATCTGTCCAGGAGCCAGGGCTGGGCCAAGACATGTTATGGTCTGACGCATGTATAGAATTCTATTTCATGTGCAGCAGGAAGGGATGAGAGAAGGGTCAGGATTCAATTCAGTTTGCATTTAAAGGTGAACCTATCTAATTTTACTTTCCCAAAAAATATGTGAATTGAATTTTTTTTTAATCTGCAAAATTGAAATTTGCACTTCTCCCAATTATGCAAGTCCCCAGCCAATAATGCATATATTAAGAGAGCGCATAAATTGCATATAGTAGGGAAAATATACATAAATTCATTATATTAGGGGAAATACCTTTCAAAAAATGAGCATTTTGGGCAAAACTGTATACTGGAATACATATATTAGGAGAAAATTTGCACTAAAATGCTAGTGAACTTTCATGCAAACTTTTTAAGAAACCAAAAACTATTGCAGAAATGTCAAGAAAAAAATAAGAGAATGAGAGAAACTGAAATCGACAGATTTAGCAGAAAACGACCAACCCAGTGTTCAAATATTACTCAACAATGACCATGTTGAACCAAACCTACAGGTGGCAGGCTAGCTTAGAGGGTGCTGGGCAGGCCACACAAGACCCACACCTTGCCCCTTCCTAGAAACTGCCACCTGAGGCACCCACCTCACTCGACCTAATGGTTGGGTCGGCCCCACTAGGATCCTCCCTTAAAGCTGCCACCTCTTTGTGAAGATTCGATTCCCCGTGCCCCAGTGCACCTCCGTGCTGAGAGAAGCTGCACCTGTTGAATGTCCGCTTGGCAGGCAGTTCTTAAAGGCTGCTCATTTAATGATAATAATAATAATAAATGGGCAGGGGGCAGGATAGAGAACCCTACCTGCTCTTTCTACTTCAAAGCTGCTCTGTCGAGTCACTTGCAAAATCCGCTCTCCTTCTCCAAGATAAACACTGGGTTGGCTTCCATCCCTGCGCTTGTAACAAACCCGCCTGGATGTTTGGTAAACTTTTGCATCCAGCCAGCTGTGTAACGTCCCCCCCCCCCCCGCTCTCACTCTCGTCCTCCCTCTCCTCTATTTAAACTGTCTGGATGCTGCAATGGCTGTTAATCATGGGGCTTCTTGCCAGCACTTGTTCATGAAGGGGCCTCAAACTCATGTGCTGAATGAGCAAGGATATCAGCCTCGGAGGGCTCCTTTGCCGGGCTCAAAGCACTTAGTGGCTTCCTGGTTTTTAAGTGGCCAGTCCTCAGCGCCGCTTCTGCTGCTGGGCTGCACTGCCAGCCATTAACTCTCTAGCACTACATCCACAGCGTATGTTTAAAGCACATGCCTTCCCCCCAAAGAATTCTGGGAACTGTCATTTATTAAAGGTTCTGGCAATTGTAGCTCTGGGACAGCGTTAGCCAGGGATTTTCCCCCCAGCTGGAACTGAGATCTGGCACCTCTCAAGTGGGCACCCTTGCCATTATAAGAGAACAAAGGAGGCATGCATGATGAGTTTGGGCACCTCTTTTTCTAGAAAAATAGCACTGGGGTTAGCTACAGTTCCCAGAATCCTTTGGGGGAAGTCATATACAGTGGTACCTCAGGTTAACTACTTAATTCGTTCCGGAGGTCCGTTCTTAACCTGAAACTGTTCTTAACCTGAAGCACCACTTTAGCTAATGGGGCCTCCTGCTGCTGCCACGCCGCCACCAGAGCACAATTTCTGTTCTCATCCTGAAGCAAAGTTCTTAACCTGAAGCACTATTTCTGGGTTAGCGGAGTCTGTAACCTGAAGTGTATGTAACCTGAGGTAGCACTGTACTTTAAACGTACACTGTGGATGTGGCAGCCTTAGACAAGCCTTGAGCCTCCACCTGTGGCATGGGGATAATAATCTTGGCCTGCCCTACATGGCTGTTATGTGGATTCTTGAGACAGCGTATGTCAACGACTCTAGAATGACTTGAAATAAGCTGCAGAACTTCGTTTTTATGTTAAGAGGCCAGGCCTCTTGCTCGGCATGTGTTTCTCCTCCTTTTGGGACTTTTCAGTATTTGCTGAACTCAGGCTGTGACCCGTCAAAGCACCCTGGCACAGTTCCTAACCCCCCCACCCCAAAATAAGCATGACCTCCCTATTGATTTTGGGGCCAACGCACACATACATACACACACAAACACAGACACTGAGAGCCTTTTCCTGCTTTCACGGCTTTTGAGAAACGCACCGGCATTCTTGGTCCGTGAATTATTGGAACATCGGTGCAGCCTCACAGGGACTTGCTCCAAAGGGTCTTGGTGCATTGCAAGTGTGGAGGGAGGGAGAACTGCCATTAGAGTGGGGTGCTGTACAGTAAACACAGGTGGCAAGGTGGGGACGGAGGGCAGGTTGGCTGGGTGGATAAACACAACCTCTCTTGTCTCCCCCACCCCACCCGCCTGCAGAAAAGAAAAAAACCCTCTGAAATGTTTAAGTGCCAGAGGTCACTGTCTGGGAATGCTCAGTAGACAGAGATGTGGAGGTGGAAGAGAAGAAGTGGGGCAGACAAGGAGAAAGGCAGAGGAAATTCTACCCACTCTGCTCCTATATTCAGCAAGGCTGTGTTGTTGTGGGAAAAGGCAAATCAGTATCATCATCATCATCATCATCATCAAGGATGGGCCATTTGGGCTGATTAGGTGGGTAGTAGTTAAGGTTTCACAGCAATGCAGCATCTAGGTTGTAGAATCCTTCCTGGCGACCATGATTTGTAAGGGTTGCCGAATTCAAAACCAGAGGACAATTTGTGTCCCTAAATCACAGATGTGGCGTGAAAGACATGACAACCTTACAGGCAGAGCCCTGAAGGCCACACCACACACGGAAAGTACATTCAATGCATCTTGCAGGATTCCCTCAAAGAAATCCATGAACTGTAGTTTGTGAAGGGTGCCGAGAATCGCAAGGGAAACTACGTCTTTCAGGAGTGCTTGGGGGAAATAATGTGCTTTAAACGCATTCCAAAAGCTCGAAAGCGAAGCATGCGCAAAAAGTCCAAATGTCCTCTGCAATGTTATTTTACTCCATTTCCTACCTCTCATTTGTTCGCTTGCTTGTATTCCCTGGTGAGATCCAGTTCTGATTTTGCACATCTCACTACAGGGCAGCCATCTGCTCAAGCGACCGAAATCCAGCCTGTTGGTCCTTTCTGTTTTATTCCTCTCAGTGGTTCTGTTTTCGTTGCTGCTAAAGGGAATTTATCCTGCTTAAAATACCTCTGCTCCCTGACTCAAACCTGGGGTGCCTCCAGGACACATTTGAAAGGCAGGTCATTCTGGAAGGAAACTTTCCATGTTCTTGAGGTGCCAGGAACCGCCAATAAACCTCATTTATAGTTCAGCAGGTTAACCTGAGAAAGAACAGAATGGAAAGATACAGCAAGGCTGGCATATGACCAGAAGGTGACCTGGAGGAGAATAACAGAAGGGGCTTTTCACCCCCTTGAATGGGTGGGCAACTAGGGGGTGGGGTGTAGGTTAGAACTCCAAGCAAAAAGGAGGAAAAACTATAGACTGAAAGCACATGGCTTCCCTCAAAGAATCCTGAGAAACATAGTTCACACCTCACAGAGTTACAGTTCCCAGCACCCTTCAGAAACTAAAGTTCCCAGGATTCTTTGGAGGAAGTCTTGAGTGTTTAAAATGGTATCCCAGTGGTTCAAATGTATGGTGCCAATGGCATGAAGGAAATCCCCTCAGCTCAGTGATGCTGACTCCCAAGTTTTTGCCTCAGCTGCTGGACTGCGCAACAAAACTTTGTGCATTAATTCTTTCTGAAATAAAAGAGAGAGAAATAAACTGGCTCATAAACTCACAATTCAGTGCCTGAAACTTTCCTTTTGTGCAATCTGCTGTTCTGTGCAGAGAGAGCCAAGAAAGTCTATGAATGATATAGAGGGGCAGTGGGGAGAGGTTCCCCCCCTCCCCAGTCCACCCCATAAAGGATGAGCATCTTTTTCTAAGTTCCATCAGAAACCAGGCATCTCCCAGTGGGAAAGTCAAACAGCAGGTACATTCCTGGGGAGGAATCTAGCAGGTGGGTGCAATGTTTGGGGCCTGGGATGGGGTGGGGAGGAAGAGCAGGCCAGGACAAGATGGGGTGGTCAGACATGCACACGAGAAGTGGCAGAAGGAAAAAATGTGACTTGTCTATTGTGCAGGAAAGCATCAGGGGATTTGCAAGAGGTGGGGAAGGGGTCCTATGAGTAGCAACAGTAGCACAAAGCGAACAACATATCCATTTGAACAGAACACAAGGTAACTGTTATTCTGTTTCCATGGGCTTGTTTCTTATACATTTTAATCATGGATGCTTTCACGTTTTGATGAAGTTGTTTTGCTGTTTCTGAACTGCCTTGGTATTTTTTTCTTGAAACAAAAGGCAACATGCAGAATAACAACAGCATCACCCGTAGAGATGAACTCAGGCCCCAATAATTCTACGCACAACATAAAACAAACGAAAAGCTCTGAATTTCGCTAGTGGGTCACAACATGCTCCTTTGGAAATTTTGCCCTGGTTTTAGCGGATGTTTAAACCCTGCGAGGCAGAATGTGCTGCAAGATTGTAAGGGGCGAAAGTTCACCCAGTGAACTTTATCAGAATCCCAGAATTGTAGAGTTGGAAGGGACCTCGAAGATCATCTGGTCTAACCCTGTACATTGCAGGAATATGCAGCTGTCCCATACAGGGATCGAACCTGCAACCTTGGCATGATCAGCACTATGGTCTAACCAGCTGAGCTATCCAATGTGTTAACCAGCATCTCCCTGAGTCCTTGTCCAACACCAAAGAGCCTTTGAGATATTTAAGGATGGAGGAGGAGAGGCTGCACAGGTGATGTTAGGTCAGCGGAATAATCCAGGCCCATTGTCCAAATAAACACATTTGTGTTTGTGTTGCTAAATGAATCCTAATTTTCCATCCTGTGGGGCAAAGGCATGCGCAGTTGCCGCTCCCCCTTCCTAATGAACACAATCAATTACACCCACACACCCCTTTTGTGTACTTTCCTATTTGCCTGCAGTTGCAGCCTCAGTATCAGCCTGAGGTGGCTGAGAAGGGAAAGCAACAGGCTGCAATGAAAGACTGACAGCACTTTCAGTCCTACGAGTGCAGCTGGGCCTTCCGTAGCCAAAAACAGCGTTGTTCATGCCCAGGAAAGAGGTACTGCATCAGCAGGCTTAGAGAATCCCAAGGGTTTTCAAAACCCTTTCTAATCAGGCCCAACAGGTCTGAGCGTGCTCAGTGGGCACAGAATGCTGACCGGATGTTTGCAGGTGGGAGTGGAATGGAGAGGCTGAAAACCTGAATGGGAGCATTCCATGCTTGGGCCTTTCATTGCAGGCCCTACTTGTCATGTCAGAATGCAGAGAGCCAAGAATCTTCAACCTGTTTTGCAGATTAAAACTGAATCCAGACAAGAGGTGGAAGCAGCGCTGAGAAATAATGGCTCTGGTCTGGAGGGAATTAGCCTGCTTGTTTCATGTGTGGAATTTTGCAACCTTCCCCGATGAAGTTAAGAGCTTGAAGCCAGGGGCAGCCAAAGTGGCACTCTCCAGATTCATTATTTATTTGACTGATTGGTCTCTCACCCTTCCTGCCAATGGTGCCATCAGTGAGAGCTTCTGGGAAGGAGGGCCTCATCTGAATCAGGCTGCAGTGGGTCCCCCCCCCATCCCTCTATCCGCCTGGCCAGACTGGGCTCCCCTCCCCAACTGCCCTTGACACAATGGCTAATTGAATGAATGGTGTAATGTCTCGCTTGACCCGCGGTCCCACGGGTCTCAGTTGTTGCTTTCCAGGATTCTGATCTAACTTGTGGCTTTTAGGAATGTTGGAGGGGAGTCCGCTTTGAAAAGGGAAAGGAAAACAAAAATGGAAAAAGTTACAACCCTTTGGCAGGAAAAACCTGGGTGGAAGTTTTCTTCCCAACGTCCCTCCATAGTCTCTTTCTTCCCCTGCCAAGATGCACACCCTGAATGGTCTCTTCACGCTCCCCCTCAGAGGCCCTTCCTGATTGCAGCCTCTGCTGCCTAAACACCTCACCCCAAGAGACACCCCCCCCCCGCACCATTCGATAAAGGCAATTATTATTAGGCTGTATCCTTATGGGGGATGCATTTTCCTACTGAGTTCCCCAACACACGACACCCCTGGGAGGAAGGCTTGTGGGAAGGAGTCTGTGGGATCTGAAACCTTATTCAGTCCACTAAATACAAGGACCTGTCCCCGTCCCGTCCCCCCGCCCCCCTGTGGTAGTAACTAGCTAATTCTGGAGGAATAAATCCATTTTGCTCATTTGCAGATGTTAACTCGTGTACATGTGCGCATTTCCTCACGATTGGGTCACTGCAAGAATTGCTGCACATGTGGGCAGCGGCTGCAGAGTCTGAGGGGCAAAAATAATGACACTTCTGCTACATATGAAGACAGGTTCCAGTGGAACTGAGCAGCCGAGACCAATAGTGGGTCCAACGGTCAAGAAGGCAGTTTCTGCACGTCCTGTAGAGGGGAAGCGAGAGCTTGTCAACATGGGAAGGTAGCCCATCTAGGAGAAGGAACACTGATCCTAAACCTCCACTGCTTTGCAGGATATTTTCACGAGAAGAAAAGGCTACGGAGTAAACCCTACACAAATCTGGAGTGGAGTCCCTTAGACAGTTGGATGGCACCTTGTATATCTCCTTCCGGCAACTCCTGCAACCAAGCTGGTGCCAAACATATTGCTCTGCTTTCCTTTGGGCCACCACAGTGAGAGGGGGGTCTTGTCATCTGGACCTCCAGACGCACTGCACAGGGTTGTACCCTGGGGAAGTCACTGCCATGAAATTCTCATCAATATTGATCCAAAGCAGAACTTCAATGTATAGTCAGCAGAGTAAAAACTTAAACACATTGCAGGATTCCCCCAAAATAGAGGCAATTAATATTTCATCCACCAGAGCTTTACTGCTACTGAAGGCAAATGAGCATAATGGTTCACAAATCCAATACATTCAGGACTGGCACTGTCCATAAGAAATCTGCTTCAACTTCAGCTTCAAAGGTAAAGGTAAAGATAAAGGGACCCCTGACATTTAAGTCCAGTTGCAAACGACTCTATGGTTGCAGCGCTCATCTCACTTTACAGGCTGAGAGAGCTGGCGTTTGTCTGTTTCTGCAGACAGTTTTTCTGGGTCAGAGCAGTACACGGAAACGCCATTTACCTTCCCACCGGAGCGGTACCTATTTATCTACTTGCACTTTGACGTGCTTTCGAACTGCTAGGTTGGCAGGAGCTGGGACAGAGCAATGGGAGCTCACCCCATCAGGGGATTCGAACCACTGGTAGTGATAAACTGGGATATCAAATCCAAACTCCTCCTCCTCCTCCTCCTCTTCTTCTTCTTCTTCTTCTTCACATATTACGGACTGTGTTACTGGCTTTCAGAGGTACACTGCCTCAGATGGTGTAGACCAGGGGTAGGTAATCTAAGGACCAGGGGCCGGATGCGGCCCATTCACCTTCTCAATCTGGCCCGTGGACGGTCCAGGAATCGGTGTGTTTTCCCATGAATAGAATGCATCCTTTTATTTAAAATTCATCTCTGGGTTATTTGTGGGGCATAGGAATTCATTCATATTTCCCCCCAAAATATAGTCCGGCCCACCACATGCTCTGAGGGACGATGGACCAGCCCATGGCTGATAAAGGTTGCTGACCCTTGGTGTAGACAGAACATATCCATCACAGCTAATAGCTTTTGTAAGCAGAGTTAACTGGAGTGGATGTATTTGGTGAAAATTAACACAGGCCAGAAAAAGCTTTCGATTGTTGTGGAGGTGCAGATCCCGCCTCGGTCAATACCCCCTCCGCCCCCCGCCGAGAGCCACACCACAGGCCCCATATCTTACATTTTGGCCACAGAAACCTGTAGACCTTGGCTTCTATCCAGGCTAAACTCCAGAGCGCCATGTGGCAGCTCTGTGTTAATATTTAGGTTGGGTAACGTCTGATTCTGCGAACCTGGGAGTGGTCAGTTTTATTGCTGTCCTGCACCACCTCCTAGAAGTGCACATTCCCTTTGCACAAGGGGCTGCTTGCTGCTTGCCTCCCCCACAGATGTTTTCACTTGGGTTGCAGTCTGGCACACTGGAGAGAAAAGTGTATGTGTGTGTGCCTGTGTGTGTGTTGTTGTGCGGGAGGGAAGGAAGGTTTGGTGAGACATGAAAGGGTGTGAAAATATATGTCGTTCCCCCCCACTTCCTCTTTGATCTCTCGCCTTGATCTTTTGTTTTCATTCTTGGACAAGCAAGTCAAAAGAGAACTGTATGTGAAAAGAAAAGAAACAAAGAAAGAAAGAAAGAGGGAGGGGGAAATCCTCTGTAAAAAAACAACACAAGACATAAACAGACAACTTTCCAAAATGAAAGCAGACAAGACTGCTGATAACGCATCAAAATTTTCATTGTAAACTGTGTGTTATGTGAGAGTGAGAAAGATTTGAATTTTTAAACATTCTTAATCCACACTCTGTACAGCTTTGTTTTGTTCTGGAGTTTGGAAGAATTCTGGACACTTCTGAGATTGTTATTTTTTTAAGGAAGTTTTAATTCTTATTTTAAAGAAACATGGGGTGTTGAATTGTGCATTCATCCTGATTTTGCATCAAAGTAAGTGCTACCCCACACTTTCTCAGGCTTTTCTCTTGCTGTTGCTTTCCTTATTGGTTCCTAGGGCTGGAGCGGCACAGGTGAAACCAAACACTCCTTGACAGCAGCCACAGATTCTCTCTCCCCCCCTCTCCTCAGTTAGTGCATTTCTTTACATTTATATCTCTTTCTCACTGTGATGCATATACTTGTCCCACTCCCCATTTTATCCTCACATCAGCCCTGTGAGGTGGGTTTGTCTCAGAGACAGTGACTGGGCCAGGGTCACCCTGTGAACTTCATGACTCAATGGGGAGTCCTAGTTCAGCAGTCTATCCTCATGTCATAAATCACATGTTGTAGATGATGCCCATGTGTTGCTGTCAACCTTGCCCTGCAAGACGCATCCCCACAACCTTTTTTCCCAACTGCAGCTGCCATTGCTGGGAGATTCCTTTATTGCGCCTATATTTGTTTTGACCTTCATGGCTAATGTAGTATCTTTGAGGGGCGAAGGGGAGAGATTTTAAGTCCTGGGAACAGCACGGGAGGGGAATATTGAGGCAACCTCTCCGAATGCTGCCGCCGCGATCCAAACCAGCTGCTCTCAGAGCAAGAAAAATGACGTCAGGCAAAGAATTTGCTTACGGATCTTCTGCGTCACGTCGTGGGGCATCTGACTAAATTGCACCGGTCTTAGAGAGTGCAATAAATAGGTTCTACCACTAGAGAGCAGGCGGACACTTGTTGTTGCGTCCGGCGCAGCAAGTCCGCTATGAATTTCTTCATCTTGCTCCGTGGAGGGGGAAATAAGTTGCCTTTTCAGTGGTGTTGGAGCTGGGACTGTTGCTGTGCCTATTCTGGAGGAGTCCTCTGGCCGCCAGATTCATTCCTCCTCACTCCCATATGGTATTCCGCCCTTGCGCGTTTCAAGTGGCCTTGCGCACGCTGGCTGGGCTGGATCCGGCCTCCGCAAGCAATCTTGCCCGGTCCGCGGCAGGAGACTTTGCCAGATCTGAATCAAGGTCAGGCAGAAAGTTTGCCTGTGCTTCTACTAATGAGAAAAATGAAAAGGCGTTTTTAATTTGAAAGAAACTGAGCGATCCCACACCTTGGCGTCGTTGCATCTTCAAAGTTTAAGGTCGCTCCCCCAACCAGTGGCGTAGCGTGGGTTGTCAGCACCCGGGGCAAGGCAAGTAATTTGCGCCCCCTAACCCGTGGATTTGCACCCCCTAACCCTAACCCCCAGATGTTGCGCGCGGTGCGGCCGGACCCCCCTGCACCCCCCACGCTACGCCACTGCCCCCAACCCCACCCCAAGCGACCCATTTATTCAGCATCCTCCTGATTTGTTTGCAGAACGTTTGCATTTATTGAACATTGATTAGGATTTTCTTGTGGGCAGTTTATATGACCTCACCTTAAACATTCCTTATCACGCACTTTCCAGTGGGTTTTCTTGGCAGGGCACTTCCAGATGACCCATTCATTGAAGCCTGATTTGTGTATGGATAAATTAGGCAGGGGGGCGCTTCCAGACCATCCTTGTTTTCTGGTGGGATTCAATTGCGCACAGTAGTAGCAAATTCATGTTGTGCAAAGGGCACAACCATAGCTGATTAAAATTCTTACCAATCAGGTAAACATTGCAGCCCAAGTTACACTTTATTTTTTAACATTACATGTAATCTCAGTCTTGTAAATAAGCCCAAATAAGTTATTAGCCACATATGTTTCTATCTAGCCTGCTAAGAGGCTAATAGCCCATCTCTTCGTCCTGGCTACAGAGGAAGAGCCTTTCTCTAAAGCAGGCTGATAGAAGAGGGCACAGCTTTGGAAGGGCCTTCTCTTCCTCCGCAGCCAGCATGGAAACCAAAATGGACTGGGGAAGGGAGAAAAGGGGAGATCCATCCTTACTCGCCACTCCTGCATGGAAGTCATGATCACCTGTGGCTACCAGACCTGCCCTATCTTTGAAAAACTTAAGAAGCTGGTGAGATGAAGTCAATGGTATGGGTTTTCCAGAAATGTTCAAATGTGAAAATTATCTGGAAAGTGTTCCTAGGGTATACATTAAAAATAATAACAGTGAGATAGAAAATTTTCCAGTGCAAAAGGATACCCTAAACTCCAGGCCCTAGAGAGTGATCTAATTAGCCCACTAATTGAACTTGTAAACAAGCTAAAAATGTTGAAAACTTCTAAGCTTGCCGGATATACTGTACTTGCACTTGGCACCCACCCTACTAATGAACTCATGAAGCAAAAATATTTCCCACCGAAAAATAAAACACTGGAAGATTTTCTGCCTCACGTCACTGGATGAAGTGTGTGGTGCATGTAGAAGAAGAAGAAGAAGAAGAGTTTGGATTTGATATCCCGCCTTTCACTCCCCTTCAGGAGTCTCAAAGCGGCTAACATTCTCCTTTCCCTTCCTCCCCCACAACAAACACTCTGTGAGGTGAGTGGGGCTGAGAGACTTCACAGAAGTGTGACTGGCCCAAGGTCACCCAGCAGCTGCATGTGGAGGAGCGGAGACACGAACCCGGTTTCCCAGATTACGTGACTACCGCTCTTAACCACTACACCACGCTGGCTCTCGTATATGTATATCTGCATTTGAACTTTTGATCATCTATTATTGTAGGGCAATTATATTTTTCTAGTTTGTTAAC
This sequence comes from Podarcis vaucheri, assembly GCF_965113315.1. Taxonomy (NCBI): domain Eukaryota; kingdom Metazoa; phylum Chordata; class Lepidosauria; order Squamata; family Lacertidae; genus Podarcis; species Podarcis vaucheri. The sequence continues at coordinate 22,107,080 of NC_138751.1, forward strand.
AAAAAGAACAAGTACTTCCTTGGCTTCCAAAACCATGCAATATGGGCATTTGCAGAGTCAATGAATACAACATTCAGAAAAGGGAGAAAAGAGCCTTCAGCCCCCACCCTCGGCATTATATTTTTAGCAGAGTCAAGGCAGGATATAAATTACTTGAATAAATGGCCAATGAGTGGAGGGGGCAGTAACTCCCAGTATGAGAGTTACAAGCGTGCCCTCATTTTCATTTTGGAAGGTGTGGAAACTTGCCCACTAGACTACACTCTGTGGCCAGAGAAGAGGGCAGAGTCTGGGGAATGAGCTCATCTTGGCAAAACTCCACAGAACTGGACTAATTCCATGTTCCCTTAAACTGTGGTCAGGTTGCTGATTGGCTGCCCAGACTGTCCCCCTACCCCATCCCAAACTCTCCTTCCCTGACCGCTCCCTTGCCCTCTTTGCATTTGGGTTACATTTCCATTCTTCCCTCTCCCCCTTCCCAAATCCATGGGCTTCTGCCAAAGCATATGGGGGGCATGCAAGGAAGGCTTGGGACAGATGGGTCCCAAACTAAATATTATTTGTCTGTCTGGCTACATCCATCCCTGCTGGTGAAGGGGAAGAGATGCCTCTGCCCACCTCCGAGCAGGCCCAGGTTCAAGCTGCAGACTTTGAACTCTCAAGCCCTCCAGCGCCTGGGCTTGCAAAGGCTGCTGCTCCCTGCCAGAACCCCCCACCTGTGAAAATCCAATGTGTTAATGCTGCTCACCAGGCCTTATGGAGTCACTTCCCGCCCCCCATCACCTTGCACAAAGGAAATGCAAAACAGGGCCTTGTCGGCAGTTGCCCCAAGGCAATTGGAATGCCTTCCTAGAGCAAGTGCATAAACATTTAGCTTTTCAGAGGCTAATGAAAGCCCTTTTGGATTTTAAAGGCATAGGGTTTGGGTTGAGGTTTTCAGTTATACAATTGACTTCCATTGTCAGTTTTGCGCCTTTGAATTTACATTCTTATGAAGAGCCCTGCTGGAGCAGACCAAAGCCCCTATCTAAACCAGATTTCTCCTCTCACAGCGCCCAAATGGGATGCCTACAGGAAACCCAAAAGCGGTGGTGTGATCCTGTTCCTCATCCCAGCAGTTGGTACTGAAAGGAACACTATGGTTAAGAGACACTGACAGCCTTCCCTTCCACAAATTCGGGTATTCTGTTTTGAATTATTTAGTGTAACTTTTAAAGGAAGTTTTTAAAGTAGCCTTGAGTATTTGGAAAGGCAGCAAATGAAGGAAAGAAATAAAGTGGGAAAGAAAGAATAAGGGATAAAAGGAAGGAAGGAAGGAAGGAAGGAAGGAAGGTTAGGTTAGGTTAGGTTGGAGAGAGGAAAACAGACATCGGAGGCGTAAATGGCTTTGCCAGTGGTTCTGTACATCATTATGGATTCGCTGTAAAAAGTAACATGAACAAATTATGTCCATTTAGGAGAGAAAGAGCTAATAATGGAAATAACCCACATTTCTTGGAACAAAAAAAGGCTTGTCAGTGGATGCTGGCATCCCTCTCTCTGTTTAGCCTGGCTCAGACTTCCAAGTCCTCCTGGTGTCTCTCAAGCCTGACTTGCAAAATATGCCTTGGCCTCCCCATCAGCCCTTCTGCCCTCCTGGCCCTCAGCCTAGGTCATGCCCTAGCCCAGTCAGCACATGCCTTGAGGGTTTGCCTCCTTTCACATAGCTGTGGGAGTCACCCCCCCCCACTTCCCCATTGCTACAGCACTTCTTCCTTTGGGTGACTCATTGATTTCACTCTCCTTTTCAAGATAGGGATTTTGGGAATAGCAAGTGTCCAGCAGTAAATCACTTTTCAGTTTTCTCAGGAGCTTGTTTTCCCGAGTTTGTTTTCCCAGTTTTCTTGGGATTTGATAGGTAGTCTGCTCTGGATTTTTACTTTTATCTTTACATGAACTTAAAATAGCAATCCAGTAAGAAATATGAAATAAAAGAAATAAAAGGAGAACCAAAACAAAGCAAAAGGTTCACAGCCATTACCTTATAAAATAAAGTACATTCTCAAGAAACTACACAGTGAACTAGACATTAAAACAAAAACTGACCAGATACAAAGAGAATACAAAACAAATGCTATTAATACCATACAGTGGTACTGTACCTTGTTACAGATAGGTAGCCGTGTTGGTCTGCCATAGTCAAAATAAAAAAATTCCTTCCAGTAGCACCTTAAAGACCAACTAAGTTAGTTCTTGGTATGAGCTTTCGTGTGCATGCACACTTCTTCAGATACACTGAAACAGAAGTTGCCAGATCCTTCTATATATCCCCACCTTCTCACTATATAGAAGGATCTGGCAACTTCTGTTTCAGTGTATCTGAAGAAGTGTGCATGCACACGAAAGCTCATACCAAGAACTAACTTAGTGGTACCTTGGTTCTCAAACATAATCCATTCCAGAAGTCTGTTCGACTTCCGAAAACATTCGAAAACAAAGGCATGGCTTCCGATTGGCTGCAGGAGCTTCCTGCACTCAAGCGGAAGCCGCGTTGGACGTTCGGCTTCCGAAAAATGTTCGCAAACCAGAACACTTACTTCCAGCTTTTGGCGTTTGGGAGCCGATTTGTTTGTCAACTAAACCGTTCAAGATCCAAGGTTCCACTGTATTTCATCAACTCTGAATTTGTCATTCTGTTGCCGAACTTGGTCAGATGCTTAACTCCCTCCCTTTCCTTGATTTGATGGTTTGTCTCTAGGACTGAGATGCTCATTCAGCTGGGCTTCCCGTCTTGCTTCTGCAGAGATGTGAAAGACTGAACAGAATTCCATTGCCCTATCCTTCTTCCAGCCAGTTGTCAGAACAGGGAGGGCATAAATGCTGGAGAAAACGTCTCTGTGTCAAACCAAAAACAACCACACCTGTTTTCCTCTGTTCTACAAGATGCTTAGAAAACAAACAAGCTACACATGAGATATCAGAGGGTGCAGCGGGGATGGGCAGTGTTCATAAAAGAAGCAGGTCTTTTCCACACACCCCTTTCCTGATTTTTAAAGAAATCTGATTTAAAAGAAACCCATGTCATACATGGATGGGCATGTGTGCATTGCGACAACATCAAGCCGTACGTGGATGCTTATTCCATGACAGCAGGAGGCTTGTAAAAACATGCAGTAGGTGTGTTAAAGAGCTTTCTGTACTGACTTCTGCCCTGTCAGTTAACCACTAGGCTCCACCCTCAGACCTATCCCTGGCTTCACTCACGCTTCCAAAAGGTTGCAACAATAGGATGGAGTGCTCTGTACATGCACCAAAATTGCAGGGGTAACGGTCTTGGCCATTTAGAAAATAAACAAATGTGACAGTTGTGTAAGAACATATTTAGGACCACTGCTTTTTTTTTTTTTTTTACTTCTGTCTGAAGACAATTACTTAATATTTATTCAAACCATTGTTGTTGTTTAAAAAAACCTGCACTTTAGCCGAAGAAAAGACACCCAGAGTGGCTTACAAAGATCAGTAGTAAAAAAGTCACCACCCCTCAGGCTTGTAGTCAAAAAGACATGATACCCAAGGAAAAAGGGATGGGGAGGGAGGAGGGGGGAAGCAAGCTCTGTCACCAGTTCTTAAAGTTACAGATTCTGATAAAGACCAGCTTGAATGCAAACAGTAGAGGCATTTTGATGTTATGGCTTCTGCCTAGGTGTCTCTTATTTTTTTAACCACAAAGACATCATGGCTGACTACGAGCTCTGGTCTCCTGCCTTCTCTCCTCCCTGGTTGCATATGCACCGCCAACCCTCCCTGTTTACCAGGGACAGACCTTTTTCTTTTTTCCTTTGATGCCTGTCCCTGGTAAATCATTGCCCCTATTTTTGCCTTGGGGGCAGCTTTGTTAAAAGTCTTGTTCCTGTGAATTGCCATGGCTCTCATTCTTCAGGCATCACCTTCCTTCCCAGGGTCTCTAGAAGTCACATTTCCAAGTAAGGAGTGGATGTGTCTTGTCTCTGGCTGCATATACACACACCGTACTTTTAAAGCACATTCAAAGCACTTGATTTAACCCAAAGAACCCTGGGAACTGTAGTTTGCTAAGGGTGCTGGGAATTGTAGTTCGGCAATGGGTTAAGACCAGAGCTCCATGTAAATGCTACAGGTGCAGTGTGCTGCACAACCTCCCACATCAAACCCAGTAGCTCCTGCAGAATATTTTGTGCTGCTATTAATTGTTGCAGGTTGATCATGTCTTTCTCCTTAACCCAGAGAACAAACCCGCTTTTTGACTTGCAGCTTAGCGGAGGGCAGGCAATCGAAGAATGAGGAACTGCAGCAAATATAGAAAAAGAACCTTCAGTAATGCAAAACCGCAGGCGGAAGTGGGCAGGCGAGAGCTCAGACCCTGTTCATGCGCCCAATGTTGCAGTCATGCCCCTGCTTTCATCCCACCTGTCAAATGTCGGTGGGTCAATGTGTCTTCCAGTCCTGGCTTGGGAGTGAGCACAAACCATTGTTTGCCTGTTTGGACAAGGATTTGAAGTTGCCAATTGCTGAAATGTGTGAAGGGAAGAAGGAGGGGGCAGGAGGAGGGAACGTGCAAACTTGGCATGTTCCTGCCTTCTTGGTAGTGCTTGAATATAGACTTTACGGTGATTTTTTTTTAAAGCTGCTTTTATCAAAGAGGAAAAGCACTCCTCAGATGCTCAGAAGACCTTTCTCCTTGGGGCCTTTAAAAAAACCAACAACACGCACGCATGCAACTGCTAATTTGTTCCAGTTGGGGAAAAGGCACTCTTACACCTGCTCAGAGGCAGCATAATGGAATTTTTTGAAAACAAAAGCTGGCGGTGCTATTCAGATGGTGTGCAGCCCCACTACACCGACACCAGGCGGAGCATTCCTTTAGAGCTGGTTGTTGATGGGGATGGAGTGGGGGGGGGGAGGACAAGGTGGCAGGACACTTGATCTGTCCCAGGTGAGGCAGCTCCAGGCCTCCTTGTTTTCCTTCACTGCCTTCCTTTGTTCTCGGGCCCAGTCCATCTCCCTTGACAACGCGATCCTATCTGCCTGCGAAACTGGAACATGGGCACCGGTTGCACGCAGCAATGACCTACTAAGCGAGCTCCTGGCGGTGTTCTCTTCTCGCTCCCCCCTCCCCTTTGGCCTGTTCCAGCAGCGGGCGATGGTTTCAAGTAACCCTCCTCCGAGAACTCACCTGTATTGCGCCAGCTGTCCTCACCAGCATGTCAAGCCTGGCAAGGCCCAGCAGAACCACTGGGAGACATTTCGGGGAGGGGCCGCCTTTCGGAGGAACCTGGGGTTAGGCTGTTGAGGGCTTCAAATCGCCCTTCAGCCGTGAAGCCCCCACTGGGAGTCTTTGGGCCAGCTAGTCTCTTTTGGCCTAATCCTACCTCTCAGGGTTGTTGTGAGGAGGGGAAAAATGAGGGGATGGGCAGAAGCAATGAATACTGGCCTGAGCTCCATGGAGGAAAGGCGGGATTATAAACAAATATGTTAAATCAGGAGTGGTTAAACCATCACCTCCTGCCTACTTTCCTGAAATATAGCTCCTATCATCCCTGACTATTGAGCATGCTGGGTGGGGCTAGTAGAAGACACGAGCCTAACAATAGCTAGAGGTCCAGGAGTTCCTTAACCCAGGGCAGGGGTCTGCAACCCGCGGCTCCGGAGCCACATGTGGCTCTTTTACACCTTTGCCGCGGATCCGGGGCGGATACTAGCGAGGGGAGGAGGCGCATTGTGCGCCCCGACACTCCCCACTGTGGCGGGCGCTGTACTGGCTGTGACGTCGCATGGGGGCGGTGCGTGTGTTAGTCCCGACGTCACCTTCCCGCCCGCTGTCAGATCGCGGCTCTGGAGATATATTTGTTTTAAATAGCGCAATGGTTTTGCGGCTCCCAGGTTTTTTTTCCTTCGGAAACGGGTCCAAGTGGCTCTTTTTGTCTTAAAGGTTGCAGACCCCTGACCCAGGGGTTTTCAGCCAGTGAGCCGTGGCACCCTGGGGTGCCTTGAATGATGGTCAGGGGTGCCATGGGCAACACTGGCCTCTGTCCCTCTTTCCTTCCCTCTGATGCCCTCTTGCATCTCTGCCTCCCAAAGACTTATGCAGCTGTTTGCTGCAGTAGCCCTGTTGACCAGCTCCACAGGCAAATGGTGCCTCGGGGGTTGGCCAGGGGGTGCTGGTTGCCAAGAGCTGAGGTGGCCTCGGAGTAAGCAAGCAAGCGGGTGAGGGAGCCCAGCCAGCCCTTGTTGTTGGGAATGGACAGACAAGTCCCAGACCCCTGTGGGGCAGTGTAAGGAGGCACCTCTCTTTGGGGCAGGGGAGGGGCAGGTCAGAGACCAGGGGCGGTGGCAGCGGCTGCCCGGAGGACTCCCAAGGAGATGGGAGAGGAGGGGAGGCTGAGGGAACTCTCCACAAGGGAGGGTGTTTGAAAAAGGGTAAGAGGCTGTCGGCTGTGCAGGCAGGGGGTGACATAACTGGGCTCCTGAGCCCCACAGGGGCTGATCTTCCAGGTCAGAGGGTGTATCTACTATGCTGAGTGTGTTGTTGTTGTTGTTTAGTCGTTTAGTCATGTCCAACTCTTCGTGACCCCATGGTCACGCCAGGCACTTCTGTCTTCCACTGCCTCCTGCAGTTTGGTCAAACTCATGCTGGTAGCTTCAAGAAAACTTTCCAACCATCTCGTCCTCTGTCGTCCCCTTCTCCTTGTGCCCTCCATCTTTCCCAACATCAGGGTCTTTACCAGGGAGTCTTCTCTTCTCATGAGGTGGCCAAAGTATTGGAGCCTCAGCTTCACGATCTGTCCTTCCAGTGAGCACTCAGGGCTGATTTCCTTAAGAATGGATAGGTTTGATCTTCTTGCAGTCCACGGGACTCTCAAGAGTCTCCTCCAGCACCATAATTCAAAAGCATCAATTCTTTGGCGATCAGCCTTCTTTATGGTCTAGCTCTCACTTCCATACATCACTACTGGGAAAACCATAGCTTTTACTATACGGACCTTTGTTGGCAAGGTGATGTCTCTACTTTTTAAGATGCTGTCTAGGTTTTTCATTGCTTTTCTCCCAAGAAGCAGGTGTCTTTTAATTTCGTGGCTGCTGTCACCATCTGCAGTGATCATGGAGCCCAAGAAAGTAAAATCTCACACTGCCTCCATTTCTTCCCCTTCTATTTGCCAGGAGGTGATGGGCTCAGTGGCCATGATCTTCGTTTTTTTGATGTTGAGCTTCAGACCATATTTTGCACCGGAATCCCTAGCCGGAATTAAGATTGCCGGAAGAAATATCAACAACCTCAGATATGCAGATGACACAACCTTGATGGCAGAAAGTGAGGAGGAATTAAAGAACCTTTTATTGAGGGTGAAAGAGGAGAGCGCAAAATACGCTGAGTGTGAGGGTTTTCTGCATGTTTTCGAACCTGTGCTCAGATCTGGGAGGTAAGCATTCACCCCGGTTTATAAGAGTGTGTAGTCAAGTTGCAGCAGAAACCACGCAAGAGTCTTGCGGCACCTTTAGATTACTTATTTTGTGTGTGTTACGGTTTTGTGGAATACAGCCCACTTTATCAGATGTTCGAAGTGTTATCCTGAGTTGGAAACAGTGAGGTCAGAAGGAAATGAAGTGCAGAAAGTACAGACAGTGGCAATTATGTTATTAGCAGTGACCATTCAAAAAAGAAAAGTAAATCAATTGTTGATAACACAGACGTTCTGGCATTGGTAAGGCAATTCACACACACACACACACACACACACACACACACACACACACACACACACACACAGTGTAATAAAAACACATGACATTTAGCATTGCTATTCCCATGCTGTGGAATTCCTTTTAGCAGAGATTTGGGAGGCATCCTCACTTTTGACTTTCAGGTGTCTCCTGACATGAGAGTAGCCAGGATTTTTGTTGGGGGGAGGGGCAGGACTTTTGTTGAGGAGGGGCAGAATCTCAGTTAGCTATGTACAGTGGTACCTCGGGTTAAGAACTTACCATAATTCATTCTGGAGGTCCGTTCTTAACCTGAAGCACCACTTTAGTTAATGGGACCTCCTACTGCCACTGCGCCGCTGCTGCACAATTTCTGTTCTCATCCTGAAGCAAAGTTCTTAACCTGAGGTACTATTTCTGGGTTAGTGGAGTCTGACAGGCCTTTTCAGCTATTTAATTATTATTTTTTATTATCCAGTTGGAGTATTGATTATCTGTATTTTTATTTTTGCTTCATGCAAAGTCATTTACCCTCCCTGTTCTGTCCAGATAGGGGTGTAAGCTGGGCCACCAGCCAAAGCTGATGGAAGGCACTCGGTGCCACTGAGACCACCTGAGCCTCAAGCAACAGCAAAGGATTCAGATGTACCCCCAAGCTATGTACCCCCAAGCCACGTTTCCAAGCACAATTCAAAGTGTTGGTCTGACCTTTAAAGCCCTAAACGGCCTCGGTCCTGTATACCTGAAAGAGCGTCTCCACCCCCATCGTTCAGCCCAGACACTGAGATCCAGCGCCGAGGGCCTTCTGGCGGTTCCCTCATTGCGAGAAGTAAGGTTACAGGGAACCAGGCAGAGGGCCTTCTCGGTAGTGGCACCTGCCCTGTGGAACGCCCTCCCAGCAGATGTCAAAGCAATAAACAACTATTTTACTTTTAAAAGTCATCTGAAGTTAGGGAAGTTTTTAATGTTTGATGCTGTACTGTTTTTAATATTCAGTTGGAAGCCACCCAGAGTGGCTGGGGAAACGCAGCCAGATGGGCGGGGTATAAATAATAAATTATTATTATTATTATTATTATTATTATTATTATTATTATTATTATTATTATTATTCAGAGGGAATGTAACCCCATTCAGAGCAGACAATCTGCCAGCCATCTGCCCCACTTTTTATCTGTAAAATGTGGGCATGTTTATCTTTTCCTTTTCCTTTGAGGAGATTCTCAGAGTAGCCTGGTGACTCCTGAATTCTGTGATGGCCTGTCAGTTTGAGCCTGCTCCAGCACCTATTATAGATTGGAAGCAGGAAGCTCCAGGGGTTTCCGCTATGTTGTTCCAGATCAGTGGTGGAGACGCTGTGTGGCCCTCCAGGTGTCGGTTTATTGCTCAACTTAAAGGTATAGGGACCCCTGACCGTTAAGCCCAGTCGCGGACGACTCTGGGGTTGCGGCGCTCATCTGGCCGAGGGAGCCGGTGTTTGTCTGCAGACAGTTTTTCCGGGTCATGTGGCCAGCATGACTAAGCTGCTTCTGGCAAAACCAGAGCAGCGCACAGAAATGCAGTTTACCTTCCCGCCAGAGTGGTACCTATTTATCTACTTGCACTTTGACGTGCTTTCAAATTGCTAGGTTGGCAGGAGCAGGGACCAATCAAAGGGAGCTCACCCCATCTCAGGGATTTGAACCACCGACCTTCTGATCAGCAAGCCCTAGGCTCTGTGGTTTAGACCACAGTGCCACCCGCATCCCATTGTTCAACTTAAAAGGTAAAGGTAAAGGGACCCCTGACCATTAGGTCCAGTTGTGACCAACTCTGCTAGGTTGGCAGGTCTTACATGTTAAATTCATATCTTGCCATTCCTCCCAAAGGAGCCCAGGGCAGCAAATGGCAAGAGATAAAGCATTAAAAAACATAAAACAATAAAAAATATCTCAAAAAAATAATGCCAACACAGATGCAGAGCAAGAAAGATCTCAACTTAAAAGCCTTGTTGGAAGATGGTCTTCAGTAGGCGCAAAAAAGACAACAGAGACAATACATGCCTTAATATTCAAGGGGAGGGAATTCCAAAGGGCAGATGCCACCACACTAAAGGCCCAATTCCTATATTGTGCAGAAATGCCCTCCTTATAAGATGGCACCTGCAGAGCACAGTGATTCAGTAGTTAAGAGAGGATACGATCTTTCGGGTGTTCCCAGCCAGCATCGATGATGGTCAGGGATCATAGGGGTTGTAGCCCAGCTGCATGTGGAAGCCACAGATTCCTTTGCCTGTTGCAGAAAAGAGTAATCTCTCGTTTGGAGGGAAGCCACTATGCTAAGGTTACAAACTGTTTGAAAATGCACTGGGCAAAATAAATTGTCCATGGTTACTGTTTTAAAAAAATTCCTTCTTATCAACTGCGGTTGCCACACTATCAACCTCTTCAGAGTTATGTGTGCTTAAGCTGCTCTTTATCAGGCTTTGATAACATGACTTGTTTTTGACCTGGAGACAAAAGAACCCCTTTAGACTGCCTAATCCTGTTAGTTTCTTGCCTTGAACCAAGCATGCTGTGGATGTTTACTACTATTAGTAGCTGATACTATGTATTAGCATCATTAGTAGTCTACTAAATATAATTTACTATTTATATGCCACCCATCTGAATGGGTTACTCCAGCCACCCTAGTTTCCCATTGTTTTTGGACCTTGGAGTGGTACTGAGTTTTAATTTTAAAATGTTTATTTAAAACAACAACAACACACCTGTTTATTTTGATTTCACTTTTGTTTAGATACAAATGGTATTTTTGCTTGTTTTACTGCATATGACTTCCTTCAATGTTTTTAATTAAAATGAAAATGAAAACAAATGATTTTTGTAGGGATTTTAGCATACATGTGGATACTTCCTCTCCTGCCTGAATATGAATGCTTTGAATTGCTCTGTATTACTATATTTGTCTCACTGCTATTTACCTCTCAGGATTATTTTAAGGAGATCTTATTGGTCTAATCAGAAATAAAAACCAGGCATAAAATTGGTTTCCTATCGTAGCTTCAAAAGGCCACCAAAATTATTTTGATGCCCGTGTTGTGGACTGCTAACTGGGTTGCTGTTATTTTCTAGAGTTAACATGCATAGTTGCGTTCTGCGTTATTGTCAGGCTACCTTTTCATGCAATAAATCTTGTAGGCCCAAAGTCACTTAGCTGCGTAAGGCCCTGTATACATTACCAACTTAAAGCACAACTAAGGTGGAATCTACACACATATTAAAAACACTGTGAAAATGCTTTTAAAAAATAATAATAATGTTTTAAAAAATACACCGAATTCGGCATAGCCCACTGTCACCATCTAGTGTCACATTTGTACAACACATTTAAAAACATTTTATTTGCAACTGTATAGCTGAGTCCTAGGTCGTTCTTTTTCTTAATTCAGATCAAAGCAGTGCTTCATACAAAATGACAGGAGGGGTGTGGATTATGGTTATCATCGTGCGTACTGTACACCACTTTCCAAAACAGCAGTGGGAGCACAGGGGAGTGAACCCAGCATGAGTCCCACTCCGCGAGTTTTACTGGAGCAGACTTGCTTAGGATTGGGTTTGAAACAGCTTTGTTATGGCAACAAGTGAAAGGAGGCTACGCGTACAAATGCTGATTATTTCTGGCATCTGTGTCCCACCCTCCCTCCAGAGAGCTTAGAGAGGCCTACGTGGCTGTGCTCCCCATTTTCACATGAAGTTCGGCTGATACTAAGTGACTTGCCCTGTTTCGTCCCTTGAGCATCGCAACTTGAGCCCTGTTTAGGGAAGTTTTTAATGTTTGAAGTTTTATTCTGTTTTTAATGTTATGTTGAAAGCCACCCAGAATGGCTGGGGAAACCCACCCAGATGGGCAGGGTAGAATTTATTTATTTATTATTATTATTATTATTATTATTATTATTATTATTATTAGGATTTGAACTTGGCTCTCCCCACTCAAGTTCACAGGGTCTCAATTGCAAAGTTATACCCTTGTTATTCACCCACACCTCAGATGGGAAACCTTTGGCTCCCCAGGTTATAATACCCATTTCCCTTGAAGATTGGCCATTTCGCCTGGGGATGATGGGAGCTGGAATCCAAAAACATTTAGTGGGCCAGAAGTTCCCCCCACCACTGACCCCCACATCCCTGGAGGGAGCTGCATTTGTGCAATGGGTATGATAAGGGATGTGTGGGTGCCTCTAATTAGGCACCATTTCCATCATCATCATCATCATCATCATCATTACATATACTGCATATTCATCATTTCTTTCATGATGCTGCAGAGTGAAGTTGGCTGGCACGGGGAATATCTGATAGGTTCCACTTCTCTGTGCCTCTTGAATTCAACCACAGAAACTCCCTTTCTCGCTTGATCGCTCGCTCTTTCTCTTTCCCCCCCACCTCCCTCCTTCTCTCCACCTCTGCTTGTTTTTCTCAGCCTTCTCCTCCCCTCCCACCCTTTCCCCTCTAGAACGGGCAGCTTCCCAACTCGCCAACAGAAAATAAAGAAATATTCAAACTCTCTCCTCGACACCACCACCCATTCTGTCGTTACCATGGAACCCCCAATGCCCTTCTCGGCTTGGCCTGCCTGCTCCTCCCACCCACCTGTTGGGGGTTCATATAACCCGCCCCTCCCTGTCCCTAAGCACGGGCTCCCACGGGATCCTTCTAGACAACAGCAGGTACCTGTGAAGGAGAGCAAATTCAATAACAAGCAGCCTGCCGAAACCAGGGAGGGGAAGAGAAGAGGGAGGATCTGTCCAGCTCCCACCATCGCTAGCAGCTTCTTCCTGGGCCTCTTTCCTTTGCTGGTTCCACCGCACCTGTCTGCCTTTGGTCCGGCCAAGCTCATAAAAGTGACGCCCCACGGACAGGTATCCCTGGACGACTCCACATCACAGACCATCTCTTGGATGCTGTTGACTGCCATCTTCCAGGCTGGCATCCCCACTCGCAGGTAACACAAGAAGGCCTCTTTTGTAGCTGTGTCGTCAACCGGTCCGATAAAGAGACTCGGTTTTGCAGAGGAGCCCCATCAGAAACCCTCCTCCTGGGCCCACAAGTCACTGGAATATCCTTCCAGGACTTACTGTCTGAAGCTGCTCTTTGGGGAAATACATTATCTCCCATTGCAGTATCCTTCACTCTGAAGATCGCGTGTCTTTGAATTCTCACCCACATTGATCCCTGTAAAAGACAGCCTGCCTTCGGACACTGCCGCCCGGTAAAACGTGCGTTCCCCGACCCTCCCAGAGGGTGGCGGAAGAAGGAGTACGTGTCTTGCAGCAGGCTAAGAAAGCAAGTCTCCGCTCACAATGTCCTCCGCAGGGTTGGAGATCTTGGCCATGGGCCTGTGCATTGTTGGTTGGATAGGGACCATCCTTGCTTGCGCCCTGCCCATGTGGAGGGTCACCGCGTTTATCGGGAACAACATTGTCGTGGCGCAGATCATCTGGGAGGGGCTGTGGATGAACTGCATTGTGCAGAGCACCGGCCAGATGCAGTGCAAGATCTACGACTCCATGCTGGCCCTCTCGCAGGATGTCCAAGCCGCCCGGGCCCTCATGGTCGTCTCTGTGCTGCTGGCCATCCTGGCCCTGCTGGTGGGCATCGTGGGAGCCAAGTGCACCAACTGCGTGGAGGACGAGGGGGCCAAGGCACGCATCGTCATCACCTCGGGGGCGCTCTTCATCATCTCGGGTCTCTTGACCCTCATCCCAGTGTGCTGGTCGGCCAACTCTATAATCCGCGACTTCTACAACCCAATGGTGGTCGAGGCCCTGAAAAGGGAGCTGGGGGCTGCCCTCTATGTTGGCTGGGCAGCTTCCGCACTGCTGCTGCTTGGAGGCTCTCTTCTATGTTGCTCCTGCCCGCCACGGGAAGACCGCTACCCAACCCGCATTGGGTATTCCGTCCCGGCCAGATCCACTGCGCCTCCAGGCAGTGGGATCGACAAGAGGGACTATGTATGAAGAGCTGTGGTTGGGGGGAGGGTAGACTTGCCAGATGTTGCTAGGCCCAAACCCTGGCAGGAGTTATGGGTCCAAGGACTTTTTCAGCGGGGAAAATGGGACAAAGCCAATCGGTATGGGTTGAGCCGTGATATCTGGCAATTCTCAGTTGCGTGCACATGCACAGGTGTATGTGTGAGACCATGAGCGGGTGGGAGATTAGGGGAAACATGAACAAATAAACGGATATGTGAGAGAATGAACAAACAATTAGGAAAGAGATGAGTGGGGCAGCAAACACAACTGGAATGCTGAAACTGTACCTGAGGAGGCTGAGCAAATGAGAGCAGGGAGATGGGACAAGGATAATAGGGGCAAGTTAATGGCTAAGCCAGCAAATGATTGTTTGGGAACGGAGGCATAGGGGCAGATAAGCGAGGCACTTGTGAACAAACAAAACGCAGGCAGAAACATGAGAAGAGCCATGAGGAAATTAAATATGAGAGAAAGAGGAAACACTGAGGAGGACTGTCTGTCTTGTTATAAAGCAGCTCCGCTGCAAGAACCAGCTCATTAGAAAAAGTTTCGTCAAGAACAAAAAGTGAGGGGAAAAGGGAGAGTCAGAGAACAAGTGGTTTTTAATATTGGAAATGGCAATTGGATGCTGACATGGCTGAAACCAAAGAGGGAATTAACGGGGTGAGGTTTGAGGGTGGAAATGAAACTAATCAAAGGAGAAATGGGCAGGGTAAGTAAGCCTACCCAAACCTGGCATATAAAGAACAAAGAGACCACAAGGGATGTGGAGAATGGAGGCAAGGCATGACTTCCTCACAAGGCTTGTGTGAGAATGGCAGGATAAAATGGGAAGTGACGAACAAGAGCCTTGGTTTGGGGAGTGCAGGGGGGCTAGGCAGGATGTGGCGGAGACCCTGACCCTCTTTTGCCTTGGACTGGTGCTATTTGCTTGCTGGTTAATAATTTGTCAAGGCTTTGGCTACTCCTGGAGGCCTGGACAAACAGATGGGGATGTTTTGCCCCTGTTGCTCCCTACCACAGCCTGCCTCAGACAGTGCAAGGAGGAAATCTATGTCTCTCTCACACACCCAGATGCATTAGGGCTCCCCTCCGCTCAAAGAGTTGGGAAGAGAACCCAGGTGTTCTGGCTTCCACCCCCCTCTGTTATTGGAATGGGGGTGGGAAACAGGATTCTTAGCCCTGCCCCCCTTTTTCCCTTCAGAAGTTTCCTAAGGAAAGGGTAGGGTGGGGGGACTTACTGAGGTAACTCTTTTCCCTTGAGCAAGAAGGGTCAAATGGGACTCCCTTTTGTGATCACTCCCTCCCAGAGGTCTGTGTGGTGTTACTGAAAACTGTATTATTCAGATAAAGAAGATAAATGTTTGTAACCTATCTGTCTCTGGTCTTATTTTTGGGGTGAGGAAAGGGGACTGCAGACCTTTTGGAAAGTGAGAGCAAAGCTTAATTACAAAGGGAGGGGAGGGGGACACAGAAACAAATGTGGGGAGGATGGATAGTGAATATATTGAAAATATATTGAAAAGTGCTTCATTTGTAATAGGTGGAGTGTGTCGGGAGTTTGTGCGTATCACACATCACTCAGTCTGACATAAAAGCTCTAAGTTTCCCTGTTTTGGGACTATTTCTGAGGAAAGGCACTCTGTATAAGCTCAGGAGGACTCTTCTTCACCGCTTCATTTACTCATGCCCTGCCATTCAAGAGTGGTTCCTTAGCAAAGCCCCCAGCTTTCTCAGGCTCTTGTGAAATGGAGACACAGGAACTTCGACATATATTTCCAATTCTATATTTTATAGTGGTGTTACTATTAATAACCTGTCTGACACCAGGAAGCGACGCACTAGTGGGTCCCAACCCACCAGTTGAAGACTAAAGTGTTAGACAGCATCATTGGTATACCTTGTCAAACAGGCAGGTCCTGGGGCTCACACTTACCTGATAGCTGTGCCCCTTTGGACTCTGAAGCCCCACTCCTACTCTCAAATCTGTTAGAGTTGGCAGGCGGTGAGTGAAAGGCATTTCAAATATTTTCGCATCAGGGGTACCTTTTCAGCCCGCTTGAAAGTAAAAAAAGAAAGGGGGGGGGACAAACCCTCCCAGATAATGCCTGATGAGGGAGATTTGAGGGTTTTGGTTTTTTAAAAAACGGTTCTGGGACAAAACTCAAATTAAGCATCCCAAGGAGCACAGGCCAAAGAGCAGAGGCTGTCCTGGAGTAGAAAAGTGTGTCAGGACGGGGATTGGCTTCTTTATTAAAGAGAATGCCAGTGCAAATGAACGGGAAGGCCAAAGGGCTGACAAGGTGTGTTTATATGTGCGGGAAGGGGACAGAGGAAGCTGGTTTATTCCGAGTCAGACCATCAATCTGGAGAAAGAGCTCAGTACTGACAATGACTGGCAGCCGCTCGTCAGGGTTTCAGTGGGGGCTCTTTCCCGCATTTACCAGAAGATGCTGGAATCTTCTGGATGTAAGGTATGCGCTCTGCCGCTGAGCTGAAACTAGTCCCCTTTACTCCCAGATACAAGGGAACTTCTGAGAGAAATTCATTTTGCCTATGCTCAGAGGCACTCTGGTTCTTATTACTGCTTTACATGTTACAGTATTGAAGAATGGATGTGTGTGTGTGTGTGTGTGTGTGAGAGAGAGAGAGAGAGAGAGAGAGAGGGCGGACACCACATTTTCTAGGCTGATCTGCAGCTCAGATGAACACCTGTGTTCTGGATGCAAAATACAGATGCACACACCGATCTACAATGCAAAGTGTGTGACTTTTCCAGCTGGGCTTTGGGCAGCTGCCAGGGCTCTCTTTCCCCTCAGCTTTCCCCTGGCATCTGGGTCTAACTGCCATTTTTATTTCCCAAAACAACCTCCCGCACTGCAGTGCCACAGTCTGGGACACTGTGGAAAATCAAAATGGCAGCCCCCCCCGACACATGGCGCAGCTCAGAGCACTGCTGCCGCCTGTCAGAGATGCCACATTAGCCTGTCAGGGCCTATCCAAGGATATTTTGATTGGTGCCTTGTTAAACCTGGATATAGCTCTACAGGAAACTAATATGCTTTGCACAGCAGTTAGGACACAATTTGGGGTTCCCACAGGCATCTGTGAGAACAAGATGCTGGACTAGAGGGGGGGGTCACTGGCTTGATCCAGAAGGGCTGTGTAAACCGTTATAATGGGCTGGTACTCTGGGAGACCAGGGCTCAAATTCCCACTCAGCCGCTGGGTGACCTTGAGCCGCTTAACTCTCAGGCTGAACTACCTCATAGGGTTGTTGTGGGATGAAACGGAGGGGGGGGGGGAGAAGCACACATGGCACCTTGAGCTTGTGAGCAAAGTAAATGTAATAATAAATAAGTTATTTAATGCATAAATATAATTAAAAACAGGAAATAAATGTTATTCTATCCATACATTATGTGCTGATGCCATCTCTCCCGCTCAGCCCCGCCCCAGCATGAAATACACGCAGGGTTTCTGTCACCTGCCTTTCCTGTCTAAAAGAGGCTAGAAACCTAATGAGTTTCGTGGCACGGGGATCAATGACACTTGTTCTTTGAATTTAGCCCATAGGGAATGGCAAGAATTTCCTTGAAATGAAGAGAAAAGGAGAAAGAGGATGTGAGTCACCTCACTCCACACAACAGCCCTCCCCCGGTCCAGGTGAAACCCACAGATTGCATGAGGAGAGGGGGTTAAATCCAGTACGTACCAGAAGCCCATGGAGCAGCATATGGTGTTTGCTCTGTGTAGACAAGCGGTGCTTAATTTCTTAAGGAGAGGTTTAAAAGATCATATCCTCTTGAATAACAAAACCGCTAAACTGAAAATCTTTCCCCAACCCCAGATATACGTATGTGGGGGGATTTGTACATGTTCAGGAACTCTCCTAGCTTCCCAGTTTGGGCTGAAACCTTCCTTCAAAAGAGTTGCCTGGGTTTAGGGTTACCATATTCCCCAAACTGAAAATCTGGACAAAGTTGAGCTTTTTTTGGGAACATCTCCCCCCCCCAAAAAAAAAAAAGTTTTGGTGCTTTTCTGGATTTTTATTTTTTTACTTTACCCCCCTTGCCATACATCTGGGTTTTCCTGGACATTTTCCCTGATTTTGCAAAAATCCCCCGGACACCAAAATGCTGTGCGATTCCCACGAAAATCCGGACGTATGGCAACCCTACCTGGGGTGAAACCTAGAACAAATTGAGGCCTACTGCCAGTGGCAAGATGGGGTGGGTAGAGGGGAGAACAAATTCCACAGGGAGAGGTTGTGGAAGAGGGAGTGCAAGACCTACAGACACCCTTCCTTCCTAATTGGGGGGGGGGTACATTAATTTGAGCCAAACATAAGGTGACTGTTCTAAGAAAAAAATAAGTTGCGTGAGGGGGAAAAAATGAAGAACTTCACTTCCCCATTCCAACTGCAATTGTGAAGGTGGGGGAGCAACATTTTTGCGAAAGAACTGGGGAACTTGAGAGACAGGCATGAAAGAATCAGATCTGCCCCACCAACATCTTTTGGAAATCCCCCATTTCAGTTTGAAATTCCCTATGAGTGAGTCTGTCTGTCTGTCTGTCTCATACGCCACTCTGAATGAACTCAGGTGCTAGCTATCCAGGCAGTGAGAGCAACCTGGCTGGCTTTCCTCTACTTCAGCAAACAAGCAGAAGTGCAGGACATCCACCCTCCCCCTACCCCACACCACCACCCACCTCCCATTTTCTTGGATGTGGGCCCAGTAGTCGACCCCTGTAAGGCGAGATCCCTGCCTGACTTCTTGGAGGGGTACCAGTACATTCCAGTGCCAGGCCGAGCCTTCCACAGCCAGACACGTAGGGACAAGGAAGCCGATCTCCCTGGCATGAGATGCGAGTCTCCTCCCGTCAAAACTGGCATGAAGTGGGACGTACAGGGTGGGGGTCTGGAACAGAGGGCAATGGCGGACAAGCCGCTGCAAGGGGAACTCTGGGAAGAAAGAGACCCGGGGTGGGGGTTCTTTCTAACCTAATGCCAGCTTGCTTCCTCACCCCCAATATATGCTGACTGCAGTCTTAGTGCTGTAATTCCCTCTTCTGTTTCGCTATAGTCCCCAGAACATTTGCTGCACACAAGATGCAAAATCCCAACTCTACACTCCAGAGTTTGTACATAGCACCCACATTGTGAAATCCAGGGAGCAGAATTAGTTCCTTAACATCCCACCCCCTGAAAGCCAGCACAGTGTAGGGGTCATTGTGGAGTTGGGGAGTCCCAGATTTTTCTCCTCACTTTGCCACAAAGTTCACTGTGACTGTATTCACACAACAGGATTTTTAAAAATCATGTTTCCCCAATGATTCCCTGTTAATTTCCACATTACAGGTATATGTGAGCTTTCACGTGACATAAAAGCCACTTCTAGAAAACAAAAACTACAGCTCAAGTTTAGCACTCATTTCTGTGTTATTTGATCCCAGAAAAAAAGAGAATCTGCAGCCCCCTTAACTCAGAAAATTGTGGGACTAAAGCCATGAATTTGGGGGCATGAAGTTCTTTTCTGCTTTTTTCATGGGGGAATCGTGGGGGGGGGGAGTAGTATTTTTGTCCAGTGACGGTCACTGTCTCACTCTGCACCCTCTGGTGTGAATTAAATTTAGTGTGACATGCTGGTATATTGGTCAAGGAGCCAGAGTTCCTTAACAACAGGGGCTGCAGTGTGAAAGGAACATTTAGAAAACAGGTCAGAACCGCTAGCATTATAATTGGGAAAAGTAACACAATATTCCAGAAGTCTGAATGCATCCTTAAATGGCTTTGAGCCAATCTCTTATCTCTCAGCCTAACTTACCTCACAGGTTTGCTCTGAGGATAAAATGGGAGGGAACCTGAGCTTTCGAGGAAGCGTGGGTGGAAAAATGTGATGAATATGGATTATTTCCCCCCCTTCGGTTTCTTTCCTGTGGTGTTTTGCTGCCTGGAATAAAGGTTAAAGATCCTCACCTCATTCCATTCATGTACAGAAGGCAGCTAGGTTGTGAGTTGAATATAACAGTGAGGCCAGTTTTGTAGCCCAGGACAGGCCATGTGGATCACACTTTCTGTCATCTTAATACCTCACCACCATTGCTCCCTCAGCCTCCTCTGTATCTGTTACATCCACACCACACACTGACAGCACTCTTATGCCACTTTAGCAACCAGGGCTTCCACCAAAAAACCCTGGGAACTGTAGTTTGTTAAGGGTGCTGCGATTTGTTAGGAGACCCGTCACAGAGCTACCAACCCCAACACCCTTAAACTACAGTTCCCAGGATTGTTTGAGGGAAGCCATGATGATTGTCAAGGTGGTATAGGAGTGCTTTAATTCTACGGCGTTGGCGTGATTCACTGCCTAATGATAGAGCCGGCCCTGTCTTCCTCTGTCCCCAATCCTGAAGTCCAGAATTCACCATTATTGCCTAAATGTAACACTTCAGCTCCTCTTCTCCATTTTATGTAGGTTTCCTTCACTCCTAAAATACTTCAATCTCGTCTGCCTTGTATGTAGAATGCCCTCTCAATCACAGCTCTTAAGTTCTGCCTCCTCTTCCTTCAAACCCCACTCCTCCCACCTCCATTTTGCCTCTAGCTTATCCCCTTAATAGGCTTATTCCCAATTGTAACCAAACTTCAAAGGACATGCAACACCCACAGCCAGACCCACTGCCTCTTTCCTTCCTCCTCCTACCTCAGAGGTGGGCACCCTCATTTCAGCTCCACAGTGATCCATGCCAGTAGTTGGAGGAACCAGAAGCAAGTTACCTCTGTACAGGAGGCTCAATTCCAAAAAATTCAGTGTTTGTACATCTACCTGCTAGCTCCCCATCTTCCAGTCAGCCGTGCGAGAGACATGACCACAGCTCAAGAGCACATTCCAGCCAGGCAAAAGCACTTGAAGACAATCAGTAAGGGGTACAGCCTGGAGGCTGGGGGCCTGCATTTGACACTCAGGCCTGAAAGTTCCTTACTTCCTACTCCACTGCTTTCCTCAGTTCCCCATTTTAGATTATAACCTCCTAAGGGATTCTTACTTGCCTGTGTTAACCCCGTGTGCACCATGTACTCCAGCAGCACCAAAAAGTACAATAAGCATCCTCCACCCACAAAATATTTACAGCGGTACCTCAGGTTAAGTGCTTAATTCATTACGGAGGTCCGTACTTAACCTGAAACTGTTCTTAACCTGAAGCACCACTTTAGCTAATGGGGCCTCCTGCTGCTGCCACGCCGCCGGAGCACAATTTCTGTTCTCATTCTGAAGCAAAGTTCTTAACCTGAAGCACTATTTCTGGGTTAGCAGAGTCTGTAACCTGAAGCGTATGTAACCCGAGGTACCACTGTATCTTAGTAATTGACACATCACCCACAGAGACAATGGAGTGTCCACCCCAAAAACTGAAAAAGTGCAACTAACTTGATGGGTGAATAACATAGGTTAGAAAAAATTTAAAATATAATGAACTGAATGGCAGTGTAGCAATCTTCAAAGGCCAATTTGGGGTTGGGAAAGGAGCGGGGGTTTACCTTTATGACTCTATTTAAAACAAATTCAGGTGATGAGTGCCAGACAGCTAGGGAGCCATAGGGAAGTTTAGGTATGGTACGTTGTTAATGTTTAATGCTGTATCATGTTTTTAATATTTGATTGGGAGCCGCCCAGAGTGGCTGGGGAAACCCAGCCAGATGGGTGGGGTATAAATAATAAATTATTATTATTACCGGTAAGTACAAAACCAAAACCCTTAAGAAATTAAACCTTAAGGGAACAACCCATCCAAATAGTCCAATGAGGACGGAGGACTCAGAGGGTGTGTAATGCTTACTGGCTCTTATGAGGCGGGATGACAATAATACTTTGGAAAGGAAATGGAATAGAGTATCATGGGAGAGAGCACGGCTGGCACCTTCAAAAGCAGTACATCCTGCCACACTTTCTTGAAAGTTTGGTGTGTGTGTGTGTGTGTGTGTGTGTGTGTGTGTGTGTGCAAGCACACACAAATATATAGAAATTGTTGTACATCATCCCAATCTGAGCAGTGTGAGATAAGAGCTGCTCGCAGACTAGTGGAAGCAGAAGTGTTTGTCACTTCCATGCTTTCTTTTCAGAGCTTTGGCGGGCACACGTACTGCTCGCCAATAATTTTTTTGTTGCCACAGCCACCCTTAGGGTGGTCTGGTTGCTATGAGTCTGCCTCTCAATCCAAAGCTCTTCCTAAACGGGCTGACTGAAGCCAGTGATGGGTCTCCATCAATGGCTACATGAACATGCAGCTTGCAAATACAGAAGAATATATTGATGGTGCATTATCTGGACACCTTGGTGAAGTTCTGATAAGGTGCAATAATGTCCCTTTATATTATATAAGGGGTGTGGAAGAAGAAGATGGAGAAATGAGAGAATAACTATTTTTGGGGGAAAGTTGTTGTTGTTTAACTGTGCTAAGAAATTGTCCAGTTTTGTTTGCTTGCTTTTTAAAGGTTTTGTCTAGTAACATTTTTTATGGCCAAATAATAAACATTGTCATTGAAGAAAAGTTACAACTATGGAAGAAAAATAAACAAACTATTTCTGACCCCCCCCCCCCAAAAAGCAGTGAGATTCCAGGTTTCAGGGGTTTACCTATACATATATCCAACCTGAGCCTGCAGTGGAGGGGCTCACAGCATTAACACCCCAATAAGGAATTGCTTCTCCTGTAGCCACAGCCTTGGATCCCAGCAGAAATCAGGCATGGCTCTGTCTCTCACCCCGCTTCTCACACACCTCAACTCTGGCTTTTGTTTTTCTAAGTGACTGACGGATGAGGGAGGGGGGCCCCACACATTTGCCCTCTGGGGCAACTTCTTTTGTTACCTTAAGGACCCATACTTACAGGGCCATTACCAGAAAATTTGTCTGGCTATTATAGCAATTGGATACTTGTTGGATTCAGGAATTAGAAGGAATTGAGGCATGCATCTTTGGGGATCACTCCTAGCAGAGCAAGATTGTTTTCCATGAACATGGTCTTAACAGTGAGTCTGAGACTGTGTGAAGGCCAATTCTGGATGCACTAGGCCTTCCACAGTGGGGACATACGTTTCTCTCTTTTGTCCTGAGTTTGAGCATCTTCAGAGTCTGACACCTTCTGTAAAGGCTGTTCTCCAATTGGAGCACCCATAGGCCAGTGTTTCCTGGTTGTTGGTGTTTATACTACATTTTTAAAGATTTGCCGTAAGAGTGTCTTTAAATCTCTTGTTAACCACCAAGCATTATACTTTCCATTTTTATGTTTGAAATAGAGTAGTTGCTTTGGAAGATGATAATCGGGCATCTGAACAACATGACATTGCTTTGACACTGGTGATCTTTTCTTCTAGTACACTGGCATTAGTTCACCTGTCTTCCCAAGTGATGTGTAAACTTTTTTGGACACACGGTCCCAAACGTGTGATATCAATGCTAAATCTCCCCTTGCTCCCCCAACCACCTAACTCCCCCACCCCCATTTTAATTTGCTCCCAGTTTCTAGTTAGCACTTTCAATCCCACCAGGCACTTCCAATTTCTCCAAGACCTCATGCAAAAAATACCTCCCTCAGCCTTCTCTCTCTTTGCACTTCCTCTCTGCTTTGTTTCTGGGCTGGGAACTCTTGCTTGGTCAGTTGTCTGAATACCTTTGGGATATGTTGGTGCAGAGACTGAATTCTTCCAAGGGGGGAGTCTTGCCCCTTGGCTATGGATTCCTATGGCTTTGATGCATACTCTGGTATCTAGAGACCAAGTATGTTCACCATTCCTTGGGGGCAGTGCGAAGGTCACTTATCTTCCTTCTCTCCCTACCCCACCTCTTAGATTGTTCCACAAGTCCGAATATGTACTGCTAACTCTCCCAGGAAGGTTCACTAGATAAGGCACACCTGGCTCCAAGAACTTGTATTTAATGACCTGGAACTCTCTCTCCCTCTCTCTCACACACACCAGTAATAACCAATAACAACTGTTATATATAAAAGCCTGTATTTTTATTCAGGTCATACTAATAAAAAACAGAAATAAAATGGCATTCAATATGAAATGCATGCATGGTGAATTGCAGTGAGTTAGCAAAAAGGAAAAAAAAGAGACCACATCACTTTTGTTTACAAACAACATTGTACAACGCATCACAGCTTTATAAACTCATTTCTGGAGTACCCGTTTCCACCCCCCACTTCTGCCCCCAAATGGAGACCATATTGAACGGTGACCTCCAGGACAATATTAGTAGTTTTAGTCCCCTGATGAGCATCCAGGAAACCTAAGAACAAAACCCACATTGATCATTAAGAACTACTTGGAAATGACTTTTCTTCCCCCCCCCCCAAGGTCCAGCATCTCGTCTACATACATTGAGGAGAACCAGTTAAGAGTAGAAAATGTTCTCTAGAAGCAGAGCTCTGACTTCCGTAGGGCAAGTCTGTACAATAATGTAGTGGTAACATTTGGTGGTGGGGAAAAATACTGATGGGACAAGCACATTGGAAAGTCATGGGACTGTCAGATGCTCTGTTCTTTGGATGGATGGGAATTCTCTGTGCAGAGCCCCAGTAGGGATGCATCTCTGCTCCTCCAAAGGGGACCCAAGCAGTAGTGAGCTTCAGGTCGGCAACGATGACAGCTTTGTTTTCCTGAGGTGGCATTCCTAAACGTAGTTCTTGCTGGGGTAATCACTGTGGGGCTGAGAGGCAGCAGCTGTGTACCGAGCGCTGTAGTTGTTGCTCTCCTTCTTGGGGCAATTGCAGCAGAGCAGAGCTCCTCCGAGGATCAACAAGGCAGAAGATGCCCAGCCGATGTAAAGGGCAGCTCCCAGCTCCCTCTTCTGGGCATCGATCACCATTGGGTTATAGAACTCGCGGACGATGGTGTTGGCTGACCAGCACACGGGGATGAGGCAAAGGATCCCTGCCACTATGAAGACTGCGCCAGAGACAATCATTATGCGGGCCTTGGTGTCCTCGTCTTCAACGCAGTTGGTGCACTTGGCCCCCACGATGGCAACCATCAGAGCCAGAGCAGCCAGGAGCACAGAGATGACCATCAGGGCACGGGCTGTCTGCACATCCTGCGAGAGGGCCAGCATGGAGTCGTAGACCTTGCACTGCATCTGCCCGGTGCTCTGCACCACGCAGTTCATCCACAGCCCTTCCCAAGTGATCTGCGCCACGACAATGTTGTTGCCAATGAAAGCGGAGACTTTCCACATGGGCAGGGCACAGGTTATGATGGTCCCGATCCAGCCCACCACTGTCAGGGCCATGCCCATGATCTGGAATCCAGCAGAGGCCATGACTCAAGGTGAAGAAGACAACCCTGTAGAGAATACAAGCAAGGACACTTTTAATGCATATCCCCAGAAAGTCATTGTTACCCTTTGTGTTCTGGGGCAAGAGACCTTGTCCTTAGTGTTTTAACACACGTTACATTTGAGGTAATCCATGCAGGCGGTCATTGGTGCAATTCAACTTTCTCCACGTTACATTCTAAATAAGTCTTAGGTCACCCATCTCCAACTTGGAAGCCTCCAGGTGTTGTTGCCATCCCTCTCTGACCATTGGCCATGCTGGCTGGGGCTGATGAGAGTTGTAGGCCACAACATCTGGAGAGCACTAGCTCGGGGAAGGCAGGTTTAGGCCAATTCAACTCTTGGTGGCTAAATGGAAGTCCTTTTGTTCAGAGGCAGCAAAGCTACAAAGCTGGAAATATTTGTTGCCTTATTGAGCCTCACTTGCTGCCTTCCTGCAAGGATCTACACTCTAGAGAGCAGCATTCCCCAAGCCTTGGGTCTCCGGATGTTGTTGGACTACAGTTCCCATCATCCCTGACCACTGGCCCTTCTGGCTAGGAACAGTGGGAGCTGTAATCCAACCACATCTTAGGACACAAGGTTGAAAAAGCTGCTCTGGAGGAACCCTCGTTCTGATCCAGCAAAGCTCATGCGTGGTACACACATAACCCTGGCACTTGCAGAAATATATTACTGGAGTCACCTTCAAATGAGACCCAACTAACACAATTTAACAAAATGTTAACGTTGTCTTGAATAAGTGTCAGAGCTGTGCAGCAGGCCATTTCTCAGGCTGCACAGCCCATATAGCGTTGAAGGGCTCCCCTTGTCAAGCCAGTTTTCCCTTGTCACTGAGGGGCGGTGATCATGGATTAGCTGCATGCAGTTATACAACCTGTTTTTTCCAGAAAACCAGGCGTCGTTACTTGTTCTGTTGCCCGCCCATTATTGGGGTTAAATTTTAAGGCGGCTGCAGCGGCAGTGGGGGGGGGGGGAGAGATCCCTTCAGGCTAAGTATAGGTTGGAATGAGGTTTCTTTTGCCAAGCTTCAATTCATGCCCCCCCCCCCAATATGGTGGGGAAGAGAAGAGCTCTAAACTCAGTTAATGCTTATCACTAGTTTGCATAGGCAGAAGCAGCTCACCAAGCACCAGAAAGTCACACACACTTGGTAGCATTTTCTGTGCCAGCTTTGAAAAAAGTTACAGGATAGTCTTGGTACAGGACAACCCAACTCCTACCATATGCACTCTGGAGAGACTAAGAAGATTATTGCAGGATCAGGCCAGTAGGCCCATCCAGACACCCATGAGAAGCCCAAAAGCTGGACATGGGTGCAAGACAACTCTTCCCTGCCCTGCAGCTGCTAGCAAGTGGTATTCAGAAATTTTGTAGAGCTTGGTGGCTGAGCCTTTGTGGAAGATTCCTGGTTCAATACCTGGCACCTCCAGGTAAAAGGGGAGGTGATGGGAAAGACTCTACTGAAGAGGGCCAGCCCAAGGCATTTCACTGCCTAAGGCAGAGAAGATTACACACTTTCCCCCAATCCCCGTACAGATGCCAACTGAGCTGGCAGTTGAACCTTAATTAAAGGCTGGTGATGGGATAATGTCCTTCACCCAAGGCAGCAAGGTCATTTAGGGGACAAGGACACACCCATGTTCTGTCCTCCTGCAGAGGGAAATGGCCAGGCGGCCTTAGGAGGAATAGTACCCCCAAACACCTGCCACCTGAGGCAGTTGCCTCACATGGGGTAAAGGTTGGGCTGCCCAAGATCCCAAAAGCTAATGGCAGCCAGGAGTGGGCAATACTGGGCTTCGACAACATTTGAGGTCAATTCACATACCATGAAAAACCATGGTTTGGCATTAAAATAAGCAAGCCATGTGCTCCAGTTCAAAGGATTGCCTCTTCTTTTTTTAAAACAAAACGAAACAAAACACAAGGCCCGTAGTTTGCAACTGCATCTGAACTGGCAGATGCTGGTTTGTGCTTCCTCCCAGCCAGGACTGAAAGCCAAAATTTAAAGTTGGTTTGCAGTCCTGGCTTAGAGATCCAGACCAAACCAGAGCTGGCCAGTTCAGAAGTTAGTTGACAACTAATATGTCTTGCACTAAAGGAGATAACTGCCCTTTCCTGTTGCTTTATTTTTCCTGGATTCTAGAACAGCGCTCTCTCTCTCTCTCCCCATTTTCTATGTAGTTTCAGAATGACTGGAAAGGGCAACATTTTGTTTACTGAAAAATAAGCTGATGTTTTTATTTCAGATTAATCCAGAACACTTTTACCTGTGGCACCACCCATGATTGGCTTCAACAGTGGGTGCCTCTTGGCAGCAACATGCAACGCTCAACAGAATGTGGACTTTGGTGGGGTGGGTGAGAAGGGAAGCAACTCTGAATTCAAATCTGTCTAGACACGAAGCTCATTGAACACTGTTTGGTTAAGCTGAGTGTGTGTGTGTGTGAGTGACTTGCTTTTATCTCTCAAGACTCTTGCGAAGATGCAAGTGGAGTGACTCATGTGTGCCATACAGAGTTCTTCGATTCCATTGCTGTATTTGTAAAATCAGCCAGCCAGCCCCCACCATCCCCATAAGAACATAGAGCTGCAATCCTGCCGTTTTCAAGCCATACCCTGCCCAAAGAACAGAAATTAACCAAGCTGGCACTGCATAATGGTCAGGTTGGGCACCAAGAGAGGCCCAAGTTCAAATCCCCACCTTGCCACTGAGGTTGCTGGGTCAATCACTGTCTCTCTGCCTAAGGGTTGTTGTAGTCAAGATAAAAAAGGGGCAAGGGGGGGGGAGGCATGTAAGCCACTGTGATATTATTGGAAAGGGAGGATATATACAAGTAACGTCTACTGATATTTTTGGTCTTCCATTAAATGTGCAGTATTAGCTGACCTAAATTTTTGCAAGCAAGAATTGTTGGCTGTTCATAAACCCCACCTAAAATTCTACAGATGCACTTTGCCCCTCCTCCCCAAAGTAGTGGGACTGTAACTAGTTGTAGGAGGACTTTGGGCATACAAATTTTCAGGGGTGCCCTGTGCGATGCCAAAATTTGGTGTGCCCCACCTTCCACCTTTGTCACAGCGCTCCCTGTGGCGCCCAGCGTAGGTGAACTGGGACTCAGCTATACAGCTGCAAATAAAACAATTTTAAGTATGTTTTAAGTACAATATACAATGTGACACTAGATGGCGATGGAAAATTCAGTATTTTTAAAAAACTTTTTTTAATAAAAAAGCATTTTCAAAATGGTTTTTATATGTGCGTATATTCCACCCAGGTCATGCTCCCTTAAATCCGCCTCGGATTGTAGCAGCTGAAGTCCCCACAATTCATGACTTTGAAAATCAGGGCAACCTGCTAAAGGAGTTGGCAGGGAGGGGTTCATTGGGTGGCTTATGCTGTGGTAGAGGTGTGGCAGCTGACCTTAGGATCCTGTCTTCTCAGAAGAGAACACCTGTGTTTTAAGCAATGCTCCCACCTGACTCAGAGGCTGGAGATAGCCTAGGTAGGCGATACTCCTATTTGACTCAGAAACAAGGCCTAGCTCCTGACTCATCTGGTCAGGCAAAACCATTCAGGATTAGCCTTCAGACTCTAAACAAAGCCGGATGATATAGATAGTTCTCTTTTTCTCCTCCTCATACTGAGCAGGGCAGAAGAAAAACAACACTCCCTCCCTCCAACTCATCAGGCACCTAGAATAGCAGCGGTTGCACAACTGGTTGTTCTCTCAAGATCCGCTTTGAGCAGGTAGAGAGGGACACCTGCCCTAGGAGCAACCTCAAGAATTGCATCATCTTCTGCCCTCAGGACTCGGCAAGGTAGTTTGTTGCCACTGGCACTCCGCAACATTAACTGAAGGGAAAGAACAGTATAATTTGGCGACCTATTTCACAACTATTAGGCAAGAGATACATGCCATTCTCCTCAGCGCTGTGGCTCACTTGTTTGCAGTGTCTGTATGGGGCGGGGGAGGAGGAATGTCCTCATTGTTTTAGTCAAAGCTGGGTATTTAGGTTTCAGCCCACCTCTGCCCCACGGCTCCAGGCAAGTCAGGCGACAAGGACATGTACAGCAAGAAAGCACTACAAACATCCAGTAGGCTCTCTCTGGGAGGAAACAGTGGTTTGGATGGGGCATCACCTCCTTCCCACCCCTATTAAAACAACCGGCACATGCCTGGACACAAACTATACATTACGCAAGGGGTCCATAATCAGAACTCACCCAACATTTTGCTTTACATTGGCATGTCAAAGGGGAGGCTCCAAATTCAGTAACAGCAGTAAGAGTTAAGCCCTACACAGTCTTGGTTGGGGTAGGTCTGTGCAGAATTGAATCTTTAAAAATATTTACAAATCACCTTTTCTCAGCAAGTCCAAGGCACTCAAGCAGGTGCTCAGTATCACTACTATTACTTAAAAGGCAGAGCTAAGTGACTGAACAGGTCAATTTGGAGCTTCAGTTGGGGAGCCATGCTCAGGAAAAAACTTGATGTTGCAAACTTGATAGATGATCCAGGGCAATGCTCTGCGCCAAGGCAAGAGTAATGGCAGTTTGTGTATCTCGCAATGCAACAAGATTAATAGCAGCTCAAGGGGGCAGTGAAAGAAATGCAGAATGGGATTTTAGGCTGGCAAAATAGTGCATGAGAAAGGGTTAAATAAAGACCTCCCGCCAACTGCAACTGCTCCATTAACAAAACAGGCAATCTGATCACAGAATTCCTGCATGGCTTATAGCCTGCCTTTTGAGGTGTACACTTTTGATCTGCTAAGCCTAGGCAAGTGTGCAAAGGATCTTTAAACACTGGGATGTTAAACTTAAAAAACAACAACCCTAGGCTTGCACTATGTTCCATTTCAGCTGCATACAGCAATTGATTGTTAGCTTATTACCATGGAGCCCAGTATTTTTTTAGCCAGCATAAATAAAAATGGAGCTGGGGTTATGAGACTAAGTAAAGCACAGAACAGACTTCTCCTGGAAGCTGCATACTTGGCCCCCCAAAAGCCCTTAATGCTGATTACAACAAAGGAGATGCTGGATGTGTCAGGTTAATGATAGAGAAACATAGGCAAGTAGCAACAAGTCTCTCCTCCCAAGTCCAAGCCTAGTTTTCTACGTCCACCAACCATGCTGCCTGAGGCTGATGGGCTTGGAGCCCAAAACCATTCAAGGGCATCCAGGTTGGGGGAAGGAGAGTCCAAGGAAGGATTTAGGAAGAACCTACGCAGGGCTGTGTACTGAGCTAAACTGATCACACCAGCACCGCCATTTTCTTTCTCAAAGAGGAAGAGAAGACAAAGAGATAAGGAATTCTAAATGGATCCTTTGTTGGTAAATAGTGTCTAACAGCTTCCTCAGCCCTCCAGATCTTTTGAGACTACAATTACCACAATCCCTGACCACTGGTCCTGCTAGCTAGGGATCATGGGAGTTGTAGGTCAAAAAAATCAGGAGGGCCGAGGTTGAAGAAGCCTGCTTAATGTTTTAGAAGAGGCAGAATACCACCTGTGCAATAAGCTCTAGGACTTGATTTTGTAATTAAGTTCTGGTAAATACCACTTTTTAAAAAATAAAATCAGTAATAAGTTGCAATTTTTTTCAACCACCCACTGTCTCAGTCAATATGTGTTTCTATTTAAAGCCTCAGGGGAGGTTTACATCACATGAAGAAGATCACACCCTTTTAAACCATGTTAATCCAGGGCCAATTCCAACCCTGTTTTACGGTATAGTTTTCAGCTAGTTTAAAGGACCAACTTTACCTTCCTTCACAGGTGCAATAAACCCAACCAAAACACAATGCCATCTTGCTTTTCAGGTGGCTCTAAAAATCGACCCTACTTCTCCCTTTTCTACTCCCAAAACTAAGTAACACAAGTCTAGTCTGATTTAGAATTAAAGACTTTAGACACAGGTCTTAAGTAGTGTCTAGTTCTCATTATCCCAGTGTTTGGGAATACCTGTATTAGGACTAACCAAATGTCACAAAAACGTGGCAAGCTTTTGAGTTATTTAGGCAAGAGGGTGGGGTGCTTGATGAAGTTATGGAGAACTCAAAAGCATGCCACGTTTTGAGAGTTGTTGGGCAATGCATTTATTAGAATCAACCAAAAAATGTATTGCCTTTGGACTCTGCCCTCCCCCTATGGATCAACCAATACAATAACAAGAACTTTGAAAAACCAGTTACAGATAGGTAGCCGTGTTGGTCTGCCATAGTCAAAATAAAAAAATTCCTTCCAGTAGCACCTTAAAGACCAACTAAGTTAGTTCTTGGTATGAGCTTTCGTGTGCATGCACACTTGTATGCGTGTATCTGAAGAAGTGTGCATGCACACGAAAGCTCATACCAAGAACTAACTTAGTTGGTCTTTAAGGTGCTACTGGAATGAATTTTTTTATTTTGAAAAACCAGTATGTTACAGACGTGTGAAATCCACCTGTCGAAAGGCTCCTTTCTAAACACCCCCCATGGTTACAGGGTCCTCCCCCCCCATTTCCAGAAGACAAGGCAAAGCTCCGACTCTAGCCCTACTTATTCTGTAGCCCCAAAACTCTCGAGAGGAGAAGGCAAGTCTTAGGAGCTGTAGAAATCGACCTCTTATGCCTGCTAGGTGGGTGGGGTGTACGGGCGCAGGTATGGCGGGAGAATCATCAGCCCTTATGGAAGGTTTCCCAGCCTCTGGGACAAAGAGACACGAGGTCACTGGGTGCCTGTGCTCCACGGAATAAAGGTTCCCCACCTCCGCCACACGTATGCCTCGGGCGGGGCCGGGGCGTGAGCGGGGGGTGGGGAGGGGGAGAAGAAGGCGGGGCCGCCCTCCTCGCTTTGTCCATGCCCTTCAACCGAAACTGTCCCCCTTCCTCTTTCTTCTCAAGGGGGTTTCAGTGGGAGTCCAGCTCGCCACCGAAACATCACGGCGCCACCCATTCCCTTGCTGGGAGGCGAGGGGAGAGGATGCCTTTGATATGGGCAAGGGAGGGAGGGGGGAGCGCGGACCCACAACTCCAGCCCTTTCCCACCATGAAGTTTCCAGCAAAGTTAAGAAAGCCATTTCTCTTTGCCGCTTAAGTTCCCCTGGGAGCACTGCACCCACGGAACTCCACGAACACAAGCTATCCATGCCCGCTCGTTTCAACGGGTCTACTCTCGCGTAGGGATCTGGGCTCACAATGCCTCTCTAACCCTTTATTTAGCGGGCAATTTTCTTACTCTTCCAATAGCTTCTAGGGAAGGCAGACTTATCGCTCCAGAGACCAAAAGGAGCGAGAGAACTCATCTCACGACAAGTCCCTAAATTAACGCTCGGGCGTTTATTGAAGACGCCCGTAAACGAAAGCGCTTTCCGCACCTGCTTTAAAAGTCCGCGGGTCAAGCGCGAGTTTCACCACTCGCATTAATCTTACCCCCAATCCAAAGAGCAAATCTAAATCTGTTCCAAGATTTACCAAATATCGCAGGAGAGCGAGCGTCCTTTGGGAAGGAGCGCGGAATATAATAAATTTAATAAAGGACTTATTTAATACTGTCTAATATACCGCGTCGATCCTTGGGGAAGGGACCCAGGCGTCCTGGCATCACTCCTCAAGGCATCCCGCGGGACCCACATAACGCAACAGATTTTTAAAAACTTTGCCTCGCACACAATATCAAGTCTTTAAAACAAAGTAAAACTAGTTAACCCATTTCCACCCTGCAGATCACCAATCTCACTAGCCCCCCCCCCCAGCTAAAGTCTCTTCCCTTACCTGTTGACGGGACCCAAGGAGCGAAAAGGCTTCAAATCCTCAGGAGGCAAGTTGGAGGTAACTTTCCTGGAGGGGCCGGCTATATACCCCTCTCATCCTCCTCCTCAGCCCTCCCCCCCAGACCACGCCCCTCTCATCCCTGATGATGTCAGTGGCAGGTGAAACTGGCGGCCTGGGATAGAAAACCGTCGGGAGGAAAAGCCCCCCAAAGAGGAGGGGGGGCAAGGAGAAAGAGAGACCGAGACGGGCTTGCCCCACCCAGGGCGAAACTGGCGCGAGCGAGCGAGCGCACCTGGGCGGAGGAAGGGGCGCGCTGGCGAAGAGGATCTGGTCGAAAAGTTCCCAGGTGCTCACCCTCGAAGCGCTCTTTAACCCAGCCCGGCCAGACTTTTACTTTGGCCAGCATTATTATTATTATTATTATTATTATTATTATTATTAGGCCAGTAATATCCGCGGAACTCGGTGGGGGGCTTCCTTGGGAGCAAGCGTGACCCGGATCGGGCTGCAAGAACTTGGGAGGAAGCAAAATAATTCCCCTCGGTGGCACGAATGCAGTGCAGCCCCGTGGATGAACCACGAGGCCAATAAAGGGGCCATATAGAGTTTAACCTTAGGCGCTTCAGATTTTTAGGCTTTTCGGTTTCCTGGGTCAGCCACGGAGCCCGCCCGGTCACCTTGGGCCAGTCGCTCCTTATTAGCCTTCTCTTCCTCCCAGGTATTGTTTCTTTTGAGGGGGAATCCAGGTACATAGAAGACCGTGTCGTGAGGCAAGACATCATTCCCGTCTTCGCCACAGCCCAAACCAGGGAAAGGGTGGGATGGTGGGAGTTCGGAGGAGTATTGTGGATTATTTGTGTTTTGACGATTTTCTCCTCAGAATCATAAGAGTTGGAAAGGTCATCCAGTCCAACCCCCTACAATGCACAAGGTGGGTTTTGAACCCACGACCCTAAGATTCAGCCTCACCATCCACTAACTGAGATACCCCATATGATTTGATTTGAATACATTTGTTATTTTTAGATCATTTGTTTGATGCCTATATGTGCGTTCCCCTCTGTATGTAGACTCTCTTAAAAAAGCAGCCCCAACCTCAGCCTGGCAGACACAGGATGTGTCCCTACTTCTCCTGCCAGTTGTGGGGGCAGGCGAACTTCCTACTCAGAGATACGCCAGAATGGAGCAGGTGTAGCAACCAGGCCCCACGCCATCAAAGGTCAGCAGCGGGGCTGGCTCAAGCCCTCCCTATTATTATTGGCAGCTTTATAGCCTGCTGAATTTGCCAAGCTGGGTTTCTGAGGGCTACCACTGATAGATGTCTTGGTGGTGGTAATTCTGCCCACCTACATGACAATTCTAGGGAGAGTGCCACGTCTGAGGAGTGATGCTGGCACCACTTTGCGGGGCAAGAGGCCAGTGTGGGCTGTTTTGGGTCTGAGCAGACTGAGGCCTCTACTGCATGGGTAGGCAAACTAAGGCCTGGGGGCCGGATGCGTCCCAATCACCTTATAAATCCAGGCTGTGGACAGTCCGGGAATCAGTGTGTTTTTACATGAGTAGAATGTGTCCTTTTATTTAAAATGCATCTCTTGGTTATTTCTGGGGCATGGGAATTCATTCACCCCCCCCAAGGTCTGAGGGACAGTGGACCGGCCCCCCTGCTGAAAAAGTTTGCTGAACCCTGCCCTACTGCATCCAATCTCTTCCCCCTTCACCAGCACCGCAGATTGGGGTTTTGGATTGGAGCCTCTCAGCCAGTAGTTTAAGAGTGTTGGGAGTTACGGTAATGGGAGACCCCTGTTCTCCTCCCAGAGCTACAGAATGGTTGAACAGTCATTCGCCCGTCATAAGGAATTCTGGGAATTGTAGCTCTGAGAGGGGAACAGGAGTCTCTTCACAAGTCTGAGCACTCTTAACAAAATACACTGCCCAGAAGGTTATTTGGGGGTGGGGGTGGTGGCAGCAGCCATGACTGTTAAAAGTAGCACCACAGTGCTCTGAATCTGTGGTGGGAATGTGGTCATTGTCTTGCGTGTCCATTTGCAAATTCAGTGGATTGCTAATGCGATGAGGAAGGAACAAGTTCATTCCAAAGGCTGCTTGTCATGATTCTTTTTTTAAAGTGGCCCTACCCAAGATCAGTTCTTAAGGATGTCTCATGTGTTTGTTTTTTTTAACAGCTGTTTAAATAAAGTCTTCCTTCAAACCACACCTACTTTCCCAAAAGCCCGGACTTCTTGCTCTGTAATGAGAAAGGAGTGTATGCTAAGGATTCTTGCCTTTATACCAAATGGTTGAGAACTGGGCCCTGGTAAACATTTCCTGTGTGGACTTTAGAGACGCTCTTACCTTCCCTTGGACAAGAGTGTCATCAGGCGATGATTAAGAACATGAGCTGTGAGCCTGGAAGGCCCTGATTCAACCAAGAATACTCCATGGGCAAAAACTACAACTCTACCAATCTGAAATATAGTACCGCCCTACCTTGCAGGGCTGTTGTGTGGGGCAAACATTTGATAAGGTTGCATCCCATCACTTAGGAAAAGTACTTTATATATTTGTGTGTGTGTGTGTGTGAAATCATTTTTATTGGTTTTACAGATACAAAGATGCAAATAAACACTACTAGTGTTTATTTGTATCTGTAAAGAGATTATCTTTGTATCTTTGTACAGTCATACCTCGGGTTGAATGTGCTTCAAGATGAGCGCGTTAGTGTTGCGCTCCGCGGCAACCCGGAAGTAACGGAGCGCGTTACTTCCGGGTTTCGTCGCTTGCGCATGCGCATGCGCAGACGCTCAAAAGGACACCACGCGCATGCACAGAAGCACCGAAAAGCGACGCGTGTGTGCGCAGATGTGCCGTCGCTAGTTACGTTTGCTTCTAGATGCGAACGGGGCTCCGGAACAGATCCCGTTCACATCTAGAGGTACCACTGTATCTGTAAAGAGATTATCTGCATCTTGGGACTTCTCCCATCCCCTCCATGGGGTCTCATTTTAAACCTCTACAACTGCATATTCATCTATACTCCAATTTTTTTTACCAAACCATATTGCCCATAGTAATTTATACATTGCAAGTGGACTCCAACGTAACTTATGAATTTTCCCTATTCTTTTATAAAGTTTTTACCCTCTTGGTTTCTGAGTTTTCCAGTCAGTTTTGCCATTTTAGCATAGGCCATCAGCTTGGTTTGCCATTCTTCTCTGGTAGGGACTTTTATCTTCTTTCCAACTCTGGGCTAATAACATCTGGGTGGCTGTTGTTCCATACATAAAAAGTCTTTTCTGCTCCTTTGGTAAGGAAAAGTACTATATAAATGATATTGCAGTTGACTGTGAACATTGGGTCCAAAGCTGAGCAACTCTTTGTGGACCTTGCCCTCTTCACATGCTCAGAGGCAGCCACAACTTTTTTCATTACATTCCAGGCACTTAAAGCAGATCTTAACCCCCCTGTTGCAGATTATCTACTTCTACAATTTTAATTATTTTATTCACAGTATTTATAGATCACTTGTGTGTAATAAAACTTCAGAGCAGTAGAAGAAGTTGAGAAGAGCCCTGTTTGAATCAGAACAAAGGTCCCATCTAGTCCAGCATCCCAATTCCTACAGTTTCCAAACAATTGCTTCCAGAAGACTCACAAACAGGCTCGAAGGCAACAGCTCTCCTCGTTTTCGCTCCCTCCCTTGGCAACTGGCATTCAGAGGTAGACAGCCTCGGAGCCTGGAGGTTCTGTTTAGCTATTGTGGCTAACGGCTTGTAGCTTTGCTGAACTCAATCCCCTTTTCTTTTTTTATTTTTTTTAAAAAGATATTTATTGCAATTTTTAAACAACAAACAAACCATCAAACATATAAAATACAACAAACAGAAAGAATCAAAGCAAAATTAAACAAGAGTAAAAAGAAAGAAAGAGAATAAAGAAGGATACAAATAAAATATAGTTGTTCATAAATCAAATTTTCATAATCTTTGGACTTCCTCACATCACCCTTTCCTGCGTTCTCAGTCATATAGTTATAAGGAGCAAATTATTACCTTATTTCAATTCTTATTTTATAGTTCTCAGATATTATGTCACAAATTTTCAGTATTTTGACATGTACTAAACTGCTTAGCTTGAACATAATATTACTTCAAATTTCAACCTTTTCTTAATTATCACTTATTCAATCCCCTTTTCAAACTGTTACAGAAGATCATTACAGTAGCCGCATTTTGAGACAGCAAATTCTGCAAATTGGATTGCAACCCTAAGCACGTATACTCAGCAGAAAGTCCCACTGTGTATATTGAGACTTGCTTTCTAGTAAATGCCTTTAGGAACTGCATCCTTAAATCCCACAGTCTCTACTTGCAGGAGTACAGCTGTCAATGAAGGATTTATGCAGAGACCACAGAAGTTCCACACAGGACTTGAGTTTTGATTTAGGACAGCAAGGAAGGTGAGTAGAAAGATGGGGAGGGAAGTAGCTCTCCTGGGTACTCGGGAATTCGTGGCAGGATTGGTTGCCTTGTTCCAGACACCTTTTTGGCATAAGCAATAAAGTGCTTAAAGAGCAACACATTTGTTGTAGCAGAATCTTTCCTGGACCACAGCCCACTTCATCAGATGCATGAAGCGCAGTCTTCATTTAAGATGCATGTATAAGTGCAAAGGGTAGTGGGAGGGATGTGGGTACAGGCAGTATAAAATACACACACATACACAGAGATAACATAAGAAGAGTCTTCTGAGTATCTTTCTTCCACCACAGGAGTAACAACAGTCAGCCTCTTTTCGATGAGATATGGGGTTAAGGGTTTCTGGGACCAGAACATTATTCACCACCTCTGCGGGGGAGGAAGATAAATTTGGCAGTTTATTAGATCAGAAACATTCTACCAGTTTCCTGGGAGGAGTGGGCTGGGATTTGGCTGTTTGAAGAACAAGGAGGGGGGGGCTGTATGAGCCCCCTGGAGAGTGCAAACTATCCACCTGCCTGGGCATGACAATGAGTCATTGAAATGGACAAAGCTGAGAGATCCGGCCCTTTCAGATCTCCTGAGGTTGTTTGGGAGGGGGAGGGGAGCGAGGAGCAAGGGCAGAACAAGGTAGGGAAAGTTAGGAGGGGGATGGGAGGGAAAGTCACCACTTTTTAAACTGGGAAGAGCTCCTGCGCCTTTAACAGCAACTGCCTGCGAGACAGAAAATCAACTGGTAGAGCTTTCCCCAGTCCCTGCCAATGCAGTGGAAGGAAAACTTTCAACCAGTTGATTTTCTGCCTTGCATGCAGCTTGTTAGGTCATTGAACCTAGGGAAGCATGCACACCTAGTTTGAGATCAAGGGATTTCCCCATCCTAGGCAATCTGCTCATGGCCACTGTAGCTACATTTTTATGATCCTCCTTTGCTGCCCCCGTGGAACTCACTCCCTGAACCTTAGGGCAGCCTTCAGCAACCCATGTTTCGGGTTGCCACTCCTAATAGCCCCAGCCAGCATGTTATTAATTTCTGAAAAGTTGGACTTGCAACTTGGTCTTGGTCAGGATTCCTTGTCAGTTTGGAACAGAGGCTTTGCTCTCATACCTGGACATTCACAGTTCCTTGTCAGGCTGCTGCTGCTGCTGCTGCTGCTTCTTTGCAAAGCTCTACACTTGGAGGTGTAATAAATGGAAATCTGCCCTTATTCCCTTATGGGGTACACAAGAGCCCTTGTAGAGTCCTTTGCAGGTTCTCCATCAGTCGGAGAAAAATAACAGAGGCCAACCAGAGAATATTGAGAAGCAAAGCAGCTAGTGTGATAGGAATTTTATGGTCTTAGATATATGGTAATGTTCATAACTGCACATACATAGATCAACACAGGAAGACCATCCTGGAACCATTTTGATTCCTAAACTGACCAAAGCCTTTCTCTGCAAGGTTAACCTGGAAAAGCCTCCCCATTGTCTCAAGGATATGTCTGTTTGAATAAGGTGTGAGCCTGTGACCTAAAGGTAAAGGTAAAGGTACCCCTGCCCGTACGGGCCAGTCTTGACAGACTCTAGGGTTGTGCGCCCATCTCACTCAAGAGGCCGGGGGCCAGCGCTGTCCGGAGACACTTCCGGGTCACGTGGCCAGCGTGACATCGCTGCTCTGGTGAGCCAGAGCCGCACACAGAAACGCCGTTTACCTTCCCGCTTGTAAGCGGTCCCTATTTATCTACTTGCACCCGGGGGTGCTTTCGAACTGCTAGGTTGGCAGGTGCTGGGACCGAACAACGGGAGCACACCCCGCCGCGGGGATTCGAACCGCCGACCTTTCGATCGGCAAGCCCTAGGCGCTGAGGCTTTTACCCACAGCGCCACCCGCGTGACCTAGCCCAGGAAATAAGTATTTTACCACTACAAAAGAATGGCCAGGCTCCCCAGGCAATCCAATCAAGTAACTTGCCAGACAGGAGATAAACAAGGACAAGAGAAAAACAACATTTAAATTTCTGTGATGTAGGTGGGATGTATCTGAGGGGTGGTCTTAGGTTACACCCCTTCTGTGATGTATGCATAATGTTTTTGGGGGTGGTCTTGATCTAGAGAATGGGAATTTCAAAAGTCTTTATAAGGCCTTGCACACCATTGTTCTGGGTCCTCTTCCTCTCCTGCGTGTGAGGGGAGTACCCTGTTGCAACAGATCAATAAAGATCAAGCTTACTAGCTGCTTTGCTTCTCAATATTCTCTGGTTGGCCTCTGTTATTTTCTCCTACCAATAGGGAACCTATGTAAGGACTCTA
Source organism: Podarcis vaucheri (assembly GCF_965113315.1). Lineage (NCBI taxonomy): Eukaryota > Metazoa > Chordata > Lepidosauria > Squamata > Lacertidae > Podarcis > Podarcis vaucheri. The sequence continues at coordinate 22,146,677 of NC_138751.1, forward strand.
TATGGGCTCTTGGATACCCCATAAGGGGAAAGGGCATATTTTTTATTTACAACACTAGTAAGACTGATCTTTATTGAACTGTTGTAACAGGGTGCTCCCCTCACACGCAGGAAAGGAGGAAGACCCAGAACCAAGGTGTGTCCACCCTTATATAGACATTTTAAATTGCCCACCCTGGAATTCAAGACCACCCCCAGAAACATCATACATACATCACAGAAGGGGCGTAGCTCAAGACCACCCCCCAGACACATCATACCTCAGTCAAAAGAAATCTGAGTGCGTTGATTATCTCCTGTCTGGCAGGTTACCTGTTAATGCTTACTTGATTGGATTGCCTGGGGAGCCTGGCCAGTCTTTTGTAATGATAAAAACTTACCGGTAATTCCTTAGCCAGATCACAGGCTCACACCCTATTCATATCTTAAATGTGCCCTTAAGACAGGATTTGAGAGGAAAGATACAATGGGGAGGTTTCCCACTTTGACCCTGCAGAGAAATATTTGAGGTCAATTCATTCAGGACTTTTTTTTCTGTGGGGTTTCAGACATGTGGTTTATATATTTATGTATGTGTTTGCTTGGTACATTTATGAACATTTATTACATATCTAAGACCTTAACATTCTTATAACAGAGGCACTTACAGGACCACCTAGGTGTGTAGAAGTAACCCTAATTTTGGGTTACAGACTCCATTAACCCAGAAATAGTGCTTCAGGATAAGAACTTTGCTCTAGGATGAGAACAGAAATAGTGCTCCGGCGGCGCAGCGGCAGCAGGAGGCCCCATTAGCTAAAGTGGTGCTTCAGGTTAAGAACAGTTTCAGGTTAAGTATGGACCTCCGGAATGAATTAAATACTTAACCCAAGGTACCACTGTATTTGTCTTGGTTAAATATATATTGATTGATGGTTGTTTTTTGCAAGGAAATTCTACAAGATGTTTTTATAACCTTTCGTCTTATGGAGGGTTTTTATTGCTCATTTTATTGTTTTTGTATCCTTTTGTGTAAACATCACTTCCAAAGCCCGGGCTGATGTGTAAATAAACAAAGAAGTGTGTGCTGAGGTGAACTCAGGCGTCCGCAGAAATTAATGCAATATTGGCATTTGATGTTCAGTATGGTTTTTGTTCTGAGCTGAGTTCCTCTTTCTAGGATTCCCCCGGGTTACAAAATTAACCAGAAACAGAAAACTACAACACCAGGCAAAGGGAAGGACACTACAACCATTGTCCCTAATATGCTCTTTTTTTAAAAAAAAGCCTGCATGGATTTTATTATTCTTATTAAATGTGGGAAGCATTTAAAAGTGTATCTCCCATCTGATACCAACCCTATTATTAACGCAGAGGGAGGAGGCTGCCTCAGGCAGCTGATTTTGAGGTTCATGAAAGAGCAGTCACTAAATTTATTATTATTGTATATTTATTTCCCAGGAGAGGTATTTGTGGAATTTTCTAAGGTGCCAAAATGGCACAGCCTGGGGTGTTAATAGTATACACCTTGAATTGAGGAAGGGGATACCATTTGCTATGGAGGAAAATGGGCCTTGTATATAGGGAAGCCCCAGGTTCAAATACCTGGTATTTCTACTCAGAGAGGTACACTTAATTAATTTTATACTGTGGACTTAATGGTCTTAGCGAAGGCTCTTTAGATAGTAGTGTAGTTTTACTCCAGTTACTTCAAGTGTGTCTCACAGGGGCCTCCCTTCTTTGATGGTAATGGCCCATTTCACATGCCACAGTAAACTGTAGTTAATGGTTTACCCTAAACACAAAGGTGGCTCCTGGTTCACTCCTTCCCTACTGCAAGCAAGGACAACGATCCAAGATTACTGGCTTTGAGTTACATCCGAATTGGGAATAGTGGTTTGTTTTGCTCAAACAAACCATGATAGATAAGCCAAGAGCAATCCTATACATCACATTGGGGCTTGTTTGGAATGGAAGAAACCACAATCCCCAGTTCAGAAACAGAGCTAAGCCAGTGATTGATTGCTCCTGCCTGAGCTAGGTGTAGATCGAAAGGAGAGTGTGTTCACAGTTAGCCATTGACTACGGTTTACCTTATGTGTGAATGTAGTCTTATTAGCTTATAACACTCAGCCAAACCATGCCTGCACATAAATGAGCAAGCATGAATGAGCAAGAACAAACCTTGGCTACAGCTCATGGATTGTTTGGAGCGAGACAAACCATGAGCCAAGGTTTGCACATAGAGTGGTACCTTGGCTCTCAAATACCTCGGTGCTCAAACAACTTGGAACCCAAACACTGCAAACCCGGAAGTAAGTGTTCTGGTTTGCGAACATTTTTCGGAAGCTGAACATGCTCCATTTTGAGTTTTGAGTGTTACGCTGAGGTCAGTCTGTTTTTCCTATTTATTTTGCGTTTTTGTTTTTGTGGCTCTTTTTGTTTTGTTTTTGATTGATGGATTGTGTGACTGCAGCACATCATTTATTGCTTTCATTTTATGGCTCAGTAGTCTCGTTAGACAGTAAAATTCATGTTAAATTGCTGTTTTAGGGGTTGTTTTTAAAAGTTTGGAACACTTTCTATGGGAAAGCATGCCTTGGTTTTGGAACACTTTGGTTTCGGAACGGATTTCCTGAATGGATTAAGTTTGAGAACCAAGGTACCACTGTCATGGTAAACCAAAACCATAGCTTAGCTCCAAGTAGTATAGGAGCAACAGGAGCAGGGGAGGAGCGAAGTGGCAGCGTTTTTTGCTCTGTCCCTGTTCACACTAAATCGTGCTTTGGCTTAGTGTTGTGTGTGGGCCACACCATTGTGTAAATATTTCACTTCAAAATGTGCTCAACCAGATTTCAAGTAGCAGAACAGGGGAAAACGTGGAGCCCCTTCAACCAGGGCAGATATGATTGAATTACCGTATTTTTCGCTCTATAGGGCGTACCAGACCATAGGATGCACCGGACCATAGGAGGGGGAGAACAGGGGGAAAAATTCTCCCCCTCTCTGCTCAGCGCCCCTTCAGCGAAGCAGCAGGAGAAACGGAGCCCCTTCCATTTCTCCTCCCACTTCACTGAAGGGGCGCTGCGCAGAGAGGGAAAACTGTGCAGCGCCTCTCCAGCGAAGCGAAGCCTGGAGAGCAAGAGGGATCGGTGTGCACTGACCCCTCTCGCTCTCCAGGCTTCAGGCGGCTATCCGCAAGCCCCCGGAGCGCAGCGGGAGTTCCCACTGCACTCCGGGGGCTTCAGGCGGCTTCAGCGAAAGCAACGCGAAGCCTCCGGAGCACGGGGGGAGCTCTCCCTCTGTGCTTCGGAGGCTTCGTGTTGCTATCGCTGAAGCCAAGGAGCCTGCATTCGCTCCATAAGACGCACACACATTTCGCCTTTTTAAAGGGGAAAAAGTTTGTCTTATATAGTGAAAAATACGGTAAATGGAAAATTTCATGTGTTTGCTGCCTCTGTTTGTATCTGATATATGAAACACACCATGGTTTGTTGATTTGGGCTCTCACACTCCCCTCCATATATGACAGTTAAAGCTTCTGCAGTTCTTTGTGACATTCCAACTCAGCAAACTGTATTTAGCAAGCCAGGGTATCAAACCAAGATTGGATATTAAATCTGGAGTATCAAATTCAGGATCCTGGCGTGTGCAAGCCATGCTTTGTGCTAGCCTGTGCTCATGATGACGAACCGCTGTTTGATATGACATCTGAACAGGGGCGGTTTTTAAAACTGTTGTTATGGTTAGCCAAAAATCTACTATCATATTAAACAGCTGACACATTTTCACTTTGTGTGCGGATGTTTCTCAAATCTAGTTAAAATCCTGACATCAGCACCTGGCATACTATAGCAAATGCCATGCTCTACAAACTCTGGAGAGCCCGTGGCTACTGATGCCAACTTCCTTTTCAAATAACATACAATGAAGTGTTTCCTTTAAAAAACATTTTAGGGCTCAGAACTCTGAAGCAAAGCACTAGCTGAGGTGACTGCAGCTGCTGCTATCTTCTTTTCCCCTGGAATGCTTCTGGGTTCCATGCTCCAAGGCATTCTGGGAAAATTAAGCTGATAGTAGCTGCTATGACTATGGGACACGGGTGGCGCTGTGGGTTAAACCACAGAGCCTAGGACTTGCCGATCAGAAGGTCGGCGGTTCAAATCCCCGCGACAGGGTGAGCTCCCATTGCTCGGTCCCTGCTCCTGCCAACCTAGCAGTTCGAAAGCATGTCAAAGTGCAAGTAGATAAATAGGTACTGCTCCGGTGGGAAGGTAAACGGTGTTTCCGTGCGCTGCTCTGGCCACATGACCCGGAAGCTGTACGCCGGCTCCCTCGGCCAATAAAGCAAGATGAGCGCCACAACCCCAGAGTTGGTCACGACTGGACCTAATGGTCAGGGGTCCCTTTACCTTTACCTTTAGCTGCTATGACTACATTGCTTGGCAGTTCTCTTCAGAGTGTTGGCTGTCTGCTGCTGCCTGCCCCTCCTGGGATATAGCTCAGTGGCAAAGCATCCGCCTTGCATGCTAGTGGTCTCTGGCTCAATCCCCACCATCTCCAGGTAGGGCTGGGAAAATCTCCCCCACTCTAATCCTGGAGAGCTGATGCCAGTCACTGAGTTCGATGGACCAATGGTCTGATTTGGTATAAGGCAACTTTCTATATTCCCAGATCCACTTCTTTCTCCTCCTTTTCCCCCTTTTGCATAATATCTCTAAAGGCTGCAAACCATTATTTTAAACCGTAAACTGGTGCTTTGGTAGAAAGCCAAGGCCAGTTATGGGAAAAGAAAGTACAGTAGCCTCCTGAGAGCTGTTCCCTGTGTGATAAGAATTGGTGCCTGGCTTAGATTGTGCAGGAAATCTACTTTTATTGCCTCTGCCACTTGTCTGCACTGGACTTTTAGTTCTGACAACAGGCCAGAATAGAAACCATTTGGGTCTGTTCCTGGGCCTTTAGTGCAAGAGGGAGGCACCCACAGGTTAGGAAAAATCCTGAAGTTTGTAAACATACAAAAAACAAACAAACCCAAAACACTTTTTTTGGGGGGGGGGGGTTACTTACTGCAGTGGGGAAGGAATACCGTAATGGTCCAATCAGGACTGAACATGCTTGGTGACCAAAGAATGTTGACTGACTGCTGGAGGAAAATATCAGAGAACCAGTGGTGTGTGTGTGTGTGACCGCAGTCCTGAACAGGAGCACTCTAACACTGCAACACTTTGTTGTAGCTCCCACTTACTCCCTCCATGTCTGATGCTCAGGTCTGAGTGGTGATGTTTATCAGGCCAAACTAGTACCATCCATGCACACAAGTGGGAGGTAGCAGCATGTTCAGGGAAATCCCAAGGTTTGCAAAACTAAAATAAACTCTTTTGGGGGGGGGGCTAACTGGGGCTGATGGCAATTGGAGTCCAACAGAGTCTGGAGAGTCACAGCTTCTTCAACCTTTTGCTAATTGCTATAGACCAAGAGTGAGGAGGCTGTGCGCCCCCCCAATATTGTTGGACTTGTAATAATAAAATTTAAGGTCTTATATATATAATAAATGTTCATAAATGTACCAACCAAGCACGTACATAGATCAGGAAGACAGACCTGAAACCATTTTGACTCCCAAACTGACCAAATGTTTTCTCTGCGTGGGTGGGTGGGTCAGGGAGCCTTCCCATTGTCTCAGGAATTGGGAAATCACCATCTCAAAGGGTGACAGACTACCAGGAAAGGCAATCAGATAAGGCATTATCAGATAACCTGGCAAACAGGAAAAACGATAACATTCAAATTTCTGTTGTAGACCACCTTTTCTGTGATGTAGGTATGATGTTTGTGGGGGGTGGTCTTGGGTTACACCCCTTCTGTGATGTATGCATGATGTATGGAGGGGTGGTCTTGAGCTCCAGGGCAGGGAATTTAAAATGTCTATATGAGGCCTTGTGCACCATTGTTCGAGGTCCTCCTCCTTTCCTGCATGTGAGGGGAGCACCCTGTTGCAACAGATCAATAAAGATCAGGCTTACTAGCTGCTTTGCTTCTCAATATTCTCTGGTTGGCCTCTGCTATTTTCTCCTACCAATAGGGAACCCATGTAAGGACTCTATACGGGCTCTTGGATACCCCATAAGGGAAAAGGGGCAGATTTTGTTTACAACAGACTCCAACTCCCATCAGCTCCAGACAGTCCACCAAAGGTCAGGGTTGATGGGAATTGTGGTCCGGCAACATCTGCAGGGCCAGCAAATATCTGGAAGGTCACACCTTCAGCACCTCTGCTCAACATGTTAGCAATGAACCACCGGAAGGCAAAAGTAGGGACACACGCATAGCAGACACAGATTTTCCAGAAACCAAGATTGCTTTTGATAAATAGGAGCAGAGCACATGCTTCACTTTGTGAGTGAGTCCTGTTACGTCACAGTCCTTGCCTCTAGGGGTGAGAGACAGTTGTTCCAGGATGTTGTTTTGAAAAACCTAGAGCCAAACCCCCAGCTGGGCTGAATTGTCAGCAACTCAGAGCTGAATATGAGTCAGTTATTTGGAGCCAAGTCAAACCTGAGTATCAAGGAACTAGTTTATATAGGATGACATGTTCCTTTATACAACCAGCACACACAAACCCAGGTCACTGTGGAAGTCCAAGTGGGCTGTGTGCCATCGTGCTCTGTGTGCGAGAGAAGCTGAGGATGAGGGAACCTGAGGGAACCTTTCAATGAGGAAAGGCGAGATGGTTGCCTCAGGTGCAAGATTCTGGGAGCCATTAAGAGTGGCAGAATGGGAGACAGATGGTACTTGATCCACATGAAGCAGCCACGGAAGCCTGCCATTTTGAACAGAGGAGCCGTTGTTAGGGAGGCATTGCTCTTTCATGCTATTTTTTTTGTTCATCAATATGGCTCCCAAGTTGGTTCCCCCCTCCTGCCTCTGGGCGCCAGGTGCAAAACACTCATAAAAATGCATCTGGAACCTTGTAAATGTTGCGCACATGTTGAAATGGTGCAAAGCTTACTGGATGGCCTTGGGTCGTTCACTATCTCTCATATTCACCCCCCCCCCCCGCATAGGCGTCTTTGGAAGATAATGCATGTAGACCAAGTATGCCACTGTAGCACTCTGGAGGAAGCACAGAATCAGAATAAATAATAGACGTGTCCCTGGCATGATTTTTAAAAAAATAACTATTAAATTTGATATCCTTCCCTTTTGTAGAGGAACATGCAGTGGCATTCATGAACATTTTTCCATTCTAGCCTTATAAGAAACCTGCCAGGTAAGCTTGGCTGAAAAAAAGATAACCCCTGAGATCACCCAGCGAATTTCATGGCTAAGTGGGGAATGTCCTAGTACAACACTCTTATCCAGGCTACCTCAAACTCAGCCCTCCAGATGTTTTTGGCCTACAACTCCCAAGATCCCTGGCTAGCAGGACCAGTGGTCATGGATGATAAGAATTGTAGTCTCAAAAACATCTGGAGGGCCGAGTTTGAGGAAGCCTGCTCTTATCAATACACTCACTGGCTCCCAGGGCTGGTGCCAAGCTTGAATGGACCGCCTGTGGCACTGAGGGGTGCCCTGGGGGTGCCCTGGGTTCCTACCGCCATACCCCTGGCATTGCCAGTGGTTTTTGTAGCCACTTGGTACAACAGCTGCCTGCCACCCTCTTCCCTTTGGGTGGGGTTACATGGCAAGGTTGCAATGGGATGGAAACTGAGCAGCTGATTGACTCTGGGAAACTGCCATACTTAATCTCCCACCATTCAATGCCTGGGCTGCAACATTAGATGCTGAGCAATGTATTGCAGGAGATAAAACATGGTGGAAGCCCTACACTGACCAATGCAACCCCTTCAGATGTCAAGCAGATAAAGAATTACACAACTTTTAGAAGACATCTGAAGGCAGCCCTGTATCGGAAGGTTTTTTAACACTTGATGTTTGTATTATGTATATGCTGTAAGCCACCCAGAGTGGCCGGGGAAACCCAGCTGGATAGATAGGGTAGAAATAATATTTATTTTTATTTTTATTCAGGCTAGACTTGTCCAAGCTGTGGCAAGGGCCCAGCCCCAGTAGGCCTGAGTTTGCTGAGTGCTGACGTATATATTCACCCAGTCTGCTCCCTCAGTTATTTCAGGATCCACCTGTCGGGAAGATGGTTGTGTGTGTGTGTGGCTTAGGAGGCCTCTGCTCACTTTTCCGCTGGAGTCATTATCTTGGAATCTGCCTCCAGGAACTGCTTGTTCCTTGGCTTTGATCCCACAAATAACACAGGAGCATAGCTTTGTGTTTGCCTGGCAGCACTGATGGGCGGAGTGCTTTTGGAGCCCATGGCTACAATTGCCTCTGTTCCCCATTCCCCTCCTGAATTCGTGGAGGGATCTTCCCTGGGGATTTGCTTGCCCGTGTGAGCTCCTTAATTATGTCCAAGGTGTCCTTCTTACAACCTGCCCAGTGGGAAGGAGTTCTTGCTGCCTCCCCTCCTCTGCCCTTCCGTCTCTTCCTGCACATCGAAACTCAGAGTTCTGCGTAAGCAGGTGCCGCTGTTCTCAGTCAGTGTTCCAGAGAACAATGGGATGGTGACCTCTTTTTAATGGTTCTGCTTTTGGGTGAAGAAAGTGGATGGAGATATTTTTCTCTTTCCCTCCTCTCTCTTGACACTAATACATGGGTTCATTAGTTAATGGGAATAGCAGCAACAGCTAGAAGGGTTGCTTATCTACATTAGTCTGCCACAGTGAAGCGCCTTGTGACACCTTCAAGTCAACCCATTTTATTGTGGCATGAGGATTATGGCGCACTTCGTTGGCTTAAACACAAAAAGAGACTGCCGTAAAATTTGCACATGCTAATAGATGCACGTTTGGAAAGAATGATTATGATTTAGATAGAAATTTAATTTTGGGTATCAAACGGCAGGACAGAATTCCAGACAAATATGTGCTCTCCTAAGCGCACATTCCCAGCGTGTTGGCATTCCTGTCTCAGCAATGTCTACGCTGGCTTGGTCATATCCACAGAATGGAAGGTGGCAGGATCCCCAAGGACGTGCTCTATGGGGAGCTGGCTTCTGGCACCCGGCCTGTTGGCAGACCAACTCTGAGTTCCAAAGATGTCTGCAAACATGACATGAAGGCTGGCAAACCCACTGTGGCATCACTTCGGAACTTGTAGCATAGTTGTATAGCTCCATGATCTTGCTCTGGAGCAACCTAATGCTTAGCGAGGAATATAAACTATATGTCTGTCATGTGAGATGGCGGGGAACCTGTAGCCCTCCAGATATTTCTGGACTCCAAATCCCACCAATGGTCCCAATCCCAATGGGCAGGGATTATGAGAGTTATAGTTCAGCAAGTGCCACAGGTTTCCACCCCATTGTGTGCTATTAATGTGTGTGCTTTTTATCCGAGATGGCCACACAGTTTAAAGGATTTCAGGCCCACGTAATATTGGTAGTGATAGAGTTGATATTCCCTTCTGTGGCTGCATATGCACAATGCACTTAACACACATGACTTCCCCCAAAATACCAGGAAATGTAGTTTAAAGGTCCTGGGAATTGCAGTTCTGAGGGAGTGAACTACAGGTCCCAGGATTCTTTGAGGGGAGGTGATGTGCTTTAAATGTAGAGTGTGTATGCAGCCTGTGTTGCTTTATAATTTTGAGTCTGAGTGTGAGGTAAAAAAGAATTCATCTTTTGTCGTTTACTGTCACTACATTGTGCAATAGCCTCTGACTATAAATTCTTAAAGTCTGGCTGGTTTCTGCCTGAGAAAACATAGCGAGTCTTGCATTTTATGCCTCTGGAGGTTTAAGACCAACAGTGCCCAGTCTCCATGTTGTGGACAGTGAAGTGGCGACAGTCTTCCAACCGTAATTCCATTTCTGCGCAAACAGGAGTAACAGGAATACCTTCTGATTCTTAGCAGTGGTTCAGGCAGGAGGCAGGATGTGTTATTGTGGGTTGCGAAGCTATAGCTCCTTCCTGTGGTCATGACAGGAAAAGAGACGGGAGAGAGTTAAGCAGGGCATGAGAAGCTACGCAATACATATTTACGTCAACAGTATCAATAGGGCACACATACCTCGAAGAGGTGGTGCCAAAGATTTGGGCTTCTTTTTTGTAGGATCGGTGGCTGTGTCCACACAAACAATGGCAAGGCATTTTTACAAGGGCTGTTCAAACTTCAAGAGCTACTTGATTTGAGAGCTTCACTCCTGTACTCTTCACCCACATTTTAATGAAAAGCATCACATTCCCCACATTCCTCATTGTAGGGCAGGGCGTGTTTAGTGATATGGTACAGGGCTACCCACCGTTCCCCAGATTCTCTTGCAAGCTCTTTCTCAATAAAGCAAAACCAACAGACACCAGTTGTGTGACTTCCTTGCAAGAAAACACTTTAACAACAACAAAAAGAGCTGCACAATTGAGGTATTCCAGTTTTTCTGTGCAATAGCATCTCTGCTCCAAACTCAACAAACCCCACAGTATTACGCACAAGCTAAAGAAAAATACAGGTGTGAGAATTGGCAAAAGAATTAATATATAGTAAGACAAAAGTACAGTAATCTCCAAAATGTACAAACTCCTACTTGAATGGGAGGTTAAAGACGAGGAAGTCAAAGAAGTCAGGACTAAGTGGGCAATTGATTTGGGGGGGAAATATACCAATGTCAGCATAGGAAAGACTATAGAATACAGATTGGAAATTCACAGCCTGTTATACACTTAGGGAAAATCATATGAAAAGTTCTACAGGTGGTATATAACTCCCAGCAAGTTAGCAAAGATGTACAGAACATGCTCAAATACATGCTGGAGGTGTAAACAAGCTGAAGGGACAATGATTCATATGTGGTGGGGCTGCAATAAAATTAAAAAATTCTGGGATATGATATACAAGGAAATAAATTTTTCTTCAAACAAACTTTTACAAAAGAACTAGAAGCCTTCCTCTCAGGGATATTGGGACCACAGTTTTCAAAGGAAAAAGGAAGAATATTCTTATAAACTGCAACAGCAGTGAGAATGTTTGATGTTTGAGTGAACATGCACAGAATCAGACTAACAGAGTAAAATATGAATGGACAAGGCTGAGTCTTTATGGAACATTAAAAGCAACAAATCCCATAGCCGTGCAAATGAAACTTTTGCTTGTGATACCAGCTGAGATTCCATTACGACAATTTCCCACAGAAATTAGTTGCTAGGCTTGGAAAACTGACGTTATTCCTTCTCTTGTTTAGCTTCTTAGATATCTGAAAGCTTCTGTCATCGTCTTAATCATCTCTTCCTTGGCCAAATATGGCCAGTGGCTCCAGCTTTTCCTCATGCACCATGCATTCCAAACTCTTGATCTGCTCAGGTATATGGCAAGAACGGATGTGAAAGGTTTACTAGACATTTTGCAATGAGGAAGGCTGCCGTGCTTTCGTATTTGTAGCCCTGTGCTCCAGAATTGAGTTCATTAGGTTATTACAGAGACTCTAGATAATGTTACATCAATATTCTTACATTCTAATATTCCCATTTGCCCTTCTGTCTTTTCAAGGCTTCTTTTCTTGGAGGTTCTTCTAACTTGGAATGCAACTGCAGTGTCACCTATTCATGTGGGGATTGGCAACACGGCTATCAACTCACTTGTTGGAGGACTGGCCTGTGGGGCAGTTGGTGATGTGGCTGGTGAAGCCTACCTTTCTGCATTGCTTGCCCTGCATTTCCTGGCAACAGTGCCACAATTGCCAGCTCTGGCCAATTTCAAAAAAATTAAATGTTTGAAGATCAGCAGTCCAGGGTAGAGATGAATAATATACTGGCAGGTATACATAAAATCACAATATAAAATCACAAAAGACATAATAAAAATAGAAACAACCCAATATTCCCCACCCTAATATATTTTAAAAGGTCGTTGGATGTCAAAGGCCTAGTTAAAGAGGGACGTCTAAAGCCCTTAAAGGTGTATAATGAAGGCGGCAGGTGAACCTCCCTGAGGAGAGCATTCCACTCATCAGGAGCCATGGCAGAAAAGGCTCATTCTTGTGTTGTCACCCTCATGGAGGAGGCATGTGAAGAAAGACCCTGATCTCAGGGTCCGGGTCAGTTAATATGGGGAAGGGTGGTCCTTGAGGTCTTGCAGTCCTGAGCTGTTTAAAGCTTTCTAGGTCAAACCACGTGGAAACCGCCTCAGGAACAACTGCGTCAAGATGAACAGTAGAAACAAAAATAAGTTAATAAAGTTTGGGTGGGTCGGTGGGAGGTTGTAACTCAGCTGCGGTCTCATTTGGCTGGGCCGTTTCTGGTGACCCTTGCAAGCTCCTGGGCTGGAAGTTCCCATGTATGGCTTAGGGCAGGCTTCCTCAACCTTGGCCCTCCAGATGTTTTGAGACTACAATTCCCATCACCCCTCACCACTGGTCCTGCTAGCTAGGGATCATGGGAGTTGTAGGCCCAAAACATCTGGAGGGCCGAGGTTGAGGAAGCCTGGCTTAGGGCAGTGGTGGCCAAACTTGGCCCTCCAGCTGTTTTTGGACTACAACTCCCATCATCCCTAGCTGACAGGACCAGTGGTCAGGGATGATGGGAATTGTAGTCCCAAAACAGCTGGAGGAACAAGTTTTGCTACCACTGGCTTAGGGCTATTCTGAGAGCTATGAAAGGTGGAGGGCTGGGTGGTTAACCCCTAGGCAACCAATACGAATATTCAGTTCAGGGCCGGATTTAGGTTTGATGAGCCCCTAAGCTACTGAAGGTAATGGGGTCCTTTATTTGTCCAACTGTCCTTTGTCAACAACAAATTGTTGCTGTTTTTTGTGTTGAATATATACTATATGGTAATTTATAATTTATGGACCTAATAGGTATGTAGGTTTTATTTTATTTGTTTTTTATCTTCTATTTTGGAAATGTACATCCTTTTTTTCTCCCTTTATTTTTTTTTGGGTGCCCCCAAAAGAGTGGGGCCCTAAACTATAGCTTGTTTAGCTTATATGCAAATCTGGCAGTGATTTAATTGGTAAAAACTACATTTCCCAGAAGGTTTAGGGTCCGTATTCAGTGCATTCTGGGTAATGCATTGATGATGAGATATTGCTACTTTAACTTCCCCTAAAATCCACCGTCTGCAGCGCAACGGAAGATACACTCCACTCCCAGCCAAACTTTCCCTTTGGGCTTTATGGAAAGTCCCTCTAGGAATAAAATTCCCCGTTCTTTCCTCTGTGAGGGGAAACGGGAAAGAAAATGCAGCAACATCAGCTCGCAATTCATTCTGGAAGTTGTTGTCTCGCTTGTAGGAGAAGTGTGTGCGAGTGCTATGGTGCAATGGGAACAGCTGAACTACAGTTCCCGGCATGCTTCGAAGGCACGCAACATTTTGCGTCGCGATAGACGCAACGCGGTTTTTCCAAATGAAATCTCGCGAGATTTGGCTTTCTACTCCGGATTCCTCCCCTCTCCTCTCTAATTTGGGAACGCGCGGTGGCTGACGGGAGGGACGGTTCCGTCTCGTCTCGTCCTGTCCCCGCTCCCTCACGCACCACTAGCGGTGCCTTCCGAAGTGGGTCGCGCATCGATGTGACTGCTGTACGAGAGAGAGAGGGGGAAAAAGTGAGGGTGAGAGAGCGAAAGGAAAAACCACCCGCAGGGGCAAAGTCTTCCTGAAACACCCTCTCCCCCCCCATCTCTATCCCTCTCCCCAGAGCGCTTTAGAAAATGGCGTCCGACCTTCGCGCTGCTTGCGTTACATGCCGGGAGTTGTAGTCTTTTCCATGCCTTGGGCCCTTGGCGTTGGGGTCTTGATCGCGAAGGACAGGACTACGTTTCCCATAACCCCGCGGGCGAGGAGAGGGACAGACGGGAGCGAATTGGACGGGAAGGGGGGCGGTTCCGCCTCTCCTTTCCCCCTCCCCTTCACCCTTCGCCTGCGCCGCGGCTGCTGCTGCTGCGTCGGGTGAGGGAGCGCGAGCGAGCGAGTGGCGCAGGCAGAGAGAGCGGCCTCCCTGGGCAGCGCGAGGGAGGCGGGTGAGAGGCCTACTCCGGGGCGGCCCGGTCTCGGGAGTCGCGCAGGGGGAGGGAGGAGAGGGTTTGGGCAGGGGGCGCGCGTCACGGACGCGGTGCATGCGTGGGCGGGTGTTGGGTTGAGTGCTGGGGTGCGGGCAGAGGGAGGGTCTCGAACGGCTCCATCAGGCCTTGAGGTGAATCGGCCTAATAGGTAGGGCTGCGTGTGTGTGTGGATATTCCTGGGGAGGGAGGAAAGGCCTAGTAAGGGGGAGAGGCAGGGGTGGGGCTTGAAACTGCTAGAGATGGCTGTCCAGGCCTTTTTGGGGGTGGGGAATGTAGGAATGCACTTAGCCAGGTTGTGGGTGCATGTGGTGGGGGGCGCAGGCCTTTAAGCCGGTTAGAAACGTCATAGGGACTAGGGAGGTTATAACAAGATTGGCAGGGGGTGGTTCAGTCCTTCAAAGAAGGAGGTGAATGGGGTAGTTGGAGCCAGATTGGGAAAATATCGCATAAATGGCATTTCAGCCGTTTATGAAAGAGGATCAAATGGGACAGTGAGGGAGGAGGGGAGTGTGTGCAGGGCAATCGTGTGCGGTTTGTTTGGGTTTTTTTGCTCAGAGGTAAGTCCGACTGAGCTCCCAGATAATAATGAACAGGATTGTAGCCTTAGCTGGGGGCTTGAAACTGGTGGGGTTGGGGACAAAGGATAGGGTTGTATTCGTGTAAAATGTAAAAATAGGAAGAGGGGCTCAGTAGAATGGAAGTTAAGACTCCAGGGTTTTGTGATCATCTCTGCTCTCTAGGGGATGGGATGAGTAAATTTAAGCAAATTCTGAAAGCAGGTGGAGGAAAAAAATCGGGTTTCTGAGAGGTTCATAAAGGGGAAAGTGTTGAACAGGAAAAATGTAGGTAAGAGGCTGTAGGTGAGACAGTTCTCTGGGGGATCAGATAGAATTTGAAGATGAGGGTAAGGGAAGCCTGAAATGCAATAACAGAGACTTTGATAAGGAGTAAATTTGAAGATGCATAGAGAACATTAATGGGGCAAAGTAAGAAGAAAGGAAAGTGTGTGTGAGGGGGTGTTTGGCACTAGATTCAGGTTGGAATTTGTGGGAAGCATGTTGCACTGCATGAGTTCTATGGATTTCTTCTGTGCATTTATATTTTCAGTCTTGATTGTGAAGAGGCATGGGTCCATCCTGGTACTTGGAAAATGTTGGCAGAAGCTGCCAGTTGCTCTTTTGCCTCTGCTTCTAGCCATACATCCTCTTTCCCCCCCTGTAGGCATTAGAGGCACCGTTGGTGCTAGCCTGTGAGCGCCATGTACAATGGGATAGGACTCCCCACTCCCCGGGGCAGCGGCACCAACGGTTACGTGCAGCGCAACCTCTCGGCCGTGCGCCACAAGAAAGATCGCACTGACTACAAGTCAGAAGAGGAGTTGAGGAAGCTGGAGTCATCCCTGGTTAAAAAACCCAACCAGGACATCCTGGACCACGAGCGCAAGCGGAAGGTTGAGCTGAAATGCTTAGAGTTGGCTGAACTCATGGAAGAGCAAGGGTAGGTTGTAGCAGGCAATAGGGAAGCAGAGGTATTTGGAATATAACAATGGGGGCTGAAAAATAAGCATGGAGATAGTGGCAGCTGTTGAATGAATAAGGCTGATAGCAATTGTGGAAGAAGGTGGGGTATGGGAAGGTGGGGGTATGTGGGATTTGGGAATGTGGGGTATGTGGACATTGCGCCTGGGATTTCTGCCTTCATTTGTTGGCAACCTTGGTCTTGGTAGCTGACCAATTACTCTGATCTGTTAGCACAGCAGTGATGGAAGGTAGACAAAGTTAGGATGCAGGGATGAGGAAGGAAAAGCTGTCCTTCCTCTAAGGGCAAAGGGTGAGAGTAGGTATTGAAGGAAATTGGAAAGTTACATATTTATGATTAATAATACAGGTATAAATAGACTAGGAGTAGAGAAGAGGAAAACAGAAATGGGAAGACTAAGTGAACGTGTTCAAGGACCGGGCCTGATGGTAGGGTAGGGAGGGGGAATGAAGTACAAGTTGAGCATGAAAGGTGAAGAAGAATTTACATGAAATGGGTAAAAATACTTAGGAGAGGTGAGTGGGAGTGGGAAAAAGCCTTCTCTACTTAAAGTGAGCCTCTGGGTCTGTCAATTCTCTGGATTAGTCAATAGGGGGGCTGGGTTTTAGTACCTCCTGAGTAAATGTCTACTATGCTTGAAGAAAGTTAAACCATGGACCTTATTGTTACCAGGAAAATGTTTTGGCAAAGAATTTAGTAATTTCTAAATATGGATTAGATGTCGGTAATTGCCTGCTGATAGTACCAAACTGCCTATATATGTAACCTTTTTGTGATGGGAGGACCTCAGTAATTTTTAGCTGCCTCAAGGAGTTGAAAGTATGAGAAATCATGTCATACATGCTAGGTGTACGTATGTGTTGTAGCACTGGCCACTTGCTGACTTGGTTTCAGTGGGACTTGTTCAGAAGTGCTTTCAAGAAGCTTCAGATATATGTAGTGTTAACTTATTTATAGGAAAAACAAGCAGAGCGAAGTTGCTTTACATCTAGTAGGTGTTCAGTCAATTTTATGTGTATTGCAAGAAGAGTTAAATTTGTTGATTTTGTTTTGCTGGATTCCAGGAGTGAAGGATGACATTTTCATTTGTAGTAGAAAATTATTCCTTTTGGGGGAGTAACAACTTTGCTTAGCTTTTTATAAAATAGAGCCAGTGTGGTGTAGTGGTTAAGAGCGGTAGTCTCGTAATCTGGGGAACCGGGCTCGCGTCTCCGCTCCTCCACATGCAGCTGCTGGGTGACCTTGGGCCAGTCACACTTCTTTGAAGCCTCTCAGCCCCACTCACCTCACAGAGTGTTTGTTGTGGGGGAGGAAGGGAAAGGAGAATGTTAGCCGCTTTGAGACTCCTTAAAGGGAGTGAAAGGCGGGATATCAAATCCAAACTCTTCTTCTTCTTCTACTTTGAAGTTTTAGTCAAATGCTTTATTGATAATGATGATACTCCGATGCAGAGATGTTTGTAATATTATCTCTGAATTGCAGATCTCAGGGAGGCTGAGAGAATAGTGGTTCGTAGAAAGACACTTAGCTAGGTCATGATGTGTGTGGCCGGGGGGGGGGGATGTGCTTATGTCTTTGGTTTACATTAAAGTCATAAGTACTATGCTGTGTTAGATAGAAGTAGTCAGTGTTTTGAATCTGTTACGATTCATGTCCCTTAGCAGCACTGCCTACTACCTCATTAGAGACTGGTTACCTTGTTTATGGGACCGATCTGGTAAGCCTTGTAAAATATTTTCTGGCTTTCTCAACCCAGGTATGGAGAAGGGGAGATCCAGGAAAAGGTAGCCACTTTTCGGATGATGCTTTTGGAGAAGGATGTAGCAGTGGTCAAGGAGGGGGAACAGCAGCAGAAGCCGACGTAAGTAAGGCACCTTGGTGGATTTTGATTCTGATGAGCTGACTGATTGATTAGCGCCCCACCTCCTTTCCATTCCTTGTGGGGCTTGTTGCTCTTCCCATACTTACCTTGGGCTTGCCTCATAACCTCTAGTTTCCCCCCTGTAGTAACTATTTCTGTTCTTCTCCAGTGTCACAGAGACCCATCAGCTGGCTGAGGCCAATGAAAAGAAGAACGAGAGGCTTAGAGCTGCCTTTGGAATTAGTGACAACTATGTGGATGGCAGCTCCTTTGACCCCAACCGCAGGGCTAAGGAGGCAGCAACCGCTGCTGCTGCAGCAGCAGCAGCAGCTAAGCAGCAGCAGGAACAGCAAAAGCAGTACAGGTATGTGGGCATCCTTGCTGAGGAAAGGAAAGGTAGAAGTTGGGGAGTTAGACATGGTTGTGCCTACCTCAGCTGAGCTCTTGTTGCTTTAAATGGATTGGGAAACAATTTATTGTATTTTTTTGTTTAAGAAATAGGTATTATTTTAGTTCACTGTAGTATATAATACAAGCCTTGCCTTGGGGTAAGATTACATCAGATGATGTCTTTATTAAATATATATGTATTTAAAAAATCTGATTTGTATTTTGACATGAGTTATTGATCTCTTTGCTTGATTAACTGGCTGTAGTTTTGACATAATTTTTCTAAGGGTTGTTAACGATACTGGGACTCCCTAATATACCTTTTGTGGTGTGCATGCTAATACCCCTAAACTTGAGAATTTTTATTTGGCAGTCTAGTTGCCTGCTTGGGGATTTGTTGGGAGGAATGGGGAGAGCAAAGAAGGAAGGGAGGGAGAGCCGTTATTTTGGGGCCTGTTTGGGAGTTGGTTTTTCACCATTTCTCTGTGATTTCCCAGTCTTGTTAAAGAGTCTAGCAGCTCCCGCTCACCGTCCCCAAAACAGAAGAAGAAGAAAAAGAAGAAAGACAGAGGCAGGTGGGTGCATGAACAAAGGCAGTGGTGAGATGTGGCGAGAAGAGGGTGTCAGTTTGAGTTTGGCTAGGTGGGGAGCATTAGTGAGGAGAGAGAGTAAGGGATATGAGATGTGTGGGTCTCCATTACCCCTTGCCACATGTAACATGTCCCTTTTCTTTGTCTCTTCAGATCTGAGAGCAGATCACCTTCTCGGAGGGAGAGGAAGAAAAGTTCAAAGAAAAAGAAACACAGGTAAGGGGCTGTCTTGGGAGAGACAGGCTGGCTTAGTGTGATAGACTGGGCTTTAGGATCTTCATCCCTTCAGCTGATGGTTATTTTCAGTGTTCCCTAAATAGCTTATGTCTTCAAGTGTGCATGGGAGAACAGACCTTGCTTTCTGTGGGGTACGGTTGTCTTGTCTTCCGCTACAAAAGAGGTTACATGATGTAGAGTTTGGGGCCTTTCTCACCCTATATGTAGCTATCTCTTGTCAGAGATTCTTTGTCTGAAAGCATCCTGTGTAGGACTAGGGTAGAGGGAATTCATCACTTTTTATCCAGTATCAAGATTTCTGGGCACACTATTATGTTTTTAGGTGACTGGCAATAAGCTGAAGTATATTAAGACCCCCCTTTTTTGTTTTGTTTTTTGTAGGTCAGAGTCAAAGAAAAGAAAGCACAGGTGAGTCTTAACTTTTTTAAAATGCATTTGGGTATAGAGAGTTCTTTGCAATTTTGATTTTACTTTGATTGTATTCTCAAGCAATCAGAACTGAGAAATTGTGAGTTCTCAGAGGATAGCCTGTGATTTTCATTGTTGAGTGGTGACTTGAATCTGATTGTCCCACATCTACATCCAACGTTACTAGCTACATGTTGCATTGATCTTCTTATGAATTGTGTGGCAGTGTTTTAGAGACATTTGTTTAGTAATAGCTTCTTGGTTATTCCTAGGGATGGGAATGTTCTGCAGTGGGTACTGTAGAAGCTAAGATGGAAATAATGTCTGTGCAATGTTCCCAGAATGTTTCAAAACAAATGTCTTTTTCCAGGTCCCCAAGTCCCAAGAGCAAACACAAATCTAAGGAAAAGAAACGCAGGAGGTAAAAACCACGTTTTTCTCACCACTACCAAGAGACTACCTTGCTAAAGGTGTTCTCTCTCTCTCTCTTTTTTTTTTTGCATCCTTTGCGCTCACATTTCTAACCCTCTTAGGTCTACTAGCGAGAGTGCATCTCAGAAAGGCCGACGGGATCGTTCCTCCTCCCCTGATGATTCTTCCTCTTCAGATGCTTCCCGTAGCAGGTATGGCTTTGGGATGGAGATCCAAAGTTCCCTCTATTCCTTCCTCACCCCAGTCCATTGTTCTTGAAACCAGATTTCAGACTTGGGCAGACTATTGAAAATAACTCACATTTCAAGCCTCTGATAGTTATTTATCATCTGCAGGTCAGGTAGCCCCATAGCCCAGAAGCGGGCCCCCTTAAGGCGACAGAGCAAGTCTCCCTCAGCACCTTCACGGAAGCAAGCAGAAACTGAGGCCAAGAATCTGCCAGAGAGAACACGGTCATCTTCTCCTGAGCCTGTCCGGCGGGGCAGGAGCCCAAGCCCTCGAGAAAGCAGAGAAAAACGGGAGGTATGGGATTATACTTTAGTGACTTGCAACAGAGATTCCTTAGGGATTTCAGCAGGACTTGATTATATTTGGAGGAGAAAAATCATAGTCAGGGTTGTAATACTAACAGTTGTTTTTGTTTTTTTTTTAAATCTCCTGTTGTCCAGAAAACTATGTCCAAGCATTCTCCAGTACGTGAGACCCGCCAGCGCTCTGGCAGCCCTTTATCTCCTGCCAGAGAGAAGGAAAGAGAAAAGGAGAGGAAGTCTTCTCGGCATGGGGATCAGAAATCCTCTCCATCATTTGAGCGGGAGTCAAGGTTCAAGCATCGCTCCCCAATGCCAAGTGATCCTTCTCGGGAAAGAGTCTCGGGGCACAAGCATTCCTCGAAGGAGAGTGTCTCCCCACCCCCTAAGAAGCAGACAGAGGATCGTAATGGGACTCTACCACCCAAGGCTAAATCATCCACTGACCAGAAGGAGAAGCTGGCAGCTGCTTCATCTCCTGCTTCTAAAGCGAATGAGACAAAGTTGAGGAAGGGCTCACCCGATGGCTCTCCACCTCAGCGCTCTTGTTCTCCTTCAGAGAGTGGTAGCTGCTCCTCTTCTTCCTCCTCTTCTCCTTCCCCAGCAACCAAGCCAGCTCCAGTTTCCCGTAGCTCTTCTCCAGAGGAGCCTCCTAAAAGGCAAGGCAAAGAGAAGACCTCCACACACAGAGAGAGGTCTAGTTCATCCCCCGAAGTCTCCCGCTCTGGGCAAAAGCAGGCTGCCAAGGTCACATCTCGTCGTGAATTATCAGGCACCCCTCCAGCCAGGGGCAACAAGTCAAGGACCAGTCGGAGGGATAGATCTCTCTCCCAAACACCCATTACTCGAAGAGGTAGATCTCGGTCACGCACCCCAGCTAAGAGAGGCAGATCACGCACACCTCCAAGGAGGGGAAGGTCTCGCTCTGCTCAGAGACGTGCTCGATCCCGTTCACGTACTCCTCCAAGAAGGCTCCGTTCTCGCAGCCCTCAGTGGCGGGGCCGGTCAAGAACACCCCAGCGGTGGGGCAGGTCACGCTCACGAAGTCCTCCTAGATGGGGCCGATCACGGACACCTCAGAGGCGTGGCTGGTCTCGTTCTAGAACTCCCCAAAGGCATGGCTGGTCTAGAAGCAGAAATAGTGGGAGATGGGGAAGGTCAAGAACCCCACCAAGAAGAGGGAGGTCACGTTCAAGAACCCCACCAAGAAGGGGCAGGTCTCGATCCAGAACTCCACCCAGACGAGCAAGGTCTCGATCCAGAACTCAACCCAGAAGAGGGCGATCTAGAACCAGAACTCCTCCCAGGAGAGGAAGGTCAAGCTCTTCACCAAGGAGAGAGAAGTCGTTGATTTCAGCAAGGCGAAGTAGGTCTGTGTCATCTCCGGATCGGAAGGCCTCTAGAATTTCTTCAAGAAGAAGCCGATCTGGTTCCTCCCCCCAAATGAGAGAGAGGTCCAGAAAACCTTTGCGGCGTAGCCAGTCTGGCTCATCTCCTGAATCAAGAAGCAGATTACGTGTTTCTCCCCGGCGCAGTCGATCTGGATCACTTCCAAAGGCAAAGAAGAAATCACAGTTGTCTCCTAGAAGAAGTCGTTCAGGTTCATCTCCAAGGTCAAGGAAGAAAAAATCAAGAACACCACCACGGCGCAGTCGCTCTAGTTCTTCACCCAGGCTGAAAACGAAGTCCAGGTTATCTCCACGGCAAAGCAGGTCTGGTTCTTCAACACCAAAAAAGAAATCCAGATCACCAGCAAGACAAAGTCAATCCAGGACACCTCCAGCAGTCAAAAATAAATCTAGTGTGTCCTCAAGGAGCAGATCTGGCTCATCTCCAAGACATACAAAGAAGTTTGAGGATTCTTCAGCAGTTGAAGAGAAATCTAAAATGTCTTCTAGAAGAAGCCAATCTAACTCACCTGCAAGACGTAGCAGGTCTGGATCCTCCAGAAGGCGAAACAGATCTGAGTCTTCCCCAGAAATGAAAACGAAGTCAAGGTCCTCTCCAGGGCTGCAGAAGGAATTAAGATCATCTCCAAGACGAGACCGGTCTGGTTCCTCTCAGTCATCAACAAAAGAAAACTCATTATCCCCTCCAAGACGAACAGCCTCTCCAGAACCAAAGTCTACACCCCCGTTGCAGCGGAGCAGATCTGGAAGGTCTTTAGCAGCAAAAGAAAAGCCTAGATCACCAGTCCGAAGGCAGAGCTTGTGTGGATCACCTCCAGCTTTGAGGGAGAAATCTCTGTCTCCACCAAGACGAACTACATCTGGATCATCTTTGGAACTGAAGAAGGAATCCACTTCACCACTGGGAAAATGTACAACCGGCTCTTTGGAGTTGAAGAAATCCAGATCACCAGCAAGGCGAAGCAGGTCTGGTTCCTCTCCATTGGTCAAGGAGCAATCTAAATCTCCTTCCAGGAGCAAGTCCAAGTACTCTCCTGAGACAAAGAAAGTCACATCACCGTTGATTCAGGTCAGACCTGGGCTCTCCTCTCCAGCAGTGAGAGAGAAGTCTAGATCACCTATGAGGAGAAGTGGGTCCAGATCATCTCCTGAAGTAAATGGCAAATCTAAATCTCCCCCAAAGCAAAACAAATCCCAAGAAATAAAGTCAAAATCTGGGTCACCTGCAAGGCAAAACAAATCATTGGCAGTAATGGAGAGAGCTGCATCACCATTCCGGAAAAATAAATTCGGTTCATCTCCCCCTGGGAAAGAGAAATTGAAGTCTCCAAGTCAAGGCCAGCCTGGGTCATCAGTACTCACAGAGTCAGAGATTCCATCAAGGCGAAGTAGATCTGGATCTTCCTCTTCTTCCTCCTCCTCTTCTTCCTCCACCTCCTCCTCCTCCTCTTCCTCCTCCTCTTCATCAACGTCTTCTCCAGAAGACAATAAATCTCGATCACCTCCACGACTGAGTCGCTCTGCAACACTTTCAGTCAACAAAAGCAAATCTGTATCATCGCCAGCACACAGCAGGTCAGATTCATCTCCAGAATCAGAGAACAGCACACTTCCAGCTGTTGCAAAGCACAACAGACCTGGAGCTTCTCCAGAAGCAAGTGAGACTTCAAAAGTTTCTCCTGTAGAGAAGAAAGAGGCACTCAGAGATGCACCTCGGAGGAGCAGGTCAGAGTCGTATTCAGAGGTTAAAGAGAAGCCAAGAATACACAACAGTGAGAGCAGTTCAGAGTCTTCACCAGATCGAAAAGAAAAATCTGTAAGCAGATCTCCGTCACCTCCCAGACCGTCAGTAAAATCAAGGACACCTTTAAGACGCAGGACATCAAGGTCTCCACCCAGACCTAGAGTAAAATCCAGAACTCCACCAAAGCGTGGTAGGTCTGGGTCACCACTAAGGCCCAGAGTGAAGTCCAGGACACCCCCCAGACGACGTAGGTCTGGATCATCTCCAAGACCACGAATGAAGTCCAGAACCCCACCAAGGCGACGCAGGTCTGGCTCATCCCCAAGACCACGAATGAAGTCCAGAACCCCACCACGCCGCCGTCGCAGATCTGGATCCTCTCCAAGACCCAGAATAAAATCTAGAACCCCACCACGACGTCGAAGGTCTGGTTCATCTCCACGAACCAGAGAGAAGTCTAGAACACCAATTACAAGAAGACGGAGATCTATGTCACCACTGAGCCCTAGGCGGAAATCTAGAACACCTCTGAGACAGAGGTCCAGATCACGCTCCAGGCAGAGGTCAAACACCAGCATGCATCCACATAGGTCTGAATCGTCATCTCACTGTGACAGTCGACCTCGAACCTCATTGCGACGGGGGAGATCTGGCTCTCTGTCATGGAGGAGTCGCTCCCGTTCGCTCTCCAGGCGGCGAGACAAGTCTCGGGGCTCATTACGGCGGGAAAGGTCCATCTCGTCCCCAGGCCGAAGCTGCTCAAGATCCCCTTCCCGTCAAGACAAATCTCGCTTCACATGGAAGGGTGAACGCTCAGTCGCCTCACCGCGCAGAGGCCATTCCCGATCACCAGCACGGAGAGAGATGTCTAGGCTGTCGCCACAACGGAGTGCCACCAGCCGGAATGCATCCCGTTCACCTCCCAGATTAGATGCCCCGCGAATAACAGCAACCTACAAAAGCACTGGGTCCAGAGTGTCTCCTGATTTTCGGTCGTCTCCTGTGAGGAAGCATTCCAGATCAGGCTCCCGAGAAATCTGCACCTCTCCAGGAAGGAAATCCCGCTCTCCTCCTGTGCTGGAGAAATACCCCAAGTCTGACATCCAGGAGAAGTCATCAGCACCCTCGCTATGGCACAGCAAAAGCAACACTGCCATCCCTCGCACTCCAACCCCACCATGTGAGGACTCTCCCATAGCTCGAAAGGCCCTGTCTCCTGCTCCATCTGCCGTGTCAAAGAATGGCGGTTCCACGACTGTCCGAGACAGTCCTGGAGATAGGAGTCAGGTCTTTCATCCTTCCACAGTTAGGGATGAGACAACTGCTGGTGCTCCTTTGTCAGGGAGAAGCAGTTCCCATGCAGACTCCCCTTCTCCTGTTAAAGCTCGGTCGTCGTCGTCCTCCTCTGAGTCCTCCAGCCCCTTGCCAGCCCTGGTTTCTGTGCTAGCCCCAGCCCCCAAAGAAGAGGAGTTTGTATCTGAAGGAAAAGTAGCAGAGAGGCCTGCAGGGCGCCTCCCCACCCTGGAGGCTGAGCCACAGCTGGCTTCTGTTGCCATGGAGGAGAACACCAGGAGCAGCTCTTCTACTGCCCCACAACTGGCTCTCCCCTCTCCGCCACCCTCTGCTCCTTCAAAGGTGAAGAGAAGTTCATCTGCTTCCTCCACCACTTCCTCCTCCTCCTCCTCCTCCTCTTCCTCATCGTCTTCTGATTCCGATTCTGAATCCAGCTCATCTGAGTCCATCCCCCCGGATCAGCCGGCAAAAGACCTTGAGGCGGAGATTGTACCAAAACAGTAAGAGCCTATATTTCTCTCCCCCCACTCCCCCCACCGTTCCCGCTCTCTTAAGTTGCTAGTAATCACTGTTCATACCTGTCTTAGATGAAGCTGTTTGGAGGGCCAGAAAAACTTCCTTGGGTGATTGCATCAGTTCTTCAGGTCAAGGGTTGGCTGTCCCAATATAACAAGCGCAAGCTAATAATTGAATCCTCCTTCTTTGGTGGGCTAAATTAACCACTGCAGTGTGTCTTGGCACTAATATCAGCCTTGAAAATAAGCTGTCAGAAGTTATTAAGAAGCTGGTAACCTGTGTTTGTATGCTGGCCATTGGAGGGGCATAAAGGCATCTCCATTCCTTAGCACAGAAACTAAGTAGGCTTGAGAAGGGTACAAGGATGCATGTATGCCATCCCCTTTTCAGCTGGTCCTCTTTTCTTATCTAGTTGCCAATAGGTGTCCATATGAGAGGCCTCCTTAAGCAAAAAGGGCATAACATGACCTGTATAGCTTAGCTATCCCAGATTCTGCTTGTGGATGGCCAGTGTCCATATCTTGTATGTTTCTTAAGCTTGGCATAGAAATGTCATAGACTTTACCTCTTGCTTTTCATGGCTTCTCTCTCCACACTCTATTCTGACACTTAAATCTACCAAATGAGGGTGAGAACTTTACCTCTTATTTTAAAAGATCTCATAAAGTTCTTCATGTTAGCTGAAGTGGTTTTTAAATGCTGTAATGGTGGCCTTTGTCCACCAGAGGCTAACCTTGTTTCACTTCACTGTGTCTTTGTAGCAGGAAGGCACATGGAATTTGGGCTCTGAATCTGCACTGCAGGCCCCATGCAAGCCTTTTGCTCCTTTAAAGCGCACCTGGTTCCCTTGAGGAGCATGTGTTTGTACACATGAAATGCATGTGGCTAGGTTTGTGAACATCCTTTGAATCTTTCCCCAAGATTCTAGTTCTGTGTACTTTTCATATTTACTTTTGACGTGGTTTGGGGTGATAGAACTAGAAAACAAGGCATTAGGGGACTGGAGAATGGGAAGAGGAAGAAAGAGTTGGAAGATGGAAGAGGCTGATCATTAGAATCACTAATCGAAATACTGTTCTGATTTTTGAGCTTCAGCAGGAATGAGAACCTCCTTTGACATTATCTTACTAGTGAGGTTGCTGTTCCTACTGAAGGTGATGATTCTACATTGATCTAAGAACACCTGAAGTAGGGGGTGAACTCGTGTCCTTTCTGATGTGGTTGGACTCCCAACTTCCACCAGCCATGTCCATTGTGGCCAATGCTTCTGAGATGATGGAGTTGAAATCTGTTCAGTGACAGCTTGCGGGGTGCAGGCTCCCCACCCGTTATCACAGTGTTTCACTCACGATGTTTCTGCTTTGTCCCAGTTGGCAACCGTAGAGGTGACACTGGCCCCTTCAGAGATGTAGCCATTGTGATGTAGCAGTAGGCCAATGTGCGTAGAAGCCTTCAATGTTTTCTGGTGTGGTGGGAACAGCAGCAACCATTCTGATAACAGAAATGTAAAGGGGAGCTTAGGCAGCTAGTCTCCAGGACCTTTCCCATAAACACCATGATCCAAAGGTTAGTGTATCAGTTTCCCCGGCAAAGAAACAAAAATGGCGATTCTAGAAGTAACCCACCAATACCTCTCTTAATCCTTTTAACACAATTGCCCTGTGTGTTTGAACTTGATACTATCCTTCATTTTCTCTTCTCCCGCCCCAGGCCACCAAGTCCAGTGCTGAAGGAGGCTAACCGTGATGAGCAGCCTTTGGAAGTGGGCAAACGTAAGCGCCGTTCTCAGAGCTCCAGCAGTTCCAGCAGCAGCTCTTCCTCCTCTTCCTCTTCCTCCTCCTCCACATCCTCCTCCTCGTCCTCTGCCTCCTCCTCATCTTCATCATCTTCCTCCTCTGCTTCACCCTCGTCGCCTAAGACTGGATCCCAGGTACCAGCCAAAGTGGTCCCCAAAAAGAAGCCGTCTCCAGAGAAGAGGAAGTAAGTATTCTTATTGGTTATTGGTGAAAGAGCTGAGAATCTGCTGCAAGGGAATGATGCCATGACTTATTGGCAGTGACTTTATTTTAGTATGGGGTGGACCAGTCCCTTCCTCCTACAAGACTGTTGTATTCTGTGGGACTGTTCTCTGTTCTTCTAACTCTTTAATAAGGGTGGCTGTTGGCACCACATTGCTAGTGAAAATGGTGTAAAAAGGGCATGTGTAGCAGAATGCCAGAAGTCCCAAGTGTTGCAGGTGGGTAACAAAGGTGCAGAAGACTTTGGGCCTGATTTTGTGTGTGTGTGTGTGTGTGGTGGTGAGGAGGCTTGCTCTTGTGCCACTGGCATCTCCAGGTAGGAGACCCCTGTTTGAAGTCCTGGAGAGCTGCTGCCAATCATTGATGCCTAGGAACAGGGAACCTGTGGCTCTCCAGATGTTGTACTCTATCTCCCATCATCCCTGATGATTGGCCATGTTCCCTGAGGCTGATGGGAGTTCTAGTCTAACAACATCTGGAGTGTCACAGGATCCTCATCCCTGGTTTAGACAAGACTGAGCTAGATGGAACAGTGATCTGGCTCTGTATAAGGCAGCTTTCATGTTTCTGTTAAGGAAGCTGGAATCTGTTGGCTTGCTCTGCATCAACCTCTTCTTGAAAACCACTGTTAGATGCCTGGATTTCTGCTGTGCTCCAAAGTCCTTTCCAGTAGAAAGCTTGCTTAGCCTCTGCCCAACTGAGATCTTGCCAGGCATTTCCTGCCTCTGCAGCTTTAAGGATTCAGACAACTCCAGCATTGGGGCTTGGCCTGATGGGGCAATCAGGGGACCCTTTGCAGAGAGTCTCCTTACCCTTAACCGTTTGCTCACCCACCCTTTGGTCCAGAGTGAGTGCATGAGTTAGGGCAACAGCAAGGAAAATGGTGTGGCAGCTACTACTGCTGCATTACTTGCTAGTTCTCTCCCTGACCTGCAAGTGATGTCAGTGGAAAGAATGTGGCCACAGAGAGAATCTTACATGTGGGCTCCCAAAATATGGAACTAGTACTGAATTGGAAACGTCTTAAAAATGAAAGGATTCTGAACTCTGCATGTAGTGCGAGTGCATGGGTATTCAGCTCTTGGTACAGCCTAGGGGTGTGTCCATGCTTTACTCTTGTCCAGCATTTTGCTGGGAAATGATCACACGAGTTCTTTTTCTTCTCCCATAGCTGAAGGGCCAAGTGTGGTGAATGCACTCTTAAGCAGCCCATCTTCTCTCTCTTCCTTCAGGTCACGCAGTCCCCGGAAGCCTATTGACTCCCTGCGTGATTCACGCTCCCTCAGCTACTCCCCAGCAGAACGCCGCCGGGTATCCCCTCCGGTCCAGCTACCTTCAGCTCCAAGGGACCGACGCAGGTAGGCACCTGAGCCTCCCTTCTCACCATGCTGGGATTGTGAGGGAGGGAGGCGGCGGCTAGGGATTTGTTTAGAATAGGGAGGGAGGATATGTGAGAATTGGAGTTAAGATAACTTGGATCAGCTTCATGCCTTCCTTTGCTTGTCCAGGGACAGGTCCAGGGACAGGTCCTCGCAGAGAAACAGACGAAGCATCAGCAGGTCTCCAGGCCGGAAACGTCGACGCAATTCCCCCAGCCCTCGAGTCCCCCGCCGCAGAACTTCAAGGTAGTATTTGCTTGGTTTCTGACAGTATTCAGGGTGGCTTATAAGATAGGACAGCTCATAAAGAGCAGTAATTCAGCAAAAACCCCAGCAACTCCAGATTTGAATTATTGACACAAAGCAGCCTGTAAGAACAGGTTTTTACATAGAGCCCCTTTCCCCTGTTTCTCTATCCTCCATTCAGGCAAGCAAGATGAACAGTTAGTAGTTTAAGGACATACATTCCAGTCAGGTAAAAGCACAGAGCCTGGCTCTGGATGTGGCCTGGGAGGAGGTCCAAGCGCCAGATAAAGATGCTCTAGAGGACCACCTTGGTCCCTGGGGCTGCAGCTCCTCCCCTCTGCTCTAAGTGAATGGCCTTGGGTGTAGTGTCCCATGTTCCATGTTCCTGCTGATCTTTGCAGTTGAGTTACAGAATCGTGTCATAGGATGGCTGGGAAAGCACATGGTGCAGCTGCACTGTAATTCTGTGGAAGTTGAGTAGGTCAGACTCTGTAACTTCCTGGATGGGAGGTTTCCCTCTAGTAATGTTAGTAAACTAATTGATAGAACATTGAGTAGACCTTTATGACATCACTGTATGGGGAGTATTTGCTTCACCTCACGTTCAAACCAAGATTGACCCCCAGAGCAGCTGACTGTTAAAATCATCCGTTAAAATCATCACACAGGTATAAAGTATTACAAATATGTGGAGGTTGTTACTGCAGCCTCTTTTGCTTCCTGGTGTGTGATGTCATAGTCCCAAGTTCTTCTCTCCTGGGGGAGGGGGGGCGAGAAGCGTGCTGAAGGTTGGCTCAGGCTGGCTCATTGTACAGATGCCTGTCTTCAGAAGCAGGCCTTCTGTGGGTTTTTCTATTTGGGGGTTGTGGACTCTTCCCTGCCTCATTCCCTAATGGCCTGCAGATACATAAGGCTGTCAGAGCCTCTCTAGTGAGCATTGTGAAGCTTTCCCTTTTCCCTCACAACATTTTTCACTCTGTATTACTGGTGTACAAGTGGCCATGTTTCCTTAAGGTGATGTAGAAAATCGAGAAAAAGTTGCAGTTCACTCTGGAGTGACCGCAAGAACCTGGGGCAGGTGGAAATTCGGGTGGTAGCCCATCCTGGGAGCTAAGCTTGCTAATTTCTCCTCTCTTTGCCCCCTTCCAGGTCCCCCTAAGCCTCTTGGAGAATCTGGAAAGCCCTTGCCCTTGCAACCACAGACTGCACCACCCCAGCCTCCCACAGTGCTGTCCCAGGTGGGAGCCCCCTGCCTCCTGAAGCCCACTGGAAGCCAGTGTGTTTGTGTGGGGGGGCCCTCTTCATTTGCCATTGGCTTTTTATTCTCATTAGTTTTTCCTTCACTGTCCCTGTCTTTATTGCCCATCATTTGTCGGCAGCTACATTCCCCTCCCTGGACATCTCTGCTCAGCACCCACCAGGATCCGCCGTCTCCGCGCTCCTCTTCTTCCTCTTCCCAACAGTTGGTGATGTTCATTTGATTTTTTTCCCTTCTCTCTCTCTCTTGTGAGCGTTTTTTCTGTGCGTTTTACAGCTAAAATCTTTACTTCTGTGTTTTGAGAGAGGGGTCTCCTTTTTGTTGATTTAGACATAAAAGGTTTAAATAAAAGAAAACACAAAAAGGGTGGGCGGGTGGGGAGTAGGGAGATATATGTGAGCTAATCTGTTTGATTTAGCGTTTCTCAGGCACCCCTCTCTGTAATGGTGGAGGATTGTAGGAAAAAAAGGGAAGGAGGGCAGGTTGGCCTTGGGGATCCCCTAGTTTTCAGGGCCGGGGTGGGGGGCTCCTGCTGAATATTCAGAAGCTTTCCTTCTGTGACCCACTGCTTTAGGAGAAGTGCAAGCATACTTTTTGGGAGAAATTAGGTGTTGCTTGTAGCCTGCAACAGTGGGGTTGACTTCTGATATTGGCACAATTTGAGCATTAGACAATTTCCGCCCCCACAAAACAAACAGATTTTAATATGCGGTGCTCTTTTTCCTTTTTATCCTTCCCTCAAAGCAGACTCTTTCATATTGATCAGCTGAGCCAGGTCAGGAGGGGTCAAGATAGGGACTGGAAAGGGGGCAGACAGGCATTTTACAAGGGAAGGTGAGAGAAATTCTGCTGGAAAGAAGCCGAGAAACCCTAAATCAGGGAGGGATGGGAACAGAAGTTTCTTCATATTTCTTAAAAGCATTTAATTTTTTTTGATATGTACAGCAAGGAGATTTTTTCTGTCAAATAAAAATCTTACGAAATGCAGAAATTGTTGTTGAATCCCTGGGATTTTCTCTGCCTCTTCTGTGGTATTGTCTTGTCAAACGAGACCTCTATTACATGTGGAAGTTTTTTAGTCTGCTTTGTCTTAACATTGCAGTTCTGGGTCTTAACTGCGTTAGTTTTTCAGATGTAGAGATTTGATTGCTTAATTAGTACATTGGCCCTCCCACTTTATAAAGCCACCCTCCAGGTTCTGAGAGTTGAAGCCTTCAGTTACCACATAGTGACAGCCAACAGCATATTTCTAAAGTGTATTTTAAAATTTAGTTAGAAACGATATTCTTTGCCCTTTTCTTACAGTCAAAGTGACTATAAATAGCAGGAGTAACATTGAGTAACAATAAGTAATTCTGCATATCCACTTTAAAAAAAAGAAATACTCTGGCTTAATCAGGCGAAGCTGGGCAACCAGATAGAAAATACAAGAATCAAGTGAAGATACTCCTTTGTAATAGCCTGTAAATATGTACTCTTAGTTTGCTTTGCTGGGCAAAATACGTGTCAGGACCACAGCAGGAAAGTTCTCAGTTCTCTGCCATGTTGGTTGCAAAGGGGACTCTGATGAGGCTCTGTTTGATGGACCCTTTAGTAGGAAAGTATGATTGCTAATGGAGAGGAAAGAGTGAAAGCCCAAAATTTCTAAAGAGAAAGTAGTAAAGGCATTGCATCGCATTATGGAAGACACATTTACTGTATTTTTCGCACCATAGGGCGCACCGGACAATAGGACGCACTTTGTTTTAGAGGGGGGAGAACAAGAAAAAAAATTCTCCCCCTCTCTGCCCAGCGCCCCTTCAGTGAAGCGGCAGGAGGCGCTGCACAGAGAGGCGGAGAACTTTCCCCCTCTTGTTTTCCTGCTCTAAAACAAGGTGCCGTTTAAGGTGCGTTCAGGTGGCTACCTTGGAAGCCTGGAGAGCGAGAGGGGTCTGTGTGCACTGACCCCTCTCGCTCTCCAGTCTTCAGGTTCCTTTCGACCTGCTCTTTGGGGCTGGCGGGGGGAAGCCCACCACCAGCCCCAAAGAGCAGGTCAGGAAGCAGCAGAAAGGCGCAGCAGAGAGGCTCCTGCCATAGCGGCGTGTCACCTCTCCAGCCGGGAGAGGGTCGTGGGGCTATGGCTGCGCTCTCCCGGCTGCAGAGGTGACGCGCGGCTATAGAGGCTACTACCATAGCCACACGTCACCTCTCCAGCCAGGAGAGGATCACGGGGGGGCTGCTTTAGCCCCGCGAGTGCTCTCCCGGCTGGAGAGGTGACGCGCGGCTATAGAGGCTCCTGCCATAGCCGCACGTCACCTCTCCAGCCGAGAGAGGGTCGCAGGGGGCTGCTTTAGCCCTGCGCGCGCTCTTCCGGCTGGAGAGGTGACGCGCGGCTATGGCAGGAACCTCTAAAGCCGCGCGTCACCTCTCCAGCCGGGAGAGGGTCGCGGGGGGCTGCTTTAGCCCTGCGCGCGCGCTCTCCTGGCTGGAGAGGTGACACGGGGCTGTAGAGGTTCCTACAATAGCCGCGCGTCACCTCTCCAGCCGGGAGAGGGTCACGGGGCTATGGCGTCTTCGCTCCATAGGACGCACACACATTTCCCCTTCATTTTTGAAGGGGAAAAAGTGCATCCTATAGAGCGAAAAATACGGTATTTTGGAGCAAGTTCTCAAGCGTGCCTGGCAAAAATAGGGCACTCTTGAAAATTTAGTAAGAGTGTAAGAAACGAGAAGTACCCCAGTGTTGCAGATATGGGAAACATTTAGGATTTGCTTTCTTTCCTGTGGATTCAATTGCAAAATTTGATATAGGCGTATAATGTTGATTACAGTGAAATAGGAACCCACATATATTTGTATCCTGACTGGCTGTATTGGATCCAGATGGTTGCCAGAACTGTTTTTGCCTAGTGAGTTTTCGTTCCTTGCAGCCACAACATGGTTCAGGTGCTCTCAGTCACTTACATCGCAAATTAAATTCCCTTAAACCCATTCCTTGACTGAAAAGAGGGAGCGCGTTAAGATTTTTGGTGTAAATGTGTTGGAAGGATGAGATGGGATGGTGGTGGTGGAGGAGGAAATAGCACTGCTGTCATGCCTAATAATAGTCGCTAGAGTCTGCTGTTGCACAGACTAGTGTGTTGGTCTTGCTTTACAAAGGAAAATGCATTTCTTGCCAGTGCAGCTGTTCAGATTGTGTACCCTCTTGTCCTGGCCACTTTGCTAAAAAAAAGAGCTTAAAACCACCACCCTATTCCCCTTTATTCTTCTTTTCAACCTGCTCTCTCTCTCTTTTTTTAAAAGGTACATGCCCAAACGATGCTCCCTTTCTCCCCTGTCCTGCCTCTCAAGATCTTGTGCTTTGTTGAGCTTCACTGGTCTTGGGAGAGCTGTTGCTAAACACTTCTCCTAAATTTGCTTCCCTGTACTTTGAACATGGTTGCTTGTTTTGCTCTTTCATGGTAATCCTGCTTCTGGGGCAACTTGTGACAAGCCTCAAATTGCCAACTTGCAGCTACCCAATCAATGCCTCTCCTCTCTCCTTCCTAGATAAAGAAAAGCATTTTATTTCCCATTGATTTCCCCCTCTAGACTAAGCATGCACTGTTTATTTTGTCCTTGTGCCTTCTAACCTTTATCATCTTTTGTGGCTCTCAACCAAGTCATCTCCAAAGGGCTCTTCACTCCTGCTCCACCTCCCCTTTGTGATGCCACATCACAAATGAATATGTAACACTTGAAATACCTTCCATGCCAGAAGAAACTTTTGAAATTATCTGCCTTGGAGACACAAGGCCTAATACCCCTTGAGCTCACAGGCTAGCTGTGGCCTCAGCTCATGACTTGTGGGGGTGGGAGGGAAGATCCTTCTGCCAACCCAAATCTAAAATGTTAAGTTTCCTTCCTATTGCCTTCCCCCCTTCTCACCTGCTGTGTGCACTTCAGTTTCTCATTCATTCTCCTCTGCTGTGCCAGTGAAGCTTAAAACGAGCTGTGCTTTTCAGAATGAAACAGAAAGCAGTGTGTCTTGCCAACTTCTCTCTCCTCCTCCTTTCAAACTCAGGTCCCAGGGCAGGTTACCGCAATTAAAGCACAATGTTAAAAACGCAGAATCATAGAAATCTAGGGTTGGAAATGACCCCAAAGGTCATCTGGTCAAGTCCGCTGCAATGCATGAATAGTTTAAAATAACTATTGCAGAAATAATTGCAGAAATAAGATGGCGCACATGCATGTATATATATATATATAGAGAGAGAGTGAGTGAGTGTGTGTGTGTGTTTGTGTTTGTAGTGCCAGGGTGAAGAGGTGTCATTTCAGCATTCACTAAAAGCTATATACCAGACTCATCTCTGGGGAGGGAGTTCCACAATTCAGGGGCTGCCACAGAGAATGCCGTCTCCAGGGCAATCACCACCCTGAGCTTCTGATGGCAGTAGAACAAACAGTATGTCCCCACTTTGCTGATCCTAACCCCTGCCAGCGCCTGTAGGGAAGGAGGAAGCCATTCAGGTATCAAGGGCCAGTTATTTAGCACTTTAACACTACTGTGAACACCTTGAATTGGGCCGGGAAATGAACTGGCAACCAGTGTAGCTGTTTTGAAATGGGGTTATGTGAGATCTAAATAGAACCCCAGCCAGTAATCTGGCTGCTGCATTTGGTACCACTTGAAGTTTTTGGGTAGTCTCCAAGGGCAGCCAGTTAACAGAGCATGGAGTGCAGTGTCCCAAGTTTTAGTCGAAAGGGGTCATAACTGGTGAACCAGCTGTAGCTGGAAAAAGGCACTCCTAGCCTTCCCCCCCCCCAACTCAATTGAGCCTCCAGTGATAGGGTTGAATTCAGGAACACGGCCAATCTGTGGACCTGCTCCTTCCAAGGGAGAGCAACCCTATCTGCCAGGCCATCTCTACCTCCCAGACATGGGAACTCGAGACACATAACACCTTGGTCTTTCCAGGATTCAGCTTTAGTTTATTGGTCCACATCCAGCCCATCACTGCCTCCAAGCACAGGTCCAGTACCTCAGCCACTGCTCCTGATTCAGATGACGCACACAGGGAGAGTGAGTGAGTGCTGGGTATCATCTGCATATTTATGGCACTTCACTCCAAATTACCTGACGACAGCTCCCAAAGCTTTCATGCAGATGTGAAGTAGCATGGAGGGGACTATATGGAACGCTGTAGGATACCACAATACAACTTGCATGGTGTTGAAACAGTGGCCTCTCATAAGTACTTTCTGGAAATGGCCCTGGGATTAGGAGTGGAACCCTTGAAGCATGGTGTCCCCCATCTCTAGAAGGATACTGTGGTCAACAGTAGCAAAAGTTGCTGGGTGATTGAGAATGAGCAAGGTCACACTGCTCTCCATATCTCTCTTGTGACAGATGCAATCAACCAGGGCAACCAAGGCAGTGATCAGGTCTGAAGCCAGACTGGAATGGACCCAAGGCTGGGCTGCTGCCACTGTCTCTAAAAGGGATATTTACCACTGTGAAGGAGTTGTTTCTGGGTTCAGAGAGGTCTTCTTAACTTGGAATTGCAGGACTTGGAACATGGTTGAAGTTCAAGGGCATAGCAAGAAACGAAAATAAACCTGTACCAGTTTCCTGACTGAAGTGAATGCACATATGGAATTCTATATTATAAACCAAATAAGTGTGTGTATAATAAGTGGCATGGTAACAAATCAAGTCATGGTTTGTAACTCTGAAATTACAAGTGTTTTCTGAAGCCAAATGACGGTCCCTTCCAAAGCTTGACAGCAGACGTTTCCTGGCCTAGTCTTCACTTCTGCCTTCTCATGGGACAGACAGGTCTTCATTAACCCCAGAAGGATGGGTGGGGGGGGTGGCTGTCCGAACCCAGCACTGGCCAATTGAGGGTCCCTTCAGGAGCCCATGGCAGGAAATCTCTAGCCTGGGTTTCTGGGCATACAAGACTTTAAGTAGTTCCAAAGTAAGTGTGGGAGTGCTGAGTGCAATATTAAGACTTGAGATTCAAAATGGTGGAACAGAATATTCCTCTCAGCCCTTCTGGTAAAATACTTCCCCTTCCTGTTTTCTGATCCTTTTGTTACAGAATTCGGAAACCTGTGACCCACCAGATGTTATCATTGGACTCCCAGCTCCCATCAACCTTAGCTAGCATGGGTAGTGCTCTGGGCTGATGGGAGTTTAGTCCAGGAACATCTGAAGTGCTGCAGATTCCCTGTCCATGCTTTACTTGCAACAGCCACCTTGTTTTTGCATTATTTTGCCTTTGACCAGTAGTTCCCAAGTGTTTTTCCCCATGGACCACTTGATAGTTGCTTAGGATTGTGGCAGACTACTTAATTATTTTTCTGCCTGCCATAGCAGCTGTAATGCACTGTGCCAGATGCTTATTTTTAAAGGTATTTTTACAGTTGCTTTAATTTCTTATATATTGTATTACAATCTGAATTCCATGAAATTCAGGTTGTAAAATAAGTAGTACGAGAAACAATAAAATACAATTAAGAACCAGTGCTGATATTTAATGTGATGAATGTGCTGTCTCCCATCCTACATCACAAATCCAGTCTCACAATGTGGAATGAAGCTTGTTGACCAGTTTGGAAGCCCCTGCCTTAGACTACTGGTTTTAAATGGAAAGTAAGAATCTCAGTGCATGAGATTGGAGTGATGAGCAAAATACCCCCAGAGTTTGATTCTGTGTTGCCTGATTCATTTTTTGTGCCCATTTGCCTGTATCATGCAGTGATGCTGTGAATTTAGTAGTAGGATGCTTTTAGCTGTATGTGGATTAGTGGATTGGTTGCATGTAGCGGTTTGAATCCAGAGTAAGTTGATTGAACTTCATTCCCCATGAAACCAGTAGGATGTCATTAGCTCATGAGTAACTTTCCACACTGATTTCATCAGAATTGGAGTGACTTGCTCTGGAGCCAGGCCAAAAATTTTACGGCATAGGTTGGCAAAGTTTGTAGTGCTGATTCTTAAGTGAAAATTCAAAAATGAGATACACTTGTGAAATTCTGCTCCTGTTTCTTCTCTCTCTCCCCCCCCCCACCCTCTGGCCAAGCACAGCTTCCCCCACTCTTGTGAATAAGTACAAAGATGCAACTGTGTTGAAAGTTTATTTTCGTAATGCAAGTGGTCATACAGTACATCCTGTAATACCTGTCCCCTCTCCTTTCAAGCACGTAATCACAGCTAGTGACCTTCAGACAGTTACCCAAACAACGAAGGTCTTTAAGGGTATGTTGGTCATGGGGTGTTTGCACATGTATGGCCAGATTCCATATACATGTACCAAGCATCATGTGATATTTTATTCGCCCCCTACTCTGCCCCCAGCAAATTCCCAAACCCTTCTACTTTCTAAAAGCATATTCAGGTAGCGGTGTGTGGCAGGGTAGAAGGTATCATGCACAGATTGTAGCAAAGTTGGAAAGAGGGTATTGGCAGAATAACTTCTGAGCATCCTTAGTTGATGCCAATAAATGGGCCTTTCCCCCCAGGTCTTGTTCTCCACCCCTACTTCCTACTTAGATTCAGTTATGAGTCACATGTTACAAGCAACATTGTTGGGAGTGTCATGTACTATATTTTGGGGAAAGAGATGCACCTGTATTTGAGTGACAGTCCGGCTGTGTGTGTGTTCAACCATGATGCCCTCCTGTCTATGGCCACGTGGCATTTCCGCCTTCCCCTCCCCTCCCCCCTTTCCCATGTCTTGTGCCAGTCTCCGCTCCTCCTTGTTGCCTCCGTTGCTCACAGTACACTCATCCATAAAGTAGGAAACACTACACTTGGACACGAGCGTTTAGTAGTGCTTTCTACTTTATGGATGAGTCCACTGTCCATAAACTGCAGCTGCTGGTCATGGGTTGGCTCTCGGCGTCTTCTTCATCTGTTGCTGGCTGTTTGTGAGCTGGTCCCCACCCCTGCCCACCCCCTTTAATCTCCCCTGCGCCCGCCCGCTGGCAGCTCCCTGGTTGTGAAATAACAGAGAGATACTAGCAGGAGGGGAGGTTTGACTTACCCTGCCTTGTGGGTTTTGGGTGAGACAGCAGTTTTTACAGAATTAAAAAACGTCCTTCCTTCCCCATAGGGCTCACAGACTACATAAGGCTTTATTCTGCATTAGGAAGCGAAGAACAAAACTGAAGGAGACTTGCATGTTCAGCAAAATATTGCAGTAAATATTTAAAAGCTCCTTTACACCTGCAAATACTTGCCTTTATCCTTCTCCTCCTTCCGTGCCTGGTTCCTTTCATTGTCTTTGGAAAAGGGGCCTGCCTCTCTTTCTC
Organism: Podarcis vaucheri; assembly: GCF_965113315.1. NCBI lineage: Eukaryota > Metazoa > Chordata > Lepidosauria > Squamata > Lacertidae > Podarcis > Podarcis vaucheri. The sequence goes on from NC_138751.1 coordinate 22,184,850, forward strand.
TGCAGAAAGGTAAAAGTTCATTTAAGGTATATGCACAGATAAAAACTGAGAGAAGCAAAAACGAGTGCACGTGGTTCGGATTTTCAGATGGTCATTGGAGCTGGCTGCCTTTGAAGAAAGGGCAAATGAGAACCCACTTCATGTGGCAATTGACGGCATGCTGATGCTCTCAGCCTGCCCTCTTTCTCCTGCGGGGATGTTCTGAGCCCAAAGTAAAAGGCAAACACATCATTGGCAGAGCTACCATAATTTAGTTTCTACCCTTCCCCTTTGCTCTCTCTTGTGCTTGGAACTCCCTTCCCAGCACAACTATGAGAAGTCCCCCCCCCACCCCTTCTATCAAATCACTCCTCAAAACCCACATTATTTGTGAAGCATTTGGCATGGTCCCTTAATCCCCATATCTTAGAGCTAAGTGCGTACAAATAAGCCGGATACATATTTTTCATTTGTTCACTCTCAACCCTTCCCTTTGTCAGATATTAGATTGTAACCTCCTCGGGGCAGGGACTGGCGTTTTAGTTCCTGCTCTTTAAAGTGCTGGGCACATTGAGAGTGACTGACTTATTCATAATCATAATGGCAAATAAGTCTGGGGAAGTTTGGAACAGAGGATCTGACTCCCAGCCACCTCTGTGACTTGGCTGGCTCTGAGAATTGATAAAAATATGTGTGTTCTGGTTCACCCAACATATGAGCGGAGGGCATAACCCAGGTATCCTACTTTTGAAACTCCATAACTCAACTAAAAGATTGCCAGATAGTTTCCCTCGCTGCTCAAGATCCTATGTTCTGCTGTTCTATAACTACTTAGAATTTATGTCTCACATGTTTAAATCTAGAGAGTAGTTTACTGGGGGACATTGTATTAGTGGTTACTTACTGCCTGTTCCTGTGGCTTTGTGAGAAAAGCTCAACCATTTTTCACTGACAAACTGAATAGGGAACTAAGTAGAGCATTTTAATGAAACTAGCTGAGGGGGAATTTTTTGGCATTGCTTTTTTTAGTATTTAACCCCTTAACCAATAACCTTATGTTTTCCTGAGAGAGTTAAAGAAAGAAATGTTGTGGAGACTGGAGTGTGTGGCTCATCAAGTCTGGAGTAGGTCTCTGCTATTTCTGATGAAATTTAAGAGAGATGAGCAATTGGCCTTGAAGACCGAGAAAATTGTCTGGGTAGAGGCTTTCTATAAGTATATATCAAATTTTTCTTCTTCCTCTTCTTCTTCTTTCCGGTCCACCAAATATTATGATTATTTAATTTCAATTTTACATGTGTGCTAGCTATAGTTCTGGTTTTTTTTTTTTTGTAGTGCACACATCACTGAGTTTCAGTATTATAAACATTTAAAGGTTTTTGAAGGCTAGGATCCAATAGCCCATGAAACTAGTTGGTGCCAGCTAGTTGCAAGGTTGAATAATTTGAATACATCTAATAATTGCCTCCTTGCTAGAAACATGCAAGTGATTAGCGGGCTGCGTGCCAGTTTAATGGGCGAGACAAATGTAATGCCGGTGGATCGTGTGTGTATTCGCGTGTGAGCGGCAAGTGTTAAAATGTAAAACTAGGTCAGTACAGATGCATTGCACGAAGCAAAGTAACTCCTTAGATCCCTGCCCATATAGGCTACCATAAGGAAAATGAAAGTGTATTTTTAAAAAGTATTTTGCCTCCTTCCCAATCCCAAAGGGACAAAGCTGCAATCCCAAGCCCGTTAAAACAACCATTTTATTTCTAATCAAAGCATTATATATATTTTTTTAAAAAACATTTTAAGTACTGCCCTTTTAAAAAATGTTATAATGTGAAGTTTTGGCAGGTCCCTTAATTGAGAGAATTCTGCAGAATTGGGGTACATTGAGGAGGACCCTGCTTTTCACCCTGGTAGGTCTTAGTAGAGCAAAGAGGTGAAGGTTGGGGAAAAAGGGCCTCTGACACTGAGCGAAATTCTTGGGATCTCCTTTCCCATACAGAAATTGCAGATTCTGGTAGGCTACAAAGTGGGGAAGTCTAGTTGTAATGCACCGTATTGAACACAGGGGCCAGTCATGTATGGCACTCTGAGAAGGGCTCATGTTCTGCAAAACTATCTTGAGAATATGCTAGGGTGGGAAAATTTAGTCTAGGTTTTATCTTGAATAAACTACAGGTTTTGTAGAAATGGCTTAGTCTTGTAATGCTTTGGTTCTAAAAGAACTAGGCAACCTAACTGCAGCAAACTTGGCAACTCAGGAGTGTTGGTTTTTTTTTAACCCAACCTATAGAACAGTTTACCTATTTATATACAGTGTAATGGTTTCCTTTTAATAGATCTGCATAGAATTGCCGTATAAGTTAAGGAAATTTAAGGAAATACTGCTATAAATTGGCAGGTTAAATAGATTATCAACTAAGATGAAACATATATAACTATTAATGCGTAAACAGGCCTTAAGAACCACTTACTTGGAGCCCAGTTCTGTGCAGGTTTACTTGGAAGTAAGCCTCGCTGATTTCAGTGGGACTTACTCCTGAGTAAAATTCCATAGTATTGTAGTGTCAGTTCAGTAATAAGCAGCATAAAATGGCTGTTTCTATGTTTAGCTTTCTGTTCAATTTCCGGCAATCCTGTGTGTATGTAATTTTGCTGTAAGCCCCACTGAATGTAGTTGGGACTTACTCTGAGTTGAACAGGCAGAGAATTGGACTGCTCATAATCTTTAGGATGCAATCCTGCGCCCATGTATCTGGCAATAAGGCCCATTAAACTTAATGAGACTCTAAGTAGACACACATAGGACTGCACTGTCAGACTTTCCCCATTATAGATGCAAAATGGTTTGTTCAGTTTGATGCAATAATATGTGGCTATACCTTTGATTTCAAGAGAGCAACAGAGAAATAGTTGGAACTTTCCTTCCACAATAGCTGGGGTTGTTGTATCCAATGTTAGTCCTACACATCGCAGACACATTGAATTTAATTAGCATGACTAATTTAGGTTCATTAATTTCAGTGGGTCTACTCTGATTAGAGCTTAGTTGGATGCAGCCCATTTGGTTTAACAGAAAACTTAATGAGGTTTTGTTTTTTAATATAGTGACTGGTATTCAGGGGACATTAGGAGTCTGTTTGCTTTCATTTGCCTAGATGGCGGGCACTAGGTTGGTGAAGGCTGATCAGTACGCTGTATCTCTTGCCTTTCCTGTTTTCTATCTCTTACTTTCTCTCCCCGCCCTTTCAGCAAGTTCCTGTTTGGGGTTAAGACTGAATCCTTCATACATTAGTTACTTGCCCCACAACCCTGAACATCTTTATGCAAAATTCCCCCTGGCTTTCCTTCTGAGCACTGCTTGTAAGTACGTCTTGGGCACAGCATGAAGGAGGCCTTATCTTCACTATCCACATGCTCTAAAATGGAAAATAACCTGAAATGGTGTTTATTATCCCTCCTCCTTACCCCGTTAGATTCCAAAAGTGGGGAAAGGATCTCCATGTCCTGTACCTTACCAACTGTCTTGGTCCATAGACTTCTCTTGGAACGAGATTCACGATGGCAGTGGGACTGTCCTCCAAGACCCCCAGGCAATGATCCCAGACCAGCTCATGTTTCATCAAAGAGACTCTTGTGGTCAAATGCTGCGGGGACGGGCATTCCTGCCAAACTCCACACGTTTCTGCAATAGAAAGGAGCTGCCCTAAAAACCAGAGAGAGGAGGAGGACAGGTTAGGAAAATGGCTGCAAGGTCAATCAACTGTTGCTTGCTTGAACAGAGGTGTTCGTCTTCTTTCCTATCAGTAGAGGGCAGGCATGTTGGAATTTCACAGCGCCCTTTCAGTGAAGGCTGAGTGTGCACCCACTGACTGTGCATAGCCGCCATATTTCCCCTTTGCATAAGCCACCCGTGTGACATCTTTCGGAACTTCCCTATTCTCACTTCCCAGTCTACGCCTGTTTAGGAGGGCTGGGGGGTGGGGAGTTAGGACTAATAGCTTACATGCCGATGAACACCCCCACATGCTCCCAATTCCTCATGCCCCTCTTTAAAAATACAGGTTTTGTTCTTCGAACAAGAAGACAGACTAAGATTCGCTTTGGCCCAGATCCCCATCCTTCTGTCTCCCAAACACCAGCCTCATTCTTCCTCTTGTTTCCTCCTAGACATGATGATAGAACTCCAGGAGTCCTAGAGCATAACACCCACCCAGCACATGGATGCAGCGTGCTCTCTCTCCAAGAGCCTCAGCCGCCTTATCTCTCATTGCACAGCCCTTTCCTGCCCTCCTGCATTCCCAGCTAGAACCCAGGACTCTTCAGTCAAGTAGCCCCGCTCTTCCCAACTCCCCGCCCAGGGATCCTGTCAGCCCACAGCAGTCTACCTCTTGGGTCGCTTGCAATCTGCCGGGCCAGCCGGGGAGACCAGTTGCCAGCTGAAGTCAAGAGATGGAAGTGCCAGTGCTTGGCCCATTTATAGACGCCTCGCCGCACTGAGCCCGCCTCGCGTCTCCTCCCACTTGGGGAGAGAGATCATCACATGACTGTTTGCTATCTCTCCCCTCCCTGCCCCAAACCACAGGAAACGACAAGAGGCCTCTCTCCCCAAACTGGGGCAGGAAATTGCAAACATCCCCCCCCTCCTGCCCCGAGCTCAGAGTCTTGCACACCCCTCCCACCTGATGCACAGAGGAGTTGTGGTCGATCTCTTTGTGGGGGCAGCTCCTGGCTAGGTTTGCCTCCAGCAAAACGAAGGGGGCAGAAGGGTCCCGGGGGGCCGCAGACACCTGCATCCTCTGGTAAAGCTCAGGGTGTGAACATGTGGAACAAAGGCCTGACTATAGAAGCATCTTACGGAACCGAAACAAATTTCTCTCGAGCCCTTTCTTTTTGTGGGGGGCGGGTGGAGGAAAGGGGAGGCATCTCTGGGGCCCTTTCAGGGCTGTGTTTGGGGACGTGGAGCTACGATTGTCCTATCGGGCACTTTGTATGAATGAGTTCTTAGTGAAGGCTGACCTTGCAACAGTTGGCTGGTCTCTGTGTGTTCAAATGCAGGTTTTCTTGTGCACATGTTCTGACCCTCTCACAAGTGCGTGTCTGGCCCTCTTACAAGTGCCTAAAGCAAAGCTAGCTTGAAGGGTGTGGAAGTTGCCAAAAGAGGGGCAAATCTCCTGCTGTGCTCCTCCTAACCCACTTCATCAAAACTAAAACAGACAGGACCTTTGGGTTTGGCCTAGAAGTTCAATGGTGTGTATGAGTGATTGTCTATTTTATGGTTTTGGGAGGCAATGCAGTCAACTCAGGGTTTCCCCACAAGGGTTTCTGGATGTTGTCGCTTGCTGACATTCCTCACCACATGTCTGTTTCACTGAGTAGCTCACTACTAGGTGGGGAGAGCAAATAAAATCCTCATGAGATTGCTTAAAGTGCTCCCTTTCTTACCCTCAGTTAGCCTTTGCTAGCCTGGTGTCCTGCGTAGGCTTTGGACAACAACGCAGGCTGGAGCTGATGGGAACCGTAATCCAAATCATCTAGGGCTTGCTGAAAGCTGCCCCAGGTTATCTCATAAGGGCCCTGAAGTGAGAACTTGTGCTAGCTCACAACACTCTTCCTCATTCACAAAGTGCCTGCGTGCTCATTTGTGTTGGGCGTGCACATGTGCCCTTCTTTGCAAATGCACTTTTTGAAGTAGTGCAAAGAAGCTGTGCTGAGGTGTAGGCAGAGTTTTTTCTGTAGTGCAGGCACGTCCAACAGGTAGATCATGATCTCCTGGTAGATCACTGGACGTCTGCGGTAGATCCCTGGTAGATAACTGTCTCACCCCAAACAGGGGGTAGATCACTGCCAGTTTTTAACTCTGTGAGTAGATTACAGTCTCTTGGGAGTTGGTTACTCCTGCTGTAGTGGAATCCATGCTATGGAACATGCTTCTTAGACATCCACACCTGGTCCCATCTCTATTTCTCTCCCTACACCCAACCCTCTGTGAGTTGAGATGTTCTTATTTAGGATAAGCCTTTCTATTTGTGTAATGATTGTGGTAATGTTAAACTTCTGCCCAATGGCTTTTGAGATGCTCTTAGTCAATTGCAGAAGTCTTTCCTCTTCCAGTAGTGTTATGTTCCAACTGTGTGTTAGTTTTGCAGCTGGGAGGTGTTTCATGGTGGCTTTTGGTACTGTGCTTATTCTACTTCTGTATTTTGCCTTGAATAATTATGTGTGTGTATAAATACTCCTCGCACACTAACTTCTGCATGTGAGTTTGTGTATGCCCAGGCTCTGGTATGCAACCATATATTTAGCTACCAGCCTTGGATAGATCTGGAGAGGGGTATAATCAAACTCCTAGGTTCCTATATCAAATTTCCAGGTAACCTGCTGGCATGAGGAGTTGTTTTGACTGCAATTCAGTTGACAGAGAAAAACAAACTCTGTGCAACTTTTTTATTGAGCAATCCTATATCCTGTCTTCCTTTCCCCGCCACTGCACCTCCATGCATCTTTGCTTAGAGCCCAGTGATAATTTTCCATGATATTCCCATGGTTTTGGAAGAGGCCTCTTGTTCCTGCCCTCTCCCATCCTATATGTCTTAACTTTTTCTTTTGGTTTCTTTCCCCTTGTATTTTCTTTCTCGTCTCCTTCCTTTTTAGATTTCTGCATGCCTACAGCAGGTATGGGGAACTTTGGTCCCTCCAGCTACTGCCATTGGCCTTGCGGAGACCTGGTGGAAGCTGTTGTTCGGCAACATCGGGAGGGTCAAAAGTACCCCACTACTGGCCTTTAAATGTTGTTTTTCAGACCCTCTCTGCCAAGAGCTCTTGCAAATCTGCTATGGAGTCCCATAGATGTTCTAAGGCAGGGGAGATACAATGCTGATCAGCTGCAGGCAGCATGGCCAGCGGCCCTGGCATGCTGGGAGTTGTAGTAGCCCATCAAGATCTGGACAGCCACAGGTTAGCCACTCCTTTTGGTTCATGCAAGGGCCTGGCTCATTGGTAAGGATCACAGCTCAGTGGTGGAGAGCATAAACTGTACACTGAAGGTTCCAGGTTCAGTGCTTCAGACTCTGGAGAGTCAACTAGTGTCATGGACTGGCTGGATGCAGAGGAGTGGTCTGAGGCACCATTTTGGGAAACCCCAAGGGAAGAAGGCTCAGAGCCAGGGGATTGGTTGTGGGACCACGATGAGTAGTCAGAGGGAGCAGACTGGGAGGAAGAGGTGTTGGGAGATAAAGAGGGATTAGTGAGCAGGAAGAGTCTGTGGCAGAGAGCAGTTCAGAATACAGTGGTACCTTGGTTTACGAACTTAATCCGTTCCGGAAGTCCGTTCTTAAACCAAAGCATTCTTAAACCAAGGTGTGCTTTCCCATAGCAGCGGGGGACTCAATTTACAAATGGAACACACTCAACAGGAAGCAGAACAGGTTCTGCTTCCAAGGTGAAGTTCACAAACCAAAACACCTACTTCTGGGTTTGCAGCGTTCTTAATCCAAGCTGTTCATAAACCAAGGCACCACTGTAAAAGGCTGGAGAGGAGGGGAGTCAAGAGGCAGAGCCAAGGCAGGCTGCTGGAGAAGCCAGAGCATCTCCCTCTCCTGTTGCAACCAGCTGCCCTCCCTGCTGGTCTCCCAGAACCTGAAGAGGTAGGAAGAGGACAGAGCAAAGATAGACAGGATGCCAGAGGAGGAGGAGGAGGAGGAGGAGGAGTTTTGGATTTGATATCCCGCTTTATCACTACCCGAAGGAGCCTCAAAGCGGCTAACATTTTCCTTTCCCTTCCTCCCCCACAACAAACACTCTGTGAGGTGAGTGGGGCTGTGAGACTTCAGAGAAGTGTGACTAGCCCAAGGTCACCCAGCAGTTGCATGTGGAGGAGCGGAGACACGAACCCAGTCCCCCAGATTACGAATCTACCGCTCTTAACCACTACACCACACTGGCTCAGAGTCTTATATTGCTTAGGAAAGACCCAGGAGGAGGAGACTTTGGGAACTTCAGTCGTCGCAACTGCCTCACTGGGGCAAGATCTACATGGAAGAGTTACTGTATTCACTAAGCTTGGCCTCCTGAGCTGTTTGGTTTCTTTGACTAAAGAGAATTAACTTGGCTGGCACTGTGTGAGTGAATTCTGCTCTGCTCCTGACACCCGCCCTGATAGCTTAGGTGGACATAGAGGCTAACCTGATATAAGGAGCTTATTGACTGGGCCTGACTCTGATGCTGTCAACCCTCCCAGGTCACAGTTTACAATGTGAGAGCGTCGGAGATGGTCAAGCTCTCTTTTGAGCAACTCTTCCACAAGTACCACAATTCTCACTGAGGAACTGTGATAAGGCTTCTGGAGAATTCCAGGACTGGGGGGGGGGGGGGAGAGACAGAAAAGCAGTGGCTCGGGAAAAACTGAATGCAAGGGAATAGGAATGGCGAATGCTGCTCCCCTCCAAATCCTGAGATGATGGCTTCCTTTTACTAGGCAGACCTCTCTAGCAGATGCTTCTTTTTATTTCTTCCTGCCACCTGCTTGTGACGTGCTATAATGTGGGAGCCTACTCTTTAATACATGTCTGCACCTAATTCTGAATGCAACCCTAACCCAACCTGTTACAATTCGAAATCACACAGTTTTGTGGCGGTGGGAGTAGTGCATTTGTAAAGGTTTTGGAAAGTGTTGGGGCACTGGAAAAATAAGTTGGCTGGGATAGAAGACTAAATATGTGACAGCTGGAAGGTGTCATAATTGCTGGAACACTCCCCACCCCTTTCAATTTGTTGGGTTGTGTAAAATCTGTGGGCCATAGCAGACATTCCCCCCCCCCCTTGCAGGCATTATGAGCAGAAATATATCCACTAAAACTTTCTGTTGGTTTTAAAGTGGCATAATTGGCATGGTTATCAGAGATTTCCCTGAATAAAGCAAGGAGAGCTTGCTGGATCAGGTCAATGGCCCATCTAGTCCAACCAGATGCCCATGGCAAGACTGCAAGCAGAATCTTGAGTGCCCACCTGCAGTTGCTACCAACTGATAGTAGCCATTGACAATCTTATCCTTCAGTAAATTGTCTAATAATCATTTAAAGCCACCCCCCCAATAGGCCTTGAGGCACCCGGTTAGCCAGTGTTGGGTGTAGGGGGTGGGACTAAATCAGCTTATCTGGCACACTTGAACCCATGTTTTTGCTGGCATCCATCTGTCTTCGGAGACAATGGAAGAGCGTGGGATGCCTTCTTCTTCCCCCTAGAAGCCTAAGGCTCTCCCATCTTGAGACCTGTGCAGAATACTGGCTAGGGGACTGGTATGTGCAAAAAGGTAGTGTAGGTGGTGGCAGAGAGCCTACTGTACTCAATTTGTCATATTCTTGGTTGACCTGCCTAAGCAAACATATCTTGCCTTTTCATCCCTGAAGGTTCAAAAGATAGAGAAAAATCACAGAACAACATCGGGGTCAATAATAGTACACTAACCTAACAGTAGTTACAAAATTATTATACATGTTAAAAAAATTATTCCACCCTCCCTCCAGAGAGCTTGGACCACTGTACACCCCCACCCCCATTTTGTTCTTGCAACACCCCTGTGAGGTAGACTAGGATGAGATAGTGCCTACCCAGAGAGCTTTGTGGCAGAGTGGGGAATTGAGCCCAGCCATCCCAAGCCTTCTTAAACACTTGCTACTGTTCCACACTGACTCTCACAAATGCTCACCCCAATCCAACTTGGGGGCCCCTTTTCAAAATAAATGTCAAGCGATGGGAGGTCTGATCTTGGAACTCCAACATCTCATCTCTCTCCCCCTTGACCACCACCCTTTGTGGAAAAGCACCCCCCCCCCCGCTTTGCTCCCATATTCAATGAGATCTCATTACATGATTCCAGGTACTCCCTAGTTCCGTTTTCTAAGGAGGAAGTGCTCTTCTCTGTGGTAAACGTGGGCACCAAGCCCAGCTCGGTAAGTTTCTCATGAAACTACAATTTGGGAGTCTCTATTCCTGCTAATTCCCTGCTTTAACTTGCTTTATGAGTGAGAACGGTACTGGAATCCGGCCGGAAGTTTTGTCAGGGATTCTTCTGCTAAAGTGTGTGTGTGTCATGCGTTTTACAACTTTGTGTTTCCCATGATGCATGTGTGCTGAATGGATTGGGACAAACGAGGATGTTTAGGAAGTGGAGAGACTGCAGTTCCACCACTCATTTGAGAATGGGGATTCTTTAGGCCTGTCTTGGCTTCTCCAGTGAAATCACCAACTAGGCTCACACAAACACCCCACATCCCCTAGGCAACATAACATTAGTCAGTCTTCCCTCACTGTTGCTTTCAGAGCTTACCAGGCAGGACATCTTATCTGACGATGAGAGGTGGTTATTTACCGTATTTTTCGCTCTATAACACGCACCCGACCATAATATGCATGTAGTTTTTAGAGGAGGAAAATCCGTAGGCATGCCACCCGTAGGCATTCCCTCCATAACATGCACAGACATTTCCCCTTACTTTCTAGGAGGAAAAAAGTGAGTGTTATGGTGCAAAAAATACGGTATTTATTTCATTTTAGGCAAGCCAAGAAACAGTGGTTGCAGAAGCTGAAATGTTCACCCTTTAACAACTAGAAGCACCCATTCGTTTCTCGTATCAGAAAACAGTAGAAGGTATGGAGGCATTTGGGATCTCTGTTTTTCTTCTTCTTTTTCCCAAAGCAAGAGGAAGGTTCTGCCCTTCCCGAGGCATTTGCAGTGTAATAAGAACGCACGGCCCCAACTGTCTACTGCTGTGACCAGCTGAGAAAAGTGCAGGGATAAGGATGGTGAGGTGAGGCTTTATGGCTGGTTGGAGAAGCTCGGTGGGCATTGGGTGGCATGCTGTCTCTGGATATAGTGGTCCTCTTTAGTCGTGGTGGCTGCGTGGGGGGCAACAACAGGTGAGGACTATTGCCTTCAGCACCTTCCTGTGGGCATCCAGGAGCCATCTAGCTGGTACCTGGGAAGCAGGCTGCTGAATTAAATGGGCTGATCTAGCAGGGCTGGAAGCAGTCTAGGGAATATGGGCTATTCCATTTTCTGAGCTATGGCTAGCTGAGACACCATAGCTCTGCAGCAAGAGGAATTAAACATTTTTCCACCAACATGAGAACATAGAACATTGAAAGTCCACCTAGCCCAGTTTTGTCTACTTTGACTGGCAACAGCTATCCAGGGTCTCAGGCAGGGGTCTTTTCCATTGCTTGCCATCTGATCCTTCTAAACTGGTTAAATCCATAGATTGAACACAGGACCTTCTGAACACAGACCTTCTTCATTCAAAGCAAGTGTTCTACCTCTGAATTCTTATTCTTACTTTTACATATGTATAAAACCAACTTTACAGCCTTAGGCCATCGTGTGCAACAAGACAAAAACAACACACACAAAAATACAAATTCTAAAAACAAAACCGTTCTTACAGGCTCTGAAAGCAATGAAACCATTCCTACAGATTCCTATGGAAAGCCTTAAACAAAGATGTCTTCAGTAGATACCCAAACATCATGATGTTGGGTGCCTGCCTAATTTTGGCTGGGAATTGATGCTGGAGTTGGCCACACCAAAAGCCCAGTTTCTAGGACAAACTAAATACACCCTTTGAGGAGCATAGTTGCTGGGCAGGGATATATGGGGTGAGGTAACCCCTTAGGTAGCCTGATCTCAGGTTGTTTAAGGTTTTAAATGCTAAAAGCAGAATCTTGAACTGCTCCCAGCTACATATTGTGGTACCTCACTCATTAAACCTGGAGAAATGAATCATGACAACATTTGGGAATCTCTGTTGCAGGGGCCTTAATTGGGAAGTTTTCCAGGACCTGAGATTTTATTCTTCTGATTAATTTGCAAGGTTTGGAAACTCCTTGGCTAGGTGAGGTACACCTTGGCCCCCTTGATTAATCATCACTGGGTTATTTATATCTTTGTGGAAGCCACAGATATAGTTGACCAACACCACCCACCATTTTGCAGTAGTGAGTTCTAAAAATGAGTGAAGGAACTGGTTAAGTAGAATGTCGCCTTTCTTTGGTTTAAGACTCATTTGTCTTCTATCTTTACCAAGCTCTGTTGGTAGCATTCCCCTGCTTTCTCCTCAGTCACTTGTTTCAGTCCGATTCACGAGTTCATGTACTACTGTAGTAACCCCCTGACCCCTATTAAATAATTACTTGAATTAGGCAGTCAGTTTTATGAATTGCTCTTTCGCTGGTCCTTTTTGTCATTCTCCTCTATGCATTTTCCTGTTCTGAGGTAGGAAGTAAACACTCTGTGCTGTTCTCAAGAAATAGTACAAAGAAGAAGCGTTAGGAAAATCAACCGTGAAAACAAGGGTATGATTTTTGCTGTCAGTCTTTTTTTATTGTTGTGTCCCTCATCAGTTACTTTCCAAAGTAGCGATGGAAAACCATGCCAGCAATAGCTGGTGAGCCGTAGCTTAGCCACCCCTGATCTACACCTACTGGCAGCAACATTCTTGCCTAAGATTTCAGACAAGGGGCTTTCCTGGCTTATTGGAGTTGCCAGGGGTTAAACCTTCAGCTCTACCACCGAGCTATGGCTATTTGGCAAATTCTTGGGTGTGATGGCTGACTGACTGACGGAGTCATCTTTTTTTAAAAATAATAATAATAATAATAATAACAGCCTGCTTTTCCAGTTATATGTTCAAAGAGAAATGAAAAATAAAATATAACATGAATAGAAAATGTATTTGCCTGTCTGAAAAGTATCTAGGGACAAATCCCACATGAAATGGGGATTCAGGTGTTAAGATTTGAATGGGGGCTTCCTCATTTTTAACACCCACTCAGCCTTGAAGCTAGCTGGCTGTGTTACTGAGGGCCAATTGCTCTGTCTCAGTCTTAACAGCCCTCCCAGGGTTGTTGTGAGGAGAAAATGGAGAAGAGGAACAATGCATGTTCCCATTGGCCTTGACTATTGGCCACCCTGGCTGGGACTGATGGGAGATGTACTGGTAGTTCAGCAGCAGCTGGAGGGTCAAGGGTTCCCCTGCCCTGTGCTACATGATAAACGGACTTGCATGTTAAATTGGTCCCCATGTCCAGTGTTTTTAAAAGTATATCTAGCATGTGCTCTCCAGAACCTGCTGTGCTTTTTGGGTGGGTCTGCTTCACCCCTCTGCTGTCTTAAGGTCTAATGTCAGCTTCAGGAATTTTTTTCTGGAGGGACTGGCTTGGGTGAGGTGTTCTCTGTCCCCCTCTCTTGAGAAGCACTCCTTATTCACTCCCTACTGTTCTGCTGCCCTGCCTCCTGCCTCTGGGCCATTTCTGTACGCCACTTGGAGACAAGAGTTTGCTATCAGAAGGAACAAGTGATACTTGCACTAAAACATTGCTGTGTAGTCCCACTCCCAAAGGACGCGCTTGTTTAGAGCTTGGGACAAGAGTCTTGTAGGGCTTCATCAGACTTTGGGGCAGTGGGGAGTATGCAAGTGTTAAGAAATGGGGTCTAGCATCCTCTTACAGTAGCCAACCAGATGTCTACAGGAAATCTGCAAGAAGAACCTGAGTGCAACAGCTCCCCAGCAGCTGGTCTTCAGAAGCATGCTGCCTATTGTAGTTAGTAGATGAATCTGTTTAATTCTCTTTGGAACCCACCCAAGTTTTTGTCCTTCTTTTGCCTCCTGTAGGAGCAAATTCTATTGTTTAGACTTGCAGTATGAAGAAGGCTAGAGTGTTGTGTTTCTCTAGATTAGATAGGACAGAGGCTGATGAAATTATGTACCTAGGAAATATAATTTGTTTCTTTGTCCCCCTTCAACACTATTAACTTGGGGGCACTCTTAATATGATTGACAGGAGATTCAGAACAGCCCCAATTCATAGAGCGGTGGTGATGGGTAAACAGAATCTCCATGTATGGAGATACAAGTCCATGCCAGCTAATGGCTGCTGCTGTGTGTGTGCCGGTGGGATGTGTCAACAGTGAGAAAGACCTGTTGCCTTCATACCCGGCCTGTGAGCTTTCTAGAAACTTCTTCCTGGCCAGGGAGCTAGATGGTTCTGTCAGCAGGCATTTATGTTCTTGACGCATATTAGGTCACCCTGCCCTATATGCTTGTGTTCTCGCCTCTAGTTCCCTTTGCAGGGAGTTTCAGCTTAGCCTGGGAGAGGGAACTGCAGAGACCCAGAAACATTTGTCAGAAGAGAGACGGGCCAACCACATCCTGCCCAGAGCCTGAGAGAGGAAAAGCAAAGGCAGGCTTGCACATCGGTCTGTCTCTTGTCTCATGCGTAGTCTGTCTTGCTCTGGCTCCTCCTCCTTCCCCTCAAATTCACAGTCTCCTTTGCTCAGTAGGGCCTTGCTGTACCCACATGGCAACAGCCCAAGGTCACAATCCTGTCACACACCTGTTTAATAATTGGGGAGAGGGGGCTCAGGAAGAGAGGCTTATTTGCAGAGTGTGTGTGCAAAGTTGTGCAAAGTTGGTGGACCTAGCAAGGAGGACAAAAACTGGAGCTTGCCGGTTGTAAGCCTCCTGTTTCCTTCAACCACTTTACGTTAAAAGCAGTCTGCAGTTTGTTATCATCTGGTTCATCTTTGCTTCTGAGCCTCTACTTTGGGAAGAGAGACCATAACTCAGTGGTAGAGCATTCTGAAGGTCTCAGGTTCAATCTCTGCCATCTCCAGTTGAAAGGACCTCATAACAAGGATGGACCTGTGGCCCTCTTGGCATTGCTGTAGTCCAACTCCTATCATGCTTGACTGTTGGCCATACTGGTTGGGGCTGATGGGAGCTCAAGCCCAGTAACACCTGGAGGACCAAAGGTTCCCCACCTCTGAGGCAGTGGATGTTGGAAATGACCTCTGCCCTGGGACTCAGGAGAGAGCTGCTGCCATTCAAAAGCACCATCAGGCTAAATGGTATTAAAGAGTTGGGTGAGTGTCAACACATGGCATCCTTAGGGAGCTGTTGAGTTCACAACATCTTGGTAGGGTCCATTGCGGACACATGCCTTTGTTCCCTGTTTAAGAAAACAAAAACACATTGGCCTGGCACCCCAGACAATGCTTCTGGGGTGCAGTGGGGAGCTGAGTGTAGCCACCATTTAAATATCCTACAGTGCTCTGTTGTGATGCTACATTGGGGGCACTGTGAGAAACTAAAATGGAGGCTTGACTCAGCTGCCCGGCACTGCTGGAGATCTGCTGCTGTCTCCATTGCCAGATAAACCCACCAGGTCCCAGTGGTGGATGAGGGGGTCTTCCAGAGGGCGCTTTCCCCAGGGACCCCCTCCCAATCTAGAAGCAGCCCCATTAAGATAAGTCCCCTGTGTTAAGGGGGGAAATGTGTAGCTTTCTTTACTGCAGAGCTGTGATCTGTCTGATGCTGCCAGGCTGCTATGACTCCCCTTCTTTGTTAGGGGGCACGTAGAGGGAGGGAGGCGGTGAGCCAGGGCCCATCCCCAGCTAGTCCTGTTGCCCGCAGTTGCCTTTCCCGTCACACCTCTCTGCAGGTGACTAGTGCTGCTGGCGGCATATCAGACTCCTCAAAGGGCTGGATTTAACTAGGGGAGAGGCCTCTAGTTTCTGATCTCTCATCTTGTCCCCTTAGGTGGATCCCAGCAGGGCAGCAGGGTTGCCAGCTCCTGCACTCTCATCCTTATTGACCCAGCATTGACTGCTGCTGTTCCCTGCGGCTGTCGCTGCCTCAGCAGCCTTGTTGACCCTGTTTTCTTAAGAGGTGAATGTCTAGCAGCAGCTTGCCTGAAAAGGTCACAAAAAATGGCAAGTCTCCCCACTCTGCCATGTTATTAACCTCCCTTGCCATCTGTGCTAGTCATTTTGCAGCCTATTGGCTCCCAAAAAGTGTTGGGCGATTTGTGGGGCAGGGAGGTGAAGCTTTTCTAGTTTTCAGGTTTGGCTGCCCAGTTTGGTTGTTT
This sequence comes from Podarcis vaucheri, assembly GCF_965113315.1. Classification (NCBI taxonomy): domain Eukaryota; kingdom Metazoa; phylum Chordata; class Lepidosauria; order Squamata; family Lacertidae; genus Podarcis; species Podarcis vaucheri. The sequence goes on from NC_138751.1 coordinate 22,200,744, forward strand.
GAAGGCAATTTTACCTCAGGTACATGCCTGTTTTACAACATGAAATTGTTTTAGAATTTGGTCTTCAATGCTGACAAATCTCCCACCCCACAATTCAGTTGCCTCCCCATTTTACCACAGCATATATGATAGAGAATTTAGGGGAGGGCATTCTCACAGTGTCTGTCCCCCCCACCCCATTTGTCCTAGTGTGTCCTTAAAGCATCCTGACATTTAGCAACTGAGGCTTTCCCACAGCCTTCAGATACAGTGATGGGGAAAGCACCACTTGCTAAATTTCAGACTGCTGAGAAAGAGCAGGACCCATAAAGAGGTTGACTGTCTTGCATAACAGGCAGGGCTTAAGAGTAGGACTGCATCTGACGAAAGAAACATTTCTTATTTTATTAGGAATTTCTTGTAAGTAAATCGAAACAGATAACTTTGTCAATGAGTCATCGAGCTGATGCGAATTAATTGAGTCTGCATTAATTTGCATATGAAGAAAACCAGCTTTTTCCGAACAGAAACTACTGTTACTTGATGCCCGCAATACCTTTCCTGGGGCCCCATTTCCTGTTGCGCTGAAGATTGGTGTGTGTGTGTAAGAATACCTCTTCTAAAGTCATTTTGTATTGGGGTATGTGTATGAAAATAATTTAACATTAAAAGCTGCACAATTTTGCTGGGGGCATTTTTCTAATGAATCCAAAGGCTTTCCACTGAGCTCTTCTTAGGAGTTTGTCTCTAGGGCTAACGCCGCAGTTACCACTTGAGCCTCTCAGCCCGGGTGGGAGATGTCATGGGTGCCTAACCCCCCAGGCTTTCAAATTTCTGCTTTATTGACTGAGCTAAAAAAGGCCTGGCGTGTAAGCCTCCCCTTCCCCATCAGAAACCCCACCTGCTTCCTCTCCAGTTATACCGTTCCCTTCACTTCCCCATTCTCTCAAAACTTTTTTTGGGGGGGTGGCAGGCCAGAGTGGGGCGAGTAGGGCAGAGTGGTCTCTGCAAGGGCTCAAATCAAAACCTGTGAAAGTGGGTGAATGTTGGGGTGGGGGTGAGGGAAGGGACTTCAACTCCCTGCATACTTGTCGCTGGGACTGTCACCAGAGCCAGCTGCAGTTTCATCGTTTTCTGAGAAACATCCCCCCTCTCAGAGAAGCAATTTCAGGGGTTTGTTTGGAAAAAAGAAGTGCAGCTGGGATATTGTATATAAAGGTATACATCTGGAGGATTTAAAGAACCCAAGGCTGGAGTGGCCTCATAGGCAAGAGACCTGAACGAGGATCTAAGATCCCTTCAACCCTCCCAGGATTCGCACTGTGCCCTTGGGCAAGCACGATACGATAATCTTTATTGTCATTGTCCCATACAGAACAAAGAAATTGAAAAATCTACACCAGACATTCAAAGACCAACAAGCCTTCTATCCCAACTATCCCAGCCAGGTTATTCTCCCTTTGCTTCAGTTCTCATCTCGTCTATGGAATGAGTCTAAAGAGAAGTTGCCTCCTAAGGCTAGTGCCACAAAAACCTAAGAAAATAAATAAAGTTTTTGTGGGGTGAGGAGGGTTTACTCTATTAAGGGTCAATACAAATTCACAAGGACTCAGATGATCAATGGCCATGAGCCCCCTCTCAAGGACAGAATAAATATGGCTACCCAGTTTAAGGCACGAGGCACAAAAAACTCCTGGGGGGGCTGTGGTTGAAGCAAAAAAATGCTGGAGTAAGGTGCAGCTTTTGAAAAAAAAGGACATTTGTGTGTGTCTTCTAAAGCACCACCACCACCACCATCATCATATTTGCACCCTGCCCATCATGCTGGGTCTTCCAACAGATATAGTATTTGAGTCAGAATGGGTCAGAAAATCAGGTAATGGAGGAAAATTTGCTACTTCTACAAGATGGAGCAGTCAAAGTTATGTGGGGTTTTTTTTCTTTGAATGCCTCCCAATTACTAGCTTTTGTTTGCACATTTGTTCAGCTTGCTTTTGCCCTGGAGAAGGAGGTGGCTGTTTCACCATTTGAAGGCAGATTTGCTGCCACCATCTCAGTAGCTTTTTCTTTTTAACCTCATGGCAAATGAGACAGGAAGGACCCACCCTTATCCGACAGAACTGATCTTCTCCGAGCGATAAGGGACTGCTGGCGCGCGAGGGGGGGGGGAGAATGTGGGGGGCCGCCGGTTTTGAGATGAGCATGATGGTTCTGCGTGTGCAAGCCTACTGAATTCTATAGTCATCCCGGGTCATTCGCCCCTACTTGCTCCTTCTCTAACCCTTGCCTTGCAGAGCTGGGGCATGTATAGTTTCAAAGAAAGCAGAAGTCTGAACCCTTCCTCCATTCTTACTCTCTTCTCCCGAAGCTCTCCTTTCTCAGAGAACCCAGGAAACCTCAACTCCTAGCTTCACAAAATTTCCTGCAGAGAAAACCAGGAGTTGCAGTTCCCAGACCTGCACCTCCCTTTCCTCCTCGCTCTGACCTACTAGATTCTTCCTCCCCACGCCCTCTGGCCACCAAGTGGGGCAGGATTGAGCTGCTGCTAGGCTGCTGAGCTTTGACTTCCCATAGTAGGCTGTGGGGCAAGCTGTAGCACTGCATTGATTGCCTTATATGGGCAGAAGCACACCAAGGGTGGAGGGGGAGGGGAGGGCGAGGCCTTTGGCGCCATTTTTGTGAGGCAGGATGTGGTCGGCCTGTGGCTTCGGCTACTTGCAGGAAGACGTTCAGTTATGTGCTTGGGGGGGGATGGGCAGTTGTCACCTGTTAGCGTTTTAGACTCAGTGACCTGTTCTGAAACTTTCCTGGCATTCTGCCCGCTGTGCATCTCCATTTCGCGCTTGCATCTCTTCCCCCTCCCTCCCCGGCGCCCGCAGCTGGATCTCGAGTGTGCGAAAAGCGAGCGAGAGATTGAACTGCACTACCGATTGCACCCTGAGAACTTGCAGTGGATACTGAGAATCATGGAATTGTAGAGTGGGGAGGGGTCCCCAGAGTCATCTAATCCAATCCCCTGAAATGCAGGAATCTCAACTAAAGCCTCCATGACAGATGGTCATCCAGCCTCTGCTTAGAAAACCTCCAAGGAAGCAGAGTCCACAACTTCTTGAGGGGGACCATAAATTGTGGTGACAGCAGTTTGCTAACCGGCACAATTCTGTGTTTGGAGGTTCCGAAATTTTAAAACCTCCTGATCAAATTTGGGTGATAAGCACAGAACTACAATTGCAGATCTATGATTTTTTGGGGTGGGGTGGAGTGGGGTGAGGAAGCTGACAGGAACTGTGGGTCCAGTTTGGAACAGATTTTCCCCTGGGATGAATGTGATAAAAGTGATGCACATTTTAATGGGGGAGGTGTAGAACAAGGCATGGCAAGGGGAGGGGCACAGGATAGCAATTCGGAAAGGGCAAAACACCATGGGACAAAATGCAAGTGTCAAAGGCACTCAGAGTCTCTGTTTATAATCGATGGTAATTATTGGAGTAGGGGTGAGGTCCATGTGGACTGGAGGCAATCAGAAGTCGTCCCCATCTTCAAAAAGGGGTGTGGGAGTCCGGGGAGAAGACCCAACTACTAACTGCTCAGCTTGACACTGATACCAGGAAAGGTGCTAATACAGATAAAACAGTCAATTGGTAAGCACTTAAAAAAGGATGCTGTGATTACTAAGACCCAGCATGGATTTCTCAAAAACAAGTCATGCCAGACAAATCTCATCTTTTTTTGGATAGAGTTACAAGCTGGGTGGATCAGGGCAATGCTGTGTATGTAGAGTATCTTGATTTAAGTCTGGCTTTTGACAAAGTCCTCCATTATATTATTGCAGAGAAGCTGATAAAATGTGCGCTGGACAAGGTTACTGTTAAGTTGATTTGTAGCTGGTTGATTGAGCCCAAAGAGTGCTCACTAATGGTTCCTTGTCGTCCTAGAAAAAGTGACACGTGGGGTGCCACAAGGTTCTGTCCTGGTCCTGTGTTTGTTCAATGTCTTTATAAATGACTTGGACGAAGGAATTGAGGAGATGTTCATCAAATTTGCAGATGACACCAACCTGGGAGCAGTAGCAGAAAACAGAATAGGGATTCACTATGACTAGATTGAAGAACTGGGCCCAAACTAATAAAATGAATTCCAATAGAGACAAATATAAGGTTCTGCACATAGGCAGAAATAACCAGCTGCAAAAAGATGGGGGATACTTGGCTCTCCAGCAGTACATGTGAAAAGGATCTAGGGGTCTGAGTAGACCGCAAGCTGAACATGAGTCAACAGTGTGATGCAGCAGCAAAAAAGGCTAATGCAATTCTAGGCAACATCAACAGAAGTCTAGTGTCCCAATCAAGGGAAGTCCTGGTCCATTTTGCCTTGGTCAGACCACACTTGAACTCCTGTATTCATTTCTGGGCACCACAATGTAAGGAGGAAATTAACAAGCAGGAATATGTGCAGAGGACGACAACCGAGATGGGTGTCAAAACCAAACCTAATGACAAAAGGTTGAGGGAGCTTGGTATGTTTAGCCTGGAAAAGAGGAGACTGAGAGGAGATACAGCCATCTTCTAATATCTAAAGGGCTGTGACATGGAAGATGGAGCAAGCTTGTTTTCTCCCGCTCCTGAGGGTAGGACCCGAAACGATGGCTTCAAGTTACAAGAAAGGAGATTTCAACTAAACATCAGGAAGGACTTTGTGACGGTTGGAGCTGTTCAACAGTGGAATGATCTCCCTTGGGAGGTTGTGAGCTCTTCTTCCTTAGGGTTTTTAAAGCAGAGGTTGGATGGTCATCTGTCATAGATGCTTTAGTTGATATTCCTGCATAGCAGGGGGTTGGACTAAGTTACCTTCCAACCCTACAATTCTATGAATCTGTGATACTGCATACAAGTGTTTTTTTCATGATAATACTAGAAGCCTCTGTGCCAAGATAGATGAACTGGAGTCTTACAGGGTGGCATTGATATAGTGGGCATCATAGAAACCTGGAAGAATAGAGAGGACCAGCGGGCACAGAATATAAAAGATATACTGGAGGTGGTGTCACTCTATATGTCAAAGAAAGCATTGGGTTCAGCAAGCTAGAAGTCCTAAAAATGCAGACTCCTCCACAAAATGGTTGTGGACCCTAAGAGCAATTTAGTACTGAGGATGTGCTAATGTCCCCCAGATCAAAATGTCACTGAGGGTGGGGAAGATACATTGTAGATGAAAAATATTTTCCACCAAACTTTTGATACATAGAATTGGAAAAGAGTCTGAAAAGCATATTATTTTTGTGAAGTGGATATGTGGGGACCTTGCAGCCGTGTGCAACACAGACTTTGTTTCCCCCCCTCTTGAGTCACCCTGCCTTGCCATTAGCGTGTTGGAGCAGCGACACTCTGTATAGGATTCATTTTAGTGTAGCTTATTGCCCGAATTTTGCTAAATCCCACTCTGCTGTGGCCACATGGGTTTACTTCTGCTCAAGAATAGGCGAATTATGCAACTTGAATTCATTAACTACATTTGCATGCATTTGTTTAGACATAATTTTATCTGCTAGGCCTGAGGAAGGGCAAGGAGCAACACCCAGTACCAACATCTAGCTCCATAACAACTGGAAATATTTATCGGTAAAATATTGCAGCAAGCATCACCCATGACTTTTCATCATTTACTTTTGTAACCTTAAGGACCCGATATTTGCTTTCATTGGGGGTGGGGGGTGGGGAACCCCAAAAGCAGAGATTCCCAGAACGAAATCCCATGGTTCCACAACGCTACTGTGCATACACAAGATAAATTCAGCTTGAAAACCTATTGCAGTTGAACGCTCCAATCCTGTACCTGGTTTACTCAAACAGGCCCACTGTGTTAAATGAGGTTTACTCCCAAGTGGGGTTGCTATATTTCAAACAGTGAAACTATGGACAAAAAAAGGTGTTGAGCTTTTCTTGAGTTATTTTTATGGGAAATTGGCAAAAACAGCACTGACGACATGGACTGCCATACGTCCGTTTTTTCCAAGACATTTGTTACTGATTTCCACAAGGACACTGCTGCTGACTGCAGTATTCTGGATATTTCCGGGAAATCCTGGACGTAAGGCAACCCTTCTCCCAAGTAAGCCTGGATACATAACTCAGTAATGTATACTGGAAGGATTTCAGAGTCTCAAAAGCTTGTTTTCTCTTGCACGAGGACTGCAGCTTCTTTTCAGAGAAAGGTAGTCACACAGCTGTGCCTTTAAAAGATATTTGCACAGGGGCCCAGACCATGCTAACCATTTGTGGTGAGTCCCCCCTTCGCACAGACACGGACTGTTACAGTAAACTGCTGCCACCCAACCGGGACGTTGTTCTCCCATCTTAGCTGTTCCGTGACATGGTTGATTCGAAACCAAACCAACGTCTTCTACCCACATGCCTCGTTGCATGAAGTCAACCACGTGGTCTCCAACCGACGGCAGCGCTGCAAGGGAACTTGTTAACTCGGGCGGAGATACTACAAACCAGAAACTTAGTGTTTGAAATATAAAAATGCACTTGCTAATTTTGTGTCAGTTCATGTGGAATAAATGCTACCTTTCCCTTCTGCACTTGCAAGCATTAAAGCCTCCCTCCTTTCTTTTCTTTTTTTTAAAAAGAAAAATTGCTTTTTTACTATTATTTTTTTAAAAAAGATGTTTCAGATTTTGACAGACTTCCATCAGTCCAGCCAGCAAGTGCCAGTGGTAATTGCAGATGGGAGCTGTAGTTCATTGGCCCCTGGAGGAACTATTGATTGACTTAAGACGGGGGAGACCAGAGTTCAAATCTGCAGTCAGCCCTAAAGCTCTCAGAAATAGGCCAGGGATCGTCTCTCAGCCTCACCCACCTCAAAGGATTGTTATGAGGATTAAAACGGCAGAGGCAGGAGCCCTGCACACCACACTAAGCTTCTCGGAGGAAGGGTGAAATGGGGCTTCAAGGTTTGCAGTGCAATTCCATATAAATCTACTCCGAAGGAAGCCTCATTGATTTCTGTGGGACTTCCTCCCAGGTGAGCATGCACAGGATTGCAGCCACAACTGATAAAAAACGAACATTGCCAATTCAGAGACAACGTGGCCCTAAAACAAGTTACAAAACTTGGATCTGGTTAATGCCACCTTGAAAGGGGCAACTCTCCCTTTATTCACAAAGCAGGTAATGTCTCTCTTAAGCTAGTGTGCAACAACACACACAATCTAAAAACAAAGTTTATGTCTGTATTTCTCACCAATGTCCCCTGCTTTGAACCACTCCTATCCCCTCTGCTTGAGCCCCGTTTTAATGCAGCCAGCATACATAGTTGTTATTTTTTAATCTCCAACAAGTCTGTGAGGTGTCTTAGGATGGTTGGTTGAGGGGCGAGATAACAACTTGACGTTCTTGACAAGGCTAGGCGGTTTGAATCCAGCTTCTAGACCAGCACGCCTCAAAATGACTCCCCAGCTATCATTTGCTTTTAAAACTCTTTTAACACCACCTGGTGGTTCCTCCTATGTATGAGTTTAGACTTCTACCCCCTGGAAGTGAAAGCAAGGGCTGTAAAAACATGTGATCCTTCTCTTCTCTGCCTCCCAACACCTTGCCCCTTCACATAATCTAGAGATAGGGAAGATATGCCCCATCAGCTCCCACCCAGATTGATCATGGCCAGGGATGATGGAATCTGTAGTCCAACAATCCGTGGCAGGGGACAGGGGGAGAGCCAGTGTGGTGTAGTGGTTAAGAGCGGTAGACTCGTAATCTGGGGAACTGGGTTCGCGTCTCCGCTCCTCCACATGCAGCTGCTGGGTGACCTTAGGCTAGTCACACTTCTCTGAAGTCTCTCAGCCCCACTCACCTCACATAGTGCTTGTTGTGGGGGATGAAGGGAAAGGAGAATGTTAGCCGCTTTGAGACTCCTCAGGGTAGTGATAAAGCGGGGTATCAAATCCAAACTCTTCTTCTTCTTCCCCATCCCTGATATGCACCTTCCATGACAACAGGACAGTTGGTTCAGGCTACCACCAATCTACCCAGCCACATTAACATGTATGTTTAGGAAGATATTTCTGTCACGAAATTGCTCCACAAAAGAACCCCCTCCGAATATTATCCTGAATCCCTCTCTCCAGATGTTCAGTGCCAGATGTGGAAAGTGTATGTGCAAGTATAGCTCAGTTAGTAGAGCATGAGACTCTTAATCTCAAGGTTGTGGGGTCCAGCCCCACATTGGGCAGAATGATTCCTGCATTGCAGGGGGCTGGATTAGATGACCCTCTGTGTCCCTTCCAACTCTACGATTTTATGAATTAAAAATAATAATAATAATAATAATTGAGCAAGAGCTGTTCTTTTAAGCACACTGAATGGCGTATATTTTAATAGGAATCAGTTCTTGCAAATCTGCTGGTTTCTGAAATGAGAGAGCCTGACACAGATGGGATTGCTTTCTGGCCATGCTTTAGATGGGTAATTTTAATAGCCCCTTTTCTTATCTTGCAACAATTTTAACACATATATACTTTACAAAGAAAGGGGGTGCCACCCCAAGGTGGCTCCCAATCAGAAAAATGATAATAGCCTTTAGGGCACTGCTAGTAGCTCAGTGCAGAGGTGATCTACACATTCAGGTAAGTTAAATGGGAATTTGAAGCTGTATGAAATACTGACAAGGAACTCCATGGACTTGCGAAAAGATAATGACACTCTGTGGTAGGAACCTTTTAACGAGCTGCAAAGGGTTTTGCTGCATTAGTCTGCTCCATCAAAATCAGCAAAGCCTTGTGAAATCTTAAAAGACCAATAAATTAAAAACCAATACCCTTAGAGAAGAAAAATCTGGGGCCCTCCAGATGTTGAAGGACAACTCTCCTCATCCCTGACCATTGACTATGCTGGATGGCTGATGGGAATCTAGTGCCATCTAGAGGACCACCTCCACTTTCAAAAGTGCCTCAAGTTGTGTTTTATTTCAATTTTTTAAAAAGGCCCAGTGGCTGGGGAACAAAATGTGCTGCTTGAAGACCATGAAGAATGTCCTTGAAAATTCTGGGAACTAGCCATTTTGAAAGATCTTAAAACAAGGGTTTCTCCAAGTACAGTCAGCCTGCAACTTACATTTATCTTGTGTACAATCAGCTTCATGCACTTGGCAAAAAAATGTAAAAAGGGAGCAGAAAAAGGGTGGGCGTCCGGATGGGGGTGGGGGTACTTTGGCAATCTTACCCACCATTGTACCCATGTGTTTTGGCTATACACAATTTTGGGTTTAGGCGGGATCATTGGAACGCAACGTCCATGTGTGTTACAGGCTTACTGTAATTTCAAATGTTATACTAGAGGGTTACAGGTAAGCCCTTAGCGCTGCCCAGCTCCCTTGCAAAAACATCATTCCCAGGTACTTTCAGAATGATGGAATTGACCCTGTTTATGGTTTCACTGTAGATGAAGGATGGTGAAACTGTGGCCAAGATGTTATAATTTATTACCCACCCTTTATTTACCTCAGGGCCACAAGGTGGGTTACAAAATCAAAACACATTTCTACAAACAGTTTAAAACAAATTGCCACCACAGAATTAAGGTGGGTTCTAAAAATATATACCTTAAATGTCAAAAGCCATGGTACCAGAAACAAAAATAAAGGCGCCATAAATGCCTGTCAGCAGTTCCACAACTAAAGGGCTGCCATATAAAATGCTTTTTCCTGGCCTACTGCCTCACACGCCTCTGAGGGCAGAGGAACTACCAAGATGGTCCCTCTGCCTCTCTTACCACTTGAGAGGGTCTGTAGGAAAGGAGGTGGTCTTTCATGTAGCTGGGGCCTGAGTCATTTAGGGCTCCACACATGAATGTGAGCACCTTGAAATGGCCCCAGAAATGAACTGGCAACTAGTGCAGCTGTTTTTAAAGGGGTTCTATGAGATCCAAACAGAACCCAAGTCAGTATCTGGTTGCTGCATTTTGGACTGGTTGAGTTTCTGAGTCATCTTCAAGGGCAGTGCATTGTGATAATCCAGTAATAAAAAAGTTGTTGGACTCAAGTTCCCACCAGCATGATGGGAGATGGCTATTAACATTTGTTCGGTGACAATATACCTACCCTGGGGCTTAGAAGAGCATTTTTAGCACAGAACAAATTCCAGAGTGGGAGCCTGTCCTAGTCTTCAAGGTCTCGTAAGACTCTGCTTGCTGGAATCTCAAAGACCACCACAAATTCAGTGTGGCATAAACTTGCTAGTTGTCATGACATGATCCCAGTCCCCGAAAGCAGGGGTTTTTTGTGTTTCATAGCACAGGCCCACAACACAAGACAAGGGGAAAAAAAAACCAGCTGAACTTTTATTGTTTCCAAAACCAAAAATGAAAACATTGCTCTGTTTGATGAGTGGGGAGGGGCTTGGAAGGAGGTGTGGTCTTGTATAGAGAGGGATGGAGTAAAAGGGGGATCTGGATTGGAGGGGTGGGACAGTGCCATGTCTCTCTCCACGCTGGAGGGTTGGGGGAGGGAGTGGGTGGTGGGGAAGGGGCGCCACGGGTTGTGCAGCTCGCTCCGTTGCCCTCTGGCCTCTCACTGCACCGCTTGCTCGTTGGCGCTGCTGCCAGAGTCCTGGGGCTTCATCACGTCTGGGAGCTCCGGGGGGCTGGAGAAGGGATCAATGCGCAGGGGCTCAAAGGCATCTTCTACACGAGAGGAGGAAGAGGAGAAGATGACACAGTCAGTTTGAATTTGTGCAAGCTGGTAACTAGCAAGGCTGGAACCAAACAATTCCACAAGTCAACTAAGAGCAGCCCACATGCCAGTGGTGGACAAGGCTTGTGGTCAAATAGTGCAGAACAACAAATGCAATTTTTCCATTTGTACAGTAGGCTAATTTTCAACACACACTCGCACACCCCTCTCTAGCTAGGCCAACAAGAGGCATCACTGCAAGTTCAAGGACAGGTTTCAGACAGTCAAAAAGACACAAGGAGGATGCAAAGCATGGTTGGTGTCCTGGGGAAGAGTTTTGAAGACCAGGCAGAGAGGACCGCATTTGTATCCCAGGCCTGAGGTTTCCAACCCCTGAGCTGAAAGCTTTTCTAAAGGCACGGGTGAGCAGAGTGTGATGCAAAATAGCAGCTGCTTACTCCCACATCAGCCCCCCCACAAGTCTTTCTTAAAAAGAGGATTTTACTTCTATACTGTTTCACACAGATGCTTTGAATTGGGTGAAATTATTGTAGCATTTCTCTGCTTTGCCTCCTGCAAACTAAGGGGAAAGAAACTACCTATCGGCTTCCCCCATATTCCTTTGCACTGCAAGACAGCTTTCTGCCCCAAAGCAGCAGCTACACACTATTCGCCTTGTCAAAAAGGGTCATGAGAAAAAGCCAAGGATCCGGCAGCACCCAGATTCTTCCCACCGACTCATTCCTGCACAAGGCAACGGGTGCCCTGATAATTTCCACCAAGATGAATGGCAACAGGTGATTTAATGGCTAGTCAGCCTAAAAGTACCCAAATTGTAGGGCAGACAACAGATGCATGGAACAAATAAATTTTATTCCTTCCCCTTCCCAAATCTAGAAAGCAAGACACCCCAACTCACCACTGGCTCTGAAGGCCAAGCCAACTGTTGCTGGGGCCTGAGGTCGTGCTGTCTGGCTGGTGAAGCCACAGTCTCCGAGGGTTTTGCTGTCATCCAACAGTTGGTCATCCTGGAGGGTGAAGTGGCAATTGCACAACAAATTAAATCTTAGCAATGCACAAAAAACTAACCTGGTAGCACAACACAACTTCTGCTGCAGTGGGGTGGGTAAAGAACAGCAGAGATTGCCTCTGTGAGGACAGGCCGCAGTGTGGCCCCATAACACCAGCAGATTGGAGCATGCAAAGGCACACACCATTGTCACAACAGCATGCATCCTGGGGGGGGGGGAGTGATGGGGATGGGTGTTTAATGAGCAACAGTAGGACTGAAGGGTAGAGCTGATATTTCAAGACTTGTTCTGGGGCATTCCAGCAGGCTGTGAGAGGAGCGGAGTGAAAAATTAAGCCAACGTGTTTGGTAAATCCGCAACCCTATGCTTGTCACAATGGGGAGCCCCCCCCCACAGCCTTGAGCTCTGTTCCACTCCATTTGTGGGCAGTGGAATTACCCTGAGAGGGCAGGGACTAAGGACAAGGGGGAATCCCAGGGGCATCACCGGTGCCCAGGGTTGGCCCCGAGATAATTTTGCCCCTCTAGGCAAAGGACGTTATCTCTCTCTCCACCTACACTGTATACAAAAGTTGACCAGACCAGCTGTTATTATAATAGCTGCAATCCACAGGGAGGGGATATTGGGGTATGCTCTGCAGTGAGAAAAAGCACCCCCCATTACCTTGTATAGCCTTTGTTCTTCTGGGGGTCTCTTAAGTATCCCCTCAACAATTCTTTTCAGCTCATACACCGTACTGGACTCCTTGGCGTCTGTGAAGATGGTCGTCTTGTGACGTCGGATCATTAAAAAGACGTCCTGTCAAATGGAAAAGTGGCAATGGATGGTGAGCAAGTATTCGCTGATGCACAACACCTTTTCAGGAGCTTGAGCCATGGAAGCCATTTATAACTTTAGAAAGAAAGAAGAGAGAGAACCTCTAAGTTCTCAAGAGCGTTCCTACTCACTTCCATAAAGGCAGTTATGACCTTTCACAAGTGTCCATGTGAGTGGCTATTTGCAGGTTGGAGCAACTCATAGAAACCTGCATTATACTATGTCTGACTATGTGACCAAATAGCTCAGCTCCGATTGTCACTGGCTTTCTATGGCTTCAGTTTTTCCCACCACCATCTCCCTAATCCTTTCAACTGGAGACACCAACCCAGGATTTTTTTTGCATGCAATGAAGGTGATCTTTTCCTTAACAGTTGTTTGAACCAACCCTGAAAGCTGTACAAGTTGGTGGAAGGCACTGAACCACTTCAGACTGTAGGTGGGGGGAAAGCAACATTTTCAAAATCCTCCCCAAAGCTTAAAAACAAAAAAAACAACAACAACTCCACTTTTGTTAGAGAACTAACACATCAGCATCTAGCCTAGAACATCTCTTTCTAGTGTTCTAGTTTTCTGCTTGCAGGGCATTTTTACACAGAGGAGCAGTCCAAAGTGTGGTGTCCCATCTGCATCCTGATGTCTGCTGTACCACCTCAGTATCCAACCAACTCATTCTGCTGCATGTGTAGACTAGTCTTTAAAATTCTTTTGGCACAAGGTACAACATGCCCCGGGCACAATGACAGCATCCAGGTGTAACTTATTTCTTTTGAATTTGGGTAAACAAGGTTAATACCATGTTCTCATGGTACTAACCAGCATTTTGCAGGTATGCAAGTCAAAGTGCTCAATGGACAGCAACTGCTGCACATCATGTGGTGTTTATATTGGCTTTTCAGCACCTGTGGAAGACTTACTTCTCTCAACAAGCCTTCTAAGTGAAGGTTTTTTTATTCTAATGGGATAGTTTTTACATATGCAATGGTTTAATATGTTTTTTATTGTATTTTATTTAAATCACTTTCAGATGTTTCATAGGAAACAATTCATAAATAAATAAATAAATAAATAAATAAATAAATAAATATCTATCCTTTAAGAAGTTAAACTAGCATGGAACAGTCTCCATTCATGTTGGAACTGAAAAACCCCCAACTTCTCTCATTATTGCAAGGTCAGATGTTCATGCACTGAAATACGGTAACAACAGTGATAAAGATCTCCAAATACAGACTGTTTCCTCCCTATCGGCCCAGTATTTTGATTTCTAAATCTGTTCACTGGATCTTGTTTCAGGGGGAGACTCAACATCTTTCCTCTTTAGGGCTGACAAATTCTAAAACAATAATACCCCACAATAGGTAGTGCAGCAGTTTTGACACTGCATATAATGCAGATACATAATTTCAAGTATCCACATTAGCCTTTGTTCTCACATGTGTGGGCATCATTTCCCAGCTCATTTTCTTTGAGGTGTAATCCAAAGTCTTTTCTCTTCTGTTGAAAATCTTAGGACTGTCTTGGATACCTTTCCATTAAGAATTTGAGGGTCCCTGAAAGGCCATTTAGCTTCTCCTTCACCATGAAAGGAAGCCTCTCTTATCTGATGCTTAATCAACCCATTCTACACAAACCAATCCTTTGCTGGTTACATCTCCTGGAGTAAGAAAATCTGTATGACACCCCTGCTGACTGGGTGATCTTAGGCTAGTCACTTTCCTTTAGTCTACCATATCTCACAGGGTGGTTTTGACGATAACATTGCGTGGGGTGGGGTGAGAATGACTGTGTATGCTTCCCTCAGCTCCTTAGAGCAGTTGTCTCCTGCATTTTCAGACACAGAAGCCACCTTCAGACACTTCCCCCTTCTATCAAGTTTAATTAGGAAACAAGAAAAGATTGGTGTCTTGAACCACCATAGGACAGGATGAGACCCAAGTCCCACCCCACCCCTTGAAACCCAAGGAAGAATGGAGTAAAATAACAACAAAAACAATAATAGAACAAATACAGCTTTCTCTCACCCAACTCTCAGTGGCTGTAGGTTGGCATCCTGCTTCAAGCAACCTCTTATATTGAAAGATCTTATCCCCCCACCCTGCTCCACAAACTAAGAGCACTCAGGCTCTTCAACCTTTCCTTGCCACTCCTGTAATCCTGAAATATCATTGAATGCATTTCCCACTCCCCTCAACTTCTTCTTGGCTTTTTTGTCAACATAAAGCAGCACGGACAGCCTTGCTTCAGAAGCGTTAAACAGCTCATTTAACCTTACTAGGGAGTGGGTAGAAATCTTAGATAAGAGGTCACCTAACAGGAATCTCATCCTCTTCCCTATTTGATAGTGATGCTCCACAACACAATGATAGTCTGTGTGTGTTAACGTGCATTTGTGGCATGCCAGAATTACCAACACAGGATAGATGTTGGTGGGTGGGTGACGATAGAAATGAGGCATGCTTTGCAGAAAGACAGAAAGGACTATAACCAGGTCATTGGGTGTCATGGGTACATTCTAGAGTGGGGCTTGAGTTAAGATTCTCCCAGAAAAAAGGGGTGGGGACTGTGAAACTTCCTGCTCGACCGTGTGCCAATCATCTCTTCCCAGCCCAACCTACCACACAGGGCTGTTGTAAGCATTAAATTTCGGGGGCCCGAGCAGAACTACAAACATGGCCCTCGGCTCTATGGAGGAAGGGAAGGATTAAAAAAAAACCGCCTGGACGCTATTATTAGTGTGAACAACAACAAGGGAGCGCACACACCCAATGCTGGGCAGAGAGGGAAACAGGAAAGGGAAGAAGAGGACGAGACGCGGAGGGACCTCCTCCCGTTTGGACAAGGGGGGCTGGAAAGGGTTGCCACCCAAAAAGGGGAAAGGGATGGTTGCCACGAAATAAGATGGTAGGGGGTGGCAGAGAACAGGGGGACTGGAGGGTAAGAGGGCAAAAAGAAATAAATATATGAAGAAGATGGGGCGGGGTGGGGGGAGCCACAGGGGAGGCGCTGGGGGTCGGGAGGGAGATGCTTAAACCTGGGGTATGGGGGGAGTAGAAAAAGGTGAAGGGGGCCGGCGGAGGGGCGGGGGCCGGCGGAGGAAGTGGGAGGGAGAGTATCCTATCCCTGTCACTATTACTATTACCAGCACTATTGTTATTATTGCCGACGGCCCCCCTCCCTCCTCTCCTGCTCCCCCTCCCCTACTCACCATCTCTGCAGCCGCAACCTCAGCCCAGACCCCCCAGAGAGGAAAAAGCAGCAGAACCCCCAGTATCCCAACATGCACCGCAACCTCGGGACGGCCCAGCCGGGTTTGACGGAAGGAGCGGAGCGGCGCATGCGCTTCGGTAGCGCTCGGCTGCTTTCGATTGGGTGCGGAAGACCATAGACAACTACAGTAAGTCAAAGGGACGCTCGAGAAGGAACCATAGAGATAAAAGAGAGAGCGGAGAGTGGTGGTGGTGCGGGCGGGGCGAGGAAGCCAGGCGGGTTATGACAGGAATCGCCGCCATCTTGCGAAGGGCGCGCTCAAACGCAGCCATGCTGAGAAGGTCTCCGCACATAATTCTCCTCTTCCCAAGCCCCATTTTATGAGGCTTGCTTCCGCCAGTTTGGGGGAGGTCAAAGGTTGCCGTCATGCTACCCGTCTGTCAAAGCTCCTGCGTCTCTCTGGTCTCCGGGGAAGCATTTAATCCTTATCTCTGGTGTTTTAACCCTGTTTAAGCCTTGACAGCAAGCCTTGCAAGAAAGGATTGAAACGGCGATCGCCGGGAGCCATCTTAGGAAGGTCGTTTCCGCATCCCCGAGCCAAGGGGGGCTGCCCAACGACCACTGGGATGAGGTGGTCAAGCGCAAGATCGTTATGTAACTGTGGACTGAGGCTGCTGCCATCTTGAGAAGGACTCCCCCCCCCTCCACTTCTTGGAAGGACCACCATTTTGTAGCATTGTGTTTCATGGACACTATAGAGTCCATAGCTCCCTCATAACGGCAGCCAACTGACAGTTTGGATGCTGGCTGGAGAAAAGAGGCTCTTCTCTTTGCACCAATCTTTTACTGATTCATTACTGCTTGTGGAGGAGACCTGTGGAGTCCCTGTGCGATTTTTATGCGTGACAAAATGCATCGTTTCATTTACATGTAGCCATAATCTGACAACTACAGGTAGAAAGGGCCAGCTTTTTACAAAATTACTGGAGTCACAATGATAAGGGATTATTCCAATGTGTGGTCAGTTATGACTGCAGGGAGGTGAGGATTCCCTAACACCTGTGCACAACCTCTCCTTTTGCCACAAGCTTGCGTGTGTAAACCTTGCATGTCAGGAAAAGGCCATCTCCTGACGTGTACACTTTATGATCCCACGTGAGATTTGCACTTGCTTCTGCCTATTGTCCTGGTGACTGGGAAATTGCTATTTCTATTTTGTTGTATGGATCAACGTCCTCTTTTCCTCTAGCCTAGGAGAAACCCCAGCCAGGCAGCTGCACAAGACCCTGCTTAACAAACCAGTTTAAGCTCCCAATCACAGTATTGAGCCTAAATTTAGGGCTCAAGGTTCAACAAAGTGTACATTTGAAAACATCCGGAGAAATGTTGGGAGTGCCTTTTGAAAATATTAATCTGCATACAAATACAACCAAGTTCTGTAAAAAAACAAAACGAATGTAGCCATGTTGCCCCATGAGGAACCACGCTCCTCTAAAATCTTAATACATTATTAAATGCCACAGAAGCGTGGCAAGCTTTCGGATTCCGCAGAGCTCTTCATCAGGCAAAATGTTATATGAAGCAAGGGGATGAGGCAAAATGGGGTGGGTGGGGGGAGTTCATCAGGCTGATGTCATAGTCATGAGGCCACCTACCAGAATCCAAAAATAGTACAAATTATTGACTCTTTTGAAGTATACAATGAAGTTGGGCAATGGAACCAAATGGCTGCTAAGCATATCTGCATGTGCCCCCACATCTCGCCACCAGGGGCCAGCAGGCACTATGTTGTCCAATCAATATTTTATTTGACCAGTGGGAGGTGGAGTGGGGTGTTCAGTCCACCATGCCCTGTCCTACCCCACTACTCCACTCCATTCCATTCATCCACCCACACTCCACCCACTTTGGTTTGAAGCAGTCGTATTGGGAGTGGTTCAAGTCATAAGTGCCAACTCCCTGGGGCCCTGGGTGCCCAAGCACCCATAAAATTCCCCATGAAGGGACCTGGCACCCACAAATTTCGGGGCCAAGGCCATGCACGCTGCATTGCACCCACGGCCCTGGGCACCCACAGTTGCAGGACCAAGTTGGCACTCCTGATTCAAGTAGCTTGGAGATGGTGACAAAAAGAAGTGTATTGCCTGTGTGAGAGAAGAAAATAGGCAGGAAGAGATCAAAGAATCATAGACTTGCAGAGTTGGAAGGGGCTCTGTGGGTCATCTAGTCCAAACTCCTCTTATGCATGCTCAATTCACTTTGAGCAGTAACTTGGCATAACTAATAATAAATTTATTAATACCCCACCCTTTTCACTGATGGGACTCAAGGCAGCTTGCAGATACTAAATTGACCTCATAGCCCCCATGAGTGGGTCAGTAGCAGTGGTAAACCCTCCAAAAGGAACTGGCATAAGTTTCCCTCATATCCCGTGTGTGTCAGTTGCTGTTCTTTATCTTGGAATGGGAATAAGAGTTTCAACAGCAATCTGGTATGCACTCTGTAGCAAGGTTAGGTTAAAAATGAATGAATTGAAGTTTCTGAACCAATATGTGAATAGGAACACAGCTGTCTCCTTTGAAAATTGCACTTGCCTGAATAGTCAGATGCAGCTCTTCAAAAGAATGCGCATCCAAAAATGTGTGTATTAGTGAAAATAATGTACAAAAATGCATTCTTTTAAGGAGGTTTTGCTTGCAAAACATGCCTCTACTAGGAACAATTGTGCACAACTATACAAATATTAGGAGAAATGTTCATTTTTGAGGAGGGAATGTGTAATGACTGGGAAAAGCTGAAATGACAGATTCATCTACCCCATTGCCTGCTGCTGTTACCTTATAGCAGAGTTTTGACTTTCAGGGGTTTACAACTTTTTGACATCATGTGGCTCTGCCTCATCATGACACCACAAGCCCCACCCCCTTGCCCTTCAGGCCTTGGGGTGCTGGGGGCCTTGACAACTTTAGGGCTGGGATGTGGATAAAGGCTGGGAGGAGATGGGATGGTGTTTGAGTTTACACTGAGTGCTACTGCGGGCAGAGCTGAAGATCATTTACCTGTTGGGTTTTGTAGCACAGCGGTAGTGCTTTGCTGGCTTAAATAGAGGGCAGGGCAGACCACAACCTGTGATCAGAAGCCATCCCCCAAATTCTGTATTGTATCAGTCCTCCAAATTTTATATTATTTCCCCAAATTCTATATTACCTCATTTCTCCTACCCCCCCCACCTATGAGATAGGTCAGTATTATTACTGTCATATTTTATTGTTTGTTTTATGCTGTTCACCAACATTATCCTTTTTCTCATTATTGGTGGTGTAGTTCTGCAAATAAATATCGTGAATGGAGTGGTAGATGTTGAAAGAACAGCTAAGCAGACTCCACCAGGACAATAACCACCAGCTCTTGGGTTGTGCCCTTTCCCTGGTGCACTGATCCTGCAAAGGTTGCTTGGACTAAGCAGCCGAGCCCATCAGAGTTGGAAGATCCAGGGCTGCCCGGACTATGCTGAGTTTCTGCTCTTCCCAGATTGTGCTCCTCCTCCTGTTGCTGAGAGGTGAGGCATCAGGAGTGGTGTATATTTGTGTGGTCCCCTGGGAATGTGAGAACTACCCCTGTTCTCTTTCCCTCCAGGCATGGTAGCCATTCTGTGTCCTATCTGAGCTGCCAGTTTTGCCTGTTTTGGGGAAGGAATGATCCAGGACTCCTGGATTCTCTTGGAGGGGGGGGAGAGGAATTGGGGTTGGGGTACAAAGTGGAAGAAGCAAAAGGGCAAGGATACTTTAACTGAGAGGACAGTGGGTCATAGCAAGAGGCCCTAGAAGCCAGGGGATATGCAGATTCCTAGGTGCGGACTCTAGCTGTTAAAGCAGTTGTGTTAGTAGACGGGGTGAAAGTTTGGTGGGAATTAAGGGGGCTTGAGAAATGAGATCCAGGGCCCTAAATACCTAAACTATATCCTCTGCTCTTGGGAGCACTTTTTGCCCTTGCCAGACCCAGTGCATCTTATGCAAACATTCAAATGGGTTGCTTTTTTTTTGGAGATGCAGTATTGGGGAAGATTTCACTTGCCGACCCCTTGCAAGCAGAAATCAAATGCACTGGGACCCTGCCAGAATCTGGCTGGCAACTCTAATGTGGGGAAATGTGTGATTGAGAAGAGATGTCTTTGTGTATTCGGAGCCCAGCGTGGGAGGACTTGAATTCTGTTTTCTGGTACTGTATGATCAGACTTGTGGCTAATTCTTAGCTGGACCAAAACATGGTCTGCCTTTCAACGACTTTTGGGAGGTTTGGATTTCCTCCGTGCACTTATTTCTGTGCTACCGAACTCAGAAGATGTTTCTTATCAGCACCCCAGAGGCAGATTAATTTCTGTGTTCATTCGAGCCATTGCTGGCTTTTTAGTGGCTTGCTCTGTCATGCTCTTGACATGGCCACACTTCACCATAGACCAGCTTGGCGTTCCTGTGGGCTCATCTCCATGGAGGCTATCCATCACATCAGTCTGCCCTCAGGCAAACCCCAGCTGCCTCCTTCCTTCCTTCCTATGCCACTTTTCATTCACACGAGTCACAAAGTGGCTTATAAACAATAAATATCAATAACATAATGTTGTTGTTTAGTCAATTAGTTGTGTCAGACTCTTTGTGACCTCATGGACCAGAGCATGCCAGGCGCTCCTGTCTTCCACTGCCTCCTGGAGTTTCTTCAAATTCATGTTGGTTGCTTCTATAACACTGTCCAACCATCTCATCCTCTGTCGTCCCCTTCTCCTTGTGCCCTAAATCTTATCCAACATCAGGGTCTTTATCAGGGAGTCTTCTCTTCTCATGAGGTGACCAAAGTATTTGAACCTCAGCTTCAGAATCTGTCTTTCCAGTGAGCACTCAGGGTTGATTTCCACCAGAATGGATAGGTTTGATCTTTTTTCATTCCATGGGACTCTCAAGAGTCTCCTCCAGCACACAGTTCAAAAGCATCAATTCTCTGGCGATCAGCTTTCTTTATGGTCCAGCTCTCACTTCATACATAACTACTGGGAAAACCATAGCTTAAACTATACAGATCTTTGTTGACAAGGTAATGTCTCTGCTTTTTGAGAAGCTGTCTAAGTTTGTCATCACTTTTCTCCCAAGAAGAAGGCGTCTTTTAATTAATTAACAAAAACATAATAGAACATCCCAATTACAACATAAATCATATAAAATAATTAACAAGTCATCAGCGAGTAATGACAAATAACCAGCAAAACAACCGCCTTCTGTAAAACACAATTAACAAAACAACTAAAAAAGAGGCTAAACAGCACAACCACAATCAAAGTCATATTATAAAATTCAAAGCACTACATCTGTAAAACAATATTAACGTTAGCAAACAAAGAACCAAAAATGAGCTAAGCATGTTTGAATTCACTCACACTCTCTTCCCACCCCCGTGACCCATGGTCTTCCACTCCGTTCATCACAAGACACACATAATGCCTGTGGCAGCAGCTCCATTCTGAAAGCTCCCAGGGTCCCCTGAGCTGGAGAGTGGGGCAAGCAAGGTGGAAAAAGCCCTTCCTGGTGGTCAGCACAAAGTCTCATTCTCCTTCCTTGCTTCTAGTCCTGAAGGTAGCACTAACTGGCAGCTTTCTCCTCTTTAGTCTTGCTGTTGCCCCTTGTAGAACTCAGTAGGGAGGAGGATGGGGGCAAAATGAAAATTAGTTGGCTCTGCCAGCTCTGGCGCCACCTACTGTTGGCCTCTTTGCCTCCCACCCTATCAGTCCCAATGGGGACCAGCCACCACTGCTCCACCTTAATGCTCACAATTTCCCACCCTGCCTTCTTGACTCCTGTCTCCTTTCCTTTTGCAGGTACCAATAAAAATTCTGCTCAACCAGGTGAGGAAGATATGTGAGTCCATAGCTACAAGGGGCAGGTGTTCACCAATCTTAGCTTTGCTCCCTGCCCCTCTGACTCCTCCTGGTTCCTCTCTGCAGCCTGTGGCCAGCCTGAAGTGAAACATACCACTCGTTTAACTGGGTGGCAGGAAGCTGATGAAGGGGAATGGCCGTGGACCGTCAGCATCCGAAGGAACAGGGTACATGTGTGCGGTGGAAGCCTGATCTCATCCCAGTGGGTGGTGACAGCTGCCCATTGCTTTGACGGGTGAGTCGAAAGCAATCTGTTGGGAAGGTCAGTGCAGCCAACCATTATTATGGGTTAACTGTGCCCCTGAAGGACCAGGTGCGCAGCCTGGGAGTCATTTTGGACTTACAGCTGTCCGAGGAGGCACAGGTTAATTCTGTGTCCAGGGCAGCTGTCTACCAGCTTCATCTGGTATGCAAGCTGAGACCCTACCTGCCTGTAGACTGTCTCGCCAGAGTGGTGCATGCTCTTGTTATCTCCTGCTTGGACTACTGCAGTGCGCTCTACATGGGGCTACCTTTGAAGGGGACTCGGAAACTGCAATTAATCCAGAATGCAGCAGCTAGACTGGTGATTGGGAATGGCTGCCGAGATCATATAACACCAGTCCTGTGAGATCTGCATTGGCTCCCAGTACATTTCTGAGCACGATTCAAAGTGTTGGTGCTGACCTTTAAAGCCCTAAACAGCCTCAGTCCTGTATACCTGAAGGAGCATCTCCACCCCCATTGTTCAGCCCAGACACTGAGGTCCAGCACAGAGGGCCTCATTGCAAGAAGGGTTCCCGCATTGCAAGAAGTGAGGTTACACAGAACCAGGCAGAGGGCCTTCTTGGTAGTGGCGCCTACCCTGTGAAACACCCTCCCATCAGATGTCAAGGCAATAAGCAACTACCTTACATTTAAAAAACATCTGAAGGCAGCCCTGTTTAGGGAAGTTTTTAATGTTTAATGCTGTATTGTGTTTTTAATATTCGGTTGGGAGCTGCCCAGAGTGACTGGGGAAGCCCAGCCAGATAGGCGGGGTATAAATAATAAATTATTATTATTATTATTATTATTATTATTATTGTCTAATCAACCATTTCGAGCCATACGATTGGCCCGGGAGGCCCTGTTGGTGGTGCCACTTCTGGCTGCTGCCCAGTTAGCATTGACCTATGACATGGTGTGACAGGGACTTCTCACTGGTGGTTCCTCATTTATGGAATGCCCTCTCTGGTGAGATGCTCCTGTTTCCCTCTGTATTGGTTTTCACTTGAAATCTAATAACATTCCTGTTGACTCAGGCATTTGATGGCCGAGAGGTACAAGACATGGTAACCCTGAATTTGACGAGGGTATGTAATTGCTTTTAAATGATTCTTAGAGGCTCTAAATTCTTTCAGACGGTTTTAAATTGTGTTTAAATACTTTTACTTGATTTTAAATTTGCACTGTTTTAACATTTTGCTATTTGCCACCCTGAGCTCCTTTGGGATGAAGGGCCTGATTACAAATCATCATCAACACCATGTGATCCAGCATCACCACTGAAATTCTTCAGCGCAAGAAATCCATGTTGCTGATACCAAAAATGGCAAAATTTGGAAACCATGTTTAGAGTTAACAACTTGAAATGTGACTCTCTAAAGTGTAATATTAATTCACTTTAATAAAATACAACATTAATAATAGTTATAATAGTTACTCATAGTTAAGAGTTCACCATGTCAAATGCACTATTATGCTGGCAACTGATTCATAGAATTGTAGAGTTGGAAGGGGCCCTGAGGGTCATCTACTCCAACCCCCAGCAATGCAGGGATCTCAGCTAAAACATCCATGGCAGATGGCCATCCAACCTCTGCTTGAAAACCTCCGAGGAAGGAGAGTGCACAGTGTCTGCTTGATTTAAAGCCTTATTTGGTGTATTATAATGGTTTAGAGCATGTGTCAGAAGCCAGGAACAGCGCTTGGGTACTTCATCCATTTTTCTCTGAAAATCTAAACCTGTTTCTATGGAAGTAAATCCTATGTGGGTGTGTGGGGGGATGGGTTTTCTTCTGAGGAAACTACTTGATGATTAGCCTCCCAACAACCCCTTGAAGACAGAGTGGGCTCCTTTCCAAAGGATTCCTAGAGAACTTCAGAGCTGAGTAAGGATTTGAACACGAGCCTTCCCACTGCGCAAGTCACTGATTGCTCCTTGTCTCCCACAGGCCACTGAATGTACGTGAGTACAGAGTAAACCTGGGGGAATATGAGCTCACTGCACCCACAGCTGCCATGTTCTCATCCAGTGTCAACAAGATCATAGTACACCCATTTTATGCTGGAGTTGGCCTTAGTGCCGATATTGCTCTGGTGCAGCTGGCAAACGCAGTGCAATTCTCCAAAATGATTTTGCCTGTCTGCCTCCCAAGTACTTTTCAACCTTTTGTCTTCTACGGAGGGATTATGTGCTGGATTGCTGGCTGGGGCGTCCCCTTTAAAGGAGGTAAGAACAAGCTTGGGGTCTCGCTAAGTCATGCTGTTTATTGGAGATGGTGGCACTGCTTTGTGGCTTTAGGGGAGAAGGGCTTAGGCGGGAGGCTGGGAATCATATTGACTAGGAAGACAGGAATCTGTGCTGATAAGAAGTTGGGAAGATGGCAGGAGCGCCCCATAACAATGATCACAAGTAGGGGAAAGCATGGTCAGGGACCAGGTTTCAGTGTCCCCTTCAAGTGCACCCCAGAAGCAGTTCTACCAGAGGAACTTGTAGGGCCAGCATGACCCCAGCCAAAGGAGGTGGCACTGCCATCTTTGGACTGGGAAGACTCCATGGAGGGCCAAGTGTGACCAGAGACTCACCCAACCCCATCACAGCATGAGGCTAGTGGAGAGAGCTGGCCTCCTTTAAGCAAGGTAGCATCTTCCAGGATGTGTGGGGTTCACCATGGAGACTCAGCTGTGCTGCTATTCTAGAGGGCTGAGACTCAGCTTGCTCCCTGCTGAATCAACATAGCAGCTTTGTGGTTGTGGAGCATAGCCTGGGTCCCTGCATTCAGCTTTGATGCTGCCTGGTGCCCAGTTTGAACCTCAACCTGAAGCCAGTCTAAGTTCCACCTGGCCTTGGCAGAGAGCATGACCCAAAGAATGCAGGTGGATACAGACCACTTTCTCTTCTGGCCCTTCCCTCACTTCTCAGGGGCGTAGTTGCACAGCTAGTGAGCTGGCCTTCCAGCCTGGTGGAAGTGCTATTGACCACAAGTTGGTTCCCAATAGAATCATAAAATAATAGAGTTGGAAGGGACCCAAAGAGTCCTAGTCCATCCCCTTGCAATGCAGGTATCACTGTTAATCACTTTGTTGTGATTTGATGAAAGAGCTAGCGTGGTCTGTATCACTGAGCTGCATAATTTTTTTGTGGGGAATGAAGATGCCCATCCTTTACAAGCTGGGCAACTTTGTGTTCCAAACCAGCAAACTACGTGCTGGTCGGCTCTTAAAAACCAGTAAGGCTGTAATGAATGTTGTCTGGTGAAATTTGAGACTGTGCCTTATGCTTCCTTTCTTTTGCCCAAGGCTCCCTAGTCACTCAGACCCTACAGAAGGTGGAAGTGCTGATCGTAGAAGCTGAAGACTGCAACAAAGTCTATCACAACATAAGCAGTGACAAGACCATCCCCAAGGACTACAGGTTCATCTATGATGACATGATCTGTGCTGGGTATTCAGAAGTTGGGAAGCATGCCTGCTTTGTAAGAATCATGAACCAGAGTATTATAGCAATGATGTAGGGTATTGCAGGGCGGGGACAGGAGCAGCCTGTGAGGCTACGATGGCAGAAATATTGTGAGTTTGTGGTCATCGCAGCCGAACCAAAACTTGTTTTCAGTAGCAGTGTCCAGCCCTGGAAAATATAGACGGTGGTGTAGTGGTAAATTTTGCGGTATATGTCATGACAGTGCCATCCCACCACACTCCAAGAGAGTCCAGAAATACAGGCAGTGGTGTTGATCTCAAAGAATAGCAGCAATATGTCACATAATATAATGCCAGTTTGTTAGGATAGAGAAGGGAATTTTTTTTATTCGGTTTGCATTTAAGGTAAAGCTACCTTATTTGCACTTTGCAAAACAAACACAGCCATCCTTTGAAATATGTTTTTTGGGGGGCTTTTTTTGGCAGTGTAGTTCCCCAGTCAAGTAATATGTACAAAAATGCATGTGCCAAAGCAAAGTGTGCGTGTTAATACATACGTTAGTCAAAATAACATGTAAAATTGAATTATATCAGAGGCAATTGCTTTGCAAAAAATGTGCATATTAGGCAAAATGGTGTACAAAAATATTCATATCAGGAGAAATTTGCTCTCAAACGCTGATTAAATTTCATGAGGACTTTTTTTTTATTAAAAACAAATGCAAGCTGATGTGGAAATGTGGAGAACTGAACTTCAAACTTGGAAAACGAGAAACAGGAATGGACACCAGTGTGATGAATAAACACATTCATGCAATTTGTTTCAGGTTATCAAACCCTCTGTGCATTTTGGTGCCTCTTCTCAAGAGAGTAATGGAGACCCTGTCTCCTTTTCTTGGCAGGGCGACTCAGGGGGACCTCTAGTCTGTCAGCAGAATGATGTCTGGTTCCTGACTGGAGTGAGCATAACATTTGGTTGTGTGGAGAGCTCTCAACCTGGCATCTACACCCTAGTCACCTCCTTCGTGGACTGGATTGAAGACACCACACATGAGAAATTGGCAGCCACTAATGTCCATACCAGTTTGACTACCCTCTTGATTCCACTCCTTCTCCTGGCCTTAACCAATGTCCTTTTGTGACCCACCCTACCTTCTCCCAATGTGTTTCACTGTGGCCATCTTGCTTTGGCTTGCAAGTTGGCCTGTCCTCAGAGTTAGCTCAGAAGGTCTGAATGCTGACCCTCGAAGACTGAGCTTCCACTGGGGGACCGACCTGCCTATTGCCTTCTTCCTTACCTTATTTTGCTCAACAGATGAGAAGCGACTGAGCTTGATTTGAAAAATAAAATGTCTGGAAATGTAAGGTGGAACCAGAGTTTTAAAGGCACAAACACAAATCAAAACAAGGTAGCCAATGTGCCTTCCAAATGTTTTATGGACTACAACTCCCATCATCTCTGACCATTGGCAATGCTGGCTTGGGTTGATGGGAGTTGTAGTCCAACATTGTCACAAGGGCACCATGTTGGTTAGCTGTATAGGAGAAAGCATCCAGAGAAAGAACACAGGTAATACCAATAAAACCTGATGGCTGAATATGGGGACAACCTTGGCCCCCTGCAACAAGCCAATATTAGTACTGAAATTCTGTACTGTACTTAAGTGGTGATTTTCTGTTCTTCTAGAGAAAAAGGGATCGACTAGCTTGGGGCAGAACCTCTTCCAGGGGTGGGGAGATACAATATTTGGTGGAGAAGTCCTTCCTTTGCTTATTGGGGGTGCCTCCAAACCATCCCTATGAAATTTGGGTCCTGGGCATAGGGTTCCAGGGTTCCAGGAATGATCGGTCCTTTGAGTGCCCATATCACAAACCATTCAAAGGTCAGTCGCAGCAACTTGAATGGAGCCCAGGAACAAATGTGTAGCTTTGTATGATGTTGAAGGAAGAATTTCTGTGGGCGTGCAGAGCAGCTTTCCCCTCTCTGTTGAATAATGAACTACGCCAACTGAAATTCTCTGATCCACATGACTTTAAAGAAATAGGAGCCCCATCCTCCGTAGCTTATGGTAATCCTACAACAGGCACACATCTATGCATGCAAACAGGTAGGTGTGCACATGTTTCATGAACTAAGAGCTCACTAGCCCTTGCTCCCCAACCAGAGAAACAGTGGTGGAGATGGAAAGAGCTAGGGAGCCTTGCTCTTCCAGTGGTGAAAAGTAGGCAGCTGAGCTGGCTTCACTGGGTGGCTGTAGGCGGGTGGTGGACGGCAGCACCCAACAGCTTGGATTTAGCTACTTGGCAGCCTTTTTGGTACTCAGTGACACCAAGAGGCTGCTCTGGGTTTTGTGCCAAGGGTGCTTCAGCAACCAAGCCCAGCGCTCTCTCCTTCCCTCGTTGACCTCGGAGCAGGATTACCATGCTGAGTTTCTGCTGTTCCCAGATTGTGCTGCTGCTGCTGCTGTTGCTGAGAGGTGAGCCACTAGGCTGTGGAGGGGGGTGGGTGGGCTGGTGCTGTGGTCTAAACCACTGAGCCTCTTGGGCTTGCCAATCAGAAGGTTTGCGGTTCGAATCCGCGCGATGGGGTGAGCTCCCGTTGCTCTGTACTAGCTCCTGCCAGCCTAGCAGTTCAGAAGCACACCAGTGCAAGTAGATAAATAGGTACCGCTGCGGCAGGAAGGTAAATGGCATTTCTGTGCACTCTGGTTTCCGTCACAGTTTTCCGTTGCGCCAGAAGCAGTTTAGACATGCTGGCCACATGACCCAGAAAACTGTGGACAAGTGCTGGCTCCCTCTGCCTGAAAGCGAGATGAGCACCACAACCCCATAGTCGCCTTTGATGGGACTTAACCGTCCAGGGGTCTTTTACCTTTTTTTAACCTTTAACCAACCTGGGGATGTGAGAACAACCCCTGTTCTTTCCCAGAGGGGGGCAGTTCTTCCCCATGTCACCTAGGCTGTCCATTCAGCTTTTCTTTGGATAGGAATGATCCAGTTCTATGGGAGAGGAGTTGGGGGGCTCTGGTAGGTGGTGAGGTGGAAGAATCTGGGAGCAAGGCTACTACAAGAAGTATATTGGAAGATTCGGGACACACAGAAGAAAGGACTTCTCCACATGACACATAAACTCCGGAAGTAGCGTTGGCCGCTGACTTGGATGGCTTTAAAAGATCAGACCAATTTCATGGAGCACGGAATCATAGAACTGTAGAGTTGGAAGGGACCCCAAGGGTCATCTAGTCCAACCCCCTGGAATGCAGGACCCTTTTGCCCAATGTGGGGCTCAGACCCATGACCCTGAGATGAAGAGTCTCATGCGCTACCAACTGAGCTAGCCACAATGTCTATGCCCTCCTTCCATTGTTGGAGGCAGGATGCCTCTGAATACAAGTTGCTGGAAATCTCAAGTGAGCTTTTGCTTTTAGGCTTCCCACAGAGAGCTGCCCACGGTGAAAACAGGATGCTGTACTATGTGAGCCATTGGTCTAATCCAGCAGGGGTCTTCTTATGAGAAGGGAATGGGCCACAGCAGAGAACCCTAGAAGCTATGAAATTCCCAAATGATATACTGGGATGCTTGCGTATGATGATTTGCCTCAGCTGGACCAAAATGGCTTCTGCCTCCATACCCCTCATGAAAGCTTTTGGTTTCTTTCTTGTTCCGTGTTAGGTGATGCAATGATGCAATGCCAGGGAGAAAGGGAGTTGTTTGTTGTCAGTGTGGTGTAGAATGTTAGACTAGAACCCACTCAAGTCATGAAGCTCACTTCCCCAGTCAGCAGGGCCAGATTTAGGTTTGATGAGGCTGCTGAAGGTAATGGGGCTTTTTATATGTCCAGTTGTTCTTTGTCAACAACAAATTGCCGCTGTTTTTGCTGTTGAATACAGTGGTACCTCAGGTTACATACGCTTCAGGTTACAGACTGCTAACCCAGAAATAGTGCTTCAGGTTAAGAACTTTGCTTCAGGATGAGAACAGAAATTGTGCTCTGGCGGCGCGGCAGCAGTAGGAGGCCCCATTAGCTAAAGTGGTACCTCAGGTTAAGAACAGTTTCAGGTTAAGAACGGAGCTCCGGAACGAATTAAGTACTTAACCCGAGGCACCACTGTATATGCTATATGGTAATTTATGGACCTAATACAGGGGTCAGCAAACTTTTTCAGCAGGGGGCCGGTCCATGGTCCCTCACACCTTGTGGGGGGGCCGGACTATATGTTGCCATGATTATGACCCACATTTCTGGCAAAAACCCTTATTAGGACTAACCCCAATGTTGCCCAAATGTGATCCTTTTTTTGGGGGGGGGGTTTCCTTCATATACCCATGCTGCTTCCTTTGCATTTTACATGTTGACTGCTATTATTTCTCTCATAAGGTGGGGTGGGGGGCTGAGGTAAGCGTGCCATTCCTGTCAGCCCTGTAGAGCAAGTGCACATGCGTGGGTGAAGGGAAAAGCCATTGGCCACGTTAAGTCAGGCCAGCGCCGCTCAAACAAAAATGTTCTTTTCCCCGTGTGAGGGAAGATGAGATGGCGGCTATTTACCTTTCCATGGCTTGCACCTTGTAGCTAATGAGCAGCCTCCCCAGCAGAGCACAGCTGCCCAGGCACTCCCCACTTCCTTTTGTGGGGAGCACCACTGCCACAGAGACCTGTGGGCATTGCTCCCGAGGCGCCTCCGAGCCCCTGCCACTGCAACTGCCCTTCCTGAGGTTATTCGCAGGCAGCTCCATGGTGGAAATCCGCACTGTGGCTCCTTTTCCCTCTTCCCCACCCCTCACCCTGGAGGAAAAGATTGCTGCACGCGCATGACAGATGAAGAAGGGGCTTGTCTCGAGCAGCCCCCCTCCTCACTTTTGCCCCCCCCCAAGCCTGACTGAGTCGCAAAAATCATCGCATGCGGGCGCTATGCTGGCTGCCTGGATTCCGGGACTGTCAGTGGGCTGGATCTAGAAGGAAATTGGGCTTGATCCAGCTCATGGATGAAGTATATTAATAGTGAAATACAATTAAGAAGAAGAATATTAATAGTGAAATAATTATTAAGCTCTAACTTAAAATGATGTAGGTTTTATTTTGTTTTTTTATCCTATATTTTGGAAATGTACATCCAGTTTTTTTCCCTTTAATTTTTTTTTTTGCGGCCTCCAAGAGAGTGGGGCCCTAAGCTATAGCTTGTTTAGCTTATACGTAAATCCGGGACTGCCAGTCAGTATCTCTCAGCCTAAACTACCTCTCAGGGTTGTTAGCATAAAATGGAGCGGGGAGAAGCGTGTACATACACTACCTTGAGCTCCTTGGAGGAAAGATGGGATAGAAGTTTAATTATGAATGAATGAATGAATGAAATCCAGTCCTGGAGAAGAAACAACCCCTTGGTGTTCTGCCACACCCCAGGCTTAGTGGCATTTCACCACGGACCAGATTTTGGAATGTGGGAGGGGGTGGGGCTGTCAGGAATAGGACAAAAGTGTTCAGTCCAATCTCCGCCTTCTAATTCCAGTCATCTCCCCTTATTTTGACCCTGTCTCATTTTCTCTTGCAGGTGCTGAAAATGCTTCCACACAAAGAGGTGAGAGAGGATTTCTGGGAAGGGATACCCATACCCCCCTCCTCCAAGAAACCAGTGGGATCAGGCTCCAAGGTGCCGCTGGAAAAGTTGCTTCCATTTCCCTGGACTCAGAGAGATAGACCCCTTCTTGTTTAATATCCCGGGCCCCCTCTCTCCCCCCCCACAACTCTTTCTGCCTCTCTCCTTTTAAAAAACAACAACAACCAAGAGAAAATTTTGGTGGGTCCGCCAGTTTGAAGATGGACATCTTTCTAAGGCCACTGGAAAAACACAGGAGGACAGTGATCTGACTAGAGCGAGTGGCACGCCCCTGTGTCGTTTTATTGCCATCTCAGTCCTCCACCTGCCGGCAAGTTCTGCAGAGCAGCATCCCAAACCAGAGCTGCCCGCTCCCAGCTCTGCCCCGGGAAGACAAAACTATTAGCCGCAACATTTAGCGTGGCTTACATTTGCTGCAGAATTGCAATGAAACCGCATCGAGGGTGATGCTCGCCCGCTTCTCCTCCGCTCTCTGCCCCATGCCTGACGCCTCTCCCTCGTTCCTTTGCAGCCTGCGGACGGCCCCACGTGTTCGCCCCTCGGATCATCGGGGGGAAGAAGG
The DNA here is from genome assembly GCF_965113315.1 of Podarcis vaucheri. Lineage (NCBI taxonomy): Eukaryota > Metazoa > Chordata > Lepidosauria > Squamata > Lacertidae > Podarcis > Podarcis vaucheri. Next base: position 22,232,209 of record NC_138751.1, read on the forward strand.
CCGACGAAGGGGAATGGCCGTGGCAAGCCAGCATACGAAGGAACCGGCTGCACATTTGCGGAGGAAGCCTGGTCTCGTCCCAGTGGGTGGTGACGGCTGCTCATTGCTTTGAAGGGTGAGAGGGAAAGGACGCGGCTTTGCACTGCTCCACTAGAGGGCGGTCGAAGGACAGTGTCAGGGAAAAGGAGCAATATTAGTTCAGGAAGGGACCGATCTGATGCTTGCAATGATTTAGGAATATATTTACGGCACTGGCTCTGATGGTCTTCTTTTATCTCAGTTACTGAGAATGTGTGTATTATTGCCCCACTGACTTCATTCAGCGCCCCCTGCCTTCTTGCCTTCCTTTTTCCAGCCAGTAATGGGGGTTGCCCTGCCTGTCGGCTTTCTTTGCCTCACTCTCAGGGATGCCCTTAGGGAACTCAGCAGGGAAGAGGACGATGAGAACAAAACTGTAATTAGTTTTCTCTGCCTGTCAACCCAACATGCATGGAATCCAATAAACGGCTTCTCAGAAGTAAGTTCCGTTGGGTTTCCCCAGGGATGATGTAAGACATTTTGGTGCCTGGTGTAGAGCAGCAAATAGCAACTCTCTCCTTCCCCAAGTCAAGGCAGTTCAGTTATTTTATTTTTTTATTGATTGATTATATCCCACCTTTCCTCTCAAAGGAGCCCAGGGCAGCATTTTAGACCACATCGACACAATACAGTCAAACACGATTATACCACTTTAAACAGTCATGGCTTCTCCCACCGCCCCCCCCCCCCCCACAAAATTTTGGAAGCTATAGTTTATTAAGCATGCTGAGAGAAGTTAGCAGCAGGGTGTCATCCCCCCCCCCAGTCAGAGCTCACCAGAGTTCAGTTCTGGCACCTCTCAGGTAGGTGCCCTTGCTATTATTCTATGAGAACAAGGAAGAAGTTTGTGGTGAGCTCTGGCACTTCCTTTTCTAGAAAAATAGCACTGGTAAGAAGCCCCTATTTCTCTCATGGAGCTACAGTTCCCAGAGTTCCCTGGGAAGAGGGATCCATGGTTAAACCATTCTGAGAATTGTGGCTCTGTGAGGGGTAAGCCGCGACTATTTAAAGTGATAACATAGCACTTTACATGTATGTTGTAAATATGGCCTAAAAAGTACTCTGTGTGGGCGTAAAAATGCCACAAGAACAAATGTCCTATCAATTGCTGCTCTTTAATTACAGCTGAAATAATCTGCCCGAGGCAGCTGCCTCACTCTACCAAATGGTAGGACTGGCTCTGGGCTTCCTCCCTGCCAGGTGGCTATAGGATTGCAGCCTTAGGGTGCAAAGTGCTTGACGGTTAATAACCCTAAGTTACCCACCAGGCAAACCTATGAGGCAGAGTAGGATTAGAGAATGTCTTTCATCAGGGCTGAGGTGGGATTTGAATCCAGGCCTTCCTACCGCACAAGATGCTTATTGTTCCTTGTCTCTCACAGGCCACTGAACCTACCCGAATTCCGAGTAAACTTGGGAGAATACGAGCTCCCCAAGCCTGCGCCCAGCATGGGCTCCTCTGCTGTCAGCCGGATCATAGTGCACCCGTCTTATGCTGGAGAAGGACTTAGTGCTGATATCGCCCTGATGCAGCTGAAGGAGGCAGTCAATTTCTCCCGAACCATCTCCCCTATCTGCCTTCCGAGCTCTTCGGATCCTGACACCTTCCCTGTAGGGATGGCGTGTTGGGTTACTGGCTGGGGCCTCATCTCTGCAGACGGTAAGAACGGGTTGTAGTGCCATCTGCTTCAAGGCAGTTCATTCACATTAATGGCCCTGAGTTGGTCATGTCTGCTAATTTAAATGGGTCTACTCTGACTGGCAAAGGGACACGGGTGGCGCTGTGGTTTAAGCCACTGAGCCTAGGGCTTGCCGGTCAAAAGGTTGGCGATTCGAATCCCCACAATGGGGTGAGCTCCCATTGCTAGGTCCCAGCTCCTGCCAACCTAACAGTTCGAAAGCACGCCCAAAAGTGCAAGTAGATAAATAGGTACCGCTCCGGCAGGAAGGTAAACGGTGTTTCCGTGCACTGCTCTGGTTTCAGTGTTCCGTTGTGCCAGAACGGTCATGCTGGCCACATGACCTGGAAAAACTCTCTGTGGACAAACGCCGGCTCCCTCAACCTGTAAAGCGAGATGAGCACCGCAACCCCAGAGTCGCCTGTGACTGGGCTTAACTGTCAGGAGTCCTTTATCTTTTTAAACTCTGACTATGACCGGAAGTTGCCCAAAAGGGAAATGCATTTGGGCTGAAAAAAGGGGTTCACCACGTCTGGTCTAAATGGTATATCCTGTTAAGGGATATTGTGGCTGATCTTGGTCCTTTGTTTTCCTTGTCTTAGGCTACTTCATGGCTCGGACGTTGCAGGAGCTGGAAGTGCCAATCCTAGGCACTGAGGAATGTGATCAGATGTTCCACGAGGACTCCAATGGCACCGAGACTGTGCCTCTGGGCCACCGGTTGATCTACAAAGACATGATCTGTGCTGGGTACCCAGATGGAAATAAAGACACTTGCCAAGTAATTGTGGACCAGAGCAGCAGATTAAGGGCAATGGAAACTGGGGAGGGGTCAGGGAGGAAGCAACTGGCAGCTAGGATGAGAGGGTGACTGTGGATTAGGATAGATCAGGGAAGAGCCAGAACCTGCCTTCAGTACAACAGTTCAGTCCTTAAAAATACAGGTTCCGAGAGAAGTGGATCTTTGGGGCACTTCCAGACAAGCCACTGCTTTTAGGTGGGAATTCAAGTCACATACTGGCAAATTCAGGTGGTACAATTATTGTTGACTGGGAGTTTTCCCAAAACACTGTCAGACTGATCAAGAAAGTACTGGAAAGTGTGGGATATAACACTTGCATCGAAGCAACCTTGTCTAGCCTCCCTGCAGAGAAATCAGAACGGATGCTCATTAAATAGCCAACATCGTCTGATCTCCCTGCAGAGAAAGCAGGATGAGAATGCTCAAAGAGGTTGTCTGGAAGTGCCCCTGGTTTCTGCAAGAGGTTTATCTGAAGATCTTGGAGCCTTCCAACGCAAGAGGGACAGTGGGTGCTTCCAGATGAGTGCTTAATATTGCAAATTCAGATATTGCAAATGGGCCATTGGAACTAGAGATGGGGGAGAAATCTGATTCCATTGGTATTTAAAGGCTACGTTGCCACATTTGCATCATCTGAAACAATATGTGGACTGAAATGTAGTTCTCCAGCCAAGCAATATGTGCAAAAATGCATATACTAGGGTAAAACATGCCTATAGATGCATATGTTAGTGAAAACCACATACAAAAATAACCTTGGTATCTCCACTTTGATCGCCGGAGAATTGATGCTTTTGAATTGTGGTGCTGGAGGAGACTCTTGAGAGTCCCATGGACTGCAAAAAGATCAAACCTATCCATTCTGAAGAAGTCAGCCCTGAGTACTCACAGGAAGGACAGATCCTGAAGCTGAGGCTCCAATACTTTGGCCACCTCATGAGAAGAGAAGACTCCCTGTAAAAGACCGTGATGTTGGGAAAGATTGAGGGCACAAGAAGAAGGGGACGACAGAGGACGTGATTGTTGGACAGTGTTATAGAAATGACCAACATGAATTTGACGAAACTTCGGGAGGCAGTGGAAGACAGGAGTGCCGGGCGTGCTCTGGTCCATGGGGTCACAAAGAGTCAGACATGACTAAACGATTAAACAACAATATCCACTTTAAGGATCAGGCAGCAAGTGATAAGAAAAGAAAGTCCCTTGCCTGAGACCCTGGAGAAGTGCTGCTGCCAGCCAGGGTAGACAATATTGGGCTAGATTACATAGTAGTCAAAGGTAAAGGTAAAGGGCCAGTCGTGTCTGACTCTAGGGTTGTGCGCCCATCTCACTTAAGAGGCCGGGGGCCAGCGCTGTCCGGAGACACTTCCGGGTCACGTGGCCAGCGTGACGAAGCTGCTCTGGCGAGCCAGCACCAGCGCAGCACACGGAAACGCCGTTTACCTTCCCGCTATAAAGCGGTACCTATTTATCTACTTGTACTTAAGGGTGCTTTCGAACTGCTAGGTGGGCAGGAGCTGGGAGCGAAGGACGGGAGCTCACCCTGCCGCGGGGATTTGAACCGCCGACCATGCGATCGGCGAGCCCTAGGCACTGAGGTTTTACCCACAGTGCCACCTGTGTCCCGCGTAGTCAAAAGAGGTCTACAAATACTGGAAAATGAATGAATGAATGAATGCACAAAAAGGCTGGCCTTTTATAAGGCAATCTATTATATTTCCTTGTCTTTCTCTCCTCCTCTCTCTAGGGTGACTCTGGGGGCCCTTTAGCTTGCAAGCAGAATGGCACCTGGTTCCTGGCTGGAGTGGTGAGCTTTGGGGTGGACTGTGCAAAGCCCAAGCGGCCGGGAATCCACACACGGGTGACTTCCTACATGGACTGGATTCAGCGCACCATGGAAGAGAAAGCAGCCCATGGTGGCGGCAATGCCCATCACTTGAGTGCCAGTTCTGCCACTCCCTTGCTTCTACTTCTTCTCCTAGTCTTGACCCACAGACTTTGGTGACCCATGCTGCCTGCACACTTGGGGCTTCAGAATGGCCATCTTGTGTTGATAGGTTGGATCAACCAGCTCAGAGTGACCGGACTCTGGTCTTCTGTAGGCTGAGCCTGAAGCAGAAGACTTCAAGGACAGAAGAAGAGTCCTGCTGGACCCATCTAGACCAACATCTCGTTCTCATCAGGGCCAACCGATGCCCAGGGGAAGCTTGCAACAGCAGCTTTTCCCACCTACGATTCCCAACAACTAGTGTTCAGAAGCGTATCACCTCTGAATATTTTAAACAGCTTTGCCACCATCTGAAAGATTGCCCTATTTTTGTTCAATAGGTGAAGAGGAACAATGTGTAACTGAAAGAGGAAACAGAAGCAGAAGTAGGGTCAAGAGCCATTAAAATAAGAACAGAGCACATGGATCTGCAAGGGGTGCTTTTCTTCAATGTGCCAGTCAGCCAGGCACACCTTCTTTCAGGCTACTCCATTCCATCTGTCTTCTGTCCTTCCCCACCCAACAGCCAATCAGCAGTCTATGGCTACTGTACTTTTTTTTGTTGTTCTGCAAAACTTTGAGTGCCTTCAAACCTGCCAGTACCACCCCTGCTGTGGGTGGATAATGCCATTTTGGTTACATAAGGATCATAGCTCTCAGAGCAGGAGGTCAATATTAGTACATAGGCTTAGCGGATGGCAGTAGAAAGAATGTAGAGGAATAACAGAGAAATGAAATGAAATACAGATCGGTAAAAGATAAATGTAACTCAACCGGTCGAAATTAAAAGGGTACTTTTCTATGTAACAATGGACCATTTCCCCAATTCACAAGTAATTTAGACATAGGGGGTGGAGCCTTCGTGGGAGAATATCCTGGTGGCTTTTGTCCAGGCGGCAGATGTTAGGGCAGCTTTTGCCAACCTGGTGCTCTCCATATATTTTGGGCTGCATCTCACATCAGTGACAGCCAGCATGGCATGAGGCTGCTAGGTAAAGGTAAAGGGACCCCTGACCATTAGGTCCAGTCGTGACCGACTCTGGGGTTGCAGCGCTCATCTCGCTTTGCTGGCCGAGGGAGCCGGCGTACAGCTTCTGGGTCATGTGGCCAGCATGACTAAGCCACTTCTGGCGAACCAGAGCAGCGCATGGAAACACCGTTTACCTTCCCGCCAGAGCGGTACCTATTTATCTACTTGCACTTTGACATGTTTTTGAACTGCTAGGTTGGCAGGAGCAGGGACCGAGCAACGGGAGCTCACCCCGTTGCGGGGATTCGAATCGCCGACCTTCTGAACGGCAAGTCCTAGGCTCTGTGGTTTAACCCACAGCGCCACCCACGTCCCATACATGAGGCTGCTAGTCCGCTTCAATTTTAATCATACAGTCCTGTGAACATGAGCAGTAGCTGGTAACTGGCCCCTGTTTGAACATCCAACCAACAAGAAAACCCCACAGGTATGCTTCAACTGTCGGTCTTTATCTGAGACAGTCCCTGTTTCCCTGTACCCATCCCTTGAAAAAGTCGCTGCTAATATTTTGCCTCCTGGATTGGTTTTCAGAGATGCCTTTGACCCATGAGGGTTAGAACTGGGTGTTGGTCTGTCTGTTTGTAGAGTAAATGAACGCAGGAAGGGGGAAATTCAGCCATATATAATGAAGTGCCATGTTTCACTGAGATAGAACTAGCCAGACAATGTTGGTATCAAGATGCAAATCTGTAGAACAGAAGCTATGAGGTGATGTCAACTAAGACAAATCCATCTCACAGAGACCAGGAAACACTCTCCCGGGTGAGCTGCTTATTTAGCACAAAATTGGCTTGGAGATTATACGATGTCCACTGTTTATTGAGCATTCATTGTGTGCACTCATTTGTTTTCACTGAGCTTTGGGGAAAGGGCTGTAGCTCAGCAGAGGAGCATCTCCCTTGCACGCAGAAGGTCACAAGTTTGATCCCCAACATCTCCAGGCAGGACTGGACATGTCCCTTGCCTGAAACTTTGGACATCTAATAGTCTGACTTCATATATAGCAGCTAGCGTCCCGTGTTTCAATGAGATTATATAGCTCCCTGTCAACCAGTGGTTACTGGGTTTTCCTGTTGCTTTGCATACTCCAAAAATCCTGTCTTTTTTGTATTTAGTGAGTTTGTTGGACTACAGCGCTTTAATTCCCTTTGACTGTGAAAATTTACATTTTCAATTGGATTCCTCCTGCGAAACAGTGACAGTCTAGATCACCCCTTTAATTTTCCCCCAATGTGATAGTACCAAAGCATTGGTACGCATGCTGAATGCACATTTCAAATTGTGCAAAAAAAAAAAAAAAAAAGTTCCTAAGGAAGGTAATTCTCCAAAGGTGCTGACAAATCACACTGTTTGGATTGCAAAACTGCCTTTGGTAATCCCAGGTATGCAGCTGAGCGATGAGAGGAAAAGAGTGCATGAGTATTCAAAGAGTGCAAGAGCCAAAACATTTGTAAATATAGCAGTAGATTGATGAGGTAAACAAACGTACCACAGACAAACCTGGACTGCATCAAAGACATTAACATAATTCAAAGAAATTAAATTTAACATTTTTCACCCACCTCTGCTGCGGAATTGATTCACATAATTTAAACTATCTCCGGGGATTTCCCCTTTAAAACTGAGTGATTGACATTAAACACCAGCACTATCAATGAGTTTATTTTTTCTTTAAAAAATGGGTAATGCAGATGTGCCCCAATTAATTTGACAGAAGTGGGAGAAGATTCCCAGAAACTCTACCCTACTTCACACAGTCCTTTTGGATATTTCCTAACAGAGTCCAGTTGGCAGTACCATCTGGGTTGCGGGCCAACAGAGAGATGGCACCTCAAGGGAGGGCCAGAGCGAGAGGTGCAAGGAAGAGTGTCATAATGGGGGCACTGTGCCATCCAGCATGGTTGCACGCCACAAAGCTTATGTTGGGTACGTTGTCGGAGATCCAGTTGGCATAGTAAGGCACTAAGGTGTAGACACCAGGGTGTTTGGGTTCGGCACAGCCCTCTCCCCAACTCACAACCCCAGCCAGGGTCCAACCCGCATCACACCTGCAAACCAAGGGTCCTCCAGAGTCACCCTGTGGAGAGAAAGAGAGAGGGGGATATGGCAGCTAGAACGTGACTATGGGAAGCCTCCTGAGACCAGATTTGGGTTAATGGTTAGATAAGTTGGAGTAAGGCTCAGGTCTCGCTTGCAAGCCAGGTGCTTGCAAGCCCCTATAACTGAACTCTCATTCCTACTCATGGCCATGGATAGCCTTCTCTTCAAGGAATTTGTTTATTCCCCCTTTAAAGCCATCCACGTTGATGGCTTGTGAGAACGAATTTCAATTTTAACTGTGCAATGCATGAAGTTGTATTTCCTTTCATCTGCCCTGCATCCCGCAGCATTCTGCTTAATTCGTTGGTCCTGGGTTTCAGTATTATGAGAGAGGCAGGGAGGCTAATTGTCTCTCTAGCCTTTTTCTTTATATCAGGCATCATTTTATACACCTCTAAATCATTTCACTGAGCAATCATTTGCTCTTGGCTCTGCCCCACCATGTTGACCCAGACCCTACCCAGTTTGCCACTGAAAGATTAGCTCCTTGCTCCCCTAAAAAAAGCTTGCTGGCCCCAACCCTCCAACATGCCTCTGAGTGAAATCGGGACATGCGCCTTTCGGAGTGGAGGTCCTGCGTAAATTAAGTGACTCTTCTGAGATTGTGCCCTCTCCAACGTTCATCTTTTGGGGCTGTGCTTTTGTGGGAGCCAAACTGGGACATCCCAGGAGCTCATCAGAAGCCGAGGTGGCTTCTGTAAATCAGGGGTGTCTGGGACAGTTGACGGGTATGGCTGATCCATGGACTAGGTCCAGGTCAGGAAGACTTGGCTTGGGGTTCTGTAGGAACATGTCTTTTTACAGTGCATTTAGTTCCCTGTCTTTTCTCAGGATACTGTAGAATCGGGGATAGAAGTTCCCACTGAGTAAACTTACAACACTTCTGAACAGTTGGTTTTCACTAATAATACTAGGCCCAAGACTGGCAATGGTTTTATGACATGTAGGATAGAGAGCATCTTACATGACAGGCATCCTTCCCACCTTCTGGGTAACCAGCGCAGATCATATCGTCTAGGACAGGATTCTGAGGCAGGTCTGGCGCTGGGGCACTGTTGAAGAGAGAGTTGCATGTGTCTCGGTCAATGAGGGGCACCTCCAGTTCCTGAAGTGTTTGTGGGGGTGGCAAGGCCTCTGCAGAAGACAAAAATTGGACAGCTGAATGAAAATGGATTAGAGGGTCTCTGGGGCTGGATCTAGACACGTCCAAAAAAAAGTTTCAGGAAAATGCGTTCTAAACTTCATAAAGGGAAATCACGTTGACAAAAGACGGGACCCCACAGCGCCATCTGGTGTCACAGTGTTATAACGCATATAAAGCACTTTTTATTTGCCAATGTAACTGAGTTCTGGGTGCCTCACACATACTTTTAACAGTGAGCACATTGTGGAAGAACACACCACACTTTGAACACTCAGACAAACCTCCGCCCCTGGTAAACCTGCACTGGGGAAGCCTGTTCTACTGCTTTTTAGAAGTAAACAGTACTTGGCTTGGAATACAGCAGCTGTGAAAGGCTGATTTTTCAGCAGTAATTGAATTTGGAAATGCTTCCCTGCAAATGTGGATCACGAACCCAGTTGCATACTTTCCCTCCAAAATAAAAGTAGTCATTCTAAGCAAGCATGAACAACATAATATTTAGTTTGGCCCTCAAAATTTAAAACAGATTTCTTCAACCAGGTTCTCCCTGGATACTTAGATTGCAACCCCCCATTGTCCCTGTCCATTGGCCATGCTGGCTAGGGATGATGGGAACTGTAGTCCAAACCATCTAGAGGGCACCATGTTGGGGAAGGCTGGTCTGCATGAGAGCATGCCCTGTCTCTCTTCCTCACCTCCGTCTTTAACCTGCCCCCAGCCTGTGACCCAGCAGGATGTGTCCATAGAGAACTGTGCAGAAGAGTTTGGCAGACAGACTGGGAGGATGTAGTCGTTCAAATCCAGTGAGGCCTTCAACTCCACTAAAGCGATATCCCCGGGAGAGCCATCATTGCCGTTATAATGCGGGTGAGAAATAACCTGTTGCACAGTAGTTACCACAAGGCTGGAAGGGGGGATTGAGAGTTGATAGGTCCCCAGCAGCACATCATACTGTCCGTAACCCCTGGAAGAGGGAAAACAAGAGTGAAAAGCAAGTGAAACAGGGATTTTGGTTTCTGTGCAACCTGAGATCCTGTCTTGCTGAGTCCACAAGCAAGACTGCTTCCTTTGAGTGGCTATGCTTTGTTGACCATGCCTTATAACACGACACATCTTTAAACATGCCACTATTCATAACATTCACCTCTACTCAGGGCCATCTAAAGTATATCTGGCGCCATGGTGCAAAGATCCTTCTGCCCCCCCCCCGTTTCCCAGAGTTGCCAACCTTTTTACGGCGCTACCGGCAGCTTTGTGGGGCTGGAGGAGGCAGGCAGCGGCTGGAGGGCGGCTCCTCCAGCAGGGAAGAGGCGGAGGCTCCGGGCGTGGTGCTGCTTTAGTGAGGCGGGCGAGGGTGGCAAGCTGATACCAGGAATCACTGTGCCTAGCCTCCGCCTCTTCCCTGGTGCCCATGCCATGGTGGGCACGGCAGGTGGAGGCTCCGAGCACGGCGCTGCTTCAGCGTGGCATGGCGGAGGTAGGCGAGGGCAGCGACCTGATGCCAGGAGGCTCCGCGTCCAGCCTCCACCTCTTCCCTGGCACCCTCCAGAACATGGGGCACTGGCGCCCTGCACCACTTGCCTCTATGGGCAAGTCACCCCATGCCTCTACTTTCCACTAGTCCTTGCCATAGGCTTGGTGGGATATACACTGGGGAAGAACGGCTCTATCATTGGGCAGAGGGAGGTGGCCACTTTGGGCAGAAGGTGCAATGGCAGCAGCTGTTCTTCCTGA